>NC_140588.1:300549067-301749067 GCF_964204655.1 Triturus cristatus
GAAAAATACCCTGTATTAATGGATACATGCAGAATTTGTGGTGGAATTCTACGTTACTCACTACTTTTTACCACACCTGGTTAATACCCCAACTGGCAGTTAACGGGTGCCTTAAATACCCCTCAACAACTGCCGCGCTTGGAACAGGCTCATTAGGTAAGTAAACCTCAATTCTCTCTTCTGTCTGTCCATGAAACCACTGAGATGTCCACCCTAGTCTGAAAACTATGAGAGCTGTGAATCAGAGATATTTTAAGACATCTGCAAAGTTGTTCTGCCCCAAGGTCCCATCCTTTCAGGAGGGCCCTAATAGGGCCAGCTCTGTTATGCAGAGAGTCTTGCCGTGATAACCTTTAATAATTCCTCAATAGATTGGTGAAAGTGCCATTTTCCTTTACATTATTTTTAATAAGGATGAGAGTCTTTAACAGACATTTTCCAGAGAAATGTTGTTCACGTTTCATAAAACATTCATATATTTTTTTATTTAGATCAAAACAGGAGCCTTACACATGAGAAATGGGGGGGGGGATACTTTGCATAAATATTACTGAGCTACTGCTGTGTTATAACTACAATATTGAAACACACATTACTATTCCTGAATATTAGAAGTAAACAATGTTAGAATTTGGACCAGAGTGCCTGTATCTGGCCAAAGAGGGCATGAAAGAGCTAAAAATTGGATCATAAATTCAAAGCTGTTCCGAACAGGGTGCCCAAAAATATGTTTGGCTCAGGGCCCCCAAAATCCTTAAAGTGTCTCTGCTGTGAATTTCAATTTTACACCCGCCTCCTACAGAGGAAGGACGTGTACGCTGTCTAAATCTTTTTTGATCGAAGCCTTAAGTCAGAGTAGCACCAGTGGTTGAGATATCATCCCACTTAGTAAAGGCCTTGACAAATGTGGTGTGTTTGTCTATTCCTGCAAGCAATGGTGGGTTAAGTGACAGACCTGTCTCTTTGAACACCCCAAAATGAAGCATCATTCATAACTTGTATGGTTTCTCCTAATGAATTTCACTACCTCTGAAAAAGCAAAGCACAACAAATTTTATGGATAGTTAACAAATCGACAGGATACTTAGCAGCAATGGGTGCGTTGCAATATTGTAAAATTAGTCAATTACTTAATGTAGAGATGACTTCACACTTCACTGTGATACCCCCTTTATCATAAAAAGGACAACCCAGCGGCAGCTTTTTCTTTTGTCTTCTGTAATTGTGCAGTGGCCAGTGATTGATGCGCCAGGTTTGCATCCACACATATGCTATTGAGCTAAAGGGAATCCCTAGCTACGAGGTTATAAATCATGCAGCTGCCACTGGTGTAAAAAATAGCTGTTCCTATCTTTCCAGTTTTAAAACATCCCTTAGCCCTCTGGGTGCAGACATTTTGTGAGGGGCTTCAAAGACTGATTACTCATCCAGGCAAATCCATGATACTGCAGCAGGCACTGTACACGAGAAGGATTGTGGGCCATTCACACATTTGATGGTGGGTGCCCTCTTCATACCTGTGCCAAAGCTGGCACTAAGAACCCAGCAAAGCTAAGGGGGCACTCTAATGCCAATTATAAAATGCTAGACATATAAATCACGTAGCAAATAGCCCTGTCAATATGGAATAACGTGGCATACATGAAATCAGCATTCCTGTTTAAATAGCAGTTTTTTCAGCTCATCCAACCAAAATAACATGTGATTGCCCCACCCAGGCAAAATAATAATCGCAGAGAACATTTTTAAAAAGCACACAAAGTTTTTAGACGAAACTATTGAAAGAGAGGAGGGGACATTGGCAAATGATCAAGTAGTAGAGTTTGTGTTTTTAAGACACAAAAGCAAGATTGGATGAAGGAAAATAATTGTCTCGCCACCTGCTTTTAGAAACATAGGGCCAGATGCACAAAAGCTTTTTGCACGTCTTAACTGGCCGAATTGCAATTTCGGGCCATTAAGAATTGCAAAACAGGCTTTTCAGATGTACAAAGGCCAAAAACAGGTCACAATTTGCAATTTCTACCCAGTACCCAGTAGAAACCGCAAATTGCGACAGAGATTTAGGAAACCCAAATAGGGATTACCTATTTGTGATTCCTAAAGCACATGTACAAAGCATTTCCTGAATGCTAATTGGGCATTTAGGTAATGGTATTACCATTGACTCAAAGTCGATGGTAACCATGTGCAAAATTAAAAATGCATTTAAAAAGGCATTTTTTAATGTGACATGAAGTGCATATATGCCCCTAGGGCATATGTGTACTTACCTGTGCACTACGAATTTCGAGGTGACTCCTATTAGGAAATTGCAATTTAGGAAATGCAAACCATTTTGTATTTGGTTCATAGGTGGGAATGAAATACCATGTCCTATTTGTGATTTCCCTATAATGATTCCTACTGCGTAGGAATTGCTATTAGGAAATCGCACATTTTGTACACACCATTTGGCATTTCCCAAATAGCAATTCCTATGGAATTGCTTGTTAGAAAATTAAAAATAAGAATTTCGTACATCTGGCCCATAGCTGTCTAATTCATGCCCGATTTAGAAAGACCTGAAAGGAGGAACAAGTCCATCAAGACGTTTCCATAATATTCAAAATAGATGTCTGACGGTATATTGCATGCAATTACTTTGCATGTCTTTTACATGCATTTTTTAGAGCGCATGTTTTTCATGTGAAAATGCATTTAAAACGCATGCCAATACCACGCATTGTTTATATATTTAAAATCAATGTATTTGTGGGGGAGACCCCCACTACCCCCCAACTCACCTTAAATGCATTGTATTGGCATGCATTGTAAATGCATATTCGCGGTACAAAATATCTGTGCTAAAAAATACGTTATAAAGGCTTAACAAGGTAAAAACCTCGTTGTAAAGGGTGTTTCCCACTCAAAATAAGTGGGTTTTTTTCAATGTTTGTAGCATGGACAAAAAACAAGACATGACAGATGTAATCCTTATGCAATCTATAAAATGGACTCATCAGGCCTGCAGGATGTGTCGAATGGTGCTTTAATTCTAAATTTGCTGCAGTATTGAGCCTTGATAGCGTGAAAGAAAATATTAAGAGCTCCCCAGATTATTCCTGCAAACATATTAAACGTTGGCATAGGCCTCTCTCAGAACACCTTTGGGACATCTTTTATATGATGGATCATGTCAATAAAAAGAGAGAGTTGGAAATGTCTATTTTGGATGCTAGATGTCCATATACTTTTTATTGCAGTGATATTCGATAACATCATTCAATTGCAACAATCACCAATTAGATTTATTGAGATTGAGGAACTCCTATTTGCCTTACAACTCATGGCTGATAGGTAAGTGGTGAGAGCTACTCGGGATATACTGCAGTCTGTTTCCATCAGAGCAGTTTGACTATTTCTATGGACAATGTCCCACATTGGACACAGTTGAAAGCCAAGTGATTAGCATAAAATATTGAATTATTAGAGATATAAAACAGGTAATGTATATATTAGAAATTTAAAGGTATGTACTGGGCCGTTAGGGCTTCATGGTTTGCTATGAATTTTAGACGTCTGCCCACTGCAGACTCTCCTATTTTTCTGCATCAGTGTGGTATAGGAATACAGGTTCAATAAGGTGAAAAAAATCAGTTATAGATATTTAAAAGTGTGAACCTTCTCAACAGACGCACTTTGAAGAAAGGAAACCTTCTTTTGAGTGGGCTTTGAGAGGAGGCTGAAAGTGAGCGTTGCCAAATATCTAAGGCTGAGTAGTCTTGATCTCTCCTCATGGTTCCTTCTTCCACCACCCACCTTTCACTTTGTGTCTATTTTTCTCATTCCTACAGGTTACTTTTCAATTCTGTTTTCTCCCTTTGTCACTGAAAAACACATTTTTTCGGGACTGTGAGCAACTGTAGGTTACGTGACCGGCGCCCTCAAAGCACAGTATAAGAAGGATCATCTCTTTGTTTGGCCCCTCCCCAGTTTAAACACCATTGGGTCCTGAGGATGGGGTCTTCGGAGCCAAATACGGCTTGAGGTGGGGGCTGCTCGCCTTCCCATATTAATTTAATTTGGCCTGGGGGATGGGGGTCCCTGAGGCTGAAAAAGGCTTGTGGAGGGGGCCAGCATTGCCCCTCTCCCCTTTTTAGGAGATTTTAGCACTGGGCTCCCCAGGACCAATAATGACTTGGGGAGGGGGGCAAGTGAACCCCATCCCCTTATAAATGCATTGGTCCCCGAGGATGAGGTCCCCGGGACCGAACACGGCTCGGGAGGGGGACCTCATGCCCCCTCCCCTAAATTGAGCACCGGAGGAGGGCATCTCCAGGACCGAAAATGCATGCCCCCACCTTTATTTATTCCTTGACTTCTGGGATGGTGTCCCTGGGGCCTAATAAGGCTCAGGGGAGGAGTTCCGCCTGCCCCATCCCTTTTTGTTAATAAAATACTGTCCCATGTGATGGGGTCCCTGGAGCCTACTAAGCCTCAAGGACAGGGCCCACATGACCCCCTCCCCTTTATAATCGAACAAGGCCCAGGGAGATAGGGTCCCCGGATACTACATGGCCCTCCTCTCCCTTTTAAAAAAACGGTGGCCGCCTGGGCCCCTCACCTTTTAAAAACAGATGGCCCTAGGGCCAGAGAAGACAGTGATGTCATAAATGATGTCATAGAACATGTCTTGAGTGATGTCATATGTGAGGTCATAAGCATGGTGGGGGTGTAAATTATAGTTAGTGCTGCTAACTATAACTGTTGATTTTCTGTGTTTTTTGTAGTTCAAAATTTAAATGTTGTCATTGACAAATTCACCTAACTATAACCAAACATTTTTTCAGCTAATTTTAGTTTTTTTAAAACAAAAAACGATCTCTTTATCACCACTAACTATAACGTTACTTTAACCTTCGGCTTTTTCAGTGAATATATGTGTGTGAGTGTGTTGTGTGTGTGTGTGTGTGTGTGTGTGCGTTTGTGTGTGTGTGTGTACATGCATCACACGTATCTCAATCACACTTCCTTTAAATATAGTGGGTATGCCTGGTCTGGGTTGCTTCACTGTGTCTCTCAAAAGGGTTAGTGTCATATTGAAATCACTCTCTTCAGTATTGGTGAGGAAAGGTAGCTAATTCAAGTAGCAGGTCTTCAAGTGAACCTGTTAATCCACTATAGGGCCACCACAGCATGCAATGGTGAAATTCTGTTATGTGATCTTCAACAACACAATCATCCATTATCCTGCAAGATCTATTTTCACTCTTTTGACCATGTTCCCCTGTTTTTCCTTAGTATTCATATGACTTTGCAGACTGGTGCTGAGGCATTGAAAAACAGGTCAATTTGAACCAATTGACAGTTTTCAATAAGTCTGAAACTGGCTCCTCCCAGATGTATCTCCTTAGCACTAATATCTGCCTTTAATTCACCAAATAATGCTAGGAATCTTTGGGCCTGAGCATATTATGGAGACCGTTCACATTTACTGACTGAATTTTTAATGTATCTATTCTTTTTTTGTACTCCGTTCTATCAATTATTTGCCTGTCACCAAATCTCATTTTTTCTTAATCACCATAGCATTATTTTTGCATTCCTAAATAAAAAAAACACTGATGGAGGCTTTTCAGACGAAGTAAGGCCATCCAAGTCCTAAAAACAAAGACTTGAAATTTGCAATGTATTCTTGTGAGCATATGTTAATAAACATGATGGTGAAAAACAAAGCAATATGTAAGATAGTAGGTAAAATCGTCTAATTGGCCTTCTTATCCACCTTCAAAGTTGATACGTATGTCTATTGTGCAACTGATTAAAAGTTCACCTGATTTATGGCCAATGTGGTTGTTGGTTACTGGAACAACAGGGATTTATTAGCCTTCATTTCCCAGGAAGATTGGGACCATGTTTCATGTAGCATGATTATATTAACCTTTCAAAGAAGTCCCTTAATGTAAAATTCCCTCGTCTTGTATTCTATGCAAACCCTGCTATTTTCCAGGTAGGCATATGAATACTGTGTGTATTCTAGCCATTATTGTAACCTTGTGGGAATTGGTTGTGTTAATATGGAAATCGATGCATACACCAATGAAGATGAAATATCGTCTTTATTAACAGAATCGCCCGTTGTGACCTCTACATCAACCTCGACTCGCAAATCTCTAGTTAGGCAGGCCCTGACACCTAGGCCTGGGAATTGCTCATTGATAGGTCACAGGTAGGAGGATGCATAGTTGGCAGGCAAACCCTCGGGCATGACACTCTTGATCAATCCCACAGATAGGCGCAGTAACATTACAATGGTCAAAAGAGATTGCCCCAAAAAAGCACGCATGGCTGGAGGGGGTATGCACACTCCTAAAAACACCATAAAGTCAGATGCCATATGAGTTAGGAACACATAGCCAATCAGGACCTAGTGCACGTAGCAATCACGCACTCCCTATGCCGGACATCTGGACACATTCACCACTGCCCACACTCTGTCCATGCGAGGTTGAGACCCACCTGTAGTTACCATTTGACCATTAATTTATGACTCCAAAGGCAGTAACCAACATTCCTCACCATATATGGTATGCCAGAAACTTTTATGACTTGTTGTATTTTGTATATAAGAAGGATACAAACCAAATGTAAATTGAGACAGTCCTCAGATTTAATGTTCATAACTGTTCTCCTGACCGAACTGTTTAATTAAACAAACTGTTCCTGTTTTGCCAAACGTCTCTTGTCTTCTGGTTTTTCTAAGGATTTCAAACTCAAGCAACAGTTTTGAATGAAAGGAATATTGAGTCAAAAATATCACGTACAAAAATATTAAATTTGCATACTAATTTAAAGTATTTAAATAAAAAAATGTATATATGAAAATATTGTTAATAAATACTTGGAACAAAATATGCAAACAATATATCTACATATACATATTTTCATTTATGAAGCTGATTTTTAAACTATTACAAATTACAGAAATAATACTAAAAATTCAATATTAAAATGTAAAAACATATATTAACAAAAACATTTATCACAATTAATTAAGTGCATATACTTAATATAAAAATGATTTCAAATAAAAATGCATGTTAAAAAATATAAACATTAAAAATATAGAAGATATGAAAAAAGAAATAACAACAATTGCAATTAAACAACACTAGCAAAAATGAGTAAAGTAGGAAAAGTGTCCCACTTTGGTGGGGTCACATTTACTTATACTACTCCAACATAAGCAAAACCAGGGAAACTGTGGAGTAGTCAGATTTACTTTTCCTACTCCAATGCAAGCAAAATCAGGGAACGTTTGAAACTTTAGAGATGTTAGATTTAGTATTCCCACTCCAATCTGTGCAACAGTTGCGAACATGTTGGCTGTGGAGGGATTCGATCAGGGGTCTCCAACCTTTTCTATAATGAGAGCTACTTCTGAGCAATGGAAACAGTCCTGAACTACTAACGGCCTTGACTATTTCTGCAGTAGTGACCACATCAAATACAATCACCGTAGTGACAACACCTTGCAAAATTACTAGTAGGGGCCACTCACATGTATGTCACAACCAAAATATCAAACCCAGATTATGACTAATACAATATCATGAAAGTATACATGAATACTTAAGCATGGATTTACTATTTTTAACTCCACATCTATGTACCTTGACATATGTGCAAGATAAATAGATGTGGAGTTTAGGATGTGAATGAAATTAAACTCTTCTGTAAATACTTACCATCATGATATTGTGATAGCAGATATTATGGATGCAATATTATTTTAGGACTCTATTTAAAACTCAATATTGTAGAAGAACACCAACCTCCCAACGTGTAAGAAACAGTGAAGAGTTGCTAACAGCAATGTCAGGAAAAGTTTTATCAATATGAAAGGAAATACAAACAGCTATACACATCCCCAGCTCGATTTGAATAATTATTCAAAGAACAGCTATAAATATATTTTGTATTTTTAATGCTTTGTTTTCAAACATTAGTATATTAGTTTTCCAAAATGTGTTTTCCATGAAATACACACATTTCATATCGGGTAAATACATGCAAAGAATATCTTTCCTTTGTAATAAAAAAACTCACTATTTGAGTGTTGACATGTGTAGTGCAACCATCAATAAATTGTCTAGACCCTCTGAATTACATACCAGCAGGGCTGCACTACAGGGATATACTTCCAGGGTACTGGCGAGCTATCAGTGGCTCCCGAGCTACCCGTTGGAGAACCCTTGATTAGATTTAGTATTGCTGCACTGCACTGCGTGAAAGGAAGAGAGCAGAAATGATCCACATTTACAAAAATATAGAGCAGTTCTGCTTGCTCTGGTGCACTGTGTGCAGCCTAGTGCCAATGCAGGCACGCTCTGCATTACAGGCAGGATTGTTTTTGGGCAGGAAGAGACATGTTCCTGCACAAAAACAATCCTTAGAAGCATATTCCTCTTTCTATGTGTGCTACAGATATTTACAATATTTTGGCGTAGAACAGCCTGCACTGCTCTACGTCAAATGAAAAGGGCAAGAATGCGTCGTATCTACAAGATACAGCACATTCCAGTCCTTTCACCCAGCACACAAACTGCAGCCGAGTGCCAACACAGGCACCCTTGCATCATGGTGCAAGGGTGTGTCTGCGCTGTTGTCATGATTGTTTTTGTGCAGGAAGAGACACCTTCCTGCACAAAAACAATCCAAGGATGTGATTCCCCGTTCTATGTGTGATGTAAAATGCAGCACATGGGGAAAGAGGAAAAAACGAGAAGTAATGTTCAAATTTCTTCTTGTTACACTTGCGTTGGGAAGGCATTGGTTTTGGCACTGCCCCAGCTTTACGCTATGTTGTAAATCCAGGGCGGTGTCAAAAACCATGGGTTTTGCATGGGAACACCCACGGTAACACCCATGGAACACTCCTTCAACGCAAAGTACGACTTTGCCTTACTCCATATTTAAAAGGCCATGAAAAGCTACGCAGGGTGGATTTGTGTGGCCTTGTAAATATGGACCGGCACACTGCTCCTCTAGAGCATCACAATAGTGACGCTCTGGTAGCAAAGAAGTGCTGCAGGGGCATTGTAAATATGCCCCCAAGTTTCAAAATGGGCAGATACGAGTCTAAGAGAGCTCTTTACAGGGACTGTGAATCAGAATTCCATGGTAGATGGTTAGTGACATTCAGTATTACTTTGTCAACCAGGACAAAGACAGAACTCCTTGCCATGTGTTGTGAATTTCTTGCCAAAGTAAAGACCATTTAGTGAAAAGGGTTTTCTTACTGATACATTTGCCCCTAGTATGTTTACACTTACAGATGAAGCACAGTGGGGTAAAATGAAAGAAAATGACTTGTTCTTACTCACCAATTTTTCATTTCTTTTGCTTACATGGGCAGTGCAATCCCCCATGGCAGGAGGGACAGGTGGAAACAGAATGAGTACGAGGTGATGACCAGGCATTTGTCATTTTTAGGATAGCTTTCGTATATTCCCTCATGTCATGCTTGCCAGTGATACTTTCTATAGTGTGCTCTTGGGCCAAAATCTACATAGGACAAAGGGGCAAATAAAGACTGAGCAGATACAGAGGACGAATCGCTCTTCAAACACAAGACTATTCTGGACTCTTATATGTGATGGTTTCCATAGATCAAATATTTCAACAAATGTCTGGTACCTGGCCTGGGTGACTAAATAAATGCATAGCTTGAGCTCTGCCTTCTCTCAATGCTGTGCAATACCAAAAGCTTGGCATTTTTGTATGGCATGCCAATAGTCTGTCATTTGTCCACATGGGATGTTCCTTTTACAGTCTTGTTTTAATCTGTCGTAGGAAACCCAGTTGGCACTCACTCCTCTAGTTATAGTTAACATTTTATTTCGCTTCCATGTGCAATGCCGTTGTGCCCTGGCACTAGACACCAATGCAATACATACGATACAGGAATAGAAGATCAGAAGCACATTCCGGATTTTCCCATGCATTGGCATGGATAGACAGACATCAATCTTTTAAAGATCTCTTCTTGATGTTCCGCTACATTCTTCAATAAGATGTCCAAATGTATAAATATACTTAAGAACTACAAAAATATTCCATCCAGATATTGGAGTTAGTTAGATGCCCATCTTTTAGGACAGTCTTTTTACAACAAGAAACTCAAGATGATTAATTTAGCTTATTTAATACCGAGCAACAATGTTTTAATAGGCACTAATGAAATATTGTGGAGATTTGTAGACGATAATTTCTACCATAATTTTTTGTAGAGCAGCATAAAGTGGCTAGGTAACAATATTGTAATTAAGGAAGAAAGGGAGTGAGTAAGGTATGTGTTTTGTTAATAAGAATGTTATTGTAAGTTTCATTGAAGAATGGAAGTCTATTTATTTGATAATTGGTGGTAATTTGTTTACTTGTAGATTGTCAAAAGGGATATGTTGTGTAGCTCCCCATGATGCGCTTTGGGAGAAATTCATTGAGTGCACGATTTTTTAATGCATTGTAATATTTAACACTAAGGGGCCGATTCCGATGTCGGACGGAAAGGCTCCGACCAACGGTTGGAGCCCTTCAGCCCGCATCGGGAACGTGCCATTCGGGTTCCTTTCCAACTGAATCATTCCGATGGGCTCGGTCGGAAAGAAATCCAACTCAGATTTCCAAATGGCTTACGACGGGCTCGGAGAGCCTGTCCGCCACCCGGAAACCCTTCAATACCCCCCCGGCCGCCTCTTTCCGACTGAGAGAGTACGATGGCAGGTTCCCACTGCTTTTTCGTGCCGGTCTTTCCGGCACGAAAAGGCAGTTGGAAACTGTCTTTGTGGGCCCCCAGTAGGTCCCCAATGGGTGCGAGGCCGCTGAATGGTGGCCTGGCCCTCCTGTTGATCCCTACACCCGGTGGCAGGCACCTTGGGGTGTCTGCCACAGGGTGCAGGGATGAACTGCACCCCTGCATTTCACAATGCGAGCATGCATTAAGTACAGAATGCATGCTCCCACTGTGAAGGATACGAGTGCGACCGAACAGGGTTCGGTCGCATCGTACTTGCAGGTCCGCAACCGACGACAGTAGGTCGGTCGGTTACGGTTCCTGACCGATGTCGGATGGCCCCCAGGTGAATGGAAATGTAATAAAGGTGATCATCAAACTCTGATATCTGGATTTCGCCAAATGTGAAAGGGGATCTTTTTGACACTGTGATCAATGTTACCTCATATTCAAATCACCACAGCCAGGCAGTGCAAAGAATTATGGGATGCTATACAGTTGTGGTTTAAAAAAAAGCATAACACCACATTACCTCCCGGTCCCTCCAGTCCTCATCCCATTCCTTAACAAAGTGGAGATGGCCATCTCCACAACAGAAAAAAAGAGGAGGAAAATGCTGGGATACCTAAACCTACCCTCTCCCACTGGGAGTACATAAGCTGTACCAACCCAGAATTCAGCCTGTTCTTTGTTTCTGTTTTCAGACAGAATGGTTCTTGGAGTTGTGCTGGTTCTTACCTGTTTGCTGTCTTCATTGGATGTCTTGTCGGGCTGCTAGGCTGTCCTCGATGTCCTTCTGTGCTGTCTCCTGGCCCGCCGGGCTCGCCGTAAGCCACGTTGGTTGGCGGACGGCCCTTTGCGGCTGGGGCGGCATTCCTCCCGGTCTCTTCTTGTTTGGTGGGTGCGTCTTCCTGTGGCTTGGCCGGTCTGGAAGATGCGCTGCTGAAGCTGTTTGGTGTGTCCCAGGGCCAGTCCTGGTGGTGCCCCTGGGTTTCCTGGCTGGCTGATGGGAACCTGCTGGCGTCCTTTTCCTGGTGCTCCTACTGTTCTTTGTTGCGGAGCGGGGGCAGACCTGGCTATGGCCTTGGAGTGCCGGTTGCTGCAGTCTTCTCCCTTCTGCCAGGCACTGGTTTGCTGGTGGGGGCCTAGGCTGACTGGTGGGGGCAGTGGGTGAGTGGTTCTGTCTCCCTGCCCCTGTGTTGAGTACCGCATAGCTGTTCCTTTGCACTGTTTCCCATGTATTACTGTGGCCTCATGGTTCTGGTTGCAGGCTCTTCCTCCACAGGTGGTGTGTTCGTCTCCTGACACTCCGGCCATGCCTCCCTGGATGCACTTGATCTCGTCTTCTTTCTATTGTTGGGCGGGGTCGGGCCTAGTTTGTGCCTCGTTGGGTGCACGTCTGCCAGGTCCTCTGGGCTTTTTGAGTCCCGCGGCTGTTCAGCGCAGTCGAGCCTTGTTGGTACCTGGTTGGGGCTTCAGCCTGGGTATGCCAGGTGCTGTGGGCTTCATGGAGCTTTATTTATTTTTTGCCTGTGTCCCGACTGCTCTCTGTTGTTCCACTGGGATGGGTCTGGTTGGTACCTGGCTGGGTGCCTACAATGGGTTTCCCGGTGCTGTGTGCTTCATGGTCTGCTCTGGTGGTGCCTGGTTTTTACTTACCTGGGTTGTCGCCTAAGGGTGCCTGTCTTGTTGGCTGGCATTTCTGCTACCTTGCCTCCCTGTTTTCACCTGCTCTGCTTTTATCTGGCATTGAGTGAGGTCAGCGGGTGCGGCATTGGTGTCCACCTAGGTGTTCCCTGGTGTTTTTGCCTGTTGACCTTTTATGTTCCCGGCTCCTATTGTTTGGTCGGTGTTTGGGCCCCCCGTCTTTCTCTTTTTCTAGCAGGGGTGTTTCAGGATGGCCTTCTGTCCTGAGTGGCCCTGGTTGCCGGTTCTTGGGCTAGCTGGTGGGGGCAGGCAGTGTATTGTGCTGTCTGTTTTGCCCGGAGTTGGGTGCCACATGACGGTTTGTCTCCCTTCTGGTTCTCGGGCCTTTCCTTTGCTGGTCATGTCCTGTATCGGGTCCTTGGTCTCACCTGATGTGGGGGTGTGGTGTTGTGCCCTCTCTCTATTCTGCCTTGGCCTTTGGTGATGGGGTTGGCTGTTGTGCTTTGCTTCTGCTGCCTCTCTCTGGTCTCCTGCGACTGTCTGTGGTCGGCTGGTTGGTTTCGGGACTGCACTGCTGGTGCCCCTGGTGTGCCTTGTTCTTCGTCTTTGTCTTTTTGCCGGTGCTGGTTTGTGATTTGCGCCTGGTCTGGCTGTTATGGGGTTTGGTGCCGTATTATGGTTTCCTTCTCCCCACTGGGGTTTCTTTGCGGGGGCTTAGTCCGCTTTTGGGGGTCCTCTGTCTCGATGCTACCGGTTCCTTTGCGGTCCTTCGCTTTGACCTCTTGGCTCCTGTTGTTCAGGTCTGGTGAGGGCCTGACCTGGGGTGTGTGCCGGGTTGCGACTGTCCCTTCCACTCCTGCTTGGGGGTTCTGTGCTGTGTCTTTTTCTCTGACCTGGGTTTGCCTTTGCCCTGGGGGGCCTTGTGGCAGTCGGCCCGCTTTTGTGGGGTGGCGATGGGTTGGTTTGGTCCTGTTTTTTTCCCCTTGGGGCTGGTTGTTTGGGCCTGGTCCTTTGACTTCCTGGTGTCGGGGCTCCTTTTGGGCCTGTGGTGTATCTGGTCCCTGTGCTTTTGTTGCAAGGGGAGGGTGTGGTCTCACGGCTCAGCTGCAGACCTTGGAGCTGGGATTCCATGGTTCTAGCCATGGGGTCGCCTCCACGTCCTGTGATTTTGGGCCTGTAACTTCTCCTCTCCCCTCGGTGGGTGGTGCGCCTCTGGAGGTACCTTTTCTCCTGGGCGGTGTCCGGCTCTGGCGGTGGGGGCCTTGGTCCCTTGAGGGTCACCTTTGGGTGTCTGCCTTCTGCCCGCTTTGGCCTTGGCCCACCTCTCCCTTCCGGGTTGTTGGCTGGGCCCGCCGGTGCCCGTGTGTCTTCTGTACCCCCTGCGTGTGCTCCACCCTGGGGTTGCAGTAGTATCGGCCGGGGTTGGTCGCCCGGCTCCTTGTCCTCCCTGTCTGTGGGTGCATCACTTTGTTTGGGTGTGGGTCTTTTTGGCCCCTTGGTGGATGATCTGGTGCCCGGATGTTTGAGGGCCCGGGCTGGCCTTATCTTCTTTTCCTCAGGACTCCTCTCTGTGCCTCCCTAGTGGAAAACTGGGCCTTGGCGTTGGCTGGCTGGTGTGGGTTGATTGGCTCCCTCACTGTCTTCCTGTCCTTTTGGGTGCCCTGGGTGGCCTGGTTTTGGCTGAGTCCTGTGTCTTTCCCTGATGCCCCTGGTGGTTTGGGGTTTCGGTGTTGGGGCGGTCGTCCCTGTGCCTCTCCTTTCGGGCCCGTGGGTGTGCCGTATTGGTGGCCTCCTGTTTGCTGGCATGTCTGTTGTTCAGTCTGCTGGCTTCTTGAGTTTTTCTGCGCATCTGCAGGGTTGGGCGTTGCCCCCCCCTGTTTTTCTCTCTTGTTCTGCCCGTCTACGGCTGCTCTTGTGTCGGCTGCTGGTTGAGTTGGGGTTCTTCCCTTTCCTGTTCCAGGTTCTTGTTGGGTGCCTGGTGGCTTCGTCTTCCCTGGTCCCCTGTTTTCCCCCTGTGGTTGGCCCCCTGCTTTTTGGTTGGGGTGTCATCTTTGCTGGGGGTTGTTTGTGGCATCTTCCTCCCGGTTGTCCCTGTTTGTTCTTTGGGTTCCCCTGGTCCCAGTGGCTTCGGGGTTTTGCCTCTCCCCTTTCTTTGGTTTGTGCCTGGTCTGGTTCTGGGTCAGCTGGGGTTCGTCCCTGGTTTTCCTTGGGCAGGGTCCTGTTGTTGGCCTCGTTTTTTTGGTGGGGAATGCGCATCTGGCCTCCCCTTGCCTTCTTTTGGCAGGGTGCTGGGTTTGTGTCCCTATGTCTCCTGCTTTTGGGGTGGTTGCCTCGGGCCTGGCCTGTTGGCCTGTCCCTGTGCCCTGGCTTCTTCTCCAGGTTTGGTGGCCTTTCTGCTGCTGTCCAGTGTCCCCACTGGTGTTGGCTGCTGGCTGTTGCTGCCCTGTGGCCTGGGCCGCCTTTGGGGTTTCTGTGGCTAGTTCCTCTGGGCTCTCTGTAGCTGGTGCTGTGGGCGTGAGGGCGGGAGAGGCTTGCTTGTGGTCTCTGCGCCTCTCTTCCTAGTTTGCTTGGTTTGAGTCTACCCTTGGTTGGTCCTCTGGGTCGGTGCCCTGGTTCTTTTCGGACTCCGTCCTCTTCAGTCTCTTCGGCTCTGCTGGGGGCTTTCCCATGTGTGTTGGGGTTGATCCTGTGGTTGATTGTGTCGTTCCTTTGTCTTGGTCGGTCCACCTCGACAGCCTGCTGCGGAGGCCCTTCGCTCTCCCCAGCTGTGTGAGGGCCGTGTGGCCCAGGAGGCTCGCGCCCCCCCCTCGTGGTCCGGCGCAAGCGGATGGGGTCGGGTGGCACCTGGCACCAGACCCTTGCTTTGGTTGGGCTTGTTCGGTCTCTCCTTCCTTCCCCTCGGCTTTTTTTGCTGATGTCATTGTGGGTTCATTCGGCGTTGGTTCGCTTTCTTCCTTCGTCTGAAGGGGGGTCGCTCTCTATCGTTGCTTTTGCTGTGTTCTGGTCGGCAGGTGGTGTTTCTGTCCGTGGCTGTTTTCTCGCTGGTCAGGTGCCCTTCCTGGCTTTTGTGGTGCCATGTGGGTGCTTCCGCCTCTACTGGGTTCCCTTCTGCTGGTTGTTCTGGGGGGGGGGCTGGTTGTTTCGGCCCCTCTGGGGGTTCCTTGGGGGCTTGGCTCTGGGTGCTGGGCCTACTTCCGGCCTTGCCTAGGGGTCTTGTGCTCCTCTCGTTGCGGCCCTGGATTCTTGGTTAGTCGGGTTGCTCTGGATCTTCTTCTGTGGTTGCCTCAAGCTGCTTCTTGCGGTGCGGTCTGTTCCTGGCCCATTCTTGTTGGGTTCTCCTCCTCTGTGGCTGGTTCAGAGTTTCCTGGTGTTGGTGTCTGCCCTTTGGGGGGGGCTGGTTCCATGGCAGGGCTCCTTGTTTTGGGGGTTTTCTGGTCGTCCCGATCTTGTTTTGAGGTTTTGGTTCTGTTGCCTTGGTTGGGGGCGTTGCTGGTTGTGTGCTCCTACCTGTGTTTTTTTTCTTGTGGTTCTCCCTTTTGCTTCTGTTGGGTGCCGCTTTGGGTGTGGTGTCCCTGGTGTTGGTGGGAGTTTGGAAGGCTGGAGTGTATTCTTTGGTATTTTCCACGTTGTTAAGGAATGGGACGAGGACTGGAGGGACCGGGAGGTAATGCCCTATTACTTAGCGGTAATCTTCATTACTCCTGGTCCCGTTGTCCTCGTCCCATTCCTTACGCCCCTCCCTCCCTCCTGGCCGGCCGGCCTTCCGGTTGGTGGCTTGGTATTTCAGGCTGAATGCTGGGTTGGTACAGCTTATGTGCTCCCAGTGGGAGGGGGCTGGTTTAGGTATCCCAGCATTCTCCTGCTCTTTTTTTCTGTCGTGGAGATGGTCATATTCACTTTGTTAAGGAATGGGACCAGGACAACAGGACCAGGAGTAATTACCGGTAAGTAATAGGGAATTCCATGTAATTCCATCATTCTCGAATTAATGTTGTGAAGCAAGAAAATGTTAATAGAACAAAAGCCACCCTAATATAATGGGATGCTATTTTGTTTAAGAGTGAAACCATCACTGATTTTGTGACCATTTCATTTGTTGTGTTGTATTGCATGAACTTAGTAGAAGTAAGAACTTTTGCTAATAATTTAGCTGGTGGAATCCCCTCATCTAAGATGGCCACCCCATCATCAACTTAAAATATTAACGATCTTAGATGAAGTGGTTGCCCTCACAAAACAAGTCACAAATGAGATGGACTGCTTTTTGACTAATCATCAATAATTGCACACTTTTCTTGTGGAATGATACAAAATGTGAAAGATAAGCCAGAAAAAGAATAGTCTGGAGGCAATTGACCCTAAAACATACCAATGGTTAGGGGGGCTCTCCTAAAGCCTACTCTCGGTGCTTGTCTGTTGACGGCATGCGTAAAATAAAACACCACAACTTGTATGTAGTAAAAGAAAGAAGTGGAAAACCACATAATATAAGGGTTATTTTAACAAAGAGAATAGGGGGCAGCTACCTTTATAATTAAATGCAGAAATGGAAGCTGGATGTAGAATATTTTACAAATAGCAATACTCCTAAGGGCGAGTACAGAATGAAAGCATTACACATCAAATTTCAAAGAAACATGAAACTGCACAATTGAAGCATTCACACTACAGTAGGCATTTGACAACAACACAACGATCATGACACAACATACTGAATGTATAAAAGCCATGTCAGAATACCAGAAGACCACACATGTAGGCACACCATATATTATGAGGAAAAAACATTCCACAAAACTAGCTTAATAGCAATACACAAGACTCAGAGTTCCATAACCTTATTAAAGCACTTAGTATAGTGCCTGTCATCACTATATGATCGAGGCACTTCTCAATGACTTGAAAACTCTGAGGTTACATGCAGTTGAGCTTTTCTTCATCCCATATGATCATTTGGTACAATAAGACTATAATGATGTCATATGTGGCATCAATAGTTCCCACAGAAAATATCCCAATTCAAAATGGCACTCTAAGTGAAAATCACTTGGTTAATGTTTTCTTCTTCAAATATCACTTGCAGCGCTTGTCATTGCTCACCTTTTTTCGTCTAATACATTTTAACTTCTCGCCAGAATCTCCACTGCTGTTTGTCTTCTGAAGGGTTTGTGAGGTACTGCTATCAAGCACATCAAGGGACATTATGTCAGCTTTGAGTTCTGTGCATGCATGCAGGGCACCTGCATATTTTCCGAGGCAGAATTCATCAGTGACTTACATTATCACTATAATCTATAGTTCAAGTGACATTTTTCAATGTGAATTTTATACTGCTTCAGTTGGTGTTGTAGCCACTGTGGCTAAATATAATCAGAACTTTCTTAGCTACACCAACCTTATGCTGCCCGGTTTTCCATTAGATGTTTCTCCATGCGCTCATTCAATGCATAATAACTTGTTTTTATGAGAGATTCAGATATATGGTACTCCATTTTGATCCATTAATGCAGTACATAATCAGTACTCTTGAGAGAGGTAGCAAAAAGCACACCCCAAGCCAAAATGGAATCCAAAAGACTCACAAAGATGTTTTCAATATATGTGCCATGCCTCTAAAAAAACATTCCCTTGCACCTCAGATTTTCTCCTTTATTTGTAAAATTGAGGCGAGGTCTCAAAATCCATCTATTCACAATCTTATGGATTGTATCTCTCCATCATCACCTTAACCTTAACTTCCATGACCTTACTTCCCTCACTATACCTTGTGATGCTGTGTCTATTCTGTATTTAAATGTGCTTATTAGCCTCCATCATCACGGTAAACGTATCTACAGGTCCTCAAATGCTGGTTACATATCCTGTTACTACGCACTGCGACCACTGCCTTCTGTGGCTAGGTTGTAGGCTATGTTCCAATAAACAAAAATGTAAAAAAAATTAACAGAGTTTGATTGTGTATGTGGGAGCCTAATAGATGATAAATGGGAAACTGTAACATGCCTGTTTCAAAATGTCCCTGGCTAGGAAATCCTGCAAGAGAAAATGGGAAGGAGACAGATAAGCCCATCTGCAACAATGGTAGGGGCTAACGACCAGTGGCGGCTCGCCGAGGGTGTGCTGCCGGGCGGTGGGCGGGGCGGGGGAAGGGCAGGATGGGGGGTAGTAAACACCAGCATGCGGCCGAAGAGAGTTAAGTAAATAAATAAATAAATAGAACAATTTACATTGTGCGCGCTGCAACGCCAACTCGGCAATGCAGCGGCGCAATGTAAATTGTTTTATTTATTTATTTATTTGCTTAACTCCCTTCGTCCATATGCCGGAGTTTACTACCCCCTACCCTGCCCCTTCCTCTCCCCACCCCAACGCCCCTTAGCCTACCCTCCGTGAGCCACCACTGCTAACGACAGCCACCAGTGTAATGCTGGGGGTGAGGTGTGTAAGGGAACAATGTCAGAGGGCAAGCATGCCAGCATGAAATTTGTGAGTGGCTTGAGTGGGTTTTGGGTGAGAGGCCTGATTCTGCTGAGAGTTTTACAACATGGGGCAGAGTGGTCAGCTACCGACTGCTACCAGGGCCGGACTGGCCGTAGCGGGCACCGGGCAATCCCCTGGTGGGCCGCACGGGTGGGGGCCGGTTTTGGGCCCCTGGGGCCGTTTCTGTTACACGGCTGTTTTTGCAGCATAGCTGCAAAATCGGCCCTGTAACAAAATTGGACGAAAACTGGCCCTGGCAAAGAGCTCGGCGATACCCCCAACCCCCAGGGGGGCCTGCCAAGCAATTTGTCAGGGCCGGTTTTGGTTCCCAGTCCGTGAGTACTACTGACCCCACCTGGCAACCCTGTGTGTCCCATAGTGTAATTTTATTTAAACTATGATTTGCTTTGTTGCTTGCACAGCGACAAAACATTTTTTACGCAAGATGCACAAAGTTGTGCACCGTGGGCCGCTACTACAAATGCATTGGAACTTTAACATTAAAAAGCCAGTAATAATCTAATGCCAGAGGGCTTAAATAATGCAATAATAGAGGGCTTAAATAATAAACAGGTTTTGCAGGGAAATTGTACTATTGTATGCTTTCAATTGCGTAGTTTTTCATCACTAATATTTCCTCTTCCTAAAAAGCTATTTTTTAAAGAAATTCCACGGTCTCTGCATGTTTTCATTCTTAGAGTAGCATACCATTCAAGACTTCTCTTTCTAAAGAAATTGTTTTCAAATGGCATGTTTTTTGCCCAAAACGTTTTTTGGAAATACATAACTACTGTTTCCTTTTCACAAAAAATGTTTAAAAATAATTTTTCGCATTTAATATTAACTTTTTTGGCCCATTCAATTTCCTGCTGTATTTGGATTTCCGATATTATCAGTTTCAGTGGCATTTTTCTTTTTGCTGCCTTTTTCTTCTGTAAAACATTTTTCCTTAAAATGTTTTCCACTCTGCATAAAAATGGGAGCATCAATCCATCTTCCTACACTATTTATGCCAGTGCCATTTATGTGCAAGTCAGTGTTTGACCATTTATAAGGTACCACTGTTTATATATGCGTTTGACCACACATACATAAGTTTCCACATAGATTAGGGAGCGAGGGCTTATTTATAAAATCTGTTGCATTGCTACGTGAAAACGGCGATGCAACAGTTTTCACTGCACCCTCCCTGCTACACAATGGATGCTCTCTATTTACTGTACGGTGCTCCATGTCGCAAGGAGTGACAGAGGTGTCAGGAATCCTGACGTCTCTGTTGGCGCAAAAGTCATGCATTGCTGGAGTTGTGTTGCAAGCATGACACAACTCCAGCAATGCAAGAGGCAGGCCCACACACATAGCACTGCGTCACCCTTACACCTGCTATGAGGCAAGCGTAAGGTTTTGACGCAGTGGCGTCCTAGAAGTGGCGCAGTTAAATCTGATAGATTTCACTGCTCCACTCCAACCAGGCTTTGTTGCGTGGGAACGCCCACTCTGCATACATTATACCTGACGCAGGTATAATGTGGCGTAAGGCTTTACAAGGTGACACATCAGACTAGATGCGTCACCTTGCAAATATGGCGCAACGTGGTGCATTGTTTACACCGCTGCTGCATCATAAAAAGTGACGCAACGGCAGTGCAAAAGTGTTGCAAGGGGCTCCTAAATAAGCCCTGACTTTTTGTGCAAGTTACTCACACTTATATGTGGCCCCTGCATGCACAGTATACTTCTTTGCCCAGAAACCATACCACTTAGTAATGGGAAAAGCTAAGCTGTAGTAATCATGTTACACAAGTTCAACTTGTAGAACCTAAACTACCTGTAAACATGAGTGTTACCTGCATTCACTCTTTTCCCCCTTCTATTGAGCAGATGGAAATCCTCTATTACCCCCTTCGCCACCTCACCTCCTCTTTGTAACCGGTTTAGCGCTGGCATGAGCCACCAGCGAATGTCCTTCGGACATTGGCCGATGATGGGGAGAGCCTTAAAGGACCCTCTGGTTTCTTTTTTTCAGTTTTCTTTATTTGCTGCTGGGGAAGTTCTTCCCCGCCGCATGAGTCCTTTGTTTTTTGTGTAAAATTATGATCAGCATGCATGGCACAAAAAATAGTTGTCATATAATTGTACATGAGCACAAGATGTGCTGATTGTCTCATTTCACTTTCACTGAATTTTGCTTGGGGGCCTACCTTGGTACCTGAGCACCGATTTGCAAGGGGGAGGTATCACTGGAAAGGGGAGGTTCTCTCTTTTCCAATGACACCGGTTCTCTCTTTTCCAATGATACCTCTCACTAGTGAATACCTGCTTTAGGGTTGCCGTATGAAGGCAATTCTCAAACAAGGATCCACCCACTGGATACCAGGGAATATTCTTGAGGGGGGCAATGGGTTAGTGCTCCCCACAGCTCTGGACCATAAAAGTCTTTTGCCCTCCCCTGGTGGGCAGCAGGAGGTCTTTCCTCACTTTACATCAGGGACTATTTTTTGGATTCTAGCCGGGGTGGGAGCGGCCCACCCTGGCATCAAGCTGAAGCACCCACCCCAATAAATAACCAGTCAGTCTCCCCCTCCAAGAGGCAGATAGGAGATATTTACCTCCAATCTGCCCCCACGAGGCGAAAAGCCCACTAAGCATCAGGGATTGTATTTTTCAAAGGAGCAGCTGCGCCCTCTCTCCCTGGGCCAAAGAAATCTTTCTCCCCTTCGGGAGCAGATCAAATCTGCGCCCCGGGAGCAGAAATGTCACAAAAGCATCCACCATGCTAATGGGCTAGTGCTCCCTCCAGACAAAGAAGTCTTTCTGCCCCCCTGGGGTCAGAGAGGAGGATTTATCTGCACCTTCACCCCGCGGGGAGGTAGAAAGTCCACTAGATGCCAGTGATTATTTTTCTGGAAGGGTGAGCGGCCCCCTGGAAATAGGTTTGTTCTTCCCCCTTCAAGACCATTAAGAGGTATTTACCTTCAATATGCCTCCCAAGGTGGGCAGATAGCCCACTAGACACCAGAGAATTTTCTTATTATAAAATGTAGTAGGGCAGCCTGTCCATGCATCAGCCCGATCTCCCACTCCAACATATACCCAATTTTTTCTGTCCCCTATGGATTTTGATCCAAATTGACCCACAAGAGACAGAAAGCTCGCTGAATGCCAGGAATATGTTTTATGAAATAATAGGGTGAGATGTGTCTCATGCTGAGACAACAATTCTCTCATGGATCCTTGAAACAGAAACCAGAGGGCGCATGACCATTCTCAGAGGAGGCACAAAGATTTTCCCAAAACATGCCACATTGTGCGAAAACACCCTTAACCACCTTTGAATACAGATTCCACTCATGGTCGGATAGATGGCGCCTGCTGAACTTGTGTGCTCTGATGTTTTTACATGTAGGCCAGTAGAGACAGATGTCTGACAGTCAAGGAAATCCATGTTAGCACCGGCCTCAGCACCTCTTAGTACAGTGCACATGACCCCACACTGCCCTGTTTGTGCAGTACCACATAGCAGTCATGTTGTGTTGTAGGGATTCTGCGTATGCTCAGAACTATGCGCAGGAAACCAGAACCTTAGAGAATTGTGGTGTACCAGAAACTCCCCTCAGAACTAAGAACCCCTTATCCGACTAGCTTAGTGTCACATTCGTTATCCGAGATTTAGCTCGGCGGTCCCAATGTATAGACAACCCAGAACAAGCGACTTAGTTATTCTCAGGAATGGTGGGAACCCGAAATACCCGTTTGCACATATATATCAGTCCACAACAGAATAACTAAGACACAGTAAAGTTTAAAGAATTTATTCATAAACCTCGAGTCCTGTTAAACAATACTTTGGCTAACATAAGTAGACAAATGGTTAAGATCATTACCATTAACATTGTTACAATACCATAGAATATAAAAGGAGCGATCATATTATAATGACAGTGGAAAATAACCACCCTCCTTTCTCTAGTTACTAATAAAATATTATTAGACTATTAGAAGGTCTCATAGGCTTGCATAGGGGACCCCATACCGTATAGATCAGCTCAGGTGTGTCACATCACAGGATCAGCTCAGTGTTCTCTGCAACAGCTCTTCTATCGAATGCCCTAACAATATGCTGCGCTGTGTTATTAAAGCCCTCGACTTTCTGGTATTTGCAGCTGCGTGCATGTTGTGACTAAACAGTGGTACGATCACCCTGAACATAATCAGCCGGCACCGTCTAGTGTCCTAGAACAGTTCTTTACTCGATGTACAGACCAAGGGCACTAGCAACTGTTAAGGATGTATTAATAACATTCACTTGAGACAAGAGCGAGTCTGCATTTCTCAAAGTAATAACATGTAACAACAGTGTCGGGTGCAAAGGCAGCGAAAGCAACAAGATGGTTTTCCAACAGCTAACGTGATTAAGCTAACTTAGCACTGTAAATAGGGAGTGGCCTAAAACCACGTGACATCCCCCTTTGATCGAACCACAGTATAACCAGGGGCGAATATTTTTACAGAACGCAGAGTTCAAGATCAATGATGCAGACTAAAGAGCTTGAAATGAGAGTTCAGAAAAATGAGAGGAAAAAAGAAAAATGTAAAAACACAATCCATCGTCCATAGAAGCCAACGATCGTTTGTGAAAAGATGGCAAAAAAAAAAAAAAACTTTATTCGACTCGCCATCAGGCAGTCAATGTAGGAAAGTATAAGCAGCATACGCAGCTGCGGCTTCCAGTAGAAAATCATTTGAGTCATCCGCAAAATTTTCGGACATCCCGTTCAGCAAAGAAAAAGAACACACGTGTTCCACAGGGAAATGAGCATCAAGCACTCCACGTGGACAAGAAGCAGGCATCTCGATGTAACTTCGTGCCAGGAAGTCAACTGCTGCTCTCTCGATATCCCATAATCCGAGGACTCCATGCGCCGCACCCAAGGCCATAAACCCGACTCCAGAACAGTCAAACTCATGAACCACTAAGGGATACATCAGCCGATCAAAATCCAGGTCAGGTGACACCAAGTTTGACAGACACATATCCAGAGCCCATTGGAACGGACATTCGAGACAGTGAAAGACAGGTTGTACACAAGTGAAAAATGGGAATCGGAAGGATAATCCATAAGCGACACTCAAGGTAGCCAGTGGCAGAGTTCCATAAGATTCCCACATCCGGCTACGCAGATGGAACATGCTGGATCCGTGGTCGAGAAGCGCAAGTCGTGCAGCCATAGCGTAGTGCGCAGACCAACAGGAGTATGCCAGCAATTAATGCGAGTATCAGAGGAAACCCTCCGAAGACCCCAGAAAAAATAGAATGAAAAATAGCTGGTATTACACCAAAGATAGACTGGAAAGACGTCACAAGGCCAGAGCCTACAATTTTAAAAAAGTGCACCAGACCAGTCGTAGAAGAAGCATTGAAGATAGTGTGTATTAGTGTGCCAAAATGTAGGGGAAGGTCAGTATTCAAAAGCGCTTGAACTTCCGTGCGAGTGTTCGCAACTTGAAGGAGAAATGTTTCTCGTGATGAAGTCAACGCAACCTCCTTTTGAGACAAAAGAGCCCTTATTCTGCTCATCCTATTGAACTCTGCTTTCAAGGTTGGAATCGTCGGCCAGATGGATATATCCAGCCGGCCTTGCGGGGGTGGGAAAAGGACGTTATTACAGCAAACTACTCTTCGTGAAACTGAAACAATATAGGGAATTCCTGCTAACATCCCACAGCAAGCCTCACTATTTAGAAGCAGATAACTACCATTAGCAAGCAGCGTAAATGACGGCGTTATAACTTGTACTGGAATGCCCTTCAACACGCAAGCTAAATTAGGGGCATTCATATTACATGATCCATGTAATTGGATATGTCTACATACTACTGAATGATCTGGAGCAGTCGTACACTCCTCACCCTTCAAATAAACTTCTTTGCCGTCTCTCTCACATCGATATGTAAATGGGAGAGACCAGACTTCATGCAAAAATGCAGAACCAAGTTTTTCAAATCTGCCTAAGGCATAATGTTTCATGCACGAACTAAACTTATACATAGAAATTGGTAAAGTTACCATTCCATGTACGAGCCACACTGAATAATCCGCCTCAGCAACAGAAAAAGGCAAAGGTTCTAACTTTTCTATATGTAGTAGTGAATATGTAGCATCTTTCATGGACATGAATTGTTGCTTTGCTGACAGATTAAACGGGCGGAATAAAGACGAAACATTCATGTAATCCCATGGTACTTTCCCCGCCTTTAACGTCTGCAAAGTCCAAGCAAATTGCATAATCGATCGTAATTGATTTTGACCATGATACAATACAGACACATCGTCCTGGACAATATCTACAACAGATGAAACAATGTTGTCCAATGTATATATTCTTGAAGATAAGGTATTAATACTATTATCTATTACTGCCAATACTTTTTCCATATTGGCTTGGTCAATAGCACGGAGTCTGGAAGCAGCCTCAATCTGTGACAACTTCCAAACCTCGTTGTAAACCGCATACACCCATCTTTTGGATCTTCCTAATGCGGGACCCTTAACAAAATCATTCAAATCTATTTTGTCATGTAATTGTGATAAATGAAGTTTAACAGAATCTAATGTGGAATGTTGCAACCATGTCTGACATAATTTACCTACCGAGTAGGTAGTGACAGTATGTGAGGACAGAAAACGTGGGTCTACTCTATCCTGTATGTACCCGGGAATTAACCCCAAAAATCTACGTTGACAGGTATCCGAACTTTTCTGCCATATCAACCAACCTGTAGGGTCTAATGCACTAATATTGAAGGTGGAATTGGAAATAAAAGACTGCAACATAGTAAGGGACAGATCTGTGTGATTCTCCCAACCGGGATAAGCTCTCAGATCCGGGATCGAGGGGGAATTTAAGTTTTTAGAGATAGCCAATCCAAAACAGGTTGTCTGAAAAACAGTAGAATTTAAAAACAACATGTGGTTTGGGATCAGGCAGGCACGATGTAAAGCTTCCGTACCTTGTACCTGCCAAGATTTAGTACCCCAAACTGACTTGAGATCAATAGCCTGTTTCCAAACGTCATACCCACCAATTGCCAAATCATCCATGAAGGACTTAGAAAACAACAATTTAGTGTGGGTCAAACGCACCTTTGAAACAGGGTCCTTGTTAAGCTTAAAATAAAAAGAAGCATTATTAGTTACACTAAAATCTGAAAAATATGAAAACTTTGCGATCAATGTTTTTGAACTTCCAATCTTCGTGGCAGGGCAATGTTCCCACTGTGTGAAGTTAACCAAACTACGAAATGTGTTTGCCCTATGGAGAAAATGTGTGCCATAATGTTGATAACAAAATTGCTCTGCATAGTTCTCATTATTCAAATACAAATCCTCAGCATCAAAAGCGGCATAGTATTTTAAATCAGAAAACAGTGCCTCTATAGTTTTAACATCCCAATCATCAGATCGAATGTCTTGCTTCACCACATCACCCATAGAGACACGATATACAGATGGCACATTAATCACTTCCGTGGGGCCATGAATTTGAAATTTAACTGCATCCCATGCTATTCCATCACGAACAGGCCAGGCGGTGATATTAACAAAGGTCAGGTCCCTCTTCATGATGTGCGACGATGAATGTGGGGCCAGAGTTCCATTAATTAATCTAATTGTAGAACGTTCATTCAGGTAGTGTCCATTTATCAACCTAAAAAATACCACCACAAAACCAACGGACATGAACAAAAAAATACAAATTAGCACCAGCCAGATGTAAATCCAGGGGGGAACCAAAAATTGTCTCTTGAACCAGGCAAAAAATTTAGAAAATTTGGAAGGGGCAGTGGAAGTCAATGATTCAGTTCCAAAGGAAAAATTAGACTGGACAATGTCAGTTGAATGCAAAAGGGGCAATGGGACATCAGTAGGATATGAATATTCAGCATCATCAGGTAAAGCACCATCCGCAGGTGAAACAGCAGAATCAGAAAGTACTTGCATTTCAATGGCAACCTCAGGTACTACGTCAGATGGTCGCACCACAACAGCACTGCGCATCATTGAAGGGCAAGAAACTGAAGGTGTCAGACTATGAAGTATCGGCCACCCTGTGTAGCTTGACATTGTCAACCGAAATGTACCTGTTGTCTCTGTGACCAGGAAGTGGAGGCAAAACAATTGTGCGGGTACCCTCAACTCCAAGCACCGGCACTGGTGCACGATAAGAGGGTCCAAACTCCTTTTTCTTCTCCACCTTCTCACGGACCAGATCACCAACTCGGGGTAGCCAGCCGACTTCCGGAATCTGCAATCCAGCCTCGGTCGCAGAAGATACGTGCTCTTTCGCTAGAGTGTCTCTTGTTTCTTGAAGATTCTGTAAAACAGTACAGTGGTCATCTAAGTCAAAAGGCGCGGAGCCGCCGCCATGTCGAGACCCTCAAGGTCAGGAACAAACATTCGAACTCCGAAGAGCATCATGTACGGGGTCCTCCCACCCAGAGACCTTCTAGGGAGATTATTAAGTGCACGTTGGACGTCATACAAATGGGCTAGCCAGTTCTTGCCAGTACCTAACACCCGGGCCGTCAATGATTGCTTTAGGTCACGGTTCATTCGTTCCACAACACTATTGCCCTCAGGCCGATATGGAGACGAAAATTTGACTTGGACCCCCAAACTTTTCATGGCTTCTTTGTAAGCCTTAGAGGCAAACGCAGGGCCCTGATCAGAGTGAAGGGTGCCACATGCAAAACTCCCTATAAAGACACGCAATGCTTTGATGACAGTCCTGGCGTCAGCACTCCTTTGTGGCCATACCCAAAGAAAACGTGTGCACGAATCTACTGCAACCAAGATATACTTGTACGCAGTGTCTGAGGAAAAAGGACCGCAGTGATCTAAATAAACACACGCTAGTGGTTGATTAGATATATGCAGCTGCGTTTGCGGTGGCCGCGCCACCGTAGATGGCTTTATTTGCTGGCAAATTCCACAATTGAGGACATAAGTCCGTGTATGTTTGTACAAACCGTACCACCAATAACGCTGTTGCAACAGTGACACAGTTGCGGACACTCCGGCGTGCGCTGACGCAACACCCTCATGCGCAGCCTGTACCAAAGCAGGTCTGCAGTCCGAATTGGGAATAACCCTATCCCCAACCTCATTAATCCTCACCAACGGGACGTTATCAGGACTTAAGTGATAATGGTATCGAGAAGGGAAACCTCTAGGGAAGTTTGTCCCAGTCTCTGTTGCAGCAATAGCTGCCAAGATGTCATCATCGATCTTTGTTTTGGATCTTGTAACTGCTGCTACTAAGTATGTTGCCACTGCTGTTTTAGCCGCCTCGTCAGCCAAACTGTTACCGACAGCATGGACACCAACTCGTTGGTGACCAAGAGTGTGAATAACACTCACAAGGGGTAGACTGCCTTTTAGTTCAGCCACCCTAGCCCAAAGCGTTTTATGCTTCACTGTG
Source organism: Triturus cristatus (assembly GCF_964204655.1). Lineage (NCBI taxonomy): Eukaryota > Metazoa > Chordata > Amphibia > Caudata > Salamandridae > Triturus > Triturus cristatus. The sequence goes on from NC_140588.1 coordinate 300,577,454, forward strand.
CTACCTTTTGAATCACGAAAACCATTCGTGATCCAAAACATCAGATTGTCGTTGTAAGATTGAACACAATAGTAAGAATCACTCACTATAAGAGTTGTGACTTTATAATCAGCAAACTCCAGTGCAAGCACCAGAGCTCTAAGCTCCGCCAATTGTGCGGTACAATCACCCAAGGTCTGCGTATGCACCGCATCCTGAACGAATTCTCCATTCACGAAAGTACCAACCACAATTGCGCAAGCCGCTGAATAAGCGTGCCTCGATCCAGTTGCGGGTTGCGCAGACCCGTCAGTGTAAATGACACAATGGAAGTCCTCCAACGGGCGCAATGTAAGCGGAGCCGGATGAACTAATTCATACTCCAAACTCTCCTGAGTCTGAAGTCCTGCGTCAAAAATGTATTCGACATCAGGTGAGGCTAAGGAGGTTGCCCATTGTATCCACCGTGGATGCAAAGCTTTAGAATTCGGCACACTTGCTTTAGTGACTGCCTCTAGGGCAGGGAATGGTGTTACCACCATCATGCGTTTCCCCTGTGATAGCGCTCGTTCTTTCAGGATTGCCATCTGAACAGCTGTCAAAACCTTTTCGACAGTGGAGAAACGCATTTCAGCCGAAGTATATAAATGAGATTTGTAAGCAATGGGGACTGTGTCGCCTTCATTGTAAGTTAAGTACGTGAACCCCTCAGCACCCGGCACAATTCTAATTACCAGGTTTTTGTGGTTATCACGAGTTTGTAAATATATCGCAGTAAGAAGGTCAGACTGCAAAGAGTGTAATGCAGCCGAATGTTCTGGCAGCCAGCAAGATTTGGTAAAAGTAGGTTGCACCAAGGCATATAATGTCTTGATACGCTGGGCATATTCAGGAATGTAGGTACGACCGAAATTCAGAAAGCCCAGCAATGATTGAAGTTGTTTCAGTGTCGTAGGGATACGAAGGCGTGCGCATTTCTCAAGGAACTGCGGAGCCAAGCCTCGGCCCTCATTGTTGAGTTCGTACCCCAAGAATAAAACAGTGTACTCGGCAATGTGGGACTTCTTAAAGTTAAACTTGTAACCAAAGTCCGCAAACATACAAATTATGTTGTCCACGCGAGCAAGGTGAGGAAGCAACTCGTCGTCAGTTAAGTAGATGTCATCAACGTACGAGTATGCCTCCGGGTCTACCATCTCTAAGAGAGAGACCACCCGGGCAGCAAAGACCCCAGGACTATTTTTATAGCCCATTGGAAGCCTTTTGAACACTTTTTGTTTACCACCCGAAGTAAAAGCGGTCCACTCATAACTATGAGGGGATATGTTATGGCAATAAAAACCATTGGACAAGTCAAGTGTGGTTTTGAACCTTTTTCTCACAAGACTATCAACGAGAGCTGAACTATGGGTATTTTGCACCGCACAATTCCGGCAGTGCGAGTTTAAGTGCCGGTAATCCAAAACTAGGCGGTACGATCCGTCAGGCTTCGTTACAGTGAATAAAGGATTATTCATGGATGACACACATGTTTCAATTACACCCTGATATTCCAATTGTTCAAGGATAGCCGCGACATGAGACCTAGCCTCACGTCGCATAGGGTATTGGGGTTGTGGCTGGGGGTCGGACCGCAATGGAAAATCGTGGAGGGTAGAACTTTTATCCCACCCCACCTGATTACGATACAACGCAGGTGCAAGCACCCGCGCCCACTCCTCGGCTAACTTCTCAGACTCCTCCTTGGGCACTACGTGTCCAAAAGAAGGAAGAATGACTTCTTCCCCCCTTGGAGCGTTTAGAACGAAAGCCGGGGGCCAATCTTTCTCCGCCAATAGTATATCATAGGTGGTCGTTAGATTATCCCAAAATACCGCGTTAATTTTTCGTTGTATGTCACCCTCAATATTGAGGACTACGTCAAATAATCTCTCAGGGGGGGCTACGCGAGTATCAGCAGTTTCTACTGTTACATAGATTTTAGTTGCTGTCGCCTCCAGAAATGGACGCAGTGCTCCCCGCACTACTGTAACTTCCGCCGCGCTGTCTAGCAGCGTCAAAGCCCATTTCATGTTCAGAAGCTGTGTCCGCACCATCTGAGGCATACTTCGCTGAGATAGCAGCAACTTTCTTTTTCTGAAACGGAGGACGCGGATGTGCAGAAGCCTCCTGCTTGCCTTTTACGTCCGCTTGTCTGGGTTGCTCACGTCCTTGAGCACTCCGACCTCTCCCACGGTCTCCGCCACCAAAGTGTGAAGCCGCTGATTCCTGTGAAGAACGAGGAGAGCGCTGGTCAGGAACCTGAAACCTATCAGGTGACTTAATACGAGAACGATCACGCAAATCATAAGTTCGTTCAACATATGCCTGAACCGGGGAAGCTGGACGGGTCTCCTGTTTCTGTTGCTGTTTATCTTGTTTTTTGGCTCTCCAATTTTGTTTTGGAAAGTTAGGTTTATCGTCTTTTGTAGACGAACTCACTTTAGTGTGCTGTACTACATCAGGAATTTTGATGACGGGTTTCACGCCCAGGGCACTACGTCCAACCATCCTATAGGCCTTTGCAATAACTTTTGCAAACTCCCTCGGCTTATCATCATCCGCAATAAGCTCCATCATGTTTCCCACTTGAAACTGCATGGCATCTCCCTTGAGATTTCCCATAATCATGGAACATACTACATCGAAGCTGTCGATAAGCCGCATTCCCAATTCAATAGCTGCTTCCGCACCATGGTCCTCCTGGACTTTCTTGATAACGGAAGGTAGTACCGACATAGACGTAGTACCGAAGCACTTCGAATAGGTCGCGGCAAAGACCTTGCCCCAATTGTCACAATCGACAATGTCTGGGACTAGTTCTTTTGGCAAAGTAATAGTGAGAATCCTGTGTTTATCCACAGGACTAGTGTTAGGAAACACGGCTTCTAGTTGATCGAATTTCTCTGCAAGCCAATAAGGATACTCATCCTTATTCTGGGGGCGCTTGCCAACAACCGCGTTTACCATTACAGGACTGATCACAACCGCATGATGATGATCAGCCCCGTGTCCCGCAACTGCAGGTGCCCCCACCTGTACAGTGCGCGACACATACTGCACTAACGCCCTATGGACCGTAATCAGGGTAGTGTGTAGTATACGTAAGCTATCCACTCCTACCGTCAGTTAGCGTGGATGAGGTGTATGTCCGGCCAGCACCGGCCAAGTAGCTCCTTCAATAGACAAAGGACCCAGTCTCGCCGGGGTGACCGTGTGGGGGAGGGCGCCATTAAACCAAATAGTGTGTTGCCAGGTAGAGATAGGAATTTCCAGAGCCATATATGGCGTATACCTTAGAGGCACCGGTGTAGCAGTGTATTTGTGGAATGTTTTATCGACATCTTCCACAGCCTCAAAGGTAACCCAAGAGTTTAACAACTCATAAGGGTAAGTAGCACTTGCACTTACGACAAATACCACTGCCATCCCGTCATCAGGCACCCCATACGTCCTTAAATGAGCACGCAGAGACACCCTACAGTGAGCGGGAATATCTACCGCCATAAGGACTTAGAAAAAAAGATACAACGAGATCTTTAGTAGCACTTGGGCTTATATTATTTTAACCTTTTTTATTATCAAGCTTGAAAGAACCTATAGCCTAAAACCTAGGTAGGCTAAGCCGTCACTCCTGTTATCCGGAAACCAGAGTGAGGGCGTTGTGGACTAATAAAAAGCACTACTAAGGCATCTCAGATATTAAGACCAAACGTTGGGCGCCATGTTGTAGGGATTCTGCGTATGCTCAGAACTATGCGCAGGAAACCAGAACCTTAGAGAATTGTGGTGTACCAGAAACTCCCCTCAGAACTAAGAACCCCTTATCCGACTAGCTTAGTGTCACATTCGTTATCCGAGATTTAGCTCGGCGGTCCCAATGTATAGACAACCCAGAACAAGCGACTTAGTTATTCTCAGGAATGGTGGGAACCCGAAATACCCGTTTGCACATATATATCAGTCCACAACAGAATAACTAAGACACAGTAAAGTTTAAAGAATTTATTCATAAACCTCGAGTCCTGTTAAACAATACTTTGGCTAACATAAGTAGACAAATGGTTAAGATCATTACCATTAACATTGTTACAATACCATAGAATATAAAAGGAGCGATCATATTATAATGACAGTGGAAAATAACCACCCTCCTTTCTCTAGTTACTAATAAAATATTATTAGACTATTAGAAGGTCTCATAGGCTTGCATAGGGGACCCCATACCGTATAGATCAGCTCAGGTGTGTCACATCACAGGATCAGCTCAGTGTTCTCTGCAACAGCTCTTCTAACGAATGCCCTAACAATATGCTGCGCTGTGTTATTAAAGCCCTCGACTTTCTGGTATTTGCAGCTGCGTGCATGTTGTGACTAAACAGTGGTACGATCACCCTGAACATAATCAGCCGGCACCGTCTAGTGTCCTAGAACAGTTCTTTACTCGATGTACAGACCAAGGGCACTAGCAACTGTTAAGGATGTATTAATAACATTCACTTGAGACAAGAGCGAGTCTGCATTTCTCAAAGTAATAACATGTAACAACAGTGTCGGGTGCAAAGGCAGCGAAAGCAACAAGATGGTTTTCCAACAGCTAACGTGATTAAGCTAACTTAGCACTGTAAATAGGGAGTGGCCTAAAACCACGTGACAGTTGTCTGTCAATACCTTCAAATAACAACGCTTGATGGAAGCCAGAAAGGCTTTGAGAGTCAGCCAGAAGGCACACCATTCAGAATATTGATGTTGACCCTCTGCTCTGGCAGACACCTCACATCTACACTGCCTTCAGGTGCCCCACTAGCCCAGAGTCACTGCATCTGTCCCCCCTGTGATATTTGAATAGGGTACAGAGAAGAGCTTGCCACAAGTCAGGTTGGAATCCTTCATCCACCATTGGAGAACCAGAGCTACCACGTTGTCATTAGATCCAAGCATAATATTCAACAAACCTGGCAATTTGGTGTTATCTTGGGAATTTTCTGTTTGACAAAATGACACGTAATTCTCAAGATTACACCATTATCCATCTTGTTTAAACAAGAAGTCCTCTTGGGGAAAAAATCAATCACAGGAGCACAAGACCAACACGGTTGATGCACAGCATGCACAGCAAAAACATGATTGATCTGAACATAAGCTGTATTTCCTTTACTTGGGCACCAATGAAATAACTTAAGAAGTAGGTTTGTCATTGCTTTGTAGTTTTGAGCATGAAAAACATCTTTTTTATTTCTGCTTTTTGGTTTACACAGAGGAAGTGCCATAGAGAGTGAGGCTACTGCACATACATCACAAACACAATGAAAATGGACGGAGCACTGCAACTTTTCAGACACTCACCCCCAGTCACAGATCTGGGTTGAATCCATCATCATTCTTTAGCCCACTTTACCACCCCAGATAAGACCCAGCCAAATGCAAACAAGTCTTGACCCTGTTCCTCATGGGAACAGTCCAGCCCAAACTGTCAAGCCAGGTCTTCCCTGGACCGGAAACAAACATCCTGGAACTGGTTTCGGGGTAACACCCCCCATCAGCCAGGCTAGCTTGAATCCAGTGGTAAAGTGAGCAAGGGACCCACGTCTGTCCATATCATGCCAACTTAGGGCGAACACAGCAAACACAAGGAAATGATGGACAGAGCGCTAAAACTTTTCAGACACTCACCCCCAGTCACCAATCTGGGTTGAATCCATCATTCATTATATCACTTTGCCACCCCAGTTCAAACCCTACCATATGCAACTCAGTCTTGACCCTGTTCCTCATGGGAACCGTCCAGCGTGAACTGCCAAGCCAGTTCTTCCCTAGACCGGAAACAAGCATCCTGGGACTGGTTTTGGGGTATCATCCCTCATCAGCCAGGCTAGCCTGAATCTAGTGGCAAAGGGAGCAAGGGACCCATGTCTGGGCATACCCTGCCAACATACTGTGAACAAAGCAAACACAAGGAGACTGCACATACATCAACCTCGTCTTCCTATACTGAAGACTCCTCTTTGTGCTTTATCCTGTCCCTGGTTATTTTGGACTTGGATTTTGGAGGTAAAGCATCACTCTTCCTTTGTCTACAATCTCTGCTGGACCATCCACCAATTGGAAAATGGAATCGTAACTTTTTTGGGCAAATCAAGTAAGTTGTGTTTTTTGCAAAATATTTGTGCTGGCATGCACCACTATTTTCGTTACTTTTTATATTTTGTGTGTTAGTTGCTAATGGCCTGCAGTTTAAGTTATGGATTGTGCAAGCAGACTCATGTGAGATTAGGGAATAATGGACATGTTGGGTGGCATAGGCCTGGGTTAATAACATTTCTTCAATTCCTTGTGTTTTTGTGAATTTTGTCCAGGTTTGTCTTCATATTGTGGTGTGTTTTGTGGCCTAGTCTGCTGCAGGTCTAGGACGTATTTTAATGCATTTTCCACGCTCACTCTGCTTGTGGGTTAGAGATTTTAAAAATTATTTTATAGTCTTGTATTCATGTAGGATATGTGGATCTGTATGTGCCTGTTGGTGGCTCGGGTCTGGGTGGATCGGGGAGTCAGGGATCATGTAGCAATACATTTTTTCTTTGAGAACTCCCCTTGTGCTTGCACACAATTTTTGTTTGTTTGTGTTTGTGTGAGGAGGTTAATTGTTTTCCTTCAACTTTTAAAAGCATTTCCAGAGGTAATTATTGCCTTGTGCTGTTTGTGTTTGGCTCAAGGTTTATGTTTATCTTTTCTAATGTTTACATTTTACTGTGTTGAATTTTTGTTGCTGCTTTACTGTGGCGTACTAAAGTCCACGGGTAGGACCAGACATATTTAGGGCATATATTTGTGCAATCCTTTCCCTGCAAAGTTTCTTTTGGTGGAGAGAGAGAAAGGGGCTCTGATCAGGATGGGGCCCCAATGTTCTTTTCTCTTAGTTTTCCATGCCTCCTTGTTTGCTGGCCACGCAGCGACAGCCATTTTGTGAAGCTAGTTTGTGTGTGTTTGTGTCAGATTTAGACAATTTGTCTTTGTTCTCCATGCTCCTTCCTTGCTATTTGGTGAGGGACCATCATTTTGTGGAGTCAGAGGGTGTTTCTGATTATTGATCATTTTGTTCTTTTTTTAAAAGCCATTTTCCAGGGCTACTGATATTAGAAGAAGCCTATGTATTTATTTATTTTTTCCTAATATGTTTTTCCTGATGTATTTATTTGTGTGTGCTGGTAATTGTAGCAGTCTATAGTACATTGTTGTTGTTTTGAATGAATCTATGTTATTTTTTCCTGCCTTGTACTGCTTCCCACAGGGGCCATTTGTGCCCTGGAAGGAAGCCAGGTATCTTTATATTAACTTACTCACGTTGTGACCCTTCAACACTTTCCAATTATCATCCTATCTCTTAGCTGCCTCCTGTTACTAAAATTCTGGAAAGGTTTGTCAATACTCAGCTTTGCAACTATCTAGAGGTGAACAATTTCCTTCAATGCACGCAGTCACGTTTTTGCCCACAGCACAGCAGCGAAAAGGCCCTTTTCAAAGTGATGAAAATGATTAAACTTGTTTTAGATTAAGGTGAAAGTGCTGCCATGATCATGTTCAATTTTCTCCTGTCTTTGGAAACCTATTGCATTGGATGGCAGAGTTGGAAATTGGTGGATCGCCTTGGCAGTGGTTTAAATCCTTTTTAGAAGGAAGGGAGCAAGAGATTTGGCAGGGACCCCATTCTTCGTCCAGTGGGAGGTTAGCCACAGTGCTCTTCTTTGAGCCAACTTTGTTTAAAGTCTATATGGTACCCATAGCTAAAATCATTGAATCGCATTGACTGTGACCATTTCCTATGCTTATGACAATCTGCTGCTCCTCGCCTTTGACCAATCTGCTACAGATAAGCCTTGTTTTTGCTCCATGTTTAAAGGATATGCTGCACTGGATGCATTAGAATAACCTACAAAGCATTTTCTGATGAAACTGAGATCTTGTTGTTTGGGAAGGTTAAGGATCATTGGTTAAACAACAATTGGCCAGGGGCCCCTAACCCCAGCCTTCTCCTGTTGTAAAGAATTTAGTAATGATTGATGACAATTTGTCCCTGCATTCCCAAATCCTGTTGGTGATAAGTACCTGTTTTGACTGGCTCACATCAATCAGGAAATTTCTTGATATGCTTCTTCTAGAACCACGCAGAACCCAGTAGTCCATGCATTGATAGCATCCACGCTGGGCTATGCGAACAGTTTATATATTGGCCCACTGAAGTGCAGAATTAGGAACCTCCCGTTGGTGCAACATGCAATGGACAACCGTATTTTGGTTATTCTCAAGGGGGAATCAGATTTAGGTCATCTCAGGGGTTTACATTGGCTCCCTATTACAAGAAGAATTATGTTAAAGCCTTTACTTTCATTCATCTGGACTTTTATAAGTGAAGTCCTATGTATTTGATGACTAGGTCAATACCTTACAATTCTTCTAGAACACTCTGTTCCCCAGTGGCGCTCCTTGTAGAGGTACCCGGAATTCATTGGGCCAGGACCGTTGGGCATTCCTTCTCAGTACTTGACAGTTAAAGATGAAAGCAGCTTCCGCCTTTCACTTTGTGCCATTTGTCAAGAATTGTTATTTAGTTAAGCTCTTAAAACTAACCTCTGTTCTCTCAGTTCATAGGTTGGCCCGCAAGTTTGCCTGTAGATGTGTAGTTCTGGAACACTCTCTTGAGTAACTGTGCGCTTTAGAAATTCCCTCATTAATTCATCTGTCATCTTCCTTTAATGACAGATGTACTGTAGGCATGGACCTGCTAAAGACTGTGTTTGTCTCTTTAAAGTTTTATCTAATTCACCTACCCATACAATCATTGATATTTTAAGACTCTTTCTGCAATTTGTGGGATGTATGGACCTGCTAACTATTTGCACCATCAACAGATCTCACACTTTGCAGGGCAGATGTGGAACATGCATCTTTAAACCAATATAGGAGGGAGTTACAAATAAATGCTAATTTGTCCACACCATCCCCAGTATCTAGGCCAAAAAGGGACATCATAGCGCAGAGAATAAATTATAACAATGCTAGGTCAAGCATAGGATGTGTGCACTTTTTCGTCAACAATTAATACCCAATGGAGAATCAATCTACCTGATGATTCTACCAAAGCTAACCTCATTTTATGACTAGAATGTTCAGTACCCTTACCTAAGCTCATGACTCCCTCTTTTGTTCTTTGTTGATTTATGGTGTTCTCAGGCTTGGATTTTCCACCCACTCTGATTATTTTCTTCTTACTTCATATTGCACATTGAGAATCCTGATTTGCTTGTTCGAATGCTCCATTTTGAGTGAGAAGAACCTTGTTTTGGCAGTGACGCCTTCCCTGTTTCGGCCTGGTAGGTCACCAGCTGATAGTTCCTTTGGGAAACTGCCTGCATCATAGAGTCTTGGGGGAGTTGGCAGACAATACCTTTCTGCTCACGTATGAACTGGAAGGAGGGAGTGGTTGGGTTTGAGGTTAGATGGGACTGCACAGTATGCAAAATGTGTATAAACATATCTCCTCTATTCCATTGGTTGTTGTAGTATTCCTGTTTAGTTGTAAAAGGTGACTAGGTGTGGAGGTTAGGGCTATACACAGTTATTAATACTACTACTGACAGATGGGTTTGTGGCTTTACAAGGGCGCAAAGGGCATTTGCGCCTACTTTGATTGCCCTGGGTCCCTTTGGTATTACAGAACGGGCTGCAGATGCTTGTGCGGCCCCTTCTGTATTACCGATAGCACTGGCGCACATTAAGCGCCAGCTCTATCTTCAGAGGGCGTTCCCTCATTTTCATGGGGGGGTGTCCCATGCAAATGAGGGAATATGTTTGCCTCTGCACCTGCGCCGTATTACAGACGCGGGAGCAGAGGCAAAGAAACTCTCAGGAGGTGCACTGACAGAGCACCCCCTAAAAGATGGTAGCCATCTGCAGGGTTGCTGCCTGCACTATGAAAACATGGAGGCCCTGGAGGCAGCACGAGTTAGCGGCTGCCCTGAGGGCAGCCCAATCATCATAATACGGCACATTTTTCTTCATTGTGCATTCATTTAAAAGGTGCACCCCGCGCAATAAAGGAAAATGTGCCCCATTTTGAATATGAGCCCTGGTCTTAAAAACTTCAAGATAAGAAAGAAGGATGCAGTAGCAGTTTTTACTATCCCAATTGCTCAATGTGCTCAATGTGTTGCACCGAAAAGAGGGTTTAGTGATGTACCCCTTGCAGAGCTCTATGAAGGATGTCATTTGTCATTTGTCAGTGGAGAAGTGTGGCTCAATGATTAGAGCAGCAGACCCTGATGCAGAGGTCTAGCCTGGGACCAGGGTTCAATTCCCTGCCTCGGACCTGATAATTCTCGCCTCGGTGCCATTCCAATCATGGAGTCCCACTCTGCAACTCTGGGCAATAGCTTGCTTAATCTCCACAACGGCCCCCACAATGCTAAGGATGCCTGGCCTCCACCTTGGGGGTGCCCAGGAGTGGACGCCTCACAGGGAAAGCCAGGATGGGTTCCACAGCGGTATTCGTACAAGCGCCTTGAGACCCTTGCACGTGAGTAGTGCGCTATAGAAGTATCAATTTACATTTGTAAAAATATTCCCTTGATAAGCCATACTGGAGAACAACAATGGCGATTGCAATGAAACAAGTACTAATCAAGAGGAGGAACTGGGACCTTGGCCCTCCTATTATGCCTTTAGGGGAAGTGATCAGATATATTTCACTGTTGGCTCAAACCGGTTGCAGCTTAAGTGTTAGGTCTCTATGGATAGAGTCGACACATTTCTATTACCCTTATCTCCTGAGCAAGGAAGATGTCCACAAGAATATAGACAGTCATCATGACACTCAATGGTAGAACACCCATTGTTTCATCATGTTGAATAAATGTCAGTAAAATCAACTCTTGGTTCAAGAGACTGCCATTGCTAATGCAAAGTGGGGTAGACTACCTGTAGCTGTTGTTAAGTCATTGTTGCTGAAAAGGGTCCACAAGGCTAGGAAACGTACTGGGATACTTAGTGCTAGGATAATGAAATGAAAGAATGGTACACTTTGAGTCCCTTAGAACTCTCTGATCTCCCCAGTCAAGACTGTAAATCCATTATCTTCCGCATGGGTTAATTTTATCTCAAGTATGAGTGTCTTTCCCTTGTTGAGTGCACTACAACCCTTTTTTCCTCCTTCAAATGTAGACCTCTCAGGCTGGATGAGCCTGGGCACAAAAAGGGGGAGGAGTTCTATATAGCGTTAAATGCTATTAGTAATTAGTCAAACCACTAGACTACATTTTATGCGATATTAATGGTAAATAGTTTAGTGTTCCACGGCAAAGAATGGATTGGTTTGTTAGTGAATGGCATGAAAGGAAGGATAAGCTTTGTAAAATATCCATTTATATATGCACACATTTTGACCTCACTGACTTTCTGATTATATAGCGATTCATATTGTAGTGTAGTTCCTATATCCCTGATAGGCTCTGCGCATTGGAACAACATACACTATAGGTTTGACATAGGACTTAGTTCAGTATGTCTCTATCGAGTATATTAAACTTAACTACTTGTGTGTGCCAGCTAACTCAGAGGTCACTAGAAACTTCTCGAATATACAAGAATGGATTAGTCTCTGACAACGGCATAAACATGACAACTTTGTTTCCTTTTAGAATCGGAACAGTCTCAGAATCGGGGAAACAATAGATAACAGTTTCACTTCACTCAGTCAATCGTGCAAGCTTCGTTTCTACAGCATTGCACAGAAATAGAGAGACGGGCGTTTTAATAAAAGGGTTTATTGAACAGTCTTATTTCTCATGCAAGAGATATGAATTGCTACAATCATAAGACAGACTGCAAAGTACAATATGAACGAGGTTAGCAGTAAGATAAAATAATACTGCAATAGCATGGTTTGTAGCTATGACATATATTAATCAAAATACATACATAAATAACATAAGCTAAAATGTGATACTCATCTGATGCTTCTAAATTGTTCTACCCCAGTGTACCTAACCTAAGTGCAGTACGAGGTTTGAAGTAGGTGCCATTTCTAAAGTATAGCTAGCTACATTTTAGTTTAGCCAAGAGTTGCCAAAAGTTTTTCTAAGTTCTAGTCAGCTCCATACCTTAGAATGAGAGATGTTGGAATCTCTTATCTGGACTCGATAGTCTAACCCCCCGCAAGGAAGTCAGAGAGCACTGGAACTGGATTCTCTGCGAGGAGGATGGCAGCATCAGGTCAGTGCATCAGGCTGGAACTCGATCTCCTTCCGAACTTGCCGTGGTAAACCACATAGTCTGGGTTGGATCGAATCCTCCGGGAACCGCCATTTGCCAGGGCAAGTGTTGGTATATTTATACCTTGAAGGTGTCTAGGAATGTCAGTATTGACGTAAAAGTCGGGCAGAGGAACGTCATGAATGAACTCCTAAGGAATAGATGTTCATGCATACTTAATGAGTTCTTGGAGAAATCAATATTCAAGCTGAGGGAAATACCTAAATGCTTAAGGGTCTGGTTTTCCAAGAATTCGTTGTGACGTGGATGGACGGATGTAGGTGGCCATGCCTGTATTTGGTTTGTACGGACAATGTCTAAATAAAGGCCGGATTTCTATGTACAAATAAGGGCAATGTGAATTGTACCTATATAAGGGCATAAATCGGGAAACCTATATACGGAATCTAAATCTGCACACAACAATATAAGGTATAAAACTTTCATAAATGATCAAACAATTCTATCAGAATGTAGAGTATGGCAGACTTTGTATGATGCTATTAGAGACAAGGTCTCTGAAAGTTCTAGAATATTGCTGGTAAGGAAAGTATGACTATTTTCATCACCACCCAACCTATACCTCACTGAGGAAATATGGGTAAGGTGCAAGTGGAATCACTAGAAGGGGGTCTAATGGGGCTCATGCCCCAGTTTTATTTGTCCTGCTTGGCCCCACCATCATAGCTGTTGAATGTGCCAAAACGCAACACAGAAAAAAACACAGACACTACATCTTGAAACTCCTATTTATTTGTCCATCTACCTTTCACTGCAAAGCTGTGTTTGTGTCAGGCACTGCGCAAGCATACATGTTTGCCTAAAATGTTTGAATCTGACTTTCTATGACACATATAGATAAAGATACTGTTAGACCTGGCATCATTGGCATGAGTCTCTCCTCCATTTTTTTTCTGTTTGCCTCCTCTGTTTACGATGTTTTTGCTGGAATATTGCTTTGGGCACTGTGCCACTGCTGATCAGTGCCACAGTGCAAGTGCTCCCTATGTTAAATTGTTACATTGATTGGTGTTACCATGATTGGCTTGGTTGACTTACTGTTCAGACCCTAGTCTAGTGCACTGCTTGTGCCAAGGGCATGTAAGTTAACTGCTGCTGGTGGGCTTGCAGCACTGGTTGTGCCACCCACAGAAGCAGCTTGTAAAATGTGTCCCAGGCCTGCCATCGCAGAGCCTGTGTGCAGTCCCTGACTGCCATGTCGACTTGGCAAGGTAACCTACTTGCCAGTCTCTAAAACCTTCACTTTGCCACATTTCAGACACCTCTATGGTAGGCCCTAGGGCTGGGTGCATTGTTGGTAAAAGGTAGGTCATGCCCTGATGTGTGTGGCATGACCTAATAGTGAATTACAGCCATTTTCGTTTTTCACTATTGAAGGGCTACCTGCCTCCCATAGGCCAGAATGGGCAGACTGATTATTATTTAGAAGTCCTAACTTTAGGACTCCTAAATGCCTTCTGTGAATACCGAAAGTCTTAAAATTAGGATTTTTCTCAGTTTAGCAGTAGTATACTTAGGACTCCTAACTTTAGGACTCCTAAATGCCTTCTGTGAATACCGAAAGTCTTAAAATTAGGATTTTTCTCAATTTAGTAGTCGTAAAGTTAGGACTCCTATCTTTAGGACTCCTAAATGCCTTCTGTCAATACTGAAAGCCTTAAAATTAGGATTTTTCTCGGTTTAGTAGTAGTAAAGTTAGGAGTCCTAACTTTAGGACTCCTAAACTGAGAAAAATCCTAATTTTAAGACTTTCGGTATTCACAGAAGGCATTTAGGAGTCCTAAAGTTAGGACTCCTAACTTCTGTGAATACCGAAGTGAGTAAGTGTCTTCTGTGAATACCAAAGTGAGTAAGTGCCTTCTGTGAATACAAAAATGGTAGTAAGTTTAGGATTTTGTCTTAAGTTAGTTCTGTGAATCGGGCCCTTGGTGTGTACTCTCAAAAGCTTGCTAGAAAATCTCCAAGGGCTGGAAGAGTGCCAGCCTCCTGTTGAAGTCACAGGGCCAAAGGACTTCACCCTCTACTGAATTGCTGGTTGCTGGAAAGTGTTGTTTCCAGTGCACAGGGGAAATCTGCAGTCTCGACGTCGCCGGACGCCGCCGAATCCAGCTCGACATCGTGAGTAACGGCTCCAGTGTTCCGAGCCTTCGACGCCGGCCGCCGGGCCCGATCGACGCCAGTAGCGCCGCCAGCAGTAGTGAGTATCGGCTCCAGCTCCAAGTGACCCCGTCTTGATGCCGGAATTGACGCCAGTGAGTAGTGAGTATCGGCTCCAGCTCCAAGCGACCCCGTCTCGCCGCCGCTGCTGATCGCATCGACTCAACGCCCTTCTCGACGCCGTGAGCGCTGCTCCGGCCTGACATCTCTCGACGCCGCTGTGGATCGACCCGACTCCGAGGCACGATCAACGCCGACCTCGACGCCGACATCTCGACGCCGTGGATCATCGTTTTCTTCATTTCCAAAGGTACTGTGTTTGTGGGGTCTGTTGCAACTCCAGGCTCGACGTAGCGCTCCTCGTGGTCGACGCCGAACCTTGGGAATATCGTAAACTTGACGTCGTGTGACTCCTGTGGGGGTCACATTGTTGCCAAGAACTGTGTTTTCAGAAGAATACTTACTTTTGTTGCTAAAGACTTATTTCCTAAGAAGAAAACTTTACCTGAACTATCATTTTCCTTCCAAAGAGTATTTATTAAGATTGTGGTATATTTTTGTCGTTATTTGGCCTTGTGCTAAGCCTTATATAAAGATACTTATTTTTAGAATAACTCCTGTATTGTGTCCATTTGTAGTGTATTCACTTTATTACTGTATGTGGTCATAAATGCTTAACACACTGCCTCTGAGATAGGCCTGACTGCTCTGCCAAGCTACCAAGGGGGTGAGCAGGGGTTATCTGAGTGTGTAATCCCCTTTCCCTGACTAGAGTTGGTGGGTCCCTATTTGTCAGAAGTGTATACCTCTGCCAACTAGAGACCGCCGGTTCTAACATTGGTGGTCAGCGGTGAGGATTGAACTTTGCATTTATAACTCATGTGCAGTGATTAGTGTGCGCTACATAGTGAAAGCAGACCATAGCGCAGCCACAATCTGTTTTGGTAGGATCTTCTATTTTTGTTCTCCGCTTTCCTGGAGCTTATTTTTTAAACACTGCCAGTTTTGACCATGGAGGATGCCGGAGCTGCTACCCCTGCTGTTATTGTTGTGGAGGAATTTGATAAAAAATTGATAAATAAGTACAAGAAAAAGGAGCTAGAGCAATTTTGCAAGCAGTTTAAAGTTCCTACCACAGGTCTCAGAGTGAGAGAGGACTTCCTTAAAGCGCTGAAGGCCTGGTTAGAGGCCCGAAATCCCTCTGATCCGGGGGTGGAACCGGAAGAGGAGGAGGAAGAGGAAGAGGAAGTGGAAGAGCCCATAGATGGGCCAGTGTCATCTCCCGGCAGTAGTGTTTCCTCTAAGAGCCTTTCCCCTGAAGAGTTGGAAGACAGGGAGAAGGAGAGGGGGTACAAGTTAGAAATGGCAAAACTTAAATTAGGAGGGCAGTTGGAGTTAGAGAATGCAAGAAGCAAGAGAGAAGCTGAAATGGAGAACAAGAGATTAGATTTTGAAAGAGAGAAATTAGCGTTTGAACGTGAGAAGATGTTGAGGGAGATGGAGCTTAAAACTAAGAGTTTAGAGTTGAATCCCTCTGGTGGCAGCACTCCATCTTTGCCTGCAGAAATTAGGTTTTATTTTCCAAAAGATGTGATAAAAAATTACAGTAGAAATGAGGATATTGGTCAATGGTTCAAAGCATATGAGTTAGCATTGTTGGCCCACCGGGTCCCTGAGAAAGATTGGGGAGCGGGGTTGTGGGGTCGCTTTGTCAATGAAGGGAGAGATACCTTGTTGGGCATGCCTGCTGAGGAAAGGACGTCTTATACTCATATGAAAGATGCTTTAATGTTAATGTATGGCTTAACTCCAGAAAAGTACGGACAAGCCTTTAGAGAATGTAAGAAGTTGCCTGGTACTACGTGGGTTGAATATGTGTCCTTTTTTTGCAGAGCCATGGATGGTTGGGTAAAGGGTAGCAAGGTTGATAGTTATGATGCTCTTTATGATTTGTTTGCATGGGAGCACTTGTCTAATAACTGTTTGCCAGAGCTACACCAGCACCTTATTGATAGCGAGATATCTAACCCTAGAAAACTTGCTGAGGAGGCGGACCGCTGGGTCAGTACCAGGGTCCACAAGGGTCCAGTGGGAGACTCAGCCAAAGGTGGGCAGGGTCCCCAGCAGAAGAGTGGGGGGGACAGGGGTAAACAGAGGGAGTTTCAGAAAGGGCCCCAAAGTAATCCCCAAGGGAAGGGTTCCCAGCCTCCCCCTGTAAAGAAGCCAGAGGTGCCGACAGGTAAACCTGTTCCCAGGGGCCCAATGACCTGCTACGTTTGTAAGCAGGTGGGACACCGTTATTATGATCCCCAGTGTCCCATGAAGGATTCGAATGCACCGCCGCGTGCACCCCCCCGTCAGGTAGCGAATGTAGCCCTGGGAGGGAGCGAGATGGGTGTCCCCGGTGGGTGGGGTCCCGCAGAAATGTCCCTGGTCTCTTTAGGAGACGTGGAAATGGTCCAAAATGGTCCCTCCAACCCCTCTGCCTAGTAACACTAAGAAATATAGGCAGTGGGTGACCATTAATGGCCATAGGGTGGAAGCTCTCAGAGACACCGGAACAAGTGTGACAGCTGTCAAGTGTCACTTGGTGTCCAGAGAGCAGGTGGTCCCTCATGCATTCTACCCCGTTGTAGCTGCTGACAACTCACAGAGTAAGTGTGAGGTAGCTCAAGTTCCTTTTGAGTGGGGGGGGGTCTCGGGCACTCTTCAGGTTGCTGTGAGGCCCGCCATGCCTGTTGATTGTCTCCTGGGCAATGATTTGGAGGACTCCCCTTGGGCTAAGGTGGAGCGAAAAGCGCATCTGGAAATGTTGGGTCTGCCGGAGTGGGTGTGTGCGACCACCCGGTCCATGTCAGCTAGTAAGGGTGTTGATGGGGTCCCGGAGCCTGAAAGTATGGCCCAGGACCCAACCATGAAGAGAAGAGGCAGGGGGCACGGGAAACCGTCCCCCATCATTCCCACGGTCCAGGAGGGAGCAGACCCTGAGGGGGATGCCCTGGAACCTACAGGGGAACAAGTGGCTGAACTGGGAGACCTGCCCGAGCTGACCCATTGGCAGCAGGATGGTGGTCCCTCCAGGGAGGAATTTTGTGCTGAACAGAAAGTGTGCCCTTCTCTTGTGGGTATGAGGCAGCAGGCCTCAGCCCAAACGACAGGTGATCAGTCAGGATCACATTGGATTTACTGGGAGAACGACCTCCTGTATAGCGAGCCTAAGGCTGCTGAGCCTGGGTCAGCCCGTGTGCTGGTGGTACCCCAGCGCTTCAGAGCCTTCCTACTGGGGTTGGCTCATGACGTTCCGTTAGCTGGACATCTGGGGCAGGACAAGACCTATGACAGGCTTGTCACCCATTTTTATTGGCCCCAGATGAGAAGGGATTCAGACATCCATTGTAGGACCTGCCAAACTTGCCAGGCAAGTGGGAAAAGTGGGCGGAAGCAGAAGGCTCCCCTCCAACCTTTTCCCGTCGTCAGTACCCCCTTTGAGCGAGTGGGGATTGACATTGTGGCACCACTGGACCCCAAGACAGCCATGGGCAACAGGTTTATCCTGGTCTTGGTGGACCATGCCACCCGGTACCCGGAAGCCATCCCTCTCCGCACAGTGATGTCCCCCATGGTGGGACGGGCACTGATGGGTGTTTTCTCCCGCATGGGGTTCCCCAGAGAGGTGGTGTCAGACCGGGGCACCAACTTCATTTCTAATTATATGAAGTCTCTGTGGAAGGAGTGTGGGGTAACCTACAAGTTTATGTAAACAAGAGAGGGACTGATGGGCTTTTATTCAAGGAGGTCCAGCATACATGCCCAGTTAATCATGTGTAAAGAAAAGAGTATGCAGTTCCTCAAAGAAAAGGCGGGGGGGTGCCAAAGGAAAGAAGAGACCGTAAAGCAGAGGAATACCTCTATTCGGAACTAGGGTCCTCACACACCCAGCAAGCTAGGTGTCATGCTTCATCATATGGACCTGCTCCTCGTCGGGCCGGCGCTGCAATGCCCGACGGGCACCCTAAAAGGGGCTCTTTGGCGGAGATCTTCAGTTCCTGGCCGTATGATGCAGTGTGTGTGAGAGGGACCTAGTGGTGTAGATGTGAGTGCAGGTAAGTGAATTAAAACAAGTTAGAGAGTCCAAAAATAATTTTATTGGGGATGGCTCTCTACCTGAATAAAAATGTGTGGGAGCAGAATGGCAGCTAACTGATGTTAAGATTCAGTTTGGCTATGCTCATCTGCGCTGGTCGACATGTTTCTTGCCTGATGGTCCTATTGATCCGTGGCAATTCCTCAGGACCTAAAAAAGCTGTCAGTAATCTACACTGGGTGGTAAGTACAGCTGTTACCTACTACCTGTTGTTAGGAAACGGTCTCGCCATCTGCCTAGGGAAACCTAAAAGAAGAGAAGATCATAAGCAAGGCATCCCAAGCAGAGGCAATGTAAAAAGTGGATGTATTACACAGGTCCAGTTCACAAAGTGATATAAACCCCCTATTGACTAAATGATCTAACATGACCTCTATATTCACCATGTGTCAGTGACTCTATACAGTAAGTAGTGATAGACCTACAACTAGTGAAATTAAAAACCAATTAAAAATTAAAACAGAAGACTGTAATTCACATGTTATCCAAATCGATACTAGGATAGAGTGACTAAGGTGTTCTAGAGGCTCAAGGTGAAACTCATGGGACACTCACCTAATATGGTTTAGTACCATACTCCTATCCGTGGTCGTGGCGCCACCTGGACACCAAGACTCTGGTGTCCTAGTGAAAAACAAAGTGATACATGGGGTGACAACAACTGGTATGACAAGTATTTACGGCAAATATAAATATCAACTCTAAAGCCCATGTGTGGTCCTGTTGCATGAGCTGCTGTGATGCGAGTCTCAGGCCGCTGGAGGTAATCAGATGATGGGATAGCACCGCGGAGCAAACTTAAAGATAAAGAAGAAGTCACAACAATTGTTAATGCCCAGCCGGTCAGGGTATCAGCCAGTAGAAACCGCGTGACCGTTGACTAATGGCACCAATTCACACTCACTCGTACCAATTGGAGAGTCCGGGGCAAGTCCGGATCTGCCGTGAGTGTAAATCGGCAAAATATCAAGGAACCACCAGCTCTCCCCAGTATCGAGCGAGACGCGTAATTCCGCCCATAGTATGTGTCCCGTGTCACTCACTAGCGAGATATGATGACAGAATCTAGAATGGAGCAGGCACTGACAACACTGTGTCAAAGTCATGTATTGTCAGTTTGGCGGCGGAGATAAGATCACCAAAAGATATCCCAATCAATGCTGACAGCGCAAACACACCACTCACCTGACCAGTCAATAGCCTCAGGGCGTGCAGTCATATCGCCGATCTACTTACTTTGAGGTTGTTGCAGGAAGGGCTATCAACCTACCCTCGCGCCACTCGACCCGGGAATACTGATGGCCGGTGTGGTGCCAAAACAGATATACCGGCTGAATCGTTTAGCGGAGGGCGTGTCTAGTACCCGGAAGTTTGTAGAATGCGTGTGTATGGACAAAGCCTCGCATGAGAGTGTCAGGCAACGGCGGCCATCTTGGAATGGTGTCTAAGTACATACAAGTCTGAGTAACCCTTGGAAAACGAGTATGGTAATTAAGTTGAAAAACATGGCCGGAATCCACATAGGGTGTCAAATCCAGCGGCCATCTTGGAATGGTGTCTATGTACATTCAAGTCTAAGTAACCCTTAGAAAACGAGTATGGTAGTTAAGTTGGACAGCATGGCCGGAATCCCACATAGGGTGTCAAATACAGCGGCCATCATGGAGCGGTGTCTGTATACACTGGAATCTAAGGGACCCTCTAGATATGGGGGTAATAGTAACCAGGTGAGGACACGGAAAGTGTAAGCCGCTAAAAACCGTGGAAGACTGCTTTATCTGTCCATAAGTGCTGCCCACGGGATCTGATCATTTAAGCCTTCTCGGTCTGTCTTAAGGCGATGCACCCATCGCTGTTCGATCTTGAACAGTGCTCTCTGTGTAATCTTAGGATGTGCCTCAAGGATTACCCATCTAAGGGAGTCTGGTGTGTGGTTGTTTTCTTTGCAGTGGGTGTACAATTTAGTAGTGACTCTCTGACATCTCACATTGCTCTTGTGCTCAGTTATACGTGTTTTTACTGTTCGCATGGTCATGCCTATATATCTCTGTTCACAGGGGCAGGTAATTAAATAAATACACTGTGCGGTGTTGCAATTGGTATGACGTTGTAGCCTCCATGTGAATGAGTCTGAAAAAACCACCTCTTTAGTCACCGAAGTTTGATGGCATACAGCACAGGATCCACAGGGGTAGTGTCCTCTCACAGGTGGGAGACCCCAGAGAGTGCTTTGGTCATGGTGGTGAGTCTGTCTAGGCCTCGTGTTGATAAGAATATCTTTCAGATTTTGTGTGCGCTTGAATGCAAAGCGAGGGGGCGGGATAGTGAGGTCACCTGCAGTGAGTATTCCCCAATGCTTCTTAATTATACCCTTGATGGTAGTGGAATTGGGAGTAAAGGATGTGACACAGGTTAAAGTTTCTGTCCTCTCCTTAGTGTTAGTTTGTAGCAGAACTTCTCGCGGGTTATTGCGAGCCCTTTTCAATGAGTTTTTTACTTGGCGCTCAGGGTAGCCTCTTATCCTGAGGTTTTTACTCAAGTGGTCAGCTTCAATTAAGTAGTCATTGGTGTTAGAACAGTTCCTCCTCAGGCGGAGGAATTGCCCAAAGGGTAAATTATCCCTAAGGGCCTTGGGGTGATGGCTACTGTATAAGAGTAAACTATTCCTATCAGTAGGCTTTTTGTAAAGCGTGGTGCTCAGGCTTGTGTCCCCTAGTGTGACCATGAGATCCAAGAAGGGTACATTAGAGTCAGAGATAGTGTGTGTAAATTTCAGGAACGGGTTCTGGGCATTGATCCAATCGCAAAATGCTAGGCATGTCTGCTGGTCCCCCTTCCAGAAGATCAAAATGTCATCAATAAAACGCCTCCATAAAGTTAGATTGATGATAAAGGGATTACTGGGGTGCCTGATGACTTCCTCCTCAAAGCTGGCCATGTAAATACAGGCCACACTAGGGGCGAAGGTGCTACCCATCGATGTACCCTGTGATTGGTGGAATAGCTGTGAATTATACTCAAAGTAGTTTTCAGTTAGAGCCAGTGTGGCGCACTCCATCACAAAGGGAATAGGGGTAGGTGATGTCCATTCCTCTTTCATAAGGGCATTCTCGATTGCCACCAAGGTGGCACGTTGGGGGATATTCGTGTACAATGCCTCCACATCCAACGTTACCAGGAGGTCGATATTGCTCGTGTCATGTGTCTCCTCTATGATTTGTAAGATGTCCGTAGTGTCACGGATGTAGGATGGAGTTTTTTTAACCAGAGGCTGTAAGAAGTGATCAACAAATCTTGAGAGGGGTTCCAGGAGTGAACCTATACCCGATACAATAGGTCGTCCCGGGACTGGTGTGGTGCCCTTATGTATCTTGGGTAAAGTGTAGAAGTACGGGGTCCTAGGCTCCCTGGTATTGAGGAATTCAGCTTCCTTTTTGCTGATCCATCCATTACTCTCAGCTTCGAAAGTGATGGTCGCGATCCTAGTGGCAAGCCTCGGTGTGGGGTCAACGGAGATGGGGGTGTAGTACTTAGTATTGTCAAGTTGGCGTCTACACTCTCGGTCATAGTCAGTGACGTTCTGTATCACCGTCGTTCCTCCCTTATCTGCCTGTTTGATAATAATGCTATTATCATTGGCTAGGGTTTTAGCTGCTGTCAACTCCGCATTGGACATATTGTGATAAAATCCCCTAGAAGGAATTGACCCCAAGTCACGAAGCACAGCTTTCTCAAATGTGAGTACTTCGGGGGGCACCATGTTGTTAGTGGGGGTAAATCTGGATGGATTACGTAACCCCGTGTCCATGGACTCAGTGGTTGGTTGGTCTTGAAAGAAAGCCTTGAGACGTATTTTTCTAAGGAAGTCATGAATCTCACAGTTGTCCCTGAAATTGTCAGTTCTCGGTGTGGGGACATAACCGAGTCCTTTCTCGAGGACTTCCTCCTCCAAACGGCTCAAGGGTCTGTCAGACAGGTTCACCACTAATTCTTTTTCCCTCTGTTTCTGCCCCTGGGTGCTGACTGGAATTGTTCCTGGTCCTGCCACTGAACTCCTTTTGGTTGGCCCTCTTTTTCGACCTCTTCCTCTGCCCCAACCTCTGTCTAAAAAAGGAGGGTTGCCAGGGGGATAGAATTGGGGCTGGCCATGTGGAAACATAGGGAACTGCCAAAAAGGAGGTTGTGGTGGACCCGTATAGACTGGGGCGTTGCTGTAAACAGGGTAAGGTGATTGAAAGTTCCTTTTTTGTTGGTTCCCTCCCCAACTATTGGAACTCGAGTCACTGCTCGTTGACCCCCTTCTCGAATTGTCGGGACTCTCATCAGATGAGTAGCTATTCTTGGTTGCCTGAAAGTCTGCTCTCAAATAGGGAAAGATCTTCTCTTTATCAAACTTCTGAATGTCCTTCTGAAGTTTGTTGATCTTCAATTGAGTAGATACTCTTTGTTTTCAGCAATCTCATTGTTTATTTCCGCCAGTTTTGCTTTAAATGCGGTATTCTGGGTCGTGGATTTAAGTGCACTCTCTGCTGCCTGTATCCTCACTAATAGGGCGTCTGCTAATCTCTGGGCCGTGTTGATTATGAGAACCAAGAGATCTCTCGTGCATTTCCACGAGACTAGACTCCATTCCTTCTTGAAAGTCGGATCTTCCAAGAAAAGTCTAGGGAAGACGTTAATAATGAGTCCACTAGGCGCCTAGTGGCCTACAAGTTTGCCACTCCTTACCACCCTCAAGGTAATGGGCTGGTTGAGAGATTCAACTGGACCCTAAAAGGCATGATTATGGGTCTTGAAGAACCAATGAGGCGTAAATGGGACGTCCTCTTACCATGCCTGCTGTTTGCTTACCGTGAGGTGCCACAGAAGTCTCTAGGGTTCAGCCCCTTTGAGCTTTTGTATGGACACCCGGTAAGAGGGCCTTTGAGTCTGGTCAAAGAAGGCTGGGAGCAATCTCCCAGGAAACCTCCCCAGGATGTATACAGTTACATGCTGGCCTTTAGGAACCAGACTCGGCGCTTCAGAGATCTTGCTCAGGCAAATCTGGAGGCCAGCCAGGAAGAGATGAAGCGGTGGTACGACCAGAATGCCACTCTGGTTGAGCTTCAACCTGGTCAGAAAGTTTGGGTCATGGCCCCTGTAGAACCTTGTGCGCTCAAGGACAGGTGGACTGGACCATTTGAGGTTGTGGAGAAAAAGAGCGATGTCACCTACTTGGTGGACTTGAAGTCTCCCAGGAACCCCTTGAGGGTCCTGCATGTCAACCAGTTAAAGCCCCACTTAGAAAGGTCCGAAGTGGGCATGCTCCTAGCCACAGATGCTGGAATGGAGGAGGAGAGTGAGCCTCTTCCTGACCTCCTGTGTGCAAAAGAGCAAGATGGGTCAGTGGAGGGTGTTGTCCTCTCTGACACACTGACCCCTGAGCAGCAGCAAGATTGTCGCCACCTGTTGGGACAATTCCCTGATCTGTTCTCCTTAATCCCTGGTGTCACTCAGTGGTGTGTCCACGATGTGGACACCGGGGACAGCACTCCTGTGAGGCACAAGGCCTACAGGGTGACTGACAAGGTCAGAGCATATATCAAGGAGGAGGTCTCCAAGATGTTTGCCTTAGGGGTGGTTGAGTCCTCTAGCAGTCCTTGAGCCAGCCCAGTGGTCTTGGTCCCAAAGGCTGCAGCGCCTGGTGCTTCACCAGAACTTCGGTTCTGTGTGGATTACCGAGGACTCAATTCGGTCACCAAGACTGACGCGCACCCCATCCCCAGAGCTGATGAGCTCATCGATCGGTTGGGGGCTGCCCGGTACCTTAGTACATTTGATCTAATGTCTGGGTACTGGCAGATCGCCCTGACTGATGGGGCAAAAGAGAGGTCTGCATTCTCCACACCAGATGGGCACTACCAGTTCCGGGTTATGCCCTTTGGGATGAAGAATGCCCCTGCCACATTCCAGAGGTTGGTCAACCAGGTATTGGCTGGACTGGAGGATTTCAGCGCCGCCTACCTGGACGACATAGCAGTGTTCAGCGCCAGCTGGGAGGAACACTTGCGCCACCTCCAGGAAGTGTTGTTAGCCCTGCGCAGAGCAGGCCTCACAATCAAGGCCAGTAAGTGCCAGATTGGGCAGGGTTCAGTGGTGTACTTGGGGCACCAAGTAGGGAGCGGCAAGGTGGCCCCCCTGCAACCCAAGATAGATACCATCCTGGCTTGGGAACCGCCCAAAACCCAGACTCAGGTGAGAGCCTTCCTGGGTCTCACGGGTTATTACAGGAGGTTTGTCAAGGGGTATGGCAACATTGTGCACCCCTTGACCTCGCTGACTTCCAGGAAGCAGCCGAGACTTGTGATCTGGACTGACGCCTGTCAGAAAGCCTTTGACACCCTGAAAACTGCAATGTGTACAGCACCGGTCCTCCAGGCGCCCAACTTTTCAAAAGAGTTCATTGTCCAGACAGACGCTTCAGAGCATGGTGTGGGGGCTGTTCTAGCACAGATGAATGAGGAGGGCCGAGACTTACCTATAGCCTTCATCAGCCGGAGGTTACTTCCCAGGGAACAGAGGTGGAGTGCGATAGAGCGTGAGGCATTTGCTGTGGTCTGGGCGCTGAAGAAGCTAAGACCCTACCTGTTTGGGACTCACTTCCGGGTTCAGACAGACCACAGGCCCCTCAGATGGTTAATGCAGATGAGGGGTGAAAACCCAAAGCTGTTGAGGTGGTCCATTTCCCTACAGGGGATGGACTTTTCGGTGGAACACCGCCCTGGTACAGATCACGCCAATGCTGATTGTCTGTCCAGATTTTTCCACCTTAGTGATGAGGACTCCCTAGGTGAAGGGTAGTTCTCCCCACATTTCAGCTGGAGGGGACACGTGTTAGACCTGGCATCATTGGCATGAGTCTCTCCTCCATTTTTTTTCTGTTTGCCTCCTCTGTTTACGATGTTTTTGCTGGAATATTGCTTTGGGCACTGTGCCACTGGCGATCAGTGCCACAGTGCAAGTGCTCCCTATGTTAAATTGTTACATTGATTGGTGTTACCATGATTGGCTTGGTTGACTTACTGTTCAGACCCTAGTCTAGTACACTGCGTGTGCCAAGGGCATGTAAGTTAACTGCTGCTGGTGGGCTTGCAGCACTGGTTGTGCCACCCACAGAAGCAGCTTGTAAAATGTGTCCCAGGCCTGCCATCGCAGAGCCTGTGTGCAGTCCCTGACTGCCATGTCGACTTGGCAAGGTAACCTACTTGCCAGTCTCTAAAACCTTCACTTTGCCACATTTCAGACACCTCTATGGTAGGCCCTAGGGCTGGGTGCATTGTTGGTAAAAGGTAGGTCATGCCCTGATGTGTGTGGCATGACCTAATAGTGAATTACAGCCATTTCGTTTTTCACTATTGAAGGGCTACCTGCCTCCCATAGGCCAGAATGGGCAGACTGATTATTAACACCATTATAATCTATCTGACTCAGGGAGCATGGTAGCAGGTCGAGTTTAGTATCCCTGAACTCAGAATTTAATAACACATCCTTTAGGATGGATGGTTTTTAAATTCTGTGTTTGAAAATAGCCCTTTTAGAAAGTGGCTATTTTCTTGTCCAACTATCCACCGGTCTCTGCTGGTTTGGTGTGTGTGTCAGGGGCTGGGTGGCTCCAGAGGTCTGAATGAGTCAGTGTGGGGTGAATGAGGCATTTACACTTAGAGTGAGGGAAGAGTAGTCCCTGATAGCCTGCCCTGCCTGACACAATGCTGGCTCCACCTCCTGCCGGGCGACTGATAGCCCTGCTCCTGCCAGTGACACTACTGGCTCCGCCTCCTGCTGGGCGGCTGATGACCCTGCCCTGCTCAGTGAATAGGCCAGGTGCCTCTGCCTGGCAACACCCACAACAAACCTGGGATGGGGGGAATTTCCCTGCTTGGACAAAGGGAACAAAGCAGAAAAGAGGTATAAAAGAAGGACCCCTGAACCAAGAACTCAGATCACTTCTGACAAGGAAACCTCTACCAAGGACAAGAAGCCTGCTGATCTAAGGACTTGCCTCCCCCTTCTGCCAGTGTGCTGTTTGCTGGGGGGAACCTGAAGCTGCTTCTTTATTTTTGCCAAGGAACAAGGAGAGAGGAACTTGGTGTGTACTCTCAAAAGCTTGCTAGAAAATCTCCAAGGGCTGGAAGAGTGCCAGCCTCCTGTTGAAGTCACAGGGCCAAAGGACTTCACCCTCTACTGAATTGCTGGTTGCTGGAAAGTGTTGTTTCCAGTGCACAGGGGAAATCTGCAGTCTCGACGTCGCCGGACGCCGCCGAATCCAGCTCGACATCGTGAGTAACGGCTCCAGTGTTCCGAGCCTTCGACGCTGTCCGCCGGGCCTGATCGACGCCAGTAGCGCCGCCAGGAGTAGTGAGAATCGGCTCCAGCTCCAAGTGACCCCGTCTTGACGCCGGAATCGACGCCAGTGAGTAGTGAGTATCGGCTCCAGCTCCAAGCGACCCCGTCTCGACACCGCTGCTGATCGCATCGACTCGATGCCCTTCTCGACGCCGTGAGCGCTGCTCCGGCCCGACATCTCTCGACGCCGCTGCGGATCGACCCGACTCCGAGGCACGATCGACGCCGACCTCGACGCCGACAGCTCGACGCCGTGGATCATCGTTTTCTTCATTTCCAAAGGTACTGTGTTTGTGGGGTCTGTTGCAACTCCAGGCTCGACGTAGCGCTCCTCGCGGTCGACACATAACCTTGGGAATATCGTAAACTCGACGTCGTGTGACTCCTGTGGGGGTCACATTGTTGCCAAGAACTGTGTTTTCAGAAGAATACTTACTTTTGTTGCTAAAGACTTATTTCCTAAGAAGAAAACTTTACCTGAACTATCATTTTCCTTCCAAAGAGTATTTATTAGGATTGTGGTATATTTTTGTCGTTATTTGGTCTTGTGCTAAGCTTTATATAAAGATACTTATTTTTATAATAACTCCTGTGTTGTGTCCATTTGTAGTGTATTCACTTTATTACTGTATATGGTCATAAATGCTTAACACACTGCCTCTGAGATAGGCCTGACTGCTCTGCCAAGCTACCAAGGGGGTGAGCAGGGGTTATCTGAGTGTGTAATCCCCTTTCCCTGACTAGAGTTGGTGGGTCCCTATTTGTCAGAAGTGTATACCTCTGCCAACTAGAGACCGCCGGTTCTAACAGATACATACACAGATCCATACAAATACAGATTTAAATGTGTGCACACATGCTTTACAGTCACTGTTTGCAAGTGGCCCCACAAGTTTTATCTGTGTCCCACTCTGTGGTCTGCACCCCGAAAATCACTTCGAGAGATGCCACTGGTATGTGTATAGGGGGAAGAAAGTACACTCCTGGCCTCAGTGATTATTTTGAGCTGGTGGTTGTCGGTGGCGGCCACCAGCACTCATTTTTGGGGATCAGCACATATTTTTCCGCGTCAGATGTTTACTAAGACAGGAGATGGGAAAACACACAAAACAGAAAGACTAACGAAGAGAAAAACTGAAAAATCATCACAAAGAGAGAAAGCATGAAACTGCAAAGGTAAGATAAAGGGCAGGGACTGTCTGGTAGTCAATTAAAATGCATGAAGTGGATTTAAGACAGAGCACGCCGGGTGTTTGGCAAGGCAACATTTAGCTGCATCAGCCTCGGTCAATCGAGCAGAGTTTTGGGCACCGGAACTCATTCTTGCACAACTGAAACTCTGCCTGGCCTTCAGATGGTTTGGCTTATAAAGGGCCAATTACGAGTTTGGCGGTCTGCACCCGTGGTCGTGGTGCGGCAACCACTGCACGGCGGTCCGACTGCCATATTCTGAGTTTTGTGGTCGGAACTCTGTAACTGCTGGGGTTCCATGATCCCGCGGTGGGGTTGCAGTGGTCAGAGGCCACAATATGCTGGTGGTGCTGATGCTGGTGCATATTACGAGTTGACTCACTGCAACCCTATTATCCGCCATGCAGAGGGTGGTGGTAAGGCAACTCAGTGGGCCCTTAGAGGGCCTCCTGTTGCCTCTGTGCAGGAGGGTGCATACAGGGGGGCACATGGTTTTGCCCCCCCTGCACGTTTGCACCCCTAGTTCCTGCACAGGAAGAAATGCATGACATGGTACATTTCTCCCTGTGCAGGAACATGCTGCGGCACTCCCATGGCACTGCCTTTGTATGGCTCTCCTTTGAACCATACAAAGGCATCACCATGGGGCTGCCGCAGAAGGACCATCTGCCAGAATTAAACTCGTAATCCGGTGGGCGGTCTGACTATGGGTCTCGCAGCAGGGCACTGGTGTGTTGGCCCTCTGCAAGACCTCCAAACTATTTATCAGGCTCAAAGATCGAGAATCTTATAAATTACATCCAGTACAAAAAGGAAGTAATGCACAGGCCCTGATGAAATCTCTATCATAAAAATGTTTAATTTGTTGCGAATGGTGGGCAACCCTTTTCCAGCCTGTGTTGTGTTAAGTAACATTGCAGAAACAGTTATTTTTGCTGAAAGATTGGAAAGGTTCCATTATTAAACAGATTTCTATCAAATAGGAACTCATTAGATCTTACCAGACTTAGGTTAGCATCATATTTGGGCAGTCCAGCTACGTTCTCTGCCTGGAAAATAGAAATCTTACACCATGGCACCAGGCTGGCTTGATGCTAAAATGATACTGCACATTTGCCTTTCGGAATTTCACACTGAAGTCCGAGAGCAAATAAAAGAACTTGGTGAGTGCCTAGTGAACCTCTGCTTGGAATTTGATACAGTAGATTGGGAGACTTTTTGGAATAGGAAGGCTGGTGGGGGTCCTAGATGGTTTCTTAAATTTTTGAAAAGTCTGAATTCTTATACATGGAACCACACCCAAATGGGGGTTAGGGGTGAGCGCACAACAGGAATTTCAACATCCCATGGTGTGAAAGGGGGCTGTGCCCTGACCCAAATAATGTTTTGCTTCTGTTTGTCCAACACACCGCGAAAGCTAACTTTCCTGTCCAAGAGATTAGGGACGCATGTAAACATTTTGTTTGAATCCGCTCAATTCCTTTAGCGTGGATACATAGATCAAAATCTGGTTAGTCACTGCAGTGATGTCGCAGCACTGGTCATCCAAAATGGTGGGAGTGCAGAGGATGATGTATGTGGGTGGCAAGAGTCCTGATATTTTTTAATGTTTGGAAATGGTTGGGAGATGTTTTTTTCAGAGGGTAGTGGGGGTGAGTGGCAAAAGGCAAGATTGTTAACATTTTGTTAATTAAAATAAGCTCTTTCGACATGCCATTTAGAGTCAATCTGTTTAAGAATTCCTTTTCTCAAGGTGTTGTGACAGACTTACTAAAGATTTGAAAAAACCTGAAGCTGACCATGAAGATTTGAGAAACTACAGATCAGTTTAGCATTTAACTTTTCTCATAAAAGCACTTGAGAGGAGCATTGGGATCCAACTCATTAAAGAAAAATATTTTCTTGATGGCCACCATTAAGGCTTTAAGGCCACCTACAGCAAAAAAAGCTTCATTGCTCCAAATCAGTGATGAAGCTCTCCTTATTTTTAAAGATAAGACTTCTGTCGCCTCCCACCTTCTCACTGCCTTTCATCTCTCAGCATCATTCAACACAGTCCACCACCACAGGCTCTTGAAAAACCCTGGTGGGAAACTAGGTGTTAAAAGAACAGTTCTCAGCTCATCATTCCTGAAAAACTCATGCTCCAACAAATCCCTTCTTTAAAAGGTTCTATTCCCCAGCACACCCTTTAAGAACTGTACATGGAAGCTCTTCATATATGCAGCTTTCTATCAAAGAATCATCTCTTAAAAACATCTCTGTACTTCCACAAATTCTGGAGAAAAGAAATCCAGTCCTGGATAACACACTGCCAGCTAAAAAGTAACCCCTCAAAAACAGAATTCTTGCTGATCTCACTTCCACAATTCTCAACAGGCATGCAGTCATATTAAAATGTCAACCTTCCATCATTAAAAGAGATAAATTACTAGGTTTTGTTTTTACTAACAATCTCAACCTCATGTTCCCAAAACACAAAGGACAATTTCTAGATTGGACTGCTGAGGGGTATCAAACTTTAAATATCTACTGAAAACCTTAAAAAAAAGTGGTACAATCCCTGGTCATGTACAGATAAGATTATGGCAACTAATTTGGGGTATACCTGAAATCTGCCTAGCTTCTAAAAAAGCAGCTCTCCAAGTACTGGTAAGGAATGAATGGTCTCTAGAGCCAAGAAATTTGGCTACATCACTTCTATCCAAACCTCACTTAAATGGGTTCTGAAAGAAATATAGAGCATACTGAAAGTTGCCTGTATCAGTCAAAAAATCTATTTGCTTGGAATCTCCAGTCTACTTATCCAGAAGAATAGTCATCTTACATGGTCAACATATGTAGCGAAGATCATACACTCTTCTACTTGAACTCCTGATATAACATGAAAACTTTTTACAAAGGTGCTTTCCGGAACATTTGGAGGAATGAATTAAAGATAATCTTACAATGTGAATTCAATCTCACACCATGGATTGAATAGGCAGGTATTGATATTCAAAGATTTATTAGCAAACTCTTTGTATATGAAGAGCACAATAAAATCTCATAACTTTGTTGGAAAGAAAATCCGATAACAGTCAGACAAACTGGGGTATATTATTATTAGGGGCCATTAATAAACACAACAATAAACATATGTATTTAAGTAAAATAATCATTCAGTCATAAGTAAGACTAAACAAATCACCCTAAAAAATGTCTCTAGAAACACATATGTTATAGTTTGCACCAAAACCCTCTATTTCTTTAACTGAATAAACTCTGGACAGATGTGGTTCCCTATGCTTATGGTTTATCAGACCCCAAGTTATGTTTAGAGGTATGACGGTGCCGATTGGGAGGTAATCCAATCTATGGAGTACCTGCGTTAAGATCCTTGCAAGGGAAGGACAAGATGTCCTTGCCCATTAATTGCCCAATGCACTATAGTTTTTATAATAAATGACTAACCACTATTTTTAGAAACTTGTGCAATAGTTTTAAAACCTATTTTTGTAAAATATTCAACGTTTTCGACACAATCAGCAACAGATCCTATTGATAGTATTTTTATTATGTAAAAATAAGATTACATTATTTTATATGCATTTAAGGTAGGAGTATACATTTATTGAAAATGTTGAATGAATTGTCATAGTTTAATAAATAGTGTTTTGTTTTATGGACTATAGCCCAATAAACTTGATTCTGGTTGTGATTCCAGCATTGCTGAACACTTATTTGTTATTTTATTTGTATTCAAAACAGTCAGTGAAAGCTGGTTCTAGAAATGTGAGGCAATATCTGCAGGATTTCTTTTAGAAATCAAGTATAAAGAACCACACACCTTATAATGAATTAAAACTATTCAGATAGTAATTTTTGCATATTGTTTTGAGACATATATTCTCTTTAAACCAATATGTATTCTCTTAAGAAGCACACTTCAGACACTCCCACACCTCAGTATAAAAAAGAGAAGCTTGACCTCCACTCTCCAGGTTTTGAATGTCTGTAAATATATATAGAATGGTGATAAGTGAGCTGACAGATGACAGAAACATATTTCACAGAAAGAACCTTAATTTGGATTATTCAGTTCTTAATGTCTAAAAAATTAAAAGAACAAGCCTGGAGTGGGCTGCACTAGGGAATAGTGCAAGAGAAAAATTATGAACTATATGGTGACCACATTTCAAAACTGCTTTCTTCTATGCATCTATGCATGTTAATATGCTAATGTAGAAGATGCCATTAGTAATACATTTGCATTTTTTTAATTAATGATTATTTAGACTGGAGTCGAGCATGTATGGCAAAAATGAGACCAAACAAATAAGATAGAAAGAGGAAGGGAGATAACAGATGTATCTATGTGTGAATGGAGAAACAAAGATCAATAATGCACTAATTCTTATTTACCCATTATAAAAATATCTGTTCTCCTACTGATAACATCAGAATAACATTATAAGACAACTAATTAAAAAAACTAAGAATAATAATATGTAAAGAGAACACGTCAAAAAGAACTTTAGCAGCACCAAGATAAAAGTTAAAGTTCCAAGATAAAAAATGTCATGGCCTGATTATTTCATTTTGCCAAATCATTACATTTGTAGAGCTTTGTTTACAAACGTACACATTGCAAGGCTAATATTCTCTTCTCTCACTTACAAGAATAAAAAAAAATCTTATCTCTTTGAAGTTTTTTTATTTTAAATTATTTTGGCCTGAACCCTAATGTTTAGAGGGGAGAAAATGCATCTGGTCCTCTTCCCTCCCAAGGTTGAAATTACATTTTAAAACTTGTCAGGGTTGGTTCTTTGCCTGAAAAATAGCACAAATATTAAGCAAGTCAGGACTTTGCAGCGCTCTCTCTCAAAGAAGTTCTAGAAAATATTGCACACAGCAAATGGTGCTAACCAACAGGTCAACTTCCAATCTTTGAGTAGAGCTAGGTAATTATGTACTTTTACTTTTCTAATATGCATCTTAGTAGAGCACAGATACCCATCCTACCTCAATTATTACCAAGGCCTCTAGGACATTACGTGTATGAGATATCTAGAATACTGCACAGCCTTTTCTTCCCCTCCATTACTGAAAATATATTATTTTAGTTTTCTTTTGATGTTTGTTTCATATTTCACGTGAGATATTTTAGAGAAAGCTTTAATTTAGAGGACAACTTAAGGACATGACTGATGCATAATCAGGAGTCACCAGAACAGATTCCACAAATTTCCATCTCTGGAGAAGGAGGCATGCACAAGCATCATACTCACATTTCATTCATGATGCTGGACACCATTTGTGACAGCTTAATCCCCAGATTTCTAGTACAATCATAAAAGCCCACCATGACACTTCCAATTCCCTTGGGACAAAAAATTAAGTCCCAGATATGAACATTCTTTTGCAGTGTAAATTCTCCCACCCTTTCCATGCCGAGATATTTTTCAGGCCTTCTTGGCAAAGACTATTATTAAGTATTTTTTTTGTATCTTCAGAAGATCGTTTGGGATCAGGGAATTAAATGATATGTAAACATCATGGAGTCTTGAATATATTTTTGTGGCTTAGAGGCATCTTGATAAATGGCTGGGACTCGTTGGTTGAAAGCACTGATACATACCAGAGGCGAGGGAGCAATCTTGGCTTACCCTTATCAGTTTTAGGCTGCCCTGTAGAGCACTCCGGCACTCTAGCACTGCCAGATGGGTTGGCATGAAAGGCCAATGTGTGGGCTGTGTTTTCTGGTCCTGGCAGGACCATAGAACCCGGCCCAGATACTGGATATTTTCAAGACAGCCCATCTGACATTGCAAGAGAGTCAGAAAGCCTAATAGAGCAGCCCACCGCTGCCCCTCTTTGACTGAAATGAGCTGTCACAATTATTTTCCAATCAAATTACCAGAGCTACTTACATTTCTTGAGCTACTATCATTTTTCTGTCTGTTAATGTAAATAGACATGTATCCATACAAACACACACAAATAGTAAGGGGTAGGAGGAAATAAGGGGCCCCTCTCCGACCTCCAAACAACAGGGAGGGACAACAGGTCCAGCGATAGCTACCCTTGACGAAAGTGTGACAATAGGGAGCTGTCCTCGCTCCCCCACCATTTCAAGTTTCTCATTATATGGAATTCGGTTCCCCACGGAAATCAGTCCGACCAATTAGTTCGGAGAATTTACTGAGAAGGGTACCTACTCTCTACCCCTGGACCACGGAGGTAGGGTTCGGACCCAAGGGATCTTTTTTGCGAGTCCTGAAGAAAGCCGGGGTATTTTTATCTTCACTGGCTAAAACATGTCGACAGGAAGAGGTGTGGCGCCGCGGCCAGGGCGACTGACTCCGGAATCTGGGGATCACGGTCCGATCGCCGGCGGCAGATTAGCCCAGCACCATGTGACTCTGGACAATAGCTTGCTTAATCTTCCCGACGGCCCCCAGCGCCTAGAGACCCTTACGGGTGATTGTTCGTGCTTTATAAATGTGGATTATTATAGCAGAATGGAGGGGTAGAAGACTCATAATAGCCTTCCATACCACCATCCATCGGTCACCTATTTAACCTTTTTTAACCTGGGCAAGAAATTCATAATTAAATTGGGATTGAGGATATCCTGTGCCTAGTTTTAACTACTATTTCTGCACCTTTATTCACTTGTGATCTCTTGTTGGGTATATGTTTTTGTGTTGTATTGTCTTCCCTTCTCTTCCCTATTGCTCCACCTCCAGCGTTGGCTTGCGCGGAGGTGTGTTAGCAGCCCTATTATGAAGCATGACACATATACTGTGTGTGAGGGCAGTTTTTAAACTCTTGGTGGTCTCCCTTACTGTAGGTCACGGCGATTCTGCAAATGGAGACCCTCTTCTTTTTGTGTTTTATCATGTATCCATCCAAAACAGATATTTTTCTCCAACGGAGGAATCCATTGACTGAGGTAAGTGGTTGAACAAGGTCAAGGAAGGCCACCCAAAATGCCTTTCCTTCATACCAACAAACTTTTAAAAAAGAACAGTGATTATCTGTAGAATCTTTTAGTCTGACACCTGCTTAGCTCGATGATGTAAGCCATGATCCATTCCTCAACATTTCCTCAAAATACATCTGGTGCAAAGTACATCTGTGACATCTCTTGCGACAATTGTCTTGTTGGTAGTCAGCATCAGAGATGCAATATTTTGGGATGTCAATATTAAATCCATGAAATTGTGACACTTAGGGATCGATTACAATGTTGTTAAGAAAGGCTCTGGGTGGGATTTGGTATTGCAGAATCCGATTCGGAACCCTTGTTTCCTACCGAATTGTACACATTTCCCAATGACCAAATACGATGCAGGGAAAGCGTTCGAGCAGACCGAATCGGTTACGAAAGGCATCCGAACAGCCTGAGTCTTTCAGAGCTGATTTCCACAGCTCTATGTACACGGTTTCCAGGCGAGTGATTACGATGACAGATTCGTACAGCCATCCCGATTCAGTTTACACGAGACAAAACGGCTGCCGGAATCTGTCTTTGGGGGACCGTTGCAGGCCCCCCTCCATACTTAGACTTACAAATGTAGCCTATGGGGGGGTACCTAAGGGACCCCTCTTCCCAACCATTGCCAAATGTGGCAGGCACCATGGTGTACCCGCCACAGAGTGCAAGATTTTCCTCAACCACCCCTTTTTTCAATGGAAGCTTGTGTTCTTGTTCGGAACACAGACTCCCATTGAAGTCAATGCGAATCCGACCGAACGATGTTGGGAAGCATCGTGATCGGTCATCCGGACTCACAGGACCCGATTCGTTTGGAAACTTTTCCAGAACCGATTTGTTCGTTACAGTTTCCTAATGACATCGTAATCGGCCCCATAGTCTGATAGTAAATGTGAGAGTGTGACCGAAACAGAGAAGCATGCACTGACAAAGTCAATAGGTCGCAACTTTGCCAGGCAAGTGCCAACATACTGGTTTTGCTCATTTTATTTATTTCTTTATTTTATGGAGAGCCTAGCAGGTGCTTAGTGCTACTGGCCCATTCACTTTCAGTGATGCACTCCTTTGCACTTAGCTGTCAACCATGTTGGAACAGTAAAATAAAAAAAGCTCTAAATAGCTGCTAGTGTGTCACGATGCATGCTTCATGTACATACATCATGACGCATGTGTCGTGACATATAGACATGCATGATAATGTGTGTGGATGTTGCGATTTATGTGCATGACGCAAGTGAAGTCATACACCAGTGCCTATCTGGCCTTTTGTTTACTTTATAATTGCAACATGGCTGATGACCATTTAAAAAAAATTACAAATTAAACTAAAATTTATTGGCGCTCAATAAAAAAAGAATAAGCGAGCAGTCCAGCTGCCCTTTAATGCATCTTGTCTCGGCTCCTAGCACTAGGAAAAACAATATCAACAGAAATGAGAGGAGGATCTTTGGAGAGCAAAAGATAAATGGAGTGAGGAGAGGGGAGCGTGGAAGGCTGGGGCCCTTAATGTGTAGTAAAAAAATAAAAATACATTAAATTGAAAAGGAAATATTGTGGAATACATTTTAGGGTGTTCACGTCTGCAAAATGACATAGACTGATACCAACGCTCATGGACAACTCTGTTAGCCAACACCAAAAGCCATCATTTAGCCTATGATTAATTGGGGCTGTTCAAATCCCCTTTTTGCGTCTCGTTACAAAAAACTACAACTGTCTGTCGCAAACAGCTTTGTATACAATAATCCATAGGGCCAATCTTTGCTCAAGATTAGATGCCTTTCATGTCAATCTCAGCTGCCTTGCTTGTATTTGTGTTTTCCTCCTTTCTCTGTTTGATCCCCCCTCTCCCATAGGAGCTTTTTAGTTTTGCTCTGAAGGCAGCATAGCATATAAGAAAAAACAGATATGTTTAAACAGCACCCTGCTGTATTTCAGTGACTCTGTTTTGGTGACTAGAAAAACTGCAGCAGGAATATGGAGGACACAACATCGATCTCGACAAACATTGAAGAATAATCCAAACAAGCATTGGCAGTGCAGATGAGTCCCGCTTGTATGCATAGGTAAGTAAGACCAATTGTCAATGCTTGTTGTATACATATGTATGCATATGTGTACATGTGTGTCGTGCATTGCGTGCTTTGCTTGTCTGGTGTGTGCTGTGTGATGACAATATGTCTCACCAGTCAGCTGAAGCTGTCAGCAGGTGAGACCTAAAAGATCATGTCTTACTGAAGACCTAGCAAATATAAGATGTAACTAGACAATTGTGAGAACCTACAATATATTGTTTTTCTCTCTCTCCGTAGTCCTTATCCTCATTATTTTTGTTTTTAATTGGACAAGCGATTGCGAGTACACTGTTGACTTAATCCGTGTAAATGAAGAACTGACACTTCCTTTATTGTTAATATGATAGATGCCTCTATCAGTGCCAGTATGCAATTTACTGGTTATGCGCACTGGTCGCGGGCAGAATCTTTTGTTGCATATGCAAATGAACATGCTATGGTAGTTCTTGATGGATATAGGGAATGAGTCAAATTTCAAAAGACAACTGATTTGATTATGATATTGCATGTGAACAGTTTTGAATTTATGACAGCATTGGCAATTTCCTCTGTGGTGTAATTTGTAGTCTCAAAGCGATGTTGAGTTGATGTTTGTGGTATATTGAAATTATGCGTCAGTTTTAGGAAATTCAATTGAAGTTTTCTGTTTATAGACTAACATCTATGGACAGTTTTGACGTCATTGGCACTTTTAATGCCTTAAACCATGACGAGCCAACACACATTGAAACACTACTATGCACCATCCACCTCAAAGTACATAAGTGTCATCCTGACCATGGTCTCCCATTTTTCATTGAAGTATCTGACATGACTTTGCTAGCCTTAGCCTAGCCCCCATTGGTGTGCAGTATGTTTCCGTTCAAGTACACTCTCCATCACTAAAAAAACTCCACCAATTGTGCACATCCAGAAATTTTAATTTTAATAGTTTTCAAAGCCCAACCCCATCTCTTCTCTAGTCCACACACACCCCTGCCACAAAATTGTACATTAAATTAGGTTTTTCAGGAAGTGCACATAGCACGCAGACAGAAATCTATTTACCAAAATAGGGCTCTCATTGAAAGTGCCAGAGTACATCCGTGTCAGATTAAGATTACTGTGAAATGACTGCATTCCTGGGTTTGTTCCCTTCACAAATACCTCTAGGTATAACCAAGATGGATATGCCCGAGGAAAAGATCAGTGTAAAACATTAAAAAGTAAAGCTTTCATGTGAAGGAAAATTGCCTCTCGCGTTTTTGTCCATTCCAACCTAAATATCTCATAATGAGGTGGTAAAATGTCACTGGGATCATACTACAAGGTGCATTGCAGTATAATCTTGTTCCCAAGGAGATTTTATTTAAGGGCCTCATCATGTACAAACCAATTTTACGGTCGCACAGGTCAAATCATAGTTTGTGTGACTGCAAAATGGAACTTTTAAATGTGCAAAACCTACATTTCGATTCGGTAACATGGTTGCGAGTAAATACCGAATTGGTATCTGGAAGGGTATGTAAAGGGCGTCCCTTCCAAATACTGATTCCATAAGTCATTTGTTAATGTTTTGTGAGTTAAATCCAGTCACAAACCATTAATCAATCTCAAAGGAAGTGGTAAGCCATTCAGAAACAGGGAGGGGGTCCTAAGGGGTCCCAGGGGGCCTCTTCCCCTTTTGTGAATGTGGACAAAAAATATTTTTAAAACGAGACACTTGTCCCTTGGAGCGCTGCCTGCTCCTAAAAATGTATGTAAAACGTTCCATTTTTAAAAAATGCATTTCATAGGAAAAAGAGCTGCCTTGAAAAATGCAGTCACAGACATGGTTGGCTGACGATCCCAGTAGGCCACCATGCTTGTGACTATCGCCTATCTTAGGGCCTCTTTATGAGTTTGGGCGTGCAGGAGCGGTACTGCCCCGCTCCCACACTGCCAAAAAAGTGGTTGAACCACCCGCCAGATTAGGAGTTTTCTGCAGTCTGGGGGGCAGTTCTC
Organism: Triturus cristatus; assembly: GCF_964204655.1. Lineage (NCBI taxonomy): Eukaryota > Metazoa > Chordata > Amphibia > Caudata > Salamandridae > Triturus > Triturus cristatus. The sequence goes on from NC_140588.1 coordinate 300,616,710, forward strand.
TGGTGTTTCCACGGCAGTGCATTTGAAATAGTCGCCATAATGGGAATGTTAAAATCAGTACCTGCACGACATGGACTGCTGCAGTCCATGCCGTGCAGCTACCGGGAGCATGCACACAGGGCGGCACATGTGCCCCCCTGCAATCACTCCATGGTGCAGAGACACACCCTTTGTTTCCTCACTGACACACTTTTCATGGTGGTCTCACCACCATGAAATGTGTGGCAGTGAGGAAACTCGTAATATGCTTGGTGGGGCCGCAGCAGGCCCGCCAAGCATATTGCGGCCTCAAGACCGCCGCGCGACACCACCAATGATCACTGATCCCTGGTGGTGCTGTGGTCCCAGGGCGGCCCGGCCTCACTGATCGTAATAGGCCGGTCAGAAGACCAGCACCGCCAGGGCCCCAAAAGTCTGGCGGTCCATGGACCACCAGACTCGTAATAAGGTCCACAGTGTGTAGCAATGCGAGGCCTATCTCATGCATATTAATGAGGTAGGTTAAACTGTGACCCACTAGGATTCAGTCTTTTGTAAACCAACCAATAAATACATAGGTTGGTTTGCAAAATACTAATGTATTCTGTAGAAGTGGGTGCACAAATTATGACCACTCCTACTGGATACATGTTAGTGTATTCCAAATAAGAAATCGCAAATTGCTTATCGTTATAATTTGCAATTTCCTTTTTGGAATATTAGTACACGGGGCGCTAATTGTTGTAAGTTTATGGTCTAGTAACTGATGCTATGTGGAGCATATTTTAGTCAAATGCAGCACATCTAGTCAATCCCAAATGCATGTGTGTGTGCCTATACATGTTTCTGTACTCATGGCATGTTTGTGTGTGCTTTAGTGCAAAGTTTGGTACAAAGTACTTGAAGCTTATATATACAATATTATGTGTTTCCTATCAGCATAGCACATAGTGTGATGTTTGCGTCCTTTATGTGTTCTTATTACCTTAGTTAATGATACTAATTATATCCATCTCAAGATGAAAGGGTTATGAACCTAATAGGATGGAAGACTTAGGTTTTAAGTAGGCCCTTAAACCCACTGAGCTACTGAATGAGAAAAGTGAGGAAGCAAAGGTCCCTGGTAATTCCAGTTCAGCTGTTAACAGATCCGCAGATAACAGATGTTCCAAACAAGGGAGTATCAGATTACATTTCATTTACTCAATTTTCGCCCAATGAATGAATGATTGAGTTTTGTAGAAGTGCAACTGTCACCCTGAGGGGTGTCCTAGCACTACAAAAACAAATGAAGCAGAAGACGGCGAAATCCTGGTCTGGGGAAAGAGAAATAGAGGCAGTGAGAGTGGGGTAGTTTGTGTATACCTTATCATGAAAAAAAGTCGCTAAAGTGAAGCACAGTTCTTGAGAAGGCTTGATAGTGTTTTTACAGGGGGGGGGGTCACAGAGGTCTTTGAAAATATTGAACATTTCTTTAGAAGAGTTAACTGCCTGACTCAATCCGGTAACTGTTGAAGGGGGACTGAAATGCTTCAATTGAGCTTTAACAGGATTTAATTATGGAGACAAAGGACAGCTTAGTTTTCCTCCACAATTGTTCCAAGGACTTGCAGTGGCATTTGGCTGCCTTCAGATTGTCACTGAACCAAGGTAATGAAGGGGTTTTCCGATATGAGCCAAAGACTTGATAGGGAGATCTAATCAAGGGCAGAACTGAGACAGGAATGGTATTTACCAAGGTTGTTGTCCAGGTCCACAGTGAGGAAGTTGGAAAGATCCCAAGTGAGAGAACAGATTAGTGTGATTATCTTTAGATGAGGGCTACTGAGTAAGGACAGTAGTGTTGTGGGTTATTAGTAGAGCACGTGGGAGGGCAAGTGGGGAGGTGATATGGCCATCAAAGCAGTTTGAGAAAAGTTGGTCAAGAATACGCTCTACTCTGTGAGTAGGGCTAGTTATTAGTTGGAGCAGGACTAGTAAAGGAACAACATTTATCAAGGAAACAGAGCTAGAACTTATTTTCAACTTCATTTAGATGTTTTTTAAGGTGACCTAGGATGGTAAAAATAAAGATGCAAAGACTGAAAGGAGCCACTAAATCAGAAAGGGAAGATCCAAAACTGGGATAGGAGCTAGGATCATGATGAAGAAGGGCTCTCGAAAAGGAGCTAGAATTTTTTGGTTTGATAGTAAAAAGCAGATGTACAACTAGATGGAATGGTTATGATTCAATAACAGAACAGGAGGTAGGAGAGTGGTAGATAATGACAATACTGTCTTCAGTCTTGAGAAAAAAGGTTGCTGTGCACTAGGGAGTAGCTGTGGGAGATGGCCAATGCACTATCCAGTCCAGAAGATATCTCAGTCTGATCTCATTGAGGAAAAACAGATGTGACTGATGGGAGCCAATAAAGTTGGCAAGTTCAACTTGATTTTTGGAAAAGGATTGAATGTTCCAAGGCGAGCATTAAAGTTCTGATGGTCGGAAGGCAGATGTGGAATGAGATGCCACATAAGGTGTGAGGCTAATGGTAGGAGTCGGATTGTTAAAAGTGAAGCCACAACAATTGAAGCTTGAGAAGCCATCAGAGAGGGACAATGAGAGAGAAGGGCTGAGGCTTACGTGATTATTGGGGTTGAAGACTTTGAGCATTGCAGAGGAATAATACAGAAGGGGGTTTCAATGAAGCTGGGTATAGTCCGGGCAGGAATAGGCACCGAGGTTCTCTTTGGAATGCCCTTGGCATCTAACTGGCATACAGGCTGAATGCATCTGTTGCGCTGTTGTGCAGCATGCTTTAAGAAATTGTCTGCTTTGGGAGAAGGGCTCAGAGCAGGTGTCAAGAGCAGCGTGAACACTGAAGCACTCTTGAGTGTTGGCAGAAAGAAGAAAGACTGGGGAAAGTTAAATTCAAACTGGAGCCCAGATGTTCCTGCACAGGGGCAGGAGACTACCCGTCTACCAGTCCTACTGGCAAAAGACAAACAACCAAACAATAACATTAGCAAGCGCTAGGAAATGTTAAATCATAGGTTAAAGCAGTGAGTGGGGCAGAACCAGAAAACTTGCAAATACAAGGAAACAAAACGGGCAATCAAAGATGTAGAATTCCCGAAAATGCCAAGGAAGGGTAAACCCTATTCAATCAGCCTGAATCTGATGCGTCGTGCAGTGTTGTGGAAGAAATAGTGCACCATAAGAAAAGTCGTTAACAGTGCGAACGCTAGAGAGCTCTTGAGTGTTTGTACAAAATAGAAAGACTAGGGCAAAATATTATGCATACTGGAGCCCAAATGCTCCTAGATATCGGCAGGAGTCTTCGCTTCTGTCAGTTCTGCTGGGAAAAGAAAGGAAGTTAACTAAAATGAGAGAATGGATCAAACAAGCAAACAGCAAAAGTAGCAGTGCTAGGAAAATTAAAATAATAGGCTAAAACAATAGAGAGCGGAGGCAGAGGAGGCAACTTCCAAATACAAGGAAACAAAATGGCAATCAAAGATATAAAATCGTACAAGATGACATAGGGGAATGAACCACATAATATAGCTTACAACTCTCATTGTCTATGTAATGTCATTTAGAACCCCTCTTTGAAAAACATCTTCCTTATTCACTGTTACTCATCTATAATTCTATATAAATTCCTGCGTTGGTCAGTCCTGTAACTTAAATAATTTATTAAATGGAAATGAAAATTGATAGATTTTATTCACACATTATTAGATCATTTTGGTTATGGTAACGCAGTGGACCATGTTTATTTTATATAATTAATGCTCTTGTGTTTCATTCTTGATTATTGCTTTCAAATCTCATTTTTTTTTTACAGCACAATTCAGGAAATCTTCCACACACAATATATTGTTCTTCTGAAATTATAGGATACATATATCTGTAGATACAACTCTTCCACACCGTAGCAGGTTATTTTTCAATTACCCAGAACAATATTTATACAATGCACAACATGGTCCCTAGCTGTGTATGTCTTTTTACAAAAGAACAAACACTACCTTCAGCAATACAGTAGATGTGCGATAACTATGCAATAAGTAAGTCATATCAATGTGATTTTCTCCTTCATTTCAAAAGGAAGTACAAGGAGAAAATTACATTCCAAGATGAAGGTGCTTGAAAAATATATAGAGTATTTTTGTCCTTTTTGGGAACGCCTACGAGCGTTATTTAATAACTTTGAAGTAGTCGGCATTGAAATCCATTTTATTGTCTAATGTTAAATAAGACGCAAGCGGGTGGACTATCTGTGAACTGCAGCCAACTTTCATATTTTGCATGGATAATTAAATAGGTTCAGTGAAAGTTTCCTAAAATTGTCATCCTCCAGTGAGAAATATCCTTAAAGGCTTCAGGAAGCTAAAAAAAAAAGATAGGAACGAAAAAATCTTATTAGGAGAACCGACTGAGAATGTTAATGCTGATCATCGTGAGGTGCTTTGCACTTGTACATTTGAGCACTTGCACTTGCTAGTGTCTTTCACTTCGGAAATCATCGACCTTCACTGTCGACATTTTCAGTCCATGAGAGGTTCTCCCTGTACCTGATTCTTAAAAACCACAGAGAGGAGCCATTTTTAGTCCTGACTGTCACCCCCTTTTTATCCATCCTATCTGAGGCATCAGCTCACTAATTCGCATACACGATAAGACAACTGCCACATTATGGCAGCACAAAGGAGAGGCTCCTCAGACACCTGTCATGTCGATGAAAGCACGGCCCTCCCGTGACCTTTGCCTGTTCAAGGTCGATAATGAGACAAGTCAGGCAGGGAGAGCCGCGTGCGCCGACTCCATTAGCGCGAGCCGTGTGCGCACTCGGCAGCGCTGCATCTCCTGTCAATTAGTGCCGGGGAAACTGGGGACTGCTGATTGCCGGAGACACGGCGTCGCGAGCCGCCGCCGCTGCCGCTCCTTCTACACCCTGCTGCATTTTAATTAGCCGCAGTCCCTTGGCTATTTCTTCGGAGCTTCATTACTGCCATCTTTGAGAAATGCAAAGAACAGCTTTTTACATTTCACACGACAAAAACAGGAAGAAAGGGGGTTGATTCCGACAATAGGCTTTGATAATAATGCACCGCTGTGTATTTGGGTTATCTGGGAATTTGTTATTATAAAATATTTCTACAGTTGTTGAGGGCTTTTTTTGTTCTTCGTTTTTTTTGTGAAAATCCAAAGGGGATTTTTTTTTAAACTCGGCGAGAACAACACTTAAAGTTATGGAAGTAGACCGGCTAGCGCGAGACCCAGTGGAAAAAGACAGTAAACGAGGAATAGATAAAGAAACCAGTAATGACAGAAACATCAGTATTATACAGTCCTTGCACGAGGTACCATGGCGATAAAGATTGAGTCAGAATATTTTTGTACTGCTGAGGGAGGCACATTGGGAATTAAGAAAATGTGGGTCGGTTTGCAAACTAGTAGAAAGATGCCTACTGCAAAATTATATTTCATATTTTCATTTAATTTAATGTCCAAGGCCTTGTCTGACAGAAATATGTTAAGAACGAATATTAACATTTTTCTAAACAAGTTAATACATTAAAAGATTTTCAGTCGAGAAAGACAGTATTCTACAGATTAAATATAGATTTAAAAAAAGCAGACCAGCAAGGAAAAGTGCAAGGTGTGATAATGAAGCGCATTAAGTATATTGCTTCTTATCTCTTTAAGAAACATCATGCTTAAAAAATATTCGATTAATATTTCATTCAAACGTTAGTTCCCAAATTCAATATGAAAGATAGTCAAAAAATAAAAAAAATAAAAAACAAGATCTTTATTACAACAACTGCAGAGAGAACAACGTTTATTAAGTGCATAGTGCTATGTTTAAACCAACATTAGACAAACATTCTTTATGTGACATAACTTGCTGACGCTATTCCAATATCAAAGGTTCCCGCATAAAAATTGATACTTAAAAAATAGATGACGTGCATCTTCATAATGATCAATGCCCATATTAAGAAAGTCCTTGGGATGTACATTAACACTCAATTACCACTTATGCAGTGCGGCCCGTCTGTATGGACTGAGGGGCCACATCCCCCCACCTTTTTCCCAACATGGAGAGTGTCTGTCAGGCTGAACAACGGTCAGCCTGCCTGACACTCTTCTTGTTCAGGTCAGTCAGCCAGTAGCAAGACATGCGCTAAATGCACAGGCACCCGACTGCCAGGCTGAGGATTTCACAACCCTCTGGGCGTGACTTTCTCAGCCTGGCAAAAGTGCAGCGAGGCCCTCATGCTCATGATGAGGGAAAGCGTCACTGATTGCCTTGGACCTGAGCGCTTCAGTTTTAAGCCCTGAAGTGCCCAGGGCCGGTGTCAATCAGTGACATCTTGTCACAGAGTGGGGCGGGTTCACCAGTCTCACTGACCCCATTTCACTCTGTGACGAGTGAGGGACTGCTGCCTTCCCTCATTGGCTGACCGTAGGTCCAGCAGTCCCAACTCTCCTGGGACTTCTGAGGCTTCCCTTCCCAAGAGTGCAGGGAAGGTACGTTTTATTGTTTTCATGTTTGGTGCATGCATGTGTGTATGTATGAATATGTATGAGTGTGAGTGAGTGTTGTGAATGGGTGTGTGTGTGCGAGTATGTGAATGGATGGGTGTGAGTGAGTGTGTATGTGTGCATATGTGTTCCCCAGCACCCCATTCCTGTTAAAATTACTGTCCGCCACTGTGCAGTAGCAGATAGGGTTGTACAAAGCTACAACCAGTTCCAGACCACCACAGAGATTAGCACCACAGTCAGGTCCCTGTGAGATTTCATCGGAGTCTTAGGAAACTGATACAACCTGACATGGTGTAGTCGCAGGCAGTGATGTAGAATGATCTAAATGGGCCATAATGCAAGCCAGGAAAATGTGCTACACCAAAAGACTGATGCAACATTCTCTCGGTTGGCCCCGCTAGCGGTACTTCTCAAATCTGCTTTCCAGCCAACAGCACTGTGCTTTATGGGGCCTGTAGTTTTGAAGGTCTATTTTTAAATGTATGTGTCAATAAGCCTTTGTAAGCAAGGCGTGGTTGTCGAAAAAAACAGAATTGACTCACGGTGACAGACATGTCCAGTGCCTCTTTGCAGCAGTGATAGTTACTAACTGCTTAGCCTGTATTTTCTAGCCAGATCTATTGGCTTTGCCAGTGCTCTCCCCTGAGACATTTAGCACCGCTGGAGCTTCAAGAGTGTCTACCAGACCTGCGAGCATCCGGTGTCTGCAAGGTAGTAACAAGTGATTTCTGTATGTGGTCTTCATGTCTGACACACAGAAAAGAAAGCACTGCAGCCCAATTGGAAGGGTCTTTTTTTAGTAAAAGCAAACATAAACCACGCAATAAACAAATGCTTCCAAGAAACAAGAAGATGTTTGTGGGATGATCTCCCAATGAGCACATGAATGCTCCTCCACAGACAAAGAGTAGCAGACTTATATGAATTCCATTAATGATGTGGGGCATGTACTGGGATTAATAAAATGATGGGGGGCTTATATGTGGCTGTCACAAAATGAGGATGGGTCACCAAGAGCTCAAATGTTAGTGGCATTCACAAAGCGGAATAAGTGGAATACCTGTTCACAATTTAAAAACAAGTATGTGTTGATATTTATATTGCACAGACCTAGCTGGTTAGCAACCGAGTGTGGTACATTATGGGAAGTGATCTCAAATGAGGGCTTAAACTTCTAATTGCACACATTTACGCTAGAGTCTCGCATATTTTAGGTTTAGGCACAGTGAGATTAATTGATTTGCCCAGAAATGCACAGTTTTCATTAAAGTGCCAAGCGGGATTAAAATACCAGGTCCTCAGTTGTCAAGTTGTTCAAAATGTTACGTTGGAGATTGGTACCTGCAGCATCCACTGCCATGGCTGGCATCACCCACTGACAAGGTGACATCCAGACTTCATGTGAAGAAGGGAGCAAAAGGAATTAGTGAAACGTGCTCTATAATTTGCCTTAGCATCATTGTTGTGCTGCCTGTTCACGAATCACTCATTCTGCCATCTCTCATTTCACAGTCTTCTCTTTGTTGTCTCAGTCACATTCTCCTCTCATCTCTTTCTCCTCTCTTCACTCCATATTCTCTCACACTTTCTTCTTTATCACTATTCTTTATCTCTTCTCTCTATCCTGCTACGCATTTTTGTCCATCAACCCCTTCTCTCCTACTCTCATCCTCCATCCCTCCTCGTCACTTTCGATCATAGACAGGCCATGTTGGAGACTAACATGGGAGAGAGAACTGTGGTACTTCCACTTAATATGAGCTGGTGCCAAGTATCTCAATCCCCACAGAAATCATCTTTTACTTTGTTGGAATGAGTATGAATATAGCTCAACTCGGCCTGTGAACTGGCTCTCTATGTATGCCAGGTAATCAGCTCTGAATTGGTGCTAGAAATCAACTATCTGTAAACGAGTTCAACAAATTATTTACATGATCCCTGCTCCGTCTGTGCTTGGACTCTGCTCTATCTGTGGAAGCACTATGTTTGCAGGGACTCAACTGTATCTGTGTTGCATCTCAGCTCTACAATAAGACGGTCCCCCTTTGAGTCCCGCTCTTTCCAAATCTGCAGCAACTAATTTGATCAGCACAGGAACTCACTTATGTCTCCTAGATGTCATCCCTAACTCGAGGCCAGTAATCAACTTTAGTGTTAGGTTCCTCTCTTTAATTAAACAGGCACTGAAATGAACCTCTCGATCCCAAGCAATCCTAACCCTTCCATTGGTACATTGTGCAGCAACACACTAGACATGGGATGCTTTGCACTGCAGTTGAACCTCTCATCTATATTTACCTCGTCTTCTAATCCATTTTCTACTGCACACCTCTCTTCCTCCCGCATCTTCATCGCCATCTACATTTTGCTGTAAATGTTGTCTTGACAGTTACTGCTTTTAGGTCAATTTGATATTCTTTTTGGGCTTCATTTGCAGTGAGGAAATTTAGAAAGAGCAGGGAAGTAGAGGCAAAGAACGGAGACAACAGTAAATAAAAAAGAAGACAAAAGTGAAATGTAAGGTGTGGGAAGCAGCAGAGGGAGAAAAAATTCAAAGGGAGAATGACAGGGAGCAGGAGAGGAGACAGTGGCATGAGGAGAAAGAAGAGTGACTGCAGAGATAGAGGGCAGCTAAGAGGGCAGGATGAACTGCGCTTAGGCCCAGGTGAAGGCCTATGAAAGATGCAATAATAGTCGAAATGCACTGCAGGGCATGGGAAGGAAAAATGGGCTTGGGCAGAAAAGCAAAGGGCAACTAATAAATGTGTCAAATTTCAAGTTTTGTCTGTTCACCAAGCTTGGGCTTTACATTTTAAAGAAGGCAAGGCAACTGGACTGTGTCACTGCAGCAAGTGCTAACCCACAGGACGACAGTGTTAGCTTGAAATTCGCATAGAGTTGTAGAAGGTGAAAAAGGCACCAGCTGACTGCAAAAATTGATCAGCGTGAGGAACAGCAGCACCGCCCAGCAACTGTACATCCAATTTGCATTTCAAGTGAGCCTTTGAAATGCATGTGTGTCTCAGATCTAGAGCATGGTACCATCCATTTCCCTTCCTCTCAAAGTTTTCCAAGCACCAGCTGTCACTTGCAGAGATGGGAAAGATGACCAAGAGGTTGCCGAGCTGTCTGGGGCATACCATGCTGCTGCAGCAGAAATCTTCAGTAGGCCCAGTTCAAGGTCCTGTTCATGCACAGTGCGAAGCTGATCCACCTCTTCAGTCTATTATATGTCTGTCCACCAACCACAGAGGGGGGCAGGCACACGGGGGCCTTCTGAGAAGTGGACTATGAGAGGTTAGCACCAAGTACTTTCTGACAAGGCATAAGGGAATAATTGCACCTCATTTGTGTTCCTTCTGTAGTGTGTATGTCCTCAGGGCTAGACTGGGAACGAAAACCGGCGCTGGCAAAGTGCTCGGCCACCCCTTCCCTCCCTCCCCACGGGGTGTTGGGTGTGCCCCAGAGCTCTTTGCCAGGTCCGGTTTTCGGCCAAATTTGTTACAGGGCCGATTTTGCAGCTAAGCTGCAAAAACGGCCCTGTATCGAAAACGGCCCCCAGGGGCCCAAAACCGCCTCCCACTCGTGCGGCCCACCGGGGGATTGCCCGGTGCCTGCTATGGCCAGTCTGGCCCTGTATGTCCTGCTCTAGCTAAACTAAGTCAAAAAGCAAGCATAAGGCAGAGAAGCACAGTGATGGACTGCTCTGCACCACTGCCCGTGTATTGACTGTTAGAGTAACTGTGTGACATAATGGAATTGTCGTGCCATCACCCTGAAGCCAATGCTGCATGACAGTCTCACAAGCAACATCAGTGATTGGGCCTTAGCAGGCCTTGCTTTTGAGATATGCCACAGAGCCAGGGATATTTTACTCAGACGACCTGGACTGCTGCCTGCTGGAATTTTTTTTAAAGAACCTGTCCCCACTTATAAACACTGCCACTGTAATTATGTAATTCTGCAGCCCTAGCCATTTTTTCCATCATTATGGATTTGCATTTGCCGTATATTGAAGATTGTAGTAGTAAAATGTGTTTCCAGCTTGAACAGATCAACCGTTACTGAAAATGCAACGACACATGTTGCTGCACAGCGGTAGGCCTTATGCAAAGGTTGACTGGCCATCATTAGTTGCTTATTCCTGTATTTGGCTGTTAAGCTAGTACTAGTGAAATCAAATTATATCTCAGATGCATAAAAATTACGAGCTAATAAAGTAATACTATCACAAAATGTGCCACATTACACCGCATAGTATCCCTATTCTTGTCGCATAATTTAGTCAACCCTGTCATATAATTTAATCATTCCCTCTCGCATAATTGCAGTTATCCTGTTAATAAGCGCCATCCACCAGCACTCACAGAAACAAAGGGGCATATTATCAAGGAACGGCGTTAAAATTATTGTCGCTTTAGCGGCAGAAAACTGCCGCTAAAGCGGCGATAATGGGCTTGATAATATGCCCTAGAGAATTCCAATTGAAGCCCATGTTGACACCAGAACATGGGCTTCTATGGGAATTCTCAAGGGCATATTATCAAGCCCATTATCGCCGCTTTAGCAGCAGTTTTCTGCTGCTAAAGCGGCGATAATTTCAACGCCGTTTCTTGATTATATGCCCCAAAGTTCTGCCTATAACTCTATTTGCCAATACCACTTTGCAGGTTCTTATGTTTTTTAGCCACAACTTGGATTTTTTACATAAAAAACCACAAGTCCCCTCTGCTCCAACAGAACGCTGGATTCAATGCTATTGACAGAAACAATCTGCATTGTCTGATGAAATCTGAACCACTGCAAACCCATTTAAAAAGATAAAAATATCCCCTTCATTGCATTTATATAGTGCTTGCCACCACTCCTTATGTGTAATAAGCCCTATATACATACATTCAATTGCACACAGTACAATTTGTCAATTTCTGCCTTGTTATCTTAGAAGCATTCTAAGAGTATTAGTCAAGTTGGGGAGGGGGCAAAGTTCACATTTTAAGTGCAGTTGGTCTCTCATCCCAGTGCTAAAAGTCAATCATTAGCATTTCTTTAAAACAGTATTGAAGGCTCAAATACATTGCCTTGCCCCCACTATGAGGTCTGCACCTTAGGATATTGTGAATCACCAGTAACCTCCACCCCTTCCTGAGAAAACATTTAGTAGCAGCAGGAGATGCCGAACCTGTCTTTTTTAAGAAAATGTAGGGGCATATTATCCAGGTCCGGCGTTAAAATGATCGCCGCTTTATCGGCAGAAAACTGCTGCTAAAGCGGCGATAATGGGCTTGATAATATGCCCTTGAGAATTCCCATAGAAGCCCATGTTCTGGTGTCAACATCGGCTTCTATTGTAATTCTCTACGACATATTATCAAGCCCATTATCGACGCTTTAGCGGTAGTTTTCTGCCGATAAAGTGGCGATAATTTTGACGCAGGACCTTGATAATATGCCCCGTAATGTCTTCGCCGATGCTACTTTCCGAGCAGAGCCCCGAGCACAGCTCTGCATGGCCGGGCTTTCTGGAGACAAGTGCTCTCGAAGATGCAGCCCGGGCTATGACCCACAACGGGGGGACTGAAGCCCTTCAGCCCAATGGGCGTCACGCGCCTGCTTGCAACCTTATTTATTCATTCCCTTTAACCAATCCCCAATTAACTTTCTGTCACTGCACCATTTAATCACTCACACAATCTCAAATCTTACTGCTTACTTCAATTTTATTTATCCACCTTCCATTTTTTTTAAATTCAGATTGTTAAAATTGTATATCCCAATGTTCATTTCCTCATATATTCAATCCCTCAATTAGTCTTCACAATTTTCTACGACAATATTTATGAACATTTGACAACATGTTTGATATATATGCGAACAAAGTGTGCACTCAGCACACAAGGATAAATGGCTGCAGAGCTTTCAAATGACCTGGGTATCGGCGAGCTCATCCAATCCAAGTTTTTTCGTTGTGTGCTGGGATTTGTAGTCCTGCTAAGCCCATTATAAACCTGAACCACAAATGCATAGGATGTGCTACGCAACCATGTAGCTGGGAAATTGATAGCTCTGTGATTGTCATGGGATGAAGGGCAGACAGATGACAGACTGAGAGGTTGCCGACTTCCACAGACACAGTGAGACTCTAAGAGATTTACTAACTGTCCACTTTATCAGAAAATACTCATAATAGGACTTTATGTCTCTCAGCTCAAGACGTTTAAAGCACAGCAGCATGTACAGATCAATTTGAGAACACGTAAAACACTGTTTTTACTAAACATTTGTATGTTCTTACAATGCTTTTCCAGCACTTGTTGTAAGCTGCTCATAGCTGCCATTCTCCCATGTGTGTTCCAGTCCAAGTATTAGCTACTTGTAGTTGAACAAGGACTTGTAGCCTTTAGCCCTGTTTTTATAACATGATAAACCAGACTACAAGCCCAAGTATGCGAAGAAATACCTGGATTGTAGCAGCTAGACACAAATACATATTGGGAAGCTTGGCACGGTTGACTGTATGATGTAGCACTCTCTAGTTTCCCTAGATCAGGGTTGAGTAGCTAATACAGCCCATGTTATTTTGGAATTCTGGAACTTGTAGTCCTGTTTATTTCGTTATACAATTGGCCAGAATGGAAAGAAAAAGATCTAAGCTCTTCGATCTGGGAAACCTTGGATCTTTGCAGATACATTTTAAATAAAATCCACCCTACTTTGAGGTAAGGCGAGATCTTTGATTTATTTTCAAATGTCCCTCCTTCTCATAGATTCTCTGCATGCTGTTCCTCCTGAGTGAGTTCCCGCAGCTTTCCCAGAGTGTTCATCCATTTCAGGAAAGAATGCAATGCTCTTTGCTGCTGTAATCTGGCACAGGCATCAAGTAGCTAAGGCAGGAAGGCTGCCTACAACTTATTGGATCATATGTTGTTAGTTAATGCTGTAAGTGGTGCTCAATGAGCAGTTTAATTATTGCCTGACTGATGCACGCCAAGTATGTGAATTAACCCATTGTTACGCAGCGTATCTATTCTGCAACAGCACAAATGCCCGTACACGTCCATTCATCTCTGAGACCATCCGTGGTGAAAGGACCAACTATCTTTTTGGTGAGTCACACAGCCTCCTCTGCAAACCAGCACTCTGAGCTGAAGGTAGGCACTAAAGTGAAAAAATGCCTCTCACAGCTCTAAGGCCGTGGTGTCCCTGCACTGACTGCTCCACTGATAGTTACACACCTGATTACAGGTAGTTTATCTTACATAATATCAAACTTACTCATGCACACAAACACAGCCATGTTGGCACACAAACACACACACCCACAACATAACATACCAATTATTATGAGGACTGGCTATTGACCGTAATGAAGTGTACAATTACTATTTTAACTCCGCGTGCACTTTGATATTAGGGAAGATTAGAAAGTGGTCTGAGGCAAATCTAACTGCACTTTTAGTTTTTTGATGCACTCACTAAAAAGTACCTAAACTAAACAAACTACTGTGACCAGTCCTCAAAATTCACCGGTCTTCACAAAGATAGGGTCTATCAGGTTCTGACAAGGTTAGCCCACGCTGTGAGGACCGAGTCGGTCCCCACAGTGTGGGTTACACACAAACACACACACACAAACACATTCACACACAGACAGACACACATACACTTTGACAGTACAGACTGATGTTCTGAAAGACACATCAGTGTAGTTGGTTAAAACAATCATGCAGTTCTTGAGCAGGAGAGGGTTGTCCTCTATTCCTCCCTTTAAATACTGGATTCCTGTTACCTCACACTTCAGACAGGGCAAATGCCAGCTCCTGCGAGGAGAAAAGATTTGGAGTTTTGTAAGCAACCAGAGCAAGAGATATTGTGATGTTGAGATTATATCACTATTAATGCCAATTTTATAATTATATGGATATTTGTTTTTTTCAGATGTGGCCATATATCTCAATGTACCAAAAAATGCAATAGTGGGGCATATGTACAAGCCCCTATCACACCACAACATCACCTATAGTGACGTTGTGGTGGCGCCAGGGGCTGCGTCTTATGTACAAGGCAGCGTAAAGCTACTTAATGTGGCTTAACGCTGCCTTGTACGCAAGGCCCCCTTTCACGCTATGGTTAGCGTGAAAGGGGTGGGCAGTGGGTGTCGCGGTGGGCATTCCACTGCAACACCCATTCATTGTGACGCTGCCCCTATGTACAAGGGAGACAAACATAGGAGGCAATGCCAAAATTAAGACCAGGTAAACACTGGTCATAAGATGGCGAAATGAGGAGAAATGCATAATTTCTCCTTGTTTTTGCTTTTTCCATGTGTGCTGTCTTGTGCAGCACACATGGAAAAAGCAAAATGCCATTGTTTGTTTATATACAGGAAGGTGTTGTCCCTTCCTGTACATAAACAAACGTTTTTTTTTTTAAATGCCAGTTTGTCACTTTCATGTGTGTTGCATGAAGCAGCATGCATGCAAGTGACAGAATGGCATTTCTAGGATTGTTCATGTGCAGGAAGGGACATCTCCCTACACATAAACAATCCTTCCCTACACGCAGACACCCTTGCACTCTGGTGTGGGGGAAACGCAAGGCTGCACCACATTCTTGTAAATATGGTGCAGCCTTGAATTTCAGAAATGGAGGAGAGAGGCGTTAAGCCAGGAAGGCTAACGCCTCTCTCCGTCACTTCCTTGTACATATCCCCCAGTGTGTTTACAGGAATGAATGCTGGTGATGCATAGGCAAAGTTCAGAATCAGTGCCTGGGGCTTGCTTGGAATTGGTTTCTGGAATAAAAACCACATTCCATCCCAGGAGGAAAGGGGACTGAGAGGAGTTTTTGAACGCACAAAAGGTACTTTTTTGTGGGCATTCTCAAAATCTCAAGCCTAACTACTCTTTGGAACGCCCATTTTCTCAGCCCTTCTTCGAGATTTACTGATACGAAAATGAACGTGAATTCTTGGCAGTCAAAAAACAGGCAAATCCAGTTGCAAACTAATGTTTATAAACAAGTTTACCTTCGTGAACAGGGGCTTTCATCTTTGCAGTTTATATTGTGGAAGTTGATATTTTTGTACTTACTATATTTTTTACTGTCATGTTATTGTAGGAGATATTAGTGACGTTTACATCACCGGTATGTAAAGTTGATGTTTTATGTAGATGTTTTTGCATTGATATTTTGGCATATGGATAATTTTGTGAAAAATATCATGACATCTCTGCTTTCTCTAATTTTCCATTCACACCGTCTAGACTTATTAGTCCTAGGGCATCTGGGTTCTTCTATGTATCAGTCCTCCTTCTTCCTCAACCAACTTCCTGCACCAGCCTAATGTGGCTAACGGAGTGTGGGGAATTTGCAGAGGTGTCATGAATGCTTAGGGTGGAGGCGCCTTTAAGTGTGGGAGACAAGCATTCACCTTGGTCAGGGGAAAGAAGAAGACTTTGATGAGGTCAAGAAAAGGAGAAGAAGCAGGAGAGGGACAGGAGAATGACATGCCTCATCATGGACCGTGCATAGATGAGGTGCTAGTAGAGAAAGAACAGGAATCGTACATCAGACAGCTTTTTTTCAATAAATGAAATGTGTAGAGGTAGCTGAGTTATTGTCCTATATGAGGGAAGTATTCGGTCATTCATGTTCATTTGTATGAATATCATATTTCGAAAATGGGTTGTACCATTGGGAGATACTCATACATTCCACTGTGCAGGGGAGATATGAATTTCATCGATTTTAAGTGCTATGCATTTTTTACTCTATTCTTGCCTCATGTTTCAATAACGTACACCAGCTTTCCAGTTCCAGCACATCGCATAGCACATGCTATTTATGCATGGATCCTAATTCCTGGTAAACCCGAAGACAGACTGACTGCCTGCCCCACAAGGAAGCGGTCAGACATCTTCTACATAACTCTTACATTTAACTTCAGAAGTCGGTTTTCACTAATTCCACATTACTATACCTTCCTCCTTTGTTTCTGAACCCGAATTCCCTTGGCCTGGACATACCACTGCCCACAGCTAAACCCGCTGGCATCTCTAGCCAGGTAATAATGATTCCAAAATGTTCATATTGCACTCTGCTCTGCATACTATGCTCTCTCCTTCTGTCAGACCTTCACCCTGCCTCTGGGAAATCCTGCTGAACAGAGTACTTCCACATACCAAGCCCTAGTTTAAACAATAGCTAGTTTTGAAAAGCACACATCAACGTTGCCCAAACACTTCACACTATCTCACAACCAGCACATTGTAAACAGTCCATAACACACGCACCTTACGTTTGTTTTATAGTCCTACATCAGGGTTTTGTTGGATTGCCAGTGGTACTTTCAATGGCAGACCAAACAAATCGCCCAATGCAGAAAATCCTGAGAGTCTTTCACCACAACCACCCACCCATCCATGAAGCGTTTTACAAGGATCTTGCATGATTGAATGCAATTTACTTTCACACAAACTACTTATGAAAAAAGCATTTAACAATGTATGTAGTAATCTCTCACAAACACAAACAAAAACAACAACCATTGGATACAACTGATGGACTTCTAAGTTCCAGTGGAAAGTTCACTCAGTTAGAATGTGTGATTGCACAAAGAAAAGGGACATTAATGCTGTATGAATATGAACAACATAATATGAAAATGCAAATTTGGTGGTGCAACGGAAAAAAGAAGTCCAAATTTCAAAGATTCTTGTCTCCTCTTTAGTTATCTTCCAACATCTTTTAATTTTATATTAATTAAAAATGTATGCAGGGGGGCATGGCCAAGGTGGCAGAGTGGTAAGATGCGTTCTCCTGTCACTCTGCTCCCGCCTGGTCGAGTCTGGCAACTCAACAGCACTCGGAGGGGACTTTGCAGCCACACCCCCCCCCGGGAGAAACATTGCTGAGCATCGTGCCTCCCGAAATAGCAACTCCAGAGTCAACGTGGCACCCAGAGCGTGTTATCGGGTGAGGGATGGAGGAGGCAGTGTACAGCAACGAGGCCGCACCTCAGGGCAGCACACAGCTGCGAGAGGAAGGCCGCGGACCGGCAGGGACAGCCCAGCAGAGGGCCCGGGAGATCTTCTAGCACAAGCGGCATCACCCCGGGGTGGATTTTTCCCCCCAGCGGTCTGCGAAGATCTGGCAGACCCTGCTGGGCGGCCGCAGCGGGTGACGGAGGCAAATGCGACCAGGCCGAAGTGGGGGATCCCGGTGGCCAGGGTCTGACCTGGGCAGCGCTTTTAGGAGAGCCCGGAGACAGATGGAGGCCATACCCACAGCAGCGAGCAGATCGGAGCCTAGACCAGAGTGAGTAACGGCCAGAAAAGAGGGCGTTGGCAGCCGTCCAACAGTGCGCTGGGGTCTGATCGGAGCAAGGCCTAATTAAAGTGGAGGGGGAGCCTGAGCACAACGGGCCTCTATGAGCGAGAGTTGAAGAGATATCGGAGCCCTGGAGATACGCCCCTGAGTCAGTGGAGGAGAAGCTTTTCTGGCTGGCTGCAGGGGGAACATTGGCCTCACTAAGACCGCTTTGTTGGGTTGAGCCCCGGCCAAGATATTCAGGGCCCTGTTGAGTCTCATGTCAGGGCATAGGATTTGAGGAGAGGAGTAGCCACAGAGGAGGGACAGTGGCCTAGTACTTAGCGGAACTCTGGGAACAGAGGACTCGCTGGTCACAGCAGGGGTTGCCAAAGCAAGGCAAGGGTGATGATGTGCTATCCTCAGCGTGGCGGAGCTGACTGGGCCCAGAAGTTGGGAAGGCGCAGGGCCCCACCTCCCCGGATCGGAAGCCTAAGAGTTCGGAATATACAATCCGCAGCCTATAGCTCGATGGGTGAGATTCACGACTCGAGCCTATAGGAGATAAAGTGAGTCAGAACACAGCTTCTATGGTGTTCCAAGACATGGCAACCAGCAGACCGAAGAAGGATAGGTCGGTCAAGGACATGCTTCTAAAAATGCCCCAAACTGAGAACCCACCCACCCAAGGGTCCTCAGCGGAGACGGAGGGGGAGGAGACGCAGAGGGACCAGTCGGTCACTCCTTCTTGGAGTCCCTTTTCTCCTCCCTGAGGGAGGATATCACCTCCATGAAGCAAGAATTGTCGGCGGATATGAGAGAGGTGTGATGCGATATAGACTCACTGGGAGAGAGGGTCAACTCCCTGGAGGAACGCGAGATGGACAAGACAGAAGAGTTTGAGAGTCTACAGCAGGAAGTCATTCACTTACAGGAGCAAAACCTGGATCTCCAAGCGCATACAGAGGACCTATAAAACAGCTCCAGCCGCAATAATATTCGTATCCGAGGTATTGCGACAGGGATGGAGGACACGAACATCGAGGCCATGGTGATGGACTTGTTTTGTGTGCTGCTAGGAGAACTGGAAGACTTCCCCATTAAGCTTGATCGTACGCATAGTGTAGGGCCTCGAAGAAGCAGTTCGGCTTCTCCGGCCGACATTTTAACCTGCGTCCATGATTATCAATTGAAACAACGAATCCTACAAGCTGCCAGAGATGCCCCCACTTTCAAATATAAAGATCAGAAACCCACTTTATATCAGGACTTAGCTGCCTCAACCCTACTGCAAAGAAAGGCATTCCGGCCCATCACCACACACCCACGATCAATTGGCGTGTCTTACTCATGGGCCATCATTTAGACTGATCTTTTCTTTCAATGGAGATCTTCGGCACTTGCGCTCGGTCGCTGAGGCCAGTAAGCTCCTGGGCATTGCGGACCCCACGGAAGAGGCGTCACCGCCACTTAGACCAAATAGAAACAGGAGAAGCGGCCATGGGTGGACTCTAATCAAATCTCCAGCAGGCTCACTGAAACCGCACCCAGCCACCATGACCAAAGAGCGCCAAGCAGTCCTGGCATCCCTAGCAAGGGAGCCCTCGGGAGATGGACATTTGGAGTAACTGGAGGTAACAAGCGGACGCTATGTAGCCACCTTTGCCTAACTCTTGCACAGATACTTGGGCCGGCCTGGGTGGGGGCAGAGAGACACCGGCCACGGGTACCCCATACCTCTCCCTTCCCCTGTTTCGAGCCGGGGCATAGGCCTCGGATTACATACATTCGAAGATGTTGGATTTAAGGCATTCCTGAAGTGGGCAGTGATGGATCCCACTGCCTCACCTGACCGTATACTCTTATTAGGTGTTGACATTATTCTAGTGTTTGACAACCAGCTAAATTGTTCAGCACAACGTCATGGTATGACTGGGGCCCTCACACTGGCAGGGCGGGAGTGGCTGCAAGACCTAGGTTTGGTAGATATGTGGCTTTACTTGCATCCCAATGACAAAGATTAAACCTTTTACTCACATGCACATAAAACTTATGCCAGGATTGATTACATTATCGGCTCCCGCTCCCTACTGTCACATACACAATCCTCAGATGTCGAGCCGCGCTCCCACTCTGATCATGCGGCGCTGACTCTCACACTCACACTCCCACATCCAGAGAGACCATCATTCACCTGGAGGTTGGGCAACACCCTGTTGCACTGCTCGGACGTGATAAAATGCATGGACAACGCCATAAAGTAATTTCTTACATTCAACGACACTCCAGACACTTCTATCATTACATTATGGGAAACACTCAATGTATACGTCAGGGGGGAGTTCATAGCTCTCTCAGCAGCTGACAACAGAATCAGTCAGGAGAGAAGAAAGGAACTCACTGGTCAAGTACAAGTACTAGAATGCATCTACAAGCAGACTGGGCTCCTCGGGTGTGGTGAGAGCTGGAGACAGCCCGCCGGCAACTCGCGGGCATCGACTTGGAAAGAGCAGAATATGCCGCACTTAGATTGCGCCACTCCTTTTATGTGGGGGGCAATAGGTGTGGGCACATTTTAGCTAACAAGTTCCATCCCCAACGCCAGGCGACCGCAGTTCATACAGTGTGTGATGAGGCTGGCAATGATTGCACAGATGACATAGCTATAACATAGCATTCAGGGATTTTTATGCTAAACTGTACACCGCACAACAACTCGCAGAGCAGAACTCACTTTCTTATGTACAGAGGGCTAATATCCCAGCCAGTCTAGATGACCCCATCCGAATAGAAGAGGTGATTTCGGCCATAGCTCACTTCAAATTACACAAATCTCCCGGCCCGGATGGATTGTCTAACATTTTTTACAAGACTTTCTGTACCTCACTAGCGCCCCTCCTCACTAGACTATTTAATATGATAGGAGACACAGGAGACATCCCTCCCACAATGCTCAGAGCTTCGATTGTAGTAATTCTAAAACCGGGTAAGGATGTTAGGTTCTACGCCTCCTACAGACCAATATCACTTTTGAATACTGATCTGAAGTTCTTCATGGGCATACTAGCAGCACGACTAGGCCCGATGATGCCGGGGTTGATAGACCCCGATCAGTACAGTTTTGTAGCTACCAGACAGTGTAGCGATAACACAAGATGACTACTCCATCTCCTTGATAAAGCGCAGCGTCAAAACGTGGAACGGGTCATGATATTGATTGATATCGGAAAGGCATTCGATCGGGTGGATTGGGGGTATCTGAAGACTATCCTGGTGCGATTCGGGGTAGGAGACTGCTTCTGTAGATGGGTGTTCAGTGGCTACAGTCAGCCAACAGCTACGGTGCGGGTTAATGGCCGCTCTTCGGAACCCTTTCAGATCTCTCGATGCACCAGGCAGGGGTGCCCGCTCTCCCCATTACCCTTTCCACTTTACATGGAGCCGATGGCCCATAGAGTGCGGGAGGATCTGCAGATTCTCTGCATGCGATTTGGGGGGGACTCCCAGGCCATTAGCTTGTATACAGATGACAGGTTGCCACATTGGAAGAGCCAAAGACTTCTATTCCCGAGCTGGAGAGGTTTGCAGCAGCCTCTGGCTTCAAAATTAATGTGGCAAAGTCACAAACCATGGGGATTTCCGACCATCCACCATAAAGAACCATGCATGCTCAATCTTGTTTCAATGGGATAATGGATCCATCCCATATCTGGGGATTCATCTCACGAAAGCTGCTCATAACATAGCGGCTTTGAACTATAAAAGGCTCCTGTCCCAGGTGCGTGGAGAGTGGTACAGGTGGGGAACCTTCGGGTTTTCCTGGCTGCAGAGAGTGGTGGCGATCAAAATGAACATATTAACCAAAATCTCATACATTTTTCAAACTCTTCCAGTAGAGCCACCCCCGGAGTCCTTAATCAGTTGCAGAAGGAGATCTGCTCGTTCGTGTAGGCTAATAAGAAGCCTCGGATGAGTAGGGAACTGAGCTATAGACCCCCTAGAGAGGAGGGACTGGGGGTCCCTATTTTTATACCTGCAACTTTCAAGCCACTCAGTTGTGTGTCCTGTTAGAGTGGTCGTGTAGCGAGTCGGAGAAACACTGGCTCTTTTTGGAACGGGCAATTGCGAGGCGGGCTTTGTGGGGGTTCCCTTTTTAACCAAAGTGCAGCGTCCAGAAGGCATATATAACTCACCAATCATTTGCACGACTCTGAGAGCATGGGATTCCACATCAGTCAAACACGACTTAACCTAATTTCTGTCGCTCCTTACACCTATAGTTGGAAATGAGGAATTCTCCCTGGGACTGGATCAGAAGGTGTCCCATCACTCGGAAGCTCGGGGCTGTCGGTCCATTGAACATATGTTCGATATAGAGGGCCCTCTGACCTTTGAGGGTCTCTGATCCACATTTGCTCTGCCCGAGTCTGAACTATATCATTTCCACCAAGTGAGACACTTGGTGATGCACCCTCTGGTGCGTCTAGGGGCCCAGAGAACGCTAACACCGAATGAAAAGTGTCTCCACACAAAGATAACAAATGCGCACCTTATCACTGAACTTTATTATATGCTGCGGCCTCCGGAACAGGCAGCTTCTACGCCAGGGCAGCGATGGTGGGATGCAGAATTGGACCGAACAGACTCACAGGAAGAATGGGGGGGTATTTTTTACTGCGTGTGCCACACAGCACAGAATATTTCGAGCATTGAAACCATGACTAAGATTGCCACCTATAGGTACTTTGCTCCACCTAGAATGCATAGATACAACCCCAATCACCCCTTACATTGCTGGAGACACTGTGGGGCAGAGGGCACACCGACCCACTTATTGTGGGAATGTCCATGTCTCTCCACATATTGGGAACAAGTTTTATCTGATATTGATAATCACTTCAACACGCAAATTCCACACTTCCCAGCATATATTGTTTTAGGCTTACCCAACAAGCTTCCCTTTCCTCTTAAATCTCGAAAAGGCAGGCAAATGCGAATGGCCCTGGGAGCAGCACTACAGAATATAATATGCCACTGGGGCACGGACAGGATACCTACACACCTGGACTGGTTGGGTAGGCTATGGACTGTGCTAGGCATGGAGCGCATTACGCTTACGCTACAGGGTGATGGGGCCTAATTTGCGGACCTCTGGCCCCTATTCATATCTATACTTAGTACAGAGATGAGAGAACTAACCTGCCCCAATTACTTGCGGCTGCTGCGGCTTTTAGAAACTACACGGGACCCCACCCCACTTATCGCTCCAGGTATGGAGGCGGAGAAGCCACAAATTGCCAGTTGAGCTACCATGTCAGGTGGGCTTGAGTGAAAGAGCGGACGGGGGAAGTTGCAACATGCACTAGAATAGGACCCGGTAGAGCATTTTGTTTTCATTTCTTCATTTTATTTGTCAAGGGGAGGGGAGGGAGGGAGGGAGTTGGGACTCTTTTTGTAAAGTTTATTTTCTAAATTTCGTTAAATGCCAGGCAATGTCTTACTGGTAATTCTGATCCTTTACCACTGGCACTGTTTGATTTATAATAATAGCAATAAAAAAACGATTTTAAACATAAAAATGTATGCAGCCTCGGCCAGCGCGTTTCGTTTGAACAACAAACTTTTTGAGGGCTGAAATACAATATATAAAAACCACATACATAATCCTTTATCGTCAAAAAAATATATACAATATATACAATATTAAAAACATTGCAATTTTACAATCGAGTTTCCAATTCCACATAACCCACACCATATGTGTTATAAGTTAACAGCATATGTGTTATAAGTTAAAAAGAAAATGCAGTTGAAATAATACAAAATAAGATCTCTAAACAAAAACCCAATACAAACAAAAAAAATCTGTCAAAACATATAATATATATTTTTCTGAAATTATGAAATCCTGTTTCCATCACAATATAAAATGATGAAATGTTCACTTAGGTATTTGTGATATCCCTAAACTGTTAAAGGTCTGTGGGCCATACAGAATAAGCTCCGCATTGTATTCATACATATGTAGGGGCAGATTTATTTTCCCTGGCGCATCCCTGCAAATCAGCATGGATGCGCCAGGGAAGATGCGTCACGCAAGTTTACCCTTGCGCCACCGCAGATGCGCCACATTTACAATGCGGTGCGTCGTGGCGCAAGGACAAGCAGATGCGTGACGCATCTGCCGGCGTAAGGTTGGCGCAGTGCTGAAGTTGTGTCGCAAGCACGACGCAACTTCAGCACTGTGCCAACCTACCCCATACCTAACAGGGTGCTTCAAGCCTTACGCCTGCTTCAAGCAGGTGCAGGGTTTTGACGCATCAGCGTTGGGAAAGTGACTCAGTGAAATCTTATAGATTTCACTGAGTCACTTTTCAGGGGCGTTCCTGCGACGGAACCCCCCCCTGCGTGGAAACGCCCACATGAAACCTGACGCAGGTTTCATGTGGCGCAGGGCTTAACACCGTGACGCATTTCCATAGATGCGTCACAATGTAATTAGGGCGCAATGTGGCGCAGGGTTTACGCCGCCGCTGCGTCACAAAAGTGACACAACGGCGGCGTAAACGTGGCGCAACTCCAACATAGATCTGCCCCGTAGTTGTTAACATTTCAATTCAATTCAATTCAATATCTTTATTCGGATACAAGAATATATCCATAAAAGTGCAAATAAACAACAACGTGTACAGTAAAATGTATCCAACAATAAAGGGGACAAAGGGGAATTCAAAGGATTGTCTTTGTAGCCCACAAGTTCTTGCAGTGACGGCCCGTGTAGGGTGTTTTACCGGGGCGGTGACGTGGCGCAGAGGAGGGGCAGGGTGGGGGTTGCAAAATGCGGCAAACGGCCGATTTCAGGTAAGTTACGAAAAAAAATTATAAAACGAATTTCGTTGCGCGCGCTGCATCGCATTTGGCGATGCAGCGCGCGCAACGAAATTCGTTTTATTACTAGTTTTATTTACTAGTGCGCCAAGCCTACATCAACGCTAGACTTCAGTAAGGAACCATGGCCATGTGTCCAGAGAATCAACACATTACCTTCTTGCGCAGTAAGAAAAAGAAGCATCACCTCCCCCGGTAGTAAGAACCCAACCCATCACCTCCTCTCCAGTAAGGAACTGACGCATCAAGTTTCCTGCATAGCAGTGAGAAACCAACACATCCCCTCCCCTGGAGCAAGGAACCAACATATCACCTTCCCTGCGAGTAAGGAACCAACGCATCACCTTCTCTGCGTGTAAGGAACCAACGCATCTCTGTATTTTCTGGTGCCTCACCTCCCCTGCGCCTGTTTCCATCTAGTGATTTTGACACGTCCCAGGCACTTTGTACGAAAAGTGATGCATCAATAGTTTTATATGGACTAAACTGTTTTGACTCTTTTAAAGGTGATATTTTGAATATGTACGTTGGCGTTTTGTCGTTTTGGTCTTGTTTGGTTTAGATAAAGATACTTTATTTGTCTAAACTGGTGTGGTGTACTTTTGTATTGTTTTCACTGTGTTACTGTGTGTGTTATGTACAAATACTTTATGTATTGCCTCTGAGATAGGCCTGACTGCTCGTGCCAAGCTACCAAGGGGGTGAGCAGGGGTTATCTTAGGTGTGCAATCTCCTTATCCTGACTAGAAGCAAGGGTCCCTACTTGGACAGGGTGAAAGCCACTACCAACTAGAGACCCTCATTTCTAACAGTAGTTACAACTTTTGATTGTGTTTTAACCCCTCCAAAGTAGATGGATGGATCTTAGGTCTTTTTCTTTCTCATTTTTCCCAATACATTGCTCAATGTCAGGCAACATTGAATTTTATCCTCTGAGGCGCTAACCAGCCCCTTAAAAAAGTCAGGTTTTTGGGTTTTAGCTGCAATTTGGTGGCACTACTATGGTCCATTACCTCACCTTATAGAGCTGTCAACTATGTATTTCTGTCAGATTGCTCTTAAGAAATGCTATAACAATTAATGTAAGAAACAAATGGACATAAACACTGTAGAAGGCAGGCGATGTAAACTCCCAAAATGTTAAGAGAAAGAACAATTTTAATATATAAGTAAGTATATATCTTGCCTTCTTTTTTTAACAGAACTTTTTTGTGAAATGCCTCTTTCTCCTTGCTTGAGAGAGGAGGCGGCCACTGAAACCATTGTACCTGCAACTATTCCTAATTTGGGAGTACCAAATCAGATCTTTGGTGCCAGAAAATGTGACACTCTCAAAGAAATGATTGTATGACATCCGACCATCTCAATAACAGTTCAAGCTAAATTTCCATCCAAACTGTGAGTACAGTTGTCAATAGAGACGCTCTGCATTTATTGCTGTTGGTTATTCTCCCATATCTATGGACCTGATTTAGAGTTTGGTACAGGGGTACTTTGTCACAAATGTAACGCATATCCAATCTGCCGTTCTATGAGTGCATTATATCCCAATGCAATTTTAAGTAGGACGATGGTACCTTTCTTCCTAACTCTAAATCAGACTCTCTGTTCTGTTTTTTCAATTCACGAAAGTGTGGTAGCATTTCAAATAACAGCACTTTTGACACAATCTTAAATAGGCTTTGATTTTCAGAAATGATGCAATGTACTCTCACTGCATAAAAATGAAGTGAAATAGCTGTCATCTCATAATAAATTGGCACCTAAGATTTCTCGTGCCTTGGGCGAGGTGATGTTTTCTCAGATACAATATTGAAGTTTTGGACCTAATTTAGAGTTTGGCAGACAGGTTACTCCATCATAAATGTGCCTGACATCCTGTCCGCCTTAGTGCAAGTGCCCCAGGATATAATGCACCTGTAATAAGGTGGACAAGATATCCTCCAAACTCTATAACATGTCTTTAATTTTGATGATGTTGCCTCACATCTGTTTCTTTTTTCAGGTATTTGTTTTCGATATGTAGGTTGTTAAATAAAATAAGCAATACACTTAAAAAAGTATAGTCCCACAAAATGATATCTGACTGAAAGCTAAAGGTGCATGTGACATTGTTTTTACAGCCTAAGGTGGTGCTCCGTTCATCCCTAGAACCACACCACAAGATGGGGAATTAATGTCTTTACATATGTGCTACTGCATGTAACAAGAAAGCCTTAAACATAAATACAGTGTGGCTAATGGCTTATGTCATTACATTAGACAGGGTTTAATCATATTCAGGCTCATGGGGGAGGGATCAAGTATCAAAAGTAGAAAAGATACAGTAATCCCACTAGCCATAGCTTAAACTATAAATGAATAACATACAGAAGTAACTTAATAAATGTGCATACATGTATTTCTTTTAGTATTATTTAAGGATTAATTGTTTTAAGCATTCCGCTCAAACCATGAGCGGAAATATGTTTAAAAAACATTACAAAGCAAGTTAGAATGTGAACATATTGAAAGACATAACAAACAAGAAATATAAATGACACAGCTCAATAAGCTATTATTTAACTCACCCCATTACATTTATTCATCACATACGTACAAACATGAGAACTTGGTGTCTCGCAAAAGTAAATCACAGAAAAACATGAATCTTCAAGTTCTCTGTTGTACTTATGTATCTTTTGCAGTCAGTTAAATAATAGCTTGTTGAGTTGTGTAATTTATCTTTGTTGTTTGTAATGCCTTTCAATATGTTTGCAATTGAGCACCTTCTGAAGCTGGTCATTCTAATTCAATTCTGGTCATTAGACCTTTTAGGTAGCCTGAGAGGAAAAGGGGTCAACAACAATTTAGATCTTAAGGTACAGTGTGATCATGAGGACCACACAATAAATGTCTGAATCAATAGCTTGAAGTTAAAAGGTTTATTTCAAACTCAAAGCCAGACTGATATATATATATATATATATATATATATATATATATATATATATATATATATATATATATATATATATATATATATATATATATATATATATATATATATATATATATATATATGTGTGTGTGTGCGTGTGCGTATATATGTATATGTATATATATATATATATATATATTCACTTAAAAAACCATAGGTTTCACACGGGTTATAGTTAGGTGGGCATTTCACTCGTAAAAAACGAATGAAATTCCCCCGTTATAGTTAGTTCAGATAACTATAACTCGCGCGCCCGCAATCCACTGCTCATGACGTCACATATTACATCACTCATGACATGGTCAGTGGCATCACTCATGACATCACTGATGACATCATCCTTCTGATAGAGTGGCGGTCGCGCAAGTTATAGTTATCTGAACTAACTATAACGGGGGAATTTCATTGGTTTTTTACGAGTGAAATGTCCACCTAACTATAACCTGTGTAAAACCTATGGTTTTTTAAGTGAATTTGCAAGGTTTTTTAAATGCTAATTCCTGTCTATAACGT
The DNA here is from genome assembly GCF_964204655.1 of Triturus cristatus. Taxonomy (NCBI): domain Eukaryota; kingdom Metazoa; phylum Chordata; class Amphibia; order Caudata; family Salamandridae; genus Triturus; species Triturus cristatus. The sequence continues at coordinate 300,644,921 of NC_140588.1, forward strand.
GTGGGAAACCTATGTTTTTTTCAGTGAATTTGTACGTTTTTTTAAATGCTAAGTTATGTATTTATTAATATATATATATATTTTTTAAGGTATTTCACCGTGCGCGCGCGTTGGGCGCAAGGTGCGCTACGCGCACACCGTGCACCGTGCACGCACCCCGCGATTTTTATAAAAAAATATAAACTGTTTATTTCACCCTTAGGGGTCCTTCTGTGACCCCCTGACAAAGGCTAGGGGGTCAGGGACTCTCTTCCCTGCCCCCTTTTCACGTTTTCCACCTTTTTTCCCCCTTTCCTTTTCAGTGCGAGAGATAAAATGGCGGCCGACACTTCCTGATTTCGACCGATTCGAATGTTGACTGACATCTAACAACCAATCAGAATTTCGCTTGCGCACGGCACCGTGCGCACATATAGATATTTATATGCTTTTAAATGCTATTTTCTCAGGAAATACTGAACAGATTGACACCAGACCTGCAAAAGGCACTTCCCTGACCTGAGGACTACCTCTCTGCCAAATTTCAAGTAATTCTGTTCAGCCGTTCGGGCTGTACCTTCGACTAAAGGTCCTATGGAAAAATGCATGGGGAAAACGCGTTTTGGGACCCCCCTTTTTTCTTGGCCCCCACTTGACGAACCACCCCGAGACTTTCAGGGTAGGAGCTGAGCAGAGCGCCCCATTAGTTTTGAAAATTTCACGAAGATTCTTCAACCGGCGCCAAAGTTATTTAAAATAGAATTTTGTGATTTCCTATGGAAACACGGTCCTAACTATAACTATCTACTGGCGACCGCCAGTAGATAATATATATATATATATAAATATATCAAATATATCAAATATATCAATCTCAAAAACATAGTGTAAAAATATAAGTGAACCAAAAAGAGACCAGAGCATCTTACAATATTGGTCCTCAAAAGAAAAGAGCATATAAGAATTTCAGTGGCAACTATACAAAAAATAAAGAGAAGAATTTGATGACTAGACAAATGGTTTCTATCCTACTCCCTATACATGGAAAAGAATTGCAACATCTACTAAACCCTACACTAAACTAAGGATAGGGAAAACCCTGATAAATCAAAGAAGCAAGAAAGGTGTCAGTATCAGAACCTCTGTAGAAGTTCTATAAGTAAAGATTTGTGTATAGCATGAAGCCACACAATCAGAGATGTCAAGAGAGGTCTGTACCTCTCCAAGTCTAAAAGGGAATCAATCAATCAGGCGTTTGTTAAGCGTGACTACTCACCCGTAAGGGTCTCAAGGCGCGGGGCGGTGGGGTTTGTGGGCTCCAGTCCATCAAGGAGGGTCTGTCGAAGAGCCAGGTTTTGAGGTTTCTTGTGAAGATAGGGAGCGATGTTGTCTGTCTGAGGTGGAGCGGCAGGGCGTTCCAGGCTCGGGCTGCAAGTAAGGAGAAGAAGCGGCCTCCCGATCTGGTCTTTCTGGTGCGGGGGACCACAGCATAGGAGAGCTGGGCAGATTGTAGGGTCCTCTGGGGTGTGTGGAATTTGAGTCGGCTGTTCAGGTATGCTGGTCCGGTGTCGTGGAAGGCCTTGTCAGAGTGGGTAAGCATCTTGAAGGTGACTCTAGCTTCGATGGGGAGCCAGTGGAGTGTACACAGATGCTGGGAGATGTGGCAGTGTCTTGGCAGGTAGAGGACCAGTCTTGCGGCAGCGTTCTGGATGTTCTGTAGCTTGCGGGTGAGGTTTTTGTTTATTCCGGCGTAGAGTGCGTTGCCGTAGTTGAGTCTGCTGGTGACGAGGGCGTGAGTGACGGTCTTTCTGTGTTCGATGGGGATCCATTTGAAGGTCTTATGCAGGAGGCGGAGGGTGTGGAAGCAGGAGGACGAGACGGAGTTGATCTGGCGGACCATTTTGAGCTCAGAGTCCTGGATGATTCCCAGGTTGCGTGCGTGGTCCGTGGGGGTGGGCGGGCTACCAAGGGCGGGGGACCAGCAGGTGTCGTTCAATGCGTCAGGGTTCGGGCCCATGATGAGTACTTCTGTTTTGTTGGTATTTAGTTGTAGGCAGCTGTTCCTCATCCATTTGGCGACGGCTTCCATGCCTTCTCGAAAATTGTGTCTGGAGGTATTGGGTTCATTGGATAGGGAGAGGATGAGTTGGGTGTCGTCTGTGTATGACACAATGTTGAGTCTGTAGGTTCTGACAATGAGTGCAAGCGGAGCCATGTAGACGTTGAAGAGTGTAGGGCTGAGGGAGGACCCCTGGGGGACTCCGCAAGTGGTAGGTGTAGGGTCGCAGAGGAAAGGGGGGAGTCTGACCCGCTGTCTTCTGCCGGAGAGGAAGGAGCAGATCCAGTTGAGGGCCTTGTCTTGGATCCCTGCGTCGTGGAGTCTGCGTATTAGGGTGTGGTAAGAGACTGTGTCGAACGCTGCTGAGAGGTCGAGGTCTGCTATTTCTACTTTGTCCAGTAGGGTGCAGATGTCGTCTGTTGCAGCGAGGAGGGTGGTTTCCGTACTGTGTTTTTTTCAGAAGCTGGATTGGGAGGAGTCGAGGATGTTGTGCTCTTCGATGAATGTGGCGAGTTGGCTGCTGATGGCTTTCTCGATGACTTTCGCTGGGAACGGGAGCAGGGAGATGGGTCTGTAGTTTCTGAGGTCAGTGGGGTCCGCCGTGGGTTTCTTCAGGAGGGGGTTGACCTCGGCGTGTTTCCAGTCGTCAGGGAAACGTGGCGGTTGCGAGGGAGTGGTTGATGGTGTGGCAGAGCATGGGTGCGGTGGTGTCAGCGGCTCTGTTGAAAATGTGGTGGGGCAGGGGTCTATGGAGGCCTCGGAGTGGATTGACTTCATCGTCTTCAGTGTGTCTTCGGGGGTGACGGCTGTCCAGTTGTCGATCGCTTGCTTCAGGATGTCGGGGGTGGTTGGTGAGGGTTCAGTGTGTTGGTTGCCTTCGTCGAAGTTGATCTGATTAACCCAAGGTGGGTTCACAAATTAAAATGCACAAAGAACATTAGAGAAATCACAGTACTTTTCCAGTTCACAAGAAAGAATGTGGCTCATTGAACACAACTCACATATTCCAGACTCAGTTTTCAAAGCATCTTTGATTTCCTCCCTTCATCTCATAGTAACAACTGGTAGCACTACCTTCATTAAAATCATGTGTCCTTGCCAGTTCTTCTTCGCCTAACAATCTCTGAAATACAGTGTGCTTTTCACTAACTAATGAATGCCTTTGGCTGCACCTGCAGAGGAGAAAAACATGAAGAAAAACAACTTTCACTGTAGTATTAAATGTCTCGACTGTAAGCTTAAGGCTCACAATCATGCTAAATTAACAATTTCCTTTAAATACATTTTAATTCTACAACCTACATATAAATGATACTGTACTCTTATATGTGGCACAATAAACAAGTTCATGTATTGTTAAACAGAAATGACAACTGGTCACAGTTCATAAATAAAGAATTATACACACATATGATTCATTCTCAATGATCCCTGGGGAACGCACTCCATTAAATGCATTTTGGCAGACCACCTTATAATCTAAACCTATAGAAGATTATTATCAGCAATCCAGATGTTTCTGAAAAGGAGAAACATTAATATGCACACACACAGTAGCGGTCCGTGGAGGGAGTGACGGTGGGGTAGTGAGGCGGGGCGGGGGAGGGGCAGGGTGGTAAAATGTAAACACCGGAATATGGATGAACGGAGGTAAGTACACATTTAAATAAATAAAGCGAATTCCTTTGCGCGCGCTGCATCGCAAAATGCGAAACGACCACTCGCATTGAGAAACCTGACCTCCCCACATTGAGAATCTCGCCGGGAGGTTTATTTTCCACGCTCGCGATCGGCAACTTGATATTGCTGATCGCGAACGAGGAAAAAGTCTCGCAGGGATGTCATTTTGCTCGCTCGCGGTCACCAACTTGACGTTGAGGACCGCGAGCGAGCTAAAAATGCCAACTACGCTACGCGTTTTTGCACTGTGCTATGTGCAATTCGTGTAGCGCAAAGTAGCACAAACTACGCAAACTACGCAAGTGCAGCGTAGTTGTCCACCCAGGGTTACTTTTAACCAGTAATGCTTATTGGATGCGTTTTTCTGATTGTTTCAGTTTTGTAAAGTAAGAACACAGAGACCAGAATGAAATTATTTGTTCAATGAAACTCATGCATCTAAATGTCATGTTGCTTACTGCCATGTGGTATTCAGTCACATCCACATTACTCATAGTTCAAAATTCTGACCTTCAGGCCTACCAGAGATTCAATTTACTGTCTTGCACCACATATACTTTTATAAAAGGCGATGTGGGCAAGGTGCAGGAATAAACTAGGACAGCTCTCTATAGTAGTTCTTTACAAATTGATATTTTTGCATAATCTAAACTTTTATTATGCATAAGTGTGAATTCCGTATCAGCCACTCTATATGCTGGGTGCCGCTAATGTACTACGACTGTAGATGGTGAGTTTAGGTTATCATGGGCACCGCTAATGTATCACCAATTTAGAGGGTGAGTTTAGGTTATCGGTGCTGATCTGTTACCAATGTACGAATGCACCTTCGGACAACTTTTAAGGGCCACAGCATATTCTAGAAGGTTCAAGCAGCATTTATCTGCGTATGCAATGCTCGGTGTACCTGAGTCTGAACAAACTGAAGCCGAAGCTGTTTTAGATGTGCTATACACATGCTTCCAAAACAATGTAAGGCAATGTGCGGCCTTTCAGGTTTCAGTAAAATAAGTTCCTCAAAACTAGGTGGTTTTCTTTGACACTCACTGATATTATGAACGTCAAAATCTTGCTCCACAGTCAAAGAAAGATCTCCAGCAAAGTGCAATGGTGTGCTCCCCAACTCTGTTGCTAGTCAGCATGTTTGTTCCCTTTAATGAAGTGCTGCCATGCTTATTGAGTCATGCATTTCTCTGTGGACCAGAATACACTGCTAGCTCAAGGCTGGTATAAGCAGGCAGCTAACAGACAATCTTTGTAGATCTCAAATGTTGTACAGATTTCTACACCCTTCTCCGATGGAACAGGTAATGTGTCCTTTCCTTTGTTTCTTTGCACCAGTTATGCATGCGATTCTAACTGAAGTATGATTGTGAGGTCATGGAGTGGTGTCCTCTGGGCAGCTGTCAAGAAGCTGGAATCTGGGAAGGTTCACTAGGGCTAAGGTGTAATTTGGAAGTTCCTGTACACAGATGGATGATTCTCTCCAAAGGTTGGAGGGATCCTACAGGATGGCAAAGCAGGCGGCCCTTTTCCACTGAACCTGACCTGAAAGATGGAGAGTGTCTCGGGAGCCCCATATTTAGGCTGAAGGTATAGGGCCATTAGATGCTCATTGGAACCAGAGACCAAATATTCCAGGCATGGGCTCTTTATTCATCATTATTCTGAGGTACTTTAGTTTAATGTGTTCAATTGAAGTGAACCAAGTTAATAACTCCCATAATGTGTCTGAGTGAAAGCTCAAAACTGGAATATGATATTCCCTTAGGATATGAAGTATCTCATAACACTAAGTGGGCAAATACTACTGTCCAATTTGAGGAAAAAAGAAGTCTAGTCCTAAGGAACTTGTCTTTGGACTCTGGGTTTCCATAATGGCCTGTTTTTGGAATGGGTAGAATACCTCAGGTGGTCGGGCTATCCTGGCATTCGGTTGTCCAGGCGGTGAAGTGATACTGTTGGAGCTTGAAATAATTAAAATACAACTGTTTATAGTAGGTGTTTTTACAAGTACTGAGCCCTAAATGTTCTAAATTTTCTAATCAGAGCAGTCAAGCCATCGCTTGCTGGCAAATTGGTCATTCTGATTGGTTTGGTGGGAAACTAAACCTTGTACATTTCAGCTTCATAATATCAGTCTTTCCTGACAACTAAATAAATAAGTTAGAAGTGTCCATTTATCTTGTTAGTAATGAATGTCAGGCTGATCTCCGAAGACGACGACACCTACCCCACATCATTATGATGGAAGTTGCAGGGAAAAATTATCAACACTTGGTGCTGATACAGGTTCAGTCCTTCTGCAGGGCTGAAAGAAAAGAGAGAACAATCAATAAATACATCAAATTCTAATAGTGCAAATGTCTGCTCCTCAACCATAAGAAGTGACGAATTTTGACTGATATTTTTCACAGTGTGATTGACTGGTTTAAACTTGTCATAACTGAGCCATGGTCTTGCTATCGAATGCATAGTCTCTATCTCCTATGAGGCAGTGAAATTCACAAGCAGGCTTGGAGTGAAGTGGGGAACCCAAATGTTCAGTAACAGCAAACTCCTAAAGGAGGATGACCTTTATATTGTATACCACGAAAACCAAAAGTGCACATGTGCAAAGGGATTGCACATTGGCACATGCCAGAAGGGTTTGTGCCTCCTAGAATGGCACTGGGTCAGAGAGCTAAGATAGTGGTCACCTTGGACTCCGCAGAAACGAATGAAGCAACCCTGGAAAAAGGACAAAGGTGCCATGAAATATAACACAGGAGACTTCCATGAGCACTAAAATAACATCAAGACAGAACACTGAACCAAAAGTCAGAGTTATCCAGGAGGTGTCAACGTTGAGAAACCCTAGAGAATACTGGGGTATAACATTTAAACAATGTTGCTGATCAGATGAATTCACTATTGATACTGGTGGAACACCAGTTGAGCTCATCTTAGTATTCAGCAGATTACCTAACCCTTGATTAATGCAATATCATATTTAACACCTATATAGTCTCTATAAAATAGTCATTGACTATTGTAAATTACATCTGAATGGCAGACAAAAAGGGTCCAGTATGGCCAAATTCAAGCTCCTACATTTATAATGAAAATACATTTCAAGTTATATTTGTGAGATAATATATGGACAAAACCATATGAAATAATTGTCCATACAGCGGATATATATTTAATTTGTTAAATCACAATCACACTCTGCACACAACTTTAAAGTTCCGAAGCAGCCTAGAGAATGAACCCTGTTATTTGGATATTTTACGGCAAAGCGCACGGAAGCGTATCACACACGTTGAACCAGAAATCAGGAAAATGTCACCTCAGATTACCTTTCCTCATGTCGGTAATGGAGGTGTAAGAAAAGATCGCCCACCAAGCTCTCAAGTAATTGCATTGGACAAACACTACCAAAGATTTGTGCATGTGTTGATTATTGTGCTCACAAACTAAATGTGAGGAAATTTAATTTGCAGTCAGAAGGAGGAAGAAATAAAAAATTAAACATGGCAAACAAAATAGTACACATAACCCTCTAGGGGGAGTCCAACAGTGCTCTGTGGCTAAAGTGAAAATTAGAATGTGTCCAGGCTTGTGTTCTCAATCAAGATGTGCGAGCACCCCCACAGACCTTTGGTTGAAGGCACTGTACAACAACCTCAAGTGACAATTTTGGGTGGAATAAAACCCAGTCCTGTATGGCATCCGAGTTGAAATGGCTGATAAGAAGGAAGGAGGACATGTATAACTCATTAACTTTGTTCGCGGGTGTGTATTTTCACGCAGTTTATACTGTGCTAATCTCAACCTGCTCATTAGGCAGCAGCCTAAAGGTGCCTTTAATTAAAAGTGGATTCCTAGCCGCTTCCAAGAGTACGGCTTTCCGGGGAGTTAGCTCCTTGTCACCTTCCCCTGGTGCACCGCTGCTTCTGGGTAATATTAATCACTTGGCGTTCTTGTCCTTCCTCTAATAAAGCACTTCCAGTGTGTTCTCTGCAGTTCTCCCTGCTTGGATCGGAAAGCACAGGCTAATTAGCTGCAGAATTAACTATCAGTATGATCTCTGAGCCCTCTAAACTGTGTTTTTGAACAAGTTTGACAGTCGAGGATCAAGAGGAGGCGCTGATGAGGGCCGCTAAGAGAGAAGGGCACCCTCTTCTGCCAGCTCGTGGCAGCCATATTGCAAATCGTAAGATACGCCATCTTGCAACCAGGAACAATGATTGAATTAAAATGTGCAGTGGAACCTGATTTGAAGACTCAAGTTCGGTGAAGAGACCTTCACATATTCCCAGATGAGCATAAACCTCTACTTCAAAGCACTGTATGATGCATAAAAAACAGTCACTTGCATTCCTTTTCAAAGCAGTGTGAGTAACTTCAGCGAAAATCATTTATAATTAAGGCTCCCGGTTTTATGGTATTTTGTTTTTTAACATTTCCATTTGTATTCATCCATATTTATTTTTTGGGCATTTTATCTGTTTTTATTCATATTTATTTTGTGTTTTGTCTATAAATCAAGTTGTAAGACTACATTTCCATATTTAACTGATTGTACGCGCACAAAGGTTTTGATGTCTGTCATGATTTTGCTATTCCAGCTGCCAAATATTACGTAACAATACATCCATTAAATATTAGCATAAAACCACAAATGTATGTTGACATATGCCATTATTTAAAGAATTGTCATCCTGTTTTTTTTAATTTCCCATGCTGTCCATCTTCTCAGCTGTTAGGCTACAATTCATGAAAGACAGCAGTCTTGTGGATGAAGTGATAAAGACAGAAAATTGTACTTCTTTTAGAAGCACAATTTTTTGTCTTTAAATTTCTGTCTTTAAATAAATGCAGAGAGAAAACACATGGGTTTCTGTCCGTATTTATTTGTAAAAATCCGTAAAAAGGGAGCCTTAATTATAATGGATCTCAATGAAGCTTTAGTCACTGAACTAACTTGTTCTAAGTCACACTGGATGTCAGCGGTGAGCCAGTACTGTATGTAACCAGTGTCTTCACTCAAACCGTTCCGCAATGCTCATCACCGCCTCGCTGTCTGTGGCGGCAGGATACATTTTATAACTTTATATCCAGCAAAGAGAACTGAAAAGAGATCTGTTCCATGCATCATATAGCAATGGATTGGCATCTTTTGTATCTGTTTACCTCTGAAGGATGCAGTGGTACACATCAGGGGCGTACCACAGGCCCCCGCACAGGGCCGGACTGCCCGTAGCGGGCACCGGGCAATCCTCCGGTGCGCCGCACGGGTGGGGGCCGGTTTTGGGCCCCTGGGGGCCGTTTTTGTTACAGGGCCGTTTTTGCAGCATAGTAACAAAATCGGCTGAAAACCGGCCCTGGCAAAAAGCTCGGCGGCACCCCCAAGGCCGGGGGGGCCAGCCGAGCACTTTGCCAGGGCCGGTTTTGGTTCCCAGTCCGGCCCTGCCCCCGCATCCCCTCGGCACTGCACTCTGGCCAGAGAGGAACTGATTGAGCCCGGAGGGGGCCCCCCTTCGTACCGTGCAGAGAGGCCCCCTCAATTTTCGTTACGCCAGTGGCACACATGTTCCTGGCTGAGGCGCCACGGTGTTGCTGCTAAGCCATCTAATACGACCACCCTCTAAACCAACTCTCTGGACTCCTGTATCTATTCGTACGACTTTGAAGACGAAGTAAAGACAGTATCCGCTGAAAGGTCAAACTCAAGTAAACCTTTCACTGCAAAATGGTAGCACTTAACTGTTGGAGGAGCAATGCTTTGCTGAACAAGCTCCCCGAGTCAACCCAAAGCCCCCCTGAAAGCCATTTTTCATGCTGCAGTTTGCTTCATAAAAGAACAACACAAGTACCACAATGGCACCCCCAGGATTAAGGACTTTTCATGCATGCAGCAAGTTCAAATAAGTTTGCTTCATAAACAAGAGCTACTAACCTGTCAATCCGCTCTGTCTTCCATAGCAACAAATAAAAGCTGCTCCCGCGTATCCACGTTTTTTTTTCTCTAAATGCAGTTCATTGTCACTGACTGGCTTTAACTTTGAGGCACGCAAACCTGCAGCCCCTCCAATCACAAGAACCGTTTTTAAAACTTTGCAAACACGCACTCAGCCTCTTGCTAGAATGCAACCCTGCAAAGCAGTCCGCCTTATTAAATACTGCAATATCATTAGAAGAAACGTTTGCTGAAATATGCTCAAAAATCGAATTATTCAGTAAAAATACAGTAATCCCAATAGTCATAATCGATTCCTGGAAACATTTTACCTCTTGTCTTTTAACTTTCCTCTTTTCTACTTTGAAAAAAAATATTTTGCTCAAGGTTGTATACATAAGATTTTCCTCTCAATGCATTTCGACCATCAACAGGTCTATCTTCATGAGATATAACAATCTTTTGAAGTATAATTTCTCATGTTAGCTCAAAAGAGAAGGAAAAATATGGCGCACATTTATGAAATGCAAATTTACTTTCAAACCCAACTTCAGTAAACTCATATTTTACCCCTCACCTGGATCTTCAGTCAGCCTGAGTTCAACCTGCTGCCAGAGCTTCAAACACCGCACCATCAAGGCTCTACCTCTCCTGAAGTCTTATCTTCTGCCCTGTGTTATGTTATGTAATGGATATTTGTAGAGTGCATGGCTGCCCGAAGGTGTCCCAGCGCTTGCCGAGAGAGAGGCAGGTCACGACAGCTTAATAGGAGGGGTTTTAAAAAAAATAAGTTTTCAGAAGTTTCCGGAAGGGAAGGAGATTTGGTTCCGATCGTAGGTGGAGGGGGAGCGTGTTCCAGAGCTTGGTGGTAGTAAAGAGGAAGGAACGACCACCACTTCTCTCTCGGTTGATTTTAGGGACCGCAGCTAGGTACAGACTAGATGAACGAAGGAGTCTATTAGGGTGGTAAGGGGAGACGATGGCTTGGAGAATGGTTTGTGGGCAATACATAGAGACTTGAATTGTATTCTGTCCGCAACCGGGAGCCAGTGCAGGGTTTTCGGAGCAAGCCTTGCGGAGTGGCTGTTGGGAATCATAAAAAGCATCCGTGCTGCACAATTCCCTTCCCTCTGTGACCATGCGCCTACCCCTTCCTGGCCCAGTGGTCTTACATCTTGAAGACTGTTTTGCTTCTTTTCTTTTCCTCCATTGCCTCTCTTACTTGCATTACCACATCTGGCTTCTCCTTTCCTCTCCTGCTATCTGCCAGACTTCTTCTTTGTTTGCCTTCACCCCTGCATGCCATAGTGCCTGGCTGGTGGTGAATCTTCTTTCTTTTTCTGCGCTCTATTTCCCTCTTCTTTGCATTGCCACCTCCCTGGTTACAGCAAGCCCAACACTTATTAGGATTTCCATTCCCCACATATACGGGCGCCGTGCATAGGAGAGGGAACCATCCTCTCAGTGCGGTGGCATTTGGAGAGAGATGGGAATAACACAGGGGCTTACATCATGTTATGTTATGTTATGTTATGTTAGCCTCATTTTGTAACGCGCACAGATACTAAAAAAGTGTCCTGGCGCGAATGCCTAATAGCAAGAGAGGAAGGAATGCTTGAGAAACCTCCGAAAGATCCTACCCAATGGTTTAACAAAAGAATAAGGTTTTTAATTGTTTTTTAAATAACCTAGGGTTATTAAAGCTTCATAGCTCAAAGCACAGGGTGTTCCAATCTCTAGCTGCTTTCACTGAGAGAGAGCAGCCGTCTAGCCTCACCAGGCGGAACCTTGGGACCGCCGCGAGGCATTGACCCTTCGAGCGAAGCTGCCGAGGAGGTTCATAGAACATAAAGCGCCTTCTGAGATAGAAAGGCCCAGTCTGATAAAGAGCCCCATGAACCAGCACCAAGGCCTTAAACCGAACTCGCTGTTCAACAGGAAGCCAATGGAGTGTCCGAAGGTTCTGGCTAGCACTAGATCTGCCTGACAAGCCGAGTAAGGTTCTAGCTGTCGCATTCTGAACGATCTGCAATTTTTTCAATTGGTAGGCCGGAAGTTCAAAATACAGTGCATGGGCATAATCCAGCCTAGACAGAATAAGTGCCCGTGTAACCATTTGTTTGGCCTCCTTAAGGAGCAATGGCAGAAACTTCTTAAGTTTTTTGAGCATCCCGAAACATGCCCCTGCAAGCTTGCTGATCTGCGTATTAAATCTCAGATCCTGGCTAAACCAGATCCTGAGATTTTTAGCAGGACAGCCAGAGGCATTCGGAAGAGGAAAGCCAGTAGGCCAAATCTCCTCCCTAAAATTGGGAGGAAAGGTCCCATAGAGAAGCACTTCAGATTTCTCCTCGTTACACTTTAATTGGGCCCTGGCTAGCCACCTAAAAACCTCCGCAAGGCATGTCCTGGCAGTCGAGGGGGAGAAATCCGTTTTACTCCAAGTAAAGAGGAGCTGGGTATCATCTGCGTAGACTATAGCTTTCGCACCCAGCTCCTCCGCTAAATAAACCAAAGGAGTCATAAAAATATTAAAAAGCAGAGGGCTAAGTGTGGAGCCCTGCGGGACCCCCGTATCCAAAGAGCGCGGGGTCGAAGAAAAAGGTGGAAGCCACACTTGTTGTGATCGATTGTCAAGAAACGACTCAATCCATTTCCATACCTGCCCAGAAATACCAATCTGAGACAACCGTGCCAAAAGTTGTTGGTGTGGCACGGTGTCAAATGCAGCCGAAAGATCTAAAAGCACAAGTGCTGCTTTACCGCCCGCATCCAGGCAATCTCTGATTGCCTCAGTCACCTCAACCAGAGCTGTCTCGGTACTATGAGCAGCTCTAAAACCTGACTGGGCATGGTGGAGGGCCCCAGATGTCTCAACATACTCAGAGAGTTGTCTATGGGCAGCTTTCTCACAGATCTTAGCCATAGCCGGAAGGAGAGAAATGGGGCGGTAATTGGCAGGACATTCTGGATCCAGGGAGGGTTTTTTTAATAACGGAAGGAGCTTAGCTTGTTTCCACTCCGGTGGAACCGAAGCAGTCTGAAGCGACAGATTCACTATATTATTAATTTCAGGGTTCACTGTCTCTGCCACTGCTGCTAGCAACCTAGCACGGCAGGGGTCGTTGGGGGAACCTGACTTCAGCGACTTAAGTATCGCCAGAGTGTCGGAGAGGGATTCAACCGAGAAGGTGGTCAGGGAAGGACCAACCGAAGTTGCTGTAGCCATCATGGAAGATAATTGTAGCTCCAGAGGCTGGCTGGCAGTCATCAAGCCATCCTGAATGGATTTAATTTTATTGTCAAAATAAACTGAGAGTTTTTCACACCAGTCATTTGAGCCTAAAAGGGGCCTATGTTGGGCTCTAGGATCCAGGAAACTCTGCACGATTGAGAAAATTTCTTTGGAGTTGTTTTTTGATTGTGCGATACGCTCCGCATAATATACCCCCTTGGCAGTCTTTACCATGGCGTAGTAAACTTTCTGAGCCCTTCTAAGAGCTGATTTAGCTAGGGAACTGGACGCCTGTCTCCACAACCGTTCGAACTTTTTACAAACAGATTTTTGTAGTTTAAGTTCGTTAGAAAACCAGGGTTGAGAGGGAGAATTTCTCGCTCTTTTGCGATCGGAAGGGATGACAAATTTCTCAGCTGCAGCTGACAGCCATAGTGTAAATCCATTTACAGCTACGGAAAGGCTGCCTGGCAGACCCGACCGAGTGTCATCTAAAATAGACCGAAATATCTCAGGTTCAATACGGGGAGGCGGTCTACCTGCTGATACACTAGGGGGAACAGGGGATGAAAGAGTGGACCAGGAAAAAGGAATTAAAAAATGATCTGTCCACAAAACAGGAAGAGGATCAGACACCAGTAGAGGGAAATTGGAACAGATCCCATCTATAGTATGCCCTCCACTGTGAGTAGGAGATTTGATCCACTGAGTAAGATGGGCGAAGTCCAATGAATCTGAGAAGGAAAGTGTCTCCGGAGAATCCTTACTTTCAAGGTGAATATTAAAATCACCAAGCAAAATGTAGTAAGAATATTTTAGAGATCTCTGAGCCACCGTTTCATCCAACATCTTAAGAAATGAACTTGGCGCCCCAGGGGGTCGATAAATTAATGTGCCTCCCAACAAAAAATTAGGGGAAAAAGAGATAGAAAAATCCAGAGCTTCACTTTCCACCACTTCCTGGTAATTCAGCTGTGTAAAAACCCAACATTCCCTATAAACAACCGCCACCCCTCCCCCCCTTCCTATTTTACGGTCCATCCTAGCAATTTTAAAGCCCGTAGGGATAGCTAGGGAGATAGTCGGTGCAGAAAACTCATTAAGCCAGGTTTCGGTAATAAATAAAAGATCTAACAGATTGTCCACCAAAAGCTCAAAAATATCTAAAGCATGCTTAACCATAGAGCGTGTATTGGGCAGCATTAATCACATGAGAAGTCACAGGGGTAGGAGAGATACACAAGGGCGATTTAAGGTAGTCCCCGAATAAGCTAAAACCAAACTTGCAGCAAGTACAGATCTTATCCATGTTATCCATTACCGACCACACATGATGGCATTTAGTCAGGGACTCACCAACAGAACATAGTTAATCATTTTCAGGGAAGATTTGAACATTGCAACATTGGACATTGATACGGTCTCATGTGTTGAAGTTCTTGGGATATCGATCAAGCATGATTCAGGCCATTGTCTTACTGGCCTAATCTGATACAGGCCACCAGGGTACATTAACGCTATGCAACAGCAGGAATTGATCGCTGTCATTAACAACCTGACAATCTCCCATAGCAGACTATTGATATTGGGAGATTTTAACCTGTGGACCAACGGCCAACTAGACACGGCCCTTTACAACATCACACAATCCTGTGCCAATTTAGGACTAAAACAATGGATAACCACCCCCACACATAGGGAAGGAAGCATTCTGGACCTAATCTTCGCTGCAGAAGATCTTATAACCATGGGAATAATACAACCAGTAGGATGGTCAGATCACCATCTCTTAATATTCAATATCCACACTCTGGGTAATATAGGACTGGCAAACATGCAGTTCAGGACCTTCATCAGTCGTGACTGGAAGGGACTATTAAAAAGAAAAAAGGAAGAGGGGACTGACGTCTTTCAAGTGGGGACCTTGTTTAACCCAGAGAACGATATTACCACGAACTATCGCCTACTATGCGATGAGGTAACCAGGAAACTTGATCATATCGCACCGATGAAAGTAATCAGAAAAAGAGGCAACCCTTCCGCGCCCTGGTACACGGAAACACTGAAAGAGCTGAAAAACGTCTGTAAAAAGGCGGAAAGGCACTGGAGGAAAAACTATATAGAGCAGGATAGACTACTCTGGAGGCAGACAATAACTCAGTACAAGAAAGAGATTACCACAGCCAAAGCAAACTATTTTGCAGATCTAATCTTAAAAAGCTCCAACAAGTCACATGACATCTTTAGGATAGTAAAAGATCTGTCCCATCCTGAATGTGCTAATAGCAAAATCAAGCCCTCACAGGAACCATGTGACGGTTTGGCCTCCTTCTTCCAGGAAAAGATTACCAAAATAATTGAGGGCATGAAGGATGCCCCCACCTCAATGCAGCGTAATAGCAGCACGGAGAACGGGAAGAAGAGCGAAGGAAAAGAAGGACACCCCATGCCAAAGGCTATCTTGGATAAATTCGAGACTTGGATAGAACAAGAGTTTGCGCATACAGCCCTAAATATAACATCGGGATCCCCACTGGACCCCCTACCTCACAAAATAGTAAAGGAATTTGGGGCGGAACTCTTTCCAGTACTTCGTCAGCTATGCAATCAATCCCTCGACACAGGTATCGTACCGAAAGAATGGAAATTGGCAGTTGTCACCCCCCAACTGAAAAAATCAAACTTGGACCCCAATTGCCATAAGAACTATCGACCTATATCGCTCCTGCCGTATCCAATTAAGATCATGGAATGGCTGGTCAGCAGATCTTTGTCCCTCTTCCTGAAAACTAACAACATCCTTGAAGAGGAGCAATTCGGTTTCAGACCAGCCCATGGGACCGAGTCAGCTCTGCTGATGGTCCTGGACAACCTGCGAATGAGGGCGGACAGGGGAGAATCAGCAATCTTAATTTTGCTGGACCTGTCCTCCACATTCGATACGGTGAGTCATGACATCCTGCTGACAAGGATGAAAAGCTTTGGAGTTGAGGGAGTTGCGCTCGATTGGTTCCGCTCTTATCTGACGGACAGATGGCAGGCAGTAGCACTCCCTCCATACCAGTCTGAGTTTGCTACAGTTCCACACGGGGTCCCACAGGGGTCTGCGATCAGTCCGATCCTTTTTAATGTTTACATGCAACCCCTGATGGGCATCATCAAGGCTCACGGCATTAGCGTGATCAACTATGCGGATGACACGCAGTTGATGATTTCTCTTGATGGTATTCATGCAGATTCACTCGAGACCTTCCACACCTGCATGCTGGAAATGGCATCCTGGCTAAATAGTAACTCACTACAGTTCAATAGTGGTAAAACCGAGATAATGCACTGCAAAGTAGGTAGAATTGCTAGAAGCCTGCCTGCTGACTTTTGGCCTCTGGAGTCAGGGGAGCTACTAACTCCAGTAAAATCAGTGCGGAACCTAGGGGTCAGCTTTAATGACAACCTGAGTCTAGAGACCAATGTCAACAAGCAGGTGAGCAGCTGCTTCGCCTTAATGCGAGGCCTTCGAAAGCTGCTGCCCCTCTACCAGCACAGACTAGAGCCACCATAGTCAGGAGCATTATTCTCAGCCGCCTGGACTATTGTAACGCTCTGTTACTGGAATCTCCTGCTTATTTGATTTCCAGACTTCAGAGCATCCAGGCGGCAGCAGCTAAAATGGCACTTTCCCGAGGACAAAGATCCTCCACCACTCTTGCACTGGCTGAACTACACTGGCTGCCCGTGCATCAGAGGATCCTCTTCAAATCTCTATGCACTGTCTTTAAGGCAGTGCATGGGGTGGGCACCTACCATTACAAAATAAATGTAAATGGTATGAACCCACTCGGACCCTTCGATCCTCCTCCACTAATCTCATCAGTATACCTAGGATCAGGAAAGCCACCCAAGGTGGCAGAGCCTTTAGTATAGCGGCAGCCCATCTCTGGAATAGCCTCCCTATTGCTATTAGGAAAACAGGCAAACTGATGGCATTTCGAAAAAAGGTAAAGACATGGCTATTCCCCAAAGTTTAATTACCCCAGAAACAAACTGATCACTAATCCTACTCATGATGCACATCTGTCTCAGTTATACTCTCACAGCGCCAGGATGCCCGTAGGGTTGCAGAGCGCTTTATAAATACCATAAATAAATAAATATTCCACACCCTGCGTATAACAGGCTCTGGAGCCGCACCGCGCGTCCTAACCGCGGCCGGGCCGCGGACGGGCGCAGACGGGCTTGCCTTAGGCGCGCCTTCGACACGCCAGCGGCGGGTCCGCTGCGCGTTCGCGCAGCGCGCATGCTCTTATAGCGCGTTTCCTAATGTCCCCAGGTGCAAATGCTCAAGCACGCCTGACCCAAGATGGCGGCTGAGCAGGACGAGTGCAACAAACTAGTGTGGGCTGCAGTGCAGGTGCGGGTAAGCGGAATCAATTTTAAAATAACGCAGTGTGAAAAAAACCCTCTACTTTCCCCACACTTAATTCAGGAAGAATAAAAAGGTTAAAAAAATAAATTTAAATTAGTAAAAAACGATTTAAAAGCAGCAATAATAGCGGACCAACAAGAGTGCCAGCAGTCAGGAAAACGAAATCACAAGCCCCGGGGGGAGAAACTACTTCCCTCTCATCAGAAGCTGTTTAGTAATTGTGTCACCACCTGCCTGCGTATGCACCAAAATGATTATTCAATCTCTTGCCACGAAGAAGAGAGCTAAGACAATGCTCATAATAAAGAAGCTATTTGGGTCAACCTGGTAAATTTGAAAGCAGCGAGTGGTGGTGTCAAGGAGCAGGTGAATCCTCAAAGATGACAGAAATCACTGGTATGTCCACGAGGCCGGCATCAGTGTTGTAGGAAGAGTGACCCTTTCATGCTTGTTTCCTCAAAAAAGAAAAGGAGTGGTAATCCCCCTTGGCACCTAAAGGGTGGTCCACATGAGAAAATCAGAGGAGGGCAGGTTAAGGCTTTAGAAAAGTTGGCCATGTGCCTATAAAGACCCTTCCCCAGCACGGGGTCAAAAGTCAGCCCACAGCAGGCCTGGGTCAGAAGCCAGGTACACATCCAAAGGGTCTCAAGGGCAGCACTCAGAGAGAACCAAACCAGCCTGCCAGGGACAGGGTGGGCCATGGAAGCAGTCACAGGAGAAACAGCTCTGATACGGTATTGGCAGCTACGACAGAGAGCTGCAGAATAGACACATATGGGGCCAAGGCCAAAGGAAGATGGTGACAGTCAGTGCCCAATAGGTAGGTTGAGACGAGAAAAGAAGGTGAAGATGGAGAAGGGTTCACTAGTGGCCAGTTGCCCATCGATGATGGCAATAAAGCAGCAGGAGCAGGTATCTCAAGTAGGGTGGGACCCCAGTTTCAATGGAGGATTCAGGTAATTAGGAGCAGGGATTCCATGAACTCGTATTGGGAACAGAAGTTGAGCACACTGATGTTGATGCAGCAGGTGAAATGGGGCAGAGAAGGATAGACTGGCTTTAGAGGCACCAAACAGCAATTAGGAACTACAATATGTATCTAGTGTGAGTAGAGATTGGACACAAGGCATGATTGGCAAGCTGGGAGGACGAAAGGGGCTATACATATGATGATTCATGAAGGTGAGGAATGACCAGAGGCCAGACAATGACAGTCCAGCCATGGGACTGCATGGAGATGGGGAACGAGGAGATTGTGGAGCTGAAGGGATCATCTGAAGAGGACGTGAGCCAGTTAGAGAAGGACAAGGACAAATCTGACATGATGGGCAAAAGCAAAGAAGATAGGCGGAAGGTGGCTTCTGCTGTGGTGGTGCTACAGGCAGTGAGGCAAGACAGTGGTGAGGAGGCACCTGAAGGTGAGGAAGGTAAAAGAGGGAAGAAAGGCAATGAGCTACTTCCTGTGTAGGAATGAGATGACACCGGGGAGGGAGAAAAGGTAGCACTCACAGAGGAGGACAAAAGGGAGGAGTGATGCTGGTGATAAGAGGCTGAGGTGGCATGGAAGCTTGAAACCCCAGGAGAAATAATCTGGGTGTCAGTAAGGGAAAAATGGAGGGATGTGTGGAGATGAGACAGAATGGAGAAGGTGATGGAAGCAGGAAGATTAATGCAGTGGGTGGCCTGGCAGAATAGAAGGTTAAAGGTTCCTCATTTGAGTTGTTTAAAATGGCATGGTAGGACACATGGTACTGCTTCCAAGAGTAAAGACAGGTACAAGTGATTGTCTGAGGCTACCAAGCTAGGGAACAGACAGCCAACAGAATGGATGCAAGCCGTGTGCAAGGAAAGAGACAAACTCAGGGTGGATTGGTCACAGAGAGGGGCAGTGCTCAGGGTAATTATATGCAGCAAAGTTAGCCAACATAAAGGCAAAGAAACATTAAGAAGGGGTCACAATAGGCGAAAAAGAGGCATTGCCGCCAACAAGAACAAGGTTGTCTTATTTTGGCATAGCTTTGCCACTAGGTGAACATTTATTAATGACCACAAAAAAAAATAGATGGGCTCATGAATGTGGACATATTCAAGCTTTTACAAAGAGAGATGCAATGCAAAAAGGAACTAAAGGCAAAAAAGGGAGTTAGGTAAGTGATCCAGGTAGCCCACCAATAGTGACACCTGCATAGTGGTAGTCACTATTTATGCCAGCATTTTCTGATGAAAGTACCCAGAAAGCAGTGTTGCACTATTAACATATCTGGATGTCATTAAGACAGCTCCGATAAGCTCTGAAGGGGGCTGGAGGGGGCTGAGATATGATAAAGAGGGTAACTAGACATAATATAGAAAAAAAAATATCGAATGGACATAATATCGAGTCTAAAATATAGAATGGACACAATATCGAATGGACATAATATAGTCGTTAAAAATATCGAATTGCAGGTAAGTAATATCGAATGTCATAATATAGGCATGAAAAAATATCGAATTGTTATTAATATCGATTTTTTAAAGTGTTTTGCATGTTAGTATATGTGTTAAAAGTGTATATTATTTATTGTAATGTATTTGTAATTTTTTTAAAGTGTGAATTTTATGTTATTACATTTTTGCGTAATTTAATTCCGTAGCGGGTTGTGGGTTTATAGGGGAATAGGGTGGGAAGTAATTTAATAATAATTAAGTAAATACTTATTTTTATTTATTGGTATTGATAATTAATTTACTGTTAATTAATTATTCATTTGCATTTTTTATTATTTATTAATTTTTGCTATTGAAAATTAATTGGTTGTTGATTAATTATTAATTGGTAATTATTTTGTATTAATTGGTAACTGGTTGTTGATTAATTATTAATTGGTGATTAATTTTTATTAATTGGTAATACATTTTTATTAATTGTTTAATTGATAATTATGCTAATTGTATTAATTTATAATTTGTAGTGGGTTGTGGGTTTATTGGGGAATATGGTGGGTACTAATTTAATTGTAATGAATGAATTGCTAAAAATATTTTTGTGTATTGATAATTAATTTACTGTTAATTATTAATTGGTATTTTTGAATATTTATCAATTTGTGGTATTGAAAATTAATTGGTTGTTGATTAATTATTAATTGGTAATTAATTTGTATTAATTGGTAATTGGTTGTTGATTAATAATTAATTGGTAATTAATTTGTATTAATTGGTAATTAACGTTTATTAATTGTTTAATTGATAATTATGTTAATTGTTTTAATTTATTATTTGTAGTGGGTTGTGGGTTTATAGGGGAATATGGTGAGAAGTAATTTAATTTTAAATATTAATTATTGAAATTAATTTTGTATATTGCTAATTAATTTACTATTAATTAATTATTAATTGGTATTATTTGTATTTAATCATTTTGGTATTGAAAATTAATTGTTTGTTAATTAATTATTAATAGGTAATTAATTAAATAAACAATATTTATTGGTATTTATAATTATAAATATTTTGTGAGTGGTAATTAATTTTAATAATTTTTGTATTGGTATTAATAATTAAATTATTTTAATAAAAATATTAAATTATTATTTTCCCTACTACTGCACTCATAGGAGTGGGAATAGTAATTTTTACCTCTACTCTATCCAACGCTTTCCCTACTGTAGCACTCACTGGAGTGGGAATAGTACATTTTACCCTCCCGCTATCCAACGCTTTCCCTACTGTTGCACTCTTTGGAGTGGGAATAGTAATTTTTACCCATACGCTATCCAACGCATTCCCTATTGTTGCACTCACTGGAGTGGGAATAGTAAATGTTACCCTTTCGCTATCGAACGTTTTCCCTACTGTTGCACTCTTTGGAGTGGGAATAGTAATTTTTACCCCTACGCTATCCAACGCTTTCCCTACTGTTGCACTCTTTGGAGTGGGAATAGTAATTTTTACCCCTACGCTATCCAACGCTATCCTTACTGTTGCATTCTTTGGAGTGAGAATAGTAATTTTTACCCATACGCTATCCAACGCTTTCCCTATTGTTGCAGTCACTGGAGTGGGAATAGTAAATTTTACCCTCCCACTATCCAATGCTTTCCCTACTGTTGCACTCTTTGGAGTGGGAATAGTAATTTTTACCCGTACGCTATCCAACCTTTTCCCTATTGTTGCACTCACTGGAGTGGGAATAGTACATTTTACCCTTCTGCTGTCCAACGCTTTCCCTACTGTTGCACTCTTTGGAGTGGTAATAGTAAATTTTACTCTCCCGCTATCCAACGCTTTCCCTACTGTTGCACTCTTTGGAGTGGGAATAGTAATTTTTACCCATACGCTATCCAATGCTTTCCCTATTGTTGCACTCACTGGAGTGGGAATAGTAAATGTTACCCTCCCGCTATCCAACGTTTTCCCTGCTGTTGCACTCTTTGGAGTGGGAATAATACATTTTACCCCTACGCTATCCAACGTTTTCCCTATTGTTGCACTCACTGGAGTGGGAATAGTAAATGTTACCCTCCCGCTATCCAACACTTTCCCTACTGTTGCACTCTTTGGAATGGGAATAGTAGTTTTTACCCATACGCTATCCAACGCTTTCCCTATTGTTGCACTCACTGGAGTGGGAATAGTAAATTTTACCCTCCTGCTATCCAATGCTTTCCCTACTGTTGCACTCTTTGGAGTGGGAATAGTAATTTTTACCCATACGCTATCCACGCTTTCCCTATTGTTGCTCTCACTCGAGTGGGAATAGTAAATTTTACCCTCCCGCTATCCAACGCTTTCCCTACTGTTGCACTCTTTGGAGTGGGAATAGTAATTTTACCCCTACGCTATCCAACGTTTTCCCTACTGTTGCGCTCTTTGGAGTGGGTATAGTAATTTTTACCCCCACGCTATCTGACGCTTTCCCTATTGTTGCACTCACTGGAGTGGGAATAGTAAATGTTACCCTCCCGCTATCCAACGCTTTCCCGACTGTTGCACTCTTTGGAATGGGAATAGTAATTTATACCCATACGCTATCCAACGTTTTCCCTATTGTTGCCCTCACTGGAGTGGGAATAGTAAATTTTACCCTTTCGCTATCGCACGTTTTCCCTACTGTTGCACTCTTTGGAGTGGGAATAGTTATTTTTACCCCTACGCTATCTGACGCTTTCTCTACTGTTGCACTCACTGGAGTGGTAATGGTACATTTTACCCAGCCGCTATCCTACGGTAAAAATATTGTTTATTTTGTATTAATATTACGTTTATATATATCTATTAAAAAATAAAAATGTAAGTTTATTTTTTTGAAGTTACATTAATTATTTATTATTTTTAAGGTTAAGTATTTTTAAATATGGTTTAGTTAATTATATTTATTATTTTATTATTTTTACATTACTTTTAATACATTTAAAAAAAATCGATATTTTGACTGACTATATTTTTTACAATGATATTTTTGACTCGATATTTTTGTACTTACCTGTTTGTAGATAGGAATTCGATATTTTTGCATTCGATATTTTGGCATCGATATTTTTGTAGGTCTATATTTTGGTAGTCGATATTATGTCAGTGATCCGATAAAGAGCTCAGAATCCACAGGGAACTGAACCCCTTCAAAGCACGGGGTGAAACTGACAATTAACTATGGCTTCCGTTGATGATTCTGCCCATGCTGGCACCAGAGTACATGGGGCAAATGGCTTACTTCTCCCTTTAATGGACTTTCCGGGTCACCCCATTTCAGGGACATGGTGAACCAGAACAAGGCCGGAACGATTGAAACATATGAATTTCAACAAATGAGCATGCTATAGATCACTTTGCAAGTTTCAGCATGAGTGCTCGAAATGCAGTGGGAAAGAACCAGTGATCCAGTATTTCAATGGACAGGGATGTAGCTTCAATTTCTGGATAAAAGGGAACAGAAGCAAATCTTTGGGAAAGGGTCAGTATGCCTGCTAACCCTACATTGATGGATCTTAGTTTGAGAAAATACCCTGTTAGAAAGGTAGCAGAGGTATAGAGAGAGGGGTTTACAATTGTTTTTTGGATACTGTATGACTTAGCTGCAGGGCAGAAAACTTGCCATGGCGAGTGCAGTGTTTGAGACCTTTAGTTAATTCCTTGAGTGGTGATAAAGAAGGTACCGGGGTCTGAGCAACAGTTACACTACCTTAAAGATTCCTTACTGGCAGGTGGGAAGGGGAGGGTCATGGGGAACTAGAATGATTGATTAGGGTTCTGGAACAAGAATTTGGAGTGCCATTTGCTCATAGGAAATGGCAGGGCAGCAACTCCAATTACATTTCTCGGAATTGAGCTAGACTCAGTGGACATAATATCGCATTTGCTAATTTGCACGCTAGATGAATTAGAGGCACGTTAACTTGAGGTTGTGGCCATGAAAAGTATGACATAAGAAAGATGCAGCAGGTTCTAGGTCATCTGAACTTTTCATGCAAGGTGGTTGTTTCAGGTAGAGATTTCTATAGGCACATGGCTTTTTACATAAGTGGAGCTATGAAACATATCCCTTGATATGGATTGCGGTAGGGACAAGACAGGACCTGTTGACATGGAATACATCCTTAGTTAGTTATAATGGAGTGATAATGTGGCTGTAAGGGGACTTTGTCACTTGGATGGTAGAAATCTTTGCAGATGCGTCCAGGGAAGAAGATTCAACCTTTATTGAAAGTGGTAGTAGTTCATTGAAAGATGGCCTGATGACTGAAGACTTGGCAACGACATCATTGCTATTCTGGAATTTTACATCTAGTTTTGGAAATTAGATTATGAGGACAAGAACTTGAAAACAGGAAGGTGACTTTCGTCATTCACTAAAGACAGTGGTAAGGGTGAAAAACAAGCCAATGCCCGCTGAGTAATGGAGCTGTTCAAAATGCCTTTGTAAAGTTGATTAAGATGTAATGTCATGTTTTGTGGCTGAAACACCAGATTTGGTTAATGAGAAGGCCTATGTTTTATCTTGATTTCAGTGGTCGAGATTACATGGATTGACTCAGGGAGCATCCAATTTGGGGTGAAGTAGCACAGAAATGCACAAGATAAATGGTGAGGGCACTGTAATTGGCAGAAGATTCACTCACCTGATCCATGGGGTGTTCTTATCGACCGTCATAGACAGATATTAAAGGAGCGGAACAAGCAAAAGAAGCTGTGACAGGATAGGATTGACCACCAGAAAAATGAATGTAACACATTTTGTGAAGTTATTGGTCGAGAAAGGATTGCTACTATTAATATTTTAAGGGAGAATGGCAAGGGTGACCATTTCCAGGAAGTGCCTCAAGGGGTGCGAGCCAAGCAGAGGGGAATTTATGAGACTTGTGATAGGCAGATGGGCTAGAAAGGGTAGGAAAAGAGACCGAAGGAGAGCTTTAGTGGTGGAGGTGTAAGAGAGTATTATGAAAGAGATCATAACTGTATCTAGAAATTCTTTTGGTTTCACATCATTTTCAGTACTTTGCTTTTGGTGCATCTAGAGTATCGTAGGTAGTGGGAGTAAATGTTTATTGAAATTGTGAAGTAGAGCACCTGACTTTGTAAATGGACAAGCTATTGATTATGATGCAGAAAGACCTGAGGAGAAAGATGATTCAGGTGTCACTAGGAATAGCATTAAATAAAGGGGTGGCTGGTAGAGGTATACAAGGTACATAGAGGTAAATTGGAAAACACCAGTGAGTGCTTTCACTCATGAGAATGGCAGACGGGTACTACGAGCCAAGTTTTGACAGTGTGTCAGAAATGTTTGTGGCGGGGGGATGGTTTTGGAGCATGCTCATTTAAAATTGTTATGGCGACTGAGGCTTTCAGAGTTGGATGAGGAGAGAGGTTCGAGACAGCTGGACAGGTGAACGTCTAGCAGGGTGTGTGGTTGTATGAGACCAAAGGGCCACCTGGAGCATGTGGATGTTGTTGAGACATTGCTTTCGGCAGGTAGGGAATATGGGGACATAGAAGAAGAATTTTGCCAGTCTTATGGAGAGCAAGAGAAGAGACAATCATTGGGCAACAGTTGACCCTGGATGAGGAATAGTTATCAATTTTTTGGCATGGTGCAGGAGGCATGCTTTGTAGCTTTGAGAAATGAGTGAGAATAGGTCAAGACCTGGCATGATGTTTCAACAACTAAGGGAAAATGACTAGGTACAGCTGACACAACTTGATTTGGAAACAAATATTAAAAAGGGACATGAAGATGATTGAGGGTAAACGTGATTGGATAGTCTTGTTTTTGGACACTGTTGCTATCCAGGGTTGCCATCAACACTAACGGCCCACAACTGAGCGCACAAATAGATGAACAGGGAGGTGTTCAGTTTTTACAAAGCACGCAAAATTGGTGTAGTCAGTCACATCGAAGTAGGGTACAAATGGCCCATGTTGTTCAGACAGGATGGCATACACTTATCCATGTTGGGGAGTAAGATGTACCTGGTGAAGGTGATGGACACGTTGGAGAATTGGTGAGAGAGAAAAGATTGAAGGGAGCAGACAAACACCTTGGGGAGCTTTATTTCTGTTGGTATTGCTGTAGAAGCGACGTGTATCAAGCCAATCCCCGCCTATCTTGATAGAACATAATCTGCTTGCATGACCCTGTAGCGGAAAGGAAGTTGGGAGAGAAAAGAGACACTATCGTAAATATTCCTAACTTGATTCTTCACTCAAGGATGGACTTCTGAAAACTCTGGGGGAAATTTCTCTTACTTTCTAATTCAGCCCAATTAATGTTTCCTAAAAATAAACAATGTTTTCAAAACATGAGCTCAACGATTCAGTGTTATACTATAAAATTAACCATTAATTTTGAATTATCAATGTAGCTTTTTATTACACTCACTGAATAATAACTTTGGAGTTAAGTTTTGATCACCTGAGTTCAACGACAAGAAAGTAAACTAAAATCTAATCTTCTAGAGAAGGTCATGAAGCACCTTTGCCCAATTAGGCACTCATTGGTCAAGAAATCTTAAAATGTTCAAGGGGGTTCGTATTATTGTTGCCCTACTTTAACAGGAATTTTCAATTTGCTTGAAGAAAGATTTGTTTTTGTCTGTCCCTACAAAAATGAGTGCGCTAAGCTTGTAACATGTCTTGTTATTTCTGTTTGTCAGGTCTAGATGAAAAAATATTGCTTGCCAACTGACAGAGATGACTCGCCTTATGCTGGGTACCAGACTTCTTCTGGTAAATTCCTCTGGGTCCTTCACTGCGCTCCATGTGGGTCAACAGAACAAAGCCATGCAAGTGGTGGTTGCTTTTTGCATGTTTTAAATGTACCATGCCCACAGATGGGCACCATTTCATGTGATTCCCTAAATCTCACCTGGAATCCTGCATGACTTTGGTTCACATTTCTTCATTGGAGAGGAAACACGCAAGTGAGTGTATTCTCACTATGGGGGCCATCAAGTGCTCCATTGGCAGGGATGAAAAAGGGGTCCGCAGTATGGGTAACATCAGAGACACAACTGGAACAGAACAAAAATGAGGTGGCCGATACCTAGTGATATTTCTCCTGGTACAGTACAGAGGATTAGATGGCAGGTTTGGAGGACAAGAGGAGAAGACCCAGTAAGTGGACCCCGAGCAGTTTGTCTTCGAATGCTCTAGTTCCCACCATGATCCCGGCCAGGACTGTGGCTGGCAAGGTGAGTGTCAGGGAGGGAACCAAAGGACATACTAATGATATTAACACTGAGGGGATGGGGAGTGGACATTTGAGACATTGTATGTAGGGTTGGGTAAGAGGTGGCAAATGAAAGGGAAAGCTAAGCTTTGGAACCAGGCTGCTCTTTGGAAACAAACCTCCTGAACAACCACCACTTCATTTTAGGTAGTACTGGTTTGTTCAAAACAACAGATGGGGATAATGGAGCATTTTGAGCCTACTAATGTGTAGCAGTCCAAAGAAAGATCACACAAAAAACCTGCACCAAAGTTGAGGAAATGATGGAATAGTGTCAGGAAAGAGACCAGCAATGAGAAAGCTTTGTTTTAGTCTGTTCTATACTGATACATAACTATTATGTTTTCAAGGGAGTTCTTTTCAAGGGAGTTCTTGGTGACAGGGTTTGATGATGGGCCAGAAAAGTACATACCTGTTCGGAGAAGAGACAAATCAGATATAAACACAATTGTAATTATGATCTTTTGGGTTTTTTGGTCAAGTTCAACTAGACATTTGTTATTCTCTGAAGAAAAAAATAATAAAAGTCACTTCAATGTGGACAATATAAAGCGTGGTCTCTGACATTTTTTTGGTTTGGAAACCATTTAAAAAGACTCTTAGGGAGCCATTAGCCTGCAGCCCAGAGATTGTCAGTTATTGTGAGCTCAGCTTGCTTCCAAATAGAAAGACTAAAAATGCCTTGTTGACAAAGCAAGAGCATCAAGAATAGTTTTTCAACAAGAACCTCAGTAAAACAGCCAATCTGCTTCTTTACAGACTGCAGCAGAAATTAGCTGCTGTGGAATCTGTGTGTCTAAATTTTAGCGTTCAACATATGAAAGATCAAGCTTATGCTAACTTAGGAAGATTTTGTGCTTTTCTTCCATCCTGTAGGTGACATTGTAGCGTATCATGTGATCACTGTCGCTGTTGCTATTTTCACTTTGCAATAGATGACATATATGTTCTCAGTCACACTAAACATGATATACCTGATCAAGGACAACCTAAATGTCTCAGACTGAGTAACCTATGATGTAGCAAGTCATCATGTCACATGAATAGGCTTGGTAACGTATGAGTCTAATGTAGTAGAATGGTGAGAGAATCCTCAAATGTATTTTGCAGTAAAATATATCTTCTTGATTGTACCCCATTGGTGCACACCTTGTGAAACATATATTTGTGTAGTAAATGCATGAAATCAATTGTCTAAAGTCCCATAAATTGACCCCGTTTCTCTATGTCAGGGGCTCACCTTTTCCATTTCTTAAAATTGGAATCTATGCTGGATTTCCTTACTCAGTTCTTCCTGTACATTATGATTTATATGCTTATATACTAATTGATGGTCCAGCTTGTGCATTCCTGTAATGATATTCTGCTTTTAAGCTTTGTTCCATGTATGTCATTCTTATTCGGAATTCTTGCAGCGATAATAAATGTATTAATCGCTGACAAGTAGAGACGGGTCCAAAGGGAGGCACCAATGTTCAATAGGGACTGCACCACTCCTGGTTCAAGTCGTTAGTGTGTATTGGGCAAGTAAATGATATACATGCGCACTGATAGATGTGGTAGTAGAAGATGGTTCCCATTGGATCAGTTTGGTACTGACTAGACCTAGTCATACTAGGTAAATCGACCAAAGAACTGGCTACTGTACCTTCATGGTTGAGGTGGTTTTGCCTCAAGATTCAAATTTACAAAGGCCAAACTGATTTCCAAAGACTATGGGGAGAAAAGGTGGCTGAGTCAGTAACCCGGAAATAACAACATGAGTATCAATAGGGAATTATGTGCATGTGGAAGACGAAAACAAAAGGGAGGCAAAATGCATATTGGGATTTGTATTTTGAGAAGCTGTGGTGAAATGAAGTGGACGGATTTTGAATTCAATTATTATGTGGCATTAGTCCTTGGACTTGGAGGGATGACAATGATTATGGTTTTGACATTCTTTTTCGAACTTTGAAGACAACAGTGTATGATCAGTGTTAGTTTAAAGGATATTGTGGTATGTAAATGTAGAGAGGTACCTCAGTTGATTAGATGTAATCTAAACATTTGATGAAGAATCGAAGTTGTATACTAAGGTGAGGTGTTCTATGAGGCGCTATCATTTACACCAAGATAGGGATGCAACACATTTATTGTACGAATGTACTAAATGAGCTTGGTAGTTGTTCATTACTTAATGCACAGGAGCGAGCGCGCCGTGTACGACATGCTCCCGCTGTTTGAGAGTTTGCTGTTGTGCTAAAGCTGATAGTATTCTCTGTATTGTAGAAATTTCTGTTTAGGTACTTCTCAGCATGAGGCCCCACCTCTGTCAAGGTCCTGCCCCCTTCTCACACAGTGAAAAGTATTTTTTTGGTGGCAGGTCTTTAAAGGGTATCATCTACTCCTACTAAGAATATTTGCAGGATGGGACTCTCAAACTTTATTCCTGCTTGTACATAACATGATTAAAAACAAAGGGGCTCACTCATCGCCACACTTCAAATCTTAGAAAATGTCTACAGGTTATGAAAGGGTCCAACTCTCTGGTGCCGATCACGATCCGGTAAAAAATTCCCCCGTGCGACTCGTATCGGGTCTTTTTACCGTACGAATCGTACAAGTGCCGTACGAACTGGCAATCACGATTCGCATGGTAAAAAGTCCATACGAACCGCACTGGGAATCATTCCCCACACGTCCTCGGGTCGGAAAATGTGTCCGACACGTCCTCGGACGATTTACCTTACAAACATGAAAAGCAAAGTCCGACCGAGGAATCACGATCCATCCCGTGCGTCCGAGCGTACAACCGTATGGAAAAAACACCGTCCGCACCGAACACCTATAGCAACCATGGAGACATGTGCCCGCATACGCGCCCAACACTCCCCCCAGCCCCCGTACGTCCGACACGTACCCCCCGTATATGTATACCCCCACCCGTCTAGGTACACCCCAGTACGTTCCAGTCGTACCCCCACCCCAGTACGTGTCGTACCACCGTCAATGTACACCCCCCCACCCCTGTACGTGTCGTACCACCGTCTATGTACACCCCAGTACGTTCCAGTCATACCCCCACCCCAGTACGTGTCGTACCACCGTGAACCTACACCCCAGTACGTTCGAGCCCCACCCCCACCCCAGTACGTGTCATACCCCCCGTGTACCTACACCCCAGTACGTTCCAGTCGTACCCCCACCCCAGTACGTGTCATACCCCCCGTGTACCTACACCCCAGTACGTTCCAGTCGTACCCCCACCCCAGTACGTGTCGTACCACCGTGAACCTACACCCCAGTACGTTCGAGCCCCACCCCCACCCCAGTACGTGTCATACCCCCCGTGTACCTACACCCCAGTACGTTCCAGTCGTACCCCCACCCCAGTATGTGTCGTACCCCCCGTGTACCTACACCCCAGTACGTTCCAGTCGTACCCCCACCCCAGTACGTGTCGTACCACCGTGAACCTACACCCCAGTACGTTCGAGCCACACCCCCACCCCAGTACGTGTCATAGCCCCGTGTACCTACACCCCAGTACGTTCCAGTCGTACCCCCACCCCAGTACGTGTCATACCCCCCGTGTACCTACACCCCAGTACGTTCCAGTCGTACCCCCACCCCAGTACGTGTCGTACCACCGTCAATGTACACCCCCCCACCCCTGTACGTGTCGTACCACCGTGTACCTACACCCCAGTACATTCCAGTCGTACCCCCACCCCAGTACGTGTCATACCCCCCGTGTACCTACACCCCAGTACGTTCCAGTCGTACCCCCACCCCAGTACGTGTCGTACCCCCCGTGTACCTACACCCCAGTACGTTCCAGTCGTACCCCCACCCCAGTACGTGTCGTACCCCCCGTGTACCTACACCCCAGTACATTCCAGTCGTACCCCCACCCCAGTACGTGTCGTACCACCGTCAATGTACACCCCCCCACCCCTGTACGTGTCGTACCACCGTGTACCTACACCCCAGTACGTTCCAGTCGTACCCCCACCCCAGTACGTGTCGTACCACCGTGAACCTACACCCCAGTACGTTCGAGCCCCACCCCCACCCCAGTACGTGTCATAGCCCCGTGTACCTACACCCCAGTACGTTCCAGTCGTACCCCCACCCCAGTACGTGTCATACCCCCGTGTACCTACACCCCAGTACGTTCCAGTCGTACCCCCACCCCAGTACGTGTCGTACCACCGTCAATGTACACCCCCCCACCCCTGTACGTGTCGTACCACCGTCTATGTACACCCCAGTACATTCCAGTCGTACCCCCACCCCAGTACGTGTCATACCCCCCGTGTACCTACACCCCAGTACGTTCCAGTCGTACCCCCACCCCAGTACGTGTCGTACCCCCCGTGTACCTACACCCCAGTACGTTCCAGTCGTACCCCCACCCCAGTACGTGTCATAGCCCCGTGTACCTACACCCCAGTACGTTCCAGTCGTACCCCCACCCCAGTACGTGTCGTACCACCGTGAACCTACACCCCAGTACGTTCGAGCCCCACCCCCACCCCAGTACGTGTCATAGCCCCGTGTACCTACACCCCAGTACGTTCCAGTCGTACCCCCACCCCAGTACGTGTCATACCCCCGTGTACCTACACCCCAGTACGTTCCAGTCGTACCCCCACCCCAGTACGTGTCGTACCACCGTCAATGTACACCCCCCCACCCCTGTACGTGTCGTACCACCGTCTATGTACACCCCAGTACATTCCAGTCGTACCCCCACCCCAGTACGTGTCATACCCCCCGTGTACCTACACCCCAGTACGTTCCAGTCGTACCCCCACCCCAGTACGTGTCGTACCCCCCGTGTACCTACACCCCAGTACGTTCCAGTCGTACCCCCACCCCAGTACGTGTCATAGCCCCGTCTACCTACACCCCAGTACGTTCCAGTCGTACCCCCACCCCAGTACGTGTCGTACCACCGTCAATGTACACCCCCCCACCCCTGTACGTGTCGTACCACCGTCTATGTACACCCCAGTAGTTCCTGGCGCACCCCCAACACAACCTCCTAAGTACGGAGCGCACCCCATGCCCCAACATCACAACCGCATGTACGAGTCGTACAAAGCCACACACAAGGACATCATCGTACAACCAAATGGCCCATGTACACACCGTACACACGCTCAAAACGCACGTACACAACCAGGACAAAACAAAACAACACAAGAATACACCATTCGAAAGGCACAAAGCCACTAAACATGGCCAACAACCACTAAAATAACACAATCACTGACCTGCAACTGCCAAAAACAAACAGAGGCCCAATACACCACCACTCCTTATAACACACCCACCCAAACTTCAAACACTGCCACACCCACCCATGGACCAATAAAAAGGGCCCACACACACAAACCATGAGCCTTTGCAACAGACTCACTGCTGCCAGACACCACAGAACCAGACTACAAGCCACACCACACCTTACACTTGCACACCTTCACACGACCACCCTCACAAACACCCTCTCATCACATTCACACACACACACAACCATCCACACCCCCCCCAACATCCACACACCCCCCACACCCACACCATCCCCACCCACACCCCTCACCATGCCCACTACCAAGAATCCAAAGTTCAGTCACCGAGAGTTGGAGGTCCTTGTTGATCAAATCCTCAGAGTCGAGCCACAGATCTTTGGAACATTGGTCAGAAGCACCAGCCTGGCAGCCAAAACAGCCATGTGGCAGACCATCGTCGATGCTGTGAATGCCGTTGCGGACACCAGGAGGACCAAGCAGGATTGCCAGAACAGGTGGTACGATCTACGGAGGAGGGTCAGAGCCAAGAGGCAGGAGGAACACGACCAGGCCAACGCCACCGGAGGAGGGCCCTCCCGCAGAGCCGTACACTACCATCCCTGGGAGGAGAGGGTGATGGCCATACTGCCGGTGGAGGCAGTTGAAGGATTAGAAGGACTCCGAGACCCGGGTGAGTACACAAACAACGCACCTCACATGGGGGGAACTGCAACCACAACCAAAATTACTAACAGGCACGCAACCACCACAAGCCATCGCATGACTCAACCACACTCCATGAGCAGGCACATGCCACTGCTGCCACCATGCCCCATGCACCCAGCTGGACAATGTCAAGTCACAGGCCACAGAATACAACAACACATGACACGGTAACCCGGATGGCGGGAGGCTGGGCACCAAAAATCACATAGTGCAACTCCAAAGCAGACAACAATGCCCTCTGCCCATATGGCCTAGGTCACAGCCAGACAAACAGTGTGTCCCAACACAGGAATGACTTGCCAGCAAATGGCGGACGCCTTGCATCAACACATGGGGGTGAAGGCACTGGTTTGCACATGACGGCAGCTAATGAACAGCCAACATTGTGAAAGAGTGGCAGCACACACCACCACAGCAGCAGCGCACAGACACACATCACACCAAATGGGTGCCTGGAGATCAGAAACAAACTCACATCAACAAGCCAAGGGCCACTCAAAGACCTGCTAACAGTCTGTGCCCAGGAAGCTGGGCCGAGGTGACAGAGGGGGACACACAGAGGGAGGGAAAGGGGGACAGAGAAGGAGGGAGAGGGGGACAGAGAGGGAGGGAGACGGACAGAGGGAGGAGGCTGACACACAGAGGGAGGGAGAGGGGGACAGAGAAGGAGGGAGAGGGGGACAGAGAGGGAGGGAGACGGACAGAGGGAGGAGGCTGACACACAGAAGGAGGGAGAGGGGGACAGAGAGGGAGGGAGAGGGGGACAGAGAGGGAGGGAGACACAGGAAGACGGACAGAGGGAGGAGGCTGACACACAGAGGGAGGGAGAGGGGGACAGAGAGGGAGGGAGAGGGGGACAGAGAGGGAGGGAGACACAGGAAGACGGACAGAGGGAGGAGGCTGACACACAGAGGGAGGGAGAGGGGGACAGAGAGGGAGGGAGAGGGGGACAGAGAGGGAGGGTGACACAGGAAGACGGACAGAGGGAGGAGGCTGACACACAGAGGGAGGGAGAGGGGGACAGAGAGGGAGGGAGAGGGGGACAGAGAGGGAGGGAGAGGGGGACAGAGAAGGAGGGAGACACAGGGAGAGCAAATCAGTCCTTTGGTGTGTGGGAATGTCTGCTCGTCAGCAGGTGGACTGCGTGCATGTAGACAAGGGTGGCCAGTGCCAGAACCCCCCCTCTTCATCATGGCAAAACGCAGGGCCATGTCACAACCTGTACACGAGCACAAGGACAGCTACCTGCATCATATAAGTGTGTGGATCCACTCCATGTGCACATGTACAGTGCTACAAGGAAGGCGCAAATGCATGGCTCGCCACACCTGCACACTCCACTGCTGACTGCAGTCACACTTGACGCAGCAAGTAAGACTGTGCCACACATAGTTAAAGGGGCCAAATTGGTGCCCAAGGGACACACCCATGCACAAGTGCACTGTGAGTGGAATGCAAGACAGATCCTAATTCCAAGAGGAAATGTGCCAACTTTGAAACGGATGAAACATGGATGTTGCATGGACCAAAATTAACATTGTCTCTCTCACACACAGGTCAACGTCGTGCTGCACCCCCCAACACTGGGGGGGAACACTCACAGGACCCGGATCTGCAGGAGACCGATCCCACCGGCAGCGACCACTCTCACCACTCTGCGGACGACCCCGACCGACCTGGCCCCTCTGGTGTCCAACCACCTGCAGCACCTGCGTCAGGTACAACCGTGCCAACCACCACCCCCACTCCTGCCACATCCCAGGAGACACCCAGGATCCCTGCCCCAACACCACAATGCAGCCAGGCTTGCCAGGAGGGACACGGTGTCCCGGGCACCCAGGAGGAGGCAGGAGACAACGCCAATGCCACCCCTCAGGGGTCCCGGAGACCCGATGTGCCCACAAGTGCAGGCCAGGCGCAAGTGGGCAGGGGTGGTGGGAGTGGAGGACGGCGGAGGCGCGAGCCTGACCAGTTGGCTGGGGATCCGGTATTTTCCCATGTCCGTAACATCCTGGACTCATACCGGCAGGACACCACGGGCATGGCCCAGGTTGTGTCCGTCCTCGAGGGGATCAAGGTCCAGCAGGCCCAGCAACATGCGGAGCTAATAGCCTGTCTACTGGTACACCAACGGAGGATGGAGGACAGACAGGCTGAGCAAGTGACGGCGTTCCAGGGGATTCACGCTACACTCCGTCGGATGGCCGACACCATGGCCGACCCTCCCTGTGCCAGAAGGCGGAGAACATCACCACCCACAGGGAGGGATCAGGAGGAGGAGGAGGAAACATCCGACGGAGCATCCCAGACGTCGTCACGGCCTGCTGGTGATGTTCCCCGCAGGAGGCCGGGTCGTCCACGGAAAGGACCGTGAGGGTGGCTGCAACATCACCATCTCCCAGGACACCTGGCCTGGCACCTGGCCCACTGGAGCAACAGCATCACAGCATCAAGAGACATTCTCTGCCACATGGCCCTGCTGGTCACTGGCTGACCAATGTTGACAAAGACTGTGGCATGGACTCTGAGGATTTCCAATGGCAAGGACACCAACTCCCCTACTGAACTTTGGATTCCCTAATCCCGGAAAGCCCCTCACTTTGTCCCCCCCCCCCCAATAATAAATCACACTATTAAGAGTAGATGCCTGCTGGTAGCATTATTACCTAACATGTGTCTTGTAAAGTCCAAACATGCCTGAGTCATCTGTTCTCTTCAACCATCCACACCCTGGGGCCTGAGTCTGGCACAGGACACATGGGTCACAGTTTATTAGGCAAGACAGACATGGAGCACCATACACACCCGTGATGGGCCCAACCAGCTGAGGGGGTGGCCGAACAACCGTGCTGACAGACACATTGAGTACAGCAACAGTCATGCGCAGAGGTCAGGGATCCTGGCCAGTGTCCTGGGGGGCACCCAGGTATGTGTAGACAGGTGGCAGAACCATGTCCTGCAAGCTTGAGTCCGGTGGATGCAGAGAATGGGGTCATGGACAACGTTGGATGCATGGGGATGGCACATGTCACAATACCCACACAGTCATGGACATCATGCCCAATACACAGTCTCAGCACACACACACAGCTTGCATCTTGCCACTCGACACATTGACACATAGCCACAATCAGGGAATACCATGCCAGACATGCAGGATGCACCGTGCCAACACACCAGCATTGACTGAGAAGAGGCACCTTGGAGGCATAGGGACACCTTTATTAGTCATGTTTTTGGGATTGCAGAGGCAACTTGAAGTACACATGAACACATCATGTGGAGTAACATGTGGGTCCAACACTGGCACCCCCCTTCTGCAGCACAAATGCGTGATAGCCATGGTACTGGCACACAAGCGTCGGCTAACAACTAAATACCCACAGCTGCACACGGAGAGCCTGCCATACACCATAGATCCGCTGATGTGGAAGTCCCACGCCATGTCAAGCCAATGTTAACCGTATGTGTCCGAGGGCAGTGTCACACATATTGATGCCATCATCACAATCCACTATCCCATCACTGATGACTGACAACCAGGCAGCCCATCTATTCAGGTGTACCCAGCTGCATGTCGTGTCCCATGGGGATGCCACATGTCTGCAGAGGAACCAAACCCCGACCGGGGCAGTGTGCACACATCGTGAACAACTGCCACACCCAATACACCCCAGATGCATCCCTTACCCCATGGAGACTTCCAAACGTGTCCGTGCCTGTAACGCTGAGTCAGCCCACGATGCCATGTCCATGAGGAATAGCAGTGCCACAACAATGCAACCAGAAGATGGCATGCGCAGGTACCTGGGGAAGAGAGACACACAAGAAGTCAGCCACAAAAAGCACAGCCACTTGCATGTGCATTGACTCGACACATGTATGGATGACAACATGCTAGGTCACAATTATGAGTGGGGAAATACTACCATCACTGCCACCATTACTCCAGTGACACACCCACACACACCTCTGACTCACGTGCCATACATGCAGGTGGAGACACACATCACAACACATGCCACACGGGGACCAAGGCGTGCACACTCAGACACTGGTACTCACCACTAAGCAAAGAAGTCGCGTATGAGCCGAGTCCGGATGTCCTCTTGCGGCTCCACATCATCCACATCACTAGCCCCATTGCCAAGCCCTTCGTCCTCCACGGGTGGATGGTCCTCGTCATGTTGATTCAGGATGAGTGGCACAGCTCTTTCAACTGCCATGTTGTGCAGCATGCAGCAGACCATGAAGATCTTGCAGACCTTTGCCGGGGCATAAGGGAGTGCGCCGCCGGTCTTGTGGAGGCACCGGAATCGGCTCTTCAGCATGCCAAACGTCCTCTCTATCACTCGCCTTGTCCGGCCATGGGCGGTGTTGTAGCGGAGCTGGGCCGGCGTGATGGGGTTGCGGAGAGGTGTGAGCAGCCACGGCATGTTGGGATAGCCAGCGTCCCCTACATGGAAAGCACATGGATATCGTTAGAACTGGCGAAGCGGTCGTGCTGCTCGGCCAAACAGAATACAGGACAGACAGACTGTACCCACCAACAACACATGCCCGTTCGTTGCGCAGCTGCATCATCATATCAGGCATCCCGCTACGCCTCATGATGTAGGCATCGTGTGCTGATCCTGGGAAACGAGCACAGACATGTGAAATCACCATGTTGGACAGACACACCACAAGGGCATTGATGGAGTGGTAGTGCTTCCGATTTCGGTACGCCACCTCCCGTGCGTGTGGTGGTACCAAAGCTACATGTGTCCCATCTATGGACCCAATGACATGGGGCATCCCTCCCAGGGCATAGAATCCACGCTTGACCTCTGTCATCTGTTCAGGGGTTGGGAACTTGATGAAGTCATCCAGGTGAATCAACATGGCCTCTAAGAAATCATGCAGCACACCGCTGAACATGCTCTGGGACATGCCACCAACATGAGCTATGGTATATTGAAAGGTACCCGTGGCAAGGAAATGTAGGGCAGCCATTACCTTCAGCTGGGGTGTCAGTGCCGTGGGATACCTGTGCAGCGGTTGCAGGTGTGGTGTCAGTCTCGCCGTCAACTCCAGAATCAACGGTTGGGTGAAGCGGTAGAGCCGGATGCTGTCATTCTCCTGCATGGCAGCCAAGTCTGGAATTATCCGGGCAAGAGGCGGCGCTCTGCAGTAATGAGGAAGTGACAAGGAAGAGTGAGTGCACTACGACAACAATTCATATGTACTGAGCACATGTTAATCTGTCAATACACATATGCTACATATGGAGTCAGGTATGTGCTACATGCCCAGGACACGTATGGATGCAAGGTGACACTCCTTCCAAGACCCAGCTACACACGGTGATTGAGAACCTCCCCATGCCACGCCATGGGAATAGCTGTGTCCCAGTGCAAGTGAACAGCCCGACGCAAGACAGGAGTGACATACACCCACA
Organism: Triturus cristatus; assembly: GCF_964204655.1. NCBI lineage: Eukaryota > Metazoa > Chordata > Amphibia > Caudata > Salamandridae > Triturus > Triturus cristatus. The sequence continues at coordinate 300,683,395 of NC_140588.1, forward strand.
CATCAGCAGAAGTGGGATGCCGATTGCAGAGACTGGTAGCGGAACACTGGAGCCACAGGTCACATGACATTACACTAGTCCAGCCCACACACCTTGCCATGAAGGTGCACATGTCATGACTCACCACACATTCCTTGTGAGGATGCTGACATGGCCTTGTCACGCTACTCCGTGTCCCATGCATACATGTGCACCTCACATCCGATAACACATGTGGCATGGTGTGCGGAACAGTGTGCAATGACAATCTACACACAGACACATGTTGGTTGCTGCAACGGCTGCAGCTTTTGAGGGTGCTACAACATCAACCTGATGTAAATCCCGGACACATAAATGACATAGTCACATTGTGCACTGTGGGTAGTGACAAGTCATGTGTCATGACCCCTGTACCGGGCATCATGGGACACTTCCGTGTGTTGGTGTCCGTGCCATGCCAGTGACGCTCACCCCAAGTGCGCAGTCCGACATGCACACATGTCAAAGGAGTCAAGGGCATGCCTGGCACACATTGCACCCTCACACAGTACACCTGTACACATCTCATCATACATCTGGTGCCTTCTCCACTCAGGAGGCATGTTCCACATCACAGCCTGTCACACCTGTGCCCCACACATGTAGTAATGCACAGACGATGCCTTGATGTCCATTCCTGGACAAGTATGTCCATCCATGGACAAGTATGTCCGCCCTATTCCTACCTGTGTGTCGCCTATCACCACAGTGATGTGTAAAAACCGCCGTACTGCTGCTAAGAGGGCCTGTGTATGTTCCCAAATCACTGTGGGAGTGCTGCCGTATGTGTACCCATCGTGATGGCGAGCGTACAGGCATTTGTACGGTCCGTACCACTACGAGTACGCATACGCGTGCAGACCCATAGTGATAGGGCCGTACACACGCATGTACGCTCACTATCACTATGGGTCTGCACGCGTATGCGTACCCGTGGTGGTACGGACCGTACACACGCATGTACGCTCACTATCACTATGGGTCTGCACGCGTATGCGTACCCGTAGTGGTACGGACCGTACACACGCATGTACGCTCACTATCACTATGGGTCTGCACGCGTATGCGTACCCGTAGTGGTACGGACCGTACACTCGCATGTACGCTAACTATCACTACGAGTACGCATACGCGTGCAGACCCATAGTGATAGTGAGCGTACATGCGTGTGTACGGTCCGTACCACTACGGGTACGCATACGCGTGCAGACCCATAGTGATATTGAGCGTACATGCGTGTGTACGGTCCGTACCACTACGGGTACGCATACGCGTGCAGACCCATAGTGATAGTGAGCGTACATGCGTGTGTACGGTCCGTACCACTACGGGTACGCATACGCGTGCAGACCCATAGTGATAGTGAACGTAGGCATGCATGTACGGGCCGTTGCCATGCATTTGGGGTGCCCTAGGGCCCCGAAACGCACCGTACCTGTGTGTGATTCTCCAAATTACATAGGGGACAAGTATTAAGGCCTACATGCATGCTGGTTGTCATGGAGACCAAGTTCAAATTTCGAAATTGTTCTGGAAGGTGCACAGCAGAAGTCAGTTGGAATTCTTCTACTTTGTTGCAATGTGTTTGTGGGGCTGACATCATGCAGGAGAATGAAACCGATAGAGAACCCACAGACTGCTAGGTTTGAAGGGATTGGTGGAAACATAGGATGCAAATGTGAGTGACCAATCACTCTGTACTCCTGTGCATGAGACTGGGCAGAAGGGCACATATAAGGCAGCCAGGTTCCATGAGGGAGTACTTGCCTGCACATCTTTGCATTTGTCGACCAAGCTGCTGCTACTGATTCCCTGGAACCATGTCAAGGGCTGTGGAGAGGACACAGCCATTCACCCTGGAGGAGAACATGGCTCTGCTGGATGTGATCCTCCCACAGTACTCCATGCTGTATGGGCGACCAGGGTATCAGGTGAGTGCATAGGCCACTGCCACAGACTGTCCCTATGTTGTGACTGTGACTTCAGGCATTGTGTCCTGGTGTGACACACATGCCATGTACTGTAGGGGGGGTCCCGGGGGGGATGCCTGATGTCTCCCAGCAGTGCCCTGATACAGGAGGGGTGTGTGCCTATCACTACCAGCAGTGCCCTGAGACAGGAGGGGTGTGTGCCTATCACTACCAGCAGTGCCCTGAGACAGGAGGGGTGTGTGCCTATCACTACCAGCAGTGCCCTGATACAGGAGGGGTGTGTGCCTATCACTACCAGCAGTGCCCTGATACAGGAGGGGTGTGTGCCTATCACTACCAGCAGTGCCCTGAGACAGGAGGGGTTTGTGCCTATCACTACCAGCAGTGCCCTGATACAGGAGGGGTGTGTGCCTATCACTACCAGCAGTGCCCTGAGACAGGAGGGGTGTGTGCCTATCACTACCAGCAGTGCCCTGAGACAGGAGGGGTGTGTGCCTATCACTACCAGCAGTGCCCTGAGACAGGAGGGGTGTGTGCCTATCACTACCAGCAGTGCCCTGATACAGGAGGGGTGTGTGCCTATCACTACCAGCAGTGCCCTGATACAGGAGGGGTGTGTGCCTATCACTACCAGCAGTGCCCTGAGACAGGAGGGGTGTGTGCCTATCACTACCAGCAGTGCCCTGAGACAGGAGGGGTGTGTGCCTATCACTACCAGCAGTGCCCTGAGACAGGAGGGGTGGGTGTGGAGTCCTCCCAGCAGTGCCCTGAGACAGGAGGGGTGGGTGTGGAGTCCTCCCAGCAGTGCCCTGAGACAGGAGGGGTGGGTGTGGAGTCCTCCCAGCAGTGCCCTGGGTGTGGAGTCCTCCCAGCAGTGCCCTGAGACAGGAGGGGTGGGTGTGGAGTCCTCCCAGCAGTGCCCTGAGACAGGAGGGGTGGGTGTGGAGTCCTCCCAGCAGTGCCCTGAGACAGGAGGGGTGGGTGTGGAGTCCTCACAGCAGTGCCCTGAGACAGGAGGGGTGGGTGTGGAGTCCTCCCAGCAGTGCCCTGAGACAGGAGGGGTGGGTGTGGAGTCCTCCCAGCAGTGCCCTGAGACAGGAGGGGTGGGTGTGGAGTCCTCAAAGCAGTGCCCTGAGACAGGAGGGGTGGGTGTGGAGTCCTCACAGCAGTGCCCTGAGACAGGAGGGGTGTGTGCCTATCACTACCAGCAGTGCCCTGAGACAGGAGGGGTGTGTGCCTCTCACTACTAGCAGTGCCCTGAGACAGGAGGGGTGGGTGTGATGCACAGTGTGAGCCTTGATCATTGATTGTGACATTGCCATCATTCCACCTGTGTACCCACTATGGCACGTACTGCCTTTTCCCTCACCAGAGGATGATGTCCCTATGACAAAGGTGCAATGCGTTGGCTGCATGACATGCCTTGTTGTAACCAGCTATTTTGTTCTCATATGTCTCTCTGTGACATGTGGCTGGTGTATTGATGTGGTGTCACTTGTTCTTCCTCACAGGTAGGCGCCACTGCCAAGGAGCAGATCTGGCTGACCGCCGTCAGTGCCGTGAGGGGTGTGGATGGTCGGAGGCGGAGCCTGTCCCAGGTGAGGAAACGCTGGCAGGATATCCGGTGCTGGACGCGGAGGATTGCACGGCTCCTGCTGGGGGACTCACCTGAGAGCCACAAGAACCGCGGCCGCCGCCGTCTGAGCCACCTCCACAGGCGTGTGCTGCCGGTGGTCTTTCCAGACCTGGAGAGGCGCTTACAGGCGATGCAGCAGCCGGAAGGGGGTAGGTACATGTGCGTTTGTTGTGTGTCACCGGCATTTGTAAGGGCACAGTGGCATGAATTCACTGGCAGGGTTTAAAGGTGCTGTGCAGATCCAGTTTGCCCCAGTATAGCGCTGCGCCCCTGCCACCCTTCCCCTCCTTGCAATGTGTTCCCTGGTCTGTGTGTAGTCACTCCTTCACAAGGTAATGTAGGCTGGCGCTTTGTCCACGAGAACAATGACTGTAGCATCATGTCTGGGGGTGGTGTGTAACAGGTTGTGGGACCTTGCCTGTGCACTGTCAAGTTCACTGCATGTGGGTTCCATGTCAGTTGGCACTGATGCTGACTCCAGACATGGGAGTTGGTCTCTCATGTGTCATGCCTCACAGCGCGCATGTCCTATGTAGTGGCCTGTGACATGATGTGCATGAGTGTGCGATACGCATAGTGCAGGGATGGTGACGTGTGTAGCAGTCATTACCATTCAGTAGCATGTAGTTGCGTGCCCACTACTGTCCCCTGGGGCACCTTATCCTCAGTGTTGTATGTGTCATCATCAACGTGGACACTCTCACTGTCTACAGCGTAGGTTGTGCTCTGTGCCATTGTCCCCTGTCACCATGTATATAGACGTGCTATTATGTACAGGTGTCCACTGTGCAGCCTGACCTGATTGTCCTTCTTCATACTCACAGTTGCCAGTGCCTGTGTGTCTTGTTATACTCATCTGAGGATGGGCACTGGTACCTCATTATTTGTACAGGCGCACCTTGGCTGTTTGGCGTCCAATCTTGCTTTTTGCCTGCCCCTGTGTTTATCACCCAGACTATGAGATGTTGGTGCCACCTGTGTCTCAACAATTTGCCTCGTGTGGGGGTTTGTTGGGGCGGGCAATGCCTATGTGTCAAATCCGGATTTCTACTTGCTGGGTCTGGCCAGTGTGTGATGTTACTGGACACACACGCAAGGTGCAGTGACCGAGTCATGTTGGGCATGTTTGCAGCATTACCTATGCAGCATGTGTCTCAAGTTCATGGATATGGTCCCTGGTCATCGGTATTTTCGCCAATGCTGTGTGGTGCAGATGCAGTGCTGGATTGTCCCCAGGGCCTGGGTGCTATGTCAGACTCCGTTTCCTGTCTTTAGCTATTGTCTCATGCTCTCCATGGTATTTCAGTGGCATGGTGGCTCAACCTACTGTGTGTTTCATGCCCTACATCGGTACCTTGTTTTGAAGATGTTAGGGATCTTCCTTTTCAGGCTATGCAATGTTACCTATGTCGATTGGACTCATGTGACTGATGTGTACAGCTGTCTGATTAATTTATGTCTCTCCACCCTGCCCACAGCATCGTCGGGGGACACAGAGGGAGACATGGACACAGGCAAGGCGGAGGGACCGAGCACCAGTGCCAGCCGTGACATCGGGGCTGGTACATCGAGTGGGACAGAGGTGGAGGATAGTGCTGCCGAGGACCTGTCGACTGGCACGTCAGAATACGAAGCTGACAGGTCCGAGGAGGAGTTCTCCGAGTGGGCGGTGGCTGCACCAGCAGCTGACAGCGGAACAACATCTTGCACCGCCCCCTCAGTTCCCATCAGCCGCCTCCCACTTGCTCGTGTCCCTTCCCAGCGTGCCCGGTCACCGCATGTCTCCTTCCGGCCAGGCACCGCACCCCCTGCCCCTGTCTCCACTGCTGCCGCCAATGCTGAGTCTGTGGACATCCAGCGGCAACTGCAGGTTGGTCAGGCTGCGATCCTTAATGTCCTCCATGCCCACGGGAAAACCCTCACCAACATCGAGGCATTCTTGGAGGGCATTCATTCTTCGCAGGCTGACCAACGCAACTTGCTGAGGTCCATAGACTCCACACTGACTGCAGCAGTGGGTCTCCTGCAGCGCGACCTCCCCCCACCTACCCCTGCCCCATCCACACTTCCCACTTCCATGCCTGTCCCACGTACACCCAGACGTCGGCATGCACCCACCACAACAGACACAGGCACCACACCAGCAGGGAAGGTCCACCGCACTCCTCCTGACACGCACACACAGGGTGAGATAGGCACACCCACTGGGTCGGGGGGCAAACGTGTGACACGCAGCCAGAGTGGGAGTCCACATTCCACACAATCCACTCCCTCCAAATCCCCTCCCCTCAGCTCTCCTGGCCACATCTCCCCCAAGGACTCCTTCATGGCCGCTCTGTCCCTGAGCCCCACAGTTCCACCACCACGCAAGCGGTCAAGGAAGTCCTCGGTCAGGGTGGTTGAGTCTCCCCCCCTGTCTCCACCCTCCCCCGGTGGCGCTGCAACCCATCCCTCTGACCCCCCCCCTCCTTGGGGCCTGAGGTCACTTCGGGTGCAGGGGACTCCCTGGAGGACCTTGCTAAGGTGTGTAGTGCCATCCTGGCCTCCGCCTTTGGCCATGACACACCCCCTGTGGTTGAGTCCTCCATCCCTGCACCCACAACGCCGCCCCTTTGCCCTGATGTCCCTGCGGTGCCTGTTGCTTCCCCCCCCCTGATGCCCTCACCAGTATGGAAGACGATGCCATTTGACTGTGCAGGCAAGGTAGGGGACACACATCCCACTGTGTCCCCCATCCAGCTGGGAATCATTGACTGCCCTATGGCCTTTGTTAAAATTGAACTGCCTGCGATCCACGGACATTGTGCTCATGCTGAATAAAGCTTAATTTTGTTTTCATTATCACACTCCTGCTATGGTGGTATTGGTGTTGGTGGGGCTGCTACATTGTTTTGGGTGGTGTTTAAGGCTTTGGGTGTGTGGGATTTGTAGTAGTGTTCTGCTCATTGGGGCGACCCTGGGATCTGTGTGCCATCACAAGGTGTTGGCTAACTTCCTTAGGTCATGTCAGCAGTTACTGCATGGTTCAATTGTCCAAGGGTGTATTCCTTCCTCTGTGTACCCAGATTTCTTCCCTGCAGGGTGTTCACAATGTTTAGCGCAGAGCTGTGTCTACATGAGCTGTGTGTGTGACGGAGCCCTTCTACTTTGGCCATGCATGCATGGCCATGTCTCCACCTGCAACAATCGTGGCATCCTTGGTGATCACTGTACTTGTGTGTGGAGTCTGTTGACATGAGTTCATGGGGACATGTTCCCTTGTAGGCAGTATGGATGTGGGTAATTCCGGCCTCACACACATGTGTTACACCCCTCCTGTCTCTGGGCACTGCTGGGAGGACTCTGCACCCACCCCTCCTGTCTCAGGGCACTGCTGGGAGGACTCCACACCCACCCCTCCTGTCTCAGGGCACTGCTGGGAGGACTCCGCACCCACCCCTCCTGTCTCTGGGCACTGCTGTTGGTGATGGGCCCCCACCCCTCCTGTCTCAGGGCACTGCTGTGAGTGATAGGGCCCCACCCCTCCTGTCTCAGGGCACTGCTGGGAGGACTCCACACCCACCCCTCCTGTCTCAGGGCACTGCTGGGAGGACTCTGCACACACCCCTCCTGTCTCTGGGCACTGCTGGGTGGACTCTGCACACACACCTCCTATTTCTGGATATGTACGCTTGGAACATACACGGTGTGGGTGCGCTCCATGCATTCGAGGTGAGGGTACGGGTCTAGTTACACTGGTGTGGTGGGGGTACGGTGCGTGAGTCCGCGGTTGGGGGTACGGGTCGTACTTACACTGTTGGGGTGGGGGGTACGCTCCTTGCATACGCGGGTGGGGGTACGGGTCGTACTTACACTGTTGGGGTGGGGGGTACGCTCCTTGCATACGCGGGTGGGGGTACGGGTCGTACTTACACTGTTGGGGTGGGGGGTACGCTCCTTGCATACGCGGGTGGGGGTACGGGTCGTACTTACACTGTTGGGGTGGGGGTACGCTCCTTGCATACGCGGGTGGGGGTACGGGTCGTACTTACACTGTTGGGGTGGGGGGTACACTCCTTGCATACGCGGGTGAGGGTACGGGTCGTACTTACACTGTTGGGGTGGGGGGTACGCTCCTTGCATACGCGGGTGAGGGTACGGGTCGTACTTACACTGTTGGGGTGGGGGGTACGCTCCTTGCATACGCGGGTGGGGGTACGGGTCGTACTTACACTGTTGGGGTGGGGGGTACGCTCCTTGCATACGCGGGTGGGGGTACGGGTCGTACTTACACTGTTGGGGTGGGGGGTACGCTCCTTGCATACGCGGGTGGGGGTACGGGTCGTACTTACACTGTTGGGGTGGGGGGTACGCTCCTTGCATACGCGGGTGGGGGTACGGGTCGTACTTACACTGTTGGGGTGGGGGGTACGCTCCTTGCATACGCGGGTGGGGGTACGGGTCGTACTTACACTGTTGGGGTGGGGGGTACGCTCCTTGCATACGCGGGTGGGGGTACGGGTCGTACTTACACTGTTGGGGTGGGGGGTACGCTCCTTGCATACGCGGGTGGGGGTACGGGTCGTACTTACACTGTTGGGGTGGGGGGTACACTCCTTGCATACGCGGGTGGGGGTACGGGTCGTACTTACACTGTTGGGGTGGGGGGTACGCTCCTTGCATACGCGGGTGAGGGTACGGGTCGTACTTACACTGTTGGGGTGGGGGGTACGCTCCTTGCATACGCGGGTGAGGGTACGGGTCGTACTTACACTGTTGGGGTGGGGGGTACGCTCCTTGCATACGCGGGTGAGGGTTCGAGTCGTACTTACACTGGTGTGGTGGGGGTACGGTCCGTGAGTCCGCGGGTGGGGGTAGGAGTCGTACTTACACTGGTGGGGGTGGGGGTACGGTCCGTACGTCCGCGGGTGAGGGTTCGAGTCGTACTTACACTGTTGGCATGGGGGGTACGCTCCATGCATACGCGGGTGGGGGTACGGGTCGTACTTACACTGTTGGGGTGGGGGTACGCTCCATGCATACGCGGGTGGGGGTACGGGTCGTACTTACACTGTTGGGGTGGGGGGTACGCTCCTTGCATACGCGGGTGAGGGTTCGAGTCGTACTTACACTGGTGTGGTGGGGGTACGGTCCGTGAGTCCGCGGGTGGGGGTAGGAGTTGTACTTACACTGGTGGGGGTGGGGGTACGGTCCGTACGTCCGCGGGTGAGGGTTCGAGTCATACTTACACTGTTGGCATGGGGGGTACACTCCATGCATACGCGGGTGGGGGTACGGGTCGTACTTACACTGTTGGGGTGGGGGTACGCTCCATGCATACGCGGGTGGGGGTACGGGTCGTACTTACACTGTTGGGGTGGGGGGTACGCTCCTTGCATACGGGGTGGGGATAGGGTCCGTACATATCCGTCCCCACGCTATGTGATGCTTGTGCGGCCCGTACCCAGGCCTTTGCCACGTGGGTACGATCCGTCCCGCCATTGTTGGGGTGACGTGTGTGTGGGCGTGGTACGACTCGTACCCACGCTCTTCAGGCGTGGGTACGGGACGTACCTGTTTGGTTGTGTTGCCGGTTCGCGTGGTGACGGACTTCCGTTGTGGCGGTCGCTGGCTTATCAGGACACACCCCCACCCCCTCGTGGTGACCAGGGCATGGGAGTCAGGTATGTCCAGGCCATGTGTGGTGTGTGACTTATGTGGTTGTTTTGTGGCCTGCCCTGGTCGTGCCACCCCCACCCCACCCCACTTTCCCCCCTCCCTTAGTTATTCTGACCTTCTGCGGCGTCTGCGTCGTAACCTGTAGAGGAGGTGTACTGCTATGAGGGCAGGGATGACTCGTAGGTTCGGGTCCATGTCTGTCCGTCGCGTACTGGTACTCCTTGATCGCGTCGTCCTGTCGCGTACGGGTCCTCCTTGATCGCGTCGTCCTGTCGCGTACGGGTCCTCCTTGGTGGCGTCGTCCTGTGTGTCCGTCACGTACTGGTCCTCCTTGTTCGCGTCGTCGTCTGTCCGTCGCGTACTGGTGGTCCTTGTTCGCGTCGTCCTGATTTCCCGGCAGTTTTTGGCTGCCGCAAAATATTCACCGTGCGGGGTGACGTCGGTGCGAATCGTGATTCCTGGGTCGTGAATGGCTGGCTGCGAGCGTCCCGACGTCAGGTCGGCGCTTTCCCGGATCGCATTGGTAGGTGTTTTTTTGTTCGGTCGGGCTTTTTTACGATTCGTACGGTAATGGTGTACCCGTGCGAATCGTAATTCCTTGTTTGTAAAAAATGACGACCGGGTACGCGTCGGGCGGAGATTGTGCTCCGTCCGACGGTTCGTACCCGGTTTTTGCCGGATCGTGATCGGCACCTCTGTCTTTTACAAGCACAGTGCTTTAATCAGGACAAGCAAACAATTAAAAAAGCATTGAAAATGCTTAAAGCTTCCAAAAGGAGCAGGCTTTCTTAAGAATTTACCAGTTGTGTCATCCATCTTCTTCAGAGGTCATTCGGCCATGAGTACCCAGATCAACATCTGCAGCATATGAAAATGTGAATGGCTGTAGTAAATTTCTCAGGCACGCTTACAACTTTGCAAAAAGTTAGAGTACATTTTACGATAACAATAGTATATTATAATCCTGTATCAAGTATACTTGAAAACTACATCTCCCCATATTCACACCAACTCAATCAAGATTCTCTGATCTGCTTTTCTAGAGGATCCATTTCAATACTGTGCTTAAGGCTCTCAAGCCCTAACAGACTATTATAATACATTTAGAGTTGGAGCTGTATTGTTATAAAAAGGCTATGTAATGGGTGGATAACATTAATGTAGTATTCAGTCATTGCCTAACATAACACTACACAAATACAGCTAATTATAGTAGTGGCAAGAGTGGTCGCAAGATGCACTAGTACCTGAGAGTATACTTCCAAAATTGTAAGTGTGCCCCATGTTGGGCCTGCCCTCTTCAACTGTCATTGTATGAGAATATATATCCAACCTGTGAGGAAAGATGGTGTTTCACCTTTCCAACCATTGGGAGGAACTAGATAACGTGTAACTGGAAGATTGTCTGTACTCCCAGGAGTATTGGACCACACTCAAAGGACTGGAGAAAAGGTTTACATTATTGTGAATTCAAAGATAGTGTGGCCATTTTAGGAATTATGTTTGGACTTTCTCACAGTCTCACTAACTGCCACCATCTATTTTAACTAATACTGGGCCTAGCAGGACCTACCCAGACAGTGTGTATATCTAAAGGCAGACCTGCCAACTTACACAGTGCCAACGTCTGTCTCACAATATCGGCTCCCTTCACTGGCCACCCAGTATCACATGCTGGCAGGAAAACAAGCTGAACATTACATCAAAGAGTAGATTTCCAGCTTGTCTTTCGGGGCTTTGAACAGTTGATGTCCATTACGGGCTGTGAAAACACCTCAGGACATGGGCACCAAACTCAGCAAGTTTTTAAAGTTTTTAAAAGCAAATTCAATCAGAAAAATGTAGTGCATTGTCTAAAAGACATTGACCCGTCATCATTGTTAGGTGTTATTTAGAGACAGCTTTAGCTATATCGCCAGCCACATGCACTAAACAAAATCACAAGAATTGCATACAGATATACTTATATAGACAGAGTTCAGGCCCGACGTCTTCATCCATTAGTATGTTTAACTGTTATTCATCTTTTGCTTCTACCAGTCACAGAATAAGGCATGGAGAAATCGTCACCCCACTTCAGCAATAGTCTCTCTTGCCTGTGAGTGATGCCATTTTTTTCTCATCACATGTGCACATCCATCTAAAAAGAAGTGTACTTCAGTGCTAGGGTGCTGGGCCAATACTTTACCTTGCCATTCCTTTATCTTTCTCTTTCTACTCTTTATTCTTTTTTTATAATTATTTATCCATCTTTGTGGGGCCTATTCCCAAACAGCACTTTGTACTAGGTTTACTAGAACTACAATAGTACTACTCGCAGACTACAAAATGTTATACACAAAACCACATGTGGAGATCTCTGCACCCATCTCTCCTATGCTGAAAACTGGGAGGAGACCCAAATTTATGAATGCAAACTTTTGGTAATTTTTCACAAGTATGTGGAGGTCTCTGCCATTAGGGTGGAGATCTCTCTACGATAAAGTACAAGGAAAAATAAAAAAGTTTATTGAACTTTAAAATCAAATACTAGAAATATTTTATGTTTCATGATATAAAATAGTTTTATACATTTTTCAAACATTTGCACAAATAAAAAGTCACAGCACTATTATCTTAAAATTGTATTAAAAATAATTATTAAAAATATTTAATTAATGTATAATTATTTGTTTTAAAAAATCCTATCTATAGTAAAATGTTTTTATTAATTTAATATGCATTCAAAAATTACTAAAAGTTTAATTTTAATTAAATTATTGTTTACAAACCATTTGAAGGAAAAAAAAAATGTAAGGAGTTTCTTAAGAACATTTATAATAAAATTATATAAATATATATATATATATATTCCACGTTCTCCGTCAGTTTCCTGCTCTCAACACAGCGGGTGCTCCAGCCGAGAGGACGAAACCCGCGAGTCCATACCAGCCACAGTTCAAAGATTGACGAAGGCCAAGAGGCTGAAACGCGTTTGTCAGCAGATCGTGTGCAGATCGTGTTTTGCAATGAATTAAAATAAACCATTGAATTTGAACATTGGCCTGAGTGCGCAGCAATCTTTGAACTGTGGCTGATATATATATATATATATATATTTTAAATATATACCTATTTAACACTAAATATATTTTACATATATATGTTTTAAAGTTGAAAGACGTGAATTGCTTTTATCATTATTTCCTATGTGGTTTTATTTTAAGTCTGCGTCCATTATTTTCTACAGCAGGGAGTTCCAGTTCCAGTGGGTGGCCATGCAAGGCGCTGGACTTACTGCAGGTTTGAACTGGAGCACACTTGCAACTGATTTAGGACCTTCTTGGGTGTAGTAGTTTTAGAAGTGCAGTTTGTGAATAGCAACGATGTAACCCTTTTATGGGTGGGAAGGTGGTTGTTGCACCCTAACCCCTTCATTAGCCCTCCCTGAACTCCTTCTCACTTCTCTCTAAACCCCTCTCATTTAGGGCCCGATTCCGATGCGGTTAGTAAGACCTCCTTACGGCATTTGCTCCATCCGAAACGGATCGGGAACGGATCGGGAATGTGTCTTTCTGACTGAATCGGAAATGTTACCGACCGACCTAGTAAGATGCGAGTTAGGCGTTAGGAATATCCCAATCCAAACCCGATGGCATTTGGAATGACCGAGCCGTATGTAGCAGAATCGTACATCTCTACGGGCCGCGTTTCTGAATGACCGATTACAATGATGGATTCAGACAGCCTTTCCGAATCGTGCCGTCCGACTCGAATTGGCAGTTAGAATCAGACTTTGGAGGCCCATAGCTGCCCCCCCTGCACCCGGAGCCTTCACAATCGGGCTTGTGGAGGTACCCATGCGTCTCCACTTACCAGCCATGCACAGTGTGGCAGGCCCCAGGGAGCCTATGCATTCGGTCGGAACATTGGCTCCCATTGAAGTCAATGGGAGTCCAACCAAATCGTATCTGGAAGCATCCGGATGCATCGTACTCAGTTGGTCGGACTCTCTTGATCCGAGTCGGTCGGAAACGATTCCCAAACCAATTCGGTCAGAATTATTTCCTAACCGCATCAGAATCAGGCCCTTAGTAGTAAATATTCCCGTGTTCCAGTGATTTCTCCCTTCCGTCTCACATGTACTACTAAAACAAAGGATTACACATGCATGGATCTCCATAATTGCGGTGGAGATCACTGTACAGAAAAGATAGGAGAGAGGAGATCTCCTCACATAGGTTAGTGAACAGCATTTTGTAGAACTGTTTTAGTACTACCTATCGTCATACAATGTGCAGTTTGTGAATATTACCCTTGTAATTTGTGAATAGGGCCCTACGTCTTCAGGTTAGTCATTCAAAGCAAACAGTACCTTTTGTTTGTGCCAATAAGAAAACTATTGTCTTGTGATGAGCATTAAAACTAAAATGCTTGTCTGTTCCTGTTAAAACTACATCTATCTGCAAGGTGCATTGACACTGTTCTATCAAAATGATGTTTAATAGTTATATTAATTTACTAAAAACAATCTTTCATTTCAAGCATATGGCCACATCTTTATATTTATGTTTCTGCTGGAATGTTTTTTTTGGTATATGCTTTTAATAATAAATAGCCACCAAACCTACTGGCTTAGCCTTTGCTTGATAAAAGGTATTATTTGAAGAAGAAAGAACTGCAAGGGCTGCTAGAATTCTGCATATTGTAGCATCTTTATCATCTGAATATCGATTGTCATTTTTCCATATGTGGCAAAATGCAGAAATAATTCCATTTACCAGATCTGATTTCTTGCAGAAGAAAAATCGCAAAGATTACAGTTGCTGCATAAAAATCACGGCCTATTTTTATTCTGTAAAATCTGACGACCTTCCGAGGAGAATTTGGAAGTTTTTCTGAAAAAAAAATATTCAAACAGGCTTTGAAACAACTGTGCACAGGATTATATAAAAACATGCACAGAATTGACTGAAGTGCTCTCAGTATTTAGACCAAAATAAGCAACCACGAGATTCTACTAAATAGGGTGCGCGCGCAGGAGCGCTCGGTTTTCGTTTACTCCTCGGTGGTTTGCTCGAGAGATGACAAAATGCGCCCTCGAGCTGACGATGCCAATCTCCATTTTATCTTGGCGCCGTTCCTAGTCAGGACTTCTTGTTTGGGGGTCCCACACAGCTTGCGAATGTGTAAACAATTGTGAAATCACAGTTTTCTGTTGCTAGGCCTGCTTAGCGGCCGCTCTCATGTCAACCCACGAAGGGCTGAAGCGCTTAAACGGTACGAGGGTAAAGGTCATTCATGGTGAAAGGTTTCCTAATTTATGACGATCTTGTTTCATTAATATTCTAATTGCCTTGGCAATGCCAGAGCTGGAATCTCCGAGGGCACAGGCGAGTGTCAGTAATCTGATTGCTTCTAGCCACGGGGTGCAGTCTCCTCACGCACACACTACCCTCTTTCCTTGACAATGTTGTCAAGTTGCATTATTAGACTGCCACACGCCTTTTGACATTTTGCATGTTTGCATGCGTTTTAGCACGAGCATGTTGCTGCCCTTAATAGTATGTCTATTTCCGGAATACCGGTTTGAGACAGATTGTTATGAAAAGGCCACTTTTAATTACAACAAAATGGCTTCTAATTGCCTCTTAATTGAAAAGTGCTATCTCGGCATTGGAGGGCCAGGGATTACAAGTTTTCAGTGAGGCTAATTGGCATTGTAATCATTTTAATTAGATCAGTTCAGTTTCAATTTGAATTAACACTGACCAGGTTATCCCGATTATGTCCATTTTCTAAACAAATTGAAGTTTAAATGATAAACCATTGTTTGGTACTTTCTTCACGCCTTATACAGACTGCTCTTCGAGATCCTCGGAATGTTTGTGGCCTTCCTGAATGCTTTTCGAATTTATCCCATTCTCGTTAAGCAGATGACCCTGTGTCCCCCAATTGAACTGAGAAGCAGCAGACAACTATTGCTATCTTGAAATGGATCCTATTAGAGTTAGATTGATTCACATTGGTCAGTCACTTGCTAAGGAAAAGTTCACACCATCACTATAGATACAAGTTAGAGCTCACCAAATGCGAGGATGGGCATTGGCCATGTCATTTCCCGACATTACAACAACAGAAAATTATACAGAGATCCTCCTGGACATAAAGCTTTCTAACGATTCAAGAAACCCTGCCTTGATTCAATGTAATTTTTTTTTCAAAATGTTGACATGACATGTACATAAGTTTCTATTTCATCTTACTTCCGAAGAAGATACCATTTGAAGAATCTTCATGAAACTTTCCCCAAAAAACTTCATCTCCTTCCTGGAAAGTTTTGGGGTGATCCATCAAGCAGGGACCAAGAAAAAGGGGGGACCAAAACATGTGTTCCCCATGTAAATTCTCACAGGAAAGAAAAAAGGCTGAACTGAATACACCAAATTTGGCAGAGTGTTGGAGCTTTGCTGAGCAAGATTGTTTTTTGTTATATTATGTAAATCCGTTTAGCCGCTTTTGAGAAATTCACATTTAGGAAGGTGCTCGGGTGGTCATAACGGGGTTAAAAAATAGATATATCTGTACTGTGGTGTCTGGATTTGATTTGAGTAGCCACTTTAAAAGGAACTAGTCAGTCCTGATTGGCTGACCTCAACCTGAATAACATTTTGTTCCAGCCATTGCAAGACTCAGTGATAATGGTCCCTGCATCCTGAAGATTAATTAAAATATATATATAAGGGTGCAGGTTGAGCACATGCTCATTCCAAAAGGAATGTGTGGGGGGGCTCTGACTGGCCACAACATGCACAACACGTGTGACAGCCATGACAATGCTCGGATCATTGCTCAATAGAAATGCATTGCAGTGAATGGCAGATTTTGCAAGTCACAAAAAAGGAACACGTATAAAGGGTAATGGCAGATTTTAGACACAAAATAAATCCTTTGCTGTTGTACCATACATATTTTTTTAATGATCCCTTTTGATATTTTCTCCCCCGTCCCTAGGCAGGCTCAAGGACCAATCTTCAAAACCTCCAGACCTTGGGCCAAGATAACTGAAGCATCTCTGGTGATGTTGGCGTCTTTAATAACTGCCTCATCTCTGCATTAGACACTATTGCTCCAATCAGAACAAACTCCTCTAGCAGACTATCTCCTTCCTCACCTCGGTTCTCTGAGGCTCTTAAAGCTGGAAAATCATGCTGTCAAAGACTAAAACGGTACTGGAGGAGGGTTTATGGTAACAAGGATAAAATGATGTACCTATCTGTGCTGAAATGTTACAACCCCTCTACCCCGCTTCTTTTTTCCACAGCAGCTAAAAAGTCTCAAGAACTTTTTTAAATTGTAAAAAAAAGTACTGTCCCCTTCAGCCACAGAAATTCATCTTATTCCCTCGATTGATCTTTGTCAAGACTTCTCTAATTTTTGTTTACAAGACGGTTCAAAACCTCTTTAACCAGTTCTCTGCATCAACTTCTTCTGCTGATGCGGTCACCCTGGTCTTCACATCTCCCGGCCCTGTGCTTATGATGTTTGACCCCAGTTCCTTGGCTGACTCATCCCTATCCTTAATATGCTGATGAATAAATCAATCACTGGAATTAGGTCAGGTTCTACACCCCTGGAAGCATGTACTGTTGCTCTCTCTGCTAAAGAAGCCATCAGCAGATCCTAAGGTTCTTAGGTAGTTTAGGTCCATTTTAGTTTAGGCCCCCACGGTAGCTAAACTTTTAGTGAAAAGGGTCAATAAATAGCTGTCACAATTTTTAGAAACCATTTCTGTTCTGCATGACTGTCAATCATGTTTTTCCTCGGGCTACAGTACCAAGTCTACCTTGCTGGAGGTATCTGAATTTATAAAGGAAAAACTTGACCAGAGCTCTTCTGTGTTGCTTATGTTACTAGATCTGTCTTCCTCCTTTAATACTATTTCCCATGTCACCTTACTTGATATAATCAAAAGAACTGATGTCAGAGGCCAGGCTCTGCATTGATTGAACTCCTTTCTGTCAGATCGTTCCCAAGCAGCATTTCTTCCTCCTTTCATCTCCTCTTCCAAACCTCAGGTCTGTGGCATACCCCAGGGCTCAGTACTTAGCCCCACACTTTTTAATATCTATTTGTAGCCTCTGGCCCATTTGGTGGAATCATGGGGGTTGCGGGTGGTCTCTTATGAGGATGACACCCAGCTCTTTGTTAGCTTTCCATGAACACACGCCCTTATGTCTAAGCTCCTTTAAGCAATGCTTGAAAGATGTGGTGGCTTGGATGGACAAAAGCTACATTAAACTAAACTCAGATAAAACTAATATTCTTTTCTTTGGCACTAAGTCTGCTAGTCTGTGGTGGCCACCTGAACTAGGTGCAACCCCGGCCCCCACTTTGATGGCCAGAAACTTGGGGTAAAATTTGATCTGTATCTCACTTTTGAACCTCAAATTAGATTCCTCTCTGCCTCTTGTTTTGCCACCTTCAGATCTCTTAGAAGAATGCTTCACCTCATTCCGGAAGGCTCTCCAAAAAATGGTTGTCCACACTTTTGTTACGGCTAAACTGGACTAAGCCGAACGTTTTTACTTAGGCCTTCCTTTGCACACTTGTCTTTCGAATTGTGGAATTCTTTGCCACTCAGTCTACACAGCAGTCCTTCAGAATCAGTTTTTGGACTCAACATAAAAACCTTCTTGTTCGATACCTCTCTTATGGCTATGTAATTACCACTTTCTCCTTTCCTCTCTTGTGCTATCCGCTAGCTCCAGAACAACTCCTTGGAGGTAGCTGTGCGCTTTACAAATGTCACAAATTGAAAAAAAATTATTCTTTACGAATTCTAGGGTGTTGCAAGGTGATTTTACCTATTGAAAACTGCTGATCCTCTGCTTTGATCTGATGAGCCATGTTTGAGACATTACTGGTTTCGCTCAAAATTTTCTCATAGAAGTTATTGAAGGTGCTTTAGAAGATAAAATGAGAGCCCATTTTCTTTAAATTCACACTGTCTTCAGTGTTCTACTGGAGCTTCCCACATTGTTCTAATGAACACCTAGAGCGCTAGCTTTCTGCATTCATGACAAGACTATGGCACATCTGAAGCAATTTTGATGAAATCAAACCTGTAAAACCTAAAGCATTTCCTTTAGTAATGAACAAAATGAGGTTCCATTTCATCACGGAAATTAAGGTTCATGCTCTAGAAAGCTAAAATGATGACAAGCCAATGGCAGGGGCAGTGGCAGCACAATGGACCGTGGAGGGCAGGAGGGAGGGGGCAAGAGCACCCACATAGACAATGGAGATCAGGGGGTGAGTGGGACAAGGGCAGAAAGCTGACCAGGCAGGGCATGTAGCAGACCAGCGGCTGCACAACAGATAGCAGAGGGCAGGAGGGAGGGGGCAGGGGCACGCACAAAGACAAAAGAGGGCAGCAGGGAGTTGGAATGGGGCAGCAACCAGACCAGTAAGGGCAGATAACAGTGGCTGTCAAAACCACACAGATGAAAGAGAGCATGGGAAGTGGGGCAAGGCAGAGGCAGGAAGCCGACTGTATCAGGTAAATGGCAGGGGGCAATGACAACACAGTTGACCACAGAGGGCAGGAAGGAGCAGACAGGGGCACACACGGACAATGGAGGGCACTGGGAGGAGGACAGAGGCAACAAGCTGACCAGGAAGGGCAGGCAGCAGGGGTAGTGGCAGCACAGTGGACTACATAGGGCTGGGGGCACCTACATGGACAATGGAGGACAGGGAGAAGGGGAGCAGGGGCAGCAAGTTGGCTCGGTAGGGCAAGGGCAGTGGCAGCACGATAAACCGCAGAGGACAGGAGAGAGTAGACAGGGACAGACATATAGGCATTAGAGGGCAAGGGAAAGGGGGACAGGGACAGAAAGATGAACTGGCATGGCAGGCAGCAGGTACAGTGACAGCACAATGGACCACAGAGGGCAGGAGATATGGAGGAGGGTCACGCACTCAGACAGCGGAAGCCAGAGAGAGGGGGCATGGGCAGCAAGCTGGCCAGTGTATGTGGCAGGGGCAGTGTCAGCACAATGGTCTGGGGTGGGCAGGAGGGTGGGGGCAGGGGCATGCAGACAGGACAGGAGGGAAGGGCACAAAAACCAATCTAACCAGACAAGGATTGTGGCAGGGGCTGTGCCAGCATAAGAACAGATGAGGGTAGAAGGGAGAGGGCAGGGGCACGTATAAAAGCAATGGCAGGCATACAGCCATGGGCATGTTAGCAAGATGAAGAAGAGAGGGCACAGGAGATGGGGGCGGGGTCAGCAAGGTGACCTTGGAGGGCAGTCCTGCATGGACAGAGGCAGCATAACAGACCACAGAGGGCAGCAACGAGTGGGCAGGGACATGCACATGGACAATGGAGGGTAGTGGGCATTGGGACTGGGGCAGGGGCAGCAAGCAGACCACAGAGGTGCGGTCAGCATGGGCAGTGGCAGCACAATAGACCAGAGAGGGCAGGAGGGAGGAGGCAGGAGCACGCACATAGAGAGCAAATGGAAAGGAAGGAGAAGCAGACACAGCAAGCTGATTGGGGATTGCAGGCAGGCAGGATCAATGGAATGGACAATGAAGGGTTAGAGGGGGAGGGCAGGGTTACGCACACAGTAAACAGAAGGCATGGAGATGTGGGCAGGGGCAGCAAGCTGACAACGGAGGTAAGTCTGGCATCTACTGGGTCAGAGAGTGCGGGTGAAGGGGTAAGGACACATAGATGGAGAACAGGGGGCACGCAGGAGGGTGAGGTACAGCGAGCTAACCATAGAGGGCAGGCTTGCAGAGGCAGCAAGCTGACAACAGACGGCAGAAGGGATGCAGCTGGAACAGGAGCAGCAAGCTAATCATTAATGGCAAGCTAGCATTGGAAGGGCCAACACAACGAACCACAGAGGGAAGGTGGAAGGGGCAACCACACAGAGAATGGAGGGTAGGGGGCTGGAAGCAGGTGAAGCCAGTTAAACATGGAGGGCAAGCCAGCATAGGCAGGAAAAGCACAACAGACCATAGAGGGCAGGAGGGATGGAGCAGGGGCACACACATAGACAGCAGAGGGCAGGGCAAGGGTGAAGAGTGAAGGGCTGGGACAGCAAGCTAACCACGGAGGGTAAGCCAGCATGGGCCGGGGCAGCACAATAGACCATGGAGGGCAGAAGGGAGGGACAGCGGCACACACACAGAATATAGGGAAAAGGGAGGGGGATGAGGCAGCAAGCTGACCATGGAGGGCAAGCTGGCCTTGTAGGGGCAGCAAGCTGACCACATAGGGCAGGTGGGCGGCTGAAGAGGCACGCAGATGGAGTGCAGGCAGGAGGAGGCAGGGGCACGGGCATCACTTTGACCATGGTGGGCTGGCTGCTGTGGGTTGGGCACCTGAAGGGGATGGATCTGGGCCAACTCCCCTCTGTGCGTGGCTGAAGGCCATGCACAGTTAGAGTGCTGGTCTAACATAATAAAAAAAACTGCAATTCACAGAAAAACAAAGGTCGGAATGATAGTATACCTAAGTTTGGTAATATGATCTTTCCTTTCATTAAAAAAAAAAATTCATTGAAAGAAACACAGGTTAGACTGAGTTAGGTGTTTAAATGGGTTAGACACTTACATTCATAGATGAAAAACCACTGAAATTTGCCACTTAAAGTTCAATGAACTAACTATAACTTATGCTCCTGCCATGCATTGTCTCTGACCTCACATATTACATCACTCATGGCATGCTAAATTATATAATTGACTACATCACTAATTTCATCTAAATAACATCATTGATGACATCACTGATAATAGCTTCCAATGAATGTGACAGTTTGCTATACCCTTTTCATCCTGGAAGAAATTCAGCGAGGTACACCTGGACCCAATTTTCTATAACCTCTGTAGTGCTGCATAACTTGCCAAACCTTTAGCAAATCACCCACATTTAGTAGATATTAGACTTTGTTTACTTGTGTTCAAGTGGGTAACAAGCGTAATATCTCTGTTGACATTAATGAGATTAGCGATTTATGTAAGAGTACACCTACTGGTGAAAAATAGTCACAAATGGAAGTAGCCTTTGAGAATTACCCTGGCAATGTCTCTGTAGACATTAATGCGTTCATCAATTAATTTTCCTTGAATATAGTTCTAAAGAGTGTTTGATGATTATTTTCCTTGATAATATGTTAAATACCTCATTTGACAAACAATTTTAAGTCAACTGCTTCATGTTAGCCACTTGTAAGGCACGCACAACCAGGTCCCAAAACCCTCTGTAGCTTGTAAAAAGACCTCACTCATATTCCTGAAGTGAGGAGAATGGTGTACATCATTTATAACAACGCTTACAATCATACTACATTTTGAGCTGTTTGTGAGTCTCCCATACATTATACATTCTTTAAAAATATATGAATTTTCGTTTAACTTCTGGAAATAAATACCTGCACCATATAAATCTCCATTTTATATAGCAAATGTTGCTAGCGCTACATGATAACTCTTTTAAGTCAGCATGTGCCCAGAAATCCACAGGTTAATGATGTATCCTGAGGATACGCTTTAATATATCTTATCACATTTGCAGTGCTTCAACAACAGATGCCAAATCTTAAGCTATGTCTTCTGAAAAGTTGTTGCTTATATTTTTAACATGGGTTTGATGTTTACTTTTCTTTCTCTGACTGCAATGTGAGAGGAGTATGTAAAGTGAATTATGTGAAAATCTTAGATTGTAATTTTTTCATCACACACAATAAAATTTAAATACCTGTAAATTAACTGTATTCATTCAGCAGTTAGGAAAGCAAAAACATTTAGGGGCCTATTAGCATATCGGGCGGATGGCCCCCGCTGGAACGGCGGTGGCCACCTCCACCCCGGCGGTGGCAATCCGCCCACCAGATGCTCCTGTTTCACCCTGCCATATTTGTATGGTGAGGGGCACCGCGGTGGACGCAAAGACCGTCCGCCGCTTTGCTGCTGGTCGGATTACAGCCGGGTGGAAAAGGCCCTCAATATGGTGGTCGGATGTGCAAATTTAAAGGCCTTTCCTTGGCGGCGATGCTAGGGGGGTGGGGTGCTGCACTTGGTGGGTACCATAGGTACCCCCCTTCATTGGCATACACTTGGTGGCAGGCACCACGCGGTGCCTGTCACGTTGTGCATGCCAATGAACAACATGCATATTTTGCATTGCGGCGGGTGCTACTTACAGCACCGCCCTGCGCAATGTAAAATATGCGGCATGCGACCGCCAGGGTGGCGGTCGCATCCTAATGGGCCTAGCGGGACCGCCGCACCTCTGGCAGTCGGTCCCGTGTACCGTTACGCTGGCGGGCGGACTTTCGTAATAGACCGCTAAGTATTTTATTTTTGTAATTCTGAAGTGTGATGGACAGAGATTTTAATAGGATCAAAACAGATAACGCCACTGTAATTAATGATGCACAAATGATAAATATTAACAGAAACCCCATTTCCACACATTATCATTGGAGTGCTGTATACTATATAGTTTTATCAGTAAAACTACATGTCTGTGCAAAGTTATTGGCCATTTCAATAAAAAATGTGCTGTCTGTAAAATGACAGCGTGCTACCACATGAAGCTTTAGTTACATTAAAAAATCACCACTCCTCATGTCCATTAAAGGTAGGTGGGTTGTAAACGTTTGTCATTCTAATAAGTGGGTCCTGGTTGTAAAAAGCATGAGAACCACTGTTCTAGGGGCTTTATAGAGGAATTAGAGGAGCAGTACCTTGGATCATGTCATCAGTGATTTAATCAATGATGTCATTTGAGATGTCATCAGTGGTGTGATCAATTAGGTCATTTAACATATCACAGGTGATGTAATATGTGAGGTACCATTTGAAGTATACATTTGGAGCATAACCATGATTGATGGTCACTTTGCCAAGGATGTAAACGGATCATGATGCTTACAGCAAGCTGAATATGTTCATTTGACTGCTTGAATGTCGGGTTTAGGATCTTTTAATCCATCATGTATGTCTCCCACACATATATTTATGTATGTTGACAATTTTGCATTTGGATTTTACATTGTTCGAACTCATGTATATGTAATCTGTGGAACAAATTGTGTGAATTTAGGCAAGCATGATATGGATTTTACCTTTGTGATTGTTTCAACATGATCATAAATTCAAAAAATCATTGTGTACTTTCTTAACCCATATGTTGTATTTTTGCGTAATGAACTTTGGCTTTTGTTTAACTAGGCATATCACACATACGGTTTGTCTTTATTCCATTGCGCTTTATTGATTGACTAACATTTGGATATACATATTTTTTCCATGTCTACTTTTTTTCCTATGTCTTTTGTAGCCAATTGTTTTTAAGGGTGATATTACACATATTCTAGAGGTTTCGACGAAGTCTGTGTGATTGTTGTACTGTTTATAATATTCAGAAAAAAGAAATTGTGCAAATTGCATAAATGGCAGAAACACAAGATTTAAAATAGATATGCCATAACAAAAAAATCACAAGATAATAATTTCAGGGTGATTTGTTTTACGTTGCTATTGTGTATCAATGTTTTAATAGAGAAAGAAGGAATTCATTTTTATTTTTTAAATCAATGCAGCCATCACCATATTTTTTCGAATGACCACCATCAAAAATAACGAATGAAATAACCTCTAATGTAAATAGCACTTCGAAAGTCCACCTGAGTATATGATAAATTCTTCATAATCTAAATGAGTATATAAACATTTCAGATAAATATCAGGCAAAGATATATCTTAGAATATTACTAAAGATGTATTTAGGGGCCCATTGTTTGGAACAACTTTGAATTTATTACTCCTTTTCAGCTCATTCAAGCCTTCATGATGACAAAGAATATTGGATTAAATGTTACATTTTCAGAAACTGGAGCATGCAAAAACAGCTGAAATCTCAAGCTGCTTGGTGTTACAACGCGGACCGGTTCACAGCCCGCGGCACCTCCTGCCTCACCACCGCGTGCCATGAATCTGTCCGCAGCACCTATGTCTGGATACCGGGCATGCCGCAGCTCTGGGCGGCAGCCCGTCGTTTTTTCCCTGGGTGCGAGGATCCGTCCGGCAGCATTTCTCTTTTCTTCTGGGGCATGTCGCCAATGAAGGAGGTGGCGTGCCTGCGACCATACCACCCTGAAAACAGATGATCGCGTCTAATCTCAGACGTTTAGCAGGGTCATACCTGGTCAGTAGCTAGAAAGGAGACCACCTGGGATAACCAGGTACTGTAGACTTACCTGAATCTTCGAGAGACCTCATATGAGTTGCCTGAAGTCTTGGTTTTGAGGCCATATTTTTGTGTTGTTTCCTCCCATAATTGCTCTGTCTGGTTCCCAAAAGGCTTCGGGAACTGTTTTTTCTTCACCATTCCAAGATGGAGGTTTTTCTACCTTTTTCTGTTTTCTTCCCAAAACAAGATAGTGGTTCTCCTTTTCCTGTTGCGTCACTTTCTGTCCTTTGGTATTTAAGGAGCTGTAGTTCTTCTTTTTCCTGTGTTGCAACGCTCTTCGCTCCTGTTGGTGTCTTTTTGCTCCTGTTGGTGCCTTTTCACTTCTGTTGATGTCACTTTGCTCCAGTTTGGTATTCATTCCTGTGGGTTTCTTCTTCCACAATTCTCCTCTTTTTCCCAGGTCTATCGCCGCGTTGCTGACTATCCTCCTTGACGTGGCCTGTTGCCTGGATTCTGGAGTCACCAGTTCCATCAGAGGTTTTTCCCTTTGTTTTTTTCCCCTTCGGAAAGGTATTGTCTGCCCTGACGTTGAATTGTCAGCAGCACCGGGCTACCAAAAAGGGTCGCCCCTACCTAGGACAGACCAGGACCCTTAAGACCCAGAACAGGGCAACATCTTCACTCCTAAAGGTTAGAAGAAACAGTTCAGAACCTGACAGCTTGGAGTCCACCTGCTAAACAGTAACAAAAGAAAGCTTGAATATGCATTGATGAAACTATTTCTTTTTTAATTTGGATCTAGATTTTTTTTACAATAAGATTTTAGCTAGAATTGAGGGTCAAAACACCTTGCCACACCCCTTTTTACAACACTCTGTAACGCAGCTCCGTGGCGCTTAGTGGAGGTACCTGGTGGGATAGTTGTCCCCTTGGGGACCTCTGGATTGAAGAGGAATGAATTCCCCAACTTAAAACGCGCCACAGGGCGTGTTTGCACAGTATCACCTCAGGCCCGCCCCCTACCTTCACCACTGTGCAAACGCGCCCCGTGGCACGTTTTAAGTTGGGAGATTAAGTCCCCTTGAATCCTGAGGTCCCCTGGCAGCCAATTAGCCCACCAGGTACCTCCAGTAACCGCCAGGGAGCTGCGTTGAAGAGAGGTGTTCCTGATCTGGAGTGTTGACAACCAATTAGAATACAGCTCGTGCACGGCAGGGTGTGCGCTGGGTGCGGGGAGGGTGCGCGGATCTATTTGAAATAACGTTGGCGCCGATTGACGAATCTTCGTGAAATTTTCCAAACTTTTGGCCGGTGACCGCCACCCCCCAGGGTGTCATTATAAATGGGTGAGGGGGCCTTTGAGCACCACCCCATGGGGCTTTAATTTAATGTATGTGGGGGGCTCATGGCCCCCACGCAGCCCCGGGGACCACCACCTCCCCGGGACACTAATTATTTAAAATAGGGGGTCCGTTACGGACCCCCAAGCCCCAGGGACCACCACCCCCCGGGGCTTAAAATTAAGTGGGAGGGCAGCCACGCTGCTCCTGCAGTGTCCCGGGGTGCCCACCCCCGGGACACTGTTGTTTGCAATGGCAGGGCGGGAGCCTCGCGGCTCCCACCCTGCCATTGCAAACTGCTTTACTTCATTGAAGCGAGAGCAGGGAAACCTGCTCTCGCTTCAATGAAGCAAAGACAATTGCTTTTCCACATGGGGAGCAGCATGTTAGCTACTCCCCATGTGGAAAAGCAATGCCGGCTCCCACAGGGAGCAGGGAGCCGGCTGGGACCGTGGGGGGATTAGGACCCCCCCATGGTCCCCAACGAGAAGGCCTCGCCCCGGGGGATGGGGTCCCCGGGGCCAAAAGGGGACACAGGAGGGGGGCAAGGCAGCCCCCCTCCAGAAACAAAAATTCAAAAAGAGGCCATGCCCCGGGGGATGGGGTCCCCGGGACGAATTATAGCCTAGGGAGGGGGGCCCCCTTCCCGATGTTTTTTTTTTAAATACAAATTGGGGGCAGGCCCTGGGGGATGGGGTCCCCAGGGCCAAAAAATAAGAAAAAGAAGGGGGCTACACAGCCCCCCTTCTTAAAACGAAACATTTTTTAAAAAACGGGATCGGGGAGGAGGCCACGCCCCCTCCTTTCATCACCAGGGGTTGCGTTTGCAGAGGGGGAACGAATTCCCCTTCAATACTGGGGGTCCCTGGGGGCCAACTAGCCCACCAGGAACCTCCAGTATGCGCCAGGGGGCTGCCTTGCAGAGAGGTGTAATGAGGCCACGCCCCTTTTTACACCTCTCTGCAACGCAACTCCGTGGCGCTTACTGGAGGTACTTGGTGGCCTAGTTGGTTGCTAGGGGACCTCAGGATTCAAGGGGACTTAATCCCCCAACTTAAAATGCGCCACGGGGCGCGTTTGCACAGTGGTGAATATAGGGGGCGGGGCCTGAGGTGATACTGAGCAAACACGCCCTGTGCCGAGTTTTAAGTTGGGGAATTCATTCCTCTTCAATCGAGAGGTCCCCTAGGGGCCAACTATCCCACCAGGTACCTCCAGTAAGCGCCACGGAGCTGCGTTGCAGAGTGTTGTTAAAAGGGGTGTGGCCTCTGAACACCTCTCTGCAACGCAGCTCCAGGGCGCATAATGGAGGTAGCTGGTGGGAAAGTTGGCCGCCAGGGGACCTCAGGATTCAAGGGGACTTAATCCCCTAACTTAGAACACGCCACGGGGCGCGTTTGCACATTGGTGAATGTATGGGTCAGGGCCTGAGGTGATGTGTGTGCAAACACGCCCTGTGACACGTTTTAAGTTGGGGAATTAATTCCTCTTTAATCCAGAGGTCCCCTAGGGGCCAACTAGCCCACCAGGTACCTCCTGGAAGCGCCACGAAGCTCCGTTGCAGAGTGTTGTAAAAAGGAGCGTGGCCTCTGAACACCTCTCTGCAACGCAGCTCCCTGACGCATACTGGAGGTACCTGGTGGGCTAGTTGGCCCCCAGGGGACCGCAGGATTGAAGAGGAATTAATTCCCCAAGTTAAAACGCGCCACAGGGCGTGTTTGCACACGTCACCTCAGGTCCCGCCCCCTTCCTTTACCATTGTACAAATATTCCTCTAAAATCAGCCGAACTACGAATTCCGATTTACTCACCTGTTATCAGGAGAGAACCCAGGGCTGCATCTTTTAGTCCAGCACTAACCCTGAAAAGCAATTCTAAGCGTACTTACTAGTAACCCATCAAGGAGGGCACACTCTGGATCTCCTGTTTGCTGATCTCAACGAAACTGAGGTGGTTAATATTCTACCTCAGACCTGGACCGATCATTCGCTGATCCAGTTTCGGATCTGTATACCTGACGGAAAAACCACTAGACTGCCTCCTGTTACATATCGTATGGGGAGAGACTGGGCAAAACTCATGAGGAGCAGGGCTGAGCCACTTTTTCAAAATCTGCCTCCTTTTGATCCACATGAGTCAGTGGCCGTGAATTATCGTCTGTATCAGAATTATATCCTCGGTGTATTAGATCAGCATGTACCTCTGAAACGCCTGAAGGCCAGATTAAAACATTCTGCACCATGTTACATTGAAGAGCTGAGCATAATACGTAGATCTTGTCGACAGGCGGAAAGGAAATGGCGCAGGCACTATGCTGAGCAGGATAAAGTGGCCTTTAAAAAGGTACAAGCTCAGTATAAAGAGTTGATGGCTAAGGCTAAGGCGGACTTTTTCATCAACTCCATTCTGTCAGCACCAAACAGCACCAGAGCCCTTTTTAAGATCATTAGAGACCTCTCTAATCCCACTAGTGTGGGAAATAAAGTGGTCATGTCACAGGCGCTATGCGACAGAATTGCCTCTCACTTTGAGGAGAAATTGCAAAAATTGTAGGGGGGCTAAATATGTACGGCCCCTCCCCTCTAAATGATAATGGACACATGTCTCCGGAAGAACTAGGGATGGTAACCTCACTGGAGCACTTTATACCTCTCACTAATGAGTTGTTTAACAATTACTCACAGAATGTGAGGTCAGGGTCCCCATTAGACCCCCTACCCAATAAGATCTGGAAAGAGCATGCTTTGGCTCTGCTCCCTCGGCTGTGGCAGATATGCTGCCAATCTTTGGAGGAAGGGGTGGTGCCTGAAACCTGGAAGCTGGCAGTAGTTAGACCACTGCTAAAGAAGCCCTCTCTGGACCCAGGAGATCCTGCTAGTTTTAGACCCATCTCCCTGCTGCCTTTTCCTATAAGATTATTGAAAAGGTAGTGAGCAGATCTCTTTCTGGGTATCTGGAGGAGTTCCATCTCCTGGATAAGAGCCAGTTTGGCTTTAGACCAGGTCACGGAACGGAGACAGCCCTGGTCACGGTGTTGGATAACCTTCGGATGCGGGCTGACAGAGGCCTTTCGTCAGTATTGGTCCTCTTAGACATGTCAGCCGCATTCGATACGGTAAACCACCGAATTCTGTTGAATAGGCTGGAGCATCTGGGAGTGAAGGGATGTGCCTTGAGATGGATACAATCCTATCTCACAGGGAGACAACAGGTGGTCTCTTTGCCCCCTTTTACCTCCAGTAAGACCTTGATGGAACATGGGGTCCCTCAGGGATCGGCCATCAGCCCCATCCTTTTCAACATTTATCTGCAGCCATTAATTCCTATTATCAAAGCGTATGGGATCGATCTTATTAACTACGCGGACGATACCCAACTAGTGTTCTCACTGGAGGGCAAAGGCGCTTTGAATATGGAAGATTTCCAGAAGTGTATGCGTCAGACCTCGGACTGGCTCAGGGCTAACTCACTGCAATTCAACGGAGGCAAAACTGAGGTGATCTACTGCCCCCCAGCGGGAGTAAGAGATTTGCCTTTTGATTTCAGAATGGCCCCAGATGTGGAACCCATTGTCCCAGTGACAACGGTGCGGAATCTGGGGGTCATGTTTGACAATGATCTACAGATGGCTTCCCAAGCAAAAAAACAGTGGGGGTGTGCTGTGCTCTCATGAAAGCCCTACGGGAGATTCTACCTCTCCTGCCTGTGGAGAAAAGACCTTTGGTGGTTCGTAGTATCATCCTAAGTAGGCTGGACTACTGCAACTCTCTGTATCTAGGAGCTCCTCTTTACATCTACCAGAGTCTGCAGAGGGTCCAGTCTATGGCAGCC
This sequence comes from Triturus cristatus, assembly GCF_964204655.1. Taxonomy (NCBI): domain Eukaryota; kingdom Metazoa; phylum Chordata; class Amphibia; order Caudata; family Salamandridae; genus Triturus; species Triturus cristatus. Next base: position 300,713,008 of record NC_140588.1, read on the forward strand.
AAACTGGCGCTGAATAGGAAACGTGGCTCCTCAACCACGCTGGCGCTTCAAGAGCTTCGTTGGCTTCCCATGATGGAAAGGGTTAAATTTAAATCCCTGTGCATTGTCCACAGAGCGGCACACTGTCTTGGTCCTATCACTCTACAGGAAAAAATATCCTGGTACAAACCTCAAAGGACTCTCCGTCCATCGAATGCCTTCTTGCTAAACACTGGTAGGATCAAGAAGGCCAGGATGGGAGGTAGGGCCTTTAGTATAGTGGCCCCGCGACATTGGAATGAACTCCCTCTGAATATTAGACAGGCTAACTCCTTGATGGATTTCAGGCGAAGTTTGAAGACTAGGCTCTTTCCCAGGGTGGGGCACATGGCCTCCTAATTTTCCATTCTTTGATCGGTATCCGTTTTCTATCTTCCCTCGTTTTTTCTGTCACTGCTGCGACACACTTTGTTGGTTCAGAAGTTTCTCTCCATCACAGTCCGAGCGCCAAGATACCCGTTGGGGGATAGTTGCGCGATATAAGAACAAAATACAAATACAAATACAAACTTGTATTTCCTTCCATAGGAATCCATTGTGTGGTTTTCAGCAGAAAAGTTTCTAAGTGTCCATTTTTGAAACTTACAAATATTCCTCTAAAATCAGCCGAACTACGAATTCCAATTTACTCACCTGTTATCAGGAGAGAACCCAGTGCTGCATCTTTTAGACCAGCACTGAGCCTGAAAAATAATTTTAAGCGTACTTAACAGTAACTTGTATTTCCTTCCATAGGAATCCATTGTGTGCTTTTAAGTAGAAAAGTGTCTATTTTCACAAACTAAAAATATTCCTAAAAAATCATCTGTATGACTTAAACACATCATTTCAACTGTTTACATGAGATTCACCTGTGCTGGATCCATGATCCACCACTGAGTATGGAAAAGTTACGATAACACTACTTACCTGCTAAGTGAATTTTCTGCCATAGGATAACATTGGTGATTCTATGTGAAAAATGTTCTGTGTCAACTTTTAAAATACAATAATAATCCTTAAAAATCACTACTGTAACCAAAACGCTTTAACTCAACTGTTTACAGGAGATGTCCAAGGACTGAATCTACCTAACCTAATCTTCTAACCAGTCCTGTGGTTAGAAAAGTAATCCATAAAGTAACTAATTGCATATGACTAGAAATTCACATTGAGCTCAATGTTGCTTTGTGTTTGAAATTAAACAATGTAGTAAATCAGTATCAAAATAATCTATATAACAATTAATACATTAAAAATGTCATCAGTGATGTCATTTGAGATGTCATCAGTGAGTCACTGACCATGTCATGAATGATGTAATATGTGACATCATCAGCAGTGGATTGCGGGCGCGCGTGATGTAGTTAGTACAGCTAACTATATTGGAGGAATTTCAATGGTTTTGTTGGAGTGAAATGTCCAGCTAACTATAACACCCCTAAAACCTATTGTTTTTTCAGTGAATTTCTAAGGTTTTTTTAAATGCTAATTCCTACCTATATCAGGCCTGAAACCTATGGTTTTTTCAGTGAATTTCAAAGGTTTTTTAAATGCTAATTCCTAACTATATCAGGCCTGAAACCTATGGTTTTTTCAGTGAATTTCAAAGGTTTTTTAAATGCTAATTCCTAACTATATCAGGCCTGAAACCTATGTTTTTTTCAGTGAATTTCACTGAAAAAACCATAGGTTTCACACATGTTATAGTTAGCTGGACATTTTACTCGTAAAAAACCAATGAAATTCCCCCGTTATAGTTAGTTCAGCTAACTATAACTCGCGCGCCCGCAATCCACTGCTGATGACGTCACATATTACATCACTCATGACATGGTCAGTGACATCACTCATGACATCACTGATGACATCTCAAATGACATCACTGATGACATCACTGAGTGAGTCATTAAATGTATCTTACTGCAGACTAGTGACTAAACTGTGTAAATGCGTGTATGTGTCTGTATGTTGGTGTATAAGTGGCTGCATGGTTTTGAGAACAGCTATATGAGTGTCTATATGGGTAATTGATTGGTTGTCTGAGTATCTGTATGGGTGCCTGAGTGTTTGTGTGCGTAGGCTGTGTGTGACTCTCTGCATAGATGTGTGAGTGGGTGATTCTATGGGTGCATGGTTTTAAGAGTGCATCTATGATGAACTGTATGGTTGAGTGAGTGTATGTATGGGTGTGTTAGGGATTGAATGTATACCTCAGTAGTACATTTGTGACTAACTACATATGTGAAAGGCAGTATATGTGCGTGTAAGAGTATATAAGTGAGTAGATATGAGAGTGTGTGATTGTGAAAGTGACTGTATGGATGAGTGTGTGCTTGTATCAATGATTCTATAAGAGTGTAAGAATGTGATACTATTTTCATGAGTGAGTGAACTTGAGTGTGTTTTACTGCATAGGTGAGAAAATGGGAGTGTGATTATTTGCATGTCTGAGTAGGTGTAAGAGTAGCTCTATGGATACTTGTTAGTGTGTGAGTGTCTATATAAGTGTTTAAATGTATATGATAGTTTTGTACGGAGTGACTGGAAGTATGAGTGACTGTACAGGTGAGCGAGTGGAGGTATATGAAGACCTAAGAGTTAATAAGTGGGTATGTAGTCATTGGTATTGCACTATACATGGTTTTGAGAATGGAACTCTTACATTTTTAGTTGGTGTATCAAAGGTTATATTAGGGTGGGAGAAGATGCGGTAATTTTTTACTTTGATGATGTCATCAGTGATGTCATCAGTGATGTCATTTGAGATGTCATCAGTGATGTCATGAGTGATGTCTCTGACCATGTCATGAGTGATGTAATATGTGACGTCATCAGCAGTGGATTGCGGGCGCGCGAGTTATAGTTAGCTGAACTAACTATAACGGGGGAATTTCATTGGTTTTTTACGAGTAAAATGTCCAGCTAACTATAACATGTGTGAAACCTATGGTTTTTTCAGTGAATTTGTAAGGTTTTTTAAATGCTATTTCCTAACTATAACGTGTGTGAAACCTATGTTTTTTTCAGTGAATTTGCAAGGTTTTTTAAATGCTAATTCCTAACTATAACGTGTGTGAAACCTATGGTTTTTTCAGTGAATTTCAAAGGTTTTTTTAAATGCTAATTTTAGAATTTTTTAATATATTTTTTATATATTTCTTTTACAAAAATTTCCCTATGTATACATTTATAAATTATCTTTATCCTTTAATTTGGTGTGGCTCATTTTTTTTTACTTTGAATTTGGATAAAGTTGAACAGCATAGTTAATATCTTCTATTAACTTATGTCCACTTTATTTCTTTTTCTTTTTTTTCTATACATTTTTAACGTGCGCGCACTGAGCGCGAACCTAGTACATTTGCGTACATTTTTCATGTATGCATGCGTACGTTATCTACGTACGCATACATACGTTTTAGTGCGCGCTGGCAGCGCGCACCTAGTACGCATGCGTACGTTTTTTGTGTACGCATGCATACGTTATATACGTACGCATACGTCCGTTTTAGTAAGCGCTCGCAGCGTGCACCCAGTACGCATGCGTACGTACGCCTGCGTGCGTCGTGCATGCGTCGTACGTGCTCCGTGCGCTACACTCGCGTATACGCGTAGAGTATGCGCGCTGACGTTCGCGCATGCGCGCGTGCTGCGTATGCGCGTTACGTACGCGCATAATACTTATGCGCATGTGCACATGCGCGTTTGCGCATGCGTAATTGCACCGTGCGCGCTCTGAGCTTGCTCCGTGCGCGCACCTCGGGTTATGTGATTAATAAAACAACACTTTTCATTGGTTTTCATTACTTTCAGTTTCAGATTGTTTCAAAACCACACCCAATCCCCTCATGGCAAGTCATGTGATCAAGAAACATCACTTTTCATTGGTTCAAAGTACTTTCAATTCCAGATTCTTCCAAAACTACACCCACTCCCCTCATTATTAGTTCTGATTCCCTTGGAGAAGGAGCTACTCTGTTTTTGTGAGACAATGGCAGAGCACCAGCCACCTTCTGAGAGTGAGCAGGACACGCTTGAGAGACAGAGGCAGAGGAAGCAGAAAGACTCCTTTATATGGCAGTTTTTCACTTTTCCTGAGGGACAAAAGAAGGTGAATGCACCAAAGGTCACCTGCATACTTTGTCACCGCATCTTGTCACGTGGGAATGCTAATAAGAAGTACTCTTTTAGTATTCACACAATGATGAGGCACGTTGAGAAAATGCATCCTGTGACTTTTCGTCAAGGTTCTGGAGCAAACCCTCCACCTGCTCAGCCGACGACATCTGCAGCAGCTCAGCCGAGCACATCTTCGGCAGCTCAGCCGAGCACTTCTTCTGCAATGGTGCCTTCACCTTCTTACACACCTCTGGATATTCGTCCTTGTTTTGGGAGGATGAGTACACGTTGCATGGATTGTGCTACTCTTATTACTATGGGTGAGAGCAGTGTTGATCTCATTCAGAGAAAATTTGAGGAGCACCCTTGCACTAGGCCATAGTTTTGTTATTTTTTTTTCTGTTTTTCTCTTCCTCTGTCCCTACATCAACTCAAGGGCTCTTTTTAGAGCCACCTAAAATCTAAACACAAAAACTTGTTTTTTGAATCTATTTGTCAATTTTTTTTTGGGGTGCGCGCACCCTGCGCGCACCCAATGATGTTTTTTTTAAAAAAAAATCATTTTTTTCTACTTTAGTAAACCTTCAGGGACTCCCTGACAAAGAGAGGGGAGTGGCAAAGTAATTAAAAAAGAGATGGTGTACATTTCACAGATGAAGGGAAGAGAGTCTTCCTATTAAACTTTAAACTCTGCATCAGTACTTACGTATAGGTACCCTAAACCTATCAAAAAAGATAATAGCTCATTTTAGTGCTGCGTTTGAATTGGCTGTATCTACAAGGAGAGGAAAAGACACACAGAGTGGCTTATCCTCTCCTTGTAAATATGAAGGAGCACCCTGCGCAACTAGTACGTCAAGAAAAGTGACGTAGTGGTGGCGCAGGTGGCTTGTAAATCTGCCCCAGAGATGTTAAGGAAGTTAAGGGTAAAACAGACAAACAGAGAGTGACAGATCCAGAGACAGAAAGCAAACAACTGAGAAGGAGTAAGGCAATTAAAAAGACTAAGACATATGGATACAGAGAAAGAATCATGGATGAAAAATTAGTGATGGAGGTAGTAAAGGTAGGGGAGTAGTAGAGAAGGAGTGAGGGAGTTACAAAAGAGTAGTAAAGCAGGAAGAGAGAGTGAGAAGAGAAATGAGAAAAGCAGAGTAAGGAGAGGTGAAGAAAAGGAAGCATGAAACGAAAGCAGTGACACATACAGATATGTTAAACTTACCTCACCATCAAAGTAACTTATTTAGAAATAAATGTTTTTTTTATTTGCAAGGAAACTGAATTACATTTTCTAAATTTTCTTTCTAGTTCTGAAAAAAAGAAAAAATGTATTAATATTCAACAAGACATTTCATTAAACAGTACATGTTTTTTCATATTTAGCAAAGCAATTTTTTTCCCTTTTTTTGCTGTTTTCAGAATGTTTTGATTTTCACTGAAAATAGTGAAATCAATTGTATTCATCATTTAACAGCGGGCAAAAAAAAAAAACAATCTGAAAGATTGTTTAAAAAAGCCCCAAATGTATCCTCACTAAATCATACCTTAATAGAAATGTCAAAAATACCTTTTAAGTACATTAACGATTTTCAAGAAATAACATCTGTAAACCTTGTTGCAAAAGAACATTTTCCAAAATAATATCTGTCAAAGAAGTCCACAATTGTTTGTTTTACCTTTCCTTGAGGCCAAATGGTAAGTTTAAAATCCTTTTTGAGTGAAATATCCAATTTTAATCCTTTAAAATTTAAATAATGCTTTCTTCCGATGCTGATTTTAGTATTTAAAATTTGGGTTTCAGAAAAACTTAAGTAACAATTGGGTAAATCATAAGGCAAACGTTGCTTGAAAATCAATTGAGAATCATTACACAGTGTCCATCCTTTTTCACATTTAAGATAAACTGTGTAATGACCAGAAGTTATAGAAGGACCGTCATGAAAAATTATTGCAACTGCTACAAAAGTTTTTCCAGATATAGATTATTGATTACCAACAAACTTCTTTAGTAAAGGTTCCAATTTTGTTCCATCAGCTCTACAACGTTGTACCATTAAAATTACATACTGTCCATATTTCCTTAAAAATAACGTGGACAACATTTCAGATTTACATTCAGAACATTCCATGTTGTGATTAGCATCTTTAACTAATTTACTAAAAGTCACTGTTTTACTCTCTGGTAATGGTAAATATATGAACCTTTCAGAATCAACATTAGTACTGCTTGTGTTCATACAGTTATCACAACAATGTTCCCATTTATAAGAGACACCAAATAAATGTTCTACTTCTACCCCTTCATCTTCCAGTACCATCAGGATATACATCAAGAATTCCTGTGCATCTTGCTGGACATTTTGTGTAAACTGTGTACATCCAGAACATACATCTAAAAGATTTCTAACATCAGAAGCACTTTCTATTTTAGTTTTATCATTACTCAGCTTCTCATAAAGGAGACTCAGCAAAGAACAGAATCTTTTTTCATGATTTAGTATTATCTGCTCATTCAAACTTTCAAGATAAAATACAACATTCAGCACTACATTTGCGTAACAGTTGACACCAGAGCTATTTTCAAAATGACAACCAACAACCTCTTCAACATTGTCCTTTTTCTTTTTGCTTGGAATCACATCACTCTCCTTTTGTTTTCTCTTCTGTACATCCTCATTACAGATATTCTCAAATCTCCATTTCTGACAAACAACACGTTTTTCAAACACAGGATACTTACCTAAATGAGGAGCATAGCTTCTTCTTAATCCATTATACTCCTTTACACAGTTTGCATCAGCACTTACTTTTGAGTCATCAAAGTCTATCATGAATAAACCAGATAATTTTTTCACGCGTGACAAAGCAACATATGCCATACCTTCTTTAAACACAGTAGATCCAATGTTTATAAAAGCACTATCAACAGTTAATCCTTGAGACTTGTGAATAGTTACAGCATATGCTAGAGAAATCGGAAACTGCTTCCTACGTACATATAAGTCTTTCACTAGCAAAAAACGAACTGAACAACGACTAATGACTTTAACCTCTTCAAACTGATCAAATTTTATTTTTAAGAATTCAATTCCATCTTTTTTCTGGTACTTTACAAAACCCACAACTTTACCCATAGCTCCATTCACTAAACCTTTTTCTACATCCAAATTACGTCTTAAAATTACTCTACAGTTCATACACACATAAAGATTCTTTTCCAAACCAGCTGTTTTTGAAATGTTTTTCTCCAGAGAATCCAATTTAGTAGCCAATTTGCCTGTCAATATAATAGTTATTCGTTCATGTTGAATTTTATCCACAGCTTCCAGTTTTATGATCTTTTCATTTTCCAATTTCAAAAGTTCTTGATTGAATACAGAGCATTCATGTAGTGTTGGCATTAAGCAGATCACAGTATTTTTTTCAGCAATTTTCTTGTATATTTTCTCTGGAACTATTTCTTCTGTTGTAAACAAATTACTCAGCAATCGACTCTGTAATACTTTTCTGCCATGTTCTGTGAGTAGTCCAATTCTTATATCTTTCAGAATACTTGCATAGTCCTCATCATTGGCTTGCCTCATATTGGTAATGAGTTCCTTATACTCAAAATATGTCCAAATATTTACATTGCCTATACTTCCTAACGACTTTTTCGTGTCTTCATGTGTAAGTGTATGGAATACCGGTTGTCCTTTAACTGGAGTAAGTTGCAAAAGATCCCCAAAAACTATGACGTGTTTTCCTCCAAATAACACGTCATAGTCTGTCTTCAGAATTTGCTGCATTCTTAAATGCACAAAGGCAAGCATTAAGTTTGATACCATGCTTACCTCATCAATAATGAGTACTTTCATTTTCTTCAATACTCTTGAAACTTCCAAGCATGCTTCTCTTGCTAGTTTGTGGTACTGTATTTTGTTCTCGTGCTCTACTGGTAACATTAGCAAACGATGTAAGGTAACTCCTTTTATGTTATACGCTGCTAACCCAGTTGGAGCAGCAACAACACAAGACAAATGGAATCCATTTTCTTCTGTAGGTAGCTTCTAATTACATTAATTAACCCCTTCCATGCTCATGACGGAACGGTTCCGTCATGAGCCACGGTTGAGCTGTGCTCATGACGGAACCGTTCCGTCATGGGCCCGCCCGCGCACGAACCCTTCAGCACCGCGGCGGAATTCGCCCAGCGCTGAAGGGGTTAAGAAACTTTTTCCAGTTCCTGCTTGTCCACTCACATACATCCTGATTGGTTCAAATGATGCACATGAGCACTCTTTCTTTTCATGTAGTAATCCGTGATCAATTTTTTTCCTGACTTCTTCATAAATTTGTTTTTGTTCTTCATTCAGTTGCTGCTCCAAATATGTTAAGTCTACTAAATCTTCCTGAGCTTGATTCATAGCTGTTTCCACTTCATTCATGGCTATTGCTGCTTCATTTTCTACGATTGGTTGTCCTAGAGGATCTTGACTGAATGTCCCAGAACTTTGACTGTCTTGAGAACTGTCTCTAGCTACTTCAGCTGCAATTGTTGCTTCTTGTTCAATTTCTTCATTTAACATTTGAACATAAGTTGTGAAAGTACTGCATTCTATGCTGTCTTTGCTAGCATTGAAGGAATCTTCATAACTCTGGAATTCTCCAAGTAGTTCGTCCTCTGAACGCCATGGTTTAAACAGCTGCAAAAGTGCCAAGTAGTAAAATTCCTTTTTGTCAGGAGTGTCGCAACTCAGCTTCCGGTGATTTATCAAACTTCCTTTTGTTTGCTTCACCAAACATCCTTCCTCACCACTGACTTTATATTTTCCATTGTTGATGTCTTCTGTGGCTTTCCGTGTAAAAATGAAGTTCTGCAGCACTTCATAGAGACACATGTTCTCAAGGTGATGACTTCTTTGTGGGTAATATGTGTCCAACATGTTTGTTCTTAAAATGTCTGTACTTTCTGGTTCGAACTCTGCTAAATATTCAATTTCTCGAATAGATTTCAGTACCCGATTTCGCATTCCTGCAAGGCCTAAACTTACCCAAATTATTCTTCTGGATTTGGAGTACAGACTTGCAGATGATAACCTATCTGAGCATTCGTAGGATCCAATTTCTCGATGCGATAACATCTTTAAACTGAAACTGTATAGCTTCTTACTGACAGTCTTCTCGTGAGAAATCTCTTCCCACATTTCCTTCAATTCCGTTTTCTCAGATTTAGTGATGTAAGATGTGACATAGCGAGCAACAGCAATAGAATTGTCAGCCACATACTGTATATGCATGTTAGCATTCCACATGGATAAAATGACTGGGTTGTAGTCATTTATATATTTTGACTCTTCTTTTCTTCTTAGGTTGTAGGTATTCTTAGGCGATTTTCTTGTAATAGTATGTCGCACAGCTGACATAAAACTGTTTACTCTTCCTTTTGAAAGAACAGGTCGTGGAAATCCAAATCGACATTTTGTGTAGAATTTATTTTTACTCTTGTACTTTCGTCGACAGTATTTTCCACACCGATGACTTTGGAAACGTAAAACTTGCTCTTTTAAATTTTTCTCTTCTGTGCTTTTAGGTATAGCACATGTTGCATATCCTTCGATGAAAGATAAAACTGCATCATCAGAATCTGTTCCAAATTTTGGGGCATCCTTGATCCACAACAGCATATGAATATGAGGAGCACCTCTGGCTTGGTACTCTTTTCTCCAAAAGAAATCCACAACTTCTCCAAGAGGTGGATTTTTTTATTGCAGATGAAGGACATCATAGCCTCAAATCTATGATTGAAATATCTGCAAACATTAACCGGATCCAATGAGCACAATTCTCCTGCTGTCTTGTATTGGATGTTTTCAATATTTGAATTTGCCTCTCGAAGAAAATCCAGAAGATCATCCCAAGCGTACTCAGCACAGCTTAGGGTAAGGAACCATGTAGGAGTTCCTAAATTCCGTAACATACACTTCAATTCTCCATGGCGTCGGTACCAATATTCATTAGTCCCACGCTGAAAAGCCATCAAATTGATCGATTGAGATTCCAAATGATCATCTCGCTGTTGCACTTTGTTCATAAAATCCTTTGCAGTCACATTACGTAGATGTACTTCAGTTTTCAAAATGTGATTTACTCCATAAGATAGTGCTGACAAGTCACTTTCAAATAAAAGATGGAACAAATAAGGAATACTTTGACGAAATCTGGGATCTTCTGCATATAATCTTGTAGTCTGATACTCCGAAGCAGGAATCTGTACTGGACGTTCATCATATCGTCCTCCTTCTCCTGTAGGAAACAGTTGGGGAAAACAATGAGCTTCCAAGCTCTCTTCCCATACACTCACAGGAGTTCCTTTTGCTTTCTTCATCTGAAACAGATCAATAGCGTTTCCCATAACTTCTTTAGAATGAAGAGGATGTATGCTGAAATGTTCATAAATTTCTTCTTCTTTCGACTTATCCACTTTTTCAATTTGCCCAGTTGGTATTCCTGTGTCTTCTAATATTTCTTCTTCATCTTCATCCATATAAATGGCTTCATACCATTTATTATTTTTTATCAAATACAAATTTGCTCTTTGTACTTTTCGTACATCCACCAGCTCCTGCCAAATTTTCTTATTCTTTGTAGGTACACCATTAACCAGAATAACTAATGGTTCAGTTTCCAAAGTATCTGCATCAATTGTTTCCATATTTTTTTTCAAATCCAATGGCAAATAGACAACTCTTCCTTTTAAACCTCTTTGTAAATCCGAAGGAGGTAATTTACCAGTTTTTGGCTCCATACGCACTATGGTCTGAAATGGATGGACACATTGAATGAGTATAGACTCATACGTATTTAAATCAGAAAGTTCTGGAGGAATATCAACCAATTCTAAATTATTATGTACAGCTCTAGCTGGCATTCTATTTTCTTCTAACTTGTTATAGCAGTATTTACATATACGCTGATCTTCTCCCAAATCAAAACAATTTTCCAGAAATATATATGTTGCAAAATCTTTCCACCTATAATTATCTTCATTTTCACTTTTTTTATACAGATCAACATTCCTTGTTTGATTTTTATAATGACTTCTCCGGCAACAAATACAAGTAATATTTGGTCTTTCATTAGAGATGATAGTAAATTTTGTCATTTGATCTTCAAAATTTTTACTAACAGTAAGTTCTACATTCTCTTCCACATTTTCATCAATAACTGTGTCATTTTCTGCACTTTCTTGCTCTGGACCAAAGTAACAAAACTGAATTTCATCAGTAACCTTCACTACATCTGATACAGATCCACGGAACAGAGCATTATTCAACTCATTTAACTTTAGTGCTGGACTTTTAGCAAAATACAATGTTCTCACAAACTTTCTCATTTCAGTATGATGAACAGCCAGCATCCTAAAATGGTGAAAAACACTTTGACACACTTTCCTAGATAGACAAGCCAGAGAATGTCCTTGCAAACCAGTATTCTCTCTCACTCTGCATGGATCTAGTCTTTGAAGCACCTTAATTTTCTGTTTAACACTCTTTTTACTATATTCTCTTAGAAAGTCACGTAATTTATCAATAGATTCCTGACGCACAGTACAAATACTACTACAATTCCAAGTGTACACTGGGGCCTTAGGACGTCTCCCCATAAGCTCATCAGCCATCACTTCTTCCTCATTTCTTGGAACCATTTTCTCCTTTTCCATTACACAGCCATCTTTCACTTCATATGCTCTACCATTGGTGTCAACTGCATGCAACAAACTATTACTTTGAAGATAACTCTCTTCATTAAAAAATGGCTCAGTACTTGAACTATGCTTCCATTCTCCTAAGAACACTTTACAAAAGGTATTTTTTTTTCACTTCTCTTTTCCTTTTGCTTTGTGACTTCATTGCATTGACTAATTTATATAATCTACGCATCCTGTTCAAAATTAAAATGAATAGTTTTTTTTTTATTTCTAAAGCCTTGGTAACAATACTTTCAATCAATTTCTTTTTCTTATAAAATTTGGTTTTCTTCTTATATTTTTTCATATCCTTTAGCAAATTTAACATCACTCTTCTCTGAAACATTTTTCGACGAATGTTTTTAAAATCTATTTTTTTTGTTAAGTCATTCTTTCTTACTTCTGAGTCTATATTAGCATTTTGTTTTTGCTGTCCACTCTGTTGTTGTTTTGTACTTGAAACACTGTTTGAATTTATCTTTCGATCATTTTTTTTTGAAGATATTTTTTAAAAATTCTTTAGTCTGCTTACCAGAAGACTTTTTCTGTTTTCCAACACGAGCTTCTCCTCCTATTTTTTTGTTACCAGTTGTCTTCAAATATAGTTGTTGTTGCTTTTCTTTTCTCTTTCTTGACTTTATAGGCATCTTTAAATTGTTTCACTGTTGCTCAGCAATACCTGCAAGAAACTAAAAAAAATACCTTTATGTAATTTTAATTCATTACAATTTTTTTTTTGAGCTTTTCAAATCCTATCACATGAGCTGACCCTTTCCTACGAGTCCAAGTCTTACAAAACAAGACAAACATGAATTAAATCTCTGACAACAATTCCTGTGTGCACACAGACTCATGGTGTGATTCTAGGCAGAAAACGATATTTGATTGGCAATTTGAAAGCACATTTACTACTGTGGAGGAGCAAGTGATAATTACTGTGACATCCTGACACATTTTTCTTATATTTTAGAGAAGCAGAAAAGAGCACATGTCCTTACAGCTATTTGAGACCATGACCATGTGTTACAGGGTGAGTGATTAGACTAGAGCAAAGGAAATGAGCCTTGGTGACATTGAATCTGTTTGCGTTACACACTGCTATCTGAAACACCACACACAGCTGTGTAGTATGCACGGGAGTGTACGAGAAGCTGCTGCGTGTGTGCAAAGAGTGTGTTTCTGGAGACTATGTATTGTCAGCTCAAGCGAGATCTGCATGGAAACTTGCACAACTGCATGAAGAGTGCAGACGTGTATAAGAGTAGATGTGTGGTAAGGGTTAATTGGACTTTTGAACATGTAGGAACAACCTCAGCCATTGCAAGAATTGATGAAAAATCTACCATGCTATTTTCAAATGTGTTTGCATTTGCCTCTCATTTTTGAGATAGTGATTTCTGCTGAGTGCTAACCAACACATTTGAAGAAAACAAGCTGGCCCTTTCCTGAAAGTGCAAGTTTTACAGAACAACAGCAACACAAATTAAATCTCTGACAACAATTCCTGTGTGCACACAGACTCATGGTGTGATTCTAGGCAGAAAGCGATATTTCCTTTGGCAATTTGAAAGCACATTTAGTACTGTGGAGGAGCAAGTGATAATTACCGTGACAGCCTGACACATTTTTCTTATTTTTTAGACAAGCAGAAAAAAGCACATGTCCTAACAGCTCCTTGAGACCATGACCATGTGTTACAGGGTGAGTGATTAGACTACAGCAAAGGAAATGAGCCTTGATGACGTTGAATGTGTTTGCGTTACACACTGCTATCTGAAACACAACACAGAGCTGAGTATTACGCATGGGAGTGTAGGAGAAGCTGCTGCATGTGTGCAAAGAGTGTGTTTCTGGAGACTGTGTATTGTCAGTTGCAAGAGAGATCTGTATGGAGACTTGCACAACAGCATGAACACTGCAGATATGTGTGTAAGAGTACATGTGTGGTAAGGGTTAATTGGAGTTTTGAACATGTAGGAACAACCTCAGCCATTGCAAGATTTGATGAAAAATCTACCATGCTATTTTCAAATGTGTTTGCCTTTACCTCTCATTTTTGAGATAGTGATTTCTGCTGACTGCTAACCAACACATTTGAAGAAAACAAGCTGGCCCTTTCCTGAAAGTGCAAGTTTTACAGAACAAGAGCAACACAAATTAAATCTCTGACAACAATTCCTGTGTGCACACAGACTCATGGTGTGATTCTAGGCAGAAAGCGATATTTCCTTTGGCAATTTGAAAGCACATTTAGTACTGTGGAGGAGCAAGTGATAATTACTTTGACAGCCTGACACATTTTTCTTATATTTTAGACAAGCAGAAAAGAGCACATGTCCTAACAGCTCTTTCAGACCATGACCATGTGTTACAGGGTGAGTGATTAGAGTACAGCAAAGGAAATGAGCCTTGATGATGTTGAATGTATTTGCGTTACACACTGCTATCTGAAACACAACACAGAGCTGAGTATTACGCATGGGTGTGTAGGAGAAGCTGCTACATGTGTGCAAAGAGTGTGTTTCTGGAGACTGTGTATTGTCAGTTGCAAGAGAGATCTGCATGGAGACTTGCACAACTGCATGAACACTGCAGATATGTGTGTAAGAGTACATGTGTGGTAAGGGTTAATTGGAGTTTTGAACATGTAGGAACAACCTCAGCTATTGCAAGATTTGATGAAAAATCTACCCTGTTGAATTCAAATGTGTTAGCATTTGCCTCTCATTTCTGAGATCAGGATTGCTACTGAGTACTAGCCATCACACTTTAAGAAAAAAAGCTGCCCTTTTCCTGCGAGTACAAATTTTACAGAACAACAGCAACACAAATGAAATCTCTGACATCAATTCCTGTGTGCACACTGTCTCATAGTGTGATTCTAGGCACAAAACAGTATTCCTGGGTGATACCAAGCCCTTTCCTGAAAGTGCAAGTTTTACAGAACAACAGCAACACAAATTAAATCTAACATGTTCAAGGCACTTAAATATCTTCCTTAACATAAAATGTAAAACACAACTTTTAAAGTGGTAGGAAAATGTGCCATGCTATTTTCAAATGTGTTTGCATTTGCCTCTCATTTTTGAGATAATGATTTCTGCTGAGTGCTAACCAACACATTTGAAGAAAACAAGCTGGCCCTTTCCTGAAAGTGCAAGTTTTACAGAACAACAGCAACACAAATTAAATCTCTGACAACAATTCCTGTGTGCACACAGACTCATGGTGTGATTCTAGGCAGAAAACGATATTTGATTGGCAATTTCAAAGCACATTTAGTACTGTGGAGGAGCAAGTGATAATTACTGTGACAGCCTGACACATTTTTCTTATATTTTAGACAAGCAGAAAAGAGCACATGTCCTAACAGCTCCTTCAGACCATGACCATGTGTTACAGGGTGAGTGATTAGAGTACAGCAAAGGAAATGAGCCTTGATGATGTTGAATGTGTTTGCGTTACACACTGCTATCTGAAACACAACACAGAGCTGAGTATTACGCATGGGTGTGTAGGAGAAGCTGCTACATGTGTGCAAAGAGTGTGTTTCTGGAGACTGTGTATTGTCAGTTGCAAGAGAGATCTGCATGGAGACTTGCACAACTGCATGAACACTGCAGATATGTGTGTAAGAGTACATGTGTGGTAAGGGTTAATTGGAGTTTTGAACATGTAGGAACAACCTCAGCTATTGCAAGATTTGATGAAAAATCTACCATGCTATTTTCAAATGTGTTTGCATTTGCCTCTCATTTTTGAGATAGTGATTTTTGCTGAGTGCTAACCAAAACATTTGAAGAAAACAAGCTGGCCCTTTCCTGAAAGTGCAAGTTTTACAGAACAACAGCAACACAAATTAAATCTATGACAACAATTCCTGTGTGCACACAGACTCATGGTGTGATTCTAGGCAGAAAGCGATATTTCCTTTGGCAATTTGAAAGCACATTTAGTACTGTGGAGGAGCAAGTGATAATTACTGTGACAGCCTGCCACATTTTTCTTATATTTTAGACAAGCAGAAAAAAGCACATGTCCTAACAGCTCCTTGAGACCATGACCGGTGAGTGATTAGACTACAGCAAAGGAAATGAGCCTTAATGACGTTGAATGTGTTTGCGTTACACACTGCTATCTGAAACACAACACAGAGCTGAGTATTATGCATGGGAGTGTAGGAGAAGCTGCTGCATGTGTGCAAAGAGTTTGTTTCTGGAGACTGTGTATTGTCAGTTGCAAGAGAGATCTGCATGGAGACTTGCACAACTGCATAAACACTGCAGATATGTGTGTAAGAGTACATGTGTGGTAAGGGTTAATTGGAGTTTTGAACATGTAGGAACTACCTCACCCATTACAAGATTGGATGAAAAATCTACCCTGTTGAATTCAAATGTGTTAGCATTTGCCTCTCATTTCTGAGATCAGGATTGCTACTGAGTGCTAGCCATCACACTTTAAGAAAAAAAGCTGCCCTTTTCCTGCGAGTACAAATTTTACAGAACAACAGCAACACAAATGAAATCTCTGACATCAATTCCTGTGTGCACACTGTCTCATGGTGTGATTCTAGGCACAAAACAGTATTCCTGTGTGATACCAGGACCTTTCCTGAAAGTGCAAGTTTTACAGAACAACAGCAACACAAATTAAATCTAACATGTTCAAGGCATTTAAATATCTTCCTTAACATAAAATGTAAAACACAACTTTTAAAGTGGTAGGAAAATGTACCATGCTATTTTCAAATGTGTTTGCATTTGCCTCTCATTTTTGAGATAGTGATTTCTGCTGAGTGCTAACCAACACATTTGAAGAAAACAAGCTGGCCCTTTCCTGAAAGTGCAAGTTTTACAGAACAACAGCAACACAAATTAAATCTCTGACAACAATTCCTGTGTGCACACAGACTCATGGTGTGATTCTAGGCAGAAAACGATATTTGATTGGCAATTTCAAAGCACATTTACTACTGTGGAGGAGCAAGTAATAATTACTGTGACAACCTGACACATTTTTCTTATATTTTAGACAAGCAGAAAAGAACACATGTCCTAACAGCTCCTTGAGACCATGACCATGTGTTACAAAAAACAAGCTGCCCCTTTCCTGCGAGTGCAAGGGTAATAGAGCAAGACCAACACGAATTAAATCTCTGATAACAATTCCTGTGTGCACACTGTCTCATGGTGTGATTCTAGGCAGAAAACAGTATTCCTGGGTGATACCAGTACACCTTAACTTATAGTGAAGACATACTCCATAATATCTAACATGTTCAAGGCACTTAAATATCTTCCTTAACATAAAATGTAAAACACAACTTTTAAAGTGGTAGGAAAATGTACCATGCTATTTTCAAATGTGTTTGCATTTGCCTCTCATTTGTGAATAACTGATTTCTGCTGAATGCTAACCATCACACTTTAAGAAAACAAACTGCCCCTTTTCTGCAAGTGCAAGGCTAACAGAAACAAGAGCAACACAAATTAAATATCTGACAACAAATCCTGTGTGCAGACAGACTCATGATGTTATTCTAGGCACAAAACAGTATTCCTCAGTGATACCACTACACCTTAACTTACAGTGAAGACATACTCCATAATATCTTACAAGTTCAAGACAGTTAAATATCTCCTAAAACACAAAATGTAAAACACAACTTTAAAACAAGAATGACAATTCTATTATTTATATCAAAATACACCACATACATCCCCTCCCAAACTCATAACTCACCTTTAAAATTAGTTAG
This sequence comes from Triturus cristatus, assembly GCF_964204655.1. Lineage (NCBI taxonomy): Eukaryota > Metazoa > Chordata > Amphibia > Caudata > Salamandridae > Triturus > Triturus cristatus. The sequence goes on from NC_140588.1 coordinate 300,730,638, forward strand.
TTGAGAAAGAAATGTGGCACTCAAACAGCAGATTATCAGAGCCAGAATCTCAGAGCTGTCTACCTCTCTCCTCTCACCACAACCAGTAAATGGCAATTTTTCCCTCTCTTTTTTCACACATATACATGTTAATGTAAAATCACAGTCCTTCCCACATTTTTTCAAATGGAATCACACATTTCTATTGGTTGCAACTTTCAACCCCTTTCCAAACCATCCCTTCCCCCAACATGACTTCTGCCTGCTACCATAGCAACAGGTCATGGAACACTGGTGTGAGCAGAGAGGTCAGAAGTTCAGCACACAATGTTTCTAATCCAAACAGCAAGAGTGCTTGACTTTTCAAACCTAACAGCAAATCCAAAGTAATGTTCAGTGGGAACACATTTTTCTGTACCAATCCAAAACATGCTTTTAAAAAACATACAGCCTAGTTTTAACTGTAAAATAGTTTGAATCAGCCAATGAGTTCTTTTTATTAAAAAAAGTATGTATGCCTCAATGTTTCAACTGTCTTTCTTTTCATATTGCCATTCTACTGAAAGACACCTCCTGAGTGCATCCTGTTCTCCTTGGAAGATGTTCACAGTGTGGATTGTAGGTCATAGCTATGTCTTCTGGAGTGAAAAGTATGCAGAAAAAAGAGGTATTTTCAAAGACCTTGCTTTGCCAAATGTAGACATTAAATGGATTGGTCAGAGAGGGTTAAAGTGGCACCAATTAATGCCTTTGGTGAAAACCTTTCTACATCTCCCACAGCCTAACCTTATTATTGTGCACTGTGGTGGAAATGACCTAGGCACTTTAACTGGGGTAGGTCTGGAAATGCTTATTAAGGACACCTTTGTGCAATTGATGTCACTTTTTCCACAAACTGCCTTTGTATATTCTAATATATGCCAAAGGCAAAAGTGGAACTGGTCCAACCAATTTTGTCCGCAGATTGACAAAGCAAGAAAGCACGTCAATAAGTCTGTTTCTGCTTTCCTCAGAGACTATGGTATGGGTTTTATATACCACAACAACTTGTGTTACAACATGCAAGACATTTATAGAGTAGACGGTGTACATTTCAATGATGGAGGGAACAGAGTCTTCCTCTTGAACTTTAGACTCTGCATCGGTACTTACTTGTAGGTACCGAAAAACACTCAATAAACACAAGGGCTCTTTTTAGAGCCACCTAATATCTAAACACTTAAACTTGATTTTTTATTTCTATTTTTTTTAATGTTTTTTTTCGGGTGCGTGCAGAGCGCGCACCTCGCGATGTTTTTAAAAAAAATTAAAATCTTTTTTTTTTGCCCTTCGTGGTCCTACTGTGACCCCCTGACAATGGCTAGGGGGTCAAGAACTCCCTACCCTGCCCCCTATTCACGTTCTCCACCTTTCCTTTTCAGTGCGACAGACAAAATGGCGGCCGACACTTCCTGATTTCGACCGATTCGAATGTTTACTGACATCTAACAACCAATCAGAAATACGCTCGCGCACGGCAGGGTGCGCGCACAGGGCTTGCACAGTGCGCGCACCCTGCGCACGTATAGATGTTGATATGCTTTTAAATGCTATTTTCTCAGGAAATACTGAACAGATTTACACCAGACCTGCGAACGGCATTTCCTTGACCTTATGGCTACCTCTCTGCCAAATTTCACGTAATTCTGTTCAGCCGTTCGGGCTGTAGCTGCGACTAAAGGTCCTATGGAAAAAATGCATGGGGAAAACGCGTTTTGGGACCCCCCCTTTTTCTCGGCCCCTGCTTGACAAATCACCCCGAGACTTTCAGGGTAGGAGCTGAGCGGAGCGCCCCATTAGTTTTGAAAATTTCGCGAGGATTCGTCAACCAGCGCGAAAGTTATTCAAAATAGAATTTTGAGATTTCCTATGGAAACACGGTCCTAACTATAACTATCTACTGGCGACCGCCAGTAGATAATATATATATATATATATATATATATATATATATCACTACCACACTCCCTTGTCTCCTAAGGAAGTAGAGCACACACAGGATTGCAGGTAAGCTGTTCTTTAATTAACCCATCGGCATGACGCGTTTCGTTTTTCAACTTCCTCAGATGCCGCCAAAATTTTCAAATGGTTCTCCAGCCCACCTTTTCAAGATGCATGCCCGCTGCGATTGGCTGAGGCATTACTGGCAGAATAGCACAGGGAAAACCCGACCCAGATGTCTGAGTCCGTACGGAGCAGACACAGAAACATAAGTACTGGCCCCAGTGGGCGGTGTCTGCTCCCTTCTCCCCATGCGTTGCCTGGATCTTTTTGATGTGGACGGCGTAACAGCTCCCCTGGTCCCTCACCCCGCCGCTGAAGTCCCGACTCATGTCCGGAAACACCGCTTTAGTAAACAGTGTGTTCCCGCGAAGTCGCAGTCCATTAATTCAATGGCCGGGCATATCCTGGGCGTGCGGCGTTCCAGCGTTACCAAAGTGTTTTTTAGTTGTCCCAAAAAGTTGCCACAGAAACCACCGGACTCTTGAGGGGTGGGTACTCCAAAGGTGCTTGTGGCTGCACCTCATAACATCACTACCACACTCCCTTGTCTCCTAAGGAAGTAGAGCACACACAGGATTGCAAGTAAGCTGTTCTTTAATTAACCCATCGGCATGACGCGTTTAGTTTTTCAACTTCCTCAGATGCCGCCAAAATTTTCAAATGGTTCTCCAGCCCACCTTTTCAAGAAGCATGCCCGCTGCGATTGGCTGAGGCATTACTGGCAGAATAGCACAGGGAAAACCCGACCCAGATGTCTGAGTCCGTACGGAGCAGACACCGAAACGTAAGTACTGGCCCCAGTGGGCGGTGTCTGCTCCCTTCTCCCCATGCGTTGCCTGGATCTTTTTGATGTGGACGGCGTAACAGCTCCCCTGGTCCCTCACCCCGCCGCTGAAGTCCCGACTCATGTCCGGAAACACCGCTTTAGTAAACAGTGTGTTCCCGCGAAGTCGCAGTCCATTAATTCAATGGCCGGGCATATCCTGGGCGTGCGGCGTTCCAGCGTTACCAAAGTGTTTTTTAGTTGTCCCAAAAAGTTGCCACAGAAACCACCGGACTCTTGAGGGGTGGGTACTCCAAAGGTACTTGTGGCTGCACCTCATAACATCACTACCACACTCCCTTGTCTCCTAAGGAAGTAGAGCACACACAGGATTGCAGGTAAGCTGTTCTTTAATTAACCCATCGGCATGACGCGTTTCGATTTTCAACTTCCTCAGATGCCGCCAAAATTTTCAAATGGTTCTCCAGCCCACCTTTTCAAGAAGCATGCCCGCTGCGATTGGCTGAGGCATTACTGGCAGAATAGCACAGGGAAAACCCGACCCAGATGTCTGAGTCCGTACGGAGCAGACACCGAAACGTAAGTACTGGCCCCAGTGGGCGGTGTCTGCTCCCTTCTCCCCATGCGTTGCCTGGATCTTTTTGATGTGGACGGCGTAACAGCTCCCCTGGTTCCTCACCCCGCCGCTGAAGCCCCGACTCATGTCCGGAAACACCGCTTTAGTAAACAGTGTGTTCCCGCGAAGTCGCAGTCCATTAATTCAATGGCCGGGCATATCCTGGGCGTGCGGCGTTCCAGCGTTACCAAAGTGTTTTTTAGTTGTCCCAAAAAGTTGCCACAGAAACCACCGGACTCTTGAGGGGTGGGTACTCCAAAGGTGCTTGTGGCTGCACCTCATAACATCACTACCACACTCCCTTGTCTCCTAAGGAAGTAGAGCACACACAGGATTGCAGGTAAGCTGTTCTTTAATTAACCCATCGGCATGACGCGTTTCGTTTTTCAACTTCCTCAGATGCCGCCAAAATTTTCAAATGGTTCTCCAGCCCACCTTTTCAAGAAGCATGCCCGCTGCGATTGGCTGAGGCATTACTGGCAGAATAGCACAGGGAAAACCCGACCCAGATGTCTGAGTCCGTACGGAGCAGACACCGAAACGTAAGTACTGGCCCCAGTGGGCAGTGTCTGCTCCCTTCTCCCCATGCGTTGCCTGGATCTTTTTGATGTGGACGGCGTAACAGCTCCCCTGGTCCCTCACCCCGCCGCTGAAGTCCCGACTCATGTCCGGAAACACCGCTTTAGTAAACAGTGTGTTCCCGCAAAGTCGCAGTCCATTAATTCAATGGCCGGGCATATCCTGGGCGTGCGGCGTTCCAGCGTTACCAAAGTGTTTTTTAGTTGTCCCAAAAAGTTGCCACAGAAACCACCGGACTCTTGAGGGGTGGGTACTCCAAAGGTGCTTGTGGCTGCACCTCATAACATCACTACCACACTCCCTTGTCTCCTAAGGAAGTAGAGCACACACAGGATTGCAGGTAAGCTGTTCTTTAATTAACCCATCGGCATGATGCGTTTCGTTTTTCAACTTCCTCAGATGCCGCCAAAATTTTCAAATGGTTCTCCAGCCCACCTTTTCAAGAAGCATGCCCGCTGCGATTGGCTGAGGCATTACTGGCAGAATAGCACAGGGAAAACCCGACCCAGATGTCTGAGTCCGTACGAAGCAGACACCGAAATGTAAGTACTGGCCCCAGTGGGCGGTGTCTGCTCCCTTCTCCCCATGCGTTGCCTGGGTCTTTTTGATGTGGACGGCGTAACAGCTCCCCTGGTTCCTCACCTCGCTGCTGAAGTCCCGACTCATGTCCGGAAACACCGCTTTAGTAAACAGTGTGTTCCCGCAAAGTCGCAGTCCATTAATTCAATGGCCGGGCATATCCTGGGCGTGCGGCGTTCCAGCGTTACCAAAGTGTTTTTTAGTTGTCCCAAAAAGTTGCCACAGAAACCACCGGACTCTTGAGGGGTGGGTACTCCAAAGGTGCTTGTGGCTGCACCTCATAACATCACTACCACACTCCCTTGTCTCCTAAGGACGTAGAGCACACACAGGATTACAGGTAAGCTGTTCTTTAATTAACCCATCGGCATGACGCGTTTCGTTTTTCAACTTCCTCAGATGCCGCCAAAATTTTCAAATGGTTCTCCAGCCCACCTTTTCAAGAAGCATGCCCGCTGCGATTGGCTGAGGCATTACTGGCAGAATAGCACAGGGAAAACCCGACCCAGATGTCTGAGTCCGTACGGAGCAGACATCGAAACGTAAGTACTGGCCCCAGTGGGCGGTGTCTGCTCCCTTCTCCCCATGCGTTGCCTGGATCTTTTTGATGTGGACGGCGTAACAGCTCCTCTGGTCCCTCACCCCGCCGCTGAAGTCCCGACTCATGTCCAGAAACACCGCTTTAGTAAACAGTGTGTTCCCGCGAAGTCGCAGTCCATTAATTCAATGGCCGGGCATATCCTGGGCGTGCGGCGTTCCAGCGTTATCAAAGTGTTTTTTAGTTGTCCCAAAAAGTTGCCACAGAAACCACTGGACTCTTGAGGGGTGGGTACTCCAAAGGTGCTTGTGGCTGCACCTCATAACATCACTACCACACTCCCTTGTCTCCTAAGGAAGTAGAGCACACACAGGATTGCAGGTAAGCTGTTCTTTATTTAACCCATCGGCATGACGCGTTTCGTTGTTCAACTTCCTCAGATGCCGCCAAAATTTTCAAATGGTTCTCCAGCCCACCTTTTCAAGAAGCATGCCCGCTGCGATTGGCTGAGGCATTACTGGCAGAATAGCACAGGGAAAAACCACTCCTCAATCAAAAAAGGAATGACGCCATGTCTTGACAGTCCACATCAGTTATGTCATGAGTGATGTCATTTGAGATGTCATCAGTGATGTCATCAGTGATATCACTGATCATGTCATGAGTGATGTAATATGTGACATCATCAGCAGTGCATTGCGGGGGCGCAAGTTATAGTTAGCTGAACTAACTATAACGGTGGAATTTCTTTGGTTTTGTACGAGTGAAATGTCCAACTAACTATAACTTTCCCTAAAACCTATGGTTTTTTCAGTGAATTTCAAAGGTTTTTTAAATGCTAATTTCTAACTATAATGTGCCTGAAACATATGGTTTTTTTGTGAACTTCAAAGGTTTTTTAAATGATAATTTCTAAATTTAACTTGACTGAAACCTATGGTTTTTTAAGTGAATTTCAATGGTTTTTTAAATGCTAGATTCTAACTATGCCTACAGAGGTAGGACATGTGAAGAAAGAAGAAAAAACACACATAAAGAAAAAAAAGAAATGCAGAAAGAAGCAACAGAAGTCCTCAAAGACGAAGAAAAGTACATGGAGAAAGAAAACGTGCAGAAAGAACAAACAGAGGAGCAGAAAGAAGCCTTGTTGCAAAATTATCCTGTACCCTGAACTTTTCAGACGGGTACTGGTGGTAACTGACTCTGACTAACCAGGCCTAGAGCCAGTGCTATGCTAAAAGACACTTAGAATACAGTGAAAACACCTACATACACTAGGGAACACTATGCGTTGGGGTACCCTGTAATTAGCATGACCTCCTCTGTAAGTCCCTAGTACATAATAGGGCAGGGGGATTAAAACTACCTCTTAAAACGTGCCATGGGGCGCGTTTGCACACTGGTGAAGGGAGGGGGGGCCTGAGGTTACATGTGTGCAAACACGCCATGTGGCCATTTTAAGTTGGGGGATAAAGTCCCCTTGAACGCAGGCCTGTGGCCCTTACTGGCGGTACCTGGTGGCATTGTTGGCCCCCAGGGGCCCTCAGGGTTAAAGGGGACTTAATTCCCCAACTTAAAATGCGCCACAGGGCGTGTTTGCACACATGTCACCTCAGGCCCCGCCCCCTCCCTTCACTGCTGTGCAAAAGGCACCCCGTGGCACGTTTTAAGTTGGGGATTAAGTCCCCTTGAATCCTGAAAGTCCCTGGGTCCAACTAGCCCGCCATGTAGCTCCAGTAAGCACCACAGAGCTGCGTTGCAGAGAGGTGGTCCGAGGCCATGCCCCATTTTACACCTCTCTGCAATGCAACTCTGTGGCACTTACTGGACATACCTGGTGGGTTAGTTGGCCACCATATTGAACCCTTTTCCGCCCGGTTGACTTGTCTTTCCATCCGCCGCAGACCCCCCAGCCACTGTAATATGGCAGGGGGTCTTTGCTACAGGGATGGCGGGTGGATCGCCCCCGCCGGGGCGATCCGCCCGCCATCCTAATGGGGCCCTTAGGGAGGAAGGCCTCACATATTCTTTAATGTTTCTGGCCAAGTTGAAAATCATGCTAGATGGCAAAACTCACTTCCGGAGTGAACCACAGGAGCCCTGGGATTGGCTGGAGTCATACAGGGCGGGAACCCCTTTAGCAGCAATGCAAAGAGAGCCGGGAGAAAGCAGAATAAACAGACACGGATCCAACCGCACCAGAAATAGAAGCATATTAAAAAAGTCAACCAAGTCACAGACTGAGCAGGAAAAGGCAGCAGCAATTTATGATCGCGATACAGACGGGATCAGATTCAGAACATGGCTCCATGTCCGAGAATCATACAGCCGACTCCAACTCAGAGAAGTCTATACCAAGGCAGCAGCTATTCAGGCAGCGGCAGAGATCGTGATACAGACGGGATCAGATTCAGAAAATGGCTCTATGTCTGAGAATCATACAGCAGACTCTGACTCAGAGAAGTTTATAACGGAGGAGGAGGGTCTCCCTGTGGTGACCCCACAGACAGCACATGATCGAATTTGATTTTGCAATGCTGAATGCAAGTCACTCAGCCGCACTGTGCTAATATCAGGAGACCCTCAGATAGAAGAGGAGTTATGGGGAATGCTCCGGCAATGAGGTACCTGACCACTGATGAGGAATTGGTCTACTGTATGGCTCTCCTTGGGTGGGGAGTATAATGGTTGCGCACTGTGGTGCCCAGTGCCTGACCTGAATTTGATTGATGATTTGATTTTGATTGGTATATTTGTAAAGCGCACGAATGCCTGGGGGCGTCTTGGCATCCTGGACACTGCCCAGATGAAATATCGCTCACCAGAATTTCCTTGCAACTTTGTTTGGGCCAGAGCACCTGCTTGGTATTTGGATTCAGGAAGCCTGCCCCCCATCACCTGACCCCTTATAGGAGCCCGGTGGAGCTTTGTTGTATTGGTTAAAATTTATTTGGGTGGACAGCTATTGCTACTTGGTCCTGGGGATGGGGAGTTTGATGATCTGGACTTATTGTTTTTAATTATCTCCGGGGGACTCACTAACTGATGTATGGGGCGCAGATTGCCCGTGGTCAGTTTTCTGAATGTCTAATAGAACACAGATTCTCCTTTGTATAACCTGGAATGTCCAGAGGATGGAATGAGCTGCAAAGTGTCATGATATCCACAGGTATTTGCGGCATAGAGGGATCCTTATAGTGATGATACAGGAGACCCATTTTACTGAAGTAAAGCATTTGCCACTTCGTACTCTTCTTATGAGAGATGGACAATGGTGTGGGTCAGAGCTGGAACCCCATTCAAACTCATGTGGTCACTAATTGATAGGGAGGGCCGGTAATATTTAGTGTGCGGTAGGTTACTGGGGAGAGAAGTAACGCTGGGAAGTGTTTATGCTCCTAATCAGGACCAACTTGCTTTTCACCTGGCTCTTACAGCCCTACTGGGGTTACCGGTAGGTGGAGACTTCCTTTTGGGAGGGGATTAGAGACTGGATACAACATTGGGGACTGTAAGATGTTTGGCAAACCCAACATGGACTTGAGCATGTTTTTCGTTTTTCTCCCATATACGTGCACTACACACCAGGATAGATACAGTTTTGTGCTTAGAGAGTTTGTGCTAAAATGTGACGTTTACTGAATATTTGGGACGCATCCTCTTGGAAACAGTCCTCACCTCGTGGGAGCTCGCCAACTAGATGATAGACCGGCAGTTACCTTTTGGCGGCTACAACTCACAGTGTTAGAGGATGAATGCTACAGAGAGTTTTTATCCACAGCAATTAATGAATACTTTGATACAAACCAAAGCTCAGCATAATCCACCCTGATGGAATGGGAGGCCTTTAAGGTCATGATTCGTGGTCATTGTATGGGCTAGTCAATGGGTGTTCGCAGGGAGCTTCATGGGGAGCTACGTACATTAGACAACATCATCCACACCTTAGACAACACTTTAGGATTAGCCCCCTCTGCTAATCAAAACATTTGGATGCAGAAGAGCAGTATAGCACTCTTCTAGACAGAAATGTCAAAACTATAGGATTTATATAGCCAAGACATATGATGAGGCGGGTAGATCTGGGCGTTTGCTGGCTTGGCTTATTTGTCCTGAACTGCATGGCACACCCATTACCAATTTATTTCTGCTTCAGGGGCACTCGTCTAATCTTCAGGAACCCATTAATCACGAGTTCCGATCCTACTATGAGGCCCTCTACTGCTGCCTGAGGTACACCCAAAATCCCTGAAGAGCACATTTTTAGACCGCATACGCCTTTCAACCATTCCTCCAGGGGTAGGTATCTCATTAGAGGGAATTATCACAGCTCCAGAAATAGAACAAGCCATTAAAGATATGGCTACGGGCAAAACCCCGGGGCCTGATGGACTCCGAACAGAGTTTTACTCAGCCTATGTAGGCATTATAGACCCAAAACTAGTGACACTCTATGCCGAGTCTTAGAGGTTGGGCCGTTCTTTGTGATCCCCTCCCCAAAATGAAAGTTTGAGTAGCACCTTCAGCTGCCTTTTGCCCTTTATCCATGCTTAACATGGACTTTAAGGTCCTTAGTAAGGTATTGGCAAATAGATTGATTCCTTACATGCAGCTGCTCATTCATACGAAACCATAGTTCTTCCGTTAACCTGCGAAGACTCTACCAGGTGCAAGACCAGTTGATGTTCATGTCAGTTGAGCTCAAGAAGCTTTTGACTCGATAAGATGGGACTTCCTAAAGGAAATCATGCAAAAAAAGGTCATAGATAGGAGTGGATTTGATGGGTAACGCTACTATAAACCAAACCAGCAGCCAGGGTCAGAACCAGGGTCTCCACCGCGTTAGATATTTTTGGTCAGACCAGACAGGGTGGGCCACTGTCCCAGTTTCTTTTCGCCATGGCCATAAAACTACTTGCAGAACTGTGTTGAAGAGAAGGAGAGGGCGGCGGCATTACAGTTGATGGCCAGGAACGGTTTACTGATAGAATATCGATGTTAAAAATATCGATGTTCAAAATATCGAAAAAAATATGTAGACTACAAAAATATCGACTCCAATACCTACACGGGTAAGTACAAAAATATCCAATCAAAAATATCAATGTAAAAAATATCGATGTAAAAAATATCGATTTAAATGTATATATAAAATAAAATAATATATGAAATATATTAAATATTAATATTCATTTTAACAAAATTAATTAAATGTAATATACATTTTTACAAAATATTACAAATAAACTTAATTTAAAACAAATAAACGCACAAACATAATGATTTACACATATACATATTTACCTTAACATATTTAATAAACTATTATCTTTAATTTATTTTAAAAGTTAAAAATTATATACAAATAATATATATGGCTGCTATCCTAAGCACATAAATCTGGGTCTGTGTCTGCTTTGCCGAAAAAGAAATTGGACGGGAGGTCGAAAGGTGAAAAGCAGCTTCCTCGATATATATATATATATATCTCGATACATATATATATATATATATATTAACAGAAAAAACCATAGGTTTCAGGCACGTTATAGTTAGGAATTAGCATTTAAAAAACCTCAGAAATTCACTGAAAAAACCATAGGTTTCAGGGGTGTTATAGTTAGCTGGACTTTTCACTTGTACAAAACCATTGAAATTCCCCCGTTATAGTTAGTTCAGCTAACTATAACTCGCGCGCCCGCAATGCACTGCTGATGACGTCACATATTACATCACTCATGAAATGGTCAGTGACATCACTCATGACATCACTGATGACATCTCAAATGACATCACTGATGACATCACTGATGACATCATCCTTGTGATAGAGTGGCAGACCTCCTCTCACCCTAATATAACCTTTGATACACACATTCAAAAATAGAGACTAAAATTTTCAAAACAATGGACATACCAATACCAGTTACAACAACCTCTTCAGTAATTCTAAGATCCACATACACATCCACTCATTCACCAACAGTCCAATACAGTCACTCATACATGTACTCACTCATCATATGTACTCATACACCTATACATCCTGTTACACAATGCCACTCATCCATAGTTACTCACACACATAGTCACTCATGCTAATAAAGAATCAAACATACATTTACTTGCATATACAGTTATACACACACCACCACACTTACTTCTACGGAAACTTACACATACTTAGTCTTTTAAACAATCACTTATAGAAACACATACTTATTCATACAGGAACTCTTTCAATCTCTCACTCTCACATATACTCACATATATACACCAATAGTCACATATACTAGTTTAAAACATATGTAGTTACTCATAAAGACACTATTGAGACAGTCATTCACTCACTAACACACCCATACACACACTCATCCACCCATACAGTCCTGCACACATACTGTGTTCAACACATACAAACAGTGAGTCACTCATTCATGCACCTATGCACTACGTAATACCCCCACCGAACCATGCAGACACTCAGACTGATACTCAAAAAACCAACTAATAACCTATATAGACACCCATGTAGCTACTCACCAATCCATGCAGCCACTTATACACAAAGTGAGAGACTGATACAGATATTTACATATTTAAACATTACTCACTAAGCCATGTATTCACTATGATACACTTAATCAGTCAGTTACACAATCAATTTTTCAAAAACAAATCATCCATTTAGACACTTATATACCCATTTATTCTTCCATCGACCTTGAGATATACATATATAAAACATATTTAATTTTCAGAATAACACACATTCACTGGATGATGTCATCAGTGATGTCATCAGTGATGTCATTTGAGATGTCATCAGTGATGTCATGAGTGATGTCACTGACCATGTCATGAGTGATGTAATATGTGACGTCATCAGCAGTGCATTGCGGGCGCGCGAGTTATAGTTAGCTGAACTAACTATAACGGGGGAATTTCAATGGTTTTGTACAAGTGAAAAGTCCAGCTAACTATAACACCCCTGAAACCTATGGTTTTTTCAGTGAATTTATATATATATATATATATATATACACATATATATCTATATATACACTGAAAAAACCATAGGTTTCAGGGATGTTATAGTTAGCTGGAGATTTCATCAGTGATGTCACTGACCATGTCATGAATGATGTAATATGTGACGTCATCAGCAGTGCATTGCGGGGGCGCAAGTTATAGTTAGCTGAACTAACTATAACGGTGGAATTTCTCTGGTTTTGTATGAGTGAAATATCCAGCTAACTATAACGTCCCTGAAACCTATGGTTTTTTCAGTGAATTTCAAAGGTTTTTTAAATGCTAATTTCTAACTATAAAGTCCCTTAAAACCTATGGTTTTTTTCAGTGTATATATATATATATATATATATAAAAAAAAATTCGCTGAAAAAACCACAGGTTTCAGGGACGTTATAGTTAGTTGGACATTTCACTCGTACAAAACCAGAGAAATTCGGCCGTTATAGTTAGTTCAGCTAACTATAACTCGCGCCCCCACAATGCACTGACCATTTCATGAATTATGTAATATGTGACGTTATCATCAGTGCATTTCGGGGCGCGAGTTATAATTAGCTGAACTAAGTATAATGGCCGAATTTCTCTGGTTTTGTACGAGTGAAATGTCCAACTAACTATAACGTCCCTGAAACCTGTGGTTTTTTTCAGTGAATTTCTAAGGTTTTGGACATGTCCACTTTTTCAATTTTGCCACTTGAAAATTCGGTAATATCCCCTAAAACTATTTCTTCTTCTTCCACATACACATTTTTGTAGTAATCATTGTTTTTTATGAGATATAAGATAGCCTTTTGCACTTTGCTCACATCTACAAATGTTTGCCATATTTTCCGACTCTTTGTAGGAACACCATTAACTAGAATAACTACAGGTTCAGTTTCCTCTTTCTCTACACCAATAATTTCAATATTTTTCTTTAAATCTAAAGGTAAATATACAACTCTTCCTTTTAATCCTCTCTGTAAATCTGTGGGACACAACTTACCTGTTTTAGGCTTCATACGAACAATAGCCTGAATCGGGTGCACAGACTGAATCAGAATGGACTCATAAGTATTTAAATCTAGCAGCTCTGGAGGAATACCAACCAACTCTAGGTTATTATGTACAGCTCTAACTTTTTTTGTTAGCCTCTAATTTGGTGTAACAATATTTACAAATACGTTGATCACTACCCAACTCAAACCAACAAATAAGTTGCAAATTCCTTCCACTTATCATTGTTTTCTTTTTCACTTTTTAAATAAAGATCAACATTCCTAGTTTGATTTCTATAGTGAGTTCGTTGACAACAAATACAAACATACTTTGGTCTTTCACAACAAATTACCTTAAATTTTCTAATTTCTTCTTCAAACTTCTCAGTACTACTATCTTGCACGTCTTCTTCAACACCTACTTCTATCAATGTCTCACTTTCTCTGCACTCTTGTTCAGGACCAAAGTAACAAAACTCTATTTTATCAAAACTTTTTTTTACATCTGATACTGACCCATGCAAAAGAGCACTGTTTAAGTCACTTAAAATTATTGCTGGACTTTTTGCGTAATACAATCTTCTGACTAACTTCCGCTTTTGAGAGTGATGTACTGCTAACATTCTGAAATTTTGAAAAACACTTTGACACACTCTTCTAGAAAGACAAGCCAGAGAATGACCTTGCAAACCAGTATTGTTTCTTACTTTGCAAGGATATAGTCCTTGCAACATCTTAATCTTTTGTTTAACACTTTTGTTACTGTATGCTCGTACGAAATTCCGTAAAATATCAATAGACTCCTGTCGTATACTACAAATACTACTTCAATCCCAAGTATACACTGGGGATTTACTAAGCCTCCCTAGAAATTCATCAGCTATCACTTCTTCTACATTTCGAGTAACCATCTTTTCTTTTTCAATTATAGAACTGTTCTTCACTTCATAAGCACGGCCACTGGTATCAACTGCGTGAACTAATGTATTGGTTTGAAAATAGCTCTCTTCATTAAAAAAAGGATCTGAATTTGAACTGTGCTTCCATTTATCCAAACAAATATCACAAAAGTTAGTTCTGTTAATTAGTCTCTTCTTTTTACTTTTGGCCTTCATAAAATATATTGGTTTATCTAATGATCAAATTATGTTTAAAACTAAAATGAATAATTTCCTTTTTAATTCAAAAGCCTTTTCAACAATAGTTTCAATCTGTTTCTTCTTTTTATAAAATGCTGATCTTTTTGTATATTTCTTGCCATTTTTTAATAAATTAAGTACTACTCTATTGTGAAACATTCTTTTCCTTATTTCATCAAATTGATTATTTCCGCTTTTACCATAGATTGTTTTTTCATAACGTGATTTGCCATTAATCTGTCATTTTTTATTTCATTCTTCTTTGTTGTTGAGGTATTCTTTCTACTTTCTACATTGTGCCAACTGTTTCTAGTCCTTGAAAGTCTTTTAATAAATTATTATATTCTCTTCCCGCAAGACTTTTTCTTTTTTCCCACATGTTGTAGTTCATCTAATTCTTGCTGTTGTCTTTTCTTTAAATAATATATATTTTTTTCTTGTTTCCTCTTTTCAGTTTTTTTGGTCATGGTTAGTCTTTTTTAATGATGATGACGACTATCTCAAAAAACAAAAAATATATAATATTATTAATATAACTATAGAGAAATATACTATTCTATTACTACATAAACACGTTCTACATAAAAACCAATTAAATGCTTTGTTTTGAAATTACATTGGGTTTGCTGCACTATACAGGTACTACCTGGATAATTGGAGGAGTGAATGAGTAGTGTTTAGGTGTTTAGACGAGTGCATGGGTAGTGGATAGGGGATTGTAGCAGTGCATGAGTTAGTACCTGGGTCATTGCATGAGTACATGGGTAGTGACTGCATAATTAGAGTACTGCAAGGAGAGTGCATGGTGAATTTATAAGTGCTTGGGGTTTGGCACAGTGATTAGATAAGGATATAGAACTGGCTGGGTGATTGGAGGGGTGCATAGGTAGTAACAGGGAAATTACTGACCTGTATAGGTAGTGCTCAAGGGATTTTAGAAGTGCATGAGTTAGTGCCTGGGTCATTGCATGAGTACATGGGTAGTGGCTGGATGATTAGAGTACTGCAAGGAGAGTGCATGGTGAATTTATAAGTGCTTGGGGTTTGGTGCAGTGATTAGATAAGGACATGGGACTGGCTGGGTGATCTGAGGAGTGCATATGTAGTAACAGGGAGATTAGTGAACTGTATAGGTAGTGCTCAAGGGATTTTAGAAGTGCATGAGTTAGTGCCTGGGTCATTGCATGAGTACATGGGTAGTGTCTGGATGATTATAGTACTGCAAGGAGAGTGCATGGTAAATTTCTAAGTGCTTGGGTTTTGGTGCAGTGATTAAATAAGGACATGGGACTGGCTGGGTGATTGGAGGAGTGCATAGGTTGTAACAGGGAAATTACTGAACTGTACAAGTAGTGCTCAAGTGAATGTAGAAGTGCATGAGTTAGTACCTGGGTCATTGCATGAGTACATGGGTAGTGTCTAGATGATTAGAGTCCTGCAAGGAGAGTGCATGGTGAATTTATAAGTGCTTTGGCGCAGTGATTAGATAAGGACATAGGACTGGCTGGGTGATTGCAAGAGTGCATAGGTAGTAACAGGGTAATTACTGAAATGTATAGGTAGTGCTCAAGGGATTGTAGAAGTGCATGAGTTAGTGCCTGGGTCATTTCATGAGTACATGGGTAATAACTGGATGATTAGAGTACTGCAAGGGGAGTGCATGGTGAATTTATAAGTGCTTCGGTTTTGGCGCAGTGATTAGATAAGGACATGGGACTGGCTGGGTGATTAGAGGAGTGCATATGTTGTAACAGGGAGATTACTGAACTGTATAGGTAGTGCTCAACAGATTGTAGAAGTGCATGAGTTAGTGCCTGGGTCATTGCATGAGTATATGGGTAGTGGGGTAGTGACTGGCTAATTAGAGTACTGCAAGGAGAGTGCATGGTGAATTTATAAGTGCTTCGGTTTTGGCGCAGTGATTAGATAAGGACATGGAACTGGCTGGGTGATTGGAGGAGTGCATATGTAGTAAAAGGGAGATTACTGAACTGTATAGGTGGTGCTCAAGGGATTGTAGAAGTGCATGAGTTAGTACCTGGGTCATTGCATGAGTACACTAAGCATACATGCAACTGTATAAATAGAATCTGAACACATAGATAGCTCACTACATACTGTCTAGTTAAGTAGATAGTAGAACATGCCAGAAAGGGTAATATATGGTGGTTTCATTTTGAGTCACATCTTGACCATTCAATCTACAAATATGCAACGTCATTAAACTAAACCTCTCAACAGAATTAAGAAAGAAGAGCAATTAACAACACCTTAAATGAGCATTTTTAAAACCACACTTTTATTATACATCTTCAGCTTTGTACCTAAAATTATGTGGCATCATTCAACTATACCTTTGCTTAGAAAGGTGAAATAAGGTGCTGTTAATAAGTTTTCTTTTTGTAGTCTATCGTTAAATATATGGCATCATTTACCTTTACCTTCTGTACAAACTAATAACAGTAACCTAATTAATAACACCTTATATGATCATCTTTCAAACGGCACAGTTGTGCTGCATCTTTACCAAAGTATCTATAATCATGCAGTATCATTCAGCTATACCTTTGTAGAGAGAAGAAAAAATGAAGGCTGCTAAATTACACCTTATATGAACATCTTACAAAATACAGATTTGTACTGCATCTTCAACCAACTATCTGAGAATATGCGGCATCATTCAGCTATAACTTTGAAGACACTTACAAGGCAAGCTTAATTAATTACATCAGTAATCATCTTTAAAAATACACACATTACTGTACATACTGACAAACTTCAAGTATAATTAAACTAATTCCAATATACATCTCTTCATTTAATAATATATTTCAAACAACACAGTTTTAGAATAATGTCAAATCTTTTTTAAATAAACCTCAAAAATGTATAACTTACCCTGCAAATAAATGTGTTGAATGAAAAATCTCATACACTCAGACAGGATTTTCTTTTACACACAGTCAATATAAATCACCAGACTCTGCAAGGTGAAACCAGTGATGGAAAGGTTTCCTTCTCTTTTTCCATACAAATACACATAAAAAACAAATGACTTTGCTTCCCAGAGATTTTCAAATTGTAAAAGACATTTCCATTGGTCACAGATAATAACTCTTATCAACTGACTTCTTTACCCCTTCTGCTTAATGCCAGTTTCCATAGCAACAGGTCATGCAACATTCAACTTAACTGACTGGTCACAAGTTCACCATATTTTCAAGTTCACCACACAATGTTGCAAATGGAGACAGCAGGTGTGGTTGGCTTTGGAAAACATGACGTTATCCTTTCTACTGTACCTTTCAAACATTTGTTACTAACCAATAAGAAACTTGCTTGTTGAACAAAGTAAAGTGCACTGTATTTTTAAATGTAAAATGTTCTTAAACATCCAATCAAATCTCTACTTTTTTTAAAACAGCATCTTGTACACCCTTTTACATATCTCTCATTCTACCAACTGACTACCTCAGCTTCAGACATCTTTTCATTACCTACAGTCATCCCTTCAAGATGCTTTCAGTGTGGATTGTTGGGCACAGCTATGTTTTCTGGTGCAAAAGGGATGCTGAACGCAGAAGTATTGACAAATAGCTAGCTTTGCAAAGTGTAGACATTAAATGGATTCGACAGAGAGGATTAAAGTGGCACCAATTGATGCCTTTAGTTAAAACCTTTTTGCATCTCCAAGCCCCTGCCCTTATGATTGTGCACTGTGGTGGCAATGACCAAGGCACGTTGACTGGGGTAGGTATGGAATTGCTAATGAAGGACACCTTTGCAGAATTGATGTTGCTTTTCCCCCAAACTGTCTTTGTATACTCTAACATATGCCAAAGACAGAAATGGAAGTGGTCCAATCAATTTTGTCCTCAGATTGAGAAAGCTAGAAAAAAAGTCAATAAATCTGTTTTTGCTTACCTCAGAGACCACAGGATGGACTCCATCTATAACAACAATCTTCGTTTCAATATGGATGGCATCTGCAGAAGTGATGGAGTACACTTCACTGATCAAGGCAACAGAGTGTTTCTCAACAACCTGAAGCTCTGCATCCGCACTTACATGTAGCTACAACAATCTCCCAATGAAAACAAGGGCTCTTTTTAGGACCACTCAATAACCCAACATATAATCTAGGTTTATATTGAAAAAATATGAATTATTTTTGCTAGGAGTCGCGCACCCAGTGTGACTGACAGAGCCACGCACCCCTCACGTTCATACTAGGGAGCTGCGCTGGGAGCCGCGCACCCCTCGCGTTCACACCAGGGGGCCACGCTAGGAGCCGCATACCCCTCGCATTCACACCAGGGGCCACGCTAGGAGCTGCGCATGCCTCGCGTTCACACTAGGCGGCTGCGTTGAGCACCGCGTGAGGGTCATGACTCCAAACTTTGGTGGAAAAAAACATCTGCTACTATTAATTTATACACGCCCCTGGGACCCCATCCCCGGGGCATGCCAAATTCTTTTATTTTTTTAAAGGGAGTGGGGCTGCGTGTCCCTCCTCCCAGGCCATTTGCCATTTTTGGCCCCGGGGACCCCATCCCCTGGGGCATAGCCTCTCAGTTGGGGACCGTGGGGAGAGCCCAATGCCCCCACAGTCCCGCCAGCTCCCCGCCTGCTGCGGGAGCCGGCATTGCTTTTCCAGAAGGGTAGCTGCTGACATGCAGCTCCCCTTCTGGAAAACCAATCCTGCTTTGCTTGGTAGAAGCGAGGGCAGGTTTCCCTGCTCTCGCTTCCATGAAGCAATGCAGGAGTTTGCAATGGCAGGACAGGAGCCGCATTGGCTCCCACCCTGTCATTGCAAACAGCAGTGTCCCAGGGGTGGGCACCCCGGGACACTGCAAGAGCCAGCCCTGGGGGGTGGCGATTCCCTGGGCCATCGAGAGCGCCTGGAGGGAGGCCATGAAGCCCCCCTCCCTCCTTTTCATTGGGGAGGTGGTGGTCCCCGGGGCCTGGGGGCCTGCAACAGACCCTCGTATTTAAATATTAACTGCCCCGGGGAGGTGGTAGTCCCTTGGGTAGTGTGGGGGTATTGCCCCCCACTCATTTATTTATTTTTCCCTGGGGAGGTGGCAGTCCCCAGGTCTGCGGGGGCAGGAAACCTGCTCTCTCTTCCAAAAACCAAAGCAGATTGCTTTTCCACATGGAGAGCTGCATCTTAGCAGCTCCCCGTGTGGAAAAGCAATGCCGGCTCCCGCCGGACGCGGAGGACCGGCGGGACCATGGGAGGATTGGGGACCCCCTACGGTCCCCAACGGAGAGGGCCAGCCCTGGGGGGTGGGGTCCCCAGGGCTATTAGTGGCCAAGGAGGGGGCCACGTGGCCCCCCTCCTCAAAAATTAAAATACATAAAGAAAAAAATAAAAATAAATGCAAAGGCAGGCCCCGGGGATGGGGTCCCTGGGGCCATAAATGGCCTGAGGACGGGGGCAAGACAGCCCCCCTCCAAATAAAAAAAGACACAAAAAAATGGCCTTGCCCTGGGGTAAGGGGTCCCCGGGGCCGATTATGGCCTCGGGAGGGGGGCCACGCGGCCACCTCCCAAATTATTAAAAAAAAAATAAAATTGGGGTCAGGCCCTGGGGGATGGGGTCCCCTGGGCCAGTAAACCAGGAAAAGAAGGGGGGCCACACAGCCCCCTTTCTTAAAAAAATAAAATTAAAAAAAAGACTGGCATCGCGCCGGAGGCCCTGCCCCTTCCCTGCAGCACTCTGTAAACGCACCCCCGGCGCATTTGCAGATGGGGAACTAATTCCCCTTAAATACTAGGGGTCCCTGGGGGCCAACTAGCCCACCAGGAACCTCCAGTATGCGCCACTGCGCTGCTTTGCAGAGAGGTGGTCCAGGCCGTGCCCCTTTTTACACCTCTTTGCAACGCAGCTCTGTGGCACTTACTGGAGGTACCTAGTGGACTAGTTGGACCCTAGGGACCCTCAGAATTCAAGGGGACTTAATCTCCCAACTTAAAAAGGCCACAGGGTGCGTTTATACAGTGGGGAGGGGACGGGGCCTGAGGTGACGTGTGCAAACACGCCCTTTGGCGCGTTTTAAGTTGGGGAAATAATTCCCCTTCAATCCTGAGGGCCCCTGGGGACTAACTAGCCCAACAGGTGCTTCCAGTAAGCGCCACTGCGCTGCGTTGCAGAGAGGTGGTCCAAGCCGTGCCCCTTTTTACACCTCTCGGCAATGCAGCTCTGTGGCACTTACTGGAGGTACCTGGTGGGCTAGCTGGACCCTAGGGACCCTCAGGATTCAGGGGGACTTTATCCCCCAAATTAAAATAGCCACAGGGCGAGTTTGCACACATGTCACCTCAGGCCCCCCCTCCCTTCACCAGTGTGCAAACGCGCCCTGTGGCAAGTTTTAAGAGGTAGTTTTAATCCCCCTGCCCTATTATGTACTAGGGGCTTACAGAGGAGGCCAAGGTAATCACAGGGTTACCCCAACACATAGTGTTCCCTAGTGTATGTAGGTGTTTTCACTGTATTCTAAGTGTATTTTAGCATAGCACTGGCTCTAGGACTGGTTAGACAGTACCCATCTGAAAAAGTTGAGGGTACTGGATTATTTTGCAACAAGGGATCTTTCTGCTCCTCTGTTTGTTCTTTCTGCACAACGTCTTTCTTCCTGCACTTTTCTTTGTCTTTGACGACTTCTGTTGCTTCTTTCTGCATTTATTTTTCTTCTTTCTGTGCGTTTTTTCTTCTTTCTTCACATGTCCTACCTCTGTAGGCATAGTTATAAACAAGCATTTAAAAAACCTTAGAACTTCACTTAAAAAACCATAGGTTTCAGGCACGTTACAGTTAGAAATTAGCATTTAAAAAAACCTTTCAAATTCACTGAAAAAAACATAGGTTTCAGGGGCATTATAATTAGGAATTAGCATTTAAAAAACCTTAGAAATTCACTGAAAAAACTATAGGTTTTAGGGAAAGTTATAGTTAGCTGGACATTTCACTTGTGCAAAACCATAGAAATCCCCCTGTTATAGTTAGTTCTGCTAACTATAACTCGCGCCCCCGCAATGCACTGCTGATGACATCACATATTACATCACTCATGACATGGTCAGTGACATCACTCATGACATCACTAATGACATCTCAAATGACATCACAGAATATAAGGCTTCTATGTCCATGGTATGTCTTTTAGTATTAAACTGGAGATTTTCTACCTTATTTATGATGTCTCGTGTGTCCCTGACGTATGATTGAATCTGAGGGACATAAGGTCTCAGAAGAGAATCCACATATTTAGACAAGGGCTCCGAGACGGACCCAATAGTTGTGACTATGGGTCTGTACGGTGGGTTCTCACTGTTTTTGTGAATTTTGGAGATTCCATAAATGGCAGCCATTTTGGGTTGTTGGACATTAAGGAATTGCCATTCTTTTTCACAAATCCAATTTTGTCTCAGTGCTTGAGTAGTTATTAGGA
This sequence comes from Triturus cristatus, assembly GCF_964204655.1. NCBI lineage: Eukaryota > Metazoa > Chordata > Amphibia > Caudata > Salamandridae > Triturus > Triturus cristatus. Next base: position 300,752,361 of record NC_140588.1, read on the forward strand.
GTATAGATTTTTGTACTCTTTTTGTGGGATCTTTTTGTATGGGAACATAGTGAAGCTGGTTGCCTAACATTTCCTCCATTTTTAAGATGTATTGATCCCTATCTAATACAACTATGCCACCCCCTTTATCGCAACATTTGATGGTTATATCGTTGTTAGAACTGAGGGTTTGTAATGCTAGGTGTTCTTGACGGGATATGTTGTATTTTGGTCTAGGGATATGTCTAGTGGCAGCTGTGAGTTTATTAAAAACCACATGTTCAAAAGTGGGTATTTCTGGTGCCACTTGATCTAACGTAGGAAGAAAGGTAGACAAGGGCTTAAGGCCTGACTTGTTTTCAATTTGCAACGTTTCTTCACTATGTCCCTCAAAAATTTTTTGAAACGTAATCTTTCTAAAAAAGACCATTAAATCTTTAAAAATGTCAAACTTATTGATGGTATTATGTGGAACAAACGAAAGGCCTTTCGTAAGTAAGGATTCTGTGGAATCATCTAAAGTGTGTCGACTAAGGTTAAAGATAGGAATTTCCTCTAATCTCGTCTATATTGTGCATGCCTCATTACCAAGTATCGGTCCTGATTGGCATAAGTATTTGGAACTAGTTGGTAGTTCTGAGGTGGAAGGTATTGCTGGGGTGGAGGGTATTGTTGGTTGTCTGACTGTTGGAAGTTGCCCCTTGAATCTGGGCTGGAATCTGGTTCGCCAACGGGTGCGTTGGTTACCTCGCCTAGATAAAAAAAGAGGTCGATCCCCTCCAAAAGTTCCTGATGTATTCCTACCTGGGCCTTGTTCTGGATACTGATTATATGTTTCATTATCGGAGTCTGAAGTATCAGAAAAAGTAGTCACCTTCCTGAATGGTCTACTGTAGTTAGGTAGGTCTTGAGCTTCACCGTTAGGTTCTGACTGGTAGAAGTGTTCAGCTAGATATGGATAGACTTTTTCCTGGCTAAAGAATTTGATATCTTTCTTAAGTTTATCCGTTTTTCTTTTTAGCAGGTAGTCATTGTAAGAGTTCATTTCTTTTTCTACCTCTTCAAGCTTTTGTTGGGCCTCTTCAATGGCCTGACTGCTTTTAATTTTTGATTCTAGTTCTAAAATCTCTTGTAAGAGTGTCTGAACTAACTCTTTTGCTGTTTCTACAATTAAAATCATTTGGTCTCGAGAGCACCTATTAGCTATTAGAGACCACCTTTCTAGGAATCGGATAATCTGTACAAAAAGCCCAGGTATATTGAGTACTCTAAGACCTTGAGGGATAACTCCCGCCTTTAGGTACTCGAGCATGAATTGGCCGTGTAGCTCAATTCTTTTAGTTTTTTTCTTCAAAGCTGTTATTTTTTGGATATCTTCATTACTTCGCATATTAGAGGAGGTGGAACTAGTTGCTAGACCGGAATCTCCTATCAAGGACGCAAAGTCCTCATCGGAGAACCCAAAAGTGAGTAATTTGTCCATAATACTAAACTATGTGTAGAAGTCGTGAATTCTCTTATTGATTATGTTCAAAGTAAATCATGCCAATAATTTGAAGTTTGAAAGAGGAATATGATGTAAAAAAAACTCTGTATTGAAAGGATAACTAATAATGAAAGAAAAACAAAACCACCGTGCAATATAAAACAATGGACTCTATTATCAAGTAAGTTTCAGGTTCCGCTCAGTATATGCATTAGATAGGCAATCACTCTCCCCGTCAGGCGGACACCGCAGCTGTTTAAATTGCAACTTTTTCTTCTTTTTTTAAAAACACTGTAGGTTATTGCCCTCCGCCTCCAGTTCATGAAGTTTAGACTTGCTTTGGAGTAACATTTTATCACGTTCCTTTGCCAAGTTAATATAGCGGGTAAGCATCCGTCTCACACGTATATCGATTGCTCTTCATATTAACACCAGAACAGTTACATGGTATGTTTGTTTATTTCTCTCATTATAGTTGACCGTGACCGCACAGTACAATACATCTTTTGTAAACAGATGTCAAAGGATAATCATGCTGGACAATATATGAGGTATATTTCTTTTAATCATTTTTTGATTAGTCTGATTATATTGTCCCTATAACATCACGAACTTTAGACAAGTAGATCAACAGGTCCTTCTCCAATATGGTATTCCCCATGCCAACTTAGATATAGGTTAGATAGGCGCATTTTAGTCTACTCTCTCATACACTTAGACCTTAAAGGCAGGACCTTACTTAAAATATGCATTTAAGTGGTGGGACTTTAATATTCTAATATTGGATTACTTCATTAGCAGTTTTTTGGAATAAAAACCTAGTGCTCTCTTCGTTTCTTTTGAGTGAATAAATACTATATACTGTTATGTTTCTGTTCCTGCAGTGAATATAGCAAGATCGGCTCGAACAAACACACAGGCATAAAATTATACAAACTGCCATAGACAATTGACATACTTCTTCTTTGATACTAGAAACCAATTTAAGATAATGAACAGGAAATTTCAGGATTAATATTATGGATTTTTTTAATATTGTTACAAATTTGTCCAATACTATTCTTTTTTATAATTTATAGAATTTTTACAAACCACAACTATGTTGCCATTCAAGTTCTTTAAAGGCCACAAGCACTGAATACGTTAGAAAAAGTACATTGTAGATTTTGTATGTTGGTCTTGACAATAAAGCTGATTCCCATTCAGTTATCTGTTTTGGGAATTGTTCTCTTTTCATATTCTATATTCTGAATACTTATCTTTAATCACACCTATAAAAACTCTTTTTCCTCTTTATGGAATTCTATATGGGGTGATGGTTATGAGGTGCTCAAGTCACATCAATTCATTGAGAGACTGTATAATTTAAAGCTTTTTGATGTTTGTGCAATTGTTGGACTAGTGTTTTTTAAACTGCATATTAATTGTTAAATCCAATCATAAGCTATTTTGTTAATAGCCCAATCTTGGGGAATATTTTTGTAAATAGGACCTAGTTTCAACACTGATACATGTTTTTGTTTACATATATCCTGTTTAGGTTACATGAGATATACATATACATGGCGTCCTGATGAAGGCTCCAAGCCGAAACGCGTGTAGGATTAAACAATTACGGAGTCATTCATAAATGAATTTTTTTTTCTAAGAATAAAATAAGGATTGATGCCAGAATTCAAATGATGTTCAAAGAATCAAACATATATATGATTTCATTGTATTTTATGTTTAGAACAATTGATCACGTTTCTTGAAAAACGAATGAAATCACATGTCTAAATATTTGCTAAATATAGAGGCCATCATTACTTCTATGATATATTTTGATATTTTTGAACCACATAGATATGTGATCATGGTATGAAACCTATATATAAAAAATAAATAATTAATAAAAATACATATTTTTGCACCTAACGGTGTATGTATATATTGATATGTATGCTTCCCAGGTCCACAATATTATAATCAATGTTCCTAAATTGTTTTGATTGCAAATGTTAGATGCACCCTGATTTAGGAATTTTGTCAGGGGTACCCTTCTTTTCTTCAAACAGGAATTGCCCCCCCAATCATTTATATATTTTTTCCTGGGGAGGTGGATGTCCCCAGGCCTGCGGGGGCCCCCGTGGGCCCCCGCATATTAATTTGCGAGTGCCCCAGGGACCTGGCCCACCCAGGGACTTTTTGAAAACGGCAGTCCACGCTTCTTTTTTAAATTATTTTCTCGGCAGGAGTCACGACCCCAACGCACTTCTGCCGTTTAAAAAAATATATTTATATTTTTGTCCCTGGGGGTCCTTGTGGGACTCCCTAAGCAGCCCTTGGGGGTCCGGGGGTTTCTACCCTGCCCAATTTTCTTCATTTTGCACTTCACATGATGGCTGCCAACAGTTCCTGGTTTGGAGTGTTGGCAGCCAATTAGAATGAAGCTCATGGTCGGGAGGGTTTGCGAAACCACCGCTGCCCCAGATATCGAAACTTTTTCTTTTTCTAATTTCGTAGGAAATACTGAACGCATTTACACCATTTAACAAAAAGGGCTCTTTCTGAACTAAGGGCTACCTTTTTGCCAAATTTGGTGTAATTCCGTTCAGCAGTTCGGGCAGTAGCTTTGTCTAAAGTTTCCTATAGAAAATTACATGGGGACAACATGTTTTGGGACCCCCCTTTTTTCTCGGCCCCAGCTTGGCGAATCACCTCGAAACTTTCAAGAGAGGAGCTGACCGGAGCTGATAACTAGTTTTGACAATTTCAGGAAGATTCGTCAACCGGCGCCAAAGTTATTGGGAAAACAAAAAACGCTTTTCCTATGAAAACTAGGTCGCAGCCAGTAGGATATATATATATATATATATTCACTGAAAAAACCATAGGTTTCAGGGACGTTATAGTTAGCTGGATATTTCACTCATACAAAACCAGAGAAATTCCACCGTTATAGTTAGTTCAGCTAACTATAACTTGCGCCCCCGCAATGCACTGCTGATGACGTCACATATTACATCATTCATGACATGGTCAGTGACATCACTGATGAAATCTCCAGCTAACTATAACATCCCTGAAACCTATGGTTTTTTCAGTGTATATATAGATATATATGTGTATATATATATATATATATATATATAAATTCACTGAAAAAACCATAGGTTTCAGGGGTGTTATAGTTAGCTGGACTTTTCACTTGTACAAAACCATTGAAATTCCCCCGTTATAGTTAGTTCAGCTAACTATAACTCGCGCGCCCGCAATGCACTGCTGATGACGTCACATATTACATCACTCATGACATGGTCAGTGACATCACTCATGACATCTCAAATGACATCACTGATGACATCACTGATGACATCATCCAGTGAATGTGTGTTATTCTGAAAATTAAATATGTTTTATATATGTATATCTCAAGGTCGATGGAAGAATAAATGGGTATATAAGTGTCTAAATGGATGATTTGTTTTTGAAAAATTGATTGTGTAACTGACTGATTAAGTGTATCATAGTGAATACATGGCTTAGTGAGTAATGTTTAAATATGTAAATATCTGTATCAGTCTCTCACTTTGTGTATAAGTGGCTGCATGGATTGGTGAGTAGCTACATGGGTGTCTATATAGGTTATTAGTTGGTTTTTTGAGTATCAGTCTGAGTGTCTGCATGGTTCGGTGGGGGTATTACGTAGTGCATAGGTGCATGAATGAGTGACTCACTGTTTGTATGTGTTGAACACAGTATGTGTGCAGGACTATATGGGTGGATGAGTGTGTGTATGGGTGTGTTAGTGAGTGAATGCCTGTCTCAATAGTGTCTTTATGAGTAACTACATATGTTTTAAACTAGTATATGTGACTATTGGTGTATATATGTGAGTATATGTGAGAGTGAGAGATTGAAAGAGTTCCTGTATGAATAAGTATGTGTTTCTATAAGTGATTGTTTAAAAGACTAAGTATGTGTAAGTTTCCGTAGATGTAAGTGTGGTGGTGTGTGTATAACTGTATATGCAACTAAATGTATGTTTGATTCTTTATTAGCATGAGTGACTATGTGTGTGAGTAACTATGGATGAGTGGCATTGTGTAACAGGATGTATAGGTGTATGAGTACATATGATGAGTGAGTACATGTATGAGTGACTGTATTGGACTGTTGGTGAATGAGTGGATGTGTATGTGGATCTTAGAATTACTGAAGAGGTTGTTGTAACTGGTATTGGTATGTCCATTGTTTTGAAAATTTTAGTCTCTATTTTTGAATGTGTGTATCAAAGGTTATATTAGGGTGAGAGGAGGTCTGCCACTCTATCACAAGGATGATGTCATCAGTGATGTCATCAGTGATGTCATTTGAGATGTCATCAGTGATGTCATGAGTGATGTCACTGACCATGTCATGAGTGATGTAATATGTGACGTCATCAGCAGTGCATTGCGGGCGCGCGAGTTATAGTTAGCTGAACTAACTATAACGGGGGAATTTCAATGGTTTTGTACAAGTGAAAAGTCCAGCTAACTATAACACCCCTGAAACCTATGGTTTTTTCAGTGAATTTCTGAGGTTTTTTAAATGCTAATTCCTAACTATAACGTGCCTGAAACCTATGGTTTTTTCTGTTAATTTCAAAGGTTTTTTAAATGCTAATTTCTAACTATGCCTACAGAGATAGGACATGTGAAGAAAGAAGAAAAAATGCACAGAAAGAAACAAAAGAAGTGCAGAAAGAAGCAACAGAAGTCCTCAAATACGAAGATAAGTGCAGGAAGAAGGATAACGTGCAGAAAGAACAAAAAGAAGAGCAGAAAGAAGCCTTGTTGCAAAATCATCCTGTACCCTCAACTTTTTCAGACGGATACTGGTGGTAACTGAGTCTGACTAACCAGTCCTAGAGCCAGTGCTATGTTAAAAGACACTTAGAATACAGTGAAAACACCTACATACACTAGGGAACATTATGCGTTGGGGTCCCCCTGTGATTAGCCTTACCTCCTCTATAAGCCCCTAGTATATAATAGGGCATGGGGATTAAAACTACCTCTTAAAACAGGCCACAGGGCGTTTTTGCACACGTTAACTCAGGCCCCGTCCCCTCCTTTCACCATTGTGTAAACACGCCCTGTGTCCGTTTTTAGTTGGGAGATTAAGTTCATTTGAGTCCTGAGGGTCCCTAGGGTCCAACTAGCCCACTAGGTACCTCCAGTAAGTGCCACAGAGCTGCGTTGCAGAGAGGTGTAAAAAGTGGCACGGCCTGGACCACCTCTCTGCAATGCAGCTCAGTGGCGCTTACTGGAAGCACTTGGTGGGCTAGTTAGCCCCCAGGGGCCCTCAGTATTGAAGGGAAATTATATCCCCAATTTAAAACGTGCCATGGTGCGTGTTTGCACACGTCACCTCAGTCCCCGTCCCCTCCCTTCACCACTGTGTAAACGCGCCCTGTGGCTGTTCTAAGTTGAGAGATTAAGTCCCCTTGAATCCTAAGGGTCCCTAGGGTCACACTAGACCACTAGGTACCTCCAGTAAGCGCCACAGAGCTGCGTTGCAGAGAGGTGTAAAAAGGGGCTTGGCCTCAGAACACCTGTCTGCAGCGCAGCTCCCTGGCGCATACTGGAGATGCCTGTTGGGGGCGCGTTTGCAGAGTGCTGCATGGAGGGGGCATGGCCTCCGGCACGATGCCAGTCTTTTATTTATTTTATTTTTTTAAGAAGGGGGGCTGTGTGGTTCCCCTTCTTACTCTAATTTATTGGCCCTGATGACCCCATCCCCCAGGGCCTGTCTCCTAATTATATTTTTTTGACCCCAATCCCCAGGGCCGGCCACTGTTTTTTATTATTTTTAAAAAATATATATTTATAGACACACCTAGGACATGCTGGACAAACCGTACGTACCTATCACCATGACGATTTGCGTGATATTCATTAAAAGGCGACTATGCATGCAATTAATCCACGTGGAATGTATTTACACCACTAGTGAAGCTCTGACATGTCTGATGCTCTACCGTGCCTAATCCCGGTAGACACCCTTGTCGTTTATTTATACTAACATGGGTAGCTATTGACGGGCACATTTAATACACATGCACACCAAGCCATTCAAAGGGGATTCGACAAAAATTCGACCAAAACTATGCAAGAAACCCCCCTCACAGTTAATAAAACACACATCCACTGCCGGATGTGTAATACTTTTTATTTTACTCTCTGGAAAGGGGACGAACATCACTTGCGAGTCACAGCGCGCTCCTGACAGAGCCCAATGCTGTGTTACACCCACCATTGCCTGCCGAGTGCCACACACCTCTGTATTGTATTCCACTAGCTAGTGCATATGCTATGACACTCTCTAGCCCATGTGCACTGTAACACCACCCCGTGAAAATGTCATGCCACACTTGTCTTCGCACGGGTTATATTGCCCCATCTAACGTGCCTTCCTCGATGCCTATGTTATAACGCACAGTGCTATGCCATACATATTACAATTTGGGATCCATATCTTTGTCACAGTGCATATGCAACGTTACACTCCCCAGCACATATTTTATATTACAACTTTAGAGACTAGTTAGGTTACACAACACTGCCCTGTGCATATTACACTCCAAGGCGCATATCGCATAGCTCACGCTAGTGCCTGTGCTATCTCGCGCTCTCCAATGAATCTGTCATTGCGCACAATGTATTGCATATTATATTTCACGCCTGGTTCATCTTATATCACACTTTTTGATGCATAGTTTATACCATACACTATATCTAGTTTTCATTTTCAATCGTGCTCTCAGGACTATGTTCTATATAACACTGTGTTCACCTACCCTTTTCACGGGCATTACATTTTGCGATAGGGGGTGGAGGGTCAGGGGGTGTTTTTGCCAAGTGAGCCCGGAGTCACAGTCACTAACGTCTTCTTCTTCCTGAATAAAAGTGAGATTATGCTGCATACTTGTTCATATTTTAAGTAGTTTGCACAGACAAAATGTTTTAAAAACAATAAAGTTTCTAATACCCGCCTTCTCTGAACAGTTAGCTTGCTGCCCCATCCCCCTCCTCCCTATCCTCTGTTGTGTGAATCCATGGACTAGCCTCCTCCCTCCTGCCATGCATGGTCTGATGTGCTGCCACTGCCCTCAATTTAGTATGATGTACCAGTCCACTCCTCCTGCCCTCCATTGCCCAATTCTATGCCCCATCATTGACCTCCTGCTTAAACTCTGTGCTTAGCTTGCTGCCCCTATTCTCCTTCCCCCTGCCCTCCGATGTCTTTGTGCATGCCCCTGCTCCATCCTTTTTGCCCACCATGTCCCATGGACCTGCCACTCCTATCTACTCTGAGTGTTCTGTTGAGCTGCCACTCCCCTCCCACCTGCCTAGCATTGTCAGATGACTGTAACCTGTCCCTGCCACCTCCACCCTGCCTGTCCACATGCCATGCCTCTATCCTCTTCCTCCTGTCCTACATGGTCCATTGTACTGCCACACCCTTCTGCCCTCCCTGGTCTGTTGTGCTGCAACTGCTCCTCCTGCCTGCCCCGTGTGGTCTGTTGTGAGGCCCCTTCCCCTGAACTTTCTTGTCTGTGCACAGGTCCTGACCCTCCCTTCTATCCTCCATCGTCCTTTGTGCATGCCCCTGCACCCTCCTTCTTGCCCATCATAGCCATTGTGCTGACACTAACCCTCGCACTTGCCATGCATGGTCTTCTGTGCTGCCATGGCCCCTCCCACCTTCCCTGTGTGGTCAGTTAGCTGCCCCTGACCCCCTCCCACCTTCCCTCCATGGTCTGTGTGTATGCCATCACAGTCTCACTGTTGCTCTTCATGTTGTGTCTTGCTTCTAGTGCCCATCCTGCCTGACCTCCATGGCCATCTTGCTGCTCCTGCCCTGCCCCCTTGCCCCCAGCCCTCTGTTTACATGTGCAGACCCCTACTCCCTCCCTCCTGGCTTGTCTGTTCCATTGTAATGCCCCTGATCCGTCCCTCCTGCCCTTTATGGTCTGTTATGCTGCAGCCTTCTCTCCTGTCTGTCCATTATGGTCAGCTAGCTACCATTGCCTCTTGCCCCTCTGTTCTCTGTTGTCCATGTGCATGGTCCTGTCCCCTCCCTCTTGCTTTCTATGGATTGTTGTGCTGCACTCCCGTCCCGCATGCCCTGTGTGGTGTATTGTGCTGCTGCAAACCCTGATGCCTGCCCTGCAGGGTCAGTTTGGTGCACCTCTCCATGTCCCTCCTGTCCTCTGTTATCCAAGTCCATGTCCCTATCCCATTTCCTTCCATGATCCAATGTACCATACTTGCGAACATTTTGAACTTGGTAAGAGGGAGATTTTGAAAAAAAACTGGGGTATTGATTTTCCCCTTTGAGTTACATTGAAAAAGAGGATATTGTAGACAGGAGACAGATCAAATAAAGCCCATTTGAGCTTAAAAACATTGGACGTTTCCTGGCTGAATCGGGTCTGTTGGCATGTATGGTTGTACTACCATTGCCTCTTCCTTCTGCCCACAATGGTCTATTACATTGCCACAGCCTTGAAGGAGGGTAGATTTTGTATCACAGGGGGCCCCTGGCCCGTTCTGTCCACACCTGAAGTATGAGACCCTTGTCCTTGCCCTGCCAGCCGCATTTGTAGGCCGTATTAAATTGACCAGCGGGTCCTGTGTTGCTATATAATTATCCTGAGACATCCTTACCACTCAGCCAGCATAAAACCCCTGTGTAGGCCCTTCTGTTCAATATGTAGGCCTCTTTGTTAAATTGACCATAGCTCTGCAATTTTAGTGTATAGCAGTCTGAAGGCAGGTCTGCGAGGCCTTCTGCTCCAAACTAGTAGCCCCCACCCTACCCGAGTGCTCCGTGCTCGGTATCAAAGTTCAACATCCCCCTGAAGCTGTCGACATACAGTAGGCTGCATCCTGGACTGGTACTTGCTTCCTGGGCAGGTTTCCCGCTTTTAAGGAAGTGGCAACCGCAGAGCGTCAAGTTAGGAGAACTGAGGAGATTTTATACATGAATATATTGAATTCCTGTACAATACCCATTATTTTCTGCTTGCTCTATGGAACTTACGATAAGCGATTGGCCTGAGAGACTGACCTTTTCACCCAGTCCATTGTCAGCATTAAGTGGGTAAATGACGAAATGTCTGGTAAAATCTGCAGACGAAGCTTTTGGGTAGCATACGTAGGTAGATGTAGCGTGCAAAGGAGCCCACAAAATGATATAAAAAGGGAGCACCCACAGATATCGACGGACAACCTCGCCGTCTGTATGTAGGTTAACAGGCTGTGCAGGTTTTCCCCAAGAACTGGGAGCTCTTGTCTTCCTTTGCTTAAAATGTCTTGCTCGGCTTTGCTTGAAGTATCTTATTCTATTTTACCTATATGAAATGTCATGTTATGTTTAACCATTGTTCTCTTTACTTTTGCATTTAAAAGATGTTGTATTGTAATTGCAGGAATGCTTGCTCTAAGAGTAAATGTGAGTGTCCCTAGGTAACATTTTCCTTGGTGTAACTTGTTTCTCATGATGCATTTATAGATGTGTTTTCTCTCTCTCTCTGTCAGTCCATTAATTGAGATACAGAGAATATCATGACAGCTGTATGATTATCTGGATTCTGTATTTTGTACTTTAGGTCTCTATTCTGCGGTTTCTTTGAAGTTGCATCTTCTCATTAAACTGCCATTGTATTCTGCCTCCAATTCCATGTCTCATATGTCTGTTTTCTTCATTTTTGGAGCAAGCGTTCCTAGGCACCCCGGCTCAAATTAAGGTGCCCCTTTTGTCCCTGACTCACTCTCCTGCTCAGTTCTGTGGTGGCTCCCGGGGCTCTGGGGACCGCCCCTAGCTTCCTTGACCCGTAATAGATCTTCCCTCCAACAGCCTCTCTTGCAAGTCCTGTATTGTTGGTTTGTTGCCCCTGCCCCCCTTTCCACTGCCCTCCATAGTCTGTTGTGCTTCCACGGCCCTTCCTGCCTGCTCAGTGTGGTTAAATTGTTGCCTTTGCACCCTCCTACCTGCCTTCAATTTTCAGAGTCCGTGCCCCTGGCCTCTGCCTCTCAACAGTATCCTAATGAACAACTAGATTGCTAACATTCTATATTTATTACAAAAGTGTGGAGCGCCTGACATCATCTTGATGTAATCAAAACTGTAATACCTAGAGCATTCCTTTAGAAATTACATATATGAGAGGGTCTTATTGGCATCAAAATTATGGTTAGTGCTCTAAAAGACTAAAATAAGGACATATTTTCTGAGTTTTCAAATAGCGACAAAGCACTTTTAAATTATTTGTTATCTTTATGTTTTTTTATCTAGTTGACAACTTGATTAAATGTTGCACTTAGGGGAGAGGATGTGGTGTTACTTCCAGAACTGCAGACTTTGCAACTGGGGAACCAGGTTGAAGTTTCTGCTTCAGCTCGACATTCTGTGATTCTGGTCAAATCACTTAGTCTCCCCATGTCTACAACCAAAATGAATTTGTTCTTGTGTGATTGAACCAATGCTCATGTAAAGCACTCCAATACCTGACAAGTCTGCACTATAGAACACTGCAAAAACACAAAATAATAAGTGTTTTGCACACTTCTGTCATTGGGCTATATTTGGGCTATATCTGGGTGATTTTGGGCTACATTTGGGCTCTTTTGTCTCCGGTGGCCATCTTGGGAGATTTATTTGTTATGAAGTTTCCTAATTTCCTCATGTACTGCAGTCTCCTCAGTCGGAAATGCTTTCAGTTTTTTACTTTGATTCCATCATGAAGGTATTCAGATATGTCACACATTTGCCATGAATTCTGAATGTTAGCACTCTAGTTGCTCATTAGATCACTGTAGTAAAACTACTGCTCACCATGGAAGTCTGCTCCTGGTATTAAAAGTGCATGTTTCAGTCTGCATGTCAGAATTTTTTAATGAAATAGAAGAGGATTTGAGAAGTCACTCAAAATGTGCCCTCATTTTCTTTCTTCAGCATTAATCATAATTTCTATGGCAAAATGAACCCCCTCATTGTGTTCCTTTTTAAATTAAATGTTTTAAGTGTTACCAGTTTATTCCAATCAAGATGGCTTCAGGTGTGCCATACTTTTGTCATAATGAAGACAGTAAGTGCTCTAGTTGTTTTTAAGAACATTCTTGGACATTCTGTCATTGGGCTATACTTGGGCTACATCTGGGTGATATTTGGGCTACATTTGGGCTCTTTTGTCTCTGGTGGCCATCTTGGGAGACTTATTTGTTATGAAGTTTCCTAATTTCCTCATTTACTGCAGTCTCCTCAGTAGGAAATACTTTCAGTTTTTTACTTTGATTCCATCAAGAAGGCATTCAAATGTGTCACACATTTGCCATAAAATCAGAATGTTAGCACTCTTTTTGCTCATTAGATCACTGTAGTAAAGCTACTGCTCACCAGGGAAAACTGCTGCTGGTATTGAAAGTGCATGTTTCAGTCTGCATGCCAGGATTTGAGAAGTCACTCAAAATGTGCCCTAATTTTTCTTTATGCAGCACTAATCATAGTTTTTATGGAAAAATGAACCACCTCATTTTGTTCCTTTTTAAATTAAATGTTTTAAGAGTTACCACTTTAATCCAAGCAAGATGGCTTCAGGTGTGCCATACATTTATCATAAGTAGGACGGTTAGCGCTCTAGTAGTTCTTTGGAACACTCTGGAAAGCTGCAGTAGAACACAAAGGAATCAACTGACAGTCTCTGCCCTTGTTGGATGTACATGTTTTACTGAGAATGTCAGACTTCATTCTCACATGACTGAGAAAGATAATGTGAATTTACAGAAAATAAGCTCTCAGTTTAGCTTATAGATCACCTTTCAAACCTCTGTGGTAAAAGCATGAGAAAATATTTTTCTCTCAATCATGATATCCCAGCAGAAGGCTTTTTCACATGGTGAAATCACCTTAGAACATACCACAATTCCTAAAATGAGTATGGTACCATCAACAAATGATTTATAATGTAACTAAAGTCTTAAAATCTTCTATTAACTGCAATGCTTTTTAATGAGGTGCTATCATGTATATTGGTCCCAAGATGGCTGCCAACACTTCTTGGATGAAGTGCTGACAGCCAATCAGATCTCAGGATGAGATGTGTGGTTAGGCTCCGCCCACATATATATATTGATTTAAATGCTATTTTCTCAGGAACTACTGAACAGATTTACACCAGACTTACAAAAGGCACTTCCTTGACCTGAGGACTACCTCTCTGCCAAATTTCAAGTAACTCTGTTCAGCCGTTCGGGCTGTAGCTGTGTCTAAAGGTCCTATGGAAAAATGCATGGGAAAAACGCGTTTTGGGACCCCCCTTTTTTCTCAGCCCCCGCTTGATGAATCCCCCCGAGACTTTCAGGGTAGGAGCGGAGCGTAGCGCCCCACCTATTTTGAAAATTTCGCGAGGATTCATCTACCGGCGCCAAAGTTATTCCAAATAGAATGTTGCGGATTTCCTATGGAAACAGGGTCCTAACTATAACTATCTACTGGCGACCGCCAGTAGATAATATATATATATATATATATATATATGCGCGAAGCACACCGTGCGCGTACGGTGCACGCACGGTGCGCGGACGGTGCGCGCACAGTGCGCGCATGGTGAAAAACCTGAAAAAAAAATATTAATAAATACATAACTTAGCATTTAAAAAAACGTACAAATTCACTTAAAAAACCATAGGTTTCACACACGTTATAGTTAGGAATTAGCATTTAAAAAACCTTGCAAATTCACTTAAAAAACCATAGGTTTCACACACGTTATAGTTAGGAATTAGCATTTAAAAAACCTTGCAAATTCACTTAAAAAACCATAGGTTTCACACATGTTATAGTTAGCTGGACATTTCCCTCATAAAAAACCAATGAAATTCCCCCGTTATAGTTAGTACAGGCAACTATAACTCACGCGACCGCAATCCTCTGCTGATGACATCAGATATTACATCACTGATTACATATGTGTCTTTCTGGAAAATAAATATTTGTAATATATGTATAGCTAAAGATTAATGGAAGAAGACATGGGTAAATAGGTGTCTAAATACAGTGATGTAATATCTGATGTCATCAGCAGAGGATTGCGGTCGCGTGAGTTATAGTTGCCTGCACTAACTATAACGGGGGAATTTCATTGTTTTTTTACGAGGGAAATGTCCAGCTAACTATAACATGTGTGAAACCTATGGTTTTTTAAGTGAATTTGCAAGGTTTTTTAAATGCTAATTCCTAACTATAACGTGTGTGAAACCTATGGTTTTTTAAGTGATTATATATATATATATAGAGTTAGCATTTAAAAAACCTTTGAAATTCACTGAAAAAAACCATAGGTTTCAGGCCTGATATAGTTAGGAATTAGAATTTAAAAAACCTTAGAAATTCACTGAAAAAACAATAGGTTTTAGGGGTGTTATAGTTAGGTGGACATTTCACTCGAACAAAACCATTGAAATTCCTCCGATATAGTTAGTTGTACTAACTACATCTCGCGCGCCCGTAATCCACTGCTGATGATGTCACATATTATATCATCTCAGGCCTGAAACCTATGTTTTTTTCAGTGAATTTCAAAGGTTTTTTAAATGCTAATTCCTAACTATATCAGGCATGAAACCTATGGTTTTTTCAGTGAATTTCAAAGGTTTTGTAAATGACAATTTTTAATGTATTAATTGTTATACTGATTTTTTTAATACTGATTTACTAAATTGTTTCAACTGTTTATTTTTAGATATTTTATGTTTTTAATTACATTATGCATTACAATACAAAATATACTTTCTCAGAATGAATTACTTTAGTTTAAATACTTTGCAAATAGGCAATAGACTTTTAAGTACAGTAGTTACAGTTGTTGCAATGGGCAACACAATTTCAAACACAAAGCAACATTGAGCTCAATGTGAATTTCTAGTCAAATGCAATTAGTTACTTTATGGATTACTTTTCTAACCACAGGACTGGATGCTAGATTCAGTCCTTGGACATCTCCTGTAAACAGTTGAGTAAAAGCGTTTTGGTTACAGTAGTGATTTTTAAGGATTATTATTGTATTTTAAAAGTTGACACAGAACATTTTTCACATAGAATCAACAATGTTATCCTATGGCAGAAAATTCACTTAGCAGGTAAGTAGTGTTATCGTTACTTTTTTTTACTCAGTGGTGGATCCTGGATCCAGCACAGGTGAATCTCCTGTAAACAGTTGAACGAATGTGTTTAACCTCTTCTATGCCCATGACGAGATAGTCTTGTCATGGAGCACGGTTGCGCTGTGCCCATGACGAGACTATCTCGTCATGGACCCCGTCCGCTAATGAAAGGCCCGGCACAGGAGGGGGAAAGGGCGGGGCACTGAAGGGGTTAAGTCATACAGACGATTTTTTAGGAATATTTTTAGTTTGTGAAAATAGACACTTAGAAACTTTTCTACTTAAAAGCACACAATGGATTCCTATGGAAGGAAATACAAATTACTGTTAAGTACCCTTAAAATTACTTTTCAGGGCCAGTGCTGGGCTAAAAGATGCAGCCATGGGTTCTCTCCTGATAACAGGTGAGTAAATTGGAATTCGTAGTTCGACTGATTTTAGAGGAATATTTGTATGTTTCAAAGATGGACACTTAGAAACTTTTCTGGTGAAAACCACACAATGGATTCCTATTGAAAGAAATACAAGTAACTGGTAAGTACGCTTAGAATTACTTTTCAGGGTCAGTGCGGGTCTAAAAGATGCAGCACTGGGTTCTCTCCTGAGAACAGTTGAGTAAATCGGAATTCGTAGTTCGGCTGATTTTAGAGGAATATTTGTACGTTTCAAAAATGGACACAGAAACTTTTCTGCTGAAAACCACACAATGGATTCCTATGGAAAGGGATACAAGTTTCTGGTAAGTACGCTTAGAATTACTTTTCAGGGTCAGTGCTGGTCTAAAAGATGCAGCACTGGGTTCTCTCCTGAAAACAGTTGAGTAAATCGGAATTCGTAGTTCGGCTGATTTTAGAGGAATACTTGTACGTTTAAAAAATGGACACTTAGAAACTTTTCTGCTGAAAACCACACAATGGATTTCTATGGAAAGAAATAAAAGTTACTGGTAAGTACGCTTAGAATTACTTTTCAGGGTAATTGCTGGTCTAAAAGATGTAGCACTGGGTTCTCTGCTGATAACAGGGGAGTAAATCGTAATTCGTAGATCGGCTGATTTTAGAGGAATATTTGTACATTTCAAAAATGGACACAAACTTTTCTGCTGAAAACCACACAATGGATTCCTATGGAAAGGAATACAAGTTACTGGTAAGTACACTTAGAATTACTTTTCAGAGTCAGTGCTGGTCTAAAAGATAGAGCACTGGGTTCTCTCCTGAGAACAGTTGAGTAAATTGGAATTCATAGTTCGGCTGATTTTAGAGGAATATTTGTATGTTTCAACAATGGACACTTAGAAACTTTTCTGCTGAAAACCACACAATGGATTCCTATGGAAGGAAATACAAGTTACTGGTAAGTACGCTTAGAATTACTTTTCAGGGTCAGTGCTGGGCTAAAAGATGCAGCCCTGGGTTCTCTCCTGATAACAGGTGAGTAAATTGGAATTCGTAGTTCGGCTGATTTTAGAGGAATATTTGTACGTTTCAAAAATGGACACTTAAAAACTTTTCTGCTGAAAACCACACAATGGATTCCTATGGAAGGAAATACAAGTTACTGGTAAGTACGTTTAGAATTATTTTTCAGGGTCAGTGCTGGGCTAAAAGATGCAGCCCTGGGTTCTCTCCTGATAACAGGTGAGTAAATCGGAATTCGTAGTTCGGCTGATTTTAGAGGAATATTTGTACAGTGGTAAATGAAGAGGGCGGGGCCTGAGGTGACGTGTGCAAACACGCCCTGTGGCGAGTTTTAGGTTGGGGAATTCATTCCTCTTCAATCCGGCGGTCCCCTGGGGGCCAACTAGCCCACCACGTACCTCCAGTATGTGTCAGGGAGCTGCGTTGCAGAGAGGTGTTCAGAGGCCATGCTCCTTTTTACAACACTCTGCAACGCAGCTCCGTGGCACTTCCTGGAGGTACCTGGTGGGCTAGTTGGCCCCTAGGGGACCTCTGGATTGAAGAGGAATTCATTTCCCAACTTAAAACGCGCCACAGGTCGTGTTTGCACACATATCACCTCAGGCCCCACCCCCTTCCTTCACCACTGTGCAAACGCGCCCCGTGGCGTGTTTTAAGTTGGGGGATTAAGTCCCCTTGAATCCTGAGGCCCCCTAGCGGCCAACTAGGCCACCAGGTACCTCCAGTAAGCGCCACTGAGCTGTTGCAGAGAGGTGTAAAAAGGGGCATTGCCTCATTACACCTCTCTGCAACGCAGCCCCCTGGCGCATACTGGAGGTTCCTGGTGGGCTAGTTGGCCCCAGGGACCCCCAGTATTCAAGGGGAATTAGTTCCAGGGGGCGCGTTTGCAGTGTGGTGTAAGGAGAGGGCGTGGCCTCCGGCCCGATACCGTTTTTTGTTTCCTTCTTTTTTTTAGAAGGGGGGCTGTGTAGCTCCCTTCTTTTTCTAATATTTTGGCCCTGGGGACCCCATCCCCCAGGGCCTGACCCCAATTTTTATATATGAAAAAAAAATCGGGAAGGGGGCCGCGTGGCCCCCCTCCCGAGGCCATAATTTGCACCGGGGACCCCATCCCCCGTGGCATGGGCCTTTTAAAAAAAACAAATTTATGGAGGGGGGCTGTGTAGCCCCCCTCCTCTGGCCACTTTAAGGCCCGCGGACCCCATCCCCTAGGGCTGGCCATTGTTTTTTTGTTGGTTTTTTTGTTTTAATTTAAGGGGGGGCTGTGTGGCCCCCCTCCTGGACCACTTCTGGCCCTGGGGACCCCATTCCCGGGGCCTGGCCTCTCGTTGGAGACCGTGGGGGGGTCCCCAATCCCCCCACAGTCCCAGCCGACTCCCCGCCTCCTGCGGGAGCCGGCAATGCTTTTCCACATGGGGAGCAGCTAACATGCTGCTCCCCATGTGGAAAAGCAATCTGCTTTGCTTCATTGAAGCTTCATGAAGTAAAGCAGTTTGCAATGGCAGGGTGGGAGTCGCGAGGCTCCTACCCCGCCATTGCAAACAGCAGGGTCCCGGGGGTGGGCACTCCGGGACACTGCAGGAGGGGGGTAGGGGTCCCCAGGGCCAATTCAAGGCTCCAGGTGGGGAGCCGCATGGCCCCCCTCCCACATGTACAAGTTGCCCCGGGGGGTGGCGGTCCCTGGGGCTGGGGGGCCTGAGAGCCCCCCACATCAAATTGTTTTAAGCCCCGGGGGTGGCGGTCCCCGGGGCTGGGGGGGATGCGAGCCCCCCACCTATGTTAACAAAGCCCCGGGGGTGGCGGTCCACAGGGCTGCGGGGGGCCGTGAGCCCCCCGCATATAAAATCTTTGAGCCCCGGGGGTGGTGGTGCCCCGGGGCAGTGTGGGGGGGATAGAGACCCCCACACTTTTTTTGTTTAATTATGCCCCCGGGATTTGGCCCCCGGGGGCAAATTAGAATATTCAGCGCGCTGATTTAAAAAAAAAAATTGGGCCGGAATTCGCGCTAGGTGCGCGAATCTCGCTGATTTAAAAAAAAAAAATCTTTTTTGGGCCCTGGGGGTCCTTATGGGACCCCCTGAGCAGGCCTAGGGGGTCAGAGTGTTTCTACCCTGCCCCCTTTTTGTGTTTTTCGCGTTTGTTTTTTAGGTTTCTTGTGCCTCTGTTGTACCGAGGCACAAGATGGCTGCCAACACTTCCTGATCTGGAGTGTTGAGAGCCTATTATAATACAGCTCGTGCACGGCAGGATGCACGCTGGGTGCGGGGAGGGTGAGCGGATCCTCCGAGGCCATAGATATATCTATGATTTTACTTTTGATTTTCTCAGGAACTACTAAATGGATTTACACCATTTAAGCAAAAGGCACGAGTCTGAAATGAGGACTACCTCTTTGCCAAATTTGGTGTAATTCCGTTCAGCAGTTCGGGCTGTAGCTGCGTCAACAGGTCCTATGGGAAAATGCATGGGGAAAATGCGTTTTGGGACCACCCTTTTTTCTCGGCCCCCGCTTGACGAATCACCGTGAAATTTTCAGGATAGGAGCGGACCGGAGCTGGCCAAAAGTTTGGAAAATTTCGCAAAGATTCGTCAATCGGCGCCAGCGTATTCTAAATAGAATGTTGCAGATTTTCAATGGAAAATAGGTCCTAACTATATCTACCTACTGGCGACCGCCAGTAGGTAATATATATATATATATATATATATATATATATATATATATATATATATATATATATATATATATATATATATATATATATATATATATATATATATATATATATAAATATATATATATATATATATATTTATATATATATATATATATATATATATATATATATATATATGTATATATATATATGTATATATGTATATATATATATTATCTACTGGCGGTCGCCAGTAGATAGTTATAGTTAGGACCGTGTTTCTATAGGAAATCTGCAACATTCTATTTGGAATAACTTTGGCGCCGGTTGCCGAATCCTCGCGAAATTTTCAAAATAGGTGGGGTGCTCCACTCCGCTCCTACCCTGAAAGTCTCGGGGGGATTCGTCAAGCGGGGGCTGAGAAAAATGGGGGGTCCCAAAACGTGTTTTCCCCATGCAATTTTCCATAGGGACCTTTAGTCCAAGGTACAGCCCGAACGGCTGAACAGAATTACTTGAAATTTGGCAGAGAGGTAGTCCGGACCTGTGCACAGAGAAGAAAGTTCAGGGGAAGGGGCCTCACAACAGGCAGGAGGAGCAGTTGCAGCACAACAGACCAGGGAGGGCAGAAGGGTGTGGCAGTACAATGGACCATGTAGGACAGGAGGAAGAGGATAGGGGCATGGCATGTGGACAGGCAGGGTGGAGGTGGCAGGGACAGGTTACAGTCATCTGACAATGCTAGGCAGGTGGGAGGGGAGTGGCAGCTCAACAGAACACTCAGAGTAGATAGGAGTGGCAGGTCCATGGAACATGGTGGGCAAAAAGGATGGAGCAGGGACATGCACAAAGACATCGGAGGGCAGGGGGAAGGAGAATAGGGGCAGCAAGCTAAGCACAGAGTTTAAGCAGGAGGTCAATGATGGGGCATAGAATTGGGCAATAGAGGGCAGGAGGAGTGGACTGGTACATCATACTAAATTGAGGGCAGTGGCAGCACATCAGACCATGCATGGCAGGAGGGAGGAGGCTAGTCCATGGATTCACACAACAGAGGATAGGGAGGAGGGGGATGGGGCAGCAAGCTAACTGTTCAGAGAAGGCGGGTATTAGGAACTTTATTGTTTTTAAAACATGTGTCTGTGCGAACTACTTAAAATATGAACAAGTATGCAGCATAATCTCACTTTTATTCAGGAACAAGAGGACGTTTGTGACTGTGACTCCGGGCTCACTTGGCAGAAACACCCCCTGACCCTCCACCCCCTATCGCAAAATGTAATGCCCGTGAAAATGGTAGGTGAACACAGTGTTATATAGAACATAGTCCAGAGAGCACGATTGAAAATGAAAACTAGATATAGTGTATGGTATAAACTATGCACCAAAAAGTGTGATATAAGATGAACCGGGTGTGAGATATAATATGCAATACATTGTGCGCAATGACAGATTCATTGGAGAGCGCGAGATAGCACAGGCACTAGCGCGTGCTATGCGATATGCGCCTTGGAGTGTAATATGCACAGGGCAGTGTTGTGTAACCTAACTAGTCTCTAAAGTTGTAATATAAAATATGTGCTGGGGAGTGTAACGTTGCATTTGCACTGTGACAAAGATATGGATCCCAGATTGTAATATGTATGGCATAGCACTGTGCGTTATAACATAGGCCTCGAGGAAGGCACGTTAGATGGGGCAATATAACCCGTGCGAAGACAAGTGTGGCATGACATATTCACGGGGTGGTGTTACAGTGCGCATGGGCTAGAGAGTGTCATAGCATATGCACTAGCTAGTGGAATACAACACAGAGGTGTGTGGCACTCAGTAGGCAATGGTGGGTGTAACACAGCATTGGGCTCTGCCAGGAGCGCGCTGTGACTCTCAAGTGATGTTCGTCCCCTTTCCAGAGAGTAAAATAAAAAGTATTACACATCCGGCAGTGGATGTGTGTTTTATTAACCGCGAGGGGGGTTTCTTGCATAGTTTTGGTCGAATTTTTGTCGAATCTCCTTTGAATAGCTTGGTGTGCATGTGTATTAAATGTGCCCGTCAATAGCTACCCATGTTTGTATAAATAAACGACAAGGGTGTCTACCGGGATTAGGCACGGTAGGGCATCAGACATGTCAGAGCTTCACTAGTGGTGTAAATATATTCCACGTGGATTCATTGTATGCATAGTCGCCTTTTAATGAATATCACGCAAATCGTCATTGGGATAGGTACGTACGGTTTGGCCAGCATGTCCTAGGTGTGTCTATAAATATATATTTTTTTAAAATAATAAAAAATAGTGGCCGGCCCTGGGGATTGGGGTCAAAAAAATATAATTAGGAGACAGGCCCTGGGGGATGGGGTCATCAGGGCCAATAAATTAGAATAAGAAGGGGAACCACACAGCCCCCCTTCTTAAAAAATTAAAATAAATAAAAGACTGGCATCGCGCCGGAGGCCACGCCCCCTCCTTGCACCACTCTGCAAACGCGCCCCCTGGCGAGTTGTAAGTTGGGGAATTAATTCCTCTTCAATACTGAGGGTCCCTGAGGGCCAACTAGCCCAACAGGCATCTCCGGTATGCGCCAGGGAGCTGCGCTGCAGACAGGTGTTCTGAGGCCAAGCCCCTTTTTACACCTCTCTGCAACGCAGCTCTGTGGCGCTTACTGTAGGTACCTAGTGGTCTAGTTTGACCCTAGGGACCCTTAGGATTCAAGGGGACTTAATCTCTCAACTTAGAACAGCCACAGGGCGCGTTTACACAGTGGTGAAGGGAGGGGACGGGGCCTGAGGTGACGTGTGCAAACACACACTATGGCACGTTTTAAATTGGGGATATAATTTCCCTTCAATACTGAGGGCCCCTGGGGGCTAACTAGCCCACCAAGTGCTTCCAGTAAGCGCCACTGAGCTGCATTGCAGAGAGGTGGTCCAGGCCATGCCACTTTTTACACCTCTCTGCAACGCAGCTCTGTGGCACTTACTGGAGGTACCTAGTGGGCTAGTTCGACCCTAGGGACCCTCAGGATTCAAATGAACTTAATCTCCCAACTAAAAACGGACACAGGGCGTGTTTACACAGTGGTGAAGGGAGGGTACGGGGCCTGAGTTAACGTTTGCAAAAACGCCCTGTGGCCTGTTTTAAGAGGTAGTTTTAATCCCCCTGCCCTATTATATACTAGGGGCTTACAGAGGAGGTCATGCTAATCACAGGGGGACCCCAACGCATAATGTTCCCTAGTGTATGTAGGTGTTTTCACTGTATTCTAAGTGTCTTTTAACATAGCATTGGCTCTAGGACTGGTTTGTCAGACTCAGTTACCACCAGTATCCGTCTGAAAAAGTTGAGGGTACAGGATGATTTTGCAACAAGACTTCTTTCTGCTCTTCTTTTTGTTCTTTCTGCACGTTATCCTTCTTCCTGCACTTTTCTTCATCTTTGAGGACTTCTGTTGCTTCTTTCTGCACTTCTTTTGTTTCTTTCTGTGCATTTTTTCTTCTTTCTTCACATGTCCTATCTCTGTAGGCATAGTTAGAAATTAGCATTTAAAAAACCTTTGAAATTCACAGAAAAAACCATAGGTTTCAGGCACGTTATAGTTAGGAATTAGCATTTAAAAAACCTCAGAAATTCACTGAAAAAACCATAGGTTTCAGGGGTGTTATAGTTAGCTGGACTTTTCACTTGTACAAAACCATTGAAATTCCCCCGTTATAGTTAGTTCAGCTAACTATAACTCGCGCGCCCGCAATGCACGGCTGATGACGTCACATATTACATCACTCATGACATGGTCAGTGACATCACTCATGACATCACTGATGACATCTCAAATGACATCACTGATGACATCACTGATGACATCAGCCTTGTGATAGAGTGGCAGACCTCCTCTCACCCTAATATAACCTTTGATACACACATTCAAAAATAGAGACTAAAATTTTCAAAACAATGGACATACCAATACCAGTTACAACAAGCTCTTCAGTAATTCTAAGATCCACATACACATCCACTCATTCACCAACAGTCCTATACAGTCACTCATACATGTACTCACTCATCATATGTACTCATACACCTATACATCCTGTTACACAATGCCACTTATCCATAGAGTTACTCACACACATAGTCACTCATGCTAATAAAGAATCAAACATACATTTACTTGCATATACAGTTATACACACACCACCACACTTACTTCTACGGAAACTTACACATACTTAGTCTTTTAAACAATCACTTATAGAAACACATACTTATTCATACAGGAACTCTTTCAATCTCTCACTCTCACATATACTCACTTATATACACCAATAGTCACATATACTAGTTTAAAACATATGTAGTTACTCATAAAGACACTATTGAGACAGTCATTCACTCACTAAAACACCCTTACACACACTCATCCACCCATACAGTCCTGCACACATGCTGTCTTCAACACATACAAACAGTGAGTCACTCATTCATGCACCTATGCACTACGTAATACCCCCCACCGAACCATGCAGACACTCAGACTGATACTCAAAAAACCAACTAATAACCTATATAGACACCCATGTAGCTACTCACCAACCCATGCAGCCACTTATACACAAAGTAAGAGACTGATACAGATATTTACATATTTAAACATTACTCACTAAGCCATGTATTCACTATGATACACTTAATCAGTCAGTTACACAATCAATTTTTCAAAAACAAATCATCCATTTAGACACTTATATACCCATTTATTCTTCCATCGACCTTGAGATATACATATATAAAACATATTTAATTTTCAGAAAAACACACATTCACTGGATGATGTCATCAGTGATGTCATTTGAGATGTCATCAGTGATGTCATGAGTGATGTCACTGACCATGTCATGAGTGATGTAATATGTGACGTCATCAGCAGTGCATTGCGGGCGCGCGAGTTATAGTTAGCTGAACTAACTATAACGGGGGAATTTCAATGGTTTTGTACAAGTGAAAAGTCCAGCTAACTATAACACCCCTGAAACCTATGGTTTTTTCAGTGAATATATATATATATATATATATATTATCTACTGGCGGTCGCCAGTAGATAGTTATAGTTAGGACCGAGTTCCCATAGGAAATCTGAAAATTCTATTTTCAATAACTTTGGCGCCGGTTGACTTATCTTTGTGAAATTCTTAAAACTAATGGGGCGCTCCGCTCAGCTCCTACCCTGAAAGTCTCGGGGTGATTCGTCAAGCGAGGGCTAAGAAAAAGGGGGGTCCCAAAACGCATTTTCCCCATGCATTTTCCCATAGGACCTTTAGTCGAAGGTACAGCCTGAACGGCTGAACAGAATTACTTGAAATTTGGCAAAGAGGTAGTCCTCAGGTCAGGCATGTGCCTTCTGCATATATGGTGTCAATCTGTTCAGTAGTTCCTGAGAAAATCAAAAGTAAAATCACATATATATCTGGGCGGAGCCTAACTACACATCTCATCGTGAGATCTGATTGGCTGTCAGCACTTCATCCAAGAAGTGTTGGCAGCCATCTTGGGACCAATATACATGATAGCATACCCTGAAAGTCTCGGGGTGATTCGTCAAGCGAGGGCTGAGAAAAAAGGGGGGTCCCAAAACGCATTTTCCCCATGCATTTTCCCATAGGACCTTTAGTCGAAGGTACAGCCTGAACGGCTGAACAGAATTACTTGAAATTTGGCAAAGAGGTAGTCCTCAGGTCAGGCATGTGCCTTCTGCATATATGGTGTCAATCTGTTCAGTAGTTCCTGAGAAAATCAAAAGTAAAATCACATATATATCTGGGCGGAGCCTAACTACACATCTCATCGTGAGATCTGATTGGCTGTCAGCACTTCATCCAAGAAGTGTTGGCAGCCATCTTGGGACCAATATACACGATAGCACCTCATTAAAAAGCATTGCAGTTAATAGAAGGTTTTAAGACTTTAGTTACATTATAAATCATTTGCTGATGGTACCATACTCATTTTAGGTATTGTGGTGTGTTCTAAGGTGATTTTACCATGTGAAAAAGCCTTCTGCTGTGATATCATGAATCATGTTTGAGAGAAAACTATTTTCTCATCCTTTTCCCACAGAGGTTTGGAACGTGATCTATAAGCTAAACTGAGAGCATACTTTCTGTAAATTCACATTATCTTTCTCAGTCATGTGAGAATGAAGTTTGACATTCTCAATAAAACATGTACATCCAACAAGGGCAGAGACTGTCAGTTGATTCCTTTGTGTTCTACTGCAGCTTCCCAGAGTGTTCTAAAGAAAAACTAGAGCGCTAACAGTCCTACTTATGACAAACGTATGGCACAACTGAAGCAATCTTGGTTGGAATGAAGTGGCAACTCTTAAAACATTTAATTTAAAAAGGAACAAAATGAGGGGGTTCATTTTGCCATAGAAAGTATGATTAGTGCTTCAGAAAGAAAAATTAGGGCACATTTTGAGTGACTTCTCAAATCCTCTTCTATTACATTAAAAAATTCTGACATGCAGACTGAAACATGCACTTTCAATACCAGAAGCAGACTTCCCTGGTGAGCAGTAGCTTTACTACAGTGATCTAATAAGCAACTATTGTGCTAACATTCTGAATTTATGGCAAATGTGTGACACATCTGAATGCCTTCTTAATGGAATCAAAGTAAAAAACTGAAAGTTTTTCCTACTGAGGAGACTGTAGTAAATGAGGACATTATGAAACATCATAACAAATAAGTCTCCCAAAATGGCCACGAGAGACAAAAAAGCCCAAATGTAGCCCAAATATCACCAAGATGTAGCCCAAGTATAGCCCAATGACAGAATATCCCAGAGTGTTCTAACGAACAACTAGAGCGCTGACAGTCTTACTTATGACAAAAGTATGGCACACCTGAAGCCATCTTGATTGGAATAAAGTGGTAACACTTAAAACATTTAATTTACAAAGAAACAAAATGAGGGGGTTCATTTTGCCATAGCAATTATGATTAGTGCTGCAGAAAGAAAAATTAGGGCACATTTTGACTTCTCAAATCCTCTTCTATTTCATAAAAACATTCTGACATGCAGACTGAAACATGCACTTTGAATACCAGCAGCAGACTTCCCTGGTGACCAGTAGCTTTACTACAGTGATCTAATGAGCAACTAGAGTGCTAACATTCAGAATTTATGGCAAATGTGTGACACATCTGAATGCCTTCTTGATGGAACCAAAGTAAAAAACTGAAAGTATTTCCTACTGAGGAGACTGCAGTAAATGAGGAAATTAGGAAACTTCATAACAAATAAATCTCCCAAGATGGCCACCAGAGACAAAAGAGCCCAAATGTAGCCCAAATATCACCCAGATGTAGCCCAAGTATAGCCCAATGACAGAATGTCCCAGAGTGTTCTAACGAACAACTAGAGCGCTAACAGTCTTACTTATGACAAAAGTATGGCGCACCTGAAGCCATCTTGATTGTAATAAAGTGGTAACACTTAAAACATTTAATTTACAAAGGAACAAAATGAGGGGGTTCATTTTGCCATAGAAATTATGATTAGTTCTGCAGAAAAAAAAATTAGGGCACATTTTGATTTCTCAAATCCTCTTCTATTTCATAAACAAATTCTGACATGCAGACTGACACATGCACTTTGAATACCAGCAGCAGACTTCCCTGGTGAGTAGTAGTTTTACTACAGTGATCTAATGAGTAACTAGAGTGCTAACATTCAGAATTTATGGCAAATGTGTGACACATCTGAATGCCTTCTTGATGGAACCAAAATAAAAACGGAAAGTATTCCCACTGAGGAGACTGCAGTAAATGAGGAAATTAGGAAACTTCATAACAAATAAATCTCCCAAGATGGCCACCAGAGACAAAAGAGCCCAAATGTAGCCCAAATATCACCCAGATGTAGCCCAAGTATAGCCCGATGACAGAATGTCCCATAGTGTTCTTAAGAACAACTAGAGCGCTTACTGTCTTACTTGTAACAAAAGTATGGCGCACCTGAAGCTATCTTGATTGGAATAAACTGGTAACACTTAAAACTTCATAACAAATAAATCTCCCAAGATGGCCACCAGAGACAAAAGAGCCCAAATGCAGCACAAATATCACCCAGATGTAGCCCACATGTAGCCCAATGACAGAAGTGTGCAAAACACTTATTGTTTGTGTATTTGCAGTTTTATATAGTGCAGACTTGTCAGATATTGGAGTGCTCTACATGAGCATTGGGTACATCACACAAGATCAAATTCATTTTGGTTGTAGACATGGGGAGATCAAGTGATTTGACCAGAATCACAGAATGTTGAGCTGAAGCAGAAACTCCAACCTGGTTCCCAAGTTGCAAAGTCTGCAGCTCTGGAAGTAACACCACATCCTCTCCCCTAGGTGCAACATTTAATCAAGTGGTCAACTGGATAAAAAAACATAAAGATTACAAATAATTTAAAAGTTCTTTGTCGCTATTTGAAAACTCAGAAAATATGTCCTCATTTTAGTTTTTTAGAGCACTTACCATAATTTCGATGCAAATAAGACCCTCTCATATATGTAATTTCTAAAGGAAATACTCTAGGTATTACAGTTTTGACTACATAAAGATGACGTCAGGCGTTCCACACTTTTGTAATAAATATAGAATGTTAGCAATCTAGTTGTTCATTGGGATACTGTTGAGAGGCAGAGGCCAGGGGCACGGACTCTGAAAATTGAAGGCAGGTAGGAAGTGCAGAGGCAACAATTTACAACACTGGGCAGGCAGGAAGGGCAGTGGCAGCACAACAGACTATGGAGGGCAGTGGAAAGGGGGGCAGGGGCAACAAACCAACAATACAGGACTGGCAAGAGAGGCTGTGGCAATATAATAGACCATTGTGGGCAGAAGGAAGAGGCAGTGGTAGTACAACCATACATGCCAACAGACCCATTTCAGCCAGGAAACGTCCAATGTTTTTAAGCTCAAATGGGCTTTATTTGATCTGTCTCCTGTCTACAATCTCCTCTTTTTCAATGTAACTCAAAGGGGAAAATCAATACCCCAGTTTTTTTCAAAATCTCCCTCTTACCAAGTTCAAAATGTTCGCAAGTATGGTACATTGGATCATGGTAGGCAGGAGGAGTTGGGGTAGGGACATGGACTCGGATAGCAGAGGATAGGAGGGACATGGAGAGGTGCACCAAACTGACCCTATAGGGCAGGCATCAGGGTTTGCAGCAGCACAATACACCACACAGCGCATGCAGGACGGGAGTGCAGCACAACAATCCATAGAAAGCAATAGGGAGGGGACAAGACCATGCACATGGACAACAGAGAACAGAGGGGAAAGAGGCAATGGTAGCTAGCTGACCATAATGGACAGACAGGAGAGAAAGCTGCAGCATAACAGACCATAAATGGCGGAGGGACGGATCAGGGGCATTACAATGGAACAGACAAGCCAGGAGGGAGGGAATAGGGGTCTGCACATGGAAACAGAGGGCTGGGGGCAAGGGGGCAGGGCAGGAGCAGCAAGATGACCATGGAGGTCAGGCAGGATGGGCACTAGAAACAAGACACACCATGGAGAGCAACAATGAGACTATGATGGCATACACACAGACCATGGAGGGAAGGTGGGAGGGGGTCAGGGACAGCTAGCTGACCACACAGGGAAGGTGGGAGGGGCCATGGCAGCACAGAAGACCATGCATGGCAAGCGGGAGGGTTAGTGGCAGCACAATGGCTATGATGGGCAGGAAGGAGGGTGCAGGGGCATGCACAAAGGACCATGGAGGATAGAAGGGAGGGTCAGGACCTGGCACAGACAAGAGAGTTCAGGGGAAGGGGCTTCTCAACAGACCGCGCGGGGCAGGCAGGAGGCGCAGTTGCAGCACAACAGACCAGGGAGGGCAGAAGGGTGTGGCAGTAAAATGGACCTTGGAGGACAGAAGGAAGGGGATAGGGGCATGGCATGTGGACAGGCAGGGTGGAGGTGGCAGGGACAAGTTACAGTCATCTGACAATGCTAGGCAGATGGGAGGGGAGTGGCAGCTCAACAGAACACTCAGAGTAGATAGGAGTGGCAGGTCCATGGTGGGCAAAAAGGATGGAGCAGGGGCATGCACAAAGACATCGGAGGGCAGGGGGAAGGAGAATAGGGGCGGCAAGCTAAGCACAGAGGCTAAGCAGGAGGTCAATGATGGGCAATAGAATTGGGCAATGGAGGGCAGGTGGAGTGGACTGGTACATCATGCTAAATGGAGGGCAGTGGCAGCACATCAGACCATGCATGGCAGGAGGAAGGAGGCTAGTCCATGGATTCAGACTACAGAGGATAGGGAGGAGGTGGATGGGGCAGCAAGCTAACTGTTCAGAGAAGGTGGGTATTAGGAACTTTATTGTTTTTAATATGTGTGTCTGTGCGAACTACTTAAAATATAAACAAGTATGCAGCATAATCTCACTTTTATTCAGGAAGAAGAGGACGTTTGTGACTGTGACTCCGGGCTCACTTGGCAGAAACAGCCCCTGACCCTCCACCCCCCATCGCAAAATGTAATGCCCGTGAAAAGGGTAGGTGGACGCAGTGTTATATAGAACATAGTCCTGAGAGCACGATTGAAAATGAAAACTAGATATAGTATATGGTATAAACTATGCACAAAAAAGTGTGATATAAGATGAACCGGGGCTTGAAATATAATATGCAATACATTGTGCGCAATGACAGATTCATTGGAGAGCGCGAGATAGCACAGGCACTAGCGTGTGCTATGCAATATGCGCCTTGAAGTGTAATATGCACAGGGCAGTGTTGTGTAACCTAACTAGTCTCTAAAATTGTAATATAAAATATGTGCTGGGGAGAGTAACGTTGCATATGCACTGTGACAAAGATATGGATCCCAGATTGTAATATGTATGGCATAGCGCTGTGCGTTATAACATAGGCATCGAGGAAGGCACGTTAGATGGGGCAATATAACCCGTGCGAAGGCAAGTGTGGCATGACATATTCACGGGGTGGTGTTAAAGTGCACATGGGCTAGAGAGTGTCATAGCATACGCACTAGCTGGTGGAATACAACACAGAGGTGTGAGGCACTCGGCGGGCACTGGTGGGTGTAACACAGCATTGGGCTCAGCCCGGAGCACGCTGTGACTCTCAAGTGAGATTCATCTCCTTTCCAGAGAGTAAAATAAAAAGCATTACACATCCGGTGGTGGATGTGTATTTTATTAACCGTGAGGGGGGTTTCTTGCATAGTTTGGTTGAATTTTTGTCGAATACCCTTTGAATAGCTTGGTGTGCGTGTATATTAAATGTGCCCGTCAACAGCTATCCATGTTTGTATAAATAAACGACAAGGGTGTCTACTTGGAGAGAACTCACTGGCGGGGACGCCGGGATTAGGCACGGTGGGTCGTCAGACACGTCAGAGCTTCACTAGCGGTGTAAATACATTCCACGTGGATTCATTCTATGGATAGTCGCCTCTTAATGAATATCATTCAAATCGTCATGGTGATAGGTACATACGGTTTGTCCAGCATGTCCTAGGTGTTTCTATAAATATATATTTTTTTTAAATAATAAAAAACAAAGGCCGGCCCTGGGGGATGGGGTCCCCGGGGCCATAAGTGGCCGGAGGAGGGGGGCCACGCAGCCCCCTCCTAAAGAATTTTTAAAAAAATGCCATGACCCGGGGGTTGGGGTCCCCAGGGCCGATTAAGACCTTGGGAGGGCCAAATTAATTTTTTTCAACAAAAAAATGAGGGTGCAGACCCTGGGGGATGGGGTCCCCAGGGCCAGTAAATTAGAAAACGAAGGAGGGCCAAACAGCCCTCCTTCTTAAAAAATAAAAGACCGGCATCGCGTCGGAGGCCACGCCCCCTCCTTGCAGCACTCTACAAACGCGCCCCCTGGCCAGTTGTAAGTTGGGGAATTAATTCTCATTCAATACTGAGGGTCCCTGAGGGTCAACTAGCCCAACAGGTATCTCCAGTACGCGCCAGGGAGCTGCGTTGCAGACAGGTGTTCTGAGGCCACGCCCCTTTTTACATCTCTATGCAACGCAGCTCTGTGGCGCTTACTGGAGGTACCTAGTGGGCTAGTTTGACCCTAGGGACCCTTAGGATTCAAGGGGACTTAATCTCTCAACTTAGAACGGCCACAGGGCGCGTTTACACAGTGGTGAAGGGAGGGGACGGGGCATGAGGTGACGTGTGCAAACACGCCCTGTGGCACGTTTTAAGTTGGGGAAATAATTCCCTTTCAATCCTGAGGGACCCTGGGGGCCAACTAGCCCACCAGGTGCTTCCAGTAAGCGCCACTGCGCTGCGTTGCAGAGAGGTGGTCTAGGCCGTGCCCCTTTTTACATCTCTCTGCAACGCAGCTCTGTGGCGCTTACTGGAGGTACCTAGTGGTCTAGTTGGACCCTAGGGACCCTCAGGTTTCAAGGGGACTTAATCTCCCAACTTAAAACAGCCACAGGGCGTGTTTACACAGTGGGGAAGTGAGGGGACGGGCCTGAGGTGACGTGTGCACACACGCCCTGTGGCACGTTTTAAGAGGTAGTTTTAATCCCCTGCCCTATTATATACTAGGGGCTTACAGAGGAGGTCATGCTGATCACACGGTGATCCCAACGCATAGTGTTCCCTAGTGTATGTAGGTGGTTTCACTGTATTCTGAGTGTCTTTTAACATAGAACTGGCTCTAGGATTGGTTAGTCAGACTCAGTTACCACCAGTATCCGTCTGAAAAAGTTGAGGGTACAGGATGATTTTGCAACAAGGCTTCTTTCTGCTCTCCTGTTTGTTCTTTCTGCACGTTATCCTTCTTCCTGCACTTTTCTTAGTCTTTGAGGACTTCTCTTGCTTCTTTCTGCATTGCTTTTTTTTCTTTCTGTTCGTTTTTTCTTCTTTCTTCAAATGTCCTATCTCTGTAGGCATAGTTAGAAATTTGCATTTAAAAAACCTTTGAAATTCACTGAAAAAACCATAGGTTTTAGGCACGTTATAGTTAGGAATTAGCATTTAAAAAACCTTAGAAATTCACTGAAAAAACCATAGGTTTCAGGGGCGTTATAGTTAGCTGGATTTTTCACTCGTACAAAACCATTGAAATTCCCCCGTTATAGTTAGTTCAGCTAACTATAACTCGCGCGCCCGCAATGCACTGATGATGACGTCACATACTACATCACTCATGACATGGTCAGTGACATCACTCATGACATCACTGATGACATCTCAAATGACATCACTCATGACATCATCCTTGTGATAGTGTGGCAGACCTCCTCTCCCCCTAATATAACCTTTGATACACACATTCAAAAATAGAAACTAACATTTTCAAAACAATTGACATACCAATATCAGTTACAACAACCTATTCAGTAATTCTAAGATCCACATACACATCCACTCATTCACTAACAGTCCTATACAGTCACTCATACATGTACTCACTCATCATATGTACTCATACACCTATACATCCTGTTACACAACACCACTCATCCATAAAGTTACTCACACACATAGTCACTCATGCTAATAAAGAATCAAACATCCATTTACTTGCATATACAGTTATACACACACCACCACACTTACTTCTACAGAAACTTACACATACTTAGTCTTTTAAACAATCACTTATAGAAACACATACTTATTCATACAGGAACTCTTTCAATCTCTCACTCTCACATATACTCACTTATATACACCAATAGTCACATATACTAGTTTAAAACATATGTAGTTACTCATAAAGACACTATTGAGACAGTCATTCACTCACTAACACACCCATGCACACACTCATCCACCCATACAGTCCTGCACACATGCTGTCTTCAACACATACAAACAGTGAGTCACTCATTCATACACCTATGCACTACGTAATACCCCCCACCGAACCATACAGACACTCAGACACTCATACTGATACTCAAAAAACCAACTAATAACCTATATAGACATTCATGTAGCTACTCACCAACCCCTGCAGCCACTTATACACAAAGTGAGAGACTGATACAGATATTTACATATTTAAACATTACTCACTAAGCCATGTATTCACTAAGATACACTTAATCAGTCAGTTATATAATCAATTTTTCAAAAACAAATCATCCATTTAGACACTTATATACCCATTTATTCTTCCATCGACCTTGAGATATACATATATAAAATATATGTAATTTTCAGTAAAACACACATTCACTGGATGATGTCATCATGATGTCATCAGTGATGTCATTTGAGATGTCATCAGTGATGTCATGAGTGATGTCACTGACCATGTCATGAGTGATGTAATATGTGACGTCATCAGCAGTGCATTGCGGGCGCGCGAGTTATAGTTAGCTGAACTAACTATAACGGTGGAATTTCAATGGTTTTGTACGAGTGAAAAGTCCAGCTAACTATAACGCCCCTGAAACCTATGGTTTTTTCAGTGAATTTCTAAGGTTTTTTAAATGCTAATTCCTAACTATAACGTGCCTAAAACCTATGTTTTTTTCAGTGTATATATATATATATAATTTAAATATATAAAAGACCATTCTAGAATAAATTACAACATCAAACTGAAAATATGTTTAAACTTAAATTGCCCAATACGATCAGTGCAACAGTAGGAAAAGTGTGGGATAGCAAAATAATTAAATTTACTTTTCCAACTCCAGTGAGTGCAACAGTAGGGAAAGTATTGGATAGCGGAGGGGTAAAAAATTACTATTCCTACTCCAAACAGTGCAACAGTATGGAAATTGTTGGATAGCGGAGGAGTAAAAATTACTATTCACACTCCAGTGAGAGCAACAGTAGGGACAGTGTTCGATAGTGGAGGGAAAAAAATTACTATTCCCACTCCAGTGAGTGCAACCGTAGGGAAAGTTTTGGATAGTGGAGGGGGAAAAATTACTATTCCCACTCCACTGTGTGCAAAAGTAGGATAAGTGTAGAATAGCGGAGAGGTAAAAATTACTATTCCCACTTCAGTGAGTGAAACAGTAGGGAAAGTGGTGGATAGCGGAGGGATAAAAATGACTATTCCCACTCCACTGAGTGCAACAGTAGGATAAGCGTTTAATAGCGGAGAGGTAAAAATTACTATTCCCACTTCAGTGGGTGCAACAGTAGGGAAAGTGGTGGATAGGGGAGGGGTAAAATTACTATTCCAACTCCAGTAAGTGCTACAGAAGGGAAAGTGTTGGATAGTGAAGAGGTAAAATTGACTATTCCCACTCTAGTGAGAGCAACAGCAGGGAAAGTTTTGTATAGCAGAGGTGCAGATATTACTATTCCTACTCCACTAAATGCAATATAGTAGGATAAGGGTTGGATAGCGGAGGAGTAAAAAATTTATTTCTACTCCATTGATTGAACAGTAGGGAAAGTGTTGGATAGTGGAGGGGTAAAAATGACTATTTCCACTTCAGAGAGTGCAACAGTAGGGAAAGTGTTGGATAGCGGAAAGGTAAAAATTACTATTCAAACTCCAGTGAGTGCAATAGTAGGAAAAGTGCAGGATAGCGGAGAGATAAAAATGACTATTTCCACTCCAGTGAGTGCAACAGTAGGGAAACTGCAGGATAGCGCAGGGGAAAAAATTACTATTCCAACTCCAGTGAGTGCAGCAGTAGGGAAAGTGTTGGATAGCGGAGGGGTAAAACTTACTATTCCCACTCCAGAGAGCGCAACAGTGGGGAAAGTGTTGGACAGCAGAGAGGTAAAAATTACTATTCCAACTCCAGTGAGTGCAACAGTAGGGAAAGTGCTGGATAGCGGAGGGGTAAAAATGACTATTTCCACTCCAGTAAATGCAGAAGTAGGGAAAGTGTTGGATACCGGAGAGTTATTTTTTTCTATTCACACTCAAACACTATCAAAAGAATACATATTTATATATATATATATATATATATATATATATATATATATATATATATATATATATATATATATATATTCACTGAAAAAACCATAGGTTTCACACAAGTTATAGTTAGCTGTACATTTCACTCGTAAAAAACCAATGAAATTCCCCCGTTATAGTTAGTGCAGGCAACTATAACTCACGCGACCGCAATCTTCTGCTGATGCTAATACTGTATTTAGACACTTATTTGCCCATGTCTTCTTCCATTAAATTTTAGCTATACATATATTACAAATATTTTTTTTTCATAAAGACACATATGTCATCAGCAGAGGATTGCGGTCGCATGAGTTATAGTTGCCTGCACTAACTATAACGGGGGAATTTCATTGGTTTTTTACGAGTGAAATGTACAGCTAACTATAACTTGTGTGAAACCTATGGTTTTTTCAGTGAATTTGCAAAGTTTTTTAAATGCTAATTCCTAACTATAACGTGTGTGAAACCTATGGTTTTTTCAGTGAATTTGTACGGTTTTTTAAATGCTAAGTTACTTTACGCCATTCGTGGCGTGCGCGCCCAGTTAACGCAGTTCGTTCCGTGCGCGCACGGTGCGCGAGGCACGCGGTGCGCTTCGCGCACCGCGCGCCCACTTTACGCAGTTAGTGCCGTGCACGCACGGTGGTCACGCGGTGCGCTGCGCGCACCGCGTGCCCACGTTACGCGGGATGGGCCATGTACGCACGATGCGCTTCGGGGACATATTATGCGCTTCGTTGTGAACGTTATTCATTTGTACTTTCCATTTAATTATATAGGCCATGCACAAATGGTGCCCGACGGGCACCATTTGCACACGGGGTGGGGAAAGTGTGGATAATTTTTTTTTTTTATAAATTTTTTACCGAACGCGTACGGTAAGCGTAATCGGCGATTTTTCGAAAAAAAATAAATTTGTTTTTTTGGCCTTGGGGGTTGTTTGGGGACACATATATGGATGCTGGGTGTTTAAGAAATGAATATACTCCCCCTGTAGATGTTTTTTGTCTTGTTTTTTGCAGCCCCCCTCAGAGTGCGAGAGAGAAAATGGCGGCCGCCGCTTCCTGGTTTCGACCGATTCGAATGTTTACTTAGATCAAACAGCCAATCAGAATCGCGCTTGCGCACATCACCGTACGCGTACGGTAAGCGCACCGTAAGCGCACCGTAAGCTGGCTCAGATATATATATTGATTTAAAGGCTATTTTCTCAGAATCTACTGAACAGATTTACACCAAACCTACAAAAGGCACTTCCTTGACCTGTAGACTACCTCTCTGCCAAATTTCAAGGAACTCTGTTCAGCCGTTCGGGCTGTGGCTGTGTCTAAAGGTCCTATGGAAAAATGCATGGGAAAAACGCGTTTTGGGACCCCCCTTTAATCTCAGCCCCCGCTTGACGAATCCCCCCGAGACTTTCAGGGTAGGAGCGGAGCGCAGCGCCCCACCTATTTTGAAAATTTGGCGAGGATTCGTCGACCGGCGCCAAAGTTATTCAAAATAGAATGTTGCGGTTTTCCTATGGAAACAGGGTCCTAACTATAACTACCTACTGGCGACCGCCAGTAGGTAATATATATATATATATATATATATATATATATATATATATATATATATATATATATATATATATATATATATATCAGGTTCAGAAAGTCAATATTTGCGCGCTCTCAGTCAGCGGACCACAGGACACACAAGAGGGCTCCAAGGGTGTTTATTACGACGCGTTTCGACTTACTCCGAAGTCTTGCTCACGTAAACTAACAGTGCATTGTGACAAACAAAATTAATAAAGCTGCACAGCGCTAAACATCGACATAGGACAGTTCAGGTCGAATACTGTTTACAAACGGCAGACATCTTGTAATGGTCAAAAGTCAACACTTCCATAACACAAAAGGCTAGAAATCCAAAACAAAATGTAAACATGTCATGGGTCAAAAGGTAGTATACAATATTGATTCAAATAATGCACATAATCCATGGAATGTTAACTGTCAATAGTAAAAGAGAATAACAGTTGTGACCATAGTAACAGACGCGCGTCTGTAAACAATAGCGCATGCGTCTGCTGGGGGTAGTCTCGTAGGTAACAGACCTGTGATGTAAGGGAAGTGTCTGTCATATCAAAATAATCACGTGTCTGTACCCATCTAAAATATATACAGCACTGTGCCCATCAAGTCTGACCACTTGTAGACGTCCCCGGCTAAAATAACCGGCATGTACATGCATCAAGAGGTAAATTGCGTTCTCTGCGTGCATCAGCTGATGTGCCGGAAAATGGCATACTTGAATGTTAACAGGGCTAAATAGCAAAAATAGCAAAAAATCACTCAGTCTTGTAAGTGGCTGCTACGAAAGAGGTGATTGAGAGACCTGTATGTAACATGGAATAAGCACAGTGTTCCATCAGTATGAAAACTGTGTCAGCAAGGGAAATCGAATTAAGCGAGGGCAAGTGTCCCCACGCTATCTGTATGCATGTTCAGCCATTGAATGTACACACTGCAGTCCTCAAGGATATCAACCCCCTAAATTCCATCAACATGATACTGCGTTAAACTTCAAAAAAGTTCAAAAAAAGTTCAAGTGAAAAGAAATGGCAAGTGCCAGATGGTACTTAATGCAGACTCCCGTGCGTCTTCAATTCAAGGTGCTCAGTGTGCCGGAGGGGAAAAGGGTAGGTTGCCCGTGAAGTGAACGTGCCAGTGTAAGGGCCCCTTCCTTTCCTCCTGTGAAAAGAAAAATACAATGGTAAGAAAATGCAAAAAATGTTAAAAATATACAACATGTATAGTATATGGGATCTCATGTGCACACAGATCTATCGCATGGAAGGAGAAGATCTATCACACGGGGAGAACAAAGAGAGACATTAACTGTTTATCAAATATTGGTACCACTGAGAAAGATGTCATGTGGGAGAGGTAAAGGCTAATAGATGTTATTCTCTGAGATGAATTGCCAACTCCTCATCCTGATTCAACCCACCCGGTGCCTTAGACTGAAAATCAATGATGTACTTTGATTCTCTTTGTCTGAGTTTGAGTACTCTGTTGCCGCCCCTGGGATTTATGTTGATCTGTTCCAAAACAAAAAATCTCAGAAGGGCAGGGTTGGAGAAATGTACATCACTAAAGTGCCGGGCCACAGGGTACTTATCGTCTTTGTGTATTATGGCACGATAGTGTTCAAGCACACGCTTTTTGGCCAACAAGGTAGTACTTCCTATGTACCACAATTTACATGGGCACTCTATGACATACATGACAAAGGTGGTACTACAGGTGAGAAACTGTGCAATTTCCTTAGTGATGCCATTATAGCAAATGTTCTTGACTAGCGTACTGTTTTTGCACGCCTTACAGTGCCCACAGGGAAAAAATCCCTGTAGGCCATGTTCGTGTATGTTGGAATAAATGGTAACATCACTGTGAACTAACATGTCCCTGATGCTTTTGCCCTTCCTGTAGGTAATCGTGGGCCTATCAGGTAACAATTCGCCAATTGTGTGGTCACATTTAAGAATATCCCAGTTTTTGGCCAATATTTTCTTGATGCTGCTAGAATCCGAATTGTAGGTCAGGATCAAACGTGTTGTGTCCTCTTCACTTACGGGGGGTTTAGTCTCCCTTTCTCTGATGGTATGGGCTCTGGACATTGCATCAGCGCTGGTCTTGGCCTTCTGCAAAACCCAGTTCGGGTAGCCTCTGATCTTAAATCTAGACAACATCTCTTTGCTTTCTAGTTGATATGTTTCTTCTGTGTTGCAATTTCTCTTGGCCCTGAGTAGCTCACCGTATGGAATACTCCATTTGAGTGTCTCAGGATGGCTACTGAGGGCATGCAAGACACTGTTACCAGCAGTGTTCTTTCTGAAAAGAGTGGTGTTGATTTTCTTCTTCTTGATGTCCAAACAGACATCAAGGTACTCTGCATGGATTTTACTGATACTGCTGGTGAGAACAATGTTTCTGTCATTGGTGTTGAGTCTATCTATGAACTCAATGGCTTCCTGATGTTCCCCTTTCCATACGACGAACAAGTCATCGATGTAGCGCATCCAGATGCGGATGTGGCCAAGATATTTGTTCAATTCGGGGTTGGAAAAGATCTCTTCCTCCCAGTGCCCCATGAAAAGGTTGGCGAAACTGGGAGCAAAGCACGAACCCATCGCTGTACCGACAGTCTGCCGGTACAGCACCCCATTGAAAAGAAAGATGTTGTTAGAAAGGCAAAAGCTGATCATGCCCAGAATCATCTTGTTATGTTCCCTGAGATGGGCAGGTCTAGATCTGAGGAAATGCTCACAAGCTTTAAGTCCTTGTTGGTGGTCAATAATGGTGTACAAGGATTGTACATCCAAAGTGATCATCAAAAAGTCATCTTCCCAATTAACCCCATCGATCTTATTGAGGAAGTCTTTGGTGTCCCTGATGTAGCTGGGGAGCCGAATTACATAATCCCTGAGGAAGTGATCCACATATTTGGATATGTGTTCAGATACACTTCCCCTAGAGGACACAATAGGACGTCCTGGGGGATTAGTGGGGTCCTTGTGGAGTTTGGGGAGTAGATACAGCGTAGGTAATACGGGAAAATCGTTTTTCAGATAACAGAACTCCTCCCATTCTAGGATACCCTTGTCTCTCCAGATGGTGAGTTTATCCCACAC
The DNA here is from genome assembly GCF_964204655.1 of Triturus cristatus. Classification (NCBI taxonomy): domain Eukaryota; kingdom Metazoa; phylum Chordata; class Amphibia; order Caudata; family Salamandridae; genus Triturus; species Triturus cristatus. The sequence continues at coordinate 300,792,740 of NC_140588.1, forward strand.
ATTGGTGATGCTGTTGTTGTAATCGTCCCTATTGATGGTCTCATAGTATCTGTCATCACTGAGTTGTCTCTGCGCTTCAGCAAGGTACATGTCCCTGTCCATGATCACGATATTGCCACCCTTGTCTGCAGGGCGGATGACAATCTCGGGATCATCTGCAAGTGACTTGAGCGCCTGTTTCTGGGGAAATGTGAGGTTGTTCTTAACTGGGATATGACCCTTGCTTCTGTTTCTGAAATTGCATAAAGCCGTACCTACACTCTCTTGGAACGTGTCAATAGTGTCAAAAGGTAAAGTAGGGAAAAATGTAGATTTCGGTTTGAAGCCTGATAAAGCACTGTGGTCTGTAGCAAGGCCTATGGACTCACAAATCTGAGTATGCTGCTCAGTGGGATCTGTCATCTCATCCTGATTTAATTGGATCATATCAATGAGGGTGTCTATATCACTAACATTGATATTGTCAAACTCCCTGGATGTGTGTCTACCTGATTTTCTAGTCTCCCCTAGTCTTTTTAATTTGTGCCATTTTGTAAGCTTCAGTTTCCTGATGAACTTGAAGAGATCTATTCTGGCATCCGTATAGTTAAATGGTTTAGAGGGACAGAAAGAAAGTCCTAAACATAAAGTCCTTTTCTCAGTTTCGCTCATCACTCTTTTAGAAAGATTGATGATGGTCTTATTTACCATATCACTGTCCATTAGCGGGCTCTTCTGGGGCGTGTGTTGCCAGTTCCCACTCTGCCCCTTGCCCTGCCTCTTCTGCCATCGCTGCTGTAGTCTCTCTCGACGGTTTCTACGCTTCCCCGACCTCTTCCTCGGCCTCTGCTCCTCTGCCCCCGTGTTCTCATCGCCGGAGCTTCCTGCTTCGTCCGTCTGCTCCGGCGTAGATGACGATATTCTTCTAAAAAATTGACCGGACGTATTGCAAAGTCATTATTGGAGGATGTTTCAGCTGAGACATCCGATTCAGTATCACTGGCTGTCGAAATAGTGTTCTCTTGTCTCTCATCCATAGTGGGGGAAACAGTGGTTGCAGGTTCTTTGTTCTTGTATAGATGATCATACTTGCGGCTAAAGGTCAAAATCCTGCCGCTCTCATAGTCATTGTAATCCCGATTGAGCTTGCGTTCTTTGCGAGCTTTGATGTCGTCTTCATATCTTTTCAAGCGTTCTTTCATAACGTTACACAGTTCTTCAACTGTTTTTCCATCAGTTAGTTTGCTGAGTTCTTCCTGTACTTCTTGGATCTGTTTAAGAATGAGGTCTCTGTCAATCCATGCAAACTTTACTAGAATCTCCAACATTCTTCTGGAGCTGAGTGCGGAATTATCAGACCATTCTTTGAGCATTGCCGGATTCGGCGTCTCGTAGGTGGGTGTGGTAAAGATCCTCAGACCTCTAGGGACCATCTCCTGATCTATGTAGTTCTGCATTGAAATCGCCTCCCACCACTTGGAAATTTCCGTTTTTTTAAATTTTTCCAACACTCTGATCCTGTCCTCAACAGTTTGGGATGATGTCACCGTATCCTCCGCTACTTTCGTAGTTTTTTGTCTCCGTGTGAATAGAATTTGGGCAGCTGCCCTTCTTTCAACCTCCTCATCCATGGTGCACTGCACCCTTAGTTGACCCTCAATGTCCCGTCAGGTCCGTGTAACCCCTGTATAAATACAGGTTCCTTCTGCCTTGAGCTGTAATGGTTTCGAGATCAGTTGGTACAGTACAGACCAATGCCTGAGTAATACTAGTATTGTCTGCTGTCCTAGTATACCCTTGTTTGTGGTCTATACAATACGAGTGTGGAAGAGTATGGTTCTCAATGGAACAAATAGGTCCTCTTGCATGTTTGAGGTAATCGGAGGCAAAGAATGATCCTTTGCGACTGTGCCCGGATTCACTGGGTCAGCCAACACAAACTACGGGAAGGGAACGAATAACCCGCCCTCCGGAAAAGAATCCGCCCTCACACCCGCGTTTGGCAGCAGTAATCCCCAGGCTTACCTCCGACGTTCAATGTGACACTCGTACTAGCTCCCAAGGATTCGTAGCTCAAGCCCGGTCCAGGCGCTGTCATCCATTAAATATTTTCACCAAGTTGCTCCTGTTGACAGCCAGGGGACCCAAGGAAGGTGGCGCGCACACCGGCGGAGCACGCCGGTATTATAAATCAGGTTCAGAAAGTCAATATTCGCGCGCTCTCAGTCAGCGGACCACAGGACACACAAGAGGGCACCATTTAGCCCTGTTAACATTCAAGTATGCCATTTTCCGGCACATCAGCTGATGCACGCAGAGAACGCAATTTACCTCTTGATGCATGTACATGCCGGTTATTTTAGCCGGGGACGTCTACAAGTGGTCAGACTTGATGGGCACAGTGCTGTATATATTTTAGATGGGTACAGACAGGTGATTATTTTGATATGACAGACACTTCCCTTACATCACAGGTCTGTTACCTACGAGACTACCCCCAGCAGACGCATGCGCTATTGTTTACAGACGCGCGTCTGTTACTATGGTCACAACTGTTATTCTCTTTTACTATTGACAGGTAACATTCCATGGATTATGTGCATTATTTGAATCAATATTGTATACTACCTTTTGACCCATGACATGTTTACATTTGGTTTTGGATTTCTAGCCTTTTGTGTTATGGAAGTGTTGACTTTTGACCATTACAAGATGTCTGCCGTTTGTAAACAGTATTCGACCTGAACTGTCCTATGTCGATGTTTAGCGCTGTGCAGCTTTATTAATTTTGTTTGTCACAATGCACTGTTAGTTTACGTGAGCAAGACTTCGGAGTAAGTCGAAACGCGTCGTAATAAACACCCTTGGAGCCCTCTTGTGTGTCCTGTGGTCCGCTGACTGAGAGCGCGCGAATATTGACTTTATGAACCTGATTTATAATACCGGGGTGCTCCGCCGGTGTGCGCGCCACCTTCCTTGGGTCCCCTGGCTGTCAACAGGAGCAACTTGGTGAAAATATTTAATGGATGACAGCGCCTGGACCGGGCTTGAGCTACGAATCCTTGGGAGCTAGTACGAGTGTCAGATTGAACGTCGCAGGTAAGCCTGGGGATTACTGCTGCCAAACGAGGGTGTGAGGGCGGATTCTTCTCCGGAGGGCGGGTTATTCGTTCCCTTCCCGTAGTTTGTGTTGGCTGACCCAGTGAATCTGGGCACAGTCGCAAAGGATCATTCTTTGCCTCCGATTACCTCAAACATGCAAGAGGACCTATTTGTTCCATTGAGAACCATACTCTTCCACACTCGTATTGTATAGACCACAAACAAGGGTATACTAGGACAGCAGACAATACTAGTATTACTCAGGCATTGGTCTGTACTGTACCAACTGATCTCGAAACCATTACAGCTCAAGGCAGAAGGAACCTGTATTTATACAGGGGTTACACGGACCTGACGGGACATTGAGGGTCAACTAAGGGTGCAGTGCACCATGGATGAGGAGGTTGAAAGAAGGGCAGCTGCCCAAATCCTATTCACACGGAGACAAAAAACTACGAAAGTAGCGGAGGATACGGTGACATCATCCCAAACTGTTGAGGACAGGATCAGAGTGTTGGAAAAATTTAAAAAAACTGAAATTTCCAAGAGGTGGGAGGCGATTTCAGTGCAGAACTACATAGATCGGGAGATGGTCCCTAGAGGTCTGAGGATCTTTACCACACCCACCTACGAGACGCCAAATCCGGCAATGCTCAAAGAATGGTCTGATAATTCCGCACTCAGCTCCAGAAGAATGTTGGAGATTCTAGTAAAGTTTGCATGGATTGACAGAGACCTCATTCTTAAACAGATCCAAGAAGTACAGGAAGAACTCAGCAAACTAACTGATGGAAAAACAGTTGAAGAACTGTGTAACGTTATGAAAGAACGCTTGAAAAGATATGAAGACGACATCAAAGCTCGCAAAGAACGCAAGCTCAATCGGGATTACAATGACTATGAGAGCGGCAGGATTTTGACCTTTAGCCGCAAGTATGATCATCTATACAAGAACAAAGAACCTGCAACCACTGTTTCCCCCACTATGGATGAGAGACAAGAGAACACTATTTCGACAGCCAGTGATACTGAATCGGATGTCTCAGCTGAAACATCCTCCAATAATGACTTTGCAATACGTCCGGTCAATTTTTTAGAAGAATATCGTCATCTACGCCGGAGCAGACGGACGAAGCAGGAAGCTCCGGCGATGAGAACACGGGGGCAGAGGAGCAGAGGCCGAGGAAGAGGTCGGGGAAGCGTAGAAACCGTCGAAAGAGACTACAGCAGCGATGGCAGAAGAGGCAGGGCAAGGGGCAGAGTGGGAACTGGCAACACACGCCCCAGAAGAGTCCGCTAATGGACAGTGATATGGTAAATAAGACCATCATCAATCTTTCTAAAAGAGTGATGAGCGAAACTGAGAAAAGGACTTTATGTTTAGGGCTTTCTTTCTGTCCCTCTAAACCATTTAACTATACGGATGCCAGAATAGATCTCTTCAAGTTCATCAGGAAACTGAAGCTTAAAAAATGGCACAAATTAAAAAGACTAGGGGAGACTAGAAAATCAGGTAGACACACATCCAGGGAGTTTGACAATATCAATGTGGGTGATATAGACACCCTCATTGATATGATCCAATTAAATCAGGATGAGATGACAGATCCCACTGAGCAGCATACTCAGATTTGTGAGTCCATAGGCCTTGCTACAGACCACAGTGCTTTATCAGGCTTCAAACCGAAATCTACATTTTTCCCTACTTTACCTTTTGACACTATTGACACGTTCCAAGAGAGTGTAGGTACGGCTTTATGCAATTTCAGAAACAGAAGCAAGGGTCATATCCCAGTTAAGAACAACCTCACATTTCCCCAGAAACAGGCGCTCAAGTCACTTGCAGATGATCCCGAGATTGTCATCCGCCCTGCAGACAAGGGTGGCAATATCGTGATCATGGACAGGGACATGTACCTTGCTGAAGCGCAGAGACAACTCAGTGATGACAGATACTATGAGACCATCAATAGGGACGATTACAACAACAGCATCACCAATGTGTGGGATAAACTCACCATCTGGAGAGACAAGGGTATCCTAGAATGGGAGGAGTTCTGTTATCTGAAAAACGATTTTCCCGTATTACCTACGCTGTATCTACTCCCCAAACTCAACAAGGACCCCACTAATCCCCCAGGACGTCCTATTGTGTCCTCTAGGGGAAGTGTATCTGAACACATATCCAAATATGTGGATCACTTCCTCAGGGATTATGTAATTCGGCTCCCCAGCTACATCAGGGACACCAAAGGGGATTACTGCTGCCAAACGAGGGTGTGAGGGCGGATTCTTCTCCGGAGGGCGGGTTATTCGTTCCCTTCCCGTAGTTTGTGTTGGCTGACCCAGTGAATCTGGGCACAGTCGCAAAGGATCATTCTTTGCCTCCGATTACCTCAAACATGCAAGAGGACCTATTTGTTCCATTGAGAACCATACTCTTCCACACTCGTATTGTATAGACCACAAACAAGGGTATACTAGGACAGCAGACAATACTAGTATTACTCAGGCATTGGTCTGTACTGTACCAACTGATCTCAAAACCATTACAGCTCAAGGCAGAAGGAACCTGTATTTATACAGGGGTTACACGGACCTGACGGGACATTGAGGGTCAACTAAGGGTGCAGTGCACCATGGATGAGGAGGTTGAAAGAAGGGCAGCTGCCCAAATCCTATTCACACGGAGACAAAAAACTACGAAAGTAGCGGAGGATACGGTGACATCATCCCAAACTGTTGAGGACAGGATCAGAGTGTTGGAAACATTTTAAAAAACGGAAATTTCCAAGAGGTGGGAGGCGATTTCACTGCAGAACTACATAGGTCAGGAGATGGTCCCTAGAGGTCTGAGGATCTTTACCACACCCACCTACGAGACGCCAAATCCGGCAATGCTCAAAGAATGGTCTGATAATTCCGCACTCAGCTCCAGAAGAATGTTGGAGATTCTAGTAAAGTTTGCATGGATTGACAGAGACCTCATTCTTAAACAGATCCAAGAAGTACAGGAAGAACTCAGCAAACTAACTGATGGAAAAACAGTTGAAGAACTGTGTAACGTTATGAAAGAACGCTTGAAAAGATATGAAGACGACATCAAAGCTCGCAAAGAACGCAAGCTCAATCGGGATTACAATGACTATGAGAGCGGCAGGATTTTGACCTTTAGCCGCAAGTATGATCATCTATACAAGAACAAAGAACCTGCAACCACTGTTTACCCCACTATGGATGAGAGACAAGAGAACACTATTTCGACAGCCAGTGATACTGAATCGGATGTCTCAGCTGAAACATCCTCCAATAATGACTTTGCAATACGTCCGGTCAATTTTTTAGAAGAATATCGTCATCTACGCCGGAGCAGACGGACGAAGCAGGAAGCTCCGGCGATGAGAACACGGGGGCAGAGGAGCAGAGGCCGAGGAAGAGGTCGGGGAAGCGTAGAAACCGTCGAAAGAGACTACAGCAGCGATGGCAGAAGAGGCAGGGCAAGGGGCAGAGTGGGAACTGGCAACACACGCCCCAGAAGAGTCCGCTAATGGACAGTGATATGGTAAATAAAACCATCATCAATCTTTCTAAAAGAGTGATGAGCGAAACTGAGAAAAGGACTTTATGTTTAGGACTTTCTTTCTGTCCCTCTAAACCATTTAACTATACGGATGCCAGAATAGATCTCTTCAAGTTCATCAGGAAACTGAAGCTTAAAAAATGGCACAAATTAAAAAGACTAGGGGAGACTAGAAAATCAGGTAGACACACATCCAGGGAGTTTGACAATAAACAATGTGGGTGATATAGACACCCTCATTGATATGATCCAATTAAATCAGGATGAGATGACAGATCCCACTAAGCAGCATACTCAGATTTGTGAGTCCATAGGCCTTGCTACAGACCACAGTGCTTTATCAGGCTTCAAACCGAAATCTACATTTTTCCCTACTTTACCTTTTGTCACTATTGACACGTTCCAAGAGAGTGTAGGTACGGCTTTATGCAATTTCAGAAACAGAAGCAAGGGTCATATCCCAGTTAAGAACAACCTCACATTTCCCCAGAAACAGGCGCTCAAGTCACTTGCAGATGATCCCGAGATTGTCATCCGCCCTGCAGACAAGGGTGGCAATATCGTGATCATGGACAGGGACATGTACCTTGCTGAAGCGCAGAGACAACTCAGTGATGACAGATACTATGAGACCATCAATAGGGACGATTACAACAACAGCATCACCAATGTGTGGGATAAACTCACCATCTGGAGAGACAAGGGTATCCTAGAATGGGAGGAGTTCTGTTATCTGAAAAACGATTTTCCCGTATTACCTACGCTGTATCTACTCCCCAAACTCAACAAGGACCCCACTAATCCCCCAGGACGTCCTATTGTGTCCTCTAGGGGAAGTGTATCTGAACACATATCCAAATATGTGGATCACTTCCTCGGGGATTATGTAATTCGGCTCCCCAGCTACATCAGGGACACCAAAGACTTCCTCAATAAGATCGATGGGGTTAATTGGGAAGATGACTTTTTGATGATCACTTTGGATGTACAATCCTTGTACACCATTATTGACCACCAACAAGGACTCAAAGCTTGTGAGCATTTCCTCAGATCTAGACCTGCCCATCTCAGGGAACATAACAAGATGATTCTGGGCATGATCAGCTTTTGCCTTTCTAACAACATCTTTCTTTTCAATGGGGTGCTGTACCGGCAGACTGTCGGTACAACGATGGGTTCGTGCTTTGCTCCCAGTTTCGCCAACCTTTTCATGGGGCACTGGGAGGAAGATATCTTTTCCAACCCCGAATTGCACAAATATCTTGGCCACATCCGCATCTGGATGGGCTACATCGACGACTTGTTCGTCGTATGGAAAGGGGAACATCAGGAAGCCATTGAGTTCATAGATAGACTCAACACCAATGACAGAAACATTGTTCTCACCAGCAGTATCAGTAAAATCCATGCAGAGTACCTTGATGTCTGTTTGGACATCAAGAAGAAGAAAATCAACACCACTCTTTTCAGAAAGAACACTGCTGGTAACAGTGTCTTGCATGCCCTCAGTAGCCATCCTGAGACACTCAAATGGAGTATTCCATATGGTGAGCTACTCAGGGCCAAGAGAAATTGAAACACAGAAGAAACATATCAACTAGAAAGCAAAGAGATGTTGTCTAGATTTAAGATCAGAGGGTACCCGAACTGGGTTTTGCAGAAGGCCAAGACCAGAGCTGATGCAATGTCCAGAGGCCATACCATCAGAGAAAGGGAGACTAAACCCCCCGTAAGTGAAGAGGACACAACACGTTTGATCCTGACCTACAATTCGGATTCTAGCAGCATCAAGAAAATATTGGCCAAAAACTGGGATATTCTTAAATGTGACCACACAATTGGCGAATTGTTACCTGATAGGCCCACGATTACATACAGGAAGGGCAAAAGCATCAGGGACATGTTAGTTCACAGTGATGTTACCATTTATTCCAACATACACGAACATGGCCTACAGGGATTTTTTCCCTGTGGGCACTGTAAGGCGTGCAAAAACAGTACGCTAGTCAAGAACATTTGCTATAATGGCATCACTAAGGAAATTGCACAGTTTCTCACCTGTAGTACCACCTTTGTCGTGTATGTCATAGAGTGCCCATGTAAATTGTGGTACATAGGAAGTACTACCTTGTTAGCCAAAAAGCGTGTGCTTGAACACTATCGTGCCATAATACACAAAGACAATAAGTACCCTGTGGCCCGGCACTTTAGTGATGTACATTTCTCCAACCCTGCCCTTCTGAGATTTTTTGTTTTGGAACAGATCAACATAAATCCCAGGGGCGGCAACAGAGTACTCAAACTCAGACAAAGAGAATCAAAGTACATCATTGATTTTCAGACTAAGGCACCGGGTGGGTTGAATCAGGATGAGGAGTTGGCAATTCCATGCTTATTCCATGTTACATACAGGTCTCTCAATCACCTCTTTCGTAGCAGCCACTTGCAAGACTGAGTGATTTTTTGCTATTTTTGCTATTTAGCCCTGTTAACATTCAAGTATGCCATTTTCCGGCACATCAGCTGATGCACGCAGAGAACGCAATTTACCTCTTGATGCATGTACATGCCGGTTATTTTAGCCGGGGACGTCTATAAGTGGTCAGACTTGATGGGCACAGTGCTGTATATATTTTAGATGGGTACAGACACGTGATTATTTTGATATGACAGACACTTCCCTTACATCACAGGTCTGTTACCTACGAGACTACCCCCAGCAGACGCATGCGCTATTGTTTACAGACGCGCGTCTGTTACTATGGTCACAACTGTTATTCTCTTTTACTATTGACAGTTAACATTCCATGGATTATGTGCATTATTTGAATCAATATTGTATACTACCTTTTGACCCATGACATGTTTACATTTGGTTTTGGATTTCTAGCCTTTTGTTTTATAGAAGTGTTGACTTTTGACCATTACAAGATGTCTGCCTTTTGTAAACAGTATTCGACCTGAACTGTCCTATGTCGATGTTTAGCGCTGTGCAGCTTTAATAATTTTGTTTGTCACAATGCACTGTTAGTTTACGTGAGCAAGACTTCGGAGTAAGTCGAAACGCGTCGTAATAAACACCCTTGGAGCCCTCTTGTGTGTCCTGTGGTCCGCTGACTGAGAGCGCGCGAATATTGACTTTCTGAACCTGATTTATAATACCGGCGTGCTCCGCCGGTGTGCGCGCCACCTTCCTTGGGTCCCCTGGCTGTCAACAGGAGCAACTTGGTGAAAATATATATATATATATATATATATATTGAAGGCTGCAGTGATCACAGATCCCATTCCCAATCATGTTGCAAATGCCATACGTGTTTCAGACAATCCTCTGTCCTTGTTCACTGGCTGCAGGCAAAGAAACAGCAGCAAATGTGGAACACCTGTTTTAAAGTTTGCCAAGTCCCGCCCCAGTGGGCGTGTGCCGCTTTGCATCTTAGTACTTGCGGTTCCACTAATGTACATCCCCAGTGGGTGCTGTTGTGTTTGGCCAAATAAAAAGACTCTTACCCAGGTGGGTTGATTAAAAACAGGGGAACTGCGTGCACTGTCATTATCATGTCCCTCAATAGTGCGCTCTCCATTCTCTCGGTTTCTTGACCCTCAAGTCACCGCAGATCCGCTTAATGAGCAGAGGGGCGTCTTCGCGGCCGGACTCGCCGCTCACATAATCAACCAAAGTTTGCCCTTGCATGAAGTCGCCACACACAGGAGAGTTGGTCGCTTCTTTTATTGAAGGCTGCAGTGATCACAGCTCCCATTCCCAATCATGTTGCAAAAGCCATACGCGTTTCAGACAATCCTCTGTCCTTGTTCACTGGCTGCAGGCAAAGAAACAGCAGCAAATGTGGAAAACCTGTTTTAAAGTTTGCCAAGTCCCGTCCCAGTGGGCGTGTGCCGCTTTGCATCTTGGTACTTGCGGTTTCACTAATGTACATCTCCAGTGGGTGCTGCTGTGTTTGGCCAAATTAAAAGTCTCTTACCCAGTTGGGTTGATTAAAAACAGGAGAACTGCGCGCACTGCCATTATCATGTCCCTCAATAGTGCGCTCTCCATTCTCTCGGCGTCTTGACCCTCAAGTCACCGCAGATCCGCTTAATGAGCAGAGGGGCGTCTTCGCGGCCGGACTCGCCGCTCACATAACCAACCAAAGTTTGCCCTTGCATGAAGTCGCCACACACAGGAGAGTTAGTCGCTTGGGGCGGGACTTGGCAAACTTTAAAACAGGTGTTCCACATTTGCTGCTGTTTCTTTGCCTGCAGCCAGTGAACAAGGACAGAAGATTGTCTGAAACGCGTATGGCTTTTGCAACATGATTGGGAATGGGAGCTGTGATCACTGCAGCCTTCAATAAAAGAAGCGACCAACTCTCCTGTGTGTGGCGACTTCATGCAAGGGCAAACTTTGGTTGGTTATATATATATTCACTGAAAAAACCATAGGTTTCAAGGGTGTTATAGTTAGCTGGACTTTTCACTTGTACAAAACCATTGAAATTCCCCCGTTATAGTTAGTTCAGCTAACTATAACTCGCGCGCCCGCAATGCACTGCTGATGACGTCACATATTACATCACTCATGTCATGGTCAGTGACATCACTCATGACATCACTGATGACATCTCAAATGACATCACTGATGACATCACTGATGACATCATCCAGTGAATGTGTGTTTTTCTGAAAATTAAATATGTTTTATATATGTATATCTCAAGGTCGATGGAAGAATAAATGGGTATATAAGTGTCTAAATGGATGATTTGTTTTTGAAAAATGGATTGTGTAACTGACTGATTAAGTGTATCATAGTGAATACATGGCTTAGTGAGTAATGTTTAAATATGTAAATATCTGTATCAGTCTCTCACTTTGTGTATAAGTGGCTGCATGGGTTGGTGAGTAGCTACATGGGTGTCTATATAGGTTATTAGTTGGTTTTTTGAGTATCAGTCTGAGTGTCTGCATGGTTCGGTGGGGGGTATTACGTAGTGCATAGGTGCATGAATGAGTGACTCACTGTATGTGTTGAACACAGCATGTGTGCAGGACTGTATGGGTGGATGAGTGTGTGTATGGGTGTGTTAGTGAGTGAATGACTGTCTCAATAGTGTCTTTATGAGTAACTACATATGTTTTAAACTAGTATATGTGACTATTGGTGTATATATGTGAGTATATGTGAGAGTGAGAGATTGAAAGAGTTCCTGTATGAATAAGTATGTGTTTCTATAAGTGATTGTTTAAAAGACTAAGTATGTGTAAGTTTCCGTAGAAGTAAGTGTGGTGGTGTGTGTATAACTGTATATGCAAGTAAATGTATGTTTGATTCTTTATTAGCATGAGTGACTATGTGTGTGAGTAACTCTATGGATGAGTGGCATTGTGTAACAGGATGTATAGGTGTATGAGTACATATGATGAGTGAGTACATGTATGAGTGACTGTATAGGACTGTTGGTGAATGAGTGGATGTGTATGTGGATCTTAGAATTACTGAAGAGGTTGTTGTAACTGGTATTGGTATGTCCATTGTTTTGAAAATGTTAGTCTCTATTTTTGAATGTGTGTATCAAAGGTTATATTAGGGTGAGAGGAGGTCTGCCACTCTATCACAAGGATGATGTCATCAGTGATGTCATCAGTGATGTCATTTGAGATGTCATCAGTGATGTCATGAGTGATGTCACTGACCATGTCATGAGTGATGTAATATGTGACGTCATCAGCAGTGCATTGCGGGCGCGCGAGTTATAGTTAGCTGAACTAACTATAACGGGGGAATTTCAATGGTTTTGTACAAGTGAAAAGTCCAGCTAACTATAACACCCCTGAAACCTATGGTTTTTTCAGTGAATTTCTGAGGTTTTTTAAATGCTAATTCCTAACTATAACGTGCCTGAAACCTATGGTTTTTTCTGTGAATTTCAAAGGTTTTTTAAATGCTAATTTCTAACTATGCCTACAGAGATAGGACATGTGAAGAAAGAAGAAAAAATGCACAGAAAGAACCAAAAGAAGTGCAGAAAGAAGCAACAGAAGTCCTCAAATACGAAGATAAGTGCAGGAAGAAGGATAACGTGCAGAAAGAACAAAAAGAAGAGCAGAAAGAAGCCTTGTTGCAAAATCATCCTGTACCCTCAACTTTTTCAGACGGATACTGGTGGTAACTGAGTCTGACTAACCAGTCCTAGAGCCAGTACTATGTTAAAAGACACTTAGAATACAGTGAAAACACCTACATACACTAGGGAACATTATGCGTTGGGGTCCCCCTGTGATTAGCATGACCTCCTCTGTAAGCCCCTAGTATATAATAGGGCATGGGGATTAAAACTAACTCTTAAAACAGGCCACAGGGCGTTTTTTTACACGTTAACTCAGGCCCCGTCCCCTCCCTTCACCACTGTGTAAACACGCCCTGTGTCCAATTTTAGTTGGGAGATTAAGTTCATTTGAATCCTGAGGGTCCCTAGGGTCCAACTAGCCCACTAGGTACCTCCAGTAAGTGCCACAGAGCTGCGTTGCAGAGAGGTGTAAAAAGTGGCACGGCCTGGACCACCTCTCTGCAATGCAGCTCAGTGGCGCTTACTGGAAGCACTTGGTGGGCTAGTTAGCCCCCAGGGGCCCTCAGTATTGAAGGGAAATTATATCCCCAATTTAAAACGTGCCATAGTGCGTGTTTGCACACGTCACCTCAGGCCCCGTCCCCTCCCTTCACCACTGTGTAAACGCGCCCTGTGGCTGTTCTAAGTTGAGAGATTAAGTCCCCTTGAATCCTAAGGGTCCCTAGGGTCAAACTAGACCACTAGGTACCTCCAGTAAGCGCCACAGAGCTGCGTTGCAGAGAGGTGTAAATAGGGTCTTGGCCTCAGAACACCTGTCTGCAGCGCAGCTCCCTGGCGCATACTGGAGATGCCTATTGGGGGCGCGTTTGCAGAGTGCTGCGCGGAGGGGGTATGGCCTCCGGCACAACGCCAGTCTTTTATTTATTTTAATTTTTTAAGAAGGGGGCTGTGTGGTTCCCCTTCTTATTCTAATTTATAGGCCCTGATGACCCCATCCCCCAGGGCCTGTCTCCTAATTATATTTTTTTGACCCAAATCCCCAGGGCCGGCCACTGTTTATTATTATTTTTTAAAAATATATATTTATAGACACACCTAGGACATGCTGGACAAACCGTACGTACCTATCACCATGACGATTTGCGTGATATTCATTAAAAGGCGACTATGCATGCAATGAATCCACGTGGAATGTATTTACACCACTAGTAAAGCTCTGACATGTCTGATGCCCTACCGTGCCTAATGCCGGTAGACACCCTTGTCGTTTATTTATACAAACATGGGTAGCTATTGACGGGCACATTTAATACACATGCACACCAAGCCATTCAAAGAGGATTCGACAAAAATTCGACCAAAACTATGTAAGAAACCCCCCTCACGGTTAATAAAACACACATCCACTGCCGGATGTGTAATACTTTTTATTTTACTCTCTGGAAAGGGGATGAACATCACTTGAGAGTCACAGCGCGCTCCTGACAGAGCCCAATGCTGTGTTACACCCACCATTGCCTGCCGAGTGCCACACACCTCTGTGTTGTATTCCACTAGCTAGTGCATATGCTATGACACTCTCTAGCCCATGTGCACTGTAACACCACCCCGTGAATATGTCATGCCACACTTGTCTTCGCACGGGTTATATTGCCCCATCTAACGTGCCTTCCTCGATGCCTATGTTATAACGCACAGTGCTATGTCATACATATTACAATCTGGGATCCATATCTTTGTCACAGTGCATATGCAACGTTACACTCCCCAGCACATATTTTATATTACAACTTTAGAGACTAGTTAGGTTACACAACACTGCCCTGTGCATATTACACTCCAAGGCGCATATCGCATAGCACGCGCTAGTGCCTGTGCTATCTCGCGCTCTCCAATGAATCTGTCATTGCGCACAATGTATTGCATATTATATTTCACGCCCGGTTCATCTTATATCACACTTTTTGGTGCATAGTTTATACCATACACTATATCTAGTTTTCATTTTCAATCGTGCTCTCAGGACTATGTTCTATATAACACTGTGTTCACCTACCCTTTTCACGGGCATTACATTTTGCGATAGGGGGTGGAGGGTCAGGGGGTGTTTCTGCCAAGTGAGCCCGGAGTCACAGTCACAAACGTCCTCTTCTTCCTGAATAAAAGTGAGATTATGCTGCATACTTGTTCATATTTTAAGTAGTTCGCACAGACACAATGTTTTAAAACCAATAAAGTTCCTAATACCCACCTTCTCTGAACAGTTAGCTTGCTGCCCCATCCCCCTCCTCCCTATCCTCTGTTGTGTGAATCCATGAACTAGCCTCCTCCCTCCTGCCATGCATGGTCTAATGTGCTGCCACTGCCCTCAATTTAGTATGATGTACCAGTCCACTCCTCCTGCCCTCCATTGCCCAATTCTATGCCCCATCATTGACCTCCTGCTTAAACTCTGTGCTTAGCTTGCTGCCCCTATTCTCCTTCCCCCTGCCCTCCGATGTCTTTGTGCATGCCCCTGCTCCATCCTTTTTGCCCACCATGTTCCATGGACCTGCCACTCCTATCTACTCTGAGTGTTCTGTTGAGCTGCCACTCCCCTCCCACCTGCCTAGCATTGTCAGATGACTGTAACCTGTCCCTGCCACCTCCACCCTGCCTGTCCACATGCCATGCCCCTATCCTCTTCCTCCTGTCCTACATGGTCCATTGCACTGCCACACCCTTCTGCCCTCCCTGGTCTGTTGTGCTGCAACTGCTCCTCCTGCCTGCCCCGTGTGGTCTGTTGTGAGGTCCCTTCCCCTGAACTTTCTTGTCTGTGCACAGGTCCTGACCCTCCCTTCTATCCTCCATCGTCCTTTGTGCATGCCCCTGCACCCTCCTTCTTGCCCATCATAGCCATTGTGCTGCCACTAACCCTCCCACTTGCCATGCATGGTCTTCTGTGCTGCCATGGCCCCTCCCACCTTCCCTGTGTGGTCAGTTAGCTGCCCCTGACCCCCTCCCACCTTCCCTCCATGGTCTGTGTGAATGCCATCACAGTCTCACTGTTGCTCTTCATGGTGTGTCTTGCTTCTAGTGCCCATCCTGCCTGACCTCCATGGCTATCTTGCTGCTCCTGCCCTGCCCCCTTGCCCCCAGCCCTCTGTTTACATGTGCAGACCCCTACTCCCTCCCTCCTGGCTTGTCTGTTCCATTGTAATGCTCCTGATCCGTCCCTCCTGCCCTTTATGTTCTGTTATGCTGCAGCTTTCTCTCCTGTCTGTCCATTATGGTCAGCTAGCTACCATTGCCTCTTGCCCCTCTGTTCTCTGTTGTCCATGTGCATGGTCCTGTCCCCTCCCTCTTGCTTTCTATGGATTGTTGTGCTGCACTCCCGTCCTGCATGCCCTGTGTGGTGTATTGTGCTGCTGCAAACCCTGATGCCTGCCCTGCAGGATCAGTTTGGTGCACCTCTCCATGTCCCTCCTGTCCTCTGTTATCCAAGTCCATGTCCCTGTCCCATTTCCTTCCATGATCCAATGTACCATACTTGCAAACATTTTGAACTTGGTAAGAGGGAGATTTTGAAAAAAAACTGGGGTATTGATTTTCCCCTTTGAGTTACATTGAAAAAGAGGATATTGTAGACAGGAGACAGTCAAATAAAGCCCATTTGAGCTTAAAAACATTGGACGTTTCCTGGCTGAATCGGGTCTGTTGGCATGTATGGTTGTACTACCATTGCCTCTTCCTTCTGCCCACAATGGTCTATTACATTGCCACAGCCTTGAAGGAGGGTAGATTTTGTATCACAGGGGGCCCCTGGCCCGTTCTGTCCACACCTGAAGTATGAGACCCTTGTCCTTGCCCTGCCAGCCGCATTTGTAGGCCGTATTAAATTGACCAGCGGGTCCTGAGTTGCTATATAATTATCCTGAGACATCCTTACCACTCAGCCAGCATAAAACCCCTGTGTAGGCCCTTTTGTTCAATATGTAGGCCTCTTTGTTAAATTGACCATAGCTCTGCAATTTTAGTGTATAGCAGTCTGAAGGCAGGTCTGCGAGGCCTTCTGCTCCAAACTAGTAGCCCCCACCCTACCAGAGTGCTCCGTGCTCGGTATCAAAGTTCAACATCCCCCTGAAGCTGTCGATATACAGTAGGCTGCATCCTGGACTGGTACTTGCTTCCTGGGCAGGTTTCCCGCTTTTAAGGAAGTGGCAACCGCAGAGCGTCAAGTTAGGAGAACTGAGAAGATTTTATACATGAATTTATTGAATTCCCGTACAATACCCATTATTTTCTGCTTGCTCTATGGAACTTACGATAAGCGATTGGCCTGAGAGACTGACCTTTTCACCCAGTCCATTGTCAGCATTAAGTGGGTAAATGACGAAATGTGTGGTAAAATCTGCAGACGAAGCTTTTGGGTAGCATACGTAGGTAGATGTAGCGTGCAAAGGAGCCCACAAAATGATATACAAAGGGAGCACCCCCAGATATCGAGGGACTACCTCGCCGTCTGTATGTAGGTTAACAGGATGTGCAGGTTTTCCCCAAGAGCTGGGAGCTCTTGTCTTCCTCTGCTTAAAATGTCTTGCTCTGCTTTGCTTGAAGTATCTTATTCTATTTTACATATATGAAATGTCATGTTATGTTTAACCATTGTTCTCTTTACTTTTGCATTTAAAAGATTTTGTATTGTAATTGCAGGAATGCTTGCTCTAAGAGTAAACGTGAGTGTTCCTAGGTAACATTTTCCTTGGTGTAACTTGTTTCTCATGATGCATTTATAGATGTGTTTTCTCTCTCTCTCTGTCAGTACATTAATTGAGATACAGAGAATATCATGACAGCTGTATGATTATCTGGATTCTGTATTTTGTACTTTATGTCTCTATTCTGCGGTTTCTTTGAAGTTGCATCTTCTCATTAAACTGCCATTGTATTCTGCCTCCAATTCCATGTCTCATATGTCTGTTTTCTTCATTTTTGGAGCAAGCGTTCCTAGGCACCCCGGCTCAAATTAAGGTGCCCCTTTTGTCCCTGACTCACTCTCCTGCTCAGTTCTGTGGTGGCTCCCGGGGCTCTGGGGACCGCCCCTAGCTTCCTTGACCCGTAATAGATCTTCCCTCCAACAGCCTCTCTTGCAAGTCCTGTATTGTTGGTTTGTTGCCCCTGCCCCCCTTTCCACTGCCCTCCATAGTCTGTTGTGCTTCCACGGCCCTTCCTGCCTGCTCAGTGTGGTTAAATTGTTGCCTTTGCACCCTCCTACCTGCCTTCAATTTTCAGAGTCCGTGCCCCTGGCCTCTGCCTCTCAACAGTATCCTAATGCACAACTGGATTGCTAACATTCTATATTTATTACAAAAGTGTGGAACGCCTGACATCATCTTGATGTAATCAAAACTGTAATACCTAGAGCATTTCCTTTAGAAATTACATATATGAGAAGGTCTTATTGGCATCAAAATTATGGTTAGTGCTCTAAAAGACTAAAATAAGGACATATTTTCTGAGTTTTCAAATAGCGACAAAGCACTTTTAAATTATTTGTTATCTTTATGTTTTTTTATCCAGTTGACCACTTGATTAAATGTTGCACTTAGGGGAGAGGATGTGGTGTTACTTCCACAACTGCAGACTTTGCAACTGGGGAACCCGGTTGATGTTTCTGCTTCAGCTCGTTATTCTGCGATTCTGGTCAAATCACTTAGTTTCCCCATGTCTACAACCAAAATGAATTTGTTCTTGTGTGATGTAACCAATGCTCATGTAAAGCACTCCAATACCTGACAAGTCTGCACTATATAACACTGCAAAAACACAAAATAATAAGTGTTTTGCACACTTCTGTCATTGGGCTATATTTGGGCTACATCTGGGTGATTTTGGGCTACATTTGGGCTCTTTTGTCTCCGGTGGCCATCTTGGGAGATTTATTTGTTATGAAGTTTCCTAATTTCCTCATGTACTGCAGTCTCCTCAGTAGGAAATGCTTTCAGTTTTTTACTTTGATTCCATCATGAAGGTATTCAGATATGTCACACATTTGCCATACATTCTGAATGTTAGCACTCTAGTTGCTCATTAGATCACTGTAGTAAAACTACTGTTCACCATGGAAGACTGCTCCTGGTATTAAATGTGCATGTTTCAGTCTGCATGTCAGAATTTTTTAATGAAATAGAAGAGGATTTGAGAAGTCACTCAAAATGTGCCCTCATTTTCTTTCTTCAGCATTAATCATAATTTCTAAGGCAAAATGAACCCCCTCATTGTGTTCCTTTTTAAATTAAATGTTTTAAGTGTTACCAGTTTATTCCAATCAAGATGGCTTCAGGTGTGCCATACTTTTGTCATAATGAAGACAGTAAGCGCTCTAGTTGTTTTTAAGAACATTCTGGGACATTCTGTCATTGGGCTATACTTGGGCTACATCTGGGTGATATTTGGGCTACATTTGGGCTCTTTTGTCTCTGGTGGCCATCTTGGGAGACTTCTTTGTTATGAAGTTTCCTAATTTCCTCATTTACTGCAGTCTCCTCAGTAGGAAATACTTTCAGTTTTTTACTTTGATTTCATCAAGAAGGCATTCAGATGTGTCACACATTTGCCATAAATTCAGAATGTTAGCACTCTTTTTGCTCATTAGATCACTGTAGTAAAGCTACTGCTCACCAGGGAAAACTGCTGCTGGTATTGAAAATGCATGTTTCAGTCTGCATGTCAGAATTTTTTAATGAAATAGAAGAGGATTTGAGAAGTCACTCAAAATGTGCCCTAATTTTTCTTTCTGCAGCACTAATCATACTTTTTATGGAAAAATGAACCCCCTCATTTTGTTCCTTTTTAAATTAAATGTTTTAAGAGTTACCACTTTAATCCAAGCAAGATGGCTTCAGGTGTGCCATACGTTTATCATAAGTAGGGCTGTTAGCGCTCTAGTAGTTCTTTGGAACACTCTGGGAAGCTGCAGTAGAACACAAAGGAATCAACTGACAGTCTCTGCCCTTGTTGGATGTACATGTTTTACTGAGAATGTCAGACTTCATTCTCACATGACTGAGAAAGATAATGTGAATTTACAGAAAATAAGCTCTCAGTTTAGCTTATAGATCACCTTCCAAACCTCTGTGGTAAAAGCATGAGTAAATATTTTTCTCTCAATCATGATATCCCAGCAGAAGGCTTTTTCACATGGTGAAATCACCTTAGAACATACCACAATTCCTAAAATGAGTATGGTACCATCAACAAATGATTTATAATGTAACTAAAGTCTTAAAACCTTCTATTAACTGCAATGCTTTTTAATGAGGTGCTATCATGTATATTGGTCCCAAGATGGCTGCCAACACTTCTTGGATGAAGTGCTGACAGCCAATCAGATCTCAGGACGAGATGTGTGGTTAGGCTCCGCCCACATATATATATGCTTTTAAATGCTATTTTCTCAGGAAATACTGAACAGATTTACACCAGACCTGCAAAAGGCACTTCCTTGACCTTATGGCTACCTCTCTGCCAAATTTCAAGGAATTCTGTTCAGCCGTTCGGGCTGTAGCTGTGTCTAAAGGTCCTATGGAAAAATGCATGGGAAAAACGCGTTTTGGGACCCTCCTTTTATCTCAGCCCCCGCTTGACGAATCACCCCGAGACTTTCAGGGTCGGAGCGGAGCGCAGCGCCCCACCTATTTTGAAAATTTCGCGAGGATTCGTCGACCGGCGCCAAAGTTATTCAAAATAGAATGTTGCGGTTTTCCTATGGAAACAGGGTCCTAACTATAACTACCTACTGGCGACCGCCAGTAGGTAATATATATACACATATATATATATTTAAAAAATAAATATTAAACATATTAAAGATATAAAAAGAACACATAATATATATTAATTACATATAACAAAAACCTAGAAATATAATATAAAATAAAATATTAAATACATTCACAATAAAATAATTCTTTTATACTAGAAAATATTTGCAAACAAAAAAATTAACTAAAACATTAATGCATTAATTTTATTTCCTACCCTTTAACACCAAACCAAAAACAAAACACTTCAACATTTCTAATTAAATGTATTTACATAATTAACATAATTAATAATCAATTAAAAAATATTATTAATAAGAAAAACTAATAAACATTAATTGACTGCACACACTTTAACACTGTAATATCCACAAAGCACACCTAAATTAAACTATAAAATCATAAAACACAATTAAAACTTATTTTAAAATTAAAAACTTACTATTAACAACTAATAATTAAATAAATACAATGTATTCAATACTCACCCTTTACCCCTTTAAAAGTAAAAACAGCACACAACAAATGAACAACTACCCAAAATAAATATCAAATAATTAACATTATGAACAAGTATATCTCAATTAATTAAACTCAAATTACTTCCAACCCTTTGCTACTATAAACATCACAACACACACCTAAAATGAATTAAATTCATTAATTACCATTTAATTAATTAAAATTAAGTACCAACCAATTATTAATTCACCAATTAAAAATAAAATACTCCCCCCTCCCTTCCCACCACAACACACACCTAAAATTGATTACAAAAAAATTAATTAAAATTAATTAACGAACAATTATTAATTCATAAATTAAAAATACATTACTTCCCACCCTTTACACCTATAAAACCACAACACACATCTAAAATTAGTTTCAAAATTAATAGCCAATTAATTTATTAAAATTAACAACCAATTATTAATTCATAAATTAAAAATCAATTACTTCACTCCCTTTATACTTTTAAACCCCACTACACACACCTAAAATTAATTACACACTTGCCGTAATTATTTACCAATTCATTTATTAAAATTAATTAACTACCAATTATTAGTTAATTAATTAAAAATACTTCACACGGAGGAGGAGCCTAGCGCGCAACCAAGATGGCCGCGTAGGTGCGAGGCTCCCGAGGACCTCCGCGACCTCCTGCATAAATCCTGACTATATCCTGTCCTTGACGAGGGGACTGTGTTCGTGAGACCGAGCTGAGGTGCCATCCGTTTTCCGTTTCCAAATCGGACCTCGGACACCGGCGGGAGCATCGATTGAGGTTTGCGGCCTTCTCCACGCCGGCCCCCCGGATTGGAGTTGTGGGGCGATCCGGAGACAAAGTGAACAACAGCGGCGGGCGAGGCTGGGCGATTCGCGTACCCCGCACTTTCACTTTCGCTTTCGCGCCCTCCTTGCTGCCAAGCGAGGTAGGGTCGCGAGGCGGCGTGCGGTGGTGTGACTTCATCGGGGTGCCCTGCCGGCCCGCCAGCTGTGATCTGCCCTTCGGAGCTGTGGTCGCCCTCCCCCGGAGCCCGTGAACCGGTCTGTCAGCCCCTTTCAAGGAGATTGGCACGATTTGGGGACTGGAGCCATGTCCACGAAACAAGATGGTGACCGGGCAAAGGTGAAATCGACCCGCCGTGGCGCAGCCCCTCAGTCTAACAGCATGGACCGCTACACCCTCCAGAAGGGATCTCCAGAGGCGCCGCGTAGGTCCCCTGTTGGCCCGACTGATACCCCTGCTTTGCCCGCGGATCTGACCCTCCGGGACGTCATGGGCGCCATCGCCGAGATGAAGGCCTCAGTGGACCAGCGCTTTGACACTCTGGCGCAAAAGATTGACTCGGTCCTCGTGGATGTGGGCCTGGTGAGGGCCGATCTGTCCAAGACGAATGACCGGGTCGACTCTTTGGCCCACACCACCTCGGGCCTCACAACGGACGTGGCGGCCCTCCAAAAGGAGGTGCGCCGACTGGGCCAGGCGAGCGCCCTGATGGATCGTCGACTGGAAGATTCCGAGGGTCGGGCCCGGAGGAACAATGTTCGCATTGTCGGGGTGCCGGAGGGACGTGAGGAGGAGGCGGCGGATCTGTTTGTGGAAGACCTGATCCTCACCCGTCTCCAGCCCCGGGGGCTGAGTAAACTCTTCGCAGTGGAACGTGCCTACAGGGTCCCCGGAGGGAGACCTAAGATCGGAGCCCCTCCGAGGCCTCTCATTGCCCGGATCTTCAACTTTCGGGACAGAGACGCTATCCTGCAGACTTCTAGGCAACAAGGACCAGTCAGACTCGACAATATGGATGTAAACTTCTATCCTGATTTTACTCCGGCGGTCCAGAAGCAGAGACTGAGTTTTCTCGGAGTCAAACGTCGCCTACGGGACCTGAACCTCAAGTATGCGATGCTTTTTCCAGCGAAGTTGAGGGTAGAGGTGGATGGCCGCACGCACTTTTTTGATCGTCCCGAGGCGGCCGGGGACTGGTTGGACACTTTGCCCGGGGATCGGGGCCGGGGGGGTGGGGGGGGCGCGGTTGGTGGGGAGGGCTTGCCGGATCAGGACTGAGGGACTAATAGTAGGCCTTGCTCTGGACAACATTATTGTCATCATTGACTGATTGTGTAAGTTCCCCTCCCGTGGAGGTCGTACGGGGTCTCTTGGGGGCTTTCCCTCCTCCTCTGGGGGACTAGTTAGTGTTTTCATCTATGGGGCGACAGGCACACTGCACTTTGGGGGGGCTGTTCGGGCTCATGCAGGGGTGCAGGGAGGGGGGAGTTCTGTTGGGACGGGTGGGTTGGGGTGGGGTGTTGTTCGTTTTTACCGCAAGGCAAACCCTTTACTGTATTGGTGTTTTTGATGTGCTCTCGGGGGGACGAGTGATGGCTTCTGTATGTGATGGGGGGTAGGGACTTGACTTTGTTGTCTTGGAACGTTAATGGACTGGGGGACAGGATTAAGCGAGGTGTGGTCCTGCAGTATCTGAAACGAATTTCGCCAGATGTGGTCTTTCTGCAGGAGACACACCTTATTGGTAATTCCTTCTTTGCTATGAATCGGCGTGGCTATCGTTTGGTGGCCCACTCGGGCTTCACGTCTGGTTCGCGGGGGGTGGGCATCATGGTTAAGAACTCGCTCCCGCTGGAAATAGATGAGGTGCGCCATGATGAGAGGGGACGCTACACTGCCTTGGTGGGGAGAATGGAGGGCAAAGTGGTTGTCTTTGTTTCAGTGTATGTCCCACCGGGGCTACAGTCTACCACTTTTGCGGACCTGGGGCGCCTCCTCCTTGACCTTCCGGGGGGGCTTCTGGTGGTTGGGGGGGATTTCAATGCGGTGGTTTCTGGGACTATGGATCGTCACCCCCCTAGGGACCTCCCCCGGGCGCAGGCATGGCTGTCCGGCCTTTTAGATACATTGGGATTGGTGGACTGCTGGCGCTTAAAACATCCCACGCAGCTGCAATACACCTTCCATTCGGGTGCCCATGGTAGCCTCTCGCGGCTTGATCATATCCTTGTCCCTGCGGCCTATGCTGGGAGGGTGGGAGAGGTGCGCCATCTGGCACGGGGTATTTCAGATCACTCCCCGCTCCTGTTGCACTTTGGTGTCCTCCCGAGGGGGGAGGGCAGGGTAGCTCCAATCAATGCCTGGTATCTGCGCGACCCCACTATTCGCGCTGACCTGATTAAATCCTTGCAGCGGTATTTCGAGGAGAATGTGGGGTCTGTCCCTTCGGCTATCTCCCTTTGGGAGGCCTTCAAGACAGTTATTAGGGGGGAGGCCCTCTCCTTCATATCCCATGCCCGGAGGCGCGAGCAGGAGGAGGTGACCCGAGTGGAGGCCGAAATTACTGAACTGGAGGGTGATTTGGGGAGTGGGGTGACGGATGCTGCACTGCATGTTTTACACCTTAAGCAAGCGGCCTATAGGGCCCTCGTCACGGAGGCAGCCAGGGGCCTCAGCAGAGAGCAACAGGGGCGACTGTATGATGTGGGTGATAAGGCTGGTAAATTGATTGCGTGGTTGGATAAAAAGGAGAGAGCGAGTCGTGTGGTTCCGCTGATTGAGAGGATGGATGGTGTACGTGTCACCGAGCCAGAAGACATTGTCTCTTGCTTCGCGGATTATTTCCGCGAGGTGTATTCCCCGGTCTCTCCCTGCTCGGAGGCGGATTCTCATGCCCTGCTTCGAGATATCGCGCTGCCCTCCCTTTCGGTGGAGGACAGGGAGTCGTTGAATGCTGCTCCTACCTCGGACGAAATTGCCCTCGCTATACGCTCGGTTGCATCTGGCAAGGCCATGGGCCCGAACGGCATCCCTATCGAGTTGTATAAGCTGCGACCGGACGTACTGGCACCCCACCTCTGCGCGATGTTCCTTGCGGCCCACTCGCGGGGCTCCCTCCCGCCGGACCAACGTCTGGCTACAATCGTGGTGATCCACAAGGAGGGGAAACCCCGAGACCGGGTTACCTCCTATCGGCCTATCTCGCTCTTGAATGCGGAGCCCAAAATCCTTGCCAAGGTGCTTGCCAACCGGCTGGTCGGCGTGGTGGGCGATTTGGTCCACCAAGACCAGTCTGGCTTTATCCCCCATCGCAACACGGCCCTCAATCTGCGGCGCTTGCACGGGGTGCTCGCGCGTGTTCCGTTTGTGCGGGAGCCGGCCATCTTGGCGTCCTTAGACGCCACCATGGCGTTTGACATGCTCGAATGGCCATACATTTGGGCGATGCTGGCGAAATTTGGATTTGGACCGGGATTCATCAGCTGGGTCAAATTGTTGTACTCGGGCCCGTTAGCGCAGGTGGTAGTGAATGGGCGAGTCTCGGCCCCGTTCGCGCTGGGACGGGGCACGCGACAGGGTTGCCCCTTGTCGCCGCTCCTGTTTGCTTTGGCCTTGGAACCCCTGGCGGAGTGGCTGCGGTGGCACCCTTCCATCCGTGGTCTCCGTTGGACCCCTGAGTATGAGGACCGCGTGTCCCTCTACGCTGACGATATCCTTTTGTACCTAGCCTCCCCGCGCAAATCACTGATTGTCCTGGTTGATGTCCTGCGCTCCTTTGGCCGTAATTCAGGCCTTGTCATCAACTGGGCTAAATCATGTGTCTATGTGCTTTCCGGGGAGGCTCCCGTCCTCCCGCGGGGATGTCCGATCCAGATTGCCTCGCAGGGGTTTCGGTACCTGGGTGTCTATATCACGCTGGACCCGGCGGCCCGCTACGAGCGAAACTTGCTTCCCCCCCTCCAGCGCTTGAAGGAGGACGTCGCGCGCTGGCGGCACCTGCCGCTTTCGCCGCTCGGCCGGGCGGCATTGTTTAAGATGATGTCGTTGCCGCGCTTCCTGTACGCTCTCCAGAACACTATGGACCTAGTCCCGGCGCGCTACTTCCGTGAGGTGGAGAGTCTACAGCGCCGCCTGTTCTGGGACGGGAGGCCTCGTATAGCCCTGGCGAAGTTGACGCTCCCGTGGTATGACGGGGGGATTGCCCTCCCGGACATTAAGCGGTATTACTGGGCCTCCCAGCTAGCTGCAATTAATCACGGCCTCTATGGGCCCGCCTTGAACCCGGCATTTGAAATGGACAAGATGCTCCTGCCCGGTGGCGACTACAATCGAGCACTCTACTCTGGCGCGCCGGATCCCCGCTTGACGGGGCCCACGCGTGTCATGGTGCGGGTGTGGCACGCGGCCAATGCAGCTATCGGGTGGAAGGACCGTTTGACCCGGGCGTCGCCGTTGTATGCGCCTCAGCGGTTGGGCTCCCTGTGGACCTCGAAGGGCTTCGAGAAGTGGGACACGATTGGCATCAGTAAAGTGGGGGACCTCTGGACGAGAGGGGGATTTAAAACATTCGAGACGCTGCAGACGGAGTTTCAGCTGCAGGGCAGTGAATACTTTCGGTACTTGCAGGTCCGTCATGCGCTGGGCTCCGTCTTCCCAGACGCCGCCTCCATCCCGGAGTCTTCCCCCCTGGAGGATAGAGTGCTGGATGGCCACGTCCCGGATAGCACGATCTCCCTCATTTACAAAAAATTGATTAATGACCGCTCGGGCCTGCTGACCGGCCTCCGTGAGGCTTGGGTTGCCGACGGGCTGGAGTTGGACGACGAAGACTGGATTTCCGCGGTGGCCTCTCCGAAGGAGGTGGCCATACCGGCTCGCCTTCGCTTCGTCCAGCTTAAGATACTCCACCGGGTTTACATGACGGGGCCAAGGCTTCTGCGTATGGGTTATGCTGAGGATGGGTTGTGTAAGCGTGGGTGTGGTGCTTTGGCGACTTTTTTGCATATTTTGTGGGAATGCCCGAAGGTGGAGCGATTCTGGCGTGGTGTGCATGAGGTCCTGCGTCTGGTTACACATGTCGCACTGTTGCCTGAAGCGAGGAGATGCTTGCTGAATGTGTCGGAACCAACTGATTACTCGGTTCCGCAGACGCGATGGGTGACTCTGGGATATATGATAGCTAAGCGTGACATCGCTCAACTGTGGGGATCCCAGCGGCCCCCGGCGGTGTCGGCCTGGAAAGAATATATGGATTGGTGCATGTTCCGAGAAAAGGTGGTGTATGTGGCGAGGGGCAAGCCTGGGGCGTGGGTGAAAATATGGGGCCCCTGGAACGCCTACCGCGGGGGTATTTGCGAGCCACCACTGCTGCCTGCTGTCTCACCGGCTCCGTCCCCCTAGTTGACCCCCTCCCCCAGCCCCGGGCACAGAGTTCCCCCAGTCCTGGACTTGTTTCCCTTCCCCCTCTTCAGATTCCTGTGGATGGTCGGGGTCCCTCATTCGAGGAGCACGTGTGATTACCTTCGATTGCGGGTTGCCTTGCGGGTGTGTTTTTTTATGTTGTTGCGTGTGTATAAAATGAAACCGTATTGTGGGCTTAGAGTCATGTGGCCCACGTCGTTGATGTCTCCTGATTTGCTTCTCTGTAACGCCAAGTGCCCTTTTGTAAGTTTGTCAGGTGCTCCTGTCACTCTAGCGGCCGGCCGGAAGGTTGTAGGCCCATACTTGTATATACTTGAGATTGCAATAAACGGTTTCAAAAAAACAAAAAAAAAAAAAAAAAAAAAAATACTTCACACATTTAGCATTATAATTTCTCAATGAAACAAATATTAATAAATAAAAATGAATGAATAAATGTAATATATTTTAATTACTTCCCACCCTATTCCCCTAAAAACCCACCACCCGCTATGGAACTAATAGTGCAAAATTCAAATAAAAAAAATTAATAACTTCAAAAAATGTACACATATATTAAAAATACAAACAATTCATATGCAAAAAAAATACATATAAAATATATACTTTAATACATAACAATAATAAAAACGACATTTTTAACAACTATATTTTTGCAAATAATAATAAACATTTTTAAAATCAATATTACTTACCTTAAGTCGATATTCTTGACCACAATATTCTTGCTGTGGATATTTCTGACCCACGATATTAATGACTCAATATTTGTGCACCTCGATATTTTGTATTCAATATTCTGTCTCTGCACCCCAGGAACATATCATCTCAGTATATGCAGATGATCTTTTTTTGTATTTTGCAGATGGTCCTGGGAAAACGCAGAGGCGATTGACTGCCAATAGGAGTTCGGGAGGGTGTCTGGATTATGCGTAAACCGTACTAAAACCTGTCTGTTTTCCTGTGTGGAGGGCACTCCATGTTCACAGGATATTCAATTGGGGCTTCGGTGGTCGCCACCTCCTTTAGGTATTTAGGTATCCAACTATATCATACATTGGAGGACCTACGTGAGGGGAATCTGGGGCAAATTACCACTCTGTTAGGGGTTGTGTCACTTTTTGGAGATCCCAGCAACTCTCCCTGATAGAGCAAACTGCAGTCTCCAAGATGCTCCCTTGCGTGCTATATTTTTTCCAAACTTCCCATTCCAAATTCCTGTTGCTTGGTTCAGACAGGTAGACGTCATACTTTGCAAACTAATCTGGAATGGTGGTCGGCATTGAAGTGCTCCTGCACTCACCAGATAATGGGCTATGGGAGCGGGACGATTGGATGTGTCCAAGCACGATACATTGGACCTAGTGGGCCTGGCTCCTAACCAGGGTCTTCTCTTGCTCCGGCTGCTACTGCTAAAAGGTGGTCATCCCGCATCCGAACACACTGCTGCGAGCGGCTCTTTTTTCTTAGAGACAAAGACAGATACGGGCCCAGAGGACACCGCTATTTGCACCTGCTCTACTGATGGTAGGGCTTCCACATGTAAATCCGGTCCCTTGTTTGACATCCACCCAGATATCAGATTGGAGTGAGGCAGGACTGCGGAAGGTGGGGGACTGCTTCTTGTTGGGCATGCTGATACCATTTGACAAATTATGTGACCAATATACTTTACCCAGGGGTCAGTTCCTGACTTATGCTGCCTTACTGCAGACCTTCATGGACCTGCGGGAGAATGGACGGGACATGCCCTCCCCCCAAGGCTACACTCAAACCTTTACTCACTATGGGTTCAGCCAGACATTTGGTTGCATGGTTCTACCACTCCCTGAGTGATATGGGAAGAAGACCGCTGACAGGCTTGATGGCTAGATGAAAGACTATCTTGGGCCACAAGATTACAGACAGGGACTGGAACAAAATAGTGGTCTACCCAAAAAAGGTTTCTCACAACACTAGGCTTAAATATACTCAATTCAATTTTTTACACATGACATACCTTGCACACCATAGATTGCTGGTAATTTACGGGGGAGCCATGCAGATGCTCCCGGAGTGGACTCCACTATGCTAAATTTGGCCATATGACACCCTCCAGGTGTTCTGGAATGCGGTCCTCAATAGACTACAACACACACTGTGGCACACTATTCTGCACCCGATAGAGGCCTGCCTACTGGGAATGTTTCCTAGAACTAAGAAGCTCAAAGTGAGGACTAAGAGGGTCATTACGATAGCGATGAATCTGCCACCTGCAGCCTGCCGGTGGTGGATTCACTGCCATCTTACAGCCATTCTCCACCCACCAGATGAGTCAGACACAGGCAGTCATTACCCACCCTGCATCCACAAAATGGTGGCAGTGGCTAGCAGGCACCGTCCACCAGATTAGGATGCTGCAACCCTGCCAGCCTGTGTATGGCAGTTCAACCGCCATTCACAGGCTGGCAGGGATGTACTTTGGGGGCCCGTTTCTGGCCCCCCCATTTGCAGGAGCATTTTAGTTGTGCACTTCGAGGGGCAGGCATCATGTGGTTCCTGCCAAGTAGTGCAGGAAAATGCACACCATGCATTTTTACCATTGCGGCGGGTGCTTCAGCCAGCAGCACCCAATGCAATGGTAAACATGCACAATGTGACTGCCACAGTGGCGGTCGCATTGTTATGTTATGTTATATAATACTTATAGCGCGCACTAATACTCGAGAGTGTCCTGGCGCGGAAGCTGCGAGCGAAACCTTGTGGAGAGGCCATTAGAGCGCCCCTAAGAATAGTAGAGTTTTCAATTGCTTTTTGATGAGCCTAAGATCTTGAATGACTCGAAGCCTCAAAGGCAGTGCATTCCAGGCGATAGCTGTTTTGACAGAGAAAGACTGGCCACCCAAACGAGCCCTACGGAAGCGAGAAACTGTCACCTGATGTAAGGTGGCGGATCGCAACACTCTGTTAGGAGTATAGAAAGCAAACCGCTTTTGGATGTAGAGAGGGCCAATATTGTGCAGCGCACGGTGTGCCAAAATCAGAGATTTAAATTGCATTCTTTGGAAAACTGGCAACCAGTGCAAATCACAAAGTAGTTTTTATACACTAAGTCTACCTGAGATGTTATACAGGAGTCTGGCAGCAGCATTCTGAATAGTCTGTAATTTGTTGATTAGGTATCTTGGGATCCCCAGATACAGGGCATTTGCATAATCAAGCCGAGATAGGATAAAGGCACGGATCACAGTTTCCTTAGCTGAGTGAGGCAGCAACGGGAGAAATCTTCTCAGAGCCTTGAGAGTGCCAAAGCACAGACCGACCAGTTTATTAATTTGGTAGGTAAACCGTAGGTCCTCTGCAAACCAAATTCCAAGATTTTTCGCAGGGGCACCCTCAGAGTCCGGGTGAGGAAAGTTAGAAGGCCATAGAGATATTCTAAAATCAGATGGAAATTGTCCATACAGGAGAACCTCTGATTTTTCCTTAATACATTTCAGCTGGGCGGCGGCCAACCACTTAAAAACTGCCGATAGGCAGTTCTGGGCGGCCGCAGTGGACAAATCTGAATCCTTCCATGTGAAAAGAAGTTGCGTATCATCCGCATAGGCAATTATTTTTGCACCTAGCTCCTCTGCCAGAAAAATCAAAGGTGTAAGATAGATATTAAAAAGCAGGGGGCTCAAGGTGGAACCCTGCGGGATGCCCGTAGATACCTTCCTCACCATAGCGAAAAAAGGAGGCATCCAGACCTGCTGGGATCCTCTAGGAAAGATTTTATCCAGTCCCACACAGGGCCGCCGATATCAATGTTAGCCAGGCGAGAGAGGAGAAGGCGATGGGGAACCGTATCGAAGGCGGCAGAGAGATCGAGTAGCACTAAAGCTGCCCTGCTGCCCGCATCGAGGCACTCCCGAATGGCATCGGCCACTTCTACCAGCGCGGTCTCGGTACTATAGGCTGACCTAAAACCAGACTGCGCAGGGTGAAGTAGGCCGGAGGATTCCACAAAGGCTTCCAGTTGCCGAAAAGCAACCTTCTCACAAATTTTAGCCATGGCTGGGAGAAGAGAAATGGGGTGATAGCTGGTTGGGATAGAGGGGTCAAGTGAGGGTTTTTTCAAGAGAGGAAGGAGTTTAGCCTGCTTCCAGCTACTAGGAACCGTCGAGGTCTGCAAGGAAAGATTTATAATTCTATTGACCTTCAAAGAGATCACCTCAGCAATAACAGCAAGCACCCTGGCCGGAGCCGGGTCAGAGGGAGACCCTGATTTGAGGGATTTTAAAATAGCCAAGGTGTCAGACTCCTCTGCATATATAAACTTGGAGAAGAGGGAGGAAGAGGCTGAAAAAGTCGGCAATATCAGATGAGAGGAGTCAATCAAGGAAGGAGAGTCCCGGCCAAGACTATCCTGGATCACTTGAATTTTTTCAATAAAAAAAGACGACAGTTCCTCGCACCACTCTGAAGAGGATGGAAGGGGAGTTTGTTCCGCGACAGGGGATAGGAAACTTTTGACAATCGAGAAGATCTCTTTACTGTTGTTCTTAGCTTTAGCTATACGGGCAACAAAGAAACTACTCTTAGCTGCACTGATAGCTACATAGTATTCTCTTTGGGCTTTGCGCAGAGTTGCCTTAGCTAAAGGGCAATAGTCTCAGCGCCAGGTCTGCTCCAATGCCTTACAGGATAGTTTGAGAGCTCTAAGGGAAGGCGAATACCAAGGTTTGGGCAGAATAGCCCTAGTTCGGCATACGTGGGGAACTTTTGACACTGTTTTCACACCGCGGGCAATCCATGAGTTAAAGTCAGCACATGCAACCTCAAGGACGCTGGTAGGCGGCGGTTCCGACAGTGCTAAAGTCTTTGCAAGAGCAGGGATATCAATCCTGCAAGACTGTGGATTATGTGCTGGACGGGCTCGGGTGTGGTCTTTCCAATAGACCATGAAAAATTGAGCAAATAGTGGTCAGACCATGAGACCGGTAAAGGGTCGGAAGTTAATATATCAAAATTGGAGCAAATCAGATAAAGCAGATGCCCCCCTTGGTGCGTAGGTAATTTAACCCACTGAGTTAAGTGAGCCAGGTCACACAAATCATTGAGCTCCCTGGTGCCCTGGGCATCCAAGCAATCTAGATGTATGTTAAAATCGCCAAGAAGAAGGAACCTAGGGAAACGCAAAGCACGAGGGATAATCACATCATCCAGGGCCTTCAGAAAGCCTCCCGGGGAACCCGGGGGCCGGTAGACCAGCGTGCCGCCCAAGGTAAAGTGAGGGGACAAAACAATAGAAAAATCAAGAGCTTCTCCTTCTACAAGCACCACTGAAGATTCACTGGAAAAAGTCCAGATGTCTCTAAAAACTATGGCAATACCACCTCCTCACCCCGAGGACCGGTCAAGTCTTGCAATTTTAAAGCCAGGCGGAATAGAGAGTTCAATTGAGGGGGCACACGAATCGTTGAGCCATGTCTTGGTAATAAATAAAAGGTCCAAGCCCGCATCAGAGAGAAGTTCATATATATCAGGGGCATGTTTCACCATGGACCGGGCATTAATAAGTGCAGCCTGAATGGTAGCTCCACAGTCAGGGCGCCCGGTAGGAGAAACTCCCTGTGAGCCTAGACAAAAATTACAGGCAGGACAAATCGAGGAGAGGTTCTGAAGCACAGCCCAGTTCTTTCTGCTATCGCAACAGGCAGTGTTCATAGTCAACAAATGGCTTCTACTAAATCTCTTACCTCCCAACACCGCCACTCCCAAACCGGCAGCATGACTGGGCCCTTGCGTGTCCTTGGCGTGGACGGGCGCAGACGGGCTTGCCTTTGGCGCGCCGAAGCAAGCCCGCTGCGCGCGTCCGCTGCACGAACGCAGCATCCCGCTTTTAAGGGAGGGAGGAGGTGGAGGGAGCGAAGCTAGAACGCTAACCTCGGGCGCAAGGCACCGAGTGCGTCACGAGTCGGCTGTTACATTATTA
Source organism: Triturus cristatus (assembly GCF_964204655.1). Classification (NCBI taxonomy): domain Eukaryota; kingdom Metazoa; phylum Chordata; class Amphibia; order Caudata; family Salamandridae; genus Triturus; species Triturus cristatus. The sequence continues at coordinate 300,825,945 of NC_140588.1, forward strand.
AAAGTAAGCACCCACACACAGAGCAAGCTAAAAAGCAATATTCAATTCCTAACCTTTTAAATTCTAAAAGTTTCTACACGTTTTAAAATACACAATAAGTATCGTTTTAAAAATATTGAGAGCACATAAATGCCCCCCACAATGAATAGCAGCAGCAGTGCAAAAACACAATTGAAACGCATTGTAATTACACTTGCGGGACCGCCGCCATATAGGCGGCCGGTCCCAAACCCCATGACAATGGCGGACGGACTTAAGTCTGTCCGCCATTGTAATGACCTCCTCAGCTTTTAGACCTGGCACTAGCATTAGCTAAACACAGGATAGCAATGGCTTGGATATCGGTGGGAGGCCCCAGATTTGAAAAATGGCTACAAGACGTTACATGCTGGGCAGGAGCAGAGGAGAGGGCTCTCTACAGGGAAGTTGCCAGACGATTCCGTGGATGCTCTTTAGCAGGCTTCTGGAACGAAATCCTATGGAGCTTGGAACATCCAGGAAGGGGAGCTTTAAGTGACCCTAAAGATAGCCCCTGGGGAGATGCGACTGATGAGGAGAACAGAAGAGTAGTGAACGCTAGCACCCTAGAAGACCGCCAGGATTAGGGACCCCATTCACATATCAATCTGAGCTGTCAGACCTGTCACCTTTTATCCCGCTCCGAACTCAGGGAACAATGCCTCAGACACTATAGGATGCATTTAAGACTGTGATGCTTACTGATAAACAGCCCGGCCAGACATACTCACTTATGTAAATAGTTCATACCCTTCCAGCAGTTTTAGTTTGAATTGCACTCTTTTTCTGTGAGGTTTATATTCGACTTGGCTATTATTCCGAGTGATAATATCCTCTGTTCACTGTGTGGCACTCATTTTATAGGACTTATTCAGGTCACCCCTCTCTCTCTCTCATTGTTCTTCACACAGAGCTACCCGGGATATACATACACACAATGCCTACAGGCCATGCCTGATCCTCAGTTCAGGCCTCATCGACCGCTACGAGTAGAGAACATGCCACTTTGCGATGCTGCCAGGCCATCATATATATAGAAGCCAATTAAAGTCTTGAATGTGTAAGGAGTCAATGCTATGGAAGCTTAGTCAGAAAAAATTTACACACGATCACTTTTTGATATGTAATGCTATCGCTACTCTAACAAGGAAGGCATTGCAGTGGAATGTGTAATGAACTGAATCAGCTGTTTAAAATGCCAATAAAGATATTTGAAAAAAAAAATTGGCAATGTGATTGTTCCTCGAGTGTCTTTTTCCAGAAATCTGTGATAACGTGAATCCTCCTATAGAGAAGATGACAAGAATAGAAGGAAGTGAATCTCCATCAAACAAGGGTACTTCCTCTTAACTATATGAAGTAAGTGTTTCTTTGTTTGATGAAGATGTGCTCATATTCCTCAGCATCAAAAACGCGTCACCAAAATGGCCAGGAAAAGTGCTTGGGCCATTTGGTAAGCTTTCCATCATCCTGGCAAAAAGCAGAAAGAGCTTTGCATACTACTAAGGTGGATGGGGTGGTGCGAAACCGGTGAGCTTCATGGTGATTATGTGCATTTACATACTCGTAGTAATTTAAAGAGAGAACCATGGACTCTGCTCTCAGCAGGAGATCTCAAGAAAGGACCAATTGCCACAGTAACTACAGATTGCGCTTCAACAGATCAATGATGCATTCATCTCTACCAAGGATTTCAGATCGTTTTTCAATGTGAAACTGCCAAGAAAAAACGCTTGTTTACCTTCACCAAGCCCAGGAAGCTAGGATCATTTGTTCTCATTGAGGTTTAATTTTTGTGAAATGAGCATCAGGGTCAAAACGGAACCTCAGCTGCTCATTTATCCAACAAGAGGCCACAGTCTTACATAAAATGTTTACCCAACTGAAGTACTTTCTACTGGTAAGTGCCACCTCATTGGGTAAATGTCCAGTGCGTGTTCTACACTACAGCTGCAACAGCTGCTTAATGGACCACGAGGAAACATCTCCAGTGAACTTGCGTGCATTAATTTTGGCAATATGTTTGTTCCTCTAGGCCACGGCAGGGAGCCCCGGAGCTCCCGTGGCCAAGACAGCTCCCCACGTCTAGCAGCAGCCGACATTGCTCCCACATGCAGACTGCTCCCTGTGTGTGGGAGAAATTTTGTCATCTGTTTTCCCTGCCCGCTTGACTGTGCCCAGGGAAACATATGAAAAGTCTGCTCCCAGCTGGCGGGACCTTTTTGAAAGCGCCTGCCAGCTGGGTACATACTTACTGTTTACTCTCACTTTGCAGGAGCTTTAAATTGTTCCCTCAAAATGAGATCAAGCAGCGGTTTCCCTGCCCACACTAGTGCATGGAGAGAAACTGCTATGTTCCAGGGGTTGAACCCCCCGGGGCATAGGCCTGGGAATTAATGGCTCCAGAAGGGGAGCTGGGCAGCCACCTTCCCTTTCAATTAATTGGCTGGACCCTGGGGAATGGTGTCCCTGGGGCCAATCGTGGCCCAGGGAGGAGGCTGTGTGGCACCCTCCTTCTTATTTTCACAGCCTTGCTCCCCGTGGCAGAATACGGCCTCAAAGGGGGGCTGCACTCCCCCCTCTTAATTCATTAGGTCACTCTACTTTATGTCACTCCACGCCACTCTACTATGCGCAACTCCCCATTACACTATTTGACTCTATGCCACTCTACTCTATGCCACTCCAGTCTATACCACTATACTCTACGCCACTCCACGCTACGCTATTCCACTATATGCCACTCCACTGTATGCCACTGTACGCCAACCACTTTGTGCTATTCCACTCTAAGTCACTCCACTCTACACCATTCTACTCTACGCTCCTCCACTCTGCGCCATTCCACTCTAGCCCAGTCCACTCTACACTACTCCACTGTACACCACTCCACTGTATGCCACTCCACTCTACGCCACTCCACTATACACTACTCCATCTTAAGCCGCTGCACTCTACACTAATTCACTCTACGCCATCCCACTCGACTTTATGCCACTTAACTCTACACCACTCTAACTGTATGTTATTCTACTCTATGCTACTGCATAATACGCCACCACAAGCGAAGCTTGGTCAGTAAGATTGGGGTGGTGAACTTCAGATTTCCAACCAATCATGCTGGCACAAAGGGGTCTATTTACCAAGTGTTTATGCAGCATAGCAGGCAAAAAAGCTGCGGTGCATGAGAATGAGAGAGCAGGAGAGCACCATATTTATAGAAATATGGCACTCTCCTCCCCTCTCCCTAGCACTGGCACACAATCAGGTAGCCATGCGTCATGCGCCATGCGCCATGCAGATACCTTTGCACCATAGTGCAAGGGAGTCTGCATGAGTCCAGCCTAGGTTTTGCACTGGAAGGGTACCCTTTCAGTATAAAATACTATGCTTCGACTAACTTAAAAAAAATTCCCACTATGTATGCGTGCTGTACAGTACAGCATACATACAAAGTCAGAAAAGAAAGGAAAAATAAAAGCCTTTCTTCTTGACAGTGCCGATTTGAAATGGGCATTTTGATACAAAACTCTGTCTGCTTTTTTAAGTAAGTAGGGTTTTGCTTCAAAAACCATGGGTGGTTGCATGGGAACACTCATGCACTACCAGCCTAGCAATATGTAATGCAAAGCAGCTCTACGTGCTGCTGTGCATTACTTGAAGTGAATTTTCAGCACAAACAATTTTTGTGCTGGAAAGTAAATTGAGAAAAAAGATTTTGCATTGATTTGCATCCCTTTTGTGATGCAAACACAGCACAAAATCTTAGTAAATATACCCCATAATGTTAAAATACATTATATGACAACCAGGGAGCATGAGAGGGGCTTAAAGGGCACTGGAAATGAAGAGTATTACAGATTGGTAGGAGTACTATGTGGGAAAAGACATTATTTTGTGAAATAACCATCATTTTTCAAATGTTCATTTCAAACAGAGGGTCTGTGTGTGTGCGTTTTTAACTAGTGCGTGTAAAAATTCCTGGTTAAATCCAACAGACACCTCACCATACCTGACTGAAAGCACCTGCACCCAACTATTTATCACAAAATACATTTATTAGGGGGGTGTTGCTTAGATATTTGGGTGTAACACCCCAAACACCGCCTGAAGCTCCTCCTGGTATGGCACTCTGCTCTATGCCACTCCACTTTACGCCACTTCACTCTACGCTGTTTGACTCTATGCTGCTCCACTGTATGGAACTCCACTCTACACGACTCCACTCTATGCTAATCCACTCTATAATAATAATCCACATTTGTAAAGCGCGAACAATCACCCGTAAGGGCCTCTAGGCGCTGGGGGCCGTCGGGAAGATTAAGCAAGTCACATTATGCTGGGCTAACCTGCCGCCGGCGCCGGCGATCGAACCGTGATCCCCAGATTCCGGAGTCAGTCGCACTGGCCGCGGCGCCACACCTCTTAACCCTACACCACTTCACACTACTCCACTGTATGCTATTTCCATCCATGGCATTCCAGTCTATGCCACTCCAAGCTACACTATTTAATTTAACCCCACTCAATTCTACACCATGCTACTGTATGCCACACGACTGTACACCACTCCACTTTATGATATTCCACTCTGTACCATTCCACTCTAGGCCACACTACACCACTCCACTCTATGGTATTCCACTCTACACAACTCCACTCTATTCTATTCCACTCTACGCCACTCCACTCTACTGTAGTCCACTCTATGCCACTCCACGCTATACACTGTATGCTATGCCACTCTACGCCACTCCACTTTACACCACTCCATTCTACACTATTTAACTCTATGCCACTCCACTCTATGCAATGCTACTGTACACCACTCCACTACGCCACACCACTCAATGCTATTACACTCTTCAGCACTCCACTATATGGCATTCCATGCCACTCCACTCTATGATATTTCACTCTACAGAATTTCATTCTATGCCAGTCCGCTCTATGTCATTCCACTCTTCACCATTCCACTCTAAACTATTTGACTCTACACTGCTCCACCCTATGTTACCACTCTACTATACATCACTCCACTATATGCCACTCCACTCTATACCACATTCTTCTATGCTTTTCCACTCTATGCCACTCCACTATACATGACTCCATGTCCCTCCAATCCATGGAATTCAACTCAACGCAACTCTACTCTGCGCCACTCCAGTATACGCTAATCCACTGTACACCCCTCCACTCTATGCCACCCCACTCTACATCACTCTATTATGCACCACTCCACTCTACACCACTCCAATCAACTCCATTCTATGACACTCCACTGTACGACATTACACCCTAGACACTCTACTCCACTGTACTCTATGACAATCCACTTAACAACACTCCACTCGACAACACTCAACTCTACAATTTGAAACACTTTTTTATTCAAAAATAATAACCATTGAAATTCCATGAAAAAAGCAAATGTTAAAGTTGAGTTATAATTAGGGAAACTTTATTTATTATTTCTACTACAACCAAACTTAAACTGCACCAAAATTAGAAATACTTCTAAAGCTTTAATTATACCTTAGATTTTTTTACGCACCTCCTGGACCACAAGCCTACAGATGCTCATTTGTATCTAAACTTAACTTCATGTCACCCACACCACACTATAACCAGAATCATCTACAGTCAGAGCACTCAGAATAAGACATATCTGCAGTCATTAGAACACCTATAAAGACCATCTATAGGTGTTTGCTACATTATTTAGGAAGTGAGGCTATCCTCCGTATATCATACAGCAATAAATGTACAAGTCTTTAGAGTTATCCAGGGAAACACTTATTTGGAACACCAACAGCAGAAACAAAAGTGACAAAATTCTATTTGTGGTTGACTATCATCCATCAGCTTCTAACTTCAGAAATATAATGCAAAAAATATTTCCCTTACTATCCACTTGTGAAAAATACAAAGGTTTTTCCAAAACCTCCAGTAAATTGCTCACCGCAGAGCTCTCAACTTGCGATCTCTTACTGAGAGAGCTGAACACAAGCAAGCTATAACAAATGCAGAGTTTCATTGCTGTGACTCTAAATTGTGCATCACAGGGAAATACATTTTACAACCATCATCAGTATCTAGTTCCGGTGTGAGAGGGACCCATGGAATAAGAAAGCATCTGGTGTGTTGCTCAACATGCATAATGTATGTCTGTGCCAACGTCAAAGCTGTAAAAAACAGTATGGAGGCCAAACAGTGAATGACCTCCGTACACAATTCAGGAACCTCAAATCAGCAATAATAAATAAGCAACTCTACCAGCCTGTAACCAATCATTTTAACCTTGTGGATTATTTACTATCAGATTTATAGATTTTCTCTGTGGATCATGTCTTAAAGGAAGAACTACTGGACTCCAGAGAAAACTTCTGAATGTACATTTTAAAATCACTGCATCCAGATGGACTGAACATCACTGACAATACCATGTGATTAGCACATATCTCAAGAGATCTCAGGACCACATTAATTCCACATTCCAAATGGAATATTCACTTATGATGCTTTTTGAAAATCCAGCAGTGTGATCTGTGTAGCCACTGAGCAAACCATCTTGTACTACCTGAGAAAGGTGGAAGCTGAAACGTTGTAGTGGATATATATTTTTGTTCTTTGGTGAGTCCATCGGTTTAAGTCACTTCTTTCTTGCATATTTCATTTGTTTGTGACTCATTGTATTCCTTGGGAATCCAGATTTTTGCCCTGGCATGCTGTTGTTTTCATGCCATCCTTCATCTTCTAGAGTATTGAAAAGAAATGTTTCAGCAAGAACAAGGAAGGGCTATGGGCACCTGCTTCGCCCCGAGTTATGCTAATTTACATCTTGGCTGGTAGGAGGAGCAGGTGCTCAGGGGCTAAATACTAGAACACTGGTCAGAGAAGATTCTAATTTTTTCTAGATTTATTGATGATGTCTTTGTGCTGTGGCAGGGCACGGAGAGAGAGGTGGATCAGTTCATCAATGAATTAAATAATAATGACCTAAATCTGAATTTTGTTAGATACAGGAGTAAAAAATCAATAGAGTTTTTAGACATTAATGTATGTGTGGAAGGAGAGAAACTAGAGAGTACAGTATTCAGGAAACCGACAACTGGAAATACTATTTTACATGCAGGGAGTGCTCACCCTACACCCGTTATAAGGATTATCCCCTTTGGGGAACTGCCAGTAGAGCATGTAGTACCCTTTACGACTATGATAAAGTAGAGCAAGGGATGAAACACCGCTTTATCGAAAGGGGTTACTCTATCAGTATTTTGGAAACAGCATCGAAAAAAGCTAGGAACTTAAATAGGGAGGGGGTGCTGTTCCAACCATCCAAGACAACATTGAAAAGAGAGAACAGTGGTCAGAGTAGTACACATAGATTTATAACAACATACATCGTAAATCATAGAAAGATGAGACAGATTTTAAACAAGCACTGGATCTTTATTATAGATATCCAATATTGGGACAGGAAGTGAAAAAGAGACCTGAGATAACATATAGAAAATCAAAATCTCTAAGGGACTACCTAGTTAAAAGTGACTATGTAGGGTAAGACCCCCGATAAATGTGGCTCAGGCAGCGAGAAGGCTTTCATAAGTGTTCCAAGTGTAAGGCTTGCCAACATGGAGAAAAGTTGTCATTTTTTAAAACAACCTTTAACAAAACAGTAAAGATCAGAGGAGTTTTATCGTGTAAATCGAATTTTGTGGTGTAAATTTTGAGGGTCCCATGTAGGAAAATGTATGTAGGGAGCACCACACTCCCAGTCCACAAAGAAATCTTACAGCATAGGAGAGCCATCATTAATAAGGACAGGAGCTATCCAATAGCCAGCCTCTTTGAAAATGAACATCAGAGTGACCCTCCAGCAATGATATACAGTTGCTTAGCACAAGTGCCTAAGAAAAGGAGAGGAGGAGATAGAGAAAGGGAACTGAGAAAGTTGGAAACTTCTGACATCCTAGAATTAGATACCAATGAACCCAACAGTTTTAATTTGGAGGAAGAGTTATTTACATGCCTCTATTGAACAAATGTTAAATTATATAAAGTAATGTGTATTAATCAGGAGGAGCAACATAAAGAGGAAGAGAAGAATGTATGGCTTTTAGAATAATTAGAGGACTGCAAGAGAGATATAGGGGCACTAGAACTTTAAAAATATGAAAATACATAGAACACTTTAGAAATGGCAAATCTTTTAAATAATTCATTTAGAAGGAATAGAAGATAATATAATTATCACTATTCTGTAAGAGGTATTATGCCCAGTTAAAATGTGAATATTGAATGGTAGCCATGCACTTTATAGAAATACCAGCATGCACTTGCATAGCACAATTGAGCACTAGCAATTTGAAGAATTGAGCACTAGGACTTTTAAAATGAGAAATGAGAAATGAAATCATGTTTTGTAAATTCATAGTTGAAGGTGAACAGTGCAAATGAGATCAAAAGACCACAGTGTTGGCCGAAACGCGTCATGATGGACTTTGCACCTAACTCTACACTGGGCACAAGCTATCAAAGATGTCCGTATCTCTGTGAGTGCATGACTGCACGTTGGAGTGGTAATTGGATATAAACCAGTACTTTAAGCATGCATTTTGATGTCCGCATTTGCTTTGTTTGGAGAAATCTGTCAGAAGCAAGGAGCAGCGTTTTGGATATATATATACTTCCGCAATGTATGTGGCGAACACAAATCCTCTCAGAATTAGGCACTGTAGTTGTTTTTATTAGAGCTTCAAATCTGATGCGTTTCAGACTGGAATGTCCTTGCTCACAGATAGCCAAGCAAAGCTCGCCATTTTTTAAAATATGCATTGTGATAACCACGTGATTAATTGATATAGTAGAAATACTACCACCTTAAATGTGTTAAAACGGTAAGTCTATTCTTTTACATATATACATGTTTATGCCATTTACTTTGTTAATGCCCTAAAAGGAAAAATTACCAAAAAATAAATAACCCAATTGGTGTTGGCATCAACAATAGATCATCATAATGTAAGCAGTGTGACCAAATATTAACATAGTAGTTGTGAACAACAGATGGTCTATGGCACATATAATTACTTCCACATATTATAGATATGTTTCAATCCTCTGACCAATCTTATTTAGGCTATTATCATATCATTTTGTTACTTGGAAAACTAAAATGCATAAAAATAGATCTTGAACCTTTAAAAACCATAGCTGACTGGTTGTACGGTCAGTCAAATAAAATGTATGTGCACATTGCGCCTCAAAGTCAGAGTCAAAATCTGAATGCTGTACTTAAAATATGTCACATTCAACATCTAACACCACATATTACTGCATAAATGCATATAATGGTTATGTGCAAAATGTTGCAAAATGTTATATAAACATAGACTACAGTGCAAAGATAATAAACACTACTGCCTCTCCCTTAGGGAATTAGTAACAAACATTTCAGCCTAAATGCTTGTGATCGATGGGTGCAAATATCGCAAAGGTCATGTAAACATTGGCTATTGTGCAAAAAATGCAATTTGACTCAAAAGGTTCAAAATAGGTCTATGAATCAATGAATATAAGAATAATAAATTAATGTGCCTCATAAAAATGCCTTGACTACAACTAAAGTGTTTCGTTGGACTACCTATGTCTCTACCATTTGATGAAAGATTTGTACCTGTCACCAGTGGGTAGTTATAGTTAGGACCTAGTTTCCATAGGAAACTCGTTTTTTTGTTTTTGAAATAACTTTAGTGCCGGTTGACGAATCTTTGCAAAATTTTCGAAACATATGACCCGTTACGGTCAGCTCGGGGTGATTCGGCAAGCGGGGGCTGAGAAAAAAGGGGGGTCCCAAAACATGCTTTCTACATGTTAATTCCCATAGGAAACTTTAGACACGGCTACAGCCCGAACTGCTGAACGGAATTACACCAAATTTGGCAAAAGGGTAGTGCTTGGTTCAGAAAGCGTCCTTTTTTTTAATGGTGAAAATCCGTTCAGTAGTTGCGGAGAAAATAAAAAAATAGATGTAAAAAAATCAATTTCCCATAGGAAACTTTAGACACGGTTACAGGCGAAACAGCTGAACGGAATTACACCAAATTTGGCAAAAAGGTATTGCTTGGTTCAGAAAGCGCCCTTTTTTTAAATGATGTAAATCCGTTAAGTAGTTGCTGAGAAAATCAAAAAATAAAAGTTCCGATATCTATGGCCGCGGAGGATCCGCAGACCCTACCGACCACGAGCTTTATTCTAATTGGCTGTCAACACTCCAAACCAGGAAGTGTTGGCAGCCATCTTGTGCCTCGGTAACCGAGTCACAAGAAAACAGAAAAACTAAGGCGCAAAACAAGAAAAGGGGGCAGGGTAGAAACACCCTGACCCCCTAGGCCTGCTCAGGGGGTCTCTCAAGGACCCCAGGGCCAAAAAAAGCATTTTTTTTTAAATCGCGAGATGCACAGAGGCTCTGCGGATCCGGCCACGAAAATAAAACAAATGAAGCGTGGACTCCCGCGCTTTGTTATTAATTAGCCCCCGGGTGGGCCAAGTCCCGGGGCAATGCACAAAAAATTATTGTGGGGGCCCAGGGTGACCCCGGCAGCCCTGGGGACTGCCACCCCCTGGGGCTTTCTATAAATATTTGCGGGGGGCACACAACCCCCGCGGCCCCAGGGACTGCCATCCCCCAGGGCTTCTTTTTTAAATGTATGGGGGCCCCAAAGGCATCTTTTGAAAAAAAGAAAAAAACCTGTGTGGGGGGCTTGAGCCCCCCACCACCTACCCGGGGCACTAATATGTAAAATTGGGGGTCCGTTAAGGACCCCCGAGCCCCGGGGACCACCACCTCCCCAGGGCTTTGTACAGATTGGGAGGGGGGCCGCGCAGCCCCCCTCCTGGAGCCTGTGATGGCCCTGGGGACTGCCACCCCCCAGGGCTGGCTCCTGCAGTGTTCCGGGTGCCCACCCCCGGGACACTGCTGTTTGCAATGACAGGGTGGGAGCCTCGTGGCTCCCGCCCTGTCATTGCAAACTGCTTTGCCTCATTGAAGCGAGAGCAGGGAAGCCTGCTCTCGCTTCAATGAAGCAAAGCAGATCGCTTTTCCACAAGGGGAGCTGCATGTTTGCAGCTCCCCATGTGGAAAAGCAATGCCGGCTCCCGCAGGATGCAGGGAGCGGGCAGGGACCGTGGGAACATTGGGGCTCCCCCCACGGTCCCCAAAGGAGAGGGCCAGCCCAGGGGGATGGGGTCCCCGGTGCTAGGAGTGGCCCGGGAGGGTGGCCACACGACCCCTCTCCCCTGTGTATGTTTTTAATTTAAAAAAAAGGAGAGGCCAGGCCCGGGGGGATGGAGTCCCCAGGGCCATATTTGGCCTGAGGAAGGGGGCCTTGCGGACCCCCTCATAAAAAAAGATGGCCGGGCCCGGGGGATGGGGTCCCCGGGGCCAGAAGTGGCCCCCTCCCCTTCAAAAAAATAAAAAATGAAGGTGGGGATGTGGTCCCCGGGGCCAATAGAGGCCTTAGGGGGGCCATGCAGCACCCCCTTCCTATATAAAAAAAATGTTTGGCCATGCCCCGGGAGATGGGGTCCCCCGGGCCGGAATTGGCCACGGTAGGGGGGCCTACGCATCCCCCTTCCCGTTCATTTAAAAACATTTTTTTTTAAAGTGATCAGGTCCTGGGGGATGGGGTCCCCAGGGCCCAAACAAAGGGGAAAAAGGGGGGCCACAGAACCCCCTTCTAAAAAACTAAAAAATAAATTAAAAAGACCGTGATCGTGCCAGAGGCCCCGCCCCCTCCCAGAAACCCTCTGCAAACGCGCCCTGTGGTGCGTTTTAAATTGGGGAATTAATTCCCCTTCAATACTGGGTCCAGGCCACGCCCCTTTTTACTCCTCTCTGCAACACAGCTCTGTGGCGCTCACTGGAGGAACCTAGTGGGCTAGTTGGACCCCAGGGGCCCTCAGGATTCAAGGGGACTTTAACCATGCCACAACACTCACACACCGCCACTCATCCATAGAGGTACTCACACATCTAATCAGTCATGCAAATAAATAATCACACACTCATTTACTCACCTATACAGTGATACACACACCAGCTCACTTACTCATATAAATACTAGCACATTCATACACTCTTATACAATACACACACTCACCCACCCATGCAGTCCATCACAGATGCACTCTTGAAACCATGCACCCAGTGAATCACCCACTCACACATCTATGCACAGAGTCACACACATCCCACCCACACAAACACTCAGGCACCCATACAGATACTCAGACAACCAATCAATAACTCATTTCGACACTCATGTAGCTATTTACAAACCCATGCAGCCGCTTACACACCAACAGACAGACGGATACAGACATTCACACAGTTTAGTCACTAAGCCATGCATTCAGTAAGATATGTTTAATGACTCATTTATAGACTCAGTCACGCAGCTACTAAATCATCCATTCAGATACTTATACACCCACTCAGTCTTCAATATGCCTTTCCCTATATATATTAAACATATTTAAACTTTACAGAAACACACAGTAACTGGATGAGGTTATCAGTGATGTCATCAGTGATGTTATCATTGATGTCACTGACCATGTCATGAGTGATGTAATATGTGACGTCATCAGCAGTGCATTGCGGACGCGCGAGTTATAGTTAGCTGAACTAACTATAACGGGGGAATTTCAATGGTTTTGTACGAGCGAAAAGTCCAGCTAACTATAACGCCCCTGAAACCTATGTTTTTTTCAGTGAATTTCTAAGGTTTTTTAAATGCTAATTCCTAACTACAACGTGCATGAAACCTATGGTTTTTTCGGTGAATTTCAAAGGTTCTTTATATGCTAATTTCTAACTATGCCGACAGAGATAGGACATGTGAAGAAAGAAGAAAAAACACACAGAAAGAAGAAAAAGAAATGCAGAAAGAAGCAACAGAAGTCCTCAAAGACAAAGAAAAGTGTCGGAAGAAGGGAGACGTGCAGAAAGAATAAACAGCGGAGGAGAAAGAGTCTTTATTGCAAAATCATCCTGTACCCTCAACCTTTTTAGATGGGTATTGGTGGTAACTGACTCTGACTAACCAGTCCTAGAGCCAGTGCTATGCTAAAAGACACTTAGAATACAGTTAAAACACCTACATACACTAGGGAACACTATGCATAGGGGTACCCCTGTTATTAGCATGACCTCCTCTGTAAGCCCCTAGTATATAATAGGGCAGGGGTATTAAAATGACGTCTTAAAATGCGCCACAGGTCGCATTTGCACACTGGTGAAAGGAGGGGGGGCTGAGCTGACGTGTGCAAACACGCCCTATGGCCGTTTTAATTTGGGGGATAAAGTCCCCTTGAATCCTGAGTGTCCCTTGGGTACCACTAGACCATCAGGTATCTCTAGTTAGCACCACAGAGCTGCCTTGAAGAGAAAATGGGCACAGCCTGGACCACCTCTCTGCAACGCAGCACAGTGGTGCTTACTGGAAGCACCTGGTGGACAAGCTGGCCCCCATGGGCCCTCAGGATTGAAGGGGAATTATTTCCCCAACTTAAAATGCACCATAGGGCGTGTTTGCACACGTCACCTTACCCTCCCTTTCCCACTGTGTAAACACGCCCTGTGGCCGTTTTAAGTTGGGAGATTAACTCCCTTTGAATCCTGAGGCTCCCTTTGGGCAAATTAGCCCACTAGGTACCTCCAGTAAGCACCATTGCAGAGAGGTGTAATAATAGGCACAGCCTGCACCACCTCTCTGCAATGCAGCGCAGTGGCACTTACTGGAAGCACCTGGTGGGCTAGTTGGCCCCCAGGATTGAAGAGGAATTATTTCCCCAACTTAAAACGCGCCACAGGGTGTGTTTGCACATGTCACCTCAGGCCCCGTCCCCTCCCTTCACTACTGTGTAAACCCGCCCTGTGGCCGTTCTAAGTTGAGAGATTAAGTCCCCTTGAATCCTAAGGGTCCCTAGGGTCAAACTACCAAACTAGGTACCTCCAGTAAGCGCCACAGAGCTGCATTCCAGAAAGGTGTAAAAACGGGTGTAGCCTCTGAACACCTGTCTGCAACGCAGCTCCCTGGCGCATACTGATGATACCTGTTGGGCTAGTTGGCCCTCAGGGACCCTCAATATTAAAAGAGAGTTAATCCTCTAACTTAAATCACGCCACGGGGCGCGTTTGCACAGTGGTGGAGGAAGGAGGTGTGGCCTGAAGTGACATGTCTGCAAAGACACCCTGCGGCCCGGTTTAAGTTGGGGAATTAATTCCTCCTCAATCCTGAGGGTCCCTGGGGGCCAACTAGCCCACCAGGTACCTCCAGTATGCGCCAGAGAGCTGCCTTGCAGAGAGGTGTTCAGAGGCCACACCCCTTTTTACAACACTTTGCCACGCAGCTCCGTGGCGCTTATTGGAGGTACCTGATGGGCTAGTTGGTCCCCAGGGACTCTTGGGATTGAAGAGGAATTAATTCCTGAACTTAAAACGCACCACAGGGCGTGTTTGCACACATATCACCTCAGGCCCCGCCCCCTCCCTTCACCACTGTGCAAACGTGCCCCGTTGCGCATTTTAAGTTGGGGGATTACCCCCCCTTGAATCCTGAGGGTCCCTGGGGTTCAACTACCCCACCAGCTACCTCCATTAAGCGCCACAGAGCTGAGTTGCAGAGAGGTGTAAAAAGGGACGTGGCTTTAGAACACCTCTCTGCAACGCAGCCCCCTGGCGCACACTGGAGGTTCCAGGTGGGCTAGTTGGCCCCCAGGGACCCCCAGTATTCAAGACTAATTTGTTCCCCATCCACAAAAGGGCCAGGGGGCGCGTTTGCAGAGTTCTCAAACGAGGGGGCGTGGCCTCCGGCGCGATGCCGGTATTTCTTTTTTTTAAAGGGGAACTGCGTTGCCCCCCTACTTTTTCTTATTTTTTGGCCCTGGGGACCACATCCCCCAGGCCTGGCCCCTAATTTTTTATTTAAAAAATTACAATTTGGGAAAGGGGCCGCGTGGCCCGCCTCCCGAGGCCTTAATCAGCCCCGGGGCATGGCCTCATTTTTTTATTTTTATTTTATTTTTTTGGGGAGGGGGGCTGCGTGGCCCCCCTCCCGGGCCACTAATAGCCCCGGGGACCCCATCCCCCTGGGCTGGCCCTCTCCATTGGGGTCTGTGGGGAGGCCCCCAATCCCTCCCACAGTCCCACCGGCTCCCCCTCCTACGAAAGCCGGCATTGCTTTTCCACATGGGAAGCTGCTAACATGCAGCTCCCCGTGTGGAAAATGGCAGGGCGGGAGCCTACACGTTCAACTGAGCCGGGACCTGGGGTACTGTTTAAGGCCGGTGTGGAGGTGAGGAGAAGCGGCCGACTGGCAGCGCGAACCCGGGGCCTTGTACGGTCCTTGCATCAAACGACCACCGCCGCCCGGAGCATGCTGAGGGAGCCCCCTCGCTTCTCGAGAGGGGAGCGCACAGCCAAACAACCTCCTGCGGCAGCCGAGTGATGGATCGGCGAGAAGAGGAGTGAGGAGGTCCCTGGGGTCGGCGAAGGTGATCCGGTGGGTGATATCTGGTGTCAGTGCGTTGTGCCCCCCACCCACCAGGGGCTGAGCAGCTGCGTGACTGGGGTTGCCCCTCCCCCCCTCAACATAAATACGGTCAAAACTGATAAGGGAACCTCATTCGCTGCAGGGCATTGAGGGAGGCGGAGCTGGTGCCCTGATTGTGACTCCCCCCCCCCCCGGATTGGGGTTTCTGCTCCATCGAGACTCCCCACCCAGGCCATACGAGACTGCTAGCTTGACTGGGTTCACCAGGCAGGAGTGTGCCAGAACCTGTCACCACCTTACACAAAGCCCCACGATCCACACGGCGCCTAGGGGAAAGGGGGGGAGGAGGCCCTGATTGCTACAGCCCACACCTGCAAAATGGCAACCTTTGACAAGCCTAAAACATCGGGGCCAAGAGGCCACAAAGCGATCCAATCCAACAAACTGGACCGGTACACAATCCCCAGGGACTCGCCCCCAGACCCACGTACCGGCAACCGGAAGATGAGCGAACTTGGCAGAGAATGCCAGGAACTGACACTCAAGGATCTAACGGAGGCTATAGTGGGGATCAGCACATCCTTGGAGCACAAAATGGATACGCTTTCCATTGAAGTGAACCTTATCCGGGCAGACCTTACCAAAGCTACCAAGAAGATCTAGCAGGTCGAAATCCCAGCGGCGTGTCTTGTAGATGACGCGTCGCACCTTCAAGAAAACGTACATGACCTACAAACATTCCGCAAACTCACAGAACACAAGCTGGATGACTACGAAGAGTGCCTTAGACGAAATACCCTACGCTTACTAGGGGTCCCTGAGTAGGCAGAGGGGCTGACGTCTGACCTCTTCGTAGAGGAACTTGTCCTGCAACACCTGCAGCCTAAGGGACTCAGTAAGCTCTTCGTAGTAGAAAGGGCACACAGGGTGCAGGAAGGTTGCCCATGAACAGGGGCCCCTCCACGTCCCCTGCTAGCGAGGGTGTTGAACTTTAGGGACAGAGTTGTTATCCTGCAAAACACTAGAATGACCGTGCCCCTCCGCTATGAAAATGCTGATATCACTTTCTTTCCAGACTTTACACAGTTGGTGCAGAGGCAAAGAAGATCATTCCTGGCAGTAAAGAAACAACTTAGAGACCGAGGATTCAAATATGTCATGCTCTTTCCCGCAAAGCTCAGAGTAGAGGCAGTGGGACGAACTTGGTTTTTCGATCAGCAGGATGCAGCCTCGGAGTGGTTGGAGAGTCAAGTAAACCGTGATTCTGGACAGACCAACCGTGGAGATCGCTCCGAAGTCCAGCAAAGCTGGTGATCGTACATGGTGCTTGGCCAAATCCTTGTCGAGGCCCTGTGCCTGCAATGGTCGGGAGGAGACTCCCTTTGGCCTAAAGCCCTTTCCGACTGGCTGACCAAAATGCCAAAAGGCAGAGACTGGGTTCTATATGATCAAAATGGGAGGGGGAGGGCGGCGGGACGGGTGCTATAACCCCATCTTTTTCTTCCTTTAGTTAACCAGTTGGGGCGACAGGCGCTCTGCAGGTTCAAATGGGCAGTTGGGCACCCAGATTGCAGGGAAGCAGGGTGGGGAGTTGCCTGGGGTGGTGGATTGTTGTTTGGTTTTGTTTTTTTCATTGACAGTACAGGCCAAATGGGTTGTAAGAGACATAGAAAACTATCTAACCTTTAATGTGTGCTCAGTGGGACAGAAGTGTTAAGCTCCTAAATTGGAATGTCAATGGGCTTGGGGATAAGATTAAACATAGCATAGTGCTCCAACATATTAAAAGACATATGCCCGATGTGGTCATGCTCCAAGAAACACATTTATTTGGAAACTCGTGCAAGGCCATGCATAGGTATGTCTACAATTTGGTTGCCCACGCTGGCTTTACGTCTAGTTCACGTGGAGTGGGTATAATGTTCAGAAAGTCATTTCCTCTCACAGTATTCTCCACATGGATCGATGACCGGGATCGCTACATTGGGGTTACGGGCACTTGGGAGGGTCAAATCATTACACTCATGTCAGTTTATGTCCCACCGGGTCTACAGGCCACCACGTTCAAATACCTAAGTGCCATCCTTCTGGCTTTACAGGAGGGTCTGCTAGTGCTCGGGGGGGGTCTTCAATTCAGTACTTTCAGGCACAATGGATTGTCACCCCCTCTTAGTGCTTGGATAGTCGTCCTGCTGGTTGCCTGACTTCCTCGAAGCAATGGGGCTTGTTGAAGGTTGGAGGGCTTATAACCCGGACAAACTACAGTACACGTTCCACTCCGGTGCGCCTGCTAGCCTCTCAAGAATCGACTACATCATAGTCCCTGGACCACACATAGAACATATTCATGAGATCAGACATTTAGCTAGGGGAATTTCTGACCACTCTCCACTCTGGGTGCACTTAGTTATGTCACGCACGAGTGGGAAAGATCGCCCCCATCAATCCATGGTGTCTCCGTGACCCCAGAATTCGCAAAGATCTGCTCAAAGCCATGAACGATTATTTCAGGGAGAATGAAGAAACGGTGGACTCGCCTCAAACTCTGTGGGAGGCCTTTAAGACAGTGATCCGTGGGCAAGCCCTGTCTCTTATCTCAGGTGACAAAAAGGACAAGTGCAAAGATATTTCTGATGCTGATGCAGAGATCTACCGCCTTGAACAAGACATGACAGTTGACATCACATCTGAAGCGCTCCACACGCTTCTCCTTAAACAAGAAGGCTATAGAGACTTAGTGACTGAAAAGGCAAAAGCACTTGAGAGAGACAAGCTGGGTAGGATCTACGACCTGGGTGATAAGGCGTGGAAGTTAATTGCATGGCTGGACAAAAAGGAGTGGGCCAGCAGGCTGGTCCCAGAGCTCTGTAAAGCCGATATAACCCCCATAACGGACCCACAAGACATAGTTAACCAATTTGCTGACCACTACCATACCGTGTATTCCTCAATAGCACCGAACAACGAAAGCGACGCTGCTGAACTACTGCGGGACATCTCTCTCCCTACACTCTCAGTGGAGAACCATGAGTTTCTTGACAGCGCTCTGACCGTAAATAAAATAGCACTTGCCATATGCACATTACACCCAGGCAAGGCGTTGGGTCCCAACTGTATTCCGATAGAACTGTACAAATTGCGGCTGACGAACTGGCTCCTTATTTAAAAGCCATGTACGTGGATAGTCTAGAGCAGGGAATACTACCATTAGACCAAAGAATAGGTTCTATACTTACTATTCACAAAGAGGGCAAATCCAAGACAGATTGTGCGTCTTATCGCCCCATCTCGCTCCTTAATGCAGAACCCAAAATTCTGGCCAAACTATTGGCTAATCGACTGGTCAAAGTAACCGGAGGCCTAGTTCATCCGGACCAATCCGGCTTTATGCCGTGCAGAAACACGGCACTGAATCTCCGCAGGGTCCATGGTGTCCTGGGCAGGGCGTCCACTATACAAGAACAGGCAATAATCTTCTCCTTAGATGCCACTATGGCGTTTGATACTCTAGAATGGCCATATCTATTCGCTACACTCACCAAGCTGGGGTTTGGACCGAGTTATACACAATGGGTACGCCTCCTATACCGTGAACCCCTCGCTTACGTGGTACTTAACAACAAAAAATCTGCAAATTTTCAGCTCAGTCGAGGGACACGTCAAGGGTGCCCCCTTTCTCCCCTTTTGTTTGCTCTAGCCCTCGAGCCACTCGCGGCCTGGATTCGGAAGGATACAGTTATCCGGGGATTGCGCTGGTCCCTGAAGATTGAATTTCCCTTTATGCTGACAATATTCTCTTATATCTTGCCTCCCCCACAAAATCTCTGATTGCAGTGTTTGACATCCTGCATAAATTCAACGTAAATTGGCAAAAATGCCTCCTCTATGTCCTCTGGGGGGACCCGCCCCAAACACCTCGAGGCTGCCCTTTACAAACCACAACGGAGGGCTTTAAATACCTGGGGACCTTCATTTCCCTAGATCAGACACTCCGTTACTCCTGTAATCTTGTCCTGCCGCTGCAAAGACTCAAACGAGACATAGCGAGCTGGAAGGCGCTCCCTCTCTCACTGTTGGGCAAAGCAGCCCTTTTTAAAATGATGTCCCTGCCACGGTTCCTATACGCTTTACAGAATTCACTTGATTGTGTCCCCAATTCTTACTTTAGAGAAATTGAGGGGCTTCAGAGAAATCTTTTGTGGGATGATAAACCGCAAATTGCTTTGCAGGAACTAACCCTCAACTGGTACGATGGTGGAATTAGTCTACCAGACATTAAAAAATATTATTGGGCGGCACACCTCACGGCCATAAACCATGGTACCTACGGTCATTTCGACGACCCTGGCTATGCTATGGATCGATGGCTCCTCCCTGGGGGGACCTTGAACCGGGTGCTATATTCTAAACCAGGCAGATATCCCCTTACGGGCCCTACCAAACACTCTTCTGCTGTGTGGCACGCAGCCAATAAGTCACTAGGATGGGAGATGAAGCTCACACTGGCTACCCCGCTGTGGGACTCCCAACGTCTGGGAGACCTCTGGAAATCAAAAGGATTTGATAAGTGGGAACTCATCGGGATCTCACGTGTCCAAGACCTCTGGGATAAAAACGGGATAAAATCATTTACTGCTTTGCAACACCAATATAAACTAGCGGACTCGGAACGCTTTCGTTACATATAGGCCTGGGCGAAAATTTCGTTCCGTTCGCGGAAATTGCGATAATTTGACATTTTCGCGTTCCGCGGAGAGCGCGAAAATGTCAAAATTTCCGCATTCCGCAGCTTGCCGATAATTTGTTTTTTGCTCGCGCTGTAAAATAATACATTCTCGCGCGCGATTGCCTTACCTGAATCCCTGCGTTCGCCGACATGTTTTCTTGATCCGGTCGCGTTCTCCATGAGATGTTGTATTGTTTTTAGCCATTTGCGCTGTCTCGCGACAGTTCGCGCCCGCAGTGACGTCATGCGTCGTGCAATCACGTCTTTCTTCTCGCGATCATGCACCGCGAGACAACGGAAAATAAGATGGCCGCGCCCGCGAGCAACCATATGGGTAAGTTGGCGAGCCGCAACCATGCAGAAAATCTCGCGAACACTTCCGGGAAAAAACTTCCGCATCTTCGCGATATTTCTGCATGTTTGCGATAATTTTTACCATTTTCGCGATAATTTGCGAAAGTGGATTTCGCAAATTCCGCCCACCCCTAGTTACATACAGGTGCGTCACGCACTTCAGTCGCTCCTTCCTGCTGGGTCCTAACCCCTTTATGCGTCCCCCTTAGAGGACAGATTACTAGACGGTCATTTGCCAGGGAAAACCATCTCACTAATATATAAAAAATTAATATATAACATGGAGAACCCCCTCCACGCATTACGAGAAAAATGGACGAATTATGGTATTTTAATTGACGATGAGGAGTGGCAGGAGGCAGTATCCTCCCCGAGAGTAGTTGCAATCTCTGCGCACCTGCGACTGATACAGTTTAAAATTCTTCACAGGGTCTACGTGACGGGGCCCCAGCTGCTACACATGGGAGTGGCTGGGGGGGATGTAGGAGATGATGCACTCAGCTAGGCACATTTCTCCACATCCTCTGGGACTGCACTCAAATACAATCCTACTGGGTAAAAGTACATAAAGGTAATCAGCGAGGTTCTTGCAATCTCTCTCCGCCCTGAGGCGCGTAGATGCCTTCTCAACATCTGGGAGCCTACCGACTTAAACAATCATCAAACACTATGGGTCACTCTGGGGCTTACAATAGCGAAAAGGAACATAGCGCGGCTTTGGGGAGCCACTCACGCACCCACCCTTTCAGACTGGAAGAAAGACCTTGATTGGTGCATGTACATGGAGAAAAGAGTATATGTTACTCAGGGTTGCCCATGGAAATGAACCAGAGTCTGGGACCCATGGAATACCTACAGGGGAAGTGTTTGTAGCCCACCCCGTGTAACGGACCCGGATACCGTCTCTTCCCCATGACTTCCAATAGGGAAAATTGTTAATTCATGATCGCTGTTTGTCTCCTCTGTCAACACATTCACCTAATCCTTTGTACTGTATGTAAATGTCAATGACTGTTAATAAAAATAATTATTTAAAAAAAAGATGTAATATGTGCGGTCATTAGCAATGCATGGTGGGGGTGCAAGATAAATGTTGAGTTTCTGTGGGTTTTTTTAGTTTAAAACATTATGCTGGCACTGACATCTTCTCCTAAATATGACATCACTTTAACCTTTGAGTTTTTTCAGTGAATATATATAAATATACACAAACAGACACACCAAAAAATATATATTTTTAAAACACTTACCGATACAGATGTGAAGTAAATGTACTGCCAATGTCAAAACTGAAGATGCAAAGGTATTCCTGGTGTTCTTACCACAATGTAATGACTCCCAATGTAAAAACATATGATGTATTAACTAAGTTTGGCCATTCTGAAGTCTTTAGAAGCTCACTGAATGCCCAACATCTGACACTCAGGATGAGGTTATGCTTTGTCAACGTGAGTCATTATTGGTGTCTGAAACGCCTTGAATGTATTGACCCTTTCTTACTAGGTCTGGTCTCAAAAGCATCACGTTTTTCAAAAACCTTAATTAAAAAAGACGCACATATCCATATATCTACAGGGAATTTGGGTCCACCCACATCATCCATTGGACTACAATAGTGGCCTTCTTACTTTGCTTCTGTCAAATGGCAATGCACTAGTCCACTCCATTCATGGCTGTCTTGCACCCTGAATGGCGGCATTTTGCCCAGTCACATGTCCACAGCCACTGAAAAGGAGTGCACTTCAGTTGCACAGATGGTGTGCGTGGGCTGCTGCACCACTTTTTTATTTTCATATTATAAACATTTTGCCAGCTTTTGCATATTACAACAGTTTGAAAAAATAAACACATAGCTAAAAAGGAAACAACATTAGACGCTTACCAAGCACAGATGCATAAGCTTTTCCAATGCTTGTTTTTCAGGCTCTGAAACTGATGTAAAAATAATCATACTAAGTCTCAGCGAGCAATTTTGGTAGTTGAAATATTAGCAAGATCCGGCTTGTCTTCGGGATAACACGTTCGCCAGCGACTGTGCTTTTATGATATACAAAGTTTAATATTCCTGCTTAATAAGTATATTGGGCTAGTTTTCCATTTTATATGCACTCGATGAAGCTGATAAAAGACTCGTGAACACAGTGCTGAAAGCAGGTTTAAATTAGCAGGGGTTGTCTATTCCAAAACACGCTGGCAGGGACAGGATGCCAGGGAACACTGTCTGTATTCATTTACAGCAAAAAGGTGGGGAGAAAACAGAAAAAAATAAAGAAGCTACGAAAATGCAGTGCAGTCACGTTTCTATTTATATAAAGGGGCGAGAGAAGGCGCCATTGCACAATCGCCCCTGGCCCGCGCCCAGGCGCTGCACCTGCGGAGACCTCTGCTTGGTGTCCAGCAGTGAAGCACTCGTTTTATTGCTAAACAACGCTCCTGTTTAGGACTGTTGGCAGGCCGCTGGCAAGCCATGCGAGGGCGAAAAAAAAGCATTTGTTTGGAGCCTGTGTTACCAGGACACTGAGTGACTCTTCAGCGGAGCCAAAGAGCAGCGCTCCCATTACCACACTGTTAAAATGTTTTACTTTACCCCATAAATGGACAAGGCCTCTTTTCACTCAGCATTCGGTCCAGATGTACAACAGCGGCTCCAGAGCACTGCATGAGTGCCGTTCATCGAGTGGCCTCTCTTCGTGCCCCGTGTTAATTCTGTTTTTCGCCTTTTAATGGCCCCGCTGCTGCGACCGTTGGCAGCGTCCCTCCTTTCCGAGCTGAGCACCAGGCTCAGTTGGTTGAAGCAGTGGAACTGTGCAAAACACTGGGTTATGAGTGAAAGTTACACCTGGCCTTCATCACGTGGTCATCCATACAAAATGAACACGCGTCATATCATTGGAAAAAACAGGTGCACCTTAAAAATGCATAAAAATATACACACCTGTATATAGCAGATGTGCAAAGTGTAATGGAACGTTAGCAAGAACTTTTAGGGGGATATTCTCAAGAACGTGTGATAACTATCGCGAAATTAGCTTAACACAACTTTGCACATCGCAGTCTATGGCGGGAAAATAACGCTGTGTTAACGTTGTATTCTCAACACGGCAGCACCATGCGATAGTCTCACGATAACTCGCTAAATGACCGCGTTAAAACAAACGCGACGCCGAAAAGATGCAAAACACCAACGCGAAAAAAGTTGCAATGTGGCCAGTCACGTTATAAATATCTGCGATAACCAGCGAAAGGCCTGCAATTCCCACGCATCAGGAATCTGTAGCAAGTACAGAGGATGACCAGAACCCCGCAAGCCCCCAGGAGATACTGCCTGGGAGCTCAGGATCACGGAAGGGCAAGGAGAAGGAGACGAGGAAGACAAGGTTCAGTCTGCAGGAAAACAGGATCATCATCACAGAGGTGATAGAACACCATCAACATCTGTGTGTCACCTTCAACGTGCCATTGGCAAATAAAAATGCAATATGGCAGGCCAATCTGGACAAGGTGAATGCAGTCAGAGTGAGGAAGAGGACAATTGGAGAGATCAAGAGCCGCTGGAATGATGTGAAGTGCAAAACCAAGAAGAAACTCTCTGACAACCATCAGGCAGCAACGCAGACTGGAGGTGGCAGTCCAGCGGAACACCAGGAGCTGGATGAGATGGAGGAAACGGTGTCCACAGTCATCAGTGGGGAGACGGTGGCAGGACTTGGGGGTCCGGACACTGCTCGACATGACCTGACACAACAGCACCAGGGTGAGTACCGAACAGGGACGGGGGAGATGGGCACAATGGCACACATGCACAATTAAGTAGAGCACACTGCACACCCACACTGACTCTTGAGCATGTCCCTGATCCACTTGGCATACTGCAGCACACATACAAACAGCAAGTAGGGCCCCCGTCCACTAGGGACATAAAGCTGTCCCCCCCACAGCACCAATTTCACAACCAACCCATGCACAAGTGTGAAAACCAGCAAATCTGCGTGTCCGTGAGACACACTGACAATGCAAGTGACACTGCATGACGAATCGCATTGCTGCAGTCCAATTATCATGACATGCTCACGCCATGACACTGAAGTGGCTGAATGTGGAACACATCCGGAAAGGAGCAGGTCACACCCTGACACATCCACGTGCACACTAAAGCCCTGATGGCAACAACACATCTGTGGATAAACCATGCCCAGGAGCCCAAATCAGCCAAGTCTGCAACATCTCAGCACTGTAGAAGATAAGGGGCAGCAAAATCACAGCTGCAGGGGTGACTCACCCACAATGCAGCACACACACATAGCAATAACAGCACATCAACATTGACGACAATGTGGTACGAAGTGCAACACTTTCACTGCAGAACAGAGAACACTACTGGTTCCCCTTTTGCGTAGAAACTGGTCAATCACATCTATCATAGCAGGAAACTGTGAGATGAGAGTGTACGCGTACAACCGCACATCCCTGATGTAGTTCAAATATCCACTGTCCAGCATGAAATAGTCAGCTCCTCCCAAACAGTCACAATGTACATCGTCATGGAGTTTGTATGTAAACATGTACAATGTGTCAACATACATGGAACACACTATCAATCAGCATCTCCCCTTTACATTGCAGAGGGACAATTAACACCTCCTGCAGAGCAGACCAGACATCTCTTCAGTGATGATGAAGAGGACCCCCTGGACATTTGCCCCGACACCCTCCAATGGCTCGTGGACAGCCTCCACACCCCATCCCCAGGAGCAGTGCAGGGCAGCTGCATCGAGGTGACCCCACCCCTGCAAAGACCACACAGCAAGAAGCACCCACGACCACGGCTGGCTCCCAGCACCTCACCCAAGAACACATGGCATTCCAAGGCCAGGTGTTAGACTGCCAGAAGGAGGTGGCTGAACATGTGCGGGTGGGGTTCAACAACATGGCAGCCAAACTGGATGACATACGTGGGTGTCTGAGTCACATCAGGGACCACTTACACTCACTTACAGACACCCACAGTTCGCACCATGATGTCTAACAATCCATGCCCGACAACGCTGGAGTCATGCCTCTGAGAGGAGAACAACTGCCTACTCAGAGTGGCCTCAGCGATGTCAGCCGAGAGTTGGCACAGATGATGAGGATAATGGAGAACATGGAGCATATGCATGCGGAAAGAATGGCTGCCACGGATGCACACCAGCAAAAGGTTGTTGGTATCTTCCATACCCTGCAGATCCTCATCATGGCATTGCTGCCACTAAGGCAGCCACAGATGAATGCTACTAGTACTTCCACACACACATCTCCAGGCCCCTGACGTGTCAGTGGCACACAGTGCTGCAGACCAAACATCAGCATCCACATATCAGACAGATGACAGAGAGGACGAGGATGCGGGTGATTCCACCTGTGTAGTAAGAAGAAGACAGTAGTAATCCTCTCCGCCATATGCCCTGTTTCATCTTGGTGCTGCCCTCTGCATCATGCCCTGTGACAACACCTCCCACTGTCCCCCGAAACAGTTCGCAACACTCACCTTGGACCTCGACATGGACTGCCATTCTATTTGCTCTACAATGACACAGCAATCACACTGCGGACTGTCCTCTACCTCTTCCAATGTACTTGTCAATCCCTAAATAACTCTGGCTGGTACTACCCTGGTCTACAATGTAATGTGGTGTTTGCATGGCCATGTACTGCTCCAGCTCTGACAACCCCAATGAATGTGAAGAAAACATTCAAATTGACACAGATGTGTCATGTCCATAATCGATCAAGTTTGAAAGTATGGATGAATGTAAGGACATTGATTGAATAAAAAGGTACACCCTGAGAAATTAATGCAATGCGCATGTGACCGTGACACACATAGGCAGTGAGATGACTGGGAATGTGTGCACTAGCTGTGGCCTCAATGCACAGAAACAACACTTGCGCACTTTCACAGCTTTGCCCCATGCAATGTTAGGAATAGGGCTGTGTGTGTAATGTCTAAGTCGTTGTCAGGCCTAAAGTAGTGTCCCCATCACATTTGACAACAGAACATCTCTTCGCATACCAACTCACACACAACTGGGTGGGCACAGCCTGTAGTGATGGATCACATTGATACACATGGCAAGAAGTTGGACACCATACTCACATTGCTGAAGACACGTAGGAGCACAGGTATATCAGCAACTATCCCAACCACAATGTCTGGCTCACAGAGGTGGAGCTGGCAATAGGGACTCACCCCTCAGTGAAATGTATCAGTCAGTCCCTCACTGTGTACGGACAATGCTCATTGAGGCACACGATTTGTCATTGCAATCAACACTCATCACAATTGAACACTAGTGAAGTTGCGTATACTTAATTTGCATGTGCGTGTCAGTACGGGCAAGACAAGGGCCACAACATGCAGACCAATGCATCAGACACTAACAGGTAGCATTCGGTCACAGTACAGTTCAATGACACAAAGAGAAGTGAGAATGTTTCTTGGAATGGTTGGATACTGTCGTTAGTGGTTAAGTAACTTTTCCCTGATTGCAAAACCTTTGGTACGCTTAAGCAGAAGTGATTTAAAAGATCCCATTGAATTAAATAAAGAAGAATTGACGGCTTTTAAACAATTGAGAGACAGTTTGTGTGAAGCACCAGCACTTGGTATGCCTGGTTATGAAAAAGAATTTGAACTCTATTGTAGCGAAAGAAATGGATGTGCTCTTTCTGTATTAATACAGAAACATGGAAAACTAAGGAGACCAATTGCATATTTCTCAGCTATATTAGACCCTGTAGCTGTAGCATTGCCAGGTTGTCTGAAAGCTGTAGCAGCCACTTGCAAGAGTTTGGAACAAAGTGAAGGAATTGTGATGGGATATCCTGTGAGAGTGCTTGTACCTCATGATGTGGCAATCCTTTTAACGAGGAGCCGCACCCAGTTCATGACGCACAGTCGACTGACTAAATATGAGAAAGTTATCCTAGGTGAAACACATGTGAGCTTCGTGATATGTCTGAATGTGAATCCTTCAACGTTACTGCCTGATGCTGAGAATGTGGAAGTCAGAGATGATGTGGATCATGACTGTTTGGAAGTGCTTGACTTTTGTACCAAACCCTGACCTGATATAAAAGATGTGCCTTTAACAGAAAGTGACTATGTGATGTTTGTGGACGGATCATGTTTGAGAACAGATGAGGGAATTCTGAGTGCAGCATATGCCGTATGCACAGTAGCAGCTGTTTTGGAAGCATCATGTCTGAAAGGAGTCAAATCAGCCCAAGTTGCTGAACTATTTGCCTTAACAAGAGCATGTAAGTTGGGAAAGAATGTGAGAGTGACTGTGATAACCGATAGTCAATATGGCTTCGGTGTAGTGCATGATTTTGGCCAAATTTGGTCACAAAGAGGATTTTTGACATCGAGTGGAACTCCTATAAGGAATGCTGAAGTGGTTGGAAAACTGCTTGAGGCGAAACAGCTGCCTAAGCAGTTAGGTGTTGTGAAGTGTGCAGCCCACACAAAGTCCAATGACTATGTATCGGCTGGTAACCAATTCGCCAATGATATGGCTCAATATTGCGCATAAAATCAGAATTCTATCAATAGGGGAAGAGAAAGAGAAATGAATTCATGCCCCTTGTTGTTTACTAACACTGTGAATATATGGGAGAAAGTGAGGCAGTTGCAGGAAGAAGCAGAAGATGAAGAAATGAGACAGTGGGTAAAAGCAGGATGTGCACCACGGTAAACAGATCATGTGTGTGTTTATCGGGATGGAAGACCAGTTAGGCCTGATAGCATGGTGTCTGCCATGGCACGGATGTGTCATGGACAAGCACATGAAGGAAGAGATGCAATGATCAGACTTTTTAATAGCGACGGCCCGTATAGGGCGTGTGACCGGGGCGGTGACGTGGGGCAGAGGAGGGGCAGGGTGGGGGGTTGCAAAATGAGGCATACGGCCGATTGCAGGTAAGTTACAAAAAAAATAAATACAACGAATTTCGTTACGCGCGCAGCATCGCCAAATGCGATGCACCGTGCGCAACAAAATTCGTTTTCTTTCTTTTTTTTCGTAACTTACCTGCAATCGGCCGTATGCCGCATTTTGCAACCCCCCACCCTGCCCCTCCTCTGCCCCACGTCACCGCCCCGGTAACATGCCCTATACGGGCCGTCGCTGCTTTTTAAACAGGCATGGTACAATGCTAAATTTAGACTTGTAGCTGAGAGTCTTTGTCAGAGATGTCTTATATGTCAACAGTTCAATCCTGGATGAAAGACAGTGGTAAATCTGGGAAAGATAGGTCGAGAAGGAGGGCCTTTCACCAGAATGCAGATTGACTTCATTGAAATGCCCCCCTGTAACAGGCTGGGGTATGTTTTAGTGATGGTTTGTCTGTTCTCAAGGTGGGTGAAAGCATACCCAATGAGAAGAAGTGATGGAATTACAGTAGCCAAGATATTTTTAAGAGAGTTCATTCCTAGGTTTGGTTTTCCAGTCACAATTGAGTCAGATAGAGGAAATAATTTTTATAATGAAATCATGAAGTTGATTTGTGAAGCATTGAATGTACAACAGAAACTACATTGTGCCTATCGCCCAGAGGCTTCTGGTGTGGTGGCACAAGTAAGTGGCACCATTAAATACAGGCTGGGAAAGATGTGTTTAGCCACAGGTTTGAAATGGCCTGATGTCTTGCCTCTGGTACTCATGACTATTAGATCAATTCCAGATAGGAATATAGGTCTGAGTCCCCATGAAATTGTCATGGGAAGAGCAATGTGGCATTTCTTCATACCAGTCAACAAGCTATTGCCTATATCTGATGACTTGGTGTTGGATTATTGCAAGGGGTTGGCTGACTCCATTCATTCTGTGTTCCATCAAGTTAGATCGGATGCCACCACTCTTGAAAAGAAGCCCGCTCATGATTTGAGCCCAGGGGACTGGGTGAGAATAAAAGTGCACAGAAGACGAAACCGTTTGGTCCCACATTGGGGAAAACCACGTTAGGTGATCTTAACCACGACAACAGCAGTAAAATGTGCAGGAGTGAAGAACTGGATTCATGCTAGTCACACCTTGCGAATTCCTAACCCCGTGGATAATAAGGAGGGAGAATACTTTGAAGAATTAGACACAAGCTCCGAATCAGATACTGAAGAAATAAGAATGAGAAAAACTCCTGAAAGGGGGGAATCAGAACAAAGTTCAGCTATTGCACCAGAAAATCTTCCTTTAAGAAAAAAGTTACAGATTTCTAACACCAGTTCAGAATCAGACACCGAACCTGTTCAAGCACAAATAAGAGAGAGTAAAAACAGTGAAGAAATTGTAAAAGAAATATTTGATAAGACAGTCCCAAGAGAAATTCCACCTGAAGTAATAAAATTAGATGGTAAGGTACCAGATACAGAGAGTGAGGGAAAGATTTTTGCGGAAGACCCCTGAGGAGTTGTAGGGAATTCACACATCCAGTTAGAGGAAGGGACGGTTAGTCAGCAGGAAGATTGTGTTGAAGAACCACTAGGAGGGACAGAAGTAGGGAATAAAACAGAGGTGGTAGAAAGAAGAACAGTTGAAAGTAAAAGTCAAGTTGGAACTGAATCAGAGGACAGTGATGAAGAAGTACCAGAAGGTCGAGTCCTGAGAAAGAGAGCATGGAGAACTGAAAAAAATGAAAAAGGAAGTAAGTTGAAAAGACCAGCAAGAGATGAAATTTGGTCCAACAAGATAAAAAGGTTAAGATACAGATTGACACGAGTGAATTCATCTAGGGCTGAACAAGTAAATGAAGTATGTAGCCAAGAAAAATTGAAAGATGTGGAACAAACTACGGTAGAATAAAATAAAAGAACGAGAAAACCTAACCAGAAGTATAAGTCGCCAGAATGGTCATATGTGGCATTGCCTGAAAGAAAAGAAGAGGCAGACGGCCAAGGGGATCCAGAGGTGACTGTACCAGGAGTGGTTGAGGAAGACGAAGAATCGGAATTCCTGAGAGTTACCTTGTCCGACTTCGGAGAAGTGACGGATGTTCAGGGAATTCTGCAACAAGACTACGAAAGGAAAATGAAAGACGATCAAATACCAAATTGAAAAAATGTTCAAAATGGGTAAACAATAAATTACCGGAAAGGACATAAAATTGAAAGAACCAAGTAGGTGCTTAGAGCCTTGGGTTAGACAAAACTAGTTGTGAAGTAGAAGAGGCTAAGTCAAAAGACACTGATCATTTTTCGAAATGGCAAACACAGAAAATAGAAAATCTAAATGTGTGTTCCTTAGAAGATGGTTCAAAATGTGTTGTTGTTGTACAGGATTACTAATGCTTCTGTGGAGTGCGTTAGCGCTAATGGTTTCATTTAAGGTTACACTAGAAACAAAAGAAGGACATAGCAAGAATAAAACTAATGTAGAAAAGACTCAGAAGGTATATCCGACTAAAATAGATAGAAATTATTTACATAAAGATAGGTCTATAACTGATTTTTCTAACAATGTATTTTCAAAGTTACTATACGAATATGTGAAGACGATGGACGTGAGGGATTGCTACGTCTGTATGCCATTGACAGCGTCTGTATCTGAGGGAGTGACCTACCATCACCTCCCAGTAACATATGGAATAACATGTAGTGTGATAGCAAGTATGTTTTACAAAATAGGGAAATTAGAATATTATTTTTCAGACGTAGACAATGTATTTTCACAAGTACCTGTAATTAACAAGTTGAATAAAGTAAAACCTGTGATGGCTGGTCTGCAATGCAGGGAGGGTAGTTGAGTTCTCACTTTTTCCCCAAGTTGTTGTTTGCGCTGGATCAAGTGTTTTAAATATTTATATATATTAACAAGGCCCGTGACCCCAGAAATGTATGCAGGTTGCTCTCTTTTAAAAATCAATTAATCTCAACTTAGTTCAAAACTTTCCTCTCTCTTTGTTTAAATACTTGATCTACTGATAGAAAATGTGGGAGGCACTTTACTCTTCGAGTTTTTTATATGACTATGCCTAATTTGCACATAGGAATCAGTGTACTGTGCAATATTTTATATCTATTTTTGATTTATGTTCTCAGATTTTACATACCATTATCTGTATTGTTTCTGTTGTTTATGCGTGTTTTATGGGGTTACACCTCGAAATAAATTTATGATGATGAACATCGATACACTTCCGGTATACAACAGGAAGTTACAGCACAAAGGTCGTTTCACCACATGGTCTTCCGGCCTCGCTTTACACAGTTTCATTGGTGATCCACTGTCTTTACAGTTCGGACACGCCCTTTGTTCCCTTTAACTTTGTTTTGTTCCTTCCTTTGTGCTTTCCAGGCCTCTGCCCCTTCCTTGATTTTCCCAATACCTTACCATTACCTATGTTTTGGTTGTTTACCATCGCTTGCAGTTGCTGCTGGT
Organism: Triturus cristatus; assembly: GCF_964204655.1. Lineage (NCBI taxonomy): Eukaryota > Metazoa > Chordata > Amphibia > Caudata > Salamandridae > Triturus > Triturus cristatus. The sequence continues at coordinate 300,858,020 of NC_140588.1, forward strand.
GTCCCAGGTTTACCAGATGCTGGAAATTCTCCAGTTATTTTCAGCGTTCATCAATTGCCTGTTGTCTTCGGAAACTGGTGAGTTTTATTCATCTGCTTTAGATGCTGGTTTACTGAATTTCACTGGTCTGATTGTAAACTTTATTTGATGACCTCCTACCATTTCACAGATGTCTTGCCTTGTGTGAGAGAGATGCACTAGAGAACATCTTTCCTTCCTTCTCCTTTTTAACAACGTGTCCGCGGGTTCTTTCTACTGGTAGTAAGTTCTTTTTGTGTTCAAACGTTTCTATTGTCATTTATAAATAAAAGAAAAACAGAAAAGCAATGAGCAGATACATAGTGAAAGATGCGTGCACACTACTAGGTAAGGTATACATCAGTATACAATTTCTTTGAAGAGTCTGGTAGTAAATCCTGTTGTATCCGATTACAAACTCCAGGAGGGCTAGGGTGCTCATCAGATGCAGTCTTCAGTCTTGAAAACTTGAACTGTGACAATAAACTTGAATTTCACATGAGTTGTAGTAATAAATGCATGAATGTGCATTTATTAGCAAAGTTGCTCTAAATACCATAGGTTAGTGAGTCACATTCATCTTCATGGCCGTGACATAAATCTATATATTACAAGGTGGCCACTGTGCAGTTAGGTTTCAACTGCACTTTTCATTGAAAAGGCTTTTTTTTACTAGGCCCATAACATTTGACCCCCTGAACGGATTTGAATGAAATTTTGCAAGTTTAGTCAGCCGAGGTTCTGCATGCCACACTTCATGAAAGTCTGTGCAAAGAAGAAAAGATAGATGGGGGTGAAAAAAATAAGTATTTTCCTATTTTAGCTCTCGTAGGAATTTTTTCTCATGTCTACAGCTCAAATATGGCATGAAAGTAAAATTTTACTTGTTGTTGTGGTGTAACTCAGTTCCTCAGTTTTTGAGTTATATGCGTTTAAAAAAGTTGCTGATTGTGCTTTAAAGGGGTAACACTTTTGCATGTCTCTGTCATTTGGGATTCACAAATTATTTATGAGTAAGGCAAAAAACTAAGCGTGGGGGGGGCGTAGAAAATAAGTACATCATAAAAAACAGTGAAAATTGCAGAAAAAACAGCGTTGGTTCTGGCTCTATTGCAGAAAACCACTGAAATTCACCAATTATAGTTTCAAACACACATAACATACTGAATAACTTGCACCACCTGCCTTGTTCAAAACAAAATATTTGCCAACTACACAGTAAGATAAAAATAGCCATCAAGAAAGCAATATGGTGGATGGCGTGAGTTAGGGCATGTGTTGTGCACATTGGAAACCATAACCAGTGAATTAATTGCTTTTGCAGGTGTGGACCAGAAATATTACTCAGATTTTAAGTATGTTTTTTCAAATGATAGATGGATGTCCAGATAGCTAGACAGACGGTTGTACTACTGAATATTAAAACAAACAATATTGTGGTACAAGAATATCAAGGAAAGAATATTGAGGGACAAAATATTGAAAAGTAAGTGCATATAGGGAAGTATAGATTTACCATTCCTAAATCCAAATCTCCATACCTTGAAGATATATAGTTAGGTATAGAAAATATAGACTTACTTACCTGTCAATATTGTATTTTTCAAATTTTGCCCTCAATATTGTGTTTCATCGACATTTTGGTTTCGAGGGGCTGGAGGGGTGGGCATGTACTCCACGCAGGCTGTAATGCAGCCTGCATGCAGAACAGGGAAAGTGTGTATGACTGTTTTGGCGGCCCGAGAGGGCCTGCCAAACAGTCATTGCACACTTAGGAGGGTTCTGGGTTCTACCACTCCTCCCGTGCTCTGCAGTCCCGCCCCCACATGCAAAGCTGCCATAGCAGGAGGACAAAATAAAATGATAATAACATCACGTTATTATCATTTTATTTTTTCCTTTCTTTTCCTGCTTCAAGGCAGTGGGGCGACGCTCCTCCGCCTTAGCAGAAGAGCCGCCACTGCAGACATAAAGGGATCTGAAGGTAATCGTGAGTCTTAAGCTTTTTATAAATAGGCAGATATATTGTGCTATCATTTTTATTTGCAAGTGACAAACAACATCTAGCTAAGACACCGGATGAGTCTTCATAATCAGTGTCATGAAAGAAATCATTCTTCTGCGCTGCAGACCTTAATTTGTATAAATATTCAAATAAAAGTTGATGCCCAAAGTTTTTCTTAGAAGCCCACCACTACCGCTGCTAAATGCCAAGGATGCAGACAGGGCCAGGTCAAGGGCAGTGTGACCAGTGCAACCGCACCCAGCACTGACTTCGGGTGGGGGCGTCCTGTTTGCAAATAAATTATGGTTTGAAAAGATCCTGCTGCTGCATTCCTGGCCCCAGCAATTTTCAAGCAACAATAAAAATGTCAAGAAAACTCCAGTGATTAATGTTCTTCGTAGAGAGAGATGGAGGTTTGTCTAGAAGTTTTGACTCATGGTAAGGTGGCACAGTGGGTTAATATGCCTGCTGCAAAGAAAGCATACCATGCAGATCACAAAGTGCATCTAATGTAAATAGGTTAGTGGGTTACTGCTTTTGTCTGAGAGATCCTTTTGTTACTTGCAGTTTAGAAGTTAAAATCCAGACATAGAACAGTGAGCTATTAACTGTCGTCCAAGACCTGCATGCAAAGTACATTAAAGTGTTATGATTTTTTTACCCAGTCTTTCATTATCGTACTGTTGGGAAAAGGGTTCATTTGGATAGAAATCAATTCTGATTATTAAGGAGAACCCCCAACCATGATGCTAACGTATTAAATTCTGAGTTTGCGCTTCTCAAGATCAAGCACTATTAAACTATACTGCCTACCGGTATGGATGGCATGTGACTCCAACATTTTTTATTGCTCTTTCTTAATTAATATTTCCTATACACTGATTTCCACACCTATGATTAAATCTCCTGGTGTAGTGTGTTTGATGTAAAGTGCTCTGACACAGGGGTGCCAACAAACATTGTCGCACTGGGCGCCACCAGCACTAAAGGCGGCCCTGGTAGCAGAATACCAAGGCTGCCTTTCCCGTGATCACAAGTGGGCCAGATAATTCCAATGTAGGTGTCGGAATTATAAAATGTGGAGTTTAACACATGTAGTAATTACCGGGTGTGACGAAGTCTGCACCCCCTCACAGTTCCCCAGGGGCACATCAGCAGATAAAACTTACTGATACATAGCGGGGGGAGATGCCTGAGGGAAACATCGGGACTTGATGGTTTTGTTGCAGACAGCACCAACATTAGCATTTTAAGCCCCATTTTAAAGAGCTAAACTCATAATGTACAATAGTTACAGCACCCGATCAATTTAGAAAGCCAGGGCATTCGATTTTATTGAGTGCAATGTTTATCTCCAGTCTTTGGGCGACTCAAAATCAGAGCCTTATTCTTCATTCCATCTCATGGCTCTTCCTTACACCACACTACAATTCCTTCTTCTTTATCTCACTTTTGCAAGTTATTTTTTGTTTATATTTTTTTCCTGTGTCACTGTTTTTCGTATCTTCCTACTCCTTCCTCCTTTTTTCCGCCTTTCTGTGTCTTGCCCTGGTTCAAAGTCTGATGATGAGAATAAGTCCCAGTTGCCAACAAGCATTTGCAATTCAATCGGTCTCACATTTACGAGAGTTTGAGCTATTGGCATTGTAAATGACAATGGCCCACATGCATCAAAGCAAAAACCGGTCGCAAATGGGCAGATTCTCAGAATCTGTCCCTTTGTGACCGGTATTTTTGCATTTGGGATGCATCATCCCAAATGCAAAAATCGCAATTTAAGTAATCTCTAAATTGCGATTACTTAAATTGCGATTGCATTTAAGGAATCTCAAATTGAGATTCCTTAAATGCAATGCATTAAAGTAAAAATATTAGCGATTTCGCTAATAGGGGGAGCAAATTACCATGAAGTTGAACTTCATGGTAATTTGCAAAAACGTTGAAAAATGCACTAAAGGGCATTTTTCAAAGTTCCATTTTACACACACACATGCCCTTGGGGCATGTGTGTGTGCAAGATGTACTCATATGCAGATTTCAGGGGTGCAACAGGGTGTCCTTTTGACACCCTGGCACCCTTGAAATTGCATGAGCAATTTGCGATTCTCTAATTGAGAATCGCAAATTGAAAAAGTCTTCCCATTCATTCCTATGGGCCTCTAGGCCCATAGGAATAAATGGGGAGGTATTACTTAATTGCGACTCGCAATTTGCGAGTCGCAATTAAGGAATGTTTAGAAATCGCTATTTTGTAAGCGATTTCTACATGCATAGCCTTTTGCTATTCCTTATTAGCGAATCCTTATTTTTCGCTAATAAGGAATCGCAAATGGCATTGTTGATGCATGTGCCAGAATGCCTTTTATTTTTGTGTTGTTTTTAAAACAGATAAATAAAAGGCATTGTCATTTACAATGCCAATAGCTTAAACTTTCGCGAATGCAAGACCTATTGCACTGCAAACTTCTGCTATAACAATACAAAATAAAGAAGCATTAGGAGAGAGCATTTCCTGCCTGCTTCAGCAGGCAGGGCAAAGCTATTTCAGAAAATCATGCTCAGATGCTGTAATTAAAGCCTACCAAGTAATAACACACAAAACAGGTGGTGTCGCCACAGGAGGTTACAAAATGAGACATGGCGGTACTAAGGAGGGACTACTGAGCCTTTTGATGAATGAACAGCTACAGTTTACAGTGGACAATGACACAAGCCAATGAAAAATAACGAATGGAGAGTGGGCAGGGCTTCGAGTCCCTACCTGAATACAGCATGCCTCACAGTGCAGCACATGCGCTGCCCAGGAGGGACCTGAAAAGGAAAAAAGTATTTTCCTGACACCAAACAGAGGAATCATAGAAGCCATACAATCAAAAGAAATAGCATAGAGGATATGCTCTAGGGGAGAAACAAACACAAGAAGGGCGGGCTGAAACAGGGAAAGCCATCCAGCAGAAAGTAAGCAAGTAAGACAGACTGTAAAGCTAGCCAATGGTAAGCAATGGGCAGAGAGGCCAAGGATTAAATGTGCGTGAAGTCTGAAAATATTTATGAGCAACTGGCAGCGACCTAGTGAAACTCATCCTGACTTTAACCTCAGCTCCAGAGCTCTCCATGGTGCCCCACCATAAACATCCCCCACAACTTCAACTCATCCCAACACCTGGCAGTGAGTCAGTCCAAAGTATGCGCTAGACAAGACTAATACATTGCATGAAATCTATACAGAAATACATCTATAAAAAAACAAATACTTTTAAGGAATGCAAAATAAAGAAAATCACCAAACGTATAGAGACTGCATCACTTACATGTATCACCTATTGTGTTTTTAGAGTCACAGTTAAGAAATCGTGTTTTTGCATGTGAATAAAGTGTTTTATTAGGGCCCATTTCAAAGCTAATGTTGACTGCCTGGTATCATACCCGGCAGGATCTACCCCATGTTAAGCCCTGGAGTGGTTTATCAAATGTACAATTACAAACAGAAGTGCCTGTAGACGCCCTTCACTCAACCACATGTGAACATGCCTGCTAGAAAGATGCCTGTTCTTTCTGTAGATGGAAAGCACTTGGACACATGATGGGGCTACTAGGAGGTAGGGGTAGCTTTGCAGCCAAGGATCCATACCCTGCATTGTGGTAGCTTCAGGTATGTCTACAAAATAACAAGAACCTTGTAAGAAATGCTAAGATGAAGAGAGGGGGCCAGGAGCCTTTACACAAAAGCGAGCAGGACAGGAGGCTCAGCCCAGCTCTGTTTAACAGGCACATTAATGGGGTTTGCAAACTCCGACTCAAGGGTGAAGCGATTGTAACAAAACTAATGAAAATGAAAAGAAATGGTGGGCGGCCAGCGGCTTTCAGGATGCAAAGAAATAGAAAAACATTTGTATTCTATTTCTTTACTTTTGATGCAATCGCGGCACTTGCGCGGGTGCTGCAATTGAACCAAAAGTAAAGAAATAGAAAAACACTTTTTTCCTGTTTCTTTTAACCCTGGGCGTAGTGGGCGTAGTGGGGCGAAGCGGAGCATCACGGAGTGGGGGGGAATCTATGCAAACTCTGCACACTCCGCGTAGCCCCACTACGCGCCGCCCGCCTACTTCTTCCTCACATATGCGAATGCGCAGGCCCGCGCATGCGCATTTGTGAGGAAGACGTAGGCGATAAAGCAGGAAGAGGGAGCCCTGGGACGCCGCAGCTCAGGTAAGTCATTTTAATTACTTCAAAAATGCTTTTAGCGATTGGAAAGGCATTTAAAAGAGGGTGGGAGGGAGGCGGGTGGCGGGCAACTCCGCTCAGCCGTGACGTGGGCGTAGCCTGCCTACTACGCCTACTTCGCGGACCGTGAAGTAGGCAACACTACGCGCACTCCGCGGGCGGAGTGGAGCACTACGCCCACGGTTAGTTTCTTTGCATGCTGAAAGCGACCGGCCAGCCGCCATTTCTTTTCGGTTTCATCACTTTTTTTACTATCGAGTCACCCGCGCAGGGGCTGGGATTGCATCAAAAGTAAATAAAGAGAAATCCATTTTTTTTCTATTTCTCTACTTTTGATGCAAATTGCGACACCCACGTGGGTGACGTGACTGTAACAAAAGAAATGAAAATGAAAAGAAATGGTGGGCGGCTGCTTTCAGCATGTAAAATATTTGCACTGCAATAGGTCTCACATTTAAATGCGAGACCTATGGCATTGGGAAGAAGTGGCCGCCGTTGTCCCGGCTGCTTGAAAAGAGAAAGTGCACTTGGATCGCTGAATGTAAGCAAAGCACGTTGTGCCTGCAGTAAGAGAAACTCAATAAAGAAAATAGTGCTTACAAGACTAAATAACACGTACCGTGTAACAACCGAAGTAAAAGGGCCAGTCACCATGAGGGGTACAATTGAAGATAGGGCGGTACTAAGGAGGGACTAACAAGCCTATTTACGGATTAGAAGCCAGTATTTACGAAGGACCATGACACAAGCCAATGACAAATATGGGCGGAGAGTGGGCAGGGCTTCTATTCCATTTTCCAGTACAGCAAGTCTCGCAGAGCAGCACATGCGCACTGACTCGAGGCTCGACCTAAACATTTGTTCCAGGCTCACAACACTTAACCACTGGAAGAAATTAAGCACTGCCTATATCCAGGAGGACCAAAGCTTCTGATATGTAGAGCTGCTAAGCGTTCAGTAAAACTTTATTATATTCATGTTTTCTCTCCTAGATAGCTGCTTTCAGGGCTGATTCTTTTTGTGAGCTGACATTTTAGAGATATTTCAAAAAGCAGAACCAGCACTCTGTGGGACCCAGTAGATTACCAACTTTAGGGTGGTACGACCAGCTATGCTGCACTGGGTGCCAAGCTCAGGGAAGAGGTGGGTGAAGGAAGAGACTGCGAGGACTCGAGGCATTTCTTTGTTTTATCTGTGCGGCATATCCTGGTGACTCACTGGAATATTTTGCACAGGTAAAAAATAATAAAAATACGTCTTAATTTGTTACAGTTTGCTTTGCCCTTCATGCTGGGCCAGTTCACTGACTTGTGTGGAGCTGTAATAATGCCCATAAAAAGTATTAAAACTGTGAATTTGAGAAGACTGGGATGGGTCAGTGAGTGTGGGGACAGGGTTAGACGCGTAGATAGACAGAACAAAATACTATTACTATTTTGTGGGCCTTTCACCTTTAGGTCACTGCACACAACGTGTAATGCACACATCCTTAATCAAAAATAAATGCAAGTTAAACTTATCTGTGGGAATTTCATTATTCTGATAGAAAAGTTCAGTTGGTTAATGTGATCACGTCAAGGCACGTATTATACGTTGTGTCCTGGGTTCGCCCCAAAGCTGCAATGGGTGAGTGTGCCTGCTTTGTGTGCCCCTGGGTCACAATAGTATTACAGAAGGGGCATCATATGCTTGTGCGGCCCCATCTGCAATACTGATAGTGCTTGGACACATGTTGCACCAGTGCTATCATAAAAGGGCGTTCCGTAATTTGCATGACGTGGCCCCATGTAAATGAGGGATTCTCCTTGCCTTTGGACACGCACCATATTATAGACGCTGGTGCAGAGGCAAATAATTCCTTAGGAGGTGCACTGTCAGTGCGCCTCCTAAAGGCAGCCCTCTCAAGAGGTGAAAGGGGATCCCATGGCTCTCCTAGACATCCCCCTGCAGGTGGGTGCAGTCATTCACTGCATCTGCCTGCAGGGGGATCTGTTAGGGGATTTCTAACCACTCTGTAAAGTGCTTGTGGCAAGACTCCAGTACTGTGAAATACAGTACACTCTGCCACTCCACTCTATGCTATTCCACAATATGGAACTCCACTGTACGCCACTCCAGAGTACATCACTCTATGCTACACCACTCCACTCTATGTTATTCCATTGGACCCCACACAATGTAACACCACTCCACTCTACATTATTAGACTCTATACCAATCCACTGTACACTGCTCAACTGTACACCACTGCACTTTACACTTTTCCAGTACATGCCACTCCACTCTATGCCACTCCATTCTACACCACTCCACTGTACGCCACACAACTCTACACCACAGCCATGGCATTGTACACCATGATACTCTATGATTCAACACTCTATGACATGACACTGTACAACACTTCCACCTACACCACTCCGGTCTATGCCACTCATGTCTACTCACCTCTATGAACCTTACAAACTGTACAACACTCTATGCCCCTCCACTGTACCAAACACTACTCCCCTCTATACTAATCCCCTGTACAATCTACTCCATTCTCTTTCACTATAAAACACTGTAGTCCACTCTATGCCACTCTACCAGACTGTTCTCCACTCTACAACACTCTAGGCAACTCCCTCTATGTGACTTAATCAGAATTTACTCCACTCTACTCTATAATACATAAATCAATTCTCCTCTACTTGACTCCAATACTCCACCCTACGACACTCCACCCTAAAACACTCAATGCCACTCCACCACACTCCACCATACTCTACTCTACTCTACCCAACTCCACTCTACAACACTGTACTCCACTCTAAGCCACTCCACTTTACACCACTCTAAGACAGTTTCCCACACTCTATGAGAAAGCATACCACTCCACTGTACAACACGCCACTCCATTTTATAACACTTTACTCCACTCTATGCTATGCCCCTACACTATACTCAACTCCACAGCGCTGTGCTATACGAGACGCTACTCCACTATATGACACTTTAGTCCACTCCTCTCAACTTCACTGTATGACAGTTTACCCCACTATACGTCATTATATGCCACTGCACTCTACAACACTCTACTCTACTCTATAGAAGTGCACCCAATAACACTATTTTACAGTGTATGCCAATATACAATACTGTGCTACACTGTATGCCCCTACACTCCACTGTACATACCCTACTCCACTCTATGCTGCTGTCCGACACTCTATTCAAGTCTCTACTCCTCTCTAAAACACACCACGCAACTACCTTCACTGTGGCCAGTGAAGTGACAAGACTGTGTACGGAGGTGCATAATTTGTAGCAAATTGAAGGTGGTGCATAAGTTAGAAATTAAGTTCTAACTATAACGTTAGAATTTTTAATACTTGTATATATATATATACAAAACAGCCTCCGAGCAAAGGAGCCCCCGACCCTACAGGGCGGCCTCGAGACAACAGGCACGGAGCAGCCCATCAATTTGACATCCATCAAGAAACAAATGAGGCCCAATATCGGAGCAGGAGCATTTTTAATCACAGGTTAGCAGCGCAAAGGCATCTCCATTTCCTTACGCGTTTCAGCGTCTTACTGCCTTGATCACAGGTGGAGACAATAATTTGCATAGTGCTTGCGTGCGCGCTTTAAAGTTTCAATATCACGTGACAGTCCTTTTAAAATACAATCCCCATGATGCATTGCACTGATTTTGGTATATAAAATCTTTGTAGATTATATTTCTCTTGTAAATATCCATTTTTTTGTAGTGCATGTTTCAATGATAGTGGGTTTCATTACTCACGCCGTCACTTAGATATCACATGGCTTAATGCTGTTGTTCCATTTTTGCCTGCAATAGTGCTCCAACTCCGGCACGATCAGAATGAGAGGTGTCCCCCTCTCTCCGAATCCCTTCCTGCAGCCACTGTATTTTTGTTAAAGTAACTTCCTTGGCTAGGATTGCAGTGGCGAGTGAGTCATGCTCCAGATTAGGTATACAAAACAGCCTCCGAGCAAAGGAGCCCCCGACCCTACAGGGCGGCCTCGAGACAACAGGCACGGAGCAGCCCATCAATTTGACATCCATCAAGAAACAAATGAGGCCCAATATCGGAGCAGGAGCATTTTTAATCACAGGTTAGCAGCGCAAAGGCATCTCCATTTCCTTACGCGTTTCAGCGTCTTACTGCCTTGATCACAGGTGGAGACAATAATTTGCATAGTGCTTGCGTGCGCGCTTTAAAGTTTCAATATCACGTGACAGTCCTTTTAAAATACAATCCCCATGATGCATTGCACTGATTTTGGTATATAAAATCTTTGTAGATTATATTTCTCTTGTAAATATCCATTTTTTTGTAGTGCATGTTTCAATGATAGTGGGTTTCATTACTCACGCCGTCACTTAGATATCACATGGCTTAATGCTGTTGTTCCATTTTTGCCTGCAATAGTGCTCCAACTCCGGCACGATCAGAATGAGAGGTGTCCCCCTCTCTCCGAATCCCTTCCTGCAGCCACTGTATTTTTGTTAAAGTAACTTCCTTGGCTAGGATTGCAGTGGCGAGTGAGTCATGCTCCAGATTAGGTATACAAAACAGCCTCCGAGCAAAGGAGCCCCCGACCCTACAGGGCGGCCTCGAGACAACAGGCACGGAGCAGCCCATCAATTTGACATCCATCAAGAAACAAATGAGGCCCAATATCGGAGCAGGAGCATTTTTAATCACAGGTTAGCAGCGCAAAGGCATCTCCATTTCCTTACGCGTTTCAGCGTCTTACTGCCTTGATCACAGGTGGAGACAATAATTTGCATAGTGCTTGCGTGCGCGCTTTAAAGTTTCAATATCACGTGACAGTCCTTTTAAAATACAATCCCCATGATGCATTGCACTGATTTTGGTATATAAAATCTTTGTAGATTATATTTCTCTTGTAAATATCCATTTTTTTGTAGTGCATGTTTCAATGATAGTGGGTTTCATTACTCACGCCGTCACTTAGATATCACATGGCTTAATGCTGTTGTTCCATTTTTGCCTGCAATAGTGCTCCAACTCCGGCACGATCAGAATGAGAGGTGTCCCCCTCTCTCCGAATCCCTTCCTGCAGCCACTGTATTTTTGTTAAAGTAACTTCCTTGGCTAGGATTGCAGTGGCGAGTGAGTCATGCTCCAGATTAGGTATACAAAACAGCCTCCGAGCAAAGGAGCCCCCGACCCTACAGGACGGCCTCGAGACAACAGGCACGGAGCAGCCCATCAATTTGACATCCATCAAGAAACAAATGAGGCCCAATATCGGAGCAGGAGCATTTTTAATCACAGGTTAGCAGCGCAAAGGCATCTCCATTTCCTTACGCGTTTCAGCGTCTTACTGCCTTGATCACAGGTGGAGACAATAATTTGCATAGTGCTTGCGTGCGCGCTTTAAAGTTTCAATATCACGTGACAGTCCTTTTAAAATACAATCCCCATGATGCATTGCACTGATTTTGGTATATAAAATCTTTGTAGATTATATTTCTCTTGTAAATATCCATTTTTTTGTAGTGCATGTTTCAATGATAGTGGGTTTCATTACTCACGCCGTCACTTAGATATCACATGGCTTAATGCTGTTGTTCCATTTTTGCCTGCAATAGTGCTCCAACTCCGGCACGATCAGAATGAGAGGTGTCCCCCTCTCTCCGAATCCCTTCCTGCAGCCACTGTATTTTTGTTAAAGTAACTTCCTTGGCTAGGATTGCAGTGGCGAGTGAGTCATGCTCCAGATTAGGTATACAAAACAGCCTCCGAGCAAAGGAGCCCCCGACCCTACAGGGCGGCCTCGAGACAACAGGCACGGAGCAGCCCATCAATTTGACATCCATCAAGAAACAAATGAGGCCCAATATCGGAGCAGGAGCATTTTTAATCACAGGTTAGCAGCGCAAAGGCATCTCCATTTCCTTACGCGTTTCAGCGTCTTACTGCCTTGATCACAGGTGGAGACAATAATTTGCATAGTGCTTGCGTGCGCGCTTTAAAGTTTCAATATCACGTGACAGTCCTTTTAAAATACAATCCCCATGATGCATTGCACTGATTTTGGTATATAAAATCTTTGTAGATTATATTTCTCTTGTAAATATCCATTTTTTTGTAGTGCATGTTTCAATGATAGTGGGTTTCATTACTCACGCCGTCACTTAGATATCACATGGCTTAATGCTGTTGTTCCATTTTTGCCTGATGTCATCAGTGATGTCATGAGTGATGTCACTGACCATGTCATGAGTGATGTAATATGTGACGTCATCAGTAGTGGATTGCGGGCGCGCGAGTTATAGTTAGCTGAACTAACTATAACGGGGGAATTTCAATGGTTTTTTACGAGTGAAATGTCCAGCTAACTATAACATGTGTGAAACCTTTGGTTTTTTCATTGAATTTCTAAGGTTTTTTAAATGCTAATTCCTAACTATAACGTGTGTGAAACCCATGGTTTTTTCAGTGAATTTGCAAGGTTTTTTAAATGCTAATTCCTAACTATAACGTGAGTGAAACCCATGGTTTTTTCAGTGAATTTGCAAGGTTTTTTAAATGCTAATTTTTTTTTTTTTTCTTCTTTTTTTTTTTACATATTTTTATTTTAATAGTCTATCCTTTTTTAAAGACTATGGTTAAATTTTAAAAATTCTACAATATGTTTTTATTTTACAATTTTTTTAAAATAAACAGGTAAAATTTATTAGCAATACATATTTTTTTTTTCCTTTTTTTTTTTTTTTTTTGTGCGCGTACGGTAAGCGTACGGTTTACGCAATGTCCGTAATTTATCTACGTTGTTTGCGTATAGTTACGCAATTTGCGTAGCCGCGCGTACTGCGCGTGGGGCGCGTACGCGTGTACGCTACACGCGCACGTTACGCGGAAGTGTTGGGGAGTGACTGTTATGCGCATGCACGCGAGCGCCTGTCTTTTTTATGCGCATGCGTACTTTTGCCGTAAGCGCACCGTAAGCGCACCGTAAGCGTACGGTGGGTCATGTGATCATGAAACACAACTTTTGATTGGTTGAAACTACTTTCAGTTCTAGAACTCTCCTACACCACACCCATTCCCCTCATTTCTGCTTGTGATCCCTTAGGAGAAGGAGCTGGGTTGTCTTTGTGATACGATGGCAGAACAGCAGAGCCCTTCTGAGAGTGAGGCTAGCAGCACTACCTTGAGGCAGAGAGCGAGGAAACAAAAGACCTCTTACATATGGGAGTATTTTTCTTTTCCAGAGGGCCAGCAAAAGGTAAATGCACCCTTAGTGACTTGTAAGCTGTGTAGCCGTGTACTTTCAAGAGGGAATCCCGACAGGAAGTATTCCTTTGGGAATCACACCATGATGAGACACCTTAAGGATGTACACAGAAGGACACATGCTCGACTTACTGAAGGTAACCCTTCAGTAAATCAACCAAGCACATCCACAGCAGCTCAGCCTGGACCATCATCTGCAGTGCCGAGTCCTTCTTCTGCAGGTCAGGTGAGCCCTTCATCTGTGGGGGGAGCATCTCCTTTTTCTGGTCCTCTGGAAACTAACCCTCGGTTTCTGAGGGTTGAAATACGGTGCGCCACTTGTCATGATCTAATTTGTTATAGGGAGACCAGTATTTCCCTAGTGAACAATTTAATAGATCAGCACACTTGTCGTACCGTCTAATATTCCCATTCTTTCTTTCCTCTGTCCCTGCATGAACACAACGGCTCTTTTAAGAGCCAACCTTACCTTTCATCTATTTTTTATATATGTTTTTAAAAACTTTTTTTAATTTTTTTTTTACCGTACGCGTACGGTACGCGTAATTTTTTTTTTTTTTTTTAAAAAACACTAAAAATCAATTATCACATTACAAGGTCCTTGAGAGACTACAATGAAAAACTGAAAATGTGATTGTAGAGAAGTGGAAAAAAGGGACCATGATATTTTTGACTTACCATACCCACTCAAAAAAATATTTATTCATTTAAATTTTTTTTAAATTGCTTTAAAAATGGTTCTAGTTTTCGAAAATTTTCTATCTCAATCTGAAAAAAAAGAAAAAGTATTAATATTTAATAAAACATTTTATAATACAGTACACATATAGACCAGCAACATGTGTAACCTGGGTGACTGAGTACACTCCAGCAAGGGCAACCAGCCTTAGTGATGCTGAATGTATTTGCATTACTGACTGCAACCTCAAACCCCACTCGGTTGTGAATACTGTGCATGATTCCACAGGATAAGCAGCTGGCTGTGTGCTAAGAGTCTGCTTCTGCACCAAAAAATGGCTCCCCCTTTCCATCTAATGCAACTGTGAAATCACCAGAGCAATACGCAACAAATCTCTGCCTGTAATTCCTTTTTGCAAACAGAGTCATGTTTTCATATTAGTCACAAAACGAAATTTCTTTGCCAATTTGAAAGCACACTTACTACTCTTTTTTTGGCAAGTGATAAACACTTTTACAGACTGACACATTTTGAATCCACTTTTTAGATTCTTAAAAAAGCACATGTCCAAACAGCTTTTTCAGACCAGCAACATGTGTAACCTGGGTGACTGACTACACTCCAGCAAGGGCAACCAGCCTTAGTGATGCTGAATGTATTTGCATTACTGACTGCAACCTCAAACCCCACTCGGTTGTGAATACTGTGCATGATTCCACAGGGTAAGCAGCTGGGTGTGTGCTAAGAGTCTGCTTCTGCACCAAAAAATGGCTCCCCCTTTCCATCTAATGCAACTGTGAAATCACCAGAGCAATACGCAATAAATCTCTGCCTGTAATTCCTTTTTGCACACAGAGTCATGTTTTCATATTAGTCACAAAACGAAATTTCTTTGCCAATTTGAAAGCACACTTACTACTCTTTTTTTTGGCAAGTGATAATCACTTTTACAGACTGACACATTATGAATCCACTTTTCAGATTTTTTAAAAAGCACATGTCCAAACTGCTTTTTCAGACCAGCACCATTTGTAACCTGGGTGACTGCCTACACTCCAGCAAGGGCAACCAGCCTTAGTGATGCTGAATGTATTTGCATTACTGACTGAAACCTCAAACCCCACTTGCTTCTGAATACTGTGCATGATTCCACATGGTAAGCAGCTGGGTGTGTGCTAAGAGTCTGCTTCTGCACCAAAAAATGGCTGCCCCTTTCCATCTAATGCAACTGTGAAATCACCAGAGCAATACGCAATAAATCTCTGCCTGTAATTCCTATTTGCACACAGAGTCATGTTTTCACATTAGTCACAAAACGAAATTTCTTTGCCAATTTGAAAGCACACTTACTACTCTTTTTTTTGGCAAGTGATAATCACTTTTACAGACTGACACATTATGAATCCACTTTTCAGATTCTTAAAAAAGCACATGTCCAAACTGCTTTTTCAGACCAGCACCATTTGTAACCTGGGTGACTGCCTACACTCCAGCAAGGGCAACCAGCCTTAGTGATGCTGAATGTATTTGCATTACTGACTGAAACCTCAAACCCCACTCGCTTGTGAATACTGTACATGATTCCACATGGTAAGCAGCTGGGTGTGTGCTAAGAGTCTGCTTCTGCACCAAAAAATGTCTCCCCCTTTCCATCTAATGCAACTGTGAAATCACCAGAGCAATACGCAATAAATCTCTGCCTGTAATTACTATTTGCACACAGAGTCATGTTTTCACATTAGTCACAAAACGAAATTTCTTTGCCAATTTGAAAGCACACTTACTACTCTTTTTTTTGGCAAGTGATAATCACTTTTACAGACTGACACATTATGAATCCACTTTTCAGATTCTTAAAAAAGCACATGTCCAAACTGCTTTTTCAGACCAGCACCATTTGTAACCTGGGTGACTGCCTACACTCCAGCAAGGGCAACCAGCCTTAGTGATGCTGTATGTATTTGCATTACTGACTGAAACCTCAAACCCCACTCGCTTGTGAATACTGTGCATGATTCCACATGGTAAGCAGCTGGGTGTGTGCTAAGAGTCTGCTTCTGCACCAAAAAATGGCTCCCCCTTTCCATCTAATGCAACTGTGAAATCACCAGAGCAATACGCAATAAATCTCTGCCTGTAATTCCTATTTGCACACAGAGTCATGTTTTCACATTAGTCACAAAACGAAATTTCTTTGCCAATTTGAAAGCACACTTACTACTCTTTTTTTTGGCAAGTGATAATCACTTTTACAGACTGACACATTATGAATCCACTTTTCAGATTCTTAAAAAAGCACATGTCCAAACTGCTTTTTCAGACCAGCACCATTTGTAACCTGGGTGACTGCCTACACTCCAGCAAGGGCAACCAGCCTTAGTGATGCTGTATGTATTTGCATTACTGAGTCCAACCTCAAACCCTTAAACTATTCTTTTTTTACACCAGTACACCTTAATTTATCGTGAAAACATAGTCCATATTATTTTACATGTTCCTCACATTTAAATTTCTCCCAAAACAGAAAATAATAAACACAACTTCAACAAAAGGAATCCCATTTCTATTATTCATTTCTTAATTTACCATATACATCCCCTCTCAAACTCTAAACTCACCTTTAAAATTAGTTAGTTGTGAAAGAAATGTGGCACTCAAACAGCAGATTATCAGAGCCAGGATCTCTGTTCTTTACACCTCTCTCCTCTCAGCAGAACCAGATAATGGCAAACTTTCCCTCTCTTTTTCCACACATATACATGTTAGTTTCAAATCTCAGTGCTTCCCCCTTTTTTTCAAATGTAATCACACATTTCTATTGGTTGAAAACCAACCCTTTTCCAAAAGTACCCTTCCCCCAACTTGACTTCTGCCTAGTACCCTTCCCCCAACTTGACTTCTGCCTGCTACCATAGCAACAGCTCATGGAACACTGCTGTGTGGAGTTAGGTAAGAAGTTCACCAAACAATGTTTCAATTCCACAGAGCAAGAGTGCTTGACTTTTCAAACCTAACAGCAAATCCATAGTACTGTTCTTTGGTAATACATTTTTCTGTACCAATACAAAACATGCTTCTATTAATTTACACATACAGCCTAGTTTTTATTCTAGAATGGTATGAAACAGCCAATCAGTTCTTTTTTTTATGAAAAAAATATGTATGCCTCCATTTCCAAACTGTCTTTCTTTTCATATTGCCATTCTACTGAAAGACACCTCCTGAGTGCATCCAGTTCTCCTTTGAAGATGTTCACAGTGTGGATTGTAGGGCACAGCTATGTCTTCTGGAGTGAAAAGTATGCAGAGAAAACAGATATGGTGAGAGACCTTGCTTTGCCAAATGTAGACATTAAATGGATTGGTCAGAGAGGGTTAAAGTGGCACCAATTGATGCCATTGGTGAAATCCTTCATGCACATCCAACACCCTGACCTCATAATAGTGCACTGTGGTGGCAATGACCTAGGCACTTTGACTGGGGTAGGTCTGGAAATGCTTATGAAGGACACCTTTGCACAACTGTTTTCACTTTTCCCTAAAACTGCCTTTGTGTTTTCTAACATATGCCAAAGGCAAAAATGGAACTGGTCCAATCATTTCTGTCCGCAGATTGACAAAGCAAGAAAGCACGTCAACAAATCTGTTTCTGCTTTCCTCCGTGACTATGGTATGGGTTCCATTTACCACAACAACTTGCGTTACGACATGCAAGACATTTATAGAGGAGATGGTGTGCACTTCAATGATGAAGGGAACAGAGTCTTCCTCTTGAACCTTAGACTCTGCATCGGTACTTACTTGTAGGTACCACTAAAAAATCACTTCATAAACACAACGGCTCTTTTTAGAGCCCCCTAATATCTAAACACTTAAATCTGCATTTCATTTCTTTTTTTTTTTTTTTTTTACCGTACGCTTACGGTGAGCTTACCGTACGTGTACCCCGCGATTTTTTTTTAAATCAATAAATGTTTTC
The DNA here is from genome assembly GCF_964204655.1 of Triturus cristatus. Lineage (NCBI taxonomy): Eukaryota > Metazoa > Chordata > Amphibia > Caudata > Salamandridae > Triturus > Triturus cristatus. The sequence goes on from NC_140588.1 coordinate 300,876,204, forward strand.
TTTGTACTTTTCTGTCCTTCTTTGACCCCCTTGCAAATGTTAGGGGGTCTGTAACTCTCCTCCTTGCCCCCTTTTCTTGTTATCACTCTTTTTTTTCTGAGTGAAACACACGAAATGGCGGCCGCCGCTTCCTGGTTTCGACCGATTCGAATGTTTACTAAGATCTAAGAGCCAATCAGAATCGCGCTCGCGCACGCCACCGTACGCGTACGGTAAGCGTACCGTAAGCGCACCGTAAGCTGGCTCAGATATATATATTGATTTAAAGGCTATTTTCTCAGAATCTACTGAACAGATTTACACCAAACCAACAAAAGGCACTTCCTTGACCTGAGGACTACCGCTCTGCCAAATTTCAAGTAATTCTGTTCAGCCGTTCGGGCTGTAGCCCTGTCTAAAGGTCCTATGGAAAAATGCATGGGAAAAACGCATTTTGGGACCCCCCTTTTATCTCAGCCCCCGCTTGACGAATCCCCCCGAGACTTTCAGGGTAGGAGCGGAGCGTAGCCCCCCACCTATTTTGAAAAATTCGCGAGGATTCGTCGACCGGCGCCAAAGTTATTCAAAATAGAATGTTGCGGATTTCCTATGGAAACGTGGTCCTAACTATAACTACCTACTGGCGACCGCCAGTAGGTAATTCACTGAAAAAAAACATAGGTTTTAGAGACGTTATAGTTAGAAATTTGCATTTTAAAAAGCTTTGAAATTCACTGAAAAAACCATAGGTTTCAGAGACGTTATAGTTAGAAATTAGCATTTAAAAAACCTTAGAAATTCACAGAAAAAAAACATAGGTTTCAGGTGTGTTATAGTTAGCTGCCCATTTCACTCGTACAAAACCATAGAAATTCCTCCGTTATAGTTAGTTCTGCTAACTATAACTGGCGCGCCCGCAGTGCACTGCTGATGATGTCACATATTGCATCATTCATGACATGGTCGGTGACATCACTGATGACATCTCAAATGACATCACTGATGACATCACTGATGACATCATCAAGTAAATGTGGTTTAGTTTGAAATTTAAATATGTATTATATATATAGCAATCTGTATTGAAGATTGAGTGTATATATAACTGTCTGGATGGAGGATTTAGTAGCTGTCTGACTGTTTAAGTGAGTAATTAAAAGTGTCTCACTTAATACATGGATTAGTAACTAAACTATGTGAATGTGTGCATCACTGTTTCTGTTGTTGTATAACATGCTGCATCAGTTGGTCACTAACTACATGAGTGTGTATATTAGTTATTGATTAGTTGGGTGAGTATTTGTATGGGACACTGAGTGTGTGTGTGGTTGGATGGGGTGTGTGTAACTCTATGCATAGATGTGTAAATGGTTGATTGACTAGGTGTATAGGTTTAAGAGTGCATGTGGAAACAGTTGTTTGGGTAACTGAGTGTATTTATTTGTGTGTTGGTGAGCAAATATATGTTTTAGTTGTACATCTTCAACAAAGTAAAAAAATAAAAGGCATTGTATGTGAGAGCTGGTATATATAAATAAGTATGTGTAAGAGTCAGTGATTGTGAGAGTAACTATATGAATGAGTGTATATTGTAATGGTGATTTCTTAACATATTAACTATGAGTTACTATGTGTTTGAATAAATGAGGTGCTGTTGGATAATTGTGTAAGTGAATAAATGTAAGTGTGATTAATTTTTTTCATGAGTGAGTAGGATGACTGCATAACCAACTAAGATGACTGCTGATGTGTCAATGTCTATATATGTGTATAAGTGCATTTGATAATGTTCTATTAAATAGTGACTGCATGTATAAATGATTCTGTTGTTGAATGGGTAGTTGTGTGTGTAGACTTAGGAATCAGTGAGTGGGTATATAGTAACTGGTATTGGTATGGCAAGGGTTTCAAATATGGTACTCTGTATTTTACAGTGAGTGATGAAAGGTTATAATAGTGTATGATGAGGTGTATCATATTGTCACGTGGATGATGTCATCGGTGATGTCATCAGTGATGTCATTTGAGATGTCATCAGTGATGTCATATGACATCATCAGCAGTGCATTGCGGGCACGTGAGTTATAGTTAGCAGAACTAACTATAGCGGAGGAATTTCTATGGTTTTGTACGAGCGAAATGGGCAGCTAACTATAACACCCCTGAAACCTATGGTTTTTTTCTGTGAATTTCTAATGTTTTTTCAATGCTAATTTCTAACTATAACGTCTCTGAAGCCTATGTTTTTTTCAGTGAATTTCAAAACTTTTTTAAATGCTAATTTCTAACTATAACGTCTCTGAAACCTATGGGTTTTTTCAGTGAATTTCAAAGGTTTTCTAACTGCTAACTTTTAAGTGTGAAATTAATTATACCTATTGTTTTGTACTGATTTTCTACAGTTTTTTTTTTTTTTTTTTAAAAAACCTTTATTACAATTTAGAAAAGATACAAGTATGGGCCTACAACCAACAGGCCGGCCGCTAAACGCAGTGTAAACCTAGGCACGACTTAACATGCACATCAATGAAGCAGCAAAAGAGTTACTAAAGTGCTAATTATCGCAGTCAGCCACAGCCGCAGTCCCTAAACAAACAGGAAAGGTTTCATATTTTTGAAAAACAGAAAACATCAAACTCACAAGGCAGAGAAGGTTAATGGCAGAAACATGTGCTCCTCGTATCGAGGGAGTAAACCAACCCGGGTAGACAGAGCGGGGGGGAGGGGGGCAAGGCAGAAGCGACAAAGTCGCATGTCGCAGGAGCATACAGGAATGCAGGGGCTAGGGAGACAGAGCGGCGTCCATCTCACGCGTCTGGGGCGGGGCGCAAATACCTCCACGATAGGAGTTCCAGGGACCCCACACCTTAATCCACTTCCCAGGCTTGCCTCTCGCCACATACACCGTTTTCTCTCTAAACATACACCAGTCCATGTGTTCCTTCCACTCAGAGACCGTTGGCGGCCTCTGGGAGCCCCACAATTGTGCGATGTCACGCTTCGCTATCATATAGCCTAGAGTCACCCATTGCGTCTGCGTCACATTGTAATCAGTCGGCTCCCAGACATTCAGCAAGCATCTACGTGCCTCCGGCAACAAGGCAACATGCGTGACTTCTTCTAACACCGCATGCACTCTGCACCAAAACCGAGTCACCTCCGGACACTCCCACAAGATATGGAGAAAAGTCCCCAGTAGCCCACAGCCTCGCTTACACAAACCATCCACCGAATACCCCATACGCAGCAGGCCAGGCCCCGTGACGTACACTCTATGCAGCATCTTAAGCTGGACGAACCGCAATCGGGCCGGGATAGCCACCTCTTTCGGGGAGGCCACCGCTGACACCCAATCCTCGTCGTCCAGTTCTATACCGTCTGCAATCCATGTCTCCCGCAATGAGGCCAGCAAACCCATTCGATCATTGATAAGCTTTTTATAAATCAACGAAATGGTGCTATCCGGTACATAGCCGTCCAATACTCTGTCTTCCAACGGGGAATGCTCCGGAATAGCCGCCACGTCTGAAAACACGGAACACAAGGCATGATGAACTTGAACATACCGATAGTATTCCCTATCATTCAACTGGTATTCCGTTTTCAGCATGTCGAACGTCTTAAATTTCCCTTTCGTCCAGAGATCCCCTACCGTGCTGATACCAATCGTATCCCACTTCTCGAAGCCTTTCGTAGTATACAGACAACCCAAACGCTGGGACGCATACAATGGCGTAGCCCGAGTCAAGCGATCCCTCCACCCCATCGCTGCATTTGCTGCATGCCACACCTGCACCGCGACCCGCGTCGGGCCCGTCAACCGCGCATCAAGGGACCCCAAGTATAGTGCTCGATTATAGTCTCCGCCTGGCAGTAGCAATTTGTCCATCTCAAAAGCCAGGTTCAAAGCAGGGCCATACATCCTGTGATTGACGGCAGCCAACTGGGAGGCCCAGTAATATCGCTTAATGTCAGGGAGGGCGATCCCCCCGTCATACCACGGTAGGGTCAGTTTAGCAAGAGCAATCCGCGGCCGCCCATCCCAAAACAATCGACGCTGGAGACACTCCACCTCCCGAAAATAACGGGCCGGCACTATGTCCATAGTATTCTGCAGGGCGTACAAAAAGCGTGGTAGCGACATCATTTTGAACAATGCTGCCCGGCCGAGCAGCGAGAGCGGCAGCCGCCGCCAACCCGCCACATCCGCCCTTAGGCGCTGAAGGGGGGGGAGAAAATTCCGTTCATACCGGGCCACCGGATCCAGGGTTATAAAGATACCCAAATACGTGAACCCCGACTCCGCAATCTGGATAGGGCACCCCCGCGGAAGGGGGGGGGGCCTCCCCGGAGAGAACGTATACACAAGACTTAGCCCAGTTAATTACCAATCCGGAGTTGCGACCAAAGGAGCTCAACACATCCACCAATACAATGAGCGATTTACGCGGAGATGCAAGATACAAGAGGATATCGTCCGCATATAGGGAAACACGATCCTCGTATTCCGGTGTCCATCTAAGGCCACGTATCGAGGGGTGCCACCGCAACCATTCTGCAAGGGGCTCCAAGCAAAGCGCAAAGAGAAGAGGCGACAGTGGACATCCCTGTCGGGTGCCCCTACCCAAAACAAAGGGAGCCGACACCCGTCCGTTGACCACTACCTGTGCCAGTGGGTTGTCATAAAGCAATTTCACCCAACCGATAAACCCCGGGCCAAACCCAAACTTCGCCAACGCCGCCCAGATGTATAGCCATTCCAAGGTGTCGAACGCCATGGTAGCGTCCAAGGACGCCAAGATGGCCGGCTCACGAATGAATGGGGCGCGAGCAAGGACGCCATGCAGTCGCCGCAGGTTCAAAGCGGTATTGCGATGGGGTATGAAACCGGATTGATCCTGATGAATCAGGTCGCCCACAACCCGGATCAGACGATTGGCCAGTACCTTGGCGAGGATTTTGGGCTCCGTGTTTAACAGAGAGATAGGCCTGTAAGAAGTACACCGATCCCGCGGCTTCCCTTCCTTATGGATAACAACAATAGTAGCAAGACGTTGGTCAGAAGGGAGGGAGCCCGCCGCCTGAGCCTCAAGGAACATGTCCCGGAGATACGGGGCAATCGCATCTGGGGGCAGCTTATACAATTCGATGGGAAGTCCATTAGGACCCATGGCCTTACCCGAGGCAATAGAGCGAATGGCCAAAGCAATCTCATCTGGCGATACTTTATCCTCATCAGATAGGGAAGGCAGAGTAATATCTCGAAGCAGCAGTCGAGAGTCTTCCTCCGATCGCTCTGAGACCGGAGAGTAGACCCCGTGAAAATACTCCGCAAAGCAATCAACAATGTCACCGGGGTCCGTCACACGCACACCATCCACCCTCTCAATTTCCGGCACCACTCGACTCGCTCTCTCCTTCTTATCCAACCAGGCAATCAACTTCCCCGCCTTATCACCCATATCGTACAATCGCCCCTGTTGCTCCCTGCCCATACTCCTAGCAGATTCAGTAACCAGCGCCTTATAGTCGGCCTGCTTAAGCTCCAGCACATGCAATCTGTCATCCGTAACACCTTGCTCCAAATCACTCTCCAACTCGATGATCTCATTTTCTAGCCGAACAACCTCCTGCGCCTCGCATTTTTTGGTGTGGGAAATGAGAGATAGGGCCTGGCTCCGGAGCACCGTCTTAAAGGCCTCCCAAAGGGAGACGGCGGAAGACACCGACCCCACGTTATCATTAAAATAGTGTTCCAAAGACTTAACCAGGTCTGCACGGATCGTGGGGTTTCGTAGGTACCAGGGGTTGATCGGCGCCACCCTCCCCTCCGCCCCCAAGGCGATATCTAGGTGTAGCAAAAGAGGGGAGTGATCAGATATACCGCGTGCCAAGTGTAGCACTTCCCCGATCATCCCAGCTTGGGCCGCAGGCACTAGCATATAGTCAAGCCTCGATAGACTACCGTGGGCCCCAGAGTGGAAGGTATATTGCGCCTGTCCAGGGTGTTTCAGCCGCCAGCAGTCTATCAGTCCCAGGGTATCCAGAAAGCCCCCCAGCCAGTTCTGGGCCCGAGGGAGGTCCCTAGGGGGGTGTCGATCTTCAACTCCGGAAACCACTGCGTTAAAGTCCCCCCCCAAGACCAAAACCCCCCCCGGAAGCCCAAGTAGCAGGCGCCCCAAATCAGCAAAGGTGGCCGTCTGCAGGCCCGGCGGCACGTAGACCGCGACCAGCGAAATCAATCTACCCTCCCACCTCCCCACCAGCGCAGTGTAGCGCCCTCTGTCGTCGTGGAGCACCTCATCCACCACCAGCGGGAGAGAGGTCCTGACTAAGATGCCCACTCCCCTCGAGCCAGAGGTGAAACCAGAATGGGCCAGGAGGCGATATCCTCGTCTGTTCATGGCATGAAAAGAGTTCCCTATGAGGTGCGTTTCCTGCAAGAACACAATGTCAGGCGAAATACGTTTCAAGAACTGCAGGACTACCCCTCGCTTTATCCTGTCCCCCAGCCCATTCACATTCCAGGAAAGAAGTCTCAGTCCCCTACCCCCCATCCCTCCCAGCACAAAATATCCCCCTCCCGGGGAGCACAATCATAATAGCACAGCAAAAAATATTACCCCGCCTTGCGAAACAAACAAACAAACCCCAACCCCCCCCATCAACCCCAACAAAACTCCCCCCTCCCTGCACCCCTGTGTGAGCCCGAACAGCCCCCCCAACATGCAGTGTGCCTGTCGCCCCAATATGAAGAAAGGACAAAAAAAAAACCAGAAGGAAGAAAGGGCCCCAGCAAGCCCCCCGCAACCTCCAAATACCACGGGGCAAAGCGGTACAAACTGGAGTCCAGTGCAGCCACAGGTGCAAAACGTTACCAATACAGTCCATCACCAGGATCACAGTTCCATTCCTACTCCGTCAAACCCTCTCCGCTCTCCGCCATCCGACCCTCCCGATCCCGACTCTTGGGCAGGGCATCCAGCCACTCTCCCACCGCCTCCGGCCGGTCGAAGAAGTGGGAGCGACCATCCAACTCGACCCGCAGCCTAGCAGGGAACAGCATCGCATACTTGAACTCCATGTCTCTCAAGCGCCGTTTGATGGCCGAGAATCCCATCCGTTGCTTTTGAACCGCTTGTGTAAAGTCTGGGTAAAAGCTAACATAAGAGTTCTCAAATCGTTACGGCCCAGCCACCCTCGACGCCTGCAGGATAGCGTCTCTATCCCGAAAATTAAAAAGTCGGGCAATGATAGGCCGCGGGGGGGGCACCCACCTTGGGCGCACCCCCCGGGATCCTGTGGGCCCGTTCCACAGCGAAGAACTTGCTCAGCCCTTTGGGTGCTAGATGAGTCACCACTAGATCCTCCACAAAAAGATCCACAGCAGACTCCTCCGACCGTTCGGGCACGCCCATAATGCGGACGTTGTTCCGTCTGGCCCTGCCTTCGGAGTCCTCAAGGCGACGCTCGGTCAGGTCTCTGGCGAGCTGCAACCTCCGCACCGTCGTCTGCAGGGCGGCCACATCTACCGTTAGGCTCGACGCTGCTTGGGTCAATGAGTCGACCCGGTCATTGGTTTTCGACAGGTCCGCTCTGACCAAGGTGACATCAATCAGCACCGAGTCCAATTTATTAGCCAGAGTATCCAATTGCTGCTTCACAGTCACCTTCATCTCCTCAATGGCCCCCATGACATCCAACAGGGTAAATTCAGATGATGCGCCCGAGGCCTCCTTGGGCGGCTCAGGCGATTTACGCGATCCACTAGGGGATCCCTTTGGCTGTGCATAGCGGTCCATATTGTTGGCCTGGGAATAAGCTCCCCTCCGGGTAGATTTGGGTTTCAGTTTGTCGCCGTCCACTCTCGTCGTCATCGTCAGCGATCAGCAAGGTCAGCACCCTCCAGCACCCGGAGGAATGCCAGGAGATCCGGGCCGCCAACTGAAAGAGGCCTGTTTACAGTTCAAGACTAGGCCTTGCACTCCGTACTCTGCGCAGCTCTCCCAATGTCCCACGCATCAGTCTCGGTAGCTCAACTCGAAACCGAAAGTGAAAGCACGGGGTCCGGGGCAGGCCCAGCCTGGCATGCCGCTGTTGTTCAATTCGCAGCCGGGCACCTCACCAACACGAGTTCGGCACCAAGGCCGGAGAAGGCCGCAAACTTCAGATCGCCAAAAAACACGTTCCTGGAGTCCAATTTCGATTTGGAAAACGAGTGGCACCTTAGCGCAAGATCATAAACAAAAGCCCATCGAAAAAAATCAGGATTATGACAGGATAGACGTGGGAGGTTGCGGAGGCCCCCGGGAGCCACAAGCCTACGCAGCCATCTTGGTTGCGCGCTAGGCTCCTCCCTCCTTCTACAGTTTTTTAACTGCTTATTTATACATATTTTATTCATTAAATAACATTATATATTTTTCTGAAAATTGCAACAACAAAAAAAAATTATAAATTAAAACTGAAATATTGATTAGTTTTTTTGTTTTCATTTTTTATTTTAATATATTTATATTATTCTCTTTTTTTTAAAAAATCCAACTTTTTTTCGGAGTCGCGCACTCAAAGTGTACACATGACAGTGGGTGCGCGGATTCCAGCTGCCATTTTAGAAAAGTCGTGAAGGATCCACGTACGGTGTGTGACGGCTGCGTGTTTTTCAGTTACATCATATACATTTAATATTGCGTGATGTGCGCGATTAGTATGTGACCAGTCCGCAACACCTGCTCCTGCGCATTCGCGACACATGCGCATTACGGTACGAGATGCTTGCGCGGTGGCGGGTGCCGCGTGACTTCATATACGTGCTGTGGCGCTGGGTACGCGACTCCCGCAAAAAAATTTATGTTCCAAAATGATATGTATGTGTCTTTAATATACATATTAGGGCAAGAGATTATCTAAGATATTCATAAAAATAATATATTTGTACTTATGATAAATTTATATTATTTTTAAATATATTTTCACGAATCGGGTGCATGCATTCTGAGTGCAGAGAACCAGGTCAGCAGAGCTGCTGTAGAGCCAGAGAAACCAGGTCAGCAGAGCCGTTGTAGAGCCAGAGAAACAGGTCAGCAGAGCTGCTCTAGAGCCTAAGAAGCAGGTCAGCAGAGCTGCTCTAGAACCAGAGACCCAGGTCAGCAGAGCTGCTCTAGAGCCAGAGACCCAGGTCAGCAGAGCTGCTCTAGAGGCCGAGAACCAGGTCAGCAGAGCTGCTGTAGAGCCAGAGAAACCAGGTCAGAAGAGCTGCTTTAGAGGGAGAGAACCAGGTCAGCAGAGATGCTTTAGAGCTATAGAACCAGGTCAGCAGAGCTGATTTAGAGGGTGAGAACCAGGTCAGCAGAGCTGCTTTAGAGCCAGAGAATCAGGTCAGCAGCGCTGTTGTAGAGCCAGAGAAACAGGTCAGCAGAGCTGCTCTAGAGCCTAAGAAGCAGGTCAGCAGAGCTGCTCTAGAACCAGAGACCCAGGTCAGCAGAGCTGCTCTAGAGCCAGAGACCCAGGTCAGCAGAGCTGCTCTAGAGGCCGAGAACCAGGTCAGCAGAGCTGCTGTAGAGCCAGAGAAACCAGGTCAGAAGAGCTGCTTTAGAGGGAGAGAACCAGGTCAGCAGAACTGCTTTAGAGCCAGAGAACCAGGTCAGCAGAGCTGCTCTAGAGCCAGAGAACCAGGTCAGCAGAGCTACCTTTAGAGCCATAGAACAAGGTCAGCAGAGCTGCTCTAGAGGCAGAGAACCAGGTCAGCAGAACTGCTTTAGAGCCAGAGAACCAGGTCAGCAGAGCTCTTTAGAGGGAGAGAACCAGGTCAGCAGAGCTGCTTTAGAGCCAGAGAACCAGGTCAGCATAGCTGCTCTAGAGCCAGAGTACCAGGTCAGCAGAGCTGGTCTAGAGCCAGAGAAACCAGGTCAGCAGAGCCGCTTTAGAGGGAGATAACCAGGTCAGCAGAGCTGCTTTAGAGCCAGAGAACCAGGTCAGCAGAGCTGCTCTAGAGCCAAAGAACCAGGTCAGCAGAGATGCTTTAAAGCTATAGAACCAGGTCAGCAGAGCTGATTTAGAGGATGAGAACCAGGTCAGCAGAGCTGCTTTAGAGCCAGAGAACCAAGTCAGCAGAGCTGCTCCAGAGCCAGAGAACCAGGTCAGCAGAGCTGATTTAGAGGGTGAGAACCAGGTCAGCAGAGCTGCTTTAGAGCCAGAGAACCAGGTCAGCAGAGCTGCTCCAGAGCCAGAGAACCAGGTCAGCAGAGCTGCTTTAGAGCCATAAAGCCAGGTCAGCAGAGCTGCTTTAGAGCCAGAGAGCCAGGTCCGCAGAGCTGCTCTAGAGCCTAAGAACCAGGTCAGCAGAGCTGCTCTAGGGCCAGAGAACCAGGTCAGCAGAGCTGCTGTAGAGCCAGAGAAACCAGGTCAGTAGAGCTGCTTTAGAGTGAGAGAACCAGGTCGGCAGAGCTGCTTTAGAGCCAGAGAACCAGGTCAGCAGAGATGATTTAGAGCTATAGAACTAGGCCAGCAGAGCTGATTTAGAGGGCGAGAACCAGGTCATCAGAGCTGCTTTAGAGCCAGAGAATCAGGTCAGCAGAGCTGTTGTAGAGCCAGAGAAACAGGTCAGCAGAGCTGCTCTAGAGCCTAAGAAGCAGGTCAGCAGAGCTCCTCTAGAACCAGAGACCAAGGTCAGCAGAGCTTCTCTAGAGCCAGAGTACCAGGTCAGCAGAGCTGCTCTAGAGCCAGAGAAACCAGGTCAGCAGAGCTGCTTTAGAGGGAGAGAACCAGGTCAGCAGAGCTGCTTTAGAGCCAGAGAAGCAGGTCAGCAGAGATGCTTTAGAGCTATAGAACCAGGTCAGCAGAGCTGATTTAGAGGGTGAGAACCAGGTCAGCAGAGCTGCTTTAGAGCCAGAGAACCAGGTCAGCAGAGCTGCTTCAGAGCCAGAGAACCAGGTCAGCAGAGCTGCTTTAGAGCCATAGAGCCAGGTCAGCAGAGCTGCTTTAGAGCCAGAGAATCAGGTCAGCAGAGCTGCTCTAGAGCCTAAGAACCAGGTAAGCAGAGCTGCTCTAGGGCCAGAGAACCAGGTCAGCAGAGCTGCTGTAGAGCCAGAGAATCCAGGTCAGTAGAGCTGCTTTAGAGTGAGAGAACCAGGTCGGCAGAGCTGCTTTAGAGGGAGAGAACCAGGTCAGCAGAGCTGCTTTAGAGCCAAGGGACCAGGTCAGCAGAGCTGCTCTAGAGCCAGAGAACCAGGTCAGCAGAACTGCTTTAGAGCCATAGAACCGGGTCAGCAGAGCTGCTTTAGAGCCAGAGAACCAGGTCAGCAGAGCTGTTGTAGAGCCAGAGAACCAGGTCAGCAGAGCTGCTCTAGAGCCTAAGAACCAGGTCAGCAGAGCTGCTCTAGAGCCAGAGGACCAGGTCAGCAGAGCTGCTTTAGAGGGAGAGAACCAGGTCAGCAGAGCTGCTTTAGAACCAGAGAACCAGGCCAGCAGAGCTGCTTTAGAGCCAGAGAACCAGGTCAGCAGAGCTGCTTTAGAGCCAGAGAACCAGGTCAGCAGAGCTGCTCTTGAGCCAGAGAACCAAGTCAGCAGAGCTGCTTTAGATCCACAGAACCAGGTCAGCAGAACTGCTCTAGAGCCATAGAACAAGGTCAGCAGAGCTGCTCTAGAGGCAGAGAACCAGGTCAGCAGAACTGCTTTAGAGCCAGAGAACCAGGTCAGCAGAGCTCTTTAGAGGGAGAGAACCAGGTCAGTAGAGCTGCTTTAGAGCCAGAGAACCAGGTCAGCAGAGCTGCTCTAGAGCCAGAGTACCAGGTCAGCAGAGCTGCTCTAGAGCCAGAGAAACCAGGTCAGCAGAGCTGCTTTAGAGGGAGAGAACCAGGTCAGCAGAGCTGCTTTAGAACCAGAGAACCAGGTCAGCAGAGCTGCTCTAGAGCCAGAGAAACCAGGTCAGCAGAGCTGCTTTAGAGGGAGAGAACCAGGTCAGCAGAGCTGCTCTAGAACCAGAGAACCAGGTCAGTAGAGATGCTTTAGAGCTATAGAACTAGGTCTGCAGAGCTGATTTAGAGGGTGAGAACCAGGTCAGCAGAGCTGCTTTAGAGCCAGAGAACCAGGTCAGCAGAGCTGCTCCAGAGAACCAGGTCAGCAGAGCTGCTTTAGAGCCATAGAGCCAGGTCAGCAGAGCTGCTTTAGAGCCATAGAGCCAGGTCAGCAGAGCTGCTTTAGAGCCAGAGAACCAGGTCCGCAGAGCTGCTCTAGAACCTAAGAACCAGGTCAGCAGAGCTGCTCTAGGGCCAGAGAACCAGGTCAGCAGAGCTGCTGTAGAGCTAGAGAAACCAGGTCAGTAGAGCTGTTTAGAGTGAGAGAACCAGGTCGGCAGAGCTGCTTTAGAGCCAGAGAACCAGGTCAGCAGAGATGATTTAGAGCTATAGAACTAGGTCAGCAGAGCTGATTTAGAGGGTGAGAACCAGGTCAGCAGAGCTGCTTTAGAGCCAGAGAATCAGGTCAGCAGCGCTGTTGTAGAGCCAGAGAAACAGGTCAGCAGAGCTGCTCTAGAGCCTAAGGAGCAGGTCAGCAGAGCTGCTCTAGAACCAGAGACCAAGGTCAGCAGAGCTTCTCTAGAGCCAGAGACCCAGGTCAGCAGAGCTGCTCTAGAGGCCGAGAACCAGGTCAGCAGAGCTGCTGTAGAGCCAGAGAAACCAGGTCAGCAGATCTGCTTTAGAGGGAGAGAACCAGGTCAGCAGAACTGCTTTAGAGCCAGAGACCCAGGTCAGCAGAGCTGCTCTAGAGCCAGAGAACCAGGTCAGCAGAGCTGCTTTAGAGCCATAGAACAAGGTCAGCAGAGCTGCTCTAGAGGCAGAGAACCAGGTCAGCAGAACTGCTTTAGAGCCAGAGAACCAGGTCAGCAGAGCTCTTTAGAGGGAGAGAACCAGGTCAGCAGAGCTGCTTTAGAGCCAGAGAACCAAGTCAGCAGAGCTGCTCTAGAGCCAGAGTACCAGGTCAGCAGAGCTGCTCTAGAGCCAGAGAAACCAGGTCAGCAGAGCTGCTTTAGAGGGAGAGAACCAGGTCAGCAGAGCTGCTTTAGAGCCAGAGAACCAGGTCAGCAGAGCTGCTCTAGAGCCAGAGAAACCAGGTCAGCAGAGCTGCTTTAGAGGGAGAGAACCAGGTCAGCAGAGCTGCTTTAGAGCCAGAGAACCAGGTCAGCAGAGCTGCTCTAGAACCAGAGAACCAGGTCAGCAGAGATGCTTTAGAGCTATAGAACCAGGTCAGCAGAGCTGATTTAGAGGGTGAGAACCAGGTCAGCAGAGCTGCTTTAGAGCCAGAGAATCAGGTCAGCAGCGCTGTTGTAGAGCCAGAGAAACAGGTCAGCAGAGCTGCTCTAGAGCCTAAGGAGCAGGTCAGCAGAGCTGCTCTAGAACCAGAGACCAAGGTCAGCAGAGCTTCTCTAGAGCCAGAGACCCAGGTCAGCAGAGCTGCTCTAGAGGCCGAGAACCAGGTCAGCAGAGCTGCTGTAGAGCCAGAGAAACCAGGTCAGCAGATCTGCTTTAGAGGGAGAGAACCAGGTCAGCAGAACTGCTTTAGAGCCAGAGACCCAGGTCAGCAGAGCTGCTCTAGAGCCAGAGAACCAGGTCAGCAGAGCTGCTTTAGAGCCATAGAACAAGGTCAGCAGAGCTGCTCTAGAGGCAGAGAACCAGGTCAGCAGAACTGCTTTAGAACCAGAGAACCAGGTCAGCAGAGCTCTTTAGAGGGAGAGAACCAGGTCAGCAGAGCTGCTTTAGAGCCAGAGAACCAAGTCAGCAGAGCTGCTCTAGAGCCAGAGTACCAGGTCAGCAGAGCTGCTCTAGAGCCAGAGAAACCAGGTCAGCAGAGCTGCTTTAGAGGGAGAGAACCAGGTCAGCAGAGCTGCTTTAGAGCCAGAGAACCAGGTCAGCAGAGCTGCTCTAGAGCCAGAGAAACCAGGTCAGCAGAGCTGCTTTAGAGGGAGAGAACCAGGTCAGCAGAGCTGCTTTAGAGCCAGAGAACCAGGTCAGCAGAGCTGCTCTAGAACCAGAGAACCAGGTCAGCAGAGATGCTTTAGAGCTATAGAACCAGGTCAGCAGAGCTGATTTAGAGGGTGAGAACCAGGTCAGCAGAGCTGCTTTAGAGCCAGAGAACCAGGCCAGCAGAGCTGCTCCAGAGCCAGAGAACCAGGTCAGCAGAGCTGCTTTAGAGCCATAGAGCCAGGTCAGCAGAGCTGCTTTAGAGCCAGAGAATCAGGTCAGCAGAGCTACTCTAGAGCCTAAGAACCAGGTCAGCAGTGCTGCTCTAGGGCCAGAGAACCAGGTCAGCAGAGCTGCTGTAGAGCCAGAGAATCCAGGCCAGTCGAGCTGCTTTAGAGTGAGAGAACCAGGTCGGCAGAGCTGCTTTAGAGGGAGAGAACCAGGTCAGCAGAGCTGCTTTAGAGCCAAGGGACCAGGTCAGCAGAGCTGCTCTAGAGCCAGAGAACCAGGTCAGCAGAACTGCTTTAGAGCCAGAGAACCAGGTCAGCAGAGCTGCTTTAGAGCCAGAGAACCAGGTCAGCAGAGCTGCTCTAGAGCCAGAGAACCAAGTCAGCAGAGCTGCTATAGATCCACAGAACCAGGTCAGCAGAGCTGCTTTAGAGCCAGAGAACCAGGTCAGCGGAGCTGCTCTAGAGCCTAAGAACCAGGTCAGCAGAGCTGCTCTAGAGCCAGAGAACCAGGTCAGCAGAGCTGCTGTAGAGCCAGAGAAACCAGGTCAGTAGAGCTGCTTTAGAGGGAGAGAACCAGGTCAGCTGAGCTGCTCTAGAGGGAGAGAACCAGGTCAGCAGAGCTGCTCTAGAGCCAGAGAACCATGTCAGCAGAACTGCTTTAGAGTCATAGAACCGGGTCAGCAGAGCTGCTTTAGAGCCAGAGGGCTAGGTCAGCAGAGCTGTTGTAGAGCCAGAGAACCAGATCAGCAGAGCTGCTCTGTAGCCTAAGAACTAGGTCAGCAGACCTGCTGTAGAGCCAGAGAAACCAGGTCAGCAGAGCTGCTCTAGCTGACACTGACTGACACTGACTGACTGACTGACACTGACTGATTGACACTGACTGACACTGATTGACTGACACTGATTGACAATGACTGACTGACACTGACTGACACTGATTGACTGACACTGACTGACTGACACTGACTGACTGACACTGACTGACACTGACTGACTACTCTCTACTACCCTACTACTCACTCTCTAACACTCTCTACTACTCTCTCTCTACTACTCACTCTCTACTACTCTACTACTCTCTACTACTCACTCTCTACTACTCTCTACTACTCACTCTCTACTACTCTCTACTACTCTCTCTCTACTACTCACTCTCTACTACTCACTCGCTACTACTCTCCACTACTCACTCTCTACTACTCACTCTCTACTACTCACTCTACTACTCTCTACTACTCACTCTCTACTACTCTCTACTACTCTCTCTCTACTACTCACTCTCTACTACTCACTCGCTACTACTCTCCACTACTCACTCTCTACTACTCACTCTCTACTACTCTCTCTCTACTACTCACTCTCTACTTCTCTCTACTACTCACTCTCTACTCTTCACTCTCTACTACTCACTCTCTACTACTTGCTCTCTACTACTCTCTACTGCTCACTCCACTACTCACTCTCTACTACTCGCTCTCAACTGCTCTTTACTACTCAAGCTACTACTCACTCTGTACTACTCTACTACTCTCTACTACTCGCTCTCTACTACTCTCTACTGCTCACTCTCCACTACTCACTCTCTACTACCCTCTCTCAACTGCTCTTTACTACTCAAGCTACTTCTCATTCTCTACTACTCTCTCTACTACTCACTCTCTTCTACTCTCTACTACTCACTCTTGACTACACATTCTATTACTTGCTCTCTACTACTCACTCTCTACTACTCTCTACTACTCACTCTACTACTCACTCTCTACTACTCGCTCTCAACTACTCTTTACTCCTCACTCTACAACTCACTCTCTACGACTCTCTCTACTTCTCACTCTCTACTACTCTCTCTACTACTCACTCTCTACTACTCTCTACTACTCACTCTACTACTCACTCTTTATTACTCTCTACTACTCACTTTACTACTCACTCTATACTACTCTACTACTCACTCTCTACTACTCCATTACTCTCTACTACTCTCTCCCTACTACTCACTATCTACTACTCACTCTCTACCACTCACTCTCTACTACTCTCTACTACTCACTCTCTACTACTCTTTCTCTACTACTCACTCTCTACTACTCACTCTCTACTACTCTCTACTACTCACTCTGTACTACTCTCTCTCTACTACTCTCTAGTACTCTCTACTACTCACTCTCTACTACTCACTCTACTACTCACTCTACTACTCACTCTCTACTACTCTCTCTCTACTACTCTCTACTACTCACTCTACTACTCACTCTATACTACTCTCTGTCTGCTACTCACTCTCTACTACCCACTCTCTACTACTCTTTAATACTCACTCTCTACTACTCACTCTCTACTACTCTCTACTACTCACTCTCTACTACTCTCTACTACTCACTCTCTACTCTACTACTCTCTACTACTCACTCTCTACTACTCACTCTCTACAACTCACTCTCTACTACTCTCTACTACTCACTCTCTACTACTCACTCTCTACTACTCACTCTACTACTCTCTATTACTCATTCTCTGCTACTCTCTCTACTACTCACTCTCAATTCTCTATTACTCACTCTCTACTCTCTATCTCTCTAACTCTCTCTAACTCTCTCTCTACTACTCTCTTCCTCTCTACTGCTCTACCTCTACCTCTCTACCTCTACCTCTCTACCTCTACACCTCTACCTCTACACGTCTACCTCTCTACCTCTCTCTACCTCTCTCTACACGCACACATATGCACATATATATATGCATATATATGCATATGCATTTATATATATGGTTGTGTGTATATATATATATATACATTCACTGAAAAAACCATGGGTTTCAGACACGTTATAGTTAGGAATTAGCATTTAAAAAACCTTAGAAATTCAATGAAAAAACCAAAGGTTTCACACATGTTATAGTTAGCTGGACATTTCACTCGTAAAAAACCATTGAAATTCCCCCGTTATAGTTAGTTCAGCTAACTATAACTCGCGCGCCCGCAATGCACTACTGATGACATCACATATTACATCACTCATGACATGGTCACTGACATCACTCATGACATCACTGATGACATCTCAAATGACATCACTGATGACATCATCCAGTGATTGTGTGTTTTTCTGAAAATTAAATATGTTTTATATTTATGTATATCTCAAGGTCAATGGAAGAATAAATGGGTATATAAGTGTCTAAATGGATGCTTTTAAAAAAAAAAAATTTTTGTGTAACTGACTGATTAAGTGTATCATAGTGAATACATGGCTTACTGAGTAATCTTTAAATATGAAAATATCTGTATCAGTTTCTTACTTTGTGTATAAGTGGCTGCATGGGTTGGTGAGTAGCTACATGAGTGTCTATATAGGTTATTAGTTGGTTTTTTATCAGTATGAGTGTCTGAGTTTCTGTATGGTTTGGTGGTGGGTATTACTTAGTGCATAGGTGCATGAATGAGTGACTCACTGTTTGTATGTGTTGAATACAGCATGTGTGCAGGACTGTATGGGTGGATGAGTGTGTGCATGGGTGTGTTAGTGAGTGAATGACTGTCTCTATAGTGTCTTTATGAGTAACTACATATGTTTTAAACTAGTATATGTGACTATTGGTGTATATAAGTGAGTATATGTGAGAGTGAGAGATTGGAAGAGTTCCTGTATGAATAAGTATGTGTTTCTATAAGTTATTGTTTAAAAGAGTAAGTATATGTAAGTTTCTGTAGAAGTAAGTGTGGTGGTGTGTGTATAACTGTATATGCAAGTAAATGGATGTTTGATTCTTTATTAGCATGAGTGACTATGTGTGTGAGTAACTCTATGGATGAGTGGCGTTGTGTAACAGGATGTATAGGTGTATGAATACATATGATGAGTGAGTACATGTATGAGTGACTGTAGAGGACTGTTGGTGAATGACTGTATGTGTATGTGGTTCTTAGAATTACTGATTAGGTTGTTGTAACTGATATTGATATGTTCATTATTTTGAACATTTTAGTTTCTATTTTTGAATGTGTGTTTCAATGGTTATATTAGGGGAAGAGGAGGTCTGCCACTCTATCACAAAGATAATGTCATCAGTGATGTCATCAGTGATGTCATTTGAGATGTCATCAGTGATGTCATGAGTGATGTCAGTGACCATGTCATGAGTGATGTAATATGTGACGTCATCAGTAGTGCATTGCGGGCGCGCGAGTTATAGTTAGCTGAACTAACTATAACGGGGGAATTTCAATGTTTTTTTACGAGTGAAATGTCCAGCTAACTATAACATGTGTGAAACCTTTGGTTTTTTCATTGAATTTCTAAGGTTTTTTAAATGCTAATTCCTAACTATAACGTGTGTGAAACCCATGGTTTTTTCAGTGAATTTGCAAGGTTTTTTAAATGCTAATTCCTAACTATAACGTGAGTGAAACCCATGGTTTTTTCAGTGAATTTGCAAGGTTTTTTAAATGCTAATTTTTTTTTTTTTTCTTTTTTTTTTTACATATTTTTATTTTACTTTTCTATCCTTTTTTAAAGACTATGGTTAAATTTAAAAAATTCTACAATATGTTTTTATTTTACCATTTTTTTAAAATAAACAGGTAAAATGTATTAGTATTACATATTTTTTTTTTTTCTTTTTTTTTTTTTAACGTGCGCGTACGGTAAGCGCACGTCTTGCTTTAATTACGTTAGATTTCTACGCTGTTTGCGTTCATTTACGCAATTTGCGTAGACGCACGTCACGCGCGCACAGCGCGTAACGCGTACGCTGCACGCGCACGTTACGCGGAAGTGTAGGGGCGTGCCTGTTTTGCGCATGCGCGCGTGCGCGTGTCTTTTTTACGCGCATGCGTACTTTTGCCGTAAGCGCACCGTAAGCGCACCGTAAGCATACGGTGGGTCATGTGATCATGAAACACAACTTTTGATTGGTTTAAACTACTTTCAGTTCTAGAACTCTCCTACACCACACCCATTCCCCTCATTTCTGCTTGTGATCCCTTAGGAGAAGGAGCTGGGTTGTCTTTGTGATACGATGGCAGAACAGCAGAGCCCTTCTGAGAGTGAGGCTAGCAGCACTACCTTGAGGCAGAGAACGAGGAAACAAAAGACCTCTTTCATATGGGAGTATTTTTCTTTTCCAGAGGGCCAGCAAAAGGTAAATGCACCCTTAGTGACTTGTAAGCTGTGTAAGCGTGTACTTTCAAGAGGGAATCCCAACAAGAAGTATTCCTTCGGGAATCACACCATGTTGAGACACCTTAAGGATGTACACAGAAGGACACATGCTCGACATACTGAAGGTAACCCTTCAGTAAGTCAACCAAGCACATCCACAGCAGCTCAGCCTGGACCATCATCTGCAGGGCCGAGTCCTTCTTCTGCAGGTCAGGTGAGCCCTTCATCTGTGGTGGGAGCATCTCCTTTTTCTTCTCCTCAGGAAATTAACCCTCGGTTTCTGAGGGTTGAAATACGGTGCGCCACTTGTCATGATCTAATTTGTTATAGGGAGACCAGTATTTCCCTAGTGAACAATAAAATAGATCAGCACATTTGTCGTACCGTCTAATATTCCCATTCTTTCTTTCCTCTGTCCCTGCATGAACACAACGGCTCTTTTAAGAGCCAACCTTACCTTTCATCTATTTTTTATATATGTTTTTAAAACTTTTTTTTGATTTTTTTTTTACCGTACGCGTACGGTACGCGTAATTATTATTTTTTTTAAAAAAAAACACTAAAAATCAATTATCACATTACAAGGTCCTTGAGAGACTACAATGAAAAACTGAAAATGTGATTGTGGAGAAGTGGAAAAAAGGGACCATGATATTTTTGACTTACCATACCCACTCAAAAAAATATTTATTCATTTAAAAAAAATTTTAATTGCTTTAAAAATGGTTCTAGTTTTCGAAAATTTTCTATCTCAATCTGAAAAAAAAGAAAAAAGTATTAATATTTAATAAAACATTTTATAATACAGTACACATATTTACATATTTTTCAAAAAAAAAATTGCCTTTTTTTTGCTGTTTTCAGAATATATTGCATTTCACTATAAATTGTGAAAGCAATTGCATTCATCATTTAACAGCGGGCACAAAAAAAATTAACAATCTCAAAGATTGTTTTAAAAAAGCCCACAATCTCTTTTTGCATAAACATAACTTCATAGAAATGCATAATATTCTTAAAAAATATCATCTAATATCAATACTTATTTCTTTAAAATACCGTTTTTTTGTTTCAGAAGTATAATCACAAAAATATATCTCAAATAACTCCACAATACATCTGGTTCCATTTCCTTTAGGCCAAATAGTAATTTTAAAATTCTTTTTTGATTAAATTTCCAATGGTAATCCAATAAAAATCTAAAGTTTAAATTGTACAGATCTCACCGATTCTCTGTAACATTTTGGTTTCCGAAAGATTTATTAATAATTAAATAAGTCCACAATAGAATTGTTTACCTTTCCGCATGGCCAAATAGTAATTTTAAAAATCTTTTTTGAATAAATTTCCAATGGCAATCCAATAACATTCCAAAATTTAAATTGTGCAGATGTTACCGATTTTTTCTAAATTTTTGGTTTTCCAAAGTTTCATTAAAAATTGAAAAAGTCCACATTACAATTGGTTACCTTTCCATTAGGCCAAATGGTAATTTGTAAAATCATTTTTTTTGAAAATTCCAATGGTAATCCAATAAAATGGTAAAATTGTTTTGTCCAGATGTTGCCAAATCTCTCTAAAATTTAGGTTTCAGGAAGATTAGATAGGAATTTGCTAAATCAAAAGGCAAACGTTGCTTAAAAATCAATTGGGAATCATTACACAGTGTCCAGCCTTTTTCACATTTAAGATAAACTGTGTAATGACCAGAAGTTACAGTAGGTCCATCATGGAAAATTATTGCAACTGTTACAAAAGTTTTTCCTGAAATTGATAATTGCTGTCCTGTAAACTTCTTTATTAAAGTATCTAATTTTGAACCATCAGCTTTACAGCGTTGCATCATTAAAATTACATACTGTCCGTATTCCTTTAAAATTAACGTTGAAAACATGTCAGATTGACACTCACTGCATTCCATGCTATGATTAGCATCTTTAACTAATTTAGCAAAAGTGACTGTTTTACTTTCTGGCAATGTTAAATAAATAAACCTTTCAGAATCAACATTAGAGCCACATATATTATAACAGTTTTCACAACTGTGTTCCCATTTATAAGAGAGACCAAATACATTTTCAATGGGAACCCCTTCTTCTTCCAGTACCTGCAGAAAAAACATCAAGAATTCCTGTGCGTCTTGCTGTACATTTTGAGAAAACTGTGTTCGTCCTGACATACATCTAAAAGTTTTCTAATTTCAGTAGCACTTTCTATTTGAGTTTTATCATTACTCAGCTTTTGAAAAAGGAGACTCAACTCAGAACAGAATCTTTTTCCCTGATTTACTATTATCTGCTCTTGCACACTTTCCAGAGAAAATGCAACATTCAGCACTACATTAGCGTAACAGTTGACACCAGAGCTATTTTCAAAATGACATCCTACAACCTGTTCTTCATTTTCCTTTTTCTTTTTGCTTGCAATTACATCACTCCTCTTTTTTTTCCTCCTCTCTACATCTTCATTACAGATATTCTCATTTCTCCTTTTACGAGAAACTACACGTTTCTCCAACACAGGATACTGACCTAAATGAGGAGCATAGCTTCTTCTTAATCTATTATACTCCTTTACACAATTTGCATCAGCACTAACTTTTGAGTCATCAAAGTCTGTCATGAATAAACCTGATAATGTTTTCACTCGTGACAAAGCAACATATGCCATACCTTCTTTGAACACAGTTGAACCAATGTTCACAAATGCACAATCTACAGTCAATCCTTGAGACTTGTGAATAGTTACAGCATATGCTAGAGAAAACGGAAACTGCTTCCTACGTACATATAAGTCTTTCACAAGCATGAAACGAACTGAACAACGACAAATGTCTTTAACTTCTTCTATCTGATCAAATTTTATTTTTAAACATTCAATTCCATCTTTTTTCTGATAATTAATAAAACCCACAACTCTTCCCATAGCTCCATTAACTAAACCTTTTTCAACATCCAAATTTCTCCTTAAAAATACTCTACAGTTCATGCAAACATATAGATTTTTTTCTCATCCAGCTGTTTTGGAAATGTTCTTCTCTAGTGAATCCAATTTATTTTTCAGTGTGCCTGTTAATGTGACAGTAATTCTTCCATCCTCAATTTTGTCCACTGCTTCCAATTTCCTGATATCTTCCTTTTCCAATTTCAAAAGCTCCTCATTGAATATTGAGCATTCACGTAGAGTTGGCATTAAGCAGATGACACTTTTCTTTTCTGCAATGTTCTTGTATATGTTCTCTGCAACTATTTCTTCCTTTGGAAATAAATTATGTAGCAGCCGACTCTGTAATGCTTTCGTGCCAGCTTCAGTGAGTAGTCCAATTCTGATATCTTTCAGAATACTTCCATATTCTTCATCGTTTGCTTGCCTCATATTAGTAGTAAGTTCCTTGTACTCAAAGAAGGACCAAATATTTGCATTACCGATGCTTCCCAATGACTTCTTCGTGTCTTCATGTGTCACAGTATTAAACACTGGTTGTCCTTTAACTGGAGTAAGTTGCAAAAGATCTCCAAAAACTATGACGTGTTTTCCTCCAAATAACACGTCATAGTCTGTCTTCAGAATTTGCTGCATTCTTAAATGCACAAAGGCAAGCATTAAGTTTGATACCATGCTCACCTCATCAATAATGAGAACTTGCATCTTCTTCAATACTCTTGAAACTTCCAAGCATGCTTCTCCAGTTAGCTTGTTGTATTGTATTTTGTTCTCATGCTCCACTGGTAACATTAGCAAACGATGTAAAGTGATTCCTTTTATGTTATATGCTGCTAACCCAGTTGGAGCAGTAACCACACAAGACAAAGTAGAATCCGTTTTTTGCTGTAGGTAGCTTCTGATGACTTTTATAAGGAAACTTTTTCCAGTTCCAGCTTGTCCGCTTACATACATCCTGATTGGATGAAATGATGTGCATGAGCACTCTTTTTTTTCATGTAGAAATCCGTGATCAATTTTGTTTCTGATCTCTTCATAAATTTGTTGCTGCTCTTCGTTCAGTTGTCTTTCCAAATTTTGTAAGTCTATAAATTCTTCTTGAGCTTGATTCATAGCCGTTTCCACTTCATTCATGGCTATTGATGCTTCATTTTCAACGATTGGTTGTCCTAGGGGATCTTGACTGAGTGTTCCTGAACTTTGGCTGTCCTGAGAACTGTCTCTAGCTATTTCTGCTGCAATTGTAGTTTCCTGTTCAATTTCTTCATTTAACATTTGCAGATAAGTTGAGAATGTACTGCATTGTATGCTGTCTTTGCAAGCATTAAAAGAATCTTCATAGCTTTGAAATTCTCCCAGTAGTTCATCCTCTGTACGCCATGGTTTAAACAGCTGTAAAAGAGCCAAGTAGTAAAATTCCTTTTTGTCAGTAGTGTCGCAACTCAGCTTCCTGTGATTTATCAAACTTCCTTTTGTTTGCTTCACCAAACATCCTTCCTCACCAATGACTTTATATTTTCCATTGTTGATGTCTTCTGTGGCTTTCCGTGAATAAATGTAGTTCTGCAGCACTTCATAGAGACACATGTTCAACAGATGATGACTTCTCTTGGGATAATATGTGTCCAACATGTTTGATTTCAAAATATCTGTACTTTCTGGGTCATTCTCGGCCAAATATTCAATTTCTCCAACAGATTTCAGTACCCGATTTCTCATTGCTGCAAGGCCTAAACATGCCCAAATTATTCTTCTTGATTTCGAGTAGAGACTTGCAGAAGATAACCTATCTGAACATTCGTAGGATCCAATTTCTCGATGCGATAACATCTTCAAACTGAAACTGTACAGCTTCTTACTGACAGTCTTCTCGTGAGAAATCTCTTCCCACATTTCCTTCAATTCTGTTTTTTCTGATTTCGTAATGTAAGACGTTACATGTCGAGCAACAGCAATGGAATTGTCAGCTACATACTGTATATCCATGTTAGCATTCCACATGGATAAAATGACTGGGTTGTAGTCATTTATATTTTTTGATTCGTCTTTTCTTTTAAGGTTGTAGGTATTCTTAGGTGATTTTCTTGTGATAGTATGTCTCACAGATGACATAAAACTGTTTACTCTTCCATTTGAAAGAACAGGTCTAGGAAATCCAAATCGACATTTAGTGTAGTATTTATCTTTGCTCTTGTATTTCCGTCGACAGTATTTTCCACACCGATGACTTTGGAAACGTAAAACTTGCTCCTTTAACTTTTTCTCTTCTGTGTTTTTTGGTATAGCACATGTTGCATATTCTTCAATGTAAGATAACACTGCTTCATCAGCATCTGTTCCAAACTTTGGGGCATCCTTGATCCACAACAGCATATGAATATGAGGAGCACCTCTTGCCTGGTACTCTTTTCTCCAAAAGAAATCCACTACTTCTCCTAGAGGTGGATTTTTTTTATTGCAGATGAACGACATCATAGCCTCAAATCTATGATTGAAATATCTGCAAACATTAACCGGATCCAATGAGCACAGTTCTCCTGCTGTCTTGTATTCGATGTTTTTAATGTTTGAATTTGCCTCTCGTAGAAAATCCAGTAAATCATCCCAAGCGTACTCAGCACAGCTTAGGGTAACGAACCATGTTGGTGTTCCTAAATTCCGTAACATGCATTTTAATTCACCATGGTGTCTGTACCAATATTAATTTGTCCCACGCTGACAAGCCATCAGATTGATCAGTTGTGTTTCCAAATGATCATCTCGGTGCTGCACTTTCTCCATAAAATCCTTAGCAGACACATTTTGTAAATGTACTCCACTTTTTAAAATGTGATTTACTGCATAAGACAGTGCAGACAAGTCGCTTTCAAATAAAAGATGGAACAAATAAGGAATACTTTGTCGAAATCTGGGATCTTCAGCATATAGTCTTGTAGTCCGATACTCAGAAGCTGGAATCTGTTCCAGACGTTCATCGTATCGTCCTCCTTTTCCTTTAGGAAACAGCTGGGGAAAACATCGAGCTTCCAAGCTCTCCTCCCATACACTCACGGGAGTTCCTTTTGCTTTCTTCATCTGAAACAGATCAATATTGTCTCCCATAACTTCTTTTGAATGAAGAGGATGTATGCTAAAATGTTCATAAATTTCTTCTTCCTTTGACTTGTCCACTTTTTCAATTTGTCCAGTTGGTGTTTCTGTGTCTTCTTGTAAATCTTCTTCTTCTTCTATATAAATTGATTCATACCATTTGTTATTCCTTTTCAAATACAAATTTGCTCTTTGTACTTTCCGTACATCTACCAGCTCCTGCCAAATCTTCTTATTCTTTGTAGGTACACCATTAACCAGAATAATTAATGGTTCAGTTTCCAAAGTATCCGCATCAATAGTTTCCATATTTTTTTTCAAATCCAAGGGCAAATACACCACTCTACCTTTTAAACCTCTCAGTAAATCTGAAGGAGGTAATTTACCAGTTTTGGGCTCCATACGTACTATGGTCTGGAACGGATGAACACATTGAATGAGTATAGACTCATATGTATTTAATTCAGAAAGTTCAGCAGGAATAGCATCCAATTCCAAATTATTATGTACAGCTCTGGTCGGCATTCTATTTTCTTCTAACTTATTATAACAGTATTTACAAATACGCTGAACTTCACCCAATTCAAAACAATTTTCAAGAAATATATATGTGGCAAAATCCTTCCACTTATAATTATCTTCATTTTCACTTTTTCTATAGAGATCAACATACCTGGTTTGTTTTCTATAATGAGTTCTGCGGCAACAAATACAAGTAATATTTGGTCTTTCATTAGAGATTTTTTCAAATTTTGTTATGTGATCATTAAATGTCTTACTTACAAATGGTTGTACATTCTCTTCCACTTCTTCCTCATTTACTGTGTCCTTTTCTGCACTGTTTTGTTCAGGACCAAAGTAACAAAACTGAATTTCATCAACAACCTTCTCTACATCTGATACTGACCCACGGAACAGAGCCCTATTCAATTCATCTAACTTTATTGCTGGACTTTTAGCAAAATACAACCGTCTCACAAACTTTCTCATTTCAGTATGATGAACAGCCAGCATTCTAAAATGATGGAAAACACTAATACACACTTTTCTAGATAGACAAGCCAGAGAATGACCCTGCAAACCAGTATTCTCTCTCACTCTGCATGGATCTAGACTTTGAAGCACCTTAATCTTCTGTTTTACACTTTTTTTACTATATTCTCTTAGAAACTCACAAAATTTATCAATAGATTCCTGACGCACAGTGCAAATACTACTACAATTCCAAGTGTACACTGGGGCTTTAGGACGTCTCCCCATAGCCTCATCCGCCATCACTTGTACCTCATCTCTTGGAACCATTATCTCCTTCTCCATTATGCAACCATTTTTCACTTCGTAAGCACGACCTCTGGTGTCAACTGCATGCAGCAAACTATTACTTTGAAAATAGCTCTCTTCATTAAAAAAAGGTTCACTACTTCCATCCATTTTCCTAAAAACACTTTACAAAAGTTTGTTCTGTTCACTACTCTTTTCCTTTTGCTTTGTGATTTCAGTACATTAACCATTTTTTCTAATGTACGCATCCTATTCAAAATTAAAATGAATAGTTTCCTTTTTAATTCTAATGCCTTTGCTGCAATGGCTTCAATTTCTTTTTTTCTCTTATAAAACTTAGCCTTTTGCTTATATTTCTTCACATCCTTTATCAAATTGGACATAACTCTTCTCTGAAACATTTTTCTACGTATCTCTTTAAACGCTGTTTTTCTGTTTAAGTTAATCTTTTTAGTTGCAGAAGGTATATTTGCATTAACTAAATGCTCAATTTTTTCCTCTCCTTTTCTATTGAAAACATTCTTTCCAGTACAGACATTTTGTACATTTTTCCTTTTTTTGAATATGTTCTTTAAAAAATCTTTTGTTTGCTTACCAGAAGATTTTTTCTTTTTCCCAACATGAGCATCTCCAACTAACTTAGGTCCTCCAGTTGTCTTCAAATATAGGTTTTTTTTGTGGTCTTTCTTAACTCTGGATTTTGTAGGCATCTTAAATTTTGTTCACTGCTCTTCAGCAATACCTGAAAAAAACTAAAAAAAAAATCCTTTATTTTATTTAAATATATTACTACATTTTTTATGTTCTTTAGAAATCTTAAAATACTATAAACCCCTTTCCTATAAATGAAAATCACAATAACACCTTCACAAATTAAATTTCTAAAAATAATTCCTGTGTGCACACAAAGTCATGCTTTGAAATTAGGCAGAAAACGAAATTTCTTTGCCAATTGCAAAGCATACTTTCTACTACTTTTTAAGCAAGTGAAAAGTACTTTTACAGACTGACACATTATGAATCCACTTTTCAGATTCTTAAAAAAGCACATGTCCAAACTGCTTTTTCAGACCAGCACCATGTGTAACCTGGGTAACTGACTACACTCCAGCAAGGGCAACCAGCCTTAGTGATGCTGAATTTATTTCCATTACTGACTGAAACCTCAAACCCCACTCGCTTGTGAATACTGTGCATGATTCCACAGGGTAAGCAGCTGGGTGTGTGCTAAGAGTCTGCTTCTGCACCAAAAAATGGCTCCCTCTTTCCATCTAATGCAACTGTGAAATCACCAGAGCAATACGCAATAAATCTCTGCCTGTAATTCCTATATGCACACAGAGTCATGTTTTCACATTAGTCACAAAACGAAATTTCTTTGCCATTTTGAAAGCACACTTACTACTCTTTTTTTGGCAAGTGATAAACACTTGTACAGTCTGTCACATTTTGAATCCACTTTTCAGATTCTTAAAAAAGCACATGTCCAAACTGCTTTTTCAGACCAGCACCATGTGTAACCTGGGTAACTGACTACACTCCAGCAAGGGCAACCAGCCTTAGTGATGCTGAATGTATTTGCATTACTGACTGAAACCTCAAACCCCACTCGCTTGTGAATACTGTGCATGATTCCACAGGGTAAGCAGCTGGGTGTGTGCTAAGAGTCTGCTTCTGCACCAAAAAATGGCTCCCCCTTTCCATCTAATGCAACTGTGAAATCACCAGAGCAATACGCAATAAATCTCTGCCTGTAATTCCTATATGCACACAGAGTCATGTTTTCACATTAGTCACAAAACGAAATTTCTTTGCCATTTTGAAAGCACACTTACTACTCTTTTTTTTGGCAAGTGATAAACACTTTTACAGTCTGTCACATTTTGAATCCACTTTTCAGATTCTTAAAAAAGCACATGTCCAAACTGCTTTTTCAGACCAGCACCATGTGTAACCTGGGTGACTGACTACACTCCAGCAAGGGCAACCAGCCTTAGTGATGCTGAATGTATTTGCATTACTGACTGAAACCTCAAACCCCACTCACTTGTGAATACTGTGCATGATTCCACAGGGTAAGCAGCTGGGTGTGTGCTAAGAGTCTGCTTCTGCACCAAAAAATGGCTCCCCCTTTCCATCTAATGCAACTGTGAAATCACCAGAGCAATACGCAATAAATCTCTGCCTGTAATTCCTATTTGCACACAGAGTCATGTTTTCACATTAGTCACAAAACGAAATTTCTTTGCCATTTTGAAAGCACACTTACTACTCTTTTTTTTGGCAAGTGATAAACACTTTTACAGTCTGTCACATTTTGAATCCACTTTTCAGATTCTTAAAAAAACACATGTCCAAACTGCTTTTTCAGACCAGCACCATGTGTAACCTGGGTAACTGACTACACTCCAGCAAGGGCAACCAGCCTTAGTGATGCTGAATGTATTTGCATTACTGACTGAAACCTCAAACCCCACTCGCTTGTGAATACTGTGCATGATTCCACAGGGTAAGCAGCTGGGTGTGTGCTAAGAGTCTGCTTCTGCACCAAAAAATGGCTCCCCCTTTCCATCTAATGCAACTGTGAAATCACCAGAGCAATACGCAATAAATCTCTGCCTGTAATTCCTATATGCACACAGAGTCATGTTTTCACATTAGTCACAAAACGAAATTTCTTTGCCATTTTGAAAGCACACTTACTACTCTTTTTTTTGGCAAGTGATAAACACTTTTACAGTCTGTCACATTTTGAATCCACTTTTCAGATTCTTAAAAAAGCACATGTCCAAACTGCTTTTTCAGACCAGCACCATGTGTAACCTGGGTGACTGACTACACTCCAGCAAGGGCAACCAGCCTTAGTGATGCTGAATGTATTTGCATTACTGACTGAAACCTCAAACCCCACTCGCTTGTGAATACTGTGCATGATTCCACAGGGTAAGCAGCTGGGTGTGTGCTAAGAGTCTGCTTCTGCACCAAAAAATGGCTCCCCCTTTCCATCTAATGCAACTGTGAAATCACCAGAGCAATACGCAATAAATCTCTGCCTGTAATTCCTATTTGCACACAGAGTCATGTTTTCACATTAGTCACAAAACGAAATTTCTTTGCCAATTTGAAAGCACACTTACTACTCTTTTTTTTGGCAAGTGATAAACACTTTAACAGACTGACACATTATGAATCCACTTTTCAGATTCTTAAAAAAGCACATGTCCAAACTGCTTTTTCAGACCAGCACCATGTGTAACCTGGGTGACTGCATACACTCCAGCAAGGGCAACCAGCCTTACTGATGCTGTATGTATTTGCATTACTGAGTCCAACCTCAAACCCTTAAAGTATTCTTTATTTTTACCAGTACACCTTAATTTATCGTGAAAACATAGTCCATATTATTTTACATGTTCCTCACATTTAAATTTCTCCCAAAACAGAAAATAATAAACACAACTTCAACAAAAGGAATTCCATTTCTATTATTCATTTCTTAATTTACCATATACATCCCCTCTCAAACTCTAAACTCACCTTTAAAATTAGTTAGCTGTGAAAGAAATGTGGCACTCAAACAGCAGATTATCAGAGCCAGGATCTCTGTTCTTTACACCTCTCTCCTCTCAGCAGAACCAGATAATGGCAAACTTTCCCTCTCTTTTTCCACACATATACATGTTAATTTCAAATCTCAGTGCTTCCCCCTTTTTTTCAAATGTAATCACACATTTCTATTGGTTGAAAACCAACCCTTTTCCAAAAGTACCCTTCCCCCAACTTGACTTCTGCCTAGTACCCTTCCCCCAACTTGACTTCTGCCTGCTACCATAGCAACAGCTCATGGAACACTGCTGTGTGGAGTTAGGTCAGAAGTTCACCAAACAATGTTTTAATTCCACAGAGCAAGACTGCTTGACTTTTCAAACCTAACAGCAAATCCATAGTACTGTTCTTTGGTAACACATTTTTTTGTACCAATACAAAACATGCTTCGATTAATTTACACATACAGCCTAGTTTTTATTCTAGAATGGTATGAAACAGCCAATCAGTTCTTTTTTTTATGAAAAAAATATGTATGCCTCCATTTCCAAACTGTCTTTCATTTCTTTTTACCATTCTACTGAATTACACCTCCTGAGTGCATCCAGTTCTCCTTTGAAGATGTTCACAGTGTGGATTGTAGGGCACAGCTATGTCTTCTGGAGTGAAAAGTATGCAGAGAAAACAGATATGGTGAGAGAACTTGCTTTGCCAAATGTAGACATTAAATGGATTGGTCAGAGAGGGTTAAAGTGGCACCAATTGATGCCATTGGTGAAATCCTTCATGCAAATCCAACACCCTGACCTCATAATAGTGCACTGTGGTGGCAATGACCTAGGCACTTTGACTGGGGTAGGTCTGGAAATGCTTATGAAGGACACCTTTGCACAACTGTTTTCACTTTTCCCTAAAACTGCCTTTGTGTTTTCTAACATATGCCAAAGGCAAAAATGGAACTGGTCCAATCATTTCTGTCCGCATATTGACAAAGCAAGAAAGCACGTCAACAAATCTGTTTCTGCTTTCCTCCGTGACTATGGTATGGGTTCCATTTACCACAACAACTTGCGTTACGACATGCAAGACATTTATAGAGGAGATGGTGTGCACTTCAATGATGAAGGGAACAGAGTCTTCCTCTTGAACCTTAGACTCTGCATCGGTACTTACTTGTAGGTACCACTAAAAAATCACTTCATAAACACAACGGCTCTTTTTAGAGCCCCCTAATATCTAAACTCTTAAATCTGCATTTCATTTCTTTTATTTTATTTTTTTTCTACCGTACGCGTACGTTGAGCTTACCGTACGCGTACCCCGCGATTTTTTTTAAAATCAATAAATGTTTTCTTTGTACTTTTCTGTCCTTCTTTGACCCCCTTACAAATGTTAGGGGGTCTGTAACTCTCCTCCTTGCCCCCTTTTCAAGATATCACTCTTTTTTTTCTGAGTGAAACACACGAAATGGCGGCCGCCGCTTCCTGGTTTCGAACGATTCGAATGTTTACTAAGATCTAAGAGCCAATCAGAATCGCGCTCGCGCACGCCACCGTACGCGTACGGTAAGCGCACCGTAAGCGCACCGTAAGCTGGCTCAGATATATATATATTGATTTAAAGGCTATTTTCTCAGAATCTACTGAACAGATTTACACCAAACCTACAAAAGGCACTTCCTTGACCTGAGGACTACCTCTCTGCCAAATTTCTAGTAATTCTGTTCAGCCGTTCGGGCTGTAGCTGTGTCTAAAGGTCCTATGGAAAAATGCATGGAAAAAACGCGTTTTGGGACCCCCCTTTTATCTCAGCCCCTGCTTGACGAATCCCCCCGAGACTTTCAGGGTAGGAGCGGAGCGTAGCGCCCCACCTATTTTGAAAAATTCGCGAGGATTCGTCGACCGGCGCCAAAGTTATTCAAAATAGAATGTTGCGGATTTCCTATGGAAACAGGGTCCTAACTATAACTACCTACTGGCGACCGCCAGTAGGTAATATGTAAACATATATATAATCTGCATATCTATATAAATACAAATATAAATGCATGCATACATATACATATATGCATACATTTGCATGTTATGTACATGAAAGTTTGAAAAACACTAATACAAGCAAAGCTAAAAAGCCACCTAATTACAAACAGAATTGCTTTAACTTAAACGAGGGCGAGACCTATTGCATTTTCAATGCTTGCTTACTTTGGTTCCATCAAGAAGGCATTCAGATGTGTCACACATTTGCCATAAATTCAGAATGTTAGCACTCTAGTTGCTCATTAGATCACTGTAGTAAAGTTACTGCTCACCAGGGAAGTCTGCTGCTGGTATTCAAAGTGCATGTTTCAGTCTGCATGTCAGAATTTTTTAATGAAATAGTAGAGGATTTGAGAAGTCACTCAAAATGCGCCCTAATTTTTCTTTCTGCAGCACTAATCATAATTTCTATGACAAAATGAACCCCCTCATTTTGTTCCTTTTTAAATTCAATATTTTAAGAGTTACCACCTTTTTTTCCAATGAAGATGGCTTCAGGTGTGCCATATGTTTGTCATAAGTAGGACTGTAGCGCTCTAGTTATTCTTTAGAACACTCTAGAAAGCTGCAGTAGAACACAAAGGAATCATCTGACAGTCTCTGCCCTTGTTGGATGTACATGTTTTACTGAGAATGTCAGACTTCATTCTCACATGACTGAGAAAGATAATGTGAATTTACAGAAAATATGCTCTCAGTTTAGCTTATAGATCACCTTCCAAACCTCTGTGGGGAAAGCATGAAAACATAGTTTTCTCTAAAACATGATTCATGATATCCCAGCAGAAGGCTTTTTCACATGGTAAAATCACCTTAGAACACACCACAATTCCTAAAATTAGCATGGTACCATCAACAAATGATTTATAATGTAACTAAAGTCTTAAAACCTTCCATTAACTGCAATGCTTTTTAATGAGGTGCTATCATGTATATTGGTCCCAAGATGGCTGCCAACACTTCTTGGATGAAGTGCTGACAGCCAATCAGATCTCACGATGAAATGTGTGGTTAGCCGCCGTCCAGATATATATGTGATGTTATTTTTGATTTTCTCAAACTACTGAACGGATTTACACCATTTAACAAAAAGGCACGACTCCGAACCAAGGGCTACTTTTTTGCCAAATTTGGTGTTATTCCGTTTAGTAGTTCGGGCTGTAGCTGCGACTAAAGGTCCCCATGGAAAATTGCATGGGGAAAACATGTTTTGCGACCCCCCTTTTTTCTCAGCCCCCGCTTGACGAATCACCCCGAGACTTTCAGGATAGGAGCAGATCGGAGCGGGCCACAAGTTTTGAATCTTTCGCGAGGATTCGTCAACCGGCGCCAAAGTTATTCCAAATAGAATGCTGCGGATTTCCTATAGATAATAGGTCCTAACTACAACTACCTACTGGCGACCGCCAGTAGGTAATATATATATATATATATATATATATATATATATATATATATATATATATATATATATATATATATATATATATATGTGTAAATTCACTGAAAAAACCATAGGTGTCGGGGAATTGATAGTTAGTTGGACATTTCACTCAGGCAAAACCATAGAAATTCCGCCGTTATAGTTAGTTGAGCTAACTATAACTCGCGCCCCCGCAATGCACTGCTGATGACGTCACATATTACATCATTCATGACATGGTCAGTGACATCACTGATGACATCTCAAATGACATCACTGATGACATCATCCAGTGAATGTGTTTTTCTTTAAAATTTTAATGTGTATTATATATATACCAAGCTGCATTGAAGAATGAGTGGATGCATAAGTGTTTGGATGGAGGATTTAGTAGGTGTGTGACTTACTGTTTAAGTGAGTGATTACATGTGTCTTACTGAATACATGGGTTAGTGACTAAACTGTGTGAATGTCTGTATCAGTCTGTCTGTTGTTGTTTAACCTGCTGCATTAGTTGGTCAGTAGCTCCACGGGTATCTATATGGGTTATTGATTAGTTGCCTGAGTTATTGTATGGGAGACTGAATGTGTGTGGTTGGATGGGGGATGCGCTACTCTGTGCATAGATGTGTGAGTGGTTAATTGACTGGGTGTATGACTTTAAGAGTGCATGTGGAAACAGTTGTATGGGTGAGTGAGTGTATGTATGGATGTGTTGGTGAGTGACTGGATGTCTCAGTGGTAGATGTCCAAGTAAGTACAAAAGTAAAAGGCAGTATATGTGAGAGGTGGAGTATATGAATGTCTATACGTGAGAGTCAGTGATTGTGAGAGTGGCTGTATGGATGAGTGTATACTTGATTTACTGGCACATGCATCAAGCAAAAATCAACTCGCAAAAATACCGAATTGCTAAAATCACCCGTTAGCGAGTGGCAAACAACGAATCCCAATGCATCAACACCAATTGCGAAAAAATAAAGAATCGCAAAATAAATCCCCGTTAAAATAAAGAATCGCAAAAAACCTCCCCTTAAAATAAAAGACTCGCAAAATAACCACACCAAACAGGAATTCTACCAGGTGGCCCAATTCCCCACTGTCATAGGATGCATTGACTGCACGCATGTCCCCATCTGTCTACCCTCAGCCAATGAGTACATCTTCCGTAACAGAAAGTCCTAACACTCCATCAACGTGCAGGTCGTGTACGATGCCAAGCACATCATCACGGACATAGTGGCACAATTACCAGGAAGCACACACGACTCCTATTTATTCAGACACAGTGGCATCCACAGGCGTCTGCTCAATGGAGAATTCGGAGAGGGACTCCTGCTTGGTACGTACACATACCTATTCATAACATCTGCATCACACATGTATCATCATGACTGACGTTAAGCCTTTGCTTCTATCCTGTAGGTGACAGTGCATACGCCCTGCGGGAATATATCCTCACCCCCTACATCAACCCAGCAACACCACAGGAGCAACGCTACAATGCGGCCCACATAAGCACCAGAAATGTGATTGAGAGGACATTCGGGATCCTGAAGAGTCGCTTCCGGATCTTACATAAGACTGGTGGTGGCTTGCAATATAAACCAGACACCTGCTGCAGGATTGTAGCAGTATGTGCAATGCTGCAAAACATTGCAACCAGAAGGGGGATACCCATAGAGGTGGACAGGAATGACAACTACCGGGATGACCAACCACCCGCACCACACCGACAGTCACACGTTCCAAACACAGCTGAAGGTCGAAGGAGGTGGACATACATCACACAACATCATTTCAGAGCCAGGTAAGAATGAGCCATGACAATATCATTAGTAGTGCTACTGTTTAATTCACAGGATCACTGATGTATGTAATGTTACACAGAAATGCAAATTAGAGTTCCCCCACACATCGTGGGCCAAAACATGACCGTTGGATTCACGGGAGTGCAAAAGCAAAATTAAATTGGGCCATGGTTACCCCACCATGGTCAGGGATGCAGGACAGAATGTCTAGTGGCTCTTCCCACGAACACCCAGCCTCCTATCGTGTGTCTCCTCCACCTCACCACACTGTGTCTCTGTGGCTGTGGAGCAGCGCAAACTGGTGCAGGTCTCCATCACCGAGACGCTGCTTACACTGGATGCAGCCTCACTGCCATCCTCCCCTCCCAAGATGCTGCCACTGAATGTCCCTGACTGCAAGTGTTCCACTGCAGTGGTCACCTGGCCTAAGGCCTTCGCTATGTCACCACAGTAATGTCCTAGGTCCACCTGCAGTGACACAGAGCGGCGGGACAACACAGCAGTGCTGTTGCAGAGCTTTGTGATGGCCCTGGTCGATGCTGCGGAATGGAGCAGGTTATACCTATGCCTCCGGCGCTCGCTGTGTTGTGCTGCTCAGATGGAACGGGTGAGCTCCTGGAGGTTGTCACTAATGTCCTTATTGCCCTCTGCCACAACTGTGGTCATGTGCCGCACTGCGTCAGTTAGAGTGCACATATGTTTTGCAAGACGTGAAATGTTGAGGTTCATTGTCCCCATGTGTCTCCCCTGCAGGCGCTGAACACGCAGCATCTGAGCCTCGACTCCACCATAAATGTTCCTTGCCTGGTCGGCTCCCTCGGCAGTACTGCGCATGGACCTGCGCCGCTGCGTGACTGTGCCACGTGCTGGTGGGGGTGCTGGCGGTGTGACACCTGTAGGACTTGGCCCAGTTGTGGGTGCAGGACTCGGGCATGCTTCCATCACCTGCAGGGAGGGGACTTGTGCCCTGCTTCTTGGTGGTTTTGTCGCAGGTGTTGGTGGTTGTGGTGGTGGTGGTGGTATTGTTGCTGGTGGAGGTGGGGATTGACCCTCCTGCGGAGTGTCGCCATTGGAATCAGCCGGTGTTTCGGAGATGATGAGGCGCTCACTATCATCCGAATCCCCAGGAGATGCATCTGTGTATGAAACAGTGCATGGTTAGTTATTTTGGTGACTACATCTGTTTGTCATTCTGCATTTATGTCCTACAATGAATTACATTATTTGACTCTATGTTGGTCCTGTACTGCTGATCTAATTTTTTTTGCATTTGTGACTATACATGCACACTTTGAAGACATGACTACGACTCCCATGATGCAATACTGATGTGAGGGCATATGTGTTATGCACTTCTGCCTGCTCACTGTGATTGACCTGGGGGGATGGGGATGGGTATACGATACGCAGCGTATGGGCGCAGGCATGCATCTTACCTTGTTCAGTGGTGGCTGCGCCGGAGGTGTCCATCTGCGTGACTCCGACAACTGCCTCTGGCTCAATGGTCCCCTCGACGAGCTTCTCCAGGGCAGTGTTTGCAGGTACTGTGGATGCCCCCCCTCCTGTGCCATCTGCCTCCTTGACCCTTTCTGCAATTCTTTCCTTGGCCCTCTTCCTGAGGTCATACCACCTCTTCTTGAGGTCGTCGATGCTGCGGTGCGTCACTCCCACAGCATTCACCCCCTCCCTGATGCGCAGCTTCGGGCACCTTGAGTGACATCTTGCCAAACAGCTTGTCATGCTTGCTGCTCACCCCCTCAATCAAGTGCTCCAGTTCCCTGTCAGAGAACTTTCTCTTCCTCTTCCTGGGCGTGTCTGCAGTGCCTGGTGCATCCTTGTCCATCCTGGATGAGGGTAGGGTGGATTGTTTCAGAGAGAGGATTCTCTTGCCTCAGCCTGTGTGCTCTGCCTCCTCCTGTGAGCTCCTCAGGCCAGTGAATGAGGGTGGGCCTGCTTGACTTTTTGGTTGTGATGTCATCAGCCCGCTCCTGGAGCGACCCGTTCTTTGCGAATTCGCTAATACCGAACTCTCTAATACCGATTTCGGTAATAACGAACTCGCTAATTGCTAATCGGTATTTTCAGTACTCGCTATTGTGTAATCGGTAATTATTAGCGATTTTTAAGGAATCGCTGAAAATTACCGAATCTGTTCATGCATTCCGAAATGCGATTCCTTATTATCGATTCCTTATTTCTCGCTAATAAGGATTCGCTTTTCGGGATGTTGATGCATGTGCACCTTAGTGATTATATAAGAGGGTAAGTATGCGTTAGTATCTGTATGAATAAATGAGGTGGTGTGTGTATAACTGTGTAGGTGAGTAAATGGAACTGTGATTGATTCTTTGCATGACTGACTAGGATGAGTGCATGACTGACTAGGATGAGTGGTGGTGTGTGAGTGTCTGTATAGGTGTATGAGTGCATATGATACTGTTGTATTGATCAGTGACTACATGTATGAATGGTTGTATGGGTGAATGAGTGGATGTGTGTGTAGACCTAGGAATCAGTGAGTGCATTTGTAGTAACTGGTATTGGTGTGTCGATGGTTTTGAAAATGGTAGTCTGTATTTTACAGGGGGTGTATCAAAGGTTATATTAGAGTGTGAGGAGGTGCATCAGATTGTCACGTGGATGATGTCATCAGTGACGTCATCAGTGATGTCACTGACCATGTCATGAATGATGTAATATGTGACATCATCAGCAGTGCATTGCGAGGACGCGAGTTATAGTTAGCTCAGTTCAGTGAAATGTCCCAACTAACTATAACGTCCCTGAAACCTATGGTTTTTTTCAGTGAATTTCAAAGGTTTTTTAAATGCTAATTTGTAACTATAACATCCCTGAAACCTATGGTTTTTTCAGTGAATTTCAAAGATTTTTTAAATGCTAATTTGTAACTATAACGTCCCTGAAACCTATGTTTTTTTTCAGTGAATTTCAAAGGTTTTTTAAATGCTAATTTGTAATTATTTTCTTCTTTAAACCTATCATTTTTTCAGTGATTTTAAATTATCACTTCATTGTCAACCTAGTGAAAACAGCCAATATCCCCAGTTTTCCAGCAATAGCTTCCAAAAAAAAAAAGAATTGTCACAAATGAGAACAACAGCTAACGGTAATAATAGACAGAGTAGACGTCCCCGTGCAAGAATTAACATAAAAGCACCAGTTCCCGATATTTTCAAAGAGCAGCCAAATCTGGGGTGCGATCCGAAAACAGGGAATAAGCCACATTTGCAGTAGGTATCTAACATCTGCATTTTACTGGTGTAAACCAGGATGACTACCTACAATGTGAATAGGATCGCAGCCCAGAATCACATCTGAAGCGCAACATATGTCATAGAGTTATTGATCACGCAGCTCAAACACCCATGAAGGCCACAACACTGCCACCAGCCTCAGGATGTCCTCCCCGGACACTCCCCTCCCTACTACCACCGAGGCAGCACAGAACAGAACAGGACAGCGGACCTTCCAAAAACGGCCTGGTCCCTCAGCCACACAATACTTGAATGTTGGTAGATATGGCAAGCAAATATGTGTGAAGGACGCAACTCATCCATCAATAATAATAATGCACACAATACCAAGTGTAGCGGTGATGTGCTGGACAGACCTCACTATACAGATCTTAAACCTCTCCATCAGTACATATACTGCTGGTGCTTGTAGTGTTTTGGACAGTGGGCGCAACAATGTCAGACAGTGGGGAAGATCTCAGTCAAGTACCTGTGTCGTTGTCCCCTGTAAGCGGAAGCGCATTGGGCTGGTCCAACGTACGCCACTCCAGCGTAGGAGTATGAATAAATAAGCCGGGGCTCTGGGTGTGGTTCACTTGTGAACTGTGAAGACCAACGAGTGTGCCAGAGCGGCGGGCCTCCCCCTGCCATGTGGCTGCCACCATGACTGCGGGCCTCCTTGACACAGGCCCCCTGCGAACACAGCGGCACAGCACCGCAGACTTATGTCTGTACAGACTACTGCCTTCGATCTACACTGCGGACAGCAGGGATCACAATTCAGATTGAGTGGCGATTGCAGATGACGCAGTCCAGTAGGCAAGACACATTGCTCCCAGTGCGGCCCGCCCAGACCACGCATCATCGCAAGAGTCTAGTAGGCAACTAACTACAGCGTCCCTGAAAACCTACACAATATCCTTTTAGTATCTTTGCTTCAAGAACTTCTTTTATATCAGTTATAGCTTTACTACAATGACCAAATTCATCTTGCAAGTCCAAATGAACACTACATGTCAGTCTACACTGCGGACAGCAGAGCTCATATTTCAAATTCAGTTTTGATTTATTAATTGCAGAGTGAACTGTACTCTATGTCCTCAGCGTTTGTCAGGAGGAAGTGGCAAAAAGGATTTCTTGATGTGTGAGCTGACTACTGCCTTCGATCTACACTACGGACAGCAGTGTCAGGAACGGCAAGCGTTGCGCCTACCTGGGACTTCATATCCCAGAAAGCCCTGCTATGTGGGGGGGTGGAGTCATGTCCTTGAATAGGACGCAATACACCTGGTAGGCGTGCGTTATACTGGATTGCGAGCCTGTCGCGTTTCAAACCCGGAGATCAAGAGAGGCAGACGTGCAGTCGCGTCTGTTTCACAGACTTTGTTTTTTCCTTCCTGGATTTCGGCAACCCCTGTGGATGTTTCCAGCCCACGCAGTGCAGGGCGGGAGAAGAGCCATAGCGGATGCTCGGCACTTCATCAAGGCACTGGAAGCTGAGGGGAGAAGAGCCGTCGCGAATGCGCGATGTCTCATCATTGCACCGGAGACCAAGGGGACTGAGGAAGGACTTTGGTTTCCATACCACGGTGTAGCCGGCATGGGTGAGAACTCGGTGCTGCCAAAAAAAAAAAACCTGCGTTCTGAGGTAAGAGCCTATGACAGTGGATTGCCTTGTGAGCAAAGAGGTTTTGGATTGAGTTATTTTCCCTCTGCAGGGTGAGATCTCTTTTGGTTATCTGTTACCTTATTGCGCAACGGAGGGATGCGCTTTCACCACCTTCATCTATCACACACCAGGAGTGCAAGACTTTGTACCTTTGTGTTTGTCCCGGAATAAAGCTCCGATGTAGGAGCTTGATTTAGTATGTTTTCTAAGGAACTTGGGAAAGGAAGAGAAATTCACTTGTGTTGTTAACGAGTGATCACCCTCTTGGGTGTTTTTGGAACCGAGAATATTTTCTGTGTTCTGGTAGACAGACACTTCCTATCTATCGATATCTCTGTCAGAGACTTCCTTTGTTATAGCCTTTTGGGTATGGAGTGAATACCGTATTGTGGAGCATAGGGAGAAGACAGCTTTGTGTTGTGAGACATGTCAGGTACGGGATCACCTAGTGAGACTCATTTGAGTGTAGTGTTGCATGCCATTGTATTTTTCATCGTGCTGTTCTTTGTTTTACAGATTCTACTCCCTGATGTTCCCTTCCTTTCTCTTCCCTCACTTGATCACCCTAATTCTCTGTGCAGTCATTGTAGGAGTTGGGGATGTGAAGGGGTGGACCCCTTATTGCATCGCACGAATCCTGAGGAGTACCCGTCTTCGTACAGGATCGTTACAAGCAGGGCTCACCATTCAGATCATGTCACGATTACAGATGACGCAGTCCAGTAGGCAAGAGACATTGCTCCCAGTGCGGCCGGCCCGCACCAAGCATCATCGCTGGCTGCGCACACGCTGAATGCTTCTGATGCCCCTACCTCAGTGCAGCACAGCTCATGCACCCTTTCTGATACAATATTTTGTGTATAATTTCACATCTGCTGTCCTACCTCAGTGTATCTCAAGTCATTAACCCTTTACGGTAGAATCTTTTCTGTATGGTTTCATATGTGGTACCAGTCCCTTACTGCAGCACAAATCATTGACCCTTCTGATTGAATCTCTGTCTCTAACCCAATCATTACTGTTGTACTTGTTGCCAGCACCAACAATTCCCGGAGGGTTGGCTTACAATCACCCCACACGCATCCACTCCAGATGTCACTGGACATGTGACCCTGGTAATAAAAAGGAGTCGAGCGCACGTGCCCGTACCCAGTTCCACTATCTATCTGTGTCCGTGTGTTCATTATGTATGCAACATGCTGCCCCTAGGCCCTACCACATCACATAGTGCTCTGAACAGCGTATGCAACCATCTTACCTTTGACAGTGGGAGAAAACTTTAGTTATGTAACTTTGTCTTGGTCATTGTAAAAGTACGTACGTAGAGACTGCATCATTAGACTGCAAGCAGAGTGTATAGTGAATTTATAAGTGCGTGAGGATCATCACAGTGATTGTATAAGTACATATGTTGGCGCAGCCTAACTCCGACAACAAGCTTGTCTTTAATTGGCTGCCTTCCATGTGCCAAAAATGGAAACTTCATTTTTCCATGGCCCTGTATTGCTACAGCTGCAACACTACACTGAATGTGCAATAAACATTCATATCCACACAGATGTCTCATGTCCACCTTCTTTCTTGTGCGGAACTATGGATGAATATAGGGTCAGTAATTCCCCGTGCCTTCCATGTTGGCCATATTGTTGGACTTGGCTCACAGAGTGACACTTTGGCTTTTGCAACCCGAGTGACGGTAGCACCCCAACACGGACACCATTGCCACAGCCACTCCCTCACGGCTGGTATACACCCACATCACACCCATCCAGCACAGGCGTCACAGGACACGTGCCCCTGCTAATATAAAAGACCGGGTGCACGTGCACAATGCCATTTTAAAGTTTAGAATACATGGCTTCACTTCTCACTGTGTTAGTAGCACCGCAACCACTGAGGGGGTGTACAACCTGCGATGATGATAGGTGCACTAGTATGTCCTCTGCCATGGCCATATCAAGAAGCAGTACCCAATGTGAGATCTATTACCTTCCAGAATGGAGCTGCATGATGTGGAGGGTGCCGTGACCGCGTAAAGGTGAGCAGCGAGGCCTGGGTGTAAAGCGGCGCGCAGGTTCCTCTGGGTGGCGGAAGTGCATGTGGTGCAGCAGCCTGGATGCAGAAAGGCTATACAGCGATTTAGGCGTAGGAAGTCATATATACCCTGCCATTACCCTTTCTTATTGCATTTTGAACACGTTTTCCATTAGCAGGACAGTTTTTACAGTCGGCCAAATGTCCGTCGCTCCCACATCTGTAGCAAAGTAGTTGAGTATTTCTTTTTTCATACTTTGTACCCTTAAATTTACCATAACATTTTACAGAACTTTCCTTTCTCTGTCTTTTTTTTTAAAGAGGTAAGGTGTGTTGGGAGCTTTGAAGCATGCAGACACGAGCGTGACATTCCTCTCACAGCTCGTAGCTGCCTCGCGTCGCTTTGGGAATGTTATGTTTTGAATGTGAGAAGGTTGGGAGGTAGAAGTTAATGGGGGTTCAGTCATTCTTGCTGCTTACAAAACATGTTCAAAGGATTAAACCACATCAAGAGAATTACTGTCTCTGTCTTTTCATTCCTGCATACTGGTCTTTCCTACAATTACTAATTCTGTACTATCTTTCAGATGTGGGAGCTTGAGGGTGCACTATGTCCCGGCACGTGGTTGGAGACACACTGGTGACACAAAGGTGAGCTGCGAACATTTTCTCTGCTATCACACTCTCACTCTTTCTCTCTCTCTCTCTCTTCCTCTCTCCTTTGATGGACGCATGACTTACAATCTTATCTTGCTTTTTATCCATCTGATTCACAAATTTATGTCCCCCCCCAATACCACCAGAGCTGAACACTTGTAGAACCTGCGATGATGCATGGCCATCGTGGCAATCAACACCCATTCTGAATTGTGAGCTCAGTTGACCGCGTGTACTGAGGCTGAGGAGGTTCCTTCGGCACGTGGTCGACTCTCTTCGACACACGCCGGTGGCGGAAGGTAAGCAGAGAGGCTTGTTTGTGCAGCAGCGGGCACTCACCTCCGGCCAGTGGGAGTGGATGTGGTGCAGCAGCCTGGATGTGCAGCGGCAGCTCCGGATAGTGGGAGTGCATGAGGTGCAGCAGCCTGGGTACGCAGTGACTGTTATACACCTTTGGGCAGTGCAAGTGTATGGGCTACAGCAGACTGGGGACCATAATGTCAAGAACAGCGATAACATTATCACCACTTTAGCGGCAGGAAACTGCCGCTAAAGCTGCGATAAATGGCTTGATAATATGCCCTTGAGAATTCCCATAGAAGCCCAGGTTCTGGTGTGAACGACATCAAACCTGGGCTTCTATGGGAATTCCCGAGGGCATAATTTCAAGCCCCTTATCGCCGCTTTTGCGGCAGTTTCCTGCCGCTAAAGCGGCGATAATGTTTATCGCCGTTCTTGATAATATGGCCCTGGGTGCACAGCAGCTGTTAGACACCTCTGGGCAGTGGAAGTGGATGGGATGCAGCAGCCTGGGTGCGCAGAGCCAAAACAGAGAATTACGCATGTGCACTTGTATATAGTCTGCAATTACTAATTCTATACTATCTTTCAGATAACTAAACATGAGGGTGCAGTATGTCCCGGCACGTGGTTGGAGACACACCGGTGACACAAAGGTGAGCTGCAAAGATTTTCTCCAGTGTCAACACTCCCTCTCCATCTCTTCCTTTCTCTCCCTCTTACACATTCTCTCTTTCTCTGTCTCTTCCTCTCTTTCTCATTCTTTCTTTCTCTCACTTCCTCTCTCTCTCTCTTCCTCTCTCTCACACTGTGTGTCTCTTTTCCTCTCCTTCACACTGTTTCTTTCTCTCTTCCTTGTATGTCACTCTTTCTTTCTTTCTTTCTGAATATTTCTCTCTACCTTTTTTTGCAGAGTTT
Source organism: Triturus cristatus (assembly GCF_964204655.1). Lineage (NCBI taxonomy): Eukaryota > Metazoa > Chordata > Amphibia > Caudata > Salamandridae > Triturus > Triturus cristatus. Next base: position 300,920,495 of record NC_140588.1, read on the forward strand.
TATATAGCACGAACTTGACCCGAATCGGGTATCAGAACACTTTACATAGCACCAGTTACGTAAGTGATTTGCCCAGAATCACAGGATGTTCAGCGTCATTGCTGAGACTCGAACCCAGTTCCCCAGATTTGAGGTCGACCGCCCTAGCCGTTAGGCCAACTCCTCTCTCTCACTCTTTGTCTCTCTCTCTTCCTCTATCTCACTCTTTCTCCCTCTCTCTTCTTCTCTCTCTCTTCCTCTCTCTCACACTGTTTCACTCTTTCTCTCTTCCTCTCTCTCACTCTTTCTCTCTTGGTCTTCTTCTCTCTCTCTCTTTCTCTCTATCTCCTCTCACACTGTTTCTCTCATCCTTGTATCTCTCTCTCACTCTTTCTCTCTTTCTCTGTCTTCCTCTCTGTCTTATTCTTTCTTCCTGTTTTCCTCTCTCTTTCTCTTTCGCTCTCTCTCTCTTCCTCCCTCTCTCACTCTTTCTCCCTCTTCCTCTCTCTCACACTGTCTCTCTCTTTCTATCTTCCTTGTATCTCCCTCTCCCTCTCTTTCTCTCTCCTTTGCTGGACGCATAACTCACCATTTTATTTTTATTTTTGTCTTGCAGGCTGTGATTCACAAATTGTCGAGGGATGACACGCCATGGCTGTAAATAGTTTTATTTGTTGTTGTTTTCTTTAAATAAAATATTTTACACACATAGTTTTATTTGTTGTTGTTTTGTTTTAATAAAATGTTTTATATGTAAATCCATACATGACTAAGATTCTTATTTGTCCAACCTCACAAGCATCTTTTTTATTAAAACTGCAACACCAGCCAATTTCTAATGCTTCACTTTTAAAAACGTTCCTGTCACATTTGTTTGTGGGGGGGTGAGCGGGGATGGCGGACAAGCAGCTGCTGCTGGGGGATGGCGGAGTACTGTTGGGTGTCTAACCTGCATCATCTTTGCCTCCACTGCATCTCTTCTCAGAGACCTGCAAACCGGTGGCCTGGCTCGTAAAAGTGTGGGCCCAAGAAGTCGCACCGGAAGAGCTGCGAGCCCACCAGTGGTTCGCAGAGGGAGACTTGCCGGCCCAAGATGGTTGTTGACAGTATGCTAGTAATGTGGGAAGAGGGTGCGTTAGCTGTGAGAGGCAGCATGAAAGGTGTATCTCTCACAAACAGAGCGCCAATATGTTTTCAGAAATGCCTCAGACAGATGACAGCTGACGGACTGAATCACAAAATGGCTTTTCAATGCCCATATAGTAAGACTTTTGAACAGTTCGTGCCCAGGCTCGCAGAGGGACAACTGCGGCCCATCCGCTCTACTCACAGAGGCAGAACTACAAGCCATCTGCTCCCAAAGGAACAGCAGCGTAGTAGCTCGCAGAGGTACAGGCACAGCAGCGTACTAGCTCGCAAAGGTAGACAGCTGTGAGCCGACGGACTGGCTTCTAAAGGCATACCTCCGAAGTGGTGATGTTGGGCACAGGGAACGTGAAAGGGTTATCTTCCCACTAGTGTCCTGGAGTGGAAGTCGTACTGCCTGGTGCTCACCTGTTTCTCCTTTATTGGTAATAAATGTTAAACCTTCACTGCGTCAAAATCTTCATTACACAGAGCTCCGCTATATTAAATTGCCCCAGAACCTTTCTTTTATATTTTCACTCGATGCGAGGCACAATATGGCTGTTAACACTTCCTGGTTTCAAGTGTTAGCAGCCAATCAGAGGACACTTCCTGCTTTGAAGAGTTAGCAGCCAATCAGAAGCAAGCTCGTGCTCGAGAGTAAGGCACCGACCAGATATATGTATAGTTTTTCCCTTTAGTATCTCAAAAACTACTGAACGGATTTACACCATTTCAACAAAACCGCGCTTTCTGGACCAAGACCTTTCTCCCTGCCAAATTTGGCATAATTCAATCAGCAGTTTGACCTGTGGTCTTGTCTAAAGTTTCCTATGGAAAATCCATTGAGAAAACACGTTTTCACCCCCCCTTTTTTCTCAGCCCCCCCCTTCACCAATCACCCCAAAACTTTCAAGATAGGTGCTGATCAAAAAAGAGAAACTTTAAGGAAAACTTCGTAAAGAATCGTCAAACGATGCCAAAGTTATAAGGGGGGCCATGCATCCCCCCTCCCAACATGAGTGAAGCCCCGAGACTACGGGGACCCCACCGGGCACCCGTAGCCCCAGCGAGCCCCCGCTATTATTTTTTAATAAATGCCCCCGGGACCTACCCACCCCGGGGTCTCATTAAAATAAAACATGGGAACTCGCGACCCCAGCGCGAATTACGCTGATTTAAAAAAAGAAAATTTGTGGGGCCCTGGTGGTGACCAGGCCTAGGGGGTCAAGGTGTTTCTACTCTGCCCCCTTCTCTTGTTTTATACCTTTGTTTCTCTGTTTTCTACCGACTCGCTTCTACCAAGCCACAAGATGGCTGCCAACACTTCCTGGTTTGGAGTGTTGGCAGCCAATCACAGTGAAGCTCGTGCATGGGACTTAGGCTCTGCCCACATATCGAAACTTTTATTTTTCTAATTTCTCAGCAACTACTGAACGGATTTACACCATTTAAAAAAAGGTTGCTTTCTGACCCACACACTACCTTTGTGCCAAATTTGGGGTAATTCCGTTCAGTAGTTCAGTAGTTTCAGCTGTAGCCTTGCACAAGGTTTCCTATTGGAAATTGATTTTTTCACTCTTATTTTTTGAATTTCTCAAAAACTACTGAACGGATTTACCATGGTGTAATTCCGTTTGGCAGTTCGGGCTGTAGCTCGATGCAAAATTTCCTATAGAAATTAACATGGGGAAAACATGTTTTGGGACCCCCCTTTTTTCTCAGCCCCCGATTGATGAATCAGCCCCAAACTGTCAGTGATGTAATTTGAGATATCATCAGTGATGTCATTAGTGATGTCACTGACCATGTCATGAATGATGTAATATGTGACGTCATCAGCAGTGCATTGCGGGGGCGCAAGTTATAGTTAGTTCAACTAACTATAACGGCCGAATTTCTTTGGTTTTGTACGAGGGAAATGTCCAACTAACTATAACATCCCTGAAACCTATGGTTTTTTCAGTGAATTTATATGGTTTTTTAAATGCTAATTTCTAACTATAAGCCAAGGTCCCTGAAACCTAGGGTTTTTTTCAGTTTATTTCAAAGGCCTTTTAAATGATAATTTCTAATTATAACGTCCCTGAAACCCAGTGTCGGATGGTGACATTTGAAAGTGGTGAGGCGTAAATCAATCGTTGTACTGCACTATGGCGAGCAAGCGTAGCAAGCGACCCTGAACAATCTACGTGGTGTTCGGGGGGCTTCTCCCCGCAAGAAATTTCTGAAAAAAGTGTGAACAAATGGTCCGTTTTCAAGCAAACGTTCATGCTCCAGGAAACCAGGTGTATCAGGTAGAGGCTTAACAGTGTGGGCTCCATCACCCTCTCATGTGCTGACTGCAGCATCTGTTCCACCCTGGTACCAGGCACGCCCTGCCACCGGACTCCCAGTGTCAAGACAGCCCACATGACTTGCTGCCATCCTGGTATCTTTGGAGAGCCATGAGGCACTGAGGACTCGCTGCCAGTTATGACTCCCACATCCTACACTGAAACCTCTGTGTTTAATAAAGGAGACAGTTCAGCTGGCACGAGATAGCAACGTGATGCAGACCGTCTGTTCTATTTCTATATCTCGACATTTGGGTGTTTTAAAAGCGCCTGTGTGCTGCTTTATGCTTCTTCTTAGTGCTTCGATATGTTCTAAAATACAATATACGAATGCATAAACTGCCGTCACTAACAGCGCTACACAGGCCACTGGTATGGCACAATGCCCACCGTGCAGCGAGTGCAGAGAAGCCTGTCACTGCCGGGTCGCCCTTTCTCATCCCAAAGCCCAGCTGCAGAGACATGAAGACATTCCTACCTTGGCTGCTGTCCATCGCCTCCTTGCTGGAACCGCACCTGGCAGGACGGTGGTTACTGGCAGGCTGGTGGTCCAGGGAACTCCTGGTGGCTCCGGCAGGGGCACGCCAAGGATGACCCACCATGGCTTGGGATGCCCGTGGGTGCCACGGGTCGAGGGTGCTGGAGTGCCGGGTCCAGTCAGTGGTGGCACAGGTGGCAGACGTTGGGGGCTGGGAGTCAGGGGGTTCTTCTGCCCCAGTGCCAAACTGCCAAAGACAGGAAGTGCAGTGCTGCACCCTTGTGCCACTTCTTAGGCACTGAGCCTAATGTACCCACAAATGATTGCTATGGGTTGATGCCGGATACCAAGCCGAAAGGCTTGACACCATACAGAATGCAATCTTTTTGGAGCACACAAGGGCCTGCAGGTACTTCGATGTGAGCCGGGGTGCCCCTTGCGGATACCCTGCCCTCTGTGTCAGGTGCTGTAGTGAGCATGTTGCTTGAGCTCATAGGATGCCAGCATACAGGCCGATACAGGCTCAGTGCATGCACTATATGTGGCCAGGCTGGCCGGATGCGCAACAGCGGTGGTATGTTCACATACTGCCATAGCACCTTCGACATCAGCAGCCATCCTGTCACACTGAACACGACGACATGTGTCTGCCTCGAGGAGGCTCTGACTTCTGGCTGGCTGGCAAGTACCACGTGCATCTCAGCCAATCCAGATGCTGCTTTAGCAGCGCCAGGATTGGCTTGAGCAGTGATACTTGCCGCTCATTAGGAGACCGGGGGCTGTGGCATGGAACAACCCTCACTCTTCTAATGAGTAGCCTAGTGCGAATGTTCAGGCCGGTCGCAACTTTTTCAGCCCTAAACAGAACATGCGCACTCTTGCTGTCTGCTCCACCGACCACCTGACGACGATGTCATCACTTCAATTGCACTGATTGAACTCCTGCTGCCCCGCCCCCCCCCCCTTCTGAGCCAACTGCCTTGGGCGGGCGTGGTCCCGTGGCCGGCTGGCCCACCTGGGATCGAATATGATTGTGAATGTGATTGTGAGTAAGTGACGGCATGCACACGATGCTTGTTTTGAGTAGTGGGGCAATGTCCAAGCGCCCTAATGGATGCACCGCCACTGCTGAAACCTATGTTTTTTTAGAGAATTTCTAAGGTTTTTTAAATGCTAATTTCTAACTATGCCTACAGAGGTAAGACGTGAAGAAAGAGGAAGAGAGGCGCAGAAAGAAGCAAGAGAAATGCAGAAAGAGGCAACAGAAGTCCAGAAAGACGAAGAAAAGTGCAGAAAGAAGTAAGAGATATGCAGAAAGAACCAACAGAGGTGCAGAAAGAGGCCTTGATTCGAAGTCATCCTGTGCCCCCAACTTTTTACTGACTGGTACTGGTGGTAATTGACTCTGACTAACCACACCCGGAGCCAGTGCTATTCTGAAAGACACTTAGAATACAGTGAAAACACCTACATACACTAGGGTATACTATAAGTTGGGGCATCCCTGTGATTGGCATGACTTGCCCTGAAAGACCCTAGCACATAATAGGGCAGGGGGATTAAAATGACCTCTAACTCAGAGGTGCCGAAAGAGGCAAGAGAGGTGCATAAAGAGGCAGGAAAGGTACAGAAACAGGGAACAGGGATGCAGAAAGAGGCAAGTTAGGAACAGAAACTAGTAAGAGCAGTGCAGAAATAACCAACAGAGGTGCAAAAAGAGGCAAGAGGGGTGCAGAAGAAAGGAAGAGAAGTGCAGAAAGAAGCAACAGAGGTGCTGAAAGAGGCAAGAAAAGTGCAGAAAGAAGCAACAGAGGTACAGAAAGAGGTAAGAGTGGTGCAGAAAGAGGGAAGAGAGGTGTAGAAAGAGGCAAGGGAGTTGGACAAATAGGGAAGAGAGGTGCAGAAAGAGGGAACAGGGGTGCAGAAAGAAGCAAGAGAGGTGCCGAAAGAAGCAAGAGAGGTGCAGAAAGAGGCAAGAGGGGTGCAGAAAAAAGAAGAGAAGTGCAGAAAGAAGCAACAGAGGTGCTGAAAGAGGCACAAAGGGTGCAGAAAGAAGGAACAGAAGTGCAAAATGAAGCAACAGAGGTGCTCAAAGAGGCACGAAGGGTGCAGAAAGAGACAAGATAAGTGCGGAAAGAAGAAACAGAGGTGCAGAAAGACGCAAGAGAAGTGCAGAAACAAGCAAGAGAAGTGCCGAAAGAGGCAAGAGAATTGCTGAAAGAAGCAACAGAGGTGTAGAAATAAGCAAGAGAAGTGCAGAAAGAGGCTAGTGAGGTGCAGAAAGAAGCAAGAGCAGTGCAAACAGAACCAACAGAGGTGTAAAAAGAGGCAATGTGGGTGCAGACAGAGATAGGAGATGTTAGAAAAGGTAGACGGACCGGGAGGGCCGGCCGGGGTCAGGGGGAGAGGTCTCCGGGGAGAGCCGTCTCCAGCGATCGTACAGACAAGTAACTTCCCCCCCACAGACAGATACCACACACGGATAAGGTTCAGTGTTCTTTATAGGTACTTAGTTATGATACGGTAGAATGGTACAAGGAGGTCTGGACGCCGGGGTCCCCTCGATTAGAGTCTCGTAAGGTAGGGAAGGGGGTAGCGGGTCAGTCTATTTACCAATCAGGTAGTTCGGGTGAGATGATGATGAGCTCACAATCCTCGAGCTTGATGGTTAGGTGGTACGGTCCGCGGCAGCGCCAGCAGGTCCCGGTAAGGATGGTCGATACAACGGGCCGCGGCAGCGCCGGCAGGTCCCCGGAAGATGTACGGTCCGCGGCAGCGCCAGCAGGTCCCGGTGAGGATGGTCGTTACAACGGGCCGCGGCAGCGCCAGCAGGTCCCAGGAAGATGACGGTCCGCGGCAGCGCCAGCAGGTCCCGGTGAGGATGGTCGTTACAACGGGCCGCGGCAGCGCCAGCAGGTCCCAGGAGGATGAAGGTAGCAGAAGGCCGCGGCAGCGCCAGCAGGCAGGACGATGGTTCACAAGAGCGGGCTACGGCAGCGCCAGTAGACCGTCAGGGTTGAGTTCACTCGGTGTCTCTCGACTCCAGGATACAACTGCCTTCCTGCTCCGGAGCTGTCTTAGTTATAGGGCTGGTGCCCTTTGATGTCCGGACCCTCGCACTTGGAGGTCGGAGGGTCCGGGATGAAGGTGTCCAGACACCCAGCAGGGGGTGGAGCCAGCGCCTGGGGGCTGCTGGAGGCGATCGGCCCCTGGCGGGGGAAGAGCTCTTGATGCTTCGTTCTCCCATTGACCTGCCAAGTGGTCCGCTCACCTCCTGGGTGGATGGTGGTGCCGGGATGTCGGGGCCGGCCAGGCCCGGGGTTAGGGTTGAGGTGAGGCCACGCGGCCGCGTGGTGCAGGGCCCAAGATGGCGGCTTGACCCGGCCGGGGAAGCCAGTGGGGCTGGACCCCGTGATGAGTAGGGGTCCGAGGGCAGAGGGTTCGTCGGGAGACGGAGTACAGGTGCTTGTCGTGGGGAGATGCCGGGGGGGCCGGAGCTCGGGCCCTGTCGTGCGGGGGGGAAGCAAGCCCTCTGTGTGGCCTGTCCAACATGCGTCCCCCCCAGCTGAAGGCGGGGAGAGTCACCCATCTCCTTGGGGACTCTCTTCGTCGAGGCGGAAAAAGCGGGACAGGCCATCCGCGTTGGCGTGGTCTTGGCCTGGCCGGTGCTCCACAGTGAAATCCATTCCCTGCAGGGAAATGGACCAGCGCAAGAGTTTTGGGTTCTCCCCCCGCATCTGCATCAGCCATTGCAGGGGTCGATGGTCGGTTTGTACCCGGAAGTGGGTACCGAAGAGATAGGGTCGGAGCTTTTTGAGGGCCCACACTACTGCAAATGCCTCCCTCTCGATTGTGCTCCAACGCTGTTCTCGGGCCAGGAGACGTCGACTGATGAAGGCCACCGGCTGGTCATGACCTTCGGGGTTCAGCTGAGAGAGGACGGCCCCGATGCCGTGGTCGGAGGCGTCGGTCTGCACTACAAATTCCCGACTGTAATCGGGGGCCTGGAGCACCGGGGCGGTGCACAGGGCGGCCTTCAGCTCCTCGAAGGCCGCTTGACAATCCGGAGTCCAGTGGACCCGCTTTGGTTGATTCTTGGATGTGAGTCCCGTGAGGGGCCCCACGATGCTGCCGTAGTCCTTCACGAACCGCCGGTAGTAGCCGGTGAGCCCCAAGAAGGCTCGGACCTCGGTCTGGGTGACAGGGGGCTGCCAGGACTGGATGGCAGCAATCTTAAGTTGTAGTGGGGCCACCAGCCCGCTTCCCACTTGGTGCCCAAGGTAGGTCACAGACCCTTGGCCAATTTGGCACTTGCCGGCTTTAATGGTGAGGCCGGCCCGCTGGAGGGCTTGGAGGACCTCTTGGAGGTGACGGAGGTGGTCGGACCAGTGGCGGCTGTATACAGCGATATCGTCCAGGTAGGCAGCGCTGAATTCTTCGAGCCCTGCCAAGACCTGGTTCACAAGACGTTGGAATGTGGCGGGGGCATTCTTCATGCCAAAGGGCATGACCTTAAATTGATAGTGGCCATCGGGGGTGGAGAAGGCTGACCGTTCCTGAGCCCTGGGTGTGAGGCCGATCTGCCAGTAGCCCGCCGTTAGGTCGAAGATACTAAGGTAGCGGGCGGCCCCCAGCCGGTCGATCAGCTCGTCTGCTCGGGGGATGGGATGAGCGTCGGTCCGGGTGACAGCGTTCAAGCCCCGGTAGTCGACGCAGAATCTCAGTTCAGGGGCGGTGCCGGGGGCAGCGGCCTTGGGAACTAATACAACCGGACTGGCCCAGGGACTGTCCGAGGGCTCGATGACCCCGATCGTGAGCATCTTGGCCACTTCCTCCTGTATGCAGGCCCGTACCCGATCTGGTACGCGGTAGGCCCGGTGCCGGACAGGGGGACTGTCCCCGGTGTCTACGTCGTGCAAACACCAAGGGGTGACCCCGGGGGTGAGGGAGAACAGGGCAGCGAACTGCAGCAGGAGGTCCCGGCAGTCCTGGCGTTGCTCCGAAGTGAGGGCGTCGGAGAGCCGGACCCCATCCACGGAGCCGTCCTTCTCCTGAGTCTTTAAGAGATCCGGGAGGGGCTCGGAGTCTTCTTCTGTACCACTGTTGGTCGCCATCAGGAGGCTTAGTTCGGAGCGCACAAAGTGTGGTTTGAGCCGGTTGGTGTGGAGGACCCGCAGGGGGTTCCGGGTGGACCCCATGTCGATGAGGTAAGTGACGGGGCTTTTACGCTCGACCACTTTGAAGGGCCCCGCCCACTTGTCTTGCAGGGCACATGGTTCGGTGGGGGACATCACCCATACCTGCTGCCCAGGCTCGAACTCAACGGAGGAGGCATTGTGATCATACCACCTTTTCATGTCCTCCTGACTGGCCTCGAGGTTCGCCTTGGCCATCTCCCTGAAGCGCCGGGTCTGGTTTCGTAGGGCCAGGATGTATTTGAAGACGTCAGGAGGGGTCGTTAAGGGGGCCATCTCCCAACCTTCCTTGACTAGGCTGAGGGGCCCTCGCACAGGGTGCCCGTACAAGAGTTCGAAAGGGCTAAAGCCGAGGGACTTCTGGGGGACTTCTCGGTAGGCGAAGAGGAGGCACGGGAGCAGCACATCCCACTGGCGACGGAGAGGCTCTTCCAATCCCCCAATCATCCCCTTGAGAGTGCGGTTAAAACGCTCCACTAGTCCGTTCCCTTGGGGGTGATAGGGGGTCGTGAATCTGTAGGTGACCCCGCATTGTTGCCAGAGGGACTTCATGTATTTAGATATGAAATTCGTACCTCGGTCGCTGACGACTTCTCGGGGGAAGCCTACCCGGGAGAAGATCCCCATCAGGGCCCGGCCAACCACCGGAGCTGTCACTGTCCGTAGGGGCACCGCCTCGGGGTAGCGGGTGGCATGGTCCACTAGGACCAAGATGAACCTGTGTCCTTGTGCCGTGCGGGGGTCCAGAGGCCCCACAATGTCTATCCCCACCCTCTCGAACGGGGTGGTGACCACCGGGAAGGGTTGCAGAGGGGCCTTCAGCTTCCGACCACTCTTCCCGCTGGCTTGGCACGTGGGGCAAGATCGGCAGTGGTTCAGGACGTCATTCCTCATTTTTGGCCAGAAAAAGTGGGTCACCAGGCGACTGTATGTTTTGTCCTGGCCCAGGTGTCCAGCCAGGGGGACATCGTGGGCCAGGTTGAGCAGAAAGTCTCGGAAGCGGAGCGGTACCACCAGAACTCGACCGGCCCCCAGCTCGGCGATTCTTTGCTCGCTGTAGAGCAGGTCGTTGTCCCAGTAGACCCAGTGGGTTCCGGTGGTGTCCCCTGCGTTTTGGGTATCGGCTTGGTGGCGGAGTCCCTCGAGGGAGGGACAGGTCTTTTGTTCCTGGCGGAACTGTTCTTGGGTGGGCCCCCCTCTTGACGCCACTGAGCCAGATCCGGAAGGTCCTGGTGTTGTGCGTCTGCTTCGATAGTCGGGTCCGGGAGGTCGGCCTCGCTGTTGTCCTCGACGGGGGCAACCGGGGGCGGAGGTGCCGGCCATTCGGTTTCTTCTGATCGGGGGGTGGCCCGGGCGGTCATGGATCGGGTTGTTATGCAGGCCCAGTCCGGGAGGCCCAGCATCCCCAGGTGCTCTCTTTTCTCGACGGCGGCCCACGGGGAACTCTCGAGGTCATTCCCCAGGAGGCAGTCCACGGGGGCATCGTCCCGGACCGTCACCTTCAGTAGGCCGGAGACCCCTCCCCATTCAAACGGGACGCAGGCCATCTTACACATACTCTCCGAGTTATCTGCCGAGCGGACGGGGCAGAGAATGTTCGGCAGGATCTGCTCGGGCTTCACCAGATGACAGCGGACGGCCGTCACACTGGCGCCTGTGTCACGCAAGGCCTCGGCTCGTTGTCCATTAATGGTCACCCACTGACCGTATTTTCTGGTGTTGGCGGGTAGGGGAGCCCGCGGGACCATGTCTCTTCCCCCTAGGCATGCCAGGACCATGGCGGCCGGTTCCCACCCTTGCTGGGCCGGCTCGTACTCTTCGGGTCCCTCCGAGGATTGCTCTTCCCCTAGGGCAGCGGCCGCTACCTGGCGGGGCTTGGGTGTTTGATTTAGCGGGCAGTTCGGGTCATTGGCGTAGTGGCCTAGTCGCTGGCACCGGTGGCACGTGACGTTGGCTCGGTACCCAGGCCGCAACGGGGGGTTGCCCCGGCCGGCCGGAGGCGGGGTGCTGGCCACGGGTGTTGTTGGTAAGGCGTCTCTCCCTCGCCCCTGGCCCCCTCCTCCTCCCCGAGGACGGTGCTGGCCTTGGTTGCCTCTGTTCTGGTCGTGGGGCCCTCTCCGGCTCACTCGGGTGCTTTCCCACCGGTCAGCTTCGGCGGCGAGCTGCCAGGGGTCGGTCAGCTTACTGTCGAGTAGGTGCTGCCGGAGCTCGACGAAACAGTTGTTTGACAGGTGCTCCCATACCATAAGGTTGAAGAGTTGTTCGTAAGTGGTGACCTGACTTCCCTTGATCCACCCTTCGAATGCCCGGCTGAAATAGTTCACGTATTCCACCCACGTTGTACCTGGGATCCTGGTGCAATCTCTGAACCTCTGGCGGTACATCTCGGGCGTGAGGCCGTAGCGGGTGAGGAGGGCAGCCTTCATGTGGTCGTAGGACGACATTTGGTGATCGGGGAGCTGCAGCAGGGCATCGCGACCCTCGTTGATAAATCTCCCCCAAAGTCCGGCTCCCCAATCACTCCGGTCGATTCGGTGGGAGGTCATTGCGATCTCATAGGCTTTAAACCACTGTTGTATGTCGTCTTCTCGGACATATTCGCGGACAACATCCTTGGGGATGTGAACTTTTTTCTCACTTGGCCCCGGGGTGTGTGGTCGCTCTGGCACCCCCAGTTCCTTATTCTGTTTGCGCAGTTCTATTTCCGCTAGTCGGCGCTCGTGCTCGAGCGTTATTTTTTTCTCTTCCAGCTCTCTCTGTCTCTGCTTTTCTTCTCGTTCCTCTCGAAGCCGCATATGCTCGAGGTTAAGTTTCTGTTCCGCTAACTTGAGTTCCCCATCCATCTTGAGTCGTGCCATCTCCAACTCGTGTAATCTGACTCTGTCTCTTTCTCGGATCTCCTCTTGCGGAAGGCCCGTTCCCCGCTCCTCGGGAGCCGTGGCGTTCCCCTCTGGTGTGATGCTGGTTTGGTCTGGGGTGACGCTGCTTTGGTCGGAGGGTCCTGTGACCCCCGTTTCTGTCCATGACTCCAGAGCGCGCTTTAGATCATCCTTGGTACTCAGGCCGGTGGGAGCAATGCCAAGTTCTATGCAAAATTGTCTCAGTTCGCGGTGGTTGTATTCTTCTAATTTCTCCATTTGGAATTTCTCGGTGGAGCTGCTATCTTTGGTCGACATCGTGTTTTTGTCGTGGGGTGAGCTACTCTCTGTACGCTTACGCGTTGATTCGGATCGCGCCGCTGGCCACCAATGTTAGAAAAGGTAGACGGACCGGGAGGGCCGGCCGGGGTCAGGGGAAGAGGTCTCCGGGGAGAGCCGTCTCCAGCGATCGTACAGACAAGTAACTTCCCCCCCACAGACAGATACCACACACGGATAAGGTTCAGTGTTCTTTATAGGTACTTAGTTATGATACGGTAGAATGGTACAAGGAGGTCTGGACGCCGGGGTCCCCTCGATTAGAGTCTCGTAAGGTAGGGAAGGGGGTAGCGGGTCAGTCTATTTACCAATCAGGTAGTTCGGGTGAGATGATGATGAGCTCACAATCCTCGAGCTTGATGGTTAGGTGGTACGGTCCGCGGCAGCGCCAGCAGGTCCCGGTAAGGATGGTCGATACAACGGGCCGCGGCAGCGCCGGCAGGTCCCCGGAAGATGTACGGTCCGCGGCAGCGCCAGCAGGTCCCGGTGAGGATGGTCGTTACAACGGGCCGCGGCAGCGCCAGCAGGTCCCAGGAAGATGACGGTCCGCGGCAGCGCCAGCAGGTCCCGGTGAGGATGGTCGTTACAACGGGCCGCGGCAGCGCCAGCAGGTCCCAGGAGGATGAAGGTAGCAGAAGGCCGCGGCAGCACCAGCAGGCAGGACGATGGTTCACAAGAGCGGGCTACGGCAGCGCCAGTAGACCGTCAGGGTTGAGTTCACTCGGTGTCTCTCGACTCCAGGATACAACTGCCTTCCTGCTCCGGAGCTGTCTTAGTTATAGGGCTGGTGCCCTTTGATGTCCGGACCCTCGCACTTGGAGGTCGGAGGGTCCGGGATGAAGGTGTCCAGACACCCAGCAGGGGGTGGAGCCAGCGCCTGGGGGCTGCTGGAGGCGATCGGCCCCTGGCGGGGGAAGAGCTCTTGACGCTTCGTTCTCCCATTGACCTGCCAAGTGGTCCGCTCACCTCCTGGGTGGATGGTGGTGCCGGGATGTCGGGGCCGGCCAGGCCCGGGGTTAGGGTTGAGGTGAGGCCACGCGGCCGCGTGGTGCAGGGCCCAAGATGGCGGCTTGACCCGGCCGGGGAAGCCAGTGGGGCTGGACCCCGTGATGAGTAGGGGTCCGAGGGCAGAGGGTTCATCGGGAGACGGAGTACAGGTGCTTGTCGTGGGGAGATGCCGGGGGGGCCGGAGCTCGGGCCCTGTCGTGCGGGGGGGAAGCAAGCCCTCTGTGTGGCCTGTCCAACATGAGAGGTGCACAAAGAGGCAAGAGAGGTACAGAAAGAGGCAAGAGGGTGCAAAAAGAAGGAATGGAAGTGCAGAAAGAGTCAAGAGAATTGCTGAAAGAAGCAACAGAGGTGTAGAAAGAAGCAAGAGAAGTACAGAAAGAGGCAAGTGAGGTGCAGAAAGAACCTAGAGCAGTGCAGAAAGTACCAAAAGAGCTGCTGAAAGAGGCAACTGAAGTGCAGAAGGATGCCCGAGAGGTGCCGAAATAAGGAAGAGGAGTGAAGACAGAAGCAACAGAGGGCTGAAAGAGGCACAAGGGGTGCAGAAAGAAGGAAGAGAAGTGTCGAAAGAACCAACTGAGGTACTGAAAGAGGCATGAAGGGTGCAGAAAGAGGCAAGAGAAGTGCAGAAAGAAGCAACAGAGGTAAAGAAAGAGGTAAGGGTGGTGCAGAAAGAATGAAGAGAGGTGTAGAATGAGGCAAGAGAGTTGCACAAATAGGAAAAACGTATGCAGGAGGGGTGCAGAAAGAATTAACAGAGGTGCCAAAAGAGGCAAGAGAGGTGCAGAGAGAAACAAGTGAAATGCAGAAAGAGGCAACGGAGATGCAGAAAGACGCAAGAGAGGTGCAGAAATAAGCAAGAGAAGTGCAGAAAGAGCTAATAGAATTGCTGAATGAAGCAACATAGGTTTAGACAGAAGCAACACAGGTGCAGAAAGAGGCAAGTGAGGTGCAGAAAGAAGCAAGATCAGTGCAGAAAGAACCAACAGAGGTGAAAAAAGAGGCAAGAGGGGTGCAGAAGAAGGAGAGAGAAGCAAAAGAGGTACTCAAAGAGCCAAGAGGGATGCAGAAAGAGGTAAGAGCAGTGCAGAAAGAACCAAGAGAAGTGCAGAAAGAAGCAACAGAGGTACTGAAAGAGGCAGGAGGGGTGTAAAAAGAAAGAAGAGAAGTATAGAAATAGGCAAGAGAATTGCTGAAAGAAGCAACAGAGGTGTAGAAATAAGCAAGAGAAGTGCAGAAAGAGGCTAGTGAGGTGGAGAAAGAAGCAAGAGCAGTGCAAACAGAACCAACAGAGGTGCAAAAAGAGGCAATATGGGTGCAAACAGTGATAGGAGAGGTGCACAAAGAGGCAAGAGAGGTACAGAAAGAGGCAGGGGGGTGCAAAAAGAAGGAATGGAAGTGCAGAAAGAGTCAAGAGAATTGTTGAAAGAAGCAACAGAGGTGTAGAAAGAAGCAAGAGAAGTGCAGAAAGAGGCAAGTGAGGTGCAGAAAGAACCTAGAGCAGTGCAGAAAGTACCAAAAGAGCTGCTGAAAGAGGCAACAGAAGTGCAGAAGGATGCCCGAGAGGTGCCGAAATAAGGAAGAGGAGTGAAGACAGAAGCAACAGAGGGCTGAAAGAGGCACAAGGGGTGCAGAAAGAAGGAAGAGAAGTGTAGAAAGAACCAACTGAGGTACTGAAAGAGGCATGGAGGGTGCAGAAAGAGGCAAGAGAAGTGCAGAAAGAAGCAACAGTGGTAAAGAAAGAGGTAAGGGTGGTGCAGAAAGAATGAAGAGAGGTGTAGAATGAGGCAAGAGAGTTGCACAAATAGGGAAAATGTATGCAGGAGGGGTGCAGAAAGAATTAACAGAGGTGCCAAAAGAGGCAAGAGAGGTGCAGAGAGAAACAAGTGAAATGCAGAAAGAGGCAACGGAGATGCAGAAAGACACAAGAGAGGTGCAGAAACAAGCAAGGGAAGTGCAGAAAGAGCTAATAGAATTGCTGAAAGAAGCAACATAGGTTTAGACAGAAGCAACACAGGTGCAGAAAGAGGCAAGTGAGGTGCAGAAAGAAGCAAGATCAGTGCAGAAAGAACCAACAGAGGTGAAAAAAGAGGCAAGAGGGGTGCAGAAGAAGGAGAGAGAAGCAAAAGAGGTACTCAAAGAGCCAAGAGGGATGCAGAAAGAGGTAAGAGCAGTGCAGAAAGAACCAAGAGAAGTGCAGAAAGAAGCAACAGAGGTACAGAAAGAGGCAGGAGGCATGCAAAAAGAAAGAAGAGAAGTAAAGAAAGAGGCAAGAGAATTGCTGAAAGAAGCAACAGAGGTGTAGAAAGAAGCAAGAGAAGTGCAGAGACAAGTGAGATGCAGACAGAAGCAAAGGCAGTGCAGAAAGAACCAACAGGGGTGCAAAAAGAGGCAAGAGGGGTGCAGCAAAAGGTAGGAGGGGTGCACAAAGAGGCAAGAGAGGTACAGAAAGAGTCCAGAGAGGAGTAGAAATAATGAAGAGAAGTGCAGAAAGAGGCAAGAGAATTGCTGAAACAAGTAATTGATGTGGAGAAAGAAGCAAGAGAAGTGCAGAAAGAGGCAAGTGAGGTACAGAAAAAAGCAAGAGCTGTGCAGAAAGAACCAACAGAGGTGCTGAAAGAGGCACGAAGGGTGAAGATAGAGCTACAGAAGTGCAGAGAGAGGTATCAGAGGTACAGAAAGAGACAAGAGATGTGCAGAAAGAAAAAAGAGGGATGCAGAAAGGGGCAAGAGACCTGCAGAAAAAGCAACAGAGGTGCTGAAAGATGCAAGTGAGGTGCAGAAAGAGGCAAGAGATCTGCAGGAAAGGCAATAGAGGTGGTGAAAGAGGCAAGTGAGGTGCAGAAAGAAGCAAGATAGGTACAGAAAGAGGCAACAAAAGAGCAGAAAGAAGGAACAGAGGTGCAGAATGAGGTACGAGGGGTGCAGAAAGAGGAGAGAGAAGCAAAGGAGGTGCTCAAAGAGCCAAGAGGGAATGAGAAAGATCCAAGAGCAGTGCAGAAAGAACCAAGAGAAGTGCAGAAAGAAGCAACAGAGGTACAAAAGGAGGTACTAGGGATACAGAAAGAAGGAAGAGAAGTGCACAAAAGCGGCAACAAACGTGCTGAAAGGGGCACGAAGGGTGCAGAAAGAGGCAAGAGAATTGCTAAAATAAGCAACAGAGGTGTAGAAAGAAGCAAGTGAAGTGCAGAAAGAGACATGTGAGATGCAGACAAGCAACAGCAGTGCAGAAAGAACCAACAGAGGTGCAAAAAGAGGCAAGAGGGGTGCAGAAAAAGGTAGGAGGGGTGCACAAAGAGGCAAGAGAGGTACAGAAGAGGCCATAGAGGAGCAGAAAGAAGGAAGAGAAGTGGAGAAAGAGGCAAGAGAATTGCTGAAACAAGCAATTGATGTGGAGAAAGAAGCAAGAGAAGTGCAGAAAGAGGCAAGTGAGGTGCAGCAAAAAGCAAGAGCTGGGCAGAAAGAACCAACAGAGGTGCTGAAAGAGGCGCGAAGGGTGAAGATAGAGCTAGAGAAGTGCAGAGAGAGGTAACAGAGGTACAGAAAGACGCAAGAGATGTGCAAAAACAGACAGGAAAGGTGCAGAAACAGGGAACAGGGGTGCAGAAAGAGGCAAGAGAGGTGCAGAAAAAGCAACAGAGGTGCTGAAAGATGCAAGTGAAGTACAGAAAGAGGTAAGAGATCTGCAGAAAAAGCAACAAAGGTGCTGAAAGAGGCAAGTGAGGTGCAGAAAGAAGCAAGAGAGGTACAGAAAGAGGCAACAGCAGTGCAGAAAGAAGCAACAGAGGTGCAGAAAGAGGTACGAGGGGTGCAGAAAGAGGAGAGAGAAGCAAAGGAGGTGCTCAAAGAGCCAAGAGGGATGCAGAAAAATGCAAGAGCAGTGCAGAAAGAACCAAGAGAAGTGCAGAAAGAAGCAACAGAGGTGCAAAAGGAGGTACTAGGGGTACAGAAAGAAGGAAGAGAATTGCACAAAAGAAGCAACAGAGGTGCTGAAAGAGGCACGAAGGGTGCAGAAAGAGGCACAAAAAAATTCCAGAAAGAAGCAACAGAGGTACAGAAAGAGGCAAGAGATGTGCAGAAACAGACAGGAAAGGTGCAGACAGAAGCAACAGCAGTGCAGAAAGAACCAACAGAGGTGCAGAAAGAAGCAACAGAGGTGCAAAAGGAGGTACTAGGGGTACAGAAAGAGGCACGTGAATTGCTAAAAGAAGCAACAGAGGTATAGAAAGAAGCAAGAGAAGTGCAGAAAGAGACATGTGAGATGCAGACAGAAGCAACAGCAGTGCAGAGAGAACCGACTGAGGTGCAAAAAGAGGAAAGAGGGGTGCAGAAAAAGGTAGGAGGGGTGCACAAAGAGGCAAGAGAGGTACAGAAAGAGGCCATAGAGGAGTAGAAAGAAGGAAGAGAAATGCAGAAAGAGGCAAGAGAATTGCTGAAACAAGCAATTGATGTGGAGAAAGAAGCAGGAGAAGTGCAGAAAGAGGCAAGTGAGGTGCAACCAAAAGCAAGAGCTGGGCAGAAAGAACCAACAGAGGTGCTGAAATAGGCGTGAAGGGTGAAGATAGAGCTAGAGAAGTGCAGAGAGAGGTAACAGAGGTACAGAAAGAGGCAAGAGATGTGCAGAAACAGACAGGAAAGGTGCAGAAACAGGGAACAGGGGTGCAGAAAGAGGCAAGAGAGGTGCAGAAAGAAAAAAGAGGGGTGCAGGAAGGGGCAAGAGATCTGCAGAAAAAGCAACAGAGGTGCTGAAAGATGCAAGTGAAGTACAGAAAGAGGCAAGAGAGGTACAGAAAGAGGCAACAACAGTGCAGAAAGAAGCAACAGAGGTGCAGAAAGAGGTACGAGGGGTGCAGAAAGAGGAGAGAGAAGCAAAGGAGGTGCTCAAAGAGCCAAGGGGGATGCAGAAAGATACAAGAGCAGTGCAGAAAGAACCAAGAGAAGTGCAGAAAGATGCAACAGAGGTGCAAAAGGATGTACTAGGGGTACAGACAGAAGGAAGAGAAGTGCACAAAAGAAGCAACAGAGGTGCTGAAAGAGGCAAGTGAAGTGCAGAAAGATGCAAGAGAAGTGCAGAAAGGAGCAACAGAGGTACAGAAAATGGCAAGAGTTGTGCAAAGAGAGGTGTAGAAAGAGGGTATACAGTTGCACAAATAGGGAAGAGGGGTGCAGAAACAAAAAACAGAGGTGCCGAAAGAGGCAAGTAAAGTGCAGAAAGAGGCAACAGAGGTGCGGAAAGATGAAAGAGAGGTGAAGAAACAAGCAAGAGAAGTGCAGAAAGATGCAATAGAATTGCTGAAAGAAGCAACAGAGGTTTAGAAAGAAGCAAGAGAAGTGCAGAAAGAACCAACAGAGGTGCAAAAGAGGCAAGAGGGGTGCAGAAAGAGGTAGGAGAGGTGCAGAAAGAGGCAAGAGAGGTACAGAAAGAGGCAGAAGGGGTGCAAAAAGAGGGAAGCAAAGTGCAGAAAGAGGCAAGAGAATTTCTGAAAGAAGCAAAGAGGCAAGTGAGGTGCAGAAAAAAGCAAGAGCAGTGCAGAAAGAACCAACAGGGGTACAAAAAGAGGCAAGAGGAGTATATAAAAAGGTAGGAGGGGTGCAC
Source organism: Triturus cristatus (assembly GCF_964204655.1). NCBI lineage: Eukaryota > Metazoa > Chordata > Amphibia > Caudata > Salamandridae > Triturus > Triturus cristatus. The sequence goes on from NC_140588.1 coordinate 300,939,406, forward strand.
AAAGAGACAAGAGAGGTACAGAAAGAGGCAGGAGGGTGTAAAAAGAAGGAATAGAAGTGCAGAAAGAGTCAAGAGAATTGCTGATAGAAGCAATAGAGGTGTAGAAAGAAGCAAGAGAAGTACAGAAAGCGGCAAGTGAGGTGCAGAAAGAACCTAGAGCACTGCAGAAAGTACCAACAGATGTGCTGAAAGAGGCAACAGAAGTGCAGAAGGATGCACGAGAGGTGCAGAAATAAGGAAGAGGAGTGCAGACAGAAGCAACAGAGGTGCTGAAAGAGGCACAAGGGGTGCAGAAAGAAGGAAAAGAAGTGTAGAAGGAAGCAACTGAGGTACGGAAAGAGGCATTGAGGGTGCAGAAAGAGGCAAGAGAAGTGCAGAAAGAAGCAACAGTGGTAAAGAAAGAGGTAAGGGTGGTGTAGAAAGAATGAAGCTAGGTGTAGAATGAGGCAAGAGAGTTGCACAAATAGGGAAAAGGTATGCAGGAGGGATGCAGAAAGAATTAACAGAGGTGCCAAAAGAGACAAGAGAGGTGCAGAAAGAAACAAGTGAAATGCAGAAAGAGGCAACAGAGGTGCAGAAAGAGGCAAGAGAGGTGTAGAAACAAGCAAGAGAAGTGCAGAAAGAGCTAATAGAATTGCTGAAAGAAGCAATATAGGTTTAGACAGAAGCAACACAGGTGCAGAAAGAGGCAAGTGAGGTGAAGAAAGAAGCAAGAGTAGTGCAGAAAGAACCAACAGAGGTGAAAAAAGAGACAAGAGGGGTGCAGAAGGAGGAGAGAGAAGCAAAAGAGGTACTCAAAGAGCCAAGAGGGATGCAGAAAGAAGTAAGAACAGTGCATAAAGAACCAAGAAAAGTGCAGAAAGAAGCAACAGAGGTACTGAAAGAGGCAGGAGGGGTGCAAAAAGAAAGAACAGAAGTATAGAAATAGGCAAGAGAATTGCTGAAAGAAGCAACAGAGGTGTAGAAAGAAGCAAGAAAAGTGCAGAGACAAGTGAGATGCATACAGAAGCAAAAGCAGTGCAGAAAGAACCAACAGAGGTGCAAAAAGAGGCAAGAGGGGTGCAGCAAAAGGTAGGAGGGGTGCAAAAAGAGGCAAGAGAGGTACAGCAAGAGTCCAGGGAGGAGTAGAAATAAGGAAGAGAAGTGCAGAAAGAGGCAAGAGAATTGCTGAAACAAGTAATTGATGTGGAGAAAGAAGCAAGAGAAGTGCAGAAAGAGGCAAGTGAGGTACAGAAAAAAGCAAGAGCTGTGCAGAAAGAACCAACAGCGGTGCTGAAAGAGGCACGAAGGGTGAAGATAGAGCTACAGAAGTGCAGAGAGAGGTATCAGAGGTACAGAAAGAGACAAGAGATGTGCAGAAAGAAAAAAGAGGGATGCAGAAAGGGGCAAGAGATCTGCAGAAAAAGCAACAGAGGTGCTGAAAGATGCAAGTGAGGTGCAGAAAGAGGCAAGTGATCTGCAGGAAAAGCAACAGAGGTGCTGAAAGAGCCAAGTGAGGTGCAGAAAGAAGCAAGAGAGGTACAGAAAGAGGCAACAGCAGTGCAGAAAGAAGCAACAGAGGTGGAGAATGAGGTACGAGGGGTGCAGAAAGAGGAGAGCGAAGCAAAGGAGGTGCTCAAAGAGCCAAGAGGGAATGAGAAATATCCAAGAGCAGTGCAGAAAGAACCAAGAGAAGTGCAGAAAGAAGCAACAGAGGTGCAAAAGGAGGTATTAGGGGTACAGAAAGAAGGAAGAGAAGTGCACAAAAGAAGCAACAGAGGTGCTGAAAGAGGCACGAAGGGTGCAGAAAGAGGCAAGAGAAGTGCAGAAAGAAGCAACAGAGGTACATAAAATGGAAAGAGTTGTGCAAAGAGAGGGAAGAGAGGTGTAGAAAGAGGGTATACAGTTGCACAAATAGGGAAGAGGGGTGCAGAAAGAAAAAACAGAGGTGCCGAAAGAGGCTAGTAAAGTGCAGAAAAAGGCGACAGAGGTGCAGAAAGACACAAGAGAGGTGCAGAAACAAGCAAGAGAAGTGAAGAAAGAGGCAATAGAATTGCTCAAAGAAGCAACAGAGGTTTAGAAAGAAGCAAGAGAAGTGCAGAAAGAACCAACAGGGGTACAAAAAGAGGCAAGAGGGGTATATAAAAAGGTAGAAGGGGTGCACAAAGAGGCAAGAGAGATACAGAAAGATGCAACAGAGGTGCAAAAGGATGTACTAGGGGTACAGACAGAAGGAAGAGAAGTGCACAAAAGAAGCAACAGAGGTGCTGAAAGAGGCAAGTGAAGTGCAGAAAGATGCAAGAGAAGTGCAGAAAGGAGCAACAGAGGTACAGAAAATGGCAAGAGTTGTGCAAAGAGAGGTGTAGAAAGAGGGTATACAGTTGCACAAATAGGGAAGAGGGGTGCAGAAACAAAAAACAGAGGTGCCGAAAGAGGCAAGTAAAGTGCAGAAAGAGGCAACAGAGGTGCGGAAAGATGAAAGAGAGGTGAAGAAACAAGCAAGAGAAGTGCAGAAAGATGCAATAGAATTGCTGAAAGAAGCAACAGAGGTTTAGAAAGAAGCAAGAGAAGTGCAGAAAGAACCAACAGAGGTGCAAAAGAGGCAAGAGGGGTGCAGAAAGAGGTAGGAGAGGTGCAGAAAGAGGCAAGAGAGGTACAGAAAGAGGCAGAAGGGGTGCAAAAAGAGGGAAGCAAAGTGCAGAAAGAGGCAAGAGAATTTCTGAAAGAAGCAAAGAGGCAAGTGAGGTGCAGAAAAAAGCAAGAGCAGTGCAGAAAGAACCAACAGGGGTACAAAAAGAGGCAAGAGGAGTATATAAAAAGGTAGGAGGGGTGCACAAAGAGACAAGAGAGGTACAGAAAGAGGCAGGAGGGTGCAAAAAGAAGGAATAGAAGTGCAGAAAGAGTCAAGAGAATTGCTGATAGAAGAAATAGAGGTGTAGAAAGAAGCAAGAGAAGTACAGAAAGCGGCAAGTGAGGTGCAGAAAGAACCTAGAGCACTGCAGAAAGTACCAACAGATGTGCTGAAAGAGGCAACAGAAGTGCAGAAGGATGCACGAGAGGTGCAGAAATAAGGAAGAGGAGTGCAGACAGAAGCAACAGAGGTGCTGAAAGAGGCACAAGGGGTGCAGAAAGAAGGAAAAGAAGTGTAGAAGGAAGCAACTGAGGTACGGAAAGAGGCATGGAGGGTGCAGAAAGAGGCAAGAGAAGTGCAGAAAGAAGCAACAGTGGTAAAGAAAGAGGTAAGGGTGGTGTAGAAAGAATGAAGCTAGGTGTAGAATGAGGCAAGAGAGTTGCACAAATAGGGAAAAGGTATGCAGGAGGGATGCAGAAAGAATTAACAGAGGTGCCAAAAGAGACAAGAGAGGTGCAGAAAGAAACAAGTGAAATGCAGAAAGAGGCAACAGAGGTGCAGAAAGAGGCAAGAGAGGTGTAGAAACAAGCAAGAGAAGTGCAGAAAGAGCTAATAGAATTGCTGAAAGAAGCAATATAGGTTTAGACAGAAGCAACACAGGTGCAGAAAGAGGCAAGTGAGGTGAAGAAAGAAGCAAGAGTAGTGCAGAAAGAACCAACAGAGGTGAAAAAAGAGACAAGAGGGGTGCAGAAGGAGGAGAGAGAAGCAAAAGAGGTACTCAAAGAGCCAAGAGGGATGCAGAAAGAAGTAAGAACAGTGCATAAAGAACCAAGAAAAGTGCAGAAAGAAGCAACAGAGGTACTGAAAGAGGCAGGAGGGGTGCAAAAAGAAAGAACAGAAGTATAGAAATAGGCAAGAGAATTGCTGAAAGAAGCAACAGAGGTGTAGAAAGAAGCAAGAAAAGTGCAGAGACAAGTGAGATGCATACAGAAGCAAAAGCAGTGCAGAAAGAACCAACAGGGGTGCAAAAAGAGGCAAGAGGGGTGCAGCAAAAGGTAGGAGGGGTGCAAAAAGAGGCAAGAGAGGTACAGCAAGAGTCCAGGGAGGAGTAGAAATAAGGAAGAGAAGTGCAGAAAGAGGCAAGAGAATTGCTGAAACAAGTAATTGATGTGGAGAAAGAAGCAAGAGAAGTGCAGAAAGAGGCAAGTGAGGTACAGAAAAAAGCAAGAGCTGTGCAGAAAGAACCAACAGCGGTGCTGAAAGAGGCACGAAGGGTGAAGATAGAGCTACAGAAGTGCAGAGAGAGGTATCAGAGGTACAGAAAGAGACAAGAGATGTGCAGAAAGAAAAAAGAGGGATGCAGAAAGGGGCAAGAGATCTGCAGAAAAAGCAACAGAGGTGCTGAAAGATGCAAGTGAGGTGCAGAAAGAGGCAAGTGATCTGCAGGAAAAGCAACAGAGGTGCTGAAAGAGCCAAGTGAGGTGCAGAAAGAAGCAAGAGAGGTACAGAAAGAGGCAACAGCAGTGCAGAAAGAAGCAACAGAGGTGGAGAATGAGGTACGAGGGGTGCAGAAAGAGGAGAGCGAAGCAAAGGAGGTGCTCAAAGAGCCAAGAGGGAATGAGAAATATCCAAGAGCAGTGCAGAAAGAACCAAGAGAAGTGCAGAAAGAAGCAACAGAGGTGCAAAAGGAGGTATTAGGGGTACAGAAAGAAGGAAGAGAAGTGCACAAAAGAAGCAACAGAGGTGCTGAAAGAGGCACGAAGGGTGCAGAAAGAGGCAAGAGAAGTGCAGAAAGAAGCAACAGAGGTACATAAAATGGAAAGAGTTGTGCAAAGAGAGGGAAGAGAGGTGTAGAAAGAGGGTATACAGTTGCACAAATAGGGAAGAGGGGTGCAGAAAGAAAAAACAGAGGTGCCGAAAGAGGCTAGTAAAGTGCAGAAAAAGGCGACAGAGGTGCAGAAAGACACAAGAGAGGTGCAGAAACAAGCAAGAGAAGTGAAGAAAGAGGCAATAGAATTGCTCAAAGAAGCAACAGAGGTTTAGAAAGAAGCAAGAGAAGTGCAGAAAGAACCAACAGGGGTACAAAAAGAGGCAAGAGGGGTATATAAAAAGGTAGAAGGGGTGCACAAAGAGGCAAGAGAGATACAGAAAGAGGCAGGAGGGTGCAAAAAGAAGGAATAGAAGTGCAGAAAGAGTCAAGAGAATTGCTGAAAGAAGCAACAGAGGTGTAGAAAGAAGCAAGAGAAGTACAGACAGTGGCAAGTGAGGTGCAGAAAGAACCTAGAGCAGTGCAGAAAGTACCAACAGAGGTGCTGAAAGAGGCAACAGAAGTGCAGAAGGATGCACGAGAGGTGCAGTAATAAGGAAGAGGAGTGCAGACAGAAGCAACAGAGGTGCTGAAAGAGGAACAAGGGGTGCAGAGAAAAAGAAGAGAAGTGTAGAAGGAAGCAACTGAGGTACGGAAAGAGGCATGAAGGGTGCAGAAAGAGGCAAGAGAAGTGCAGAAAGAAGCAACAGAGGTAAAGAAAGAGGTAAGGGTGGTACAGAAAGAGGGAGAGAGGTGTAGAATCAGGCAAGAGAGTTGCACAAATAAGGAAAAGGTATGCAGGAGGGATGCAGAAAGAATTAACAGAGGTGCCAAAAGAAGCAGGAGAGGTGCAAAAAGAAACAAGTGAAATGCAGAAAGAGGCAACGGAGGTGCAGAAAGAGGCAAGAGAGGTGTAGAAACAAGCAAGAGAAGTGCAGAAAGAGCTAATAGAATTGCTGAAAGAAGCAATATAGGTTTAGACAGAAGCAACACAGGTGCAGAAAGAGGCAAGTGAGGTGCAGAAAGAAGCAAGAGCAGTTCAGAAAGCACCATTAGAGGTGAAAAAGAGGCAAGAGGGGTGCAGAAAGAAGTAAGAGCAGTGCAGAAAGAACCAAGAGAAGTACAGAAAGAAGCAACAGAGGTACAGAAAGAGGCAGGAGGGGTGGAAAAAGAAAGATGAGAAGTATAGAAACAGGCAAGATAATTGCTGAAAGAAGCAACAGAGGTGTAGAAAGAAGCAAGAAAAGTGCAGAGACAAGTGAGATGCAGACAGAAGCAAAAGCAGTGCAGAAAGAAAGAACCAACAGAGGTGCAACAAGAGGCAAGAGGGGTGCAGCAAAAGGTAGGAGGGGTGCAAAAAGAGACAAGAGAGGTACAGAAAGAGGCCAGAGAGGAGTAGAAATAAGGAAGAGAAGTGCAGAAAGAGGCAAGAGAATTGCTGAAACAAGTAATTGATGTGGAAAAAGAAGCAAGAGAAGTGCAGAAAGAACCAACAGAGGTGCTGAAAGAGGCACGAAGGGTGAAGATAGAGCTAGAGAAGTACAGAGAGAGTTAACAGAGGTACAGAAAGAGGCAAGAGATGTGCAGAAACAAACAGGAAAGGTGCAGAAACAGGGAACAGGGGTGCAGAAAGAGGCAAGAGAGGTGCATAAAGAAAAAAGAAGAATGCAGAAAGGGGCAAGAGATCTGCAGGAAAAGCAACAGAGGTGCTGAAAGATGCAAGTGAGGTGCACAAAGAGGCAAGAGAGATACAGAAAGAGGCAGGAGGGTGAAAAAAGAAGGAATAGAAGTGCAGAAAGAGTCAAGAGAATTGCTGAAATAAGCAACAGAGGTGAAGAAAGAAGCAAGAGAAGTACAGAAAGTGGCAAGTGAGGTGCAGAAAGAACCTAGAGCAGTGCAGAAAGTACCAACAGAGGTGCTGAAAGAGGCAACAGAAGTGCAGAAGGATGCACAAGAGGTGCAGAAATAAGGAAGAGGAGTGCAGACAGAAGCAACAGAGGTGCTGAAAGAGGAACAAGGGGTGCAGAAAGAAGGAAGAGATGTGTAGAAGGAAGCAACTGAGGTACGGAAAGAGGCATGAAGGGTGCAGAAAGAGGCAAGAGAAGTGCAGAAAGAAGCAACAGTGGTAAAGAAAGAGGTAAGGCAAGTGAGGTGCAGCAAAAAGCAAGAGCTGGGCACAAAGAACCAACAGAGGTGCTGAAAGAGGCGCGAAGGGTGAAGATAGAGCTAGAGAAGTGCAGAGAGAGGTAACAGAGGTACAGAAAGAGGCAAGAGATGTGCAAAAACAGACAGGAAAGGTGCAGAAACAGGGAACAGGGGTGCAGAAAGAGGCAAGAGAGGTGCAAAAAAAGAGGGGTGCAGGAAAGGGCAAGAGACCTGCAGAAAAAGCAACAGAGGTGCTGAAAGATGCAAGTGAAGTACAGAAAAAGGTAAGAGATCTGCAAAAAAAGCAACAAAGGTGCTGAAAGAGGGAACTGATGTGCATAAAGAAGCAAGAGAGGTACAGAAAGAGGCAACAGCAGTGCAGAAAGAAGCAACAGAGGTGCAGAAAGAGGTACGAGGGGTGCAGAGAGAGGAGAGAGAAGCAAATTAGGTGCTCAAAGAGCCAAGAGGGATGCAGAAAAATGCAAGAACAGTGCAGAAAGAACCAAGAGAAGTGCAGAAAGATGCAACAGAGGTGCAAAAGGAGGTACTAGGGGTACAGAAAGAAGGAAGAGAAGTGCACAAAAGAAGCAACAGAGGTACTGAAAGAGGCACGAAGGGTGCAGAAAGAGGCAAGAGAAGTGCAGAAAGAAGCAACAGAGGTACAGAAAATGGCAAGAGTTGTGCAAAGAGAGGGAAGAGAGGTGTAGAAAGAGGGTATACAGTTGCACAAATAGGGAAGAGGGGTGCAGAAAGAAAAAACAGAGGTGCCGAAAGAGGCAAGTAACGTGCAGAAAGAGGCAACAGAGGTGCAGAAAGATGAAAGAGACGTGCAGAAACAAGCAAGAGAAGTGCAGAAAGAGGCAATAGAATTGCTGAAAGAAGCAACAGAGGTGTAGAAAGAAGCAAGAGAAGTACAGAAAGAGGCAAGTGAGGTGCAGAAAGAACCTAGAGCAGTGCAGAAAGTACCAAAAGAGCTGCTGAAAGAGGCAACAGAAGTGCAGAAGGATGCCCGAGAGGTGCCGAAATAAGGAAGAGGAGTGAAGACAGAAGCAACAGAGGGCTGAAAGAGGCACAAGGGGTGCAGAAAGAAGGAAGAGAAGTGTCGAAAGAACCAACTGAGGTACTGAAAGAGGCATGAAGGGTGCAGAAAGAGGCAAGAGAAGTGCAGAAAGAAGCAACAGAGGTAAAGAAAGAGGTAACGGTGGTGCAGAAAGAATGAAGAGAGGTGTAGAATGAGGCAAGAGAGTTGCACAAATAGGGAAAACGTATGCAGGAGGGGTGCAGAAAGAATTAACAGAGGTGCCAAAAGAGGCAAGAGAGGTGCAGAGAGAAACAAGTGAAATGCAGAAAGAGGCAACGGAGATGCAGAAAGACGCAAGAGAGGTGCAGAAATAAGCAAGAGAAGTGCAGAAAGAGCTAATAGAATTACTGAATGAAGCAACATAGGTTTAGACAGAAGCAACACAGGTGCAGAAAGAGGCAAGTGAGGTGCAGAAAGAAGCAAGATCAGTGCAGAAAGAACCAACAGAGGTGAAAAAAGAGGCAAGAGGGGTGCAGAAGAAGGAGAGAGGAGCAAAAGAGGTACTCAAAGAGCCAAGAGGGATGCAGAAAGAGGTAAGAGCAGTGCAGAAAGAACCAAGAGAAGTGCAGAAAGAAGCAACAGAGGTATTGAAAGAGGCAGGAGGGGTGTAAAAAGAAAGAAGAGAAGTATAGAAATAGGCAAGAGAATTGCTGAAAGAAGCAACAGAGGTGTAGAAATAAGCAAGAGAAGTGCAGAAAGAGGCTAGTGAGGTGGAGAAAGAAGCAAGAGCAGTGCAAACAGAACCAACAGAGGTGCAAAAAGAGGCAATATGGGTGCAAACAGTGATAGGAGAGGTGCACAAAGAGGCAAGAGAGGTACAGAAAGAGGCAGGGGGTGCAAAAAGAAGGAATGGAAGTGCAGAAAGAGTCAAGAGAATTGTTGAAAGAAGCAACAGAGGTGTAGAAAGAAGCAAGAGAAGTGCAGAAAGAGGCAAGTGAGGTGCAGAAAGAACCTAGAGCAGTGCAGAAAGTACCAAAAGAGCTGCTGAAAGAGGCAACAGAAGTGCAGAAGGATGCCCGAGAGGTGCCGAAATAAGGAAGAGGAGTGAAGACAGAAGCAACAGAGGGCTGAAAGAGGCACAAGGGGTGCAGAAAGAAGGAAGAGAAGTGTAGAAAGAACCAACTGAGGTACTGAAAGAGGCATGGAGGGTGCAGAAAGAGGCAAGAGAAGTGCAGAAAGAAGCAACAGTGGTAAAGAAAGAGGTAAGGGTGGTGCAGAAAGAATGAAGAGAGGTGTAGAATGAGGCAAGAGAGTTGCACAAATAGGGAAAATGTATGCAGGAGGGGTGCAGAAAGAATTAACAGAGGTGCCAAAAGAGGCAAGAGAGGTGCAGAGAGAAACAAGTGAAATGCAGAAAGAGGCAACGGAGATGCAGAAAGACACAAGAGAGGTGCAGAAACAAGCAAGGGAAGTGCAGAAAGAGCTAATAGAATTGCTGAAAGAAGCAACATAGGTTTAGACAGAAGCAACACAGGTGCAGAAAGAGGCAAGTGAGGTGCAGAAAGAAGCAAGATCAGTGCAGAAAGAACCAACAGAGGTGAAAAAAGAGGCAAGAGGGGTGCAGAAGAAGGAGAGAGAAGCAAAAGAGGTACTCAAAGAGCCAAGAGGGATGCAGAAAGAGGTAAGAGCAGTGCAGAAAGAACCAAGAGAAGTGCAGAAAGAAGCAACAGAGGTACAGAAAGAGGCAGGAGGCGTGCAAAAAGAAAGAAGAGAAGTAAAGAAAGAGGCAAGAGAATTGCTGAAAGAAGCAACAGAGGTGTAGAAAGAAGCAAGAGAAGTGCAGAGACAAGTGAGATGCAGACAGAAGCAAAGGCAGTGCAGAAAGAACCAACAGGGGTGCAAAAAGAGGCAAGAGGGGTGCAGCAAAAGGTAGGAGGGGTGCACAAAGAGGCAAGAGAGGTACAGAAAGAGTCCAGAGAGGAGTAGAAATAATGAAGAGAAGTGCAGAAAGAGGCAAGAGAATTGCTGAAACAAGTAATTGATGTGGAGAAAGAAGCAAGAGAAGTGCAGAAAGAGGCAAGTGAGGTACAGAAAAAAGCAAGAGCTGTGCAGAAAGAACCAACAGAGGTGCTGAAAGAGGCACGAAGGGTGAAGATAGAGCTACAGAAGTGCAGAGAGAGGTATCAGAGGTACAGAAAGAGACAAGAGATGTGCAGAAAGAAAAAAGAGGGATGCAGAAAGGGGCAAGAGACCTGCAGAAAAAGCAACAGAGGTGCTGAAAGATGTAAGTGAGGTGCAGAAAGAGGCAAGAGATCTGCAGGAAAGGCAATAGAGGTGGTGAAAGAGGCAAGTGAGGTGCAGAAAGAAGCAAGAGAGGTACAGAAAGAGGCAACAAAAGAGCAGAAAGAAGCCACAGAGGTGCAGAATGAGGTACGAGGGGTGCAGAAAGAGGAGAGAGAAGCAAAGGAGGTGCTCAAAGAGCCAAGAGGGAATGAGAAAGATCCAAGAGCAGTGCAGAAAGAACCAAGAGAAGTGCAGAAAGAAGCAACAGAGGTACAAAAGGAGGTACTAGGGATACAGAAAGAAGGAAGAGAAGTGCACAAAAGCGGCAACAAACGTGCTGAAAGAGGCACGAAGGGTGCAGAAAGAGGCAAGAGAATTGCTAAAATAAGCAACAGAGGTGTAGAAAGAAGCAAGTGAAGTGCAGAAAGAGACATGTGAGATGCAGACAAGCAACAGCAGTGCAGAAAGAACCAACAGAGGTGCAAAAAGAGGCAAGAGGGGTGCAGAAAAAGGTAGGAGGGGTGCACAAAGAGGCAAGAGAGGTACAGAAGAGGCCATAGAGGAGCAGAAAGAAGGAAGAGAAGTGGAGAAAGAGGCAAGAGAATTGCTGAAACAAGCAATTGATGTGGAGAAAGAAGCAAGAGAAGTGCAGAAAGAGGCAAGTGAGGTGCAGCAAAAAGCAAGAGCTGGGCAGAAAGAACCAACAGAGGTGCTGAAAGAGGCGCGAAGGGTGAAGATAGAGCTAGAGAAGTGCAGAGAGAGGTAACAGAGGTACAGAAAGACGCAAGAGATGTGCAAAAACAGACAGGAAAGGTGCAGAAACAGGGAACAGGGGTGCAGAAAGAGGCAAGAGAGGTGCAGAAAAAGCAACAGAGGTGCTGAAAGATGCAAGTGAAGTACAGAAAGAGGTAAGAGATCTGCAGAAAAAGCAACAAAGGTGCTGAAAGAGGCAAGTGAGGTGCAGAAAGAAGCAAGAGAGGTACAGAAAGAGGCAACAGCAGTGCAGAAAGAAGCAACAGAGGTGCAGAAAGAGGTACGAGGGGTGCAGAAAGAGGAGAGAGAAGCAAAGGAGGTGCTCAAAGAGCCAAGAGGGATGCAGAAAAATGCAAGAGCAGTGCAGAAAGAACCAAGAGAAGTGCAGAAAGAAGCAACAGAGGTGCAAAAGGAGGTACTAGGGGTACAGAAAGAAGGAAGAGAATTGCACAAAAGAAGCAACAGAGGTGCTGAAAGAGGCACGAAGGGTGCAGAAAGAGGCACAAAAAAATTCCAGAAAGAAGCAACAGAGGTACAGAAAGAGGCAAGAGATGTGCAGAAACAGACAGGAAAGGTGCAGACAGAAGCAACAGCAGTGCAGAAAGAACCAACAGAGGTGCAGAAAGAAGCAACAGAGGTGCAAAAGGAGGTACTAGGGGTACAGAAAGAGGCACGTGAATTGCTAAAAGAAGCAACAGAGGTGTAGAAAGAAGCAAGAGAAGTGCAGAAAGAGACATGTGAGATGCAGACAGAAGCAACAGCAGTGCAGAGAGAACCGACTGAGGTGCAAAAAGAGGAAAGAGGGGTGCAGAAAAAGGTAGGAGGGGTGCACAAAGAGGCAAGAGAGGTACAGAAAGAGGCCATAGAGGAGTAGAAAGAAGGAAGAGAAATGCAGAAAGAGGCAAGAGAATTGCTGAAACAAGCAATTGATGTGGAGAAAGAAGCAGGAGAAGTGCAGAAAGAGGCAAGTGAGGTGCAACCAAAAGCAAGAGCTGGGCAGAAAGAACCAACAGAGGTGCTGAAATAGGCGTGAAGGGTGAAGATAGAGCTAGAGAAGTGCAGAGAGAGGTAACAGAGGTACAGAAAGAGGCAAGAGATGTGCAGAAACAGACAGGAAAGGTGCAGAAACAGGGAACAGGGGTGCAGAAAGAGGCAAGAGAGGTGCAGAAAGAAAAAAGAGGGGTGCAGGAAGGGGCAAGAGATCTGCAGAAAAAGCAACAGAGGTGCTGAAAGATGCAAGTGAAGTACAGAAAGAGGCAAGAGAGGTACAGAAAGAGGCAACAACAGTGCAGAAAGAAGCAACAGAGGTGCAGAAAGAGGTACGAGGGGTGCAGAAAGAGGAGAGAGAAGCAAAGGAGGTGCTCAAAGAGCCAAGGGGGATGCAGAAAGATACAAGAGCAGTGCAGAAAGAACCAAGAGAAGTGCAGAAAGATGCAACAGAGGTGCAAAAGGATGTACTAGGGGTACAGACAGAAGGAAGAGAAGTGCACAAAAGAAGCAACAGAGGTGCTGAAAGAGGCAAGTGAAGTGCAGAAAGATGCAAGAGAAGTGCAGAAAGGAGCAACAGAGGTACAGAAAATGGCAAGAGTTGTGCAAAGAGAGGTGTAGAAAGAGGGTATACAGTTGCACAAATAGGGAAGAGGGGTGCAGAAACAAAAAACAGAGGTGCCGAAAGAGGCAAGTAAAGTGCAGAAAGAGGCAACAGAGGTGCGGAAAGATGAAAGAGAGGTGAAGAAACAAGCAAGAGAAGTGCAGAAAGATGCAATAGAATTGCTGAAAGAAGCAACAGAGGTTTAGAAAGAAGCAAGAGAAGTGCAGAAAGAACCAACAGAGGTGCAAAAGAGGCAAGAGGGGTGCAGAAAGAGGTAGGAGAGGTGCAGAAAGAGGCAAGAGAGGTACAGAAAGAGGCAGAAGGGGTGCAAAAAGAGGGAAGCAAAGTGCAGAAAGAGGCAAGAGAATTTCTGAAAGAAGCAAAGAGGCAAGTGAGGTGCAGAAAAAAGCAAGAGCAGTGCAGAAAGAACCAACAGGGGTACAAAAAGAGGCAAGAGGAGTATATAAAAAGGTAGGAGGGGTGCACAAAGAGACAAGAGAGGTACAGAAAGAGGCAGGAGGGTGCAAAAAGGAGGAATAGAAGTGCAGAAAGAGTCAAGAGAATTGCTGATAGAAGCAATAGAGGTGTAGAAAGAAGCAAGAGAAGTACAGAAAGCGGCAAGTGAGGTGCAGAAAGAACCTAGAGCACTGCAGAAAGTACCAACAGATGTGCTGAAAGAGGCAACAGAAGTGCAGAAGGATGCACGAGAGGTGCAGAAATAAGGAAGAGGAGTGCAGACAGAAGCAACAGAGGTGCTGAAAGAGGCACAAGGGCTGCAGAAAGAAGGAAAAGAAGTGTAGAAGGAAGCAACTGAGGTACGGAAAGAGGCATGGAGGGTGCAGAAAGAGGTAAGAGAAGTGCAGAAAGAAGCAACAGTGGTAAAGAAAGAGGTAAGGGTGGTGTAGAAAGAATGAAGCTAGGTGTAGAATGAGGCAAGAGAGTTGCACAAATAGGGAAAAGGTATGCAGGAGGGATGCAGAAAGAATTAACAGAGGTGCCAAAAGAGACAAGAGAGGTGCAGAAAGAAACAAGTGAAATGCAGAAAGAGGCAACAGAGGTGCAGAAAGAGGCAAGAGAGGTGTAGAAACAAGCAAGAGAAGTGCAGAAAGAGCTAATAGAATTGCTGAAAGAAGCAATATAGGTTTAGACAGAAGCAACACAGGTGCAGAAAGAGGCAAGTGAGGTGAAGAAAGAAGCAAGAGTAGTGCAGAAAGAACCAACAGAGGTGAAAAAAGAGACAAGAGGGGTGCAGAAGGAGGAGAGAGAAGCAAAAGAGGTACTCAAAGAGCCAAGAGGGATGCAGAAAGAAGTAAGAACAGTGCATAAAGAACCAAGAAAAGTGCAGAAAGAAGCAACAGAGGTACTGAAAGAGGCAGGAGGGGTGCAAAAAGAAAGAACAGAAGTATAGAAATAGGCAAGAGAATTGCTGAAAGAAGCAACAGAGGTGTAGAAAGAAGCAAGAAAAGTGCAGAGACAAGTGAGATGCATACAGAAGCAAAAGCAGTAAAGAAAGAACCAACAGAGGTGCAAAAAGAGGCAAGAGGGGTGCAGCAAAAGGTAGGAGGGGTGCAAAAAGAGGCAAGAGAGGTACAGCAAGAGTCCAGGGAGGAGTAGAAATAAGGAAGAGAAGTGCAGAAAGAGGCAAGAGAATTGCAGAAACAAGTAATTGATGTGGAGAAAGAAGCAAGAGAAGTGCAGAAAGAGGCAAGTGAGGTACAGAAAAAAGCAAGAGCTGTGCAGAAAGAACCAACAGTGGTGCTGAAAGAGGCACGAAGGGTGAAGATAGAGCTACAGAAGTGCAGAGAGAGGTATCAGAGGTACAGAAAGAGACAAGAGATGTGCAGAAAGAAAAAAGAGGGATGCAGAAAGGGGCAAGAGATCTGCAGAAAAAGCAACAGAGGTGCTGAAAGATGCAAGTGAGGTGCAGAAAGAGGCAAGTGATCTGCAGGAAAAGCAACAGAGGTGCTGAAAGAGCCAAGTGAGGTGCAGAAAGAAGCAAGAGAGGTACAGAAAGAGGCAACAGCAGTGCAGAAAGAAGCAACAGAGGTGGAGAATGAGGTACGAGGGGTGCAGGAAGAGGAGAGCGAAGCAAAGGAGGTGCTCAAAGAGCCAAGAGGGAATGAGAAATATCCAAGAGCAGTGCAGAAAGAACCAAGAGAAGTGCAGAAAGAAGCAACAGAGGTGCAAAAGGAGGTATTAGGGGTACAGAAAGAAGGAAGAGAAGTGCACAAAAGAAGCAACAGAGGTGCTGAAAGAGGCACGAAGGGTGCAGAAAGAGGCAAGAGAAGTGCAGAAAGAAGCAACAGAGGTACATAAAATGGAAAGAGTTGTGCAAAGAGAGGGAAGAGAGGTGTAGAAAGAGGGTATACAGTTGCACAAATAGGGAAGAGGGGTGCAGAAAGAAAAAACAGAGGTGCCGAAAGAGGCTAGTAAAGTGCAGAAAAAGGCGACAGAGGTGCAGAAAGACACAAGAGAGGTGCAGAAACAAGCAAGAGAAGTGAAGAAAGAGGCAATAGAATTGCTCAAAGAAGCAACAGAGGTTTAGAAAGAAGCAAGAGAAGTGCAGAAAGAACCAACAGGGGTACAAAAAGAGGCAAGAGGGGTATATAAAAAGGTAGAAGGGGTGCACAAAGAGGCAAGAGAGATACAGAAAGAGGCAGGAGGGTGCAAAAAGAAGGAATAGAAGTGCAGAAAGAGTCAAGAGAATTGCTGAAAGAAGCAACAGAGGTGTAGAAAGAAGCAAGAGAAGTACAGACAGTGGCAAGTGAGGTGCAGAAAGAACCTAGAGCAGTGCAGAAAGTACCAACAGAGGTGCTGAAAGAGGCAACAGAAGTGCAGAAGGATGCACGAGAGGTGCAGTAATAAGGAAGAGGAGTGCAGACAGAAGCAACAGAGGTGCTGAAAGAGGAACAAGGGGTGCAGAGAAAAAGAAGAGAAGTGTAGAAGGAAGCAACTGAGGTACGGAAAGAGGCATGAAGGGTGCAGAAAGAGGCAAGAGAAGTGCAGAAAGAAGCAACAGAGGTAAAGAAAGAGGTAAGGGTGGTACAGAAAGAGGGAGAGAGGTGTAGAATCAGGCAAGAGAGTTGCACAAATAAGGAAAAGGTATGCAGGAGGGATGCAGAAAGAATTAACAGAGGTGCCAAAAGAAGCAGGAGAGGTGCAAAAAGAAACAAGTGAAATGCAGAAAGAGGCAACGGAGGTGCAGAAAGAGGCAAGAGAGGTGTAGAAACAAGCAAGAGAAGTGCAGAAAGAGCTAATAGAATTGCTGAAAGAAGCAATATAGGTTTAGACAGAAGCAACACAGGTGCAGAAAGAGGCAAGTGAGGTGCAGAAAGAAGCAAGAGCAGTTCAGAAAGCACCATTAGAGGTGAAAAAAGAGGCAAGAGGGGTGCAGAAAGAAGTAAGAG
Organism: Triturus cristatus; assembly: GCF_964204655.1. NCBI lineage: Eukaryota > Metazoa > Chordata > Amphibia > Caudata > Salamandridae > Triturus > Triturus cristatus. The sequence continues at coordinate 300,955,243 of NC_140588.1, forward strand.
CAGTGCAGAAAGAACCAAGAGAAGTACAGAAAGAAGCAACAGAGGTACAGAAAGAGGCAGGAGGGGTGGAAAAAGAAAGAAGAGAAGTATAGAAACAGGCAAGATAATTGCTGAAAGAAGCAACAGAGGTGTAGAAAGAAGCAAGAAAAGTGCAGAGACAAGTGAGATGCAGACAGAAGCAAAAGCAGTGCAGAAAGAAAGAACCAACAGAGGTGCAACAAGAGGCAAGAGGGGTGCAGCAAAAGGTAGGAGGGGTGCAAAAAGAGACAAGAGAGGTACAGAAAGAGGCCAGAGAGGAGTAGAAATAAGGAAGAGAAGTGCAGAAAGAGGCAAGAGAATTGCTGAAACAAGTAATTGATGTGGAAAAAGAAGCAAGAGAAGTGCAGAAAGAACCAACAGAGGTGCTGAAAGAGGCACGAAGGGTGAAGATAGAGCTAGAGAAGTACAGAGAGAGTTAACAGAGGTACAGAAAGAGGCAAGAGATGTGCAGAAACAAACAGGAAAGGTGCAGAAACAGGGAACAGGGGTGCAGAAAGAGGCAAGAGAGGTGCATAAAGAAAAAAGAAGAATGCAGAAAGGGGCAAGAGATCTGCAGGAAAAGCAACAGAGGTGCTGAAAGATGCAAGTGAGGTGCACAAAGAGGCAAGAGAGATACAGAAAGAGGCAGGAGGGTGAAAAAAGAAGGAATAGAAGTGCAGAAAGAGTCAAGAGAATTGCTGAAATAAGCAACAGAGGTGAAGAAAGAAGCAAGAGAAGTACAGAAAGTGGCAAGTGAGGTGCAGAAAGAACCTAGAGCAGTGCAGAAAGTACCAACAGAGGTGCTGAAAGAGGCAACAGAAGTGCAGAAGGATGCACAAGAGGTGCAGAAATAAGGAAGAGGAGTGCAGACAGAAGCAACAGAGGTGCTGAAAGAGGAACAAGGGGTGCAGAAAGAAGGAAGAGATGTGTAGAAGGAAGCAACTGAGGTACGGAAAGAGGCATGAAGGGTGCAGAAAGAGGCAAGAGAAGTGCAGAAAGAAGCAACAGTGGTAAAGAAAGAGGTAAGGCAAGTGAGGTGCAGCAAAAAGCAAGAGCTGGGCACAAAGAACCAACAGAGGTGCTGAAAGAGGCACGAAGGGTGAAGATAGAGCTAGAGAAGTGCAGAGAGAGGTAACAGAGGTACAGAAAGAGGCAAGAGATGTGCAAAAAAAGAGGGGTGCAGGAAAGGGCAAGAGACCTGCAGAAAAAGCAACAGAGGTGCTGAAAGATGCAAGTGAAGTACAGAAAAAGGTAAGAGATCTGCAAAAAAAGCAACAAAGGTGCTGAAAGAGGGAACTGATGTGCATAAAGAAGCAAGAGAGGTACAGAAAGAGGCAACAGCAGTGCAGAAAGAAGCAACAGAGGTGCAGAAAGAGGTACGAGGGGTGCAGAGAGAGGAGAGAGAAGCAAATTAGGTGCTCAAAGAGCCAAGAGGGATGCAGAAAAATGCAAGAACAGTGCAGAAAGAACCAAGAGAAGTGCAGAAAGATGCAACAGAGGTGCAAAAGGAGGTACTAGGGGTACAGAAAGAAGGAAGAGAAGTGCACAAAAGAAGCAACAGAGGTACTGAAAGAGGCACGAAGGGTGCAGAAAGAGGCAAGAGAAGTGCAGAAAGAAGCAACAGAGGTACAGAAAATGGCAAGAGTTGTGCAAAGAGAGGGAAGAGAGGTGTAGAAAGAGGGTATACAGTTGCACAAATAGGGAAGAGGGGTGCAGAAAGAAAAAACAGAGGTGCCGAAAGAGGCAAGTAACGTGCAGAAAGAGGCAACAGAGGTGCAGAAAGATGAAAGAGACGTGCAGAAACAAGCAAGAGAAGTGCAGAAAGAGGCAATAGAATTGCTGAAAGAAGCAACAGAGGTGTAGAAAGAAGCAAGAGATGTGCAGAAAGAGACATGTGAGATGCAGACAGAAGCAACAGCAGTGCAGAAAGAACCGACAGAGGTGCACAAAGAGGAAAGAGGGGTGCAGAAAAAGGTAGGAGGGGTGCACAAAGAGGCAAGAGAGGTACAGTAAGAGGCCATAGAGGAGCAGAAAGAAGGAAGAGAAGTGCAGAAAGAGGCAAGAGAATTGCTGAAACAAGCAATTGATGTGGAGAAAGAAGCAAGAGAAGTGCAGAAAGAGGCAAGTGAGGTGCAGCAAAAAGCAAGAGCTGTGCAGAAAGAACCAACAGAGGTGCTGAAAGAGGCACGAAGGGTGAAGATAGAGCTAGAGAAGTGCAGAGAGAGGTAACAGAGGTACAGAAAGAGACAAGAGATGTGCAGAAAGAAAAAAGAGGGATGCAGAAAGGGGCAAGAGATCTGTAAAAAAAAAGCAACAGAGGTGCTGAAAGATGCAGGTGAGGTGCAGAAAGAGGCAAGAGATCTGCAGGAAAAGCAACAGAGGTTCTGAAAGAGGCAAGTGAGGTGCAGAAAGAAGCAAGAGAGGTGCAGAAAGAGGCAACAGCAGTGCAGAAAGAAGCAACAGAGGTGCAGAATGAGTTATGAGGGGTGCAGAAAAAGGAGAGAGAAGCAAAGGAGGTGCTCAAAGAGCCAAGAGGGAAGTAGAAAGATCCAAGAGCAGTGCAGAAAGAACCAAGAGAAGTGCAAAAAGAAGCAACAGAGGTGCAAAAGGAGGTACTAGGGGTACAGAAAGAAGGAAGAGAAGTGCACAAAAGCAGCAACAGAGGTTCTGAAAGAGGCACGAAGGGTGCAGAAAGAGGCAAAAAAAATCCAGAAAGAAGCAACAGAGGTACAGAAAGAGGCAAGAGATGTGCAGAAACAGACAGGAAAGGTGCAGACAGAAGCAACAGCAGTGCAGAAAGAACCAACAGAGATGCAGAAAGAAGCAACAGAGGTGCAAAAGGAGGTACTAGGGGTGCAGAAAGAAGGAAGGGAAGTGCACTAAAGAGGCAACAGAGGTGCTGAATGAGGCACGAAGGGTGCAGAAAGAGGCAAGAGAATTGCTAAAAGAAGCAACAGAGGTGTAGAAAAAAGCAAGAGAAGTTCAGAAAAAGACATGTGAGATGCAGACAGAAGCAACAGCAGTGCAGAAAGAACCGACAGAGGTGCAAAAAGAGGCAAGAGGGGTGCAGAAAAAGGTAGGAGGGGTGCACAAAGAGGCAAGAGAGGAACAGAAAGAGGCCATAGAGGAGCAGAAAGAAGGAAGAGAAGTGCAGAAAGAGGCAAGAGAAGTGCTTAAACAAGCAATTGATGTGGAAAAAGAAGCAAGAGAAGTGCAAAAAGAGGCAAGTGAGGTGCAGCAAAAAGCAAGAGCTGTGCAGAAAGAACCAACAGAGGTGCTGAAAGAGGCGCAAAGGGTGAAGATAGAGCTAGAGAAGTGCAGAAAGAGGTAACAGAGGTACAGAAAGAGGCAAGAGATGTGCAGAAACAGACAGGAAAGGTGCAGAAACAGGGAACAGGGGGCCAGAAAGAGGCAAGAGAGGTGCAGAAAGAATAAAGAGGGTGCAGGAAGGGGCAAGAGAACTGCAGAAAAAGCAACAGAGGTGCTGAAAGATGCAAGTGAGGTACAGAAAGAGGCTAGAGATCTGCAGAAAAAGCAACAAAGGTGCTGAAAGAGGCAAGTGAGGTGCAGAAAGAAGCAAGAGAGATGCAGAAAGAGGCAACAGCAGTGCAGAAAGAAGCAACAGAGGTGCAGAATGAGGTACGAGGGGTGAAGAAAGAGGAGAGAGAAGCAAAGGAGGTGCTCAAAGAGCCAAGAGGGAAGTAGAAAGATCCAAGAGCAGTGCAGAAAGAACCAAGAGAAGTGCAGAAAGAAGCAACAGAGGTGCAAAAGGAGGTACTAGGGGTACAGAAAGAAGGAAGAGAAGTGCACAAAAGAAGCAAAAGAGGTGCTTAAAGAGGCACGAAGGGTGCAAAAAGGGGCACAAATAAATTCCAGAAAGAAGCAGCAGAGGTACAGATAGAGGCAAGAGATGTGCAGAAACAGACAGGAAAGGTGCAGACAGAAGGAACAGCAGTGCAGAAAGAACCAACAGAGGTGCAGAAAGAAGCAACAGAGGTGCGAAAGGAGGTACTAGGGGTACAGAAAGAGGCAAGTAAATTGTTAAAAGAAGCAACAGAGGTGTAGAAAAAAGCAAGAGAAGTGCAGAAAGAGACATGTGAGATGCAGACAGAAGCAACAGCAGTGCAGAGAGAACCGACAGAGGTGCAAAAAAAGGAAAGAGGGGTGCAGAAAAAGGTAGGAGGGGTGCAAAAAGAGGCAAGAGAGGTACAGAAAGAGGCCATGGAGGAGCAGAAAGAAGGAAGAGAAATGCAGAAAGAGGCAAGAGAATTGCTGAAACAAGCAATTGATGTGGAGAAAGAAGCAAGAGAAGTGCAGAAAGAGGCAAGTGAGGTGCAGCAAAAAGCAAGAGCTGGGCAGAAAGAACCAACAGAGGTGCTGAAAGAGGCGTGAAGGGTGAAGATAGAGCTAGAGAAGTGCAGAGAGAGGTAACACAGGTACAGAAAGAGGCAAGAGATGTGCAGAAACAGACAGGAAAGGTGCAGAAACAGGGAACAGGGGTGCAGAAAGAGGCAAGAGAGGTGCAGAAAGAAAAAAGAGGGGTGCAGGAAGGGGCAAGAGATCTGCAGAAAAAGCAACAGAGGTCCTGAAAGATGCAAGTGAAGTACAGAAAGAGGCAAGAGATCTGCAGAAAAAGCAACAAAGGTGCTGGAAGTGGCAAGTGAGGTGCAGAAAGAAGCAAGAGAGGTACAGAAAGAGGCAACAACAGTGCAGAAAGAAGCAACAGAGGTGCTGAAAGAGGTACGAGGGGTGCAGAAAGAGGAGAGAGAAGCAAAGGACGTGCTCAAAGAGCCAAGAGGGAATGAGAAATATCCAAGAGCAGTGCAGAAAGAACCAAGAGAAGTGCAGAAAGAAGCAACAGAGGTGCAAAAGGAGGTACTAGGGGTACAGAAAGAAGGAAGAGAAGTGCACAAAAGAAGCAACAGAGGTGCTGAAAGAGGCACGAAGGGTGCAGAAAGAGGCAAGAGAAGTGCAGAAAGAAGCAACAGAGGTACATAAAATGGAAAGAGTTGTGCAAAGAGAGGGAAGAGAGGTGTAGAAAGAGGGTATACAGTTGCACAAATAGGGAAGAGGGGTGCAGAAACAAAAAAACAGTGGTGCCGAAAGAGGCAAGTAAAGTGCAGAAAGAGGCAACAGAGGTGCGGAAAGATGAAAGAGAGGTGCAGAAACAAGCAAGAGAAGTGCAGAAAGAGGCAATAGAATTGCTGAAAGAAGCAACAGAGGTTTAGAAAGAAGCAAGAGAAGTGCAGAAAGAACCAACAGAGGTGCAAAAGAGGCAAGAGGGGTTCAGAAAGAGGTAGGAGAGGTGCACAAAGAGGCAAGAGAGGTGCAGAAAGAGGCAGAAGGGGTGCAAAAAGAGGGAAGCAAAGTGCAGAAAGAGGCAAGAGAATTTCTGAAAGAAGCAAAGAGGCAAGTGAGGTGCAGAAAAAAGCAAGAGCAGTGCAGAAAGAACCAACAGGGGTACAAAAAGAGGCTAGAGGGGTATATAAAAAGGTAGGAGGGGTGCACAAAGAGGCAAGAGAGGTACAGAAAGAGGCAGGAGGGTGCAAAAAGAAGGAATAGAAGTGCAGAAAGAGTCAAGAGAATTGCTGATAGAAGCACCAGAGGTGTAGAAAGAAGCAAGAGAAGTACAGAAAGAGGCAAGTGAGGTGCAGAAAGAACCTAGAGCAGTGCAGAAAGTACCAACAGATGTGCTGAAAGAGGCAACAGAAGTGCAGAAGGATGCACGAGAGGTGCGGAAATAAGGAAGAGGTGTGCAGGGAGAAGCAACAGAGGTGCTGAAAGAGGCACAAGGGGTGCAGAAAGAAGGAAGAGAAGTGTAGAAGGAAGCAACTGAGGTACGGAAAGAGGCATGAAGGGTGCAGAAAGAGGCAAGAGAAGTGCAGAAAGAAGCAACAGAGGTAAAGAAAGAGGTAAGGGTGGTACAGAAAGAGGGAGAGGGGTGTAGAATCAGGCAAGAGAGTTGCACAAATAAGGAAAAGGTATGCAGGAGGGATGCAGAAAGAATTAACAGAGGTGCCAAAAGAGGCAGGAGAGGTGCAGAAAGAGACAAGTGAAATGCAGAAAGAGGCAACAGAGGTGCAGAAAGAGGCAAGAGAGGAGTAGAAACAAGCAAGAGAAGTGCAGAAAGAGCTAATAGAATTGCTGAAAGAAGCAATATAGGTTTAGACAGAAGCAACACAGGTGCAGAAAGAGACAAGAGCAGTGCAGAAAGAACCATTAGAGGTGAAAAAAGAGGCAAGAGGTGTGCAGAAAGAAGTTAGAGCAGTGCAGAAAGAACCAAGAGAAGTGCAGAAAGAAGCAACAGAGGTACAGAAAGAGGCAGGAGGGGTGGAAAAAGAAAGAAGAGAAGTATAGAAAGAGGCAAGATAATTTCTGAAAGAAGCAACAGAGGTGTAGAAAGAAGCAAGAAAAGTGCAGAGACAAGTGAGATGCAGACAGAAGCAAAAAGCAGTGCAGAAAGAAAGAACCAACAGAGGTGCAACAAGAGGCAAGAGGGGTGCAGCAAAAGGTAGGAGGGGTGCAAAAAGAGGCAAGAGAGGTACAGAAAGAGGCCAGAGAGGAGTAGAAATAAGGAAGAGAAGTGCAGAAAGAGGCAAGAGAATTGCTGAAACAAGCAATTGATGTGGAGAAAGAAGCAAGAGAAGTGCAGAAAGAGGCAAGTGAGGTGCAGTAAAAAGCAAGAGCTGGGCAGAAAGAACCAACAGAGGTGCTGAAAGAGGCATGAAGGGTGAAGATAGAGCTAGAGAAGTGCAGAGAGAGGTAACAGAGGTACAGAAAGAGGCAAGAGATGTGCAGAAACAGACAGGAAAGGTGCAGAAACAGGGAACAGGGGTGCAGAAAGAGGCAAGAGAGGTGCAGAAAGAAAAAAGAGGGGTGCAGGAAGGGGCAAGAGATCTGCAGAAAAAGCAAAAGAGGGGCTGAAAGATGCAAGTGAAGTACAGAAAGAGGCAAGAGATCTGCAGAAAAAGCAACAAAGGTGCTGAAAGAGGCAAGTGAAGTGCAGAAAGAAGCAAGAGAGGTACAGAAAGAGGCAACAACAGTGCAGAAAGAAGCAACAGAGGTGCAGAAAGAGGTACGAGGGGTGCAGAAAGAGGAGAGAGAAGCAAAGGATGTGCTCAAAGAGCCAAGAGAGATGCAGAAAGATACAAGAGCAGTGCAGAAAGAACCAAGAGAAGTGCAGAAAGAAGCAACAGAGGTGCAAAAGGAGGTACTAGGGGTACAGACAGAAGGAAGAGAAGTGCACAAAAGAAGCAACAGAGGTGCTGAAAGAGGCACGAAGGGTGCAGAAAGATGCAAGAGAAGTGCAGAAAGGAGCAACAGAGGTACAGAAAATGACAAGAGTTGTGCAAAGAGAGGGAAGAGAGGTGTAGAAAGAGGGTATACGGTTGCACAAATAGGGAAGAGGGGTGCAGAAACAAAAAACAGTGGTGCCGAAAGAGGCAAGTAAAGTGCAGAAAGAGGCAACAGAGGTGCGGAAAGATGAAAGAGAGGTGCAGAAACAAGCAAGAGAAGTGCAGAAAGAGGCAATAGAATTGCTGAAAGAAGCAACAGAGGTTTAGAAAGAAGCAAGAGAAGTGCAGAAAGAACCAACAGAGGTGCAAAAGAGGCAAGAGGGGTGCAGAAAGAGGTAGGAGAGGTGCACAAAGAGGCAAGAGAGGTACAGAAAGATGCAGAAGGGGTGAAAAAAGTGGGAAGCAAAGTGCAGAAAGAGGCAAGCGAATTTCTGAAAGAAGCAAAGAGGCAAGTGAGGTGAAGAAAAAAGCAAGAGCAGTGCAGAAAGAACCAACAGGGGTACAAAAAGAGGCAAGAGGGGTATATAAAAAGGTAGGAGGGGTGCACAAAGAGGCAAGAGAGGTACAGGAAGAGGCAGGAGGGTGCAAAAGGAAGGAATAGAAGTGCAGAAATAGTCAAGAGAATTGCTGATAGAAGCACCAGAGGTGTAGAGAGAAGCAAGAGAAGTACAGAAACTGGCAAGTGAGGTGCAGAAAGAACCTAGAGCAGTGCAGAAAGTACCAACAGATGTGCTGAAAGAGGCAACAGAAGTGCAGAAGGATGCACGAGAGGTGCAGAAATAAGGAAGAGGAGTGCAGACAGAAGCAACAGAGGTGCTGAAAGAGGCACAAGGGGTGCAGAAAGAAGGAAGAGAAAAGTAGAAGGAAGCAACTGAGGTACGGAAAGAGGCATGAAGGGTGCAGAAAGAGGCAAGAGAAGTGCAGAAAGAAGCAACAGAGGTAAAGAAAGAGGTAAGGGTGGTACAGAAAGAGGGAGAGAGGTGTAGAATCAGGCAAGAGAGTTGCACAAATAAGGAAAAGGTATGCAGGAGGGATGCAGAAACAAATAACAGAGGTGCCAAAAGAGGCAGGAGAGGTGCAGAAAGAAACAAGTGAAATGCAGAAAGAGGCAACAGAGGTGCAGAAAGAGGCAAGAGAGGTGTAGAAACAAGCAAGAGAAGTGTAGAAAGAGCTAATAGAATTTCTGAAAGAAGCAATATAGGTTTAGACAGAAGCAACACAGGTGCAGAAAGAGGCAAGTGAGGTGCAGAAAGAAGCAAGAGCAGTGCAGAAAGAACCATTAGAGGTGAAAAAAGAGGCAAGAGGGGTGCAGAAAGAAGTAAGAGCAGTGCAGAAAGAACCAAGAGAGGTGCAGAAAGAAGCAACAGAGGTACAGAAAGAGGCAGGAGGGGTGGAAAAAGAAAGAAGAGAAGTATAGAAAGAGGCAAGATAATTGCTGAAAGAAGCAACAGAGGTGTAGAAAGAAGCAAGAAACGTGCAGAGACTAGTGAGATGCAGACAGAAGCAAAAGCAGTGCAGAAAGAAAGAACCAACAGAGGTGCAACAAGAGGCAAGAGGGGTGCAGCAAAAGGTAGGAGGGGTGCAAAAAGAGGCAAGAGAGGTACAGAAAGAGGCCAGAGAGGAGTAGAAATAAGGAAGAGAAGTGCAGAAAGAGGCAAGAGAATTGCTGAAACAAGTAATTGATGTGGAGAAAGAAGCAAGAGAAGTGAAGAAAGAGGCAAGTGAAGTGCAGAAAAAAGCAAGAGCTGTGCAGAAAAAGCAACAGAGGTGCTGTAAGATGCAAGTGAAGTACAGAAAGAGTCACGAGATCTGCAGAAAAAGCAACAAAGGTGCTGAAAGAGGCAAGTGAGGTGCAGAAAGAAGCAAGAGAGGTACAGAAAGAGGCAACAACAGTGCAGAAAGAAGCAACAGAGGTGCAGAAAGAGGTAGGAGGGGTGCAGAAAGAGGAGAGAGAAGCAAAGGTGGTGCTCAAAGAGCCAAGAGGGATGCAGAAAGATACAAGAGCAGTGCAGAAAGAACCAAGAGAAGTGCAGAAAGATGCAACAGAGGTGAAAAAGGATGTACTAGGGGTACAGAAAGAAGGAAGAGAAGTGCAGAAAGGAGCAACAGAGGTACAGAAAATGGCAAGAGTTGTGCAAAGAGAGGGAAGAGAGGTGTAGAAAGAGGGTATACAGTTGCACAAATAGGGAAGAGGGGTGTAGAAACAAAAAACAGAGGTGCAAAAAGAGGCAAGAGGGGTGCACAAAGAGGTAGGAGAGGTGCAGAAAGAGGCAAGAGAGGTAGAGAAAGAGGCAGAAGGGGTGCAAAAAGAGGGAAGCAAAGTGCAGAAAGAGGCAAGAGAATTTCTGAAAGAAGCAAAGAGGCAAGTGAGGTGCAGAACAAAGCAAGAGCAGTGCAGAAAGAACCAACAGGGGTACAAAAAGAGGCAAGAGGGGTATATAAAAAGGTAGGAGGGCAGCACAAAGAGGCAAGAGAGGTACAGAAAGAGGCAGGAGGGTGCAACAAGAAGGAATAGAAGTGCAGAAAGAGTCAAGAGAATTGCTGAAAGAAGCAACAGAGGTGTAGAAAGAAGCAAGAGAAGTACAGAAAGTGGCAAGTGAGGTGCAGAAAGAACCTAGAGCAGTGCAGAAAGTACCAACAGAGGTGCTGAAAGAGGCAACAGAAGTGCAGAAGGATGCACGAGAGGTGCAGAAATAAGGAAGAGGAGTGCAGAAAGAAACAACAGAGGTGCTGAAAGAGGCACAAGGGGTGCAGAAAGAAGGAAGAGAAGTGTAGAAGGAAGCAACTGAGGTACGGAAAGAGGCATGAAGGGTGCAGAAAGAGGCAAGAGAAGTGCAGAAAGAAGCAACAGAGGTGAAGAAAGAGGTAAGGGTGGTACAGAAAGAGGGAGAGAAGTGTAGAATCAGGCAAGAGAGTTGCACAAATAAGGAAAAGGTATGCAGGAGGGATGCAGAAAGAATTAACAGAGGTGCCAAAAGAAGCAGGAGAGGTGCAGAAAGAAACAAGTGAAATGCAGAAAGAGGCAACAGAGGTGCAGAAAGAGGCAAGAGAGGTGTAGAAACAAGCAAGAGAAGTGCAGAAAGAGCTAATAGAATTGCTGAAAGAAGCAATATAGGTTTAGACAGAAGCAACACAGGTGCAGAAGGAGGCAAGTGAGGTGCAGAAAGAAGCAAGAGCAGTGCAGAAAGAACCAATTAGAGGTGAAAAAAGAGGCAAGAGGGGTGCAGAAAGAAGTAAGATCAGTGTAGAAAGAACCAAGAGAAGTGCAGAAAGAAGCAACAGAGGTACAGAAAGAGGCAGGAGGGGTGGAAAAAGAAAGAAGAGAAGTATAGAAAGAGGCAAGATAATTGCTGAAAGAAGCAACGGAGGTGTAGAAAGAAGCAAGAAAAGTGCAGATACAAGTGAGATGCAGACAGAAGCAAAAGCAGTGCAGAAAGAACCAACAGAGGTGCAACAAGAGGCAAGAGGGGTGCAGCAAAAGGTAGGAGGGGTGGAAAAAGAGGCAAGAGAGGTACAGAAAGAGGCCAGAGAGGAGTAGAAATAAGGAAGAGAAGTGCAGAAAGAGGCAAGAGAATTGCTGAAACAAGTAATTGATGTGGAGAAAGAAGCAAGAGAAGTGCAGAAAGAGGCAAGTGAGGTGCAGAAAAAAGCAAGAGCTGTGCAGAAAGAACCAACAGAGGTGCTGAAAGAGGCACGAAGGGTGAAGATAGAGCTAGAGAAGTACGGAGAGAGGTAACAGAGGTACAGAAAGAGGCAAGAGATGTGCAGAAACAAACAGGAAAGGTGCAGAAACAGGGAACAGGGGTAACGAAAGAGGCAAGAGAGGTGCAGAAAGAAAAAAGAAGAATGCAGAAAGGGGCAAGAGATCTGCAGGAAAAGAAACAGAGGTGCTGAAAGATGCAAGTGAGGTGCAGAAAGAGGCAAGAGATCTGCAGGAAAGCAACAGAGGTGCTGAAAGAGGCAAGAGAGGTGCAGAAAGAAGCAAGAGAGGTGCAAAAAGAGGCAACAGCAGTGCATAAAGAAGCAACAGAGGTGCAGAATGAGGTACGAGGGGTACAGAAAGAGGAGAGAGAAGCAAAAGAGGTGCTCAAAGAGCCAAGAGGGAAGTAGAAAGATCCAAGAGCAGTGCAGAGAGAACCAAGAGAAGTAGAGAAAGAAGCAACAGATGTGCAAAAGGAGGTACTAGGGGTACAGAAAGAAGGAAGAGAAGGGCACAAAAGAAGCAACAGAGGTGCTGAAAGAGGCACGAAGGGTGCAGAAAGAGGCAAGAGAATTGCTAAAAGAAGCAACAGAGGTGTAGAAAGAAGCAAGAGAAGTGCAGAAAGAGACATGTGAGATGCAGACAGAAGCAACAGCAGTGCAGAAAGAACCGACAGAGGTGCCAAAAGAGGAAAGAGGGGTGCAGAAAAAGGTAGGAGGGGTGCACAAAAGAAGCAACAGAGGTGCTGAAAGAGGCACGAAGGGTGCAGAAAGAGGCACAAAAAAATTCCAGAAAGAAGCAACATAGGTACAGAAAGAGGCAAGAGATGTGCAGAAACAGACAGGAAAGGTGCAGACAGAAGCAACAGAGGTGCAAAAGGAGGTACTAAGGGTACAGAAAGAAGGAAGAGAAGTGCACAAAAGAAGCAGCAGAGGTGCTGAAAGAGGCACGAAGGTTGCAGACTGAGGCAAAAAAAAGTGCAGAAAGAAGCAACAGAGGTACAGAAAGAGGCAAGAGATGTGCAGAAACAGACAGGAAAGGTGCAGACAGAAGCAACAGCAGTGCAGAAAAAACCAACAGAGGTGCGGAAAGAAGCAACAGAGGTGCAAAAGGAGGTACTAGGGGTACAGAAAGAAGGAAGAGAAGTGCACAAAAGAGGCAACAGAGGTGCTGAAAGAGGCACGAAGGGTGCAGAAAGAGGCAAGAGAATTGCTAAAAGAAGCAACAGAGGTGCAGAAAGAAGCTAGAGAAGTGCAGAAAGAGACATGTGAGATGCAGACAGAAGCAACAGCAGTGCAGAAAGAACCGACAGAGGTGCAAAAACAGGCAAGAGGGGTGCAGAAAAAGGTAGGAGGGGTGCACAAAGAGGCAAGAGAGGTACAGAAAGAGGCCATAGAGGAGCAGAAAGAAGGAAGAGAAGTGCAGAAAGAGGCAAGAGAATTGCTGAAACAAGCAATTGATGTGGAAAAAGAAGCAAGAGAAGTGCAAAAAGAGGCAAGTGAGGTGCAGCAAAAAGCAAGAGCTGTGCAGAAAAACCCAACAGAGGTGCTGAATGAGGCGCGAAGGGTGAAGATAGAGCTAGAGAAGTGCAGAGAGAGGTAACAGAGGTACAGAAAGAGGCAAGAGATGTGCAGAAACAGACAGGAAAGGTGCAGAAACAGGGAACAGGGGTAAAGAAAGAGGCAAGAGAGGTACAGAAAGAATAAAGAGGGGTGCAGGAAGGGGCATGAGAACTGCAGAAAAAGCAACAGAGGTGCTGAAAGATGCAAATGAAGTGCAGAAAGAGGCAAGAGATCTGCAGGAAAAGCAACAGAGGTGCTGAAAGAGGCAAGAGAGGTGCAGAAAGAAGCAAGAGAGGTGCAGAAAGAGGCAACAGCAGTGCAGAAAGAAGCAACAGAGGTGCAGAATGAGGTATGAGGGGTGCAGAAAGAGGAGAGAGAAGCAAAAGAGGTGCTCAAAGAGCCAAGAGGGAAGTAGAAAGATCCAAGAGCAGTGCAGAGAGAACCAAGAGAAGTAGAGAAAGAAGCAACAGATGTGCAAAAGGAGGTACTAGGGGTACAGAAAGAAGGAAGAGAAGTGCACAAAAGAAGCAACAGAGGTGCTGAAAGAGGCACGAAGGGTGCAGAAAGAGGCAAGAGAATTGCTAAAAGAAGCAACAGAGGTGTAGAAAGAAGCAAGAGAAGTGCAGAAAGAGACATGTGTGATGCAGACAGAAGCAACAGCAGTGCAGAAAGAACCGACAGAGGTGCCAAAAGAGGAAAGAGGGGTTCAGAAAAAGGTAGGAGGGGTGCACAAAAGAAGCAACAGAGGTGCTGAAAGAGGCACGAAGGGTGCAGAAAGAGGCACAAAAAAATTCCAGAAAGAAGCAACATAGGTACAGAAAGAGGCAAGAGATGTGCAGAAACAGACAGGAAAGGTGCAGACAGAAGCAACAGAGGTGCAAAAGGAGGTACTAGGGGTACAGAAAGAAGGAAGAGAAGTGCACAAAAGAGGCAACAGAGGTGCTGAAAGAGGCACGAAGGGTGCAGAAAGAGGCAAGAGAATTGCTAAAAGAAGCAACAGAGGTGCAGAAAGAAGCTAGAGAAGTGCAGAAAGAGACATGTGAGATGCAGACAGAAGCAACAGCAGTGCAGAAAGAACCGACAGAGGTGCAAAAACAGGCAAGAGGGGTGCAGAAAAAGGTAGGAGGGGTGCACAAAGAGGCAAGAGAGGTACAGAAAGAGGCCATAGAGGAGCAGAAAGAAGGTTGAGAAGTGCAGAAAGAGGCAAGAGAATTGCTGAAACAAGCAATTGATGTGGAAAAAGAAGCAAGAGAAGTGCAAAAAGAGGCAAGTGAGGTGCAGCAAAAAGCAAGAGCTGTGCAGAAAGAACCAACAGAGGTGCTGAATGAGGCGCGAAGGGTGAAGATAGAGCTAGAGAAGTGCAGAGAGAGGTAACAGAGGTACAGAAAGAGGCAAGAGATGTGCAGAAACAGACAGGAAAAGTGCAGAAACAGGGAACAGGGGTAAAGAAAGAGGCAAGAGAGGTGCAGAAAGAATAAAGAGGGGTGCAGGAAGGGGCATGAGAACTGCAGAAAAAGCAACAGAGGTGCTGAAAGATGCAAATAAAGTGCAGAAAGAGGCAAGAGATCTGCAGGAAAAGCAACAGAGGTGCTGAAAGAGGCAAGAGAGGTGCAGAAAGAGGCAACAGCAGTGCAGAAAGAAGCAACAGAGGTGCAGAATGAGGTACGAGGGGTGCAGAAAGAGGAGAGAGAAGCAAAAGAGGTGCTCAAAGAGCCAAGAGGGAAGTAGAAAGATCCAAGAGCAGTGCAGAGAGAACCAAGAGAAGTAGAGAAAGAAGCAACAGATGTGCAAAAGGAGGTACTAGGGGTACAGAAAGAAGGAAGAGAAGTGCACAAAAGAAGCAACAGAGGTGCTGAAAGAGGCACGAAGGGTGCAGAAAGAGGCAAGAGAATTGCTAAAAGAAGCAACAGAGGTGTAGAAAGAAGCAAGAGAAGTGCAGAAAGAGACATGTGAGATGCAGACAGAAGCAACAGCAGTGCAGAAAGAACCGACAGAGGTGCCAAAAGAGGAAAGAGGGGTGCAGAAAAAGGTAGGAAGGGTGCACAAAAGAAGCAACAGAGGTGCTGAAAGAGGCACGAAGGGTGCAGAAAGAGGCACAAAAAAATTCCAGAAAGAAGCAACATAGGTACAGAAAGAGGCAAGAGATGTGCAGAAACAGACAGGAAAGGTGCAGACAGAAGCAACAGAGGTGCAAAAGGAGGTACTAAGGGTACAGAAAGAAGGAAGAGAAGTGCACAAAAGAAGCAGCAGAGGTGCTGAAAGAGGCACGAAGGTTGCAGACTGAGGCAAAAAAAAGTGCAGAAAGAAGCAACAGAGGTACAGAAAGAGGCAAGAGATGTGCAGAAACAGACAGGAAAGGTGCAGACAGAAGCAACAGCAGTGCAGAAAAAACCAACAGAGGTGCGGAAAGAAGCAACAGAGCTGCAAAAGGAGGTACTAGGGGTACAGAAAGAAGGAAGAGAAGTGCACAAAAGAGGCAACAGAGGTGCTGAAAGAGGCACGAAGGGTGCAGAAAGAGGCAAGAGAATTGCTAAAATAAGCAACAGAGGTGCAGAAAGAAGCTAGAGAAGTGCAGAAAGAGACATGTGAGATGCAGACAGAAGCAACAGCAGTGCAGAAAGAACCGACAGAGGTGCAAAAACAGGCAAGAGGGGTGCAGAAAAAGGTAGGAGGGGTGCACAAAGAGGCAAGAGAGGTACAGAAAGAGGCCATAGAGGAGCAGAAAGAAGGAAGAGAAGTGAAGAAAGAGGCAAGAGAATTGCTGAAACAAGCAATTGATGTGGAAAAAGAAGCAAGAGAAGTGCAAAAAGAGGCAAGTGAGGTGCAGCAAAAAGCAAGAGCTGTGCAGAAAGAACCAACAGAGGTGCTGAATGAGGCGCGAAGGGTGAAGATAGAGCTAGAGAAGTGCAGAGAGAGGTAACAGAGGTACAGAAAGAGGCAAGAGATGTGCAGAAACAGACAGGAAAGGTGCAGAAACAGGGAACAGGGGTAAAGAAAGAGGCAAGAGAGGTGCAGAAAGAATAAAGAGGGGTGCAGGAAGGGGCATGAGAAGTGCAGAAAAAGCAACAGAGGTGCTGAAAGATGCAAATGAAGTGCAGAAAGAGGCAAGAGATCTGCAGGAAAAGCAACAGAGGTGCTGAAAGAGGCAAGAGAGGTGCAGAAAGAAGCAAGAGAGGTGCAGAAAGAGGCAACAGCAGTGCAGAAAGAAGCAACAGAGGTGCAGAATGAGGTACGAGGGGTGCAGAAAGAGGAGAGAGAAGCAAAGGAGATGCTCAAAGAGCCAAGAGGGAAGTAGAAAGATCCAAGAGCAGTGCAGAAAGAACCAAGAGAAGTGCAGAAAGAAGCAACAGATGTGCAAAAAGAGGTACTAGGGGTACAGAAAGAAGGAAGAGAAGTGCACAAAAGAAGCAACAGAGGTGCTGAAAGAGGCACGAAGGGTGCAGAAAGAGGCACAAAAAAAATCCAGAAAGAAGCAACAGAGGTACAGAAAGAGGCAAGTGATGTGCAGAAACAGACAGGAAAGGTGCAGACAGAAGCAACAGAGGTGCAAAAGGAGGTACTAAGGGTACAGAAAGAAGGAAGAGAAGTGCAGAAAAAAAAACAACAGCGGTGCGGAAAGAAGCAACAGAGGTGCAAAAGGAGGTACTAGGGGTACAGAAAGAAGGAAGAGAAGTGCACAAAAGAGGCAACAGAGGTGCTGAAAGAGGCACGAAGGGTGCAGAAAGAGGCAAGAGAATTGCTAAAAGAATCAACAGAGGTATAGAAAGAAGCAAGAGAAGTGCAGAAAGAGACATGTGAGATGCAGACAGAAGCAACAGCAGTGCAGAAAGAACCGACAGAGGTGCCAAAAGAGGAAAGAGGGGTGCAGAAAAAGGTAGGAGGGGTGCACAAAGAGGCAAGAGAGGTACAGAAACAGACAGGAAAGGTGCAGAAAGAGGGAACAGGGGTCCAGAAAGAGGTAAGAGAGGTGCAGAGAGAATAAAGAGGGGTGCAGGAAGGGGCAAGAGAACTGCAGAAAAAGCAACAGAGGTTCTGAAAGATGCAAGTGAGGTACAGAAAGAGGCAAGAGATCTGCAGAAAAAGCAACAAAGGTGCTGAAAGAGGCAAGTGAGGTGCAGAAAGAAGCAAGAGAGCTACAGAAAGAGGCAACAGTGGAGCAGAAAGAAGCAACAGAGGTGCAGAAAGAGGTACGAGGGGTGCAGAAAGAGGAGAGAGAAGCAAAGGAGGTGCTCAAAGAGTCAAGAGGGATGCAGAAAGATGCAAGAGCAGTGCAGAAAGGACAAAGAGAACGGCAGAAAGAAGCAACCGAGGTGCCGAAAGAGGCTAGTAAAGTGCAGAAAGAGGCGACAGAGGTGCAGAAAGACACAAGAGAGGTGCAGAAACAAGCAAGAGAAGTGCAGAAAGAGGCAATAGAATTGCTGAAAGAAGCAACAGAGGTTTAGAAAGAAGCAAGAGAGGTGCAGAAAGAACCAACAGAGGTGGAAGAGGCAAGAGGTAACAAGAGGGGTACTTGGCCCACAAGGACATCCTTGGGGGCCAACTACCCCTCCCATTACCTCCAGTAAGTACCACACAGCAGAATTGCTAAGTACTCATAACAGACTTTGCCCACCACTCTGCAAACGTGCTCCCTGGCGCACTCTTCAATGTGGATTGAAGTCCACTGCTGGGCGTCCTTAGGAGCCAACTGACCTACCTCTTGCCTACAGTAAGCCCCACACAGTGGGATTGCTTAGAGGTGGACACAGGCCACGCCCCTTTTCTCCACCACTCTGCAAATGTGCCTCCTGGCACGTTCTAAGTTGGGGGATTAAAACCCCTTGAATAATGAGAGTCCCTTGGGGCCAATTAGCCCACCAGGTACCTGCAGTAAGCACCAAACAACTGGATTGCAGAGAGGTGGTCGGAGGCCACGCCACCTTTTTACACCACTCTGCAAACATGCCTCAGGACACAAGAGGACCTTATCGCCCCACTAGCAACGCGCCAAGAGGCGCATTTGCAGAGAGGTGTAAAAACAGGCGTGGCCTCGGACCCCCATATTACCTTATTTAATGCCCCGGGGAGGTGGTTGTCCCCAGGGCCATGTGGGAGGCTAAAGCCCCCCCACACTAATTATTTTCAAAGACCCGGGGAGGTGGCAGTCCCCGGGGCTTGGGGGGGCCTGCAAGGCCCCCATCCTTATTTCATTATGCCCCGGGAGATGGCAGTCCCCAGGGCTGCGGGGGTCCCCGCGGGCCACCAAGACATAATTTGGCATGCCCCCAGGACCTGGCCCACACGGGGGCTTAAGTAGAATGAAGCGTGGGAGGCCACGCTTCGTTTTTTAAAGTTTTGTCACCCGGATTCGCGCACCCAGAGCAAATTCAGCCGATTTTTTAAAAAATGCTTTCTTTGGCCCTGTGATATGCCTCTCTAGGAAAGAGGAGTACCAGAAGACGCTACAGGCCTGGTGGTAAGCGAGAGAGTCCAACGGGACCACCACCTCCTCTGGGCAGGCCCTTGAAAATCAAAGAAGGAGGGCCGAGCCAATACAGATTTGGGAATGGGTATGTGAGTGGTTGCGTGGGTGTGTGAGTGGGTGTATGAGCCTAACTATAACGTCCCTGTAACCTTAGTGTTTTTCAGTGAATTTCTAAGGTTTTTACAAATCTATTTCCTAACTATAACAGCTCTGTAACCCTTGTCTTTTTAAATAAATGTCTATGTTTTTTTAACTGGTAGTCACGTTTGCAGAGTGGTGGAGAAAGAGGGCGGGCCTCTGACCAGCTCTCAGGAATCCCACTGTAAGGGACTTACTGGAGGTAACAGGAGGGCTTCTTGGCCCCCAATGTCTCTCAGCATCAAAGAGCACTTCTTCCCCCAACCAGTATTGAGCCATGAGGTGTGTTTGCAGAATGGTGGAATAAGAGGGCATGGCCTCTGAAGTCCACACACCAATTGCACTCTGTGGAACTTACTTTATGTAACAGGAGGGTTGGTTGGCCCCCACGGATCCTCTGGAGCCAAGGGGACTTCATCCCCCAACCAGCAGTGTGCCAGGAAACATGTTTGCAGAGTGATGTAGAAAGGGGGCATGGCTTCCAACAACCTTTCAGCAATCCTGCTGTGTGGGACATACTGGTGATAAAAGAAGGGATAGGTGTCCCTGAGTACCTTCAGCAGCCAAGGGGACTTAATACCCCCAGCAGCAGTGTGCCAGGAGGTGTGTTTTCAGAGTAGTAGAGACAGGAGGCGTGGCCTCCAAAGTCCTCTCTGAAATCAGGTTGTGTGGGACTTACTGGAGGTAACAGGAGGGCTTGTTGGTCCCCAAGGACCCACTAGACCGAGAGGAACTTCATCCCCCAATCAGCAGTGCACCAGAAGGAACGCTTGCAGAGTGGTGATGAAAGGGGGCAGGGCTTCTGACGACTTGCCATTTAATTTTTGTTTTTTTAATATTTTTTCTCTCTTTGGGGATTTGACAGTGTGAGTCCCTTTCCCTGGGTTAATTTGGGCCCTTGGGGACCCCATACCCCGGAACCAGGACTATTTTGAATAGGGGAGGGGGCCACGCAGCCCGGGTCGATTTCAGCCCAGAGGACCCCTATCCTCTGGGCTCCGGCCTGTAGTGGGGGTGACCTGGTCCCACCCAGGACACCCACTTTGTACAGCTGGGAACTACGCGGGAGCCTACAGGTCCCCGTGCTCCCTGCTGACACCCCACCTCCTGTGGGAGCTGGCATTGTTTTGACTAAGAGGGAGCTGCTAACATGCAGCTCCCTCTGTGTCAAACCAATTGTGTTCGCTTTCAGCAAGCGACAGCATTTTCTGTGTTCTCTCTTGTTGAAAGAGAGCACAGTTTGCTATGGCTTTGCAGGAGCGGTAAAGCTCTAGCCAAGCCCGCAAACAGCTATGTCCTGGGCTGAGCACCCACGGACATAGCAGGAGCCAGACCTGGGGGGTAGCGGTCTCCAGGGCCATCTTTGTCTCCAGGAGGGGCCGCGATGCCCCACTCTAAACTTCACTTTAGCCCCAGGAGGTGGTGGTCCCAGGGGCCAGGGGTCTGCAACAGAACCCCTCCATCATATTATTTGAGCCACAGGGATGTGGTGGTCCCAGGGCTACAGGAGGAGCCTCACGGGCTCCCGGTATTTTTGTTATTTATTGCCTCTGGGAGGTGGGAGTCCCAGGGCTGCGGGGGCCTAGCAGAATTCCCCGCATTAATACAACATTAGCCCTGGGAAGGTGGTGGTCCCCAGGGCACAGGGGTTGCCTAGGGCAACTCCTGCATTAATTGTTAAGAATGCCCCGGGGAGGTAGCAGTCCCTGGGGCTGCAACGGAGGCCATACGGGCCTCCCACACACTCATTTTACACATTGCCCTGGGAGGTGGCAGTCCCCGGGGTGGTGCCACGAGGGCACTCCACAAAATTAATAAACATTGCCACCGGGATTTCACCCACCTAGAGGCTTCATAAAAAAGACGCGCAGGAGCTAGTGAATCCTATTTAATTTTTAATTTGCCACGGATCCACCTGAATATTCACGTCAAAATTAAATTTAAAAAAATAATTTTAATCAAGGAGGGGTCCCTGTGGGACCTCCCCATCAAATCTGGGGAGTCACTTTGTTGTGGGGCTCCAGATCGAGTTCCAAAATTGCTCCCAACACTTCCTGGCTGAAGTGCTGGCAGCCAATCAAATTTTTGTAGGATCTGTGAGTCCACTGCAAGGACTTGCATCCCAGAAATCTATTTTTTAAACTTCAATATCTTTGAAACTACGGAACGGATTTACACCAAATCACAAAAAGCAAGCTTTGTGGACCATCAGCTAGCTTTCTGACAAATTTGGTGTAATTACATTTAGCGGTTCAGAATATAGTCGTGTTCAACAAATGAGAAATCATCATAGACATAACATGGGGAAAACGCATTTCGAGACCCCCTTTTTTCTCAGCCCCTGCTTGAAGGATCATCTGGAAACCTTCAACATAGCAGCTGAACCAAAAAGTTGAAGTTTTTTAAAAACATTTTGGGAAGATTTGTCAAGTGGTGTCAAAGTGATTGTCAAAATAAAAAACTTTTCCTATGAAAACTTTGGTCCTAACTATAGCTATTGCCAGTAGAGAATAAATATATATATTTATTCAATAAAAAACAAAGGTTAAAAGTTAAACTTGTTATGTTTAGCTTTCCATGTTTTTGCCCCCCTAAGTATCATTAATCCAAAATTGGTGTAATCAATTCCAAATTAATCGATCCAAAATAAGGGTAGATCTATAAATTGGATCTTTAGGAAATATGGTGGAATACCAGTCCCATACCCTGAAACTACTGTACCCTATGGAATTTATGTTTTTAGCTGTGGTATTATCACATTGTGAGTACCATGACTCCTGAATGAAGGCCACTAGAGGAACATTTCTGAACTAAAACAGTATTGGATTTAAGTGGACGTCTTTGAGCTGTAGTAAAAAATGTGTGCGTAATGAAAAAAAGTTTAAATAGTTTTGCTGGTTGAAACAGATATTATTATTATTATTATTATTATTATTATTATTATTATTATTATTATTATTGTTAGTATTATAATTATTATTTTAATGATTTTTATTAGCAGTAGTAGTAGCAGTAGTAGTATTATTAGATACAAGTTTTTTACCCTTGTTTATGCTGGTACAGAAATTACAATGTTACAATACCTTTAAAAATAATTCAGGATACATAATTATATACATAAACAACTACATAAAAAATTACTATGAGGAATAGTTCAAGTTTTTGTAAAGCTAATTACAAGTTCGAGCGAAAAAAAAAGAGCTGCGCAAATGTCAACAAGGACCATTTTCGTAATCAAAAAGCAAGGGCTGCTAATTAAAGTGTGCTCCTATAGGAATTTAAATCTTAATTGAAACTCACTTGATTAAAAGTGCAAAGGGCTACTCTGTAGTATCAACACTGAAGTGCATAGGATACCGAACAGAAAATGAATCCGATTTTTAAAAATTATTTACATGTTTCATAAAGAGTTACACATAAATCAACACAATCTATTTTCAAAAGCAGCCCTTAAGCACGGATTCCAGTGAAAGTGCTGACTCTTAAATTAAAGGCCGAAAATAATCCTTGCGTTCTGGCAACAAATACAAGTTGCCAGCCAATACAAAAAATAGTGGGGCATATGTATCAAGCCCTTTTCCCGTTCGCAAATGGGCCAATTCTCAGAATCGGCCCGTTTGCGAACGGGAAAAGGCCTTTTGGGAAGTATCATCCCAAAAGGGCATCGCAAATTAGAGAATTGCAAATTTGCGATTCTTCTATTTTGCGATTGCATTTAAGGAATTGCAAATTGCGATTCCTTAAATGCAATGTAACAAGCACCCAAGTTGTGCAGTTTCTCCTTAAGAAATCGCAAATTACCACCAACTTCAAGTTGGTGCTAATTTGCGATTTCTTTGAAAGATGCACTTTTTGGTATCTTTCAAAGTGCCATGTGGCGCACATACACGCCCTTAGGGCATGTATGTGCGCCACATGCACACACATGCTCATTTCAGGGGTGCATCAGGGTGTCCTTATGACACCCTTGCACCCTTGAAATTATTCTCAATTTGCGATTCTCTAATTGCGAATCGCTAATTGAGAATGTCTTCGCATTCATTCCTATGGGCCTCCTGGCCCATAGGAAGGAATGGGAAGGTATTTCTTAAATGCGATTAGCAATTTGCTAATCGCAATTAAGGAATGCTAAGAAATCGCAAAACATTTGCGAATTTTTTATTACATCCCGTTTTGCAATTCTCAAATAGCGATTCCCTAAAAATCGCTATTTGAGAATTGCAAAAACGGAACTTGATACATATGCCCCAGTGTCCCTTCTCTGCTTGATGTCAACTCTGCCCAGCCGACTTCTGCAATGGAGGATGCACCCCAGCAATGCAACTTGTATGCAATAATATAACCAGACGACTTTTCGTCTGGGCTAAAGTGTCCACCTCATTCCAGATAATTATAGTCACTCCCTACAGTCCTGAATTTTTCACCGACAAATTATTGATCTACAGTGTGTTAGTTCAATGAATTAAATGGAAGAATAAGAAGACTATAATCAGGGCCACTAGAATTATGCTATTGTGCAGATGCTGAGATTTTTACATAACTAAAGATTTGCCGCATTTGCTACATATTCCATCATCTGCCGCATAATCTGTAGATTTTCAGAAATGTATATGTTTCTAGCTTAAACGGTTCAAAAGTTAGTAAAAATACAGTGACGTGATGCCGCGCAATGGAAGGTCATTTGCGAAGCTGGACTGGTCACATTTCTGTTGCTTATTGCTATATTTGGGCGTTAAACTGGTGCTAACGTGGCGCAGACAATGCCCAGACAGTGTTACCAAGTTTAAAAATGAAAAAATAATGAAGTAATACTATTACAAAATGTGCCACATTATGCAGCATTATATGGCTTGTCTTGCCACATAATTTACTCACCCTTGCCACATAATTTGACCCTCTCCTGCTGCATGATTCCAGTGGCTCTGACTATAATTCCCAAAATGCTTTAGGCTATCATGAGAAAGTCCAAGACTGTGTCATATCATATTTATGTCTTATTCCAGAATCACTAGGTCATATGTATACATTAGGGTGTTAGGGTTTCCGGTCAATGCTACAGGTGAAATGTCCTGTGTTTGCCAAGTGTGCTGGCTAGTAAGCCAAAACTTTTTGACAAGAGCAGCCTATTAAGCTGACTTGCTTAATGATGGTCCTTAGTTGAATTTTTGTTGTACATTCAGCTGTACCTGCAGTGCTTAATTTGAGCCAGTGATTGGAGTTGGAGCCCACCAGCACTCATTTTTGCGGGCTGGCATTTGTTCTTCCTCATCAGACTTTGACCCAGCACAAGAGAGCATAAAAACACAAAGGGAAAAAAGGATAACGAGAAAGATGGAAAAAAATGACAAAGGGACAAAGCACGAGCCTGCAATAGCGAGAAAATATGCAGGAAATGTCAAAAGGTGGAGTAAAGAGATATGAGATGGAATAAGAACTATGCAGTTTTATTATTCGGCACGCCAACACTCAATATCGCTGGCCTTCTGCTTCGGTGCAAAACTTTGGGCACCAGCACTTATTCTTTTACAAATTAAGCACTTTACCTGGATCCAATTTTCAGAATGCAAGAGCTCAATGATGTATAATAGACTTTCAAGGAACCCACACATTTTACATTTCTTCCGAAGGATCACAGTAAACCCAGCCCAAGGGCTCCAGACATCAATAAAGCAATTGCACTGTTTCCCGACAGTGCTCACTGAGTTGCCTGCTAAATATTAAATAAACTGAAATTGATGCTTAGTGATGTGCCCCTTTTAGAATCCTGCCTATTCACAAGCACTATCTTATTTGTGGTCATCCAAGAACCTAACTGGTGCAACAACCCTGAAGCGAAAATCTTTGCAGTACCACACATTAAAGAAACCAGACTTTAAAAAGAGTTCACTTGCATCCTTTTTTTTTAGATTGGCTTCTTGATTCCACCTTTCCAGGTTTCATGGATTAGTCTGTACCCAGGAACCCACTGCAGTCATTGGGATAAATATACTACCCATCACAGGAGAATGTGACAATAATGGATGCTGGAATTTGGATATGTTTGTGAGCGTGGGCAGGACTCATACCTTCTATTATTTTTGTTAATATTGACCACTGTTGTCAGGTGGGTGAATCAGAGTCAGATTGCTGCCTCTCTACACCAGTCTTGTAGTACAACTGCTAGGAAAATCATGTCAGTTTCTATCAACCATGTCATACAGGAAATACTAAAAGATACATTTGATCTACGTGCAATAGTTGTCAAAAAGATCAGATGTGACCCTACTCTAGGCATCAAATCGTTTGCACAAATTTCCCATTTTGGAATGCTTGATTATTTTTTTTCTTTTAATGAAATGTCTATATCGATTCTTAGATTTTTATATGAAGTTCAGTTAAGTGTGCATCCACGTGTCTCAATCAAACATCTTAACGTCATGGGAGAAGTGTCGCGCAGCAGGCAGGGTAGTCGATTGCCCTGCGGCAACTCAGCTCAGCACCATGTGACTCTGGGCAATAGATTACTTAATCTCTCCGACGGCCCCCAGCGCCTTGAGACCCCTAGAGATGAGTAGTTTGCACTTTACAAATACCAGATGTAGATGCTGATGTATGTTCTAAGGGCCGCCCTACACTGATGATTGTACCCACCCCCAGAGGAAGTTTCCTTGTAACAACCATATACAGTTTCTTTACAATCGTTGTTGATTCCTCGTACTATATTAATCTTTAAAGAAGTTACTTTTGATATAATTTTTTTGTAAAAAAATTTCAACTTTGTCTAGCATCTGAAGAACCCTCACAATTGCCATTTAATATATCAGGCAGTCGGTTTATCGATTCCCTGTAGCCTTAAGCTGGATTGGGGAGACATAGGCTTCCCTCATAATGTTATTGGCTGATCCACACCAAAAAGGCAAGTTGTGGGGTGTCAAAGTCCAGGTGCCTACCTTATGAGACATTCTAGTAGCACCATAAACAGGTGACACCACCTGTGGGATGTTAAATGCTGATTCACGCTGCCTTACTTTAACATTTGTGTCATCCTGTAGAAGATTTGTTTTGTGGGGTCACTCAAGCAATATAAAGTACATAGGGGCTTATTTGCAAGCCCCTTGCGCCGCCGGTGTGTCACTTCTTCTTACACACCAGTGGTAAATACAAGACCACGTAAAGCTTTTCATGGCCTTGTAAATACAGCCCCTTTTCACGCATCACTTTGCGTGAAAGGAGCATGCCATGGGTGTTGCTGTTGGGATTCCCAAGCTACACCCATGGACACTGCCTCATTCCCAGATTTACAACATTTCGTAAACCTGGGAATGCATCAGAATCCATTCACCTCCCATGGAAGGCCTAAGGAGGCACGATGAGGAGAAATATATTTTTTTCCGCCTCGTTTTATCCTCTTTCTATGCATGCTGCATTCTGGAAGACACCATCAATGACTGTTTTGGGGCCGGAAGGTATCTCTTACTGCACAAAAAGGATCATCACTGCAACAAAGGCACCCCTGCACCATGGGGTCTGCAGTGGCGCATGGCAACCAATTGTGCGCAAGCGCTGGGGAAAGCTCAGGATGCGTCATATTGAAAATATGATGCATCACTGTGCTTTTCAAATTATGCAGCTCGGCGCAGCAAAATGGCTTGTGGTGTCGTGCGGACTTCATTTTGTTGTATATATGCCCCATAATGTCTATTTAGAACTTCTGATTTAAAATCTTTCAGTCTGCTCAGTTTCAAATAGACATTAACAACAACAGACTTCTTCAGTTTCCTCGATCGAGGTTGTTAAATGTGTAACAGAGCTACTGTAAACTGTTTTTGAGATTTCTCGATCTCTTGTGGAAGCATTGTTGAAACTAAACCTGCAAAAATACCTTAGAGACAATACCCTTTATTGACTCTGTATTGTGCTGCAGAAATTGTATAGCGCTTAAAACCTCCGACTAGGTCTCGCAGTGAACCGTGTTTGCACCAGGCTCCTGTGTGACTGTAGGGCAGCTTATCAATAACAAAAATATTGTCTGGCATAAATACCCTGGCCTACATACCATTTCCAAAAAAACGCTCACGGGGGTAGGTTTCCTAATAATATTTCTTAGAAATGATTATTGAGGACATTATATTGTTGTCAGATGATATGCAGACCACACTATTCTGGTACCGTACCACTTGAGCCCACTTTAGGAGTGTATACTATTTAAAATTTCCAAATAGTATCCTATGTGGAATAAATTGACGAAGGTGCGTGAGGTTAAAAAAACACACTTCAGACTTGTGGCATATGCCGGCGTGTAAGCAATGAGATGCTGCTGGGAGTGTGAGAATAGACACATTCTTTCACATCTATTTTTCCATTTATCGAGATTATTTATTTATTTATAGAACTTGTATAGCGCAACAGCTACCCCACATGGGGTTTTCCGGCGCTTAGGCAACAGGTAAGATGATTTGTCCAGAGGATCAGAAAAGCCATGTTTTCAGTATCTGTGGCAGGCGAGCAAAGAGGTGCAAGATCTGAGATGTTCAAGAAGGATATTCCAGAGCTTAGAGCCTAGATACCCAAAGGAACAACCTCCCGTATGCAACAATTTGATTCTGGGAACAGTACACAGAGAAAGGTTGCTGGAACACAAGCATCAAGCAGGTTGGTGAGCAATTCTCAGACTGGTAATGTGGTGAGGAGCAATTTCTGTCCTTGCTTTAAAAACATAACATAACGCCTCAAACTGAATGTGTTTCTCCAACTTTAACCAATGCAGGTCGCAAACAGAGATGTGGTTAATGTGTGTTTCGGCAGTCGGCAAACCAACCTTGCGGCAGTATTCTGCACCACCTGCATGCGTCTCATGGAGGCTTTGTCAACCCACAAGTACAGAACCCGATTACCATATAAAAAGCCACATTTTAGTGATTTTTGTAATCTTTGATATTCATGCAGGACTCAGCTGCCAGAGCTTGGCCATCTGTAATGCAGAACAAGCATTCACCCGTTCACAACTCTATGAAGGTTGAGTTGGTCGAAGTCGGACCAATGCTTGTATTTGACCATAAGTGCAGAGCTTCGGGTAAAGAAAGAGTGGTCCAATCCCACGGATTGATAATGAATGATGTGCGCTGCTTTGTTGGAGATGCATCGAACTACTGGCTGTCAGTGTAAGAATGTGGTGCTTGGTTTGAAATGAATCCAGATCAGTAGGGTGAGAAACTGACTAGAAGCTCGAGCTACATTCTGAATTCTCCGTAAACATCAGAGTATTAACATGGGTACTCATGGCAATGTCTGTCAGAAGTTTGTTATAAAACTATCATCTGGTGTCAGTTAAATTTGGTGTAGATTTTCATTATTAACGTCAATGATATTCAGGACACCTTGAGGCCGATTCACAGAACTGACTTAAGACAAAATCCTAAACTTACTACTTTTGGTATTCACAGAAGTTAGGATTTTGTCTTAACTTTGTCTTGAGACAAACTTAAGACAGACTTAAGACAGACTTAAGACAAATTTAAGACAAACTTAAGACAGACTTCAGACAGACTTAAGACAGACTTAAGACAAAATCCTAATTTAAGTCTGTCTTAAGTCTGTCTTAAATCTGTCTTAAGTCTGTCTTAAGTCTGTCTTAAGTTTGTCTTAAGACAAACTTAAGACAAAATCCTAACTTCTGTGAATACCAAAAGTAGTAAGTTTAGGATTTTATCTTAAGTTAGTTCTGTGAATCGGGCCCAATATTTCTGTCAGACATTATTTTGGTTATGATATTCTGTAGCAATCTTCTTCATGGTATAGCCTGTTGGCATAATCAACAAGGGAGAATAATAAGGTGATGGAAGCTTGGACTTTGAGGGGAGCCAAGGCAGAGGACGATTTGCAAAAGGCGCATGGCCATGTAGAAGCTTTATTTGGAGTCTTGATTTGGGGCATAAGTAAGGATTTTAGTTTTGAAGTCGCTGTAAATTTCATACTTCTGTTGAGGTCGGTAGTGCTGCACTCATTTCTTGAGGGCATGTGGTTGAAAAGTGACAGGTAGTCCATTTGCTGCAGCCGCTCTGTTGGTTTTGTATATATTTAGGGGCTTATTTACAAGCCCATTGCGCCGCCTGTGCGTTTATTGATGCACCGCCGGCGCAGTGTGCCGGCCCATATTTACAAGGCCACGTAAAGTCACACTGCGTAACTTTTCATGGCCTTGTAAATATGGGCCCCTTTCACTCATTACTTTGCATGAAAGGGGTGTTCCATGGGTGTTGCTGTGGGGGTTCCTACACAACATCCATGGAACCTGAAAAAATCCCAGATTTACAAAGAGTTGTAAACCTGGGAATACGTAGGAGAAGCGCAACGAGAAGAAATACTTTTATTTCTTTTTGTTTTTTGCTCTTTCTACATAAAAGGAGCAAAACGCCAATAATGATTGTTTTTGTGCTGGAAGGTGTCCCTTCCTGCATAAAAACAATCCTCCCTACAACACAGGCACCCTTGCACCATGGCGCAAAGGTGTCTGCGTTTGCGCACGGCTGCTGTTTGTGCACCGGAGCAGAGAAAAAGGACAGGAAAGCACTGTATCTTGCAGATTGTGGCGCATTTCTACCTTTTTATTTTGACGCACAATGCACAATGCTTGCAGTTCTGCTGTGCTGCCTTGCATCAAAATATAGTAAATGAGGCCCTTAGTTTGAGATGGTGCACTTGGATGATGCAGCAATCATCAGCCTGTAGGCATTTTCCGATGGCACAGTAATGTTATGTACAGCGATTGCGGCCTTATGGTGGAAAGGCAGAGAGTAGCATACATCCAAGACAGCCATTATAAAGTTAGTCAAATAAGAAAAATCGATGGTCATCTTGCATAAATATATGTTTTCAGAAATAAGCAGGTAATGGATGGAATATTGGATTGCGCGATTACTCAAGGAGGGGGTACCCAAGAGCTTTGCGGCCTGCCTGCAACCTGTAAGCTGTCTACTAATGTTCCTCAAACAGTAAATAAAACAACACCATTGTTGCAACAACCTTAGCACTAGCACCTAGGCTGAACCATCTTCATTAGCACTTGTACCAGCATCTTCAAGCTCATTTACACCAGTACAAACGGGGCATCTGCACAGGCAACAGCCACATCACCTACACTGCTTCCTACATGACCACCTGCTTCCCAGACAATAGAGTCTATTGTTTAAGAAATGCCTAAAAACACTCCTCTACTGTTAAATTCTGTTGTCTTCATTCTCTCCTGGCTGCGTTTTTCCTCCTTGTGTTTTTTCCCTATGTCTGTCATCGCCTGATGATCCCCTCAGGGATAAGCCTCGCTCAATAAATAAATCCATGACAGCTGCACTGGCACATGCACCCCTAGCATCCAAAATGTCAGCCTTACTCCATTGGCATCTGTGCTGGTGCTAGCTCTGCTCCACATAAAACTACAATGAAGCCTGCACTGTCACCCAGCAGGAACTACGGGTTGGCATTAAAACCACCATAGACAAACTGTGATGGTCAGGGAGGCACATACATGAGGCCAGGAATACATACATACAAATGCTGTGCTGAGGAGGGACTGTAATAGAAAATATAGGCGTTACAACAAACAAATGATGGACGGAATGCTGACAATGCAGACATTCTCCCCCAGTCAAGAGATCTGGGTTAAATCCATTGTTCTTTTGCCCACTACGCCACCCCAGTTCAGACATGCCCATATGCAAATCAGTCTTGACCCTGTGCCTCATGGGAACAGTCCAGCCCGAACTGCCAAGCCATGTCTTCCCTGGACCGGAATCAAGCACCCTAGGACCGGTTTCTGGCTATCAGCCGTCATCAGCCAGGATAGCTTGACTCCAGTGGCGCAGTGAGCACGGGTCCCACGTCTGGGAATACCCATCCCACTTAGGGCAAAAAGCGTTACAACAAACAAATGATGGACGGAATGCTGACAATGCAGACATTCTCCCCCAGTCAAGAGATCTGGGTTAAATCCATCGTTCTTTTGCCCCCTACGCCACCCCAGTTTAGACATGGCCATATGCAAATCAGTCTTGACCCTGTGCCTCATGGGAACAGTCCAGCCCGAACTGCCAAGCCATGTCTTCCCTGGACCGGAATCAAGCACCACCCCCTTTTGTACCGCATAGAAAATATAGGCACCAGCAAAAGGGAGACACTGATGGAACTGCCAATGGGACAGGATGGGATATGATACAGGAAGATATGAATAAGGGAAAAGAGAGACAAGGTCATGTAAAACTTTCTGCACCATTGGCCCTTTCCATGACTGTCAGGGTCCATTGACCTTCTCTATCTCTATCCACTTGATGCTTTTTGATCAACTAAAGAAACTTTGACAGAAAGTAATTTTTTCACTAGGGTCCATCCTCCCATCTTAGACCGACCACATCCACTTGTGGAACATCTTAACCTTTATCCCACTTCCCACTCAAGCTTTCACCTGGGATTGGGACATTTTCCAATGCGGACATTTCTGGTAGTCTTTAATGGTCAGAAAAGGGTCAGGGGCTCTCCCTGCCTTTAATGTACAACTGATAAGAACCACTTTTGACCGTATTGGTGTGTTTTATGTACTTCATCTTTCAAATGAAGTGCAATCGTGATTATTGCTATTGGCTTTGCTTTGCATTGATTTTCAGTTGCATTTATATAGCACGTAATACCCCTTACGAGGCGCCAGAGAGGTTTTGGAATGGGTAGTAGCTGCTACATATATTATGGACCACGAATGAATGCTGAGATGCTATCTATGATGAATAGTTCCTTTTATTATTTGTCCCAGTAGGATCAAAAGAAGGAAAGGACTTCCTAAATATCGTTGCCGATCACCCAAAGTGAATTTTTTTATTTAGATTTTCAAATTTGTTTTAATTTTTTAACTTATTATGATTACATTTTTTGAAATATGGTATTTTTTTACAGTAGGCTTATTTCATGAAATTATTTTTAATATTATTAATATTATTTTACATGTATGTTTTTTTTATAATTTTAGAAAAAATCAGCATTTTTTATAATAATTAATTGTGCTTTTGTGATTACACTCCTAAAGAAGCATATGACAAAATGCATTGGGTGTTTTCCATAAATATCACGGGCTTAAAAATAGATTTTTTACTTCTACAAACATTTTTTGAAGATTTGCAAAACGGGGTAAGATTGTAAATATATACAAAAACACAAGGAGAAGTAAACCAACTATGTATATAAAATAAAAATGTGTACACAAAAATAATTTTATATTTGGAATGCATTGAGAACATAAAACAATTTAATATTGTAGTCATATGGAGTATGTTGTACATATGGAGGTTTCCACACTGAACTTGGGTTGATTATTGATCTCTGAATGGGTACTACAGTGCTCAAGTGCCACACCACTGCACCCATACGCCTGCAGAGACTGCTTAAAAATACATTTAGAAATATGACAACTGTTCAAGAGGGCTAAGTTTTGTAGCTGCTCTCTACAAAATAAATACATTGTATATGATGTGCCAGGGTTCCTTACCTGAACCTCTTTTCTTTGCTGCAGGCACAGTCATCTATTACATGAAGCCACGTCTAAGACGAAGGCGAACGGCCTCACTACTCAGAGAGAAGTGAGGTGTTAAATCTCTGTAACATGGGAGATGCAATGGCCCAAGTTGGGAATTCCAAGGAAGACCTGCACTGATGCGTCGGAGGATACCATCAGTCAGAAGTGAGACCGAAGCAGCAGAAGACTCCAAAAGAAGGCTTGGAAAAACTCAGAACACTGCCACCTTGAGCCAAAGCCTGATCTGTCCGCAGGGGACCTTCCGAGGATTCCAGGGAGCATGTCAAGCAGACAAGAGAACAAAGCTGTTAAAAGAAGGCCTGCAGTAGTGGAAACCCAGATGCCACCCTAAGCAGTGGTGTACACATATTTATATATTCACTGAAAAAATAAAAAAACAAAGGTTGGTTAAAGGGCCGTTAGTTAGGTGAAAACGTCAGTTACTGTTAAAACATACCATTTTAAATTAACAAAAGCAGAGAAATTCCCCTATTATATTTATCTCAAGTACCTATAACTCATACCCTAAAGTAACTATAACTCGCACCCCTGTCATGCACTGTGTTATCAATCATGTCATTTCAGATGTTGCAGTAATGTTATCAATGATGTCACAGAACATGTCATGAGTGATGTAATATGGAAGGGAATAAGCAGTGCACTGTGACAAACTCACACTACATTCTACATGAACTCCACAGCTCTCAATAGTGACCAACCCACAATTTGAACTCACACAGCTACAGAGGAGCAACTCTTTTCACAGTATACACTATAAATGAGCAATATGTTGTATGACAAATTGCAGAAAAACTACATCCTGAAAAAGCAGAGACTTTTAGGTACTGCAAGAGTAAGTAAATGTGAAATGTAAACAGGAACAACAGTGCTGATCTCAGTCTGATAGGTCAATGTTTGTTTTTGCTGGCTGTGGCTGTCGCTGGTGGTGGGGCACGGGGGTGGTGGGGCACGGGGGAGGTTTGCAGGACAATTACAGGTGGGGCACTAGCCCCATCATCTCCACCAGTCCCCCACACCTGCTCTCTCCACCGCTGCGCCACAAATTCAGAGAGTCCAGGAGATGCACTAGAATGCAATAATAGGACCAGAGCCAGACCTGCAGGCCCCTGGAAGAAAAGTTGAAAAGAGTTAGGAGACAAGGAGGCCCTGGAGTAGAAACATCCCTAAACCGAGCACCATGCGACACATGCAAATCCACATACCTATGACACAAGGGACAGCTTGCTGTTCAAGGAGAGTTCTAGGACTATATGTGGATGCTATGGGGACGGCTGAATAAGGGGCAGAGAGAAAGGTCCTTTCATAGATGCTGACAGGACAGTGAATTAGGGGACTGAGAAAAGGGTCCTGTGGCAAAGGGTGGAGACCATGGTACAAACAGACCTAGGGAAGGTTTCTGGGGGTGTCTCTTAGCTCAGGGGCCTGACAGAAGGATCCCTTATTGAAAGGGTGGGGCATTGATTGGAAGGCACAAGATAAACGAATCTAGGGGAGAAAAAACAGTTTACCCAAGGGGAATTTCCAATCCAAGAAATCAACAGAGAAGTGATACTTATGAACTAAATTTGGCATGACTCCACTTGGTGGATACTGATGTTTAAATACACAGTGTTATATTACTGTAGCCAACATGTTAATAATCTTGTACTTATATCTGGTTACTGACCTGATACTTCCCTTGCTCTTTTCACAGAGATAGACTGGTGCTTCGTAGACAGTCACTTGTTGGGTGTGGTCTGGGTGGAATGTTGAATTCAGTGATGTCATCGCTGAATATGGAATGTGGAGTGCAGGGTTTTAACAGTGAGGCCAATCAGCTGTCCTGACGGTTGTACTTTCTTTCATGGACTAAACTTACCGTCTCATTCAAATGAAGACTTTTCAATACTGCCATCAACTCCACAGAGTCAAGCTGCTAAGTATGAAAACCTTCTTAAAATAGTACTGAATGTGTTTACCTTTAAATTTAAAGGCAATACACCAAAGAGGGTCAGAGAACAATTTGTTTGTCTCTGCAGCAGAAAGACATCTCTCAGTTTGGCCATAGTGAAAGAAATAAGTCTCTTTGAAGCATTCATCTGTCTTGCCTCCTCTTCTGCCCATACACATCTGGTTAATGTGTTTTGATGGAGTTGTGATTGTATATTTGTTTCAAATCAAATCAAAATCAAAGAAGCTTTATTCTATTTCAATTTATAAAATCATAAAAGCATAGTATAAAGCACATACAATCATCAGAAAACCACATTAACATAACATTTATTATGTTTCTCTTAATACTAATTGATGCAGATGAGAACATACTACATGCTCATCGTGAACAGAATTACAAGCTGTTAACATCTTTCTGTAATTAATCACAGCCCATAAAAAGTTAGACATTACAAATGAAAAGGGGCGGTGAAGTTTGCAAAAACAAATATACAGGCCAACATTGTACGAAATTGCAGGACCTCAACAATGGTATGACTGGGCGCCTCCTCTGGGCCATATAAAATTTACAAAAGAATACAGTATGTATCGTACTAAGTCGATGAAATATGTCTTTTCTGAATCGAGTTAGACTGAACCTGTGTCTTTCATTGTGTACATATTCTAGGTAAGGTTGGATATAAAATGTGACCAACATCATTTGATTTTTAAGTACACTAGGCTTCAACAGTTCTGTAGTCAACCTAAGTTCTTCAATGACATGCATTCTGCCTTCATTTCCCTTGTACTAATGAGCCCCAGGGTAACGGGCTGTTTGAAATATTCTGGATGGCCCAAGTCCCTGGTAAGATTTTTAATATACTTCAACCAAGATATTGATAGGGCAAAAGAGGATTTGCGAAAATCCCCAATGATGTCACGATTACGTCTAGGGCGCGCAGAAGTCCAAATCTTATGCCAAATTAGAATTGGCTTGATCCTGACTATGTCTGTTAAAAAATGGGTCCCCAATTCTGCATGGCATATGGTTGTAGAGCTAATACGGGGGGCAAGGAGGAGATGTCTTAAAAAGTTTTATATTTATTTAGTTACTACTAGGGTTGGTACTGCTGTAAGCATTGGGGCCCTTATTATAAATCACTGTGAGTGGGATGTCTCTGGGGATGCAGCTGCGGAATATTAGTGGTCTGGTGTAATCTGATCTAAAAACACTGGACCTGGTTTTACCAGGTGCAGATGCCCACCTGATAAAACTCCTGGTGAAGAGGAGCAGAGGATTTGGACAAAGGTGCAGACTGGTTTTCACCTGTCCACCAAGCACCACAAGGGTGTTGGGCAACACTCATTCCAGCATGCCTACAGGCTCATTTCACCCCAGACACCCACCTTGTCCCCACCCAACACCCTCTGACTTGCCCAGGCTACCTCTTTAATATCACCATCTCAGAACATTGGTAAATGTCAGCAAAATTGTCTCTGAAATTGTCAAAAACACACTGATTTTCACTTGGTATATTCTTGTCTACCTAGTGATTTTCCCTTCTGGAGACTTAAACTTGTAATGGCCCCGGATTTAGCTTCGAGGATACCTGCCAGAATTGGAGATTTCAAACCCCTAGTATCTTTGTACCTAAATCTGGGTGTTTCCTAATGCGAACTCACATGGAATATCTGAGCTGTATGTTCAGTGTTCTATCTAAGGTGTTCTGTTGTGGGTTGTTCATTGCTTCATTGTGGAATGTGCTGTTGTGTAGATAGTATCAAAATCAACAGAATGCCCCTTGTGCATTAAATAAATCTATTCATGATTTAAACCCAAATTTGGCATCTCACATTACAAAATACTTTCATTGGTATATGGAATTTTTTTTTTACAAATACCCTCTCTGTATCCACTTTTGGTTGGAGTAAATTAAACCTATCTACCTATCTCTCTCAAATCAATCAATCAGCGTTTTGTAAAGCCCAGCACTGCCACCCTTAGGTGTATCTGGCCGCTGTGGGTGCGACGTCTCTGTTGAAAAGCCAGTTGAGTTTTCTGAAGTCCGTCAGGGAGGATGCTGTTTGAAGATGGAGGGGCAGGTTGTTCCAGGTCATGGCAATGATGGCGAAGTAGGTGCGACCTCTGCTACAGCTGTGCTGGATGCAGAGGATGTGCGCAAGGGCTAGTGAGGAGGAGTGCAGGTGTTTTGTGGGTAGGTGGAAGTTCAGTCAGTAGGTGATGTAGGCAAGTCCAAGCGCGTACCTTTCCTAAACGCCTCTGAAGAGACGGTGAAAGTCCATCGAAACGCGTCAGGCGAAGGAAGGGCTGTTCATTACACTGGCGAACCTTCCTGTCCATACCGAGATTAAAGGCTGGTAACCTTCTCTCTGATTCGAGTGCAACTCATGGGGCTACCATGTTTTTGAAATGTTAAGGCGGACGCCCATCTGCCGAGTTTGCACCACCCCATGATTCCCAGGGGGCCACGGGAGAGGATACACCTCGCTCAATGTGGAACAGGGAGCCTGGATTAAGGACTGGCAGGCAAGCTGGGGCTCACGTTTGGGCTGAATTTTTTCAGGAATCAGCGCACCGTTATTAAGGTTGGAAATAATCATGGCACTACGATTCCCAGAAGACATTCGTTGTGACATCATAAAAGGAAGCAGTTGCCTACCAAGCGCGTACCTTTCCTAAACGCCTCTGAAGAGATGGTGAAAGTCCATCGAAACGCGTCAGGCGAAGGAAGGGCTGTTCATTATACTGGCGAACCTTCCTGTCCATACCGAGATTAAAGGCTGGTAACCTTCTCTCTGATTCGAGTGCAACTCATGGGGCTACCATGTTTTTGAAATGTTAAGGCGGACGCCCATCTGCCGAGTTTGCACCACCCCATGATTCCCAGGGGGCCACGGGAGAGGATACACCTCGCTCAATGTGGAACAGGGAGCCTGGATTAAGGACTGGCAGGCAAGCTGGGGCTCACGTTTGGGCTGAATTTTTTCAGGAATCAGCGCACCGTTATTAAGGTTGGAAATAATCATGGCACTACGATTCCCAGAAGACATTCGTCGTGACATCATAAAAGGAAGCAGTTGCCTACCAAGCGCATACCTTTCCTAAACGCCTCTGAAGAGATGGTGAAAGTCCATCGAAACGCGTCAGGCGAAGGAAGGGCTGTTCATTACACTGGCGAACCTTCCTGTCCATACCGAGATTAAAGGCTGGTAACCTTCTCTCTGATTCGAGTGCAACTCATGGGGCTACCATGTTTTTGAAATGTTAAGGCGGACGCCCATCTGCCGAGTTTGCACCACCCCATGATTCCCAGGGGGCCACGGGAGAGGATATACCTCGCTCAATGTGGAACAGGGAGCCTGGATTAAGGACTGGCAGGCAAGCTGGGGCTCACGTTTGGGCTGAATTTTTTCAGGAATCAGCGCACCGTTATTAAGGTTGGAAATAATCATGGCACTACGATTCCCAGAAGACATTCGTCGTGACATCATAAAAGGAAGCAGTTGCCTACCAAGCGCGTACCTTTCCTAAACGCCTCTGAAGAGATGGTGAAAGTCCATCGAAACGCGTCAGGCGAAGGAAGGGCTGTTCATTACACTGGCGAACCTTCCTGTCCATACCGAGATTAAAGGCTGGTAACCTTCTCTCTGATTCGAGTGCAACTCATGGGGCTACCATGTTTTTGAAATGTTAAGGCGGACGCCCATCTGCCGAGTTTGCACCACCCCATGATTCCCAGGGGGCCACGGGAGAGGATACACCTCGCTCAATGTGGAACAGGGAGCCTGGATTAAGGACTGGCAGGCAAGCTGGGGCTCACGTTTGGGCTGAATTTTTTCAGGAATCAGCGCACCGTTATTAAGGTTGGAAATAATCATGGCACTACGATTCCCAGAAGACATTCGTCGTGACATCATAAAAGGAAGCAGTTGCCTACCAAGCGCGTACCTTTCCTAAACGCCTCTGAAGAGATGGTGAAAGTCCATCGAAACGCGTCAGGCGAAGGAAGGGCTGTTCATTACACTGGCGAACCTTCCTGTCCATACCGAGATTAAAGGCTGGTAACCTCTCTGATTCGAGTGCAACTCATGGGGCTACCATGTTTTTGAAATGTTAAGGCGGACGCCCATCTGCCGAGTTTGCACCACCCCATGATTCCCAGGGGGCCACGGGAGAGGATACACCTCGCTCAATGTGGAACAGGGAGCCTGGATTAAGGACTGGCAGGCAAGCTGGGGCTCACGTTTGGGCTGAATTTTTTCAGGAATCAGCGCACCGTTATTAAGGTTGGAAATAATCATGGCACTACGATTCCCAGAAGACATTCGTCGTGACATCATAAAAGGAAGCAGTTGCCTACCAAGCGCGTACCTTTCCTAAACGCCTCTGAAGAGATGGTGAAAGTCCATCGAAACGCGTCAGGCAAAGGAAGGGCTGTTCATTACACTGGCGAACCTTCCTGTCCATACCGAGATTAAAGGCTGGTAACCTTCTCTCTGATTCGAGTGCAACTCATGGGGCTACCATGTTTTTGAAATGTTAAGGCGGACGCCCATCTGCCGAGTTTGCACCACCCCATGATTCCCAGGGGGCCACGGGAGAGGATACACCTCGCTCAATGTGGAACAGGGAGCCTGGATTAAGGACTGGCAGGCAAGCTGGGGCTCACGTTTGGGCTGAATTTTTTCAGGAATCAGCGCACCGTTATTAAGGTTGGAAATAATCATGGCACTACGATTCCCAGAAGACATTCGTCGTGACATCATAAAAGGAAGCAGTTGCCTACCAAGCGCGTACCTTTCCTAAACGCCTCTGAAGAGATGGTGAAAGTCCATCGAAACGCGTCAGGCGAAGGAAGGGCTGTTCATTACACTGGCGAACCTTCCTGTCCATACCGAGATTAAAGGCTGGTAACCTTCTCTCTGATTCGAGTGCAACTCATGGGGCTACCATGTTTTTGAAATGTTAAGGCGGACGCCCATCTGCCGAGTTTGCACCACCCCATGATTCCCAGGGGGCCACGGGAGAGGATACACCTCGCTCAATGTGGAACAGGGAGCCTGGATTAAGGACTGGCAGGCAAGCTGGGGCTCACGTTTGGGCTGAATTTTTTCAGGAATCAGCGCACCGTTATTAAGGTTGGAAATAATCATGGCACTACGATTCCCAGAAGACATTCGTCGTGACATCATAAAAGGAAGCAGTTGCCTACCAAGCGCGTACCTTTCCTAAACGCCTCTGAAGAGATGGTGAAAGTCCATCGAAACGCGTCAGGCGAAGGAAGGGCTGTTCATTACACTGGCGAACCTTCCTGTCCATACCGAGATTAAAGGCTGGTAACCTTCTCTCTGATTCGAGTGCAACTCATGGGGCTACCATGTTTTTGAAATGTTAAGGCGGACGCCCATCTGCCGAGTTTGCACCACCCCATGATTCCCAGGGGGCCACGGGAGAGGATACACCTCGCTCAATGTGGAACAGGGAGCCTGGATTAAGGACTGGCAGGCAAGCTGGGGCTCACGTTTGGGCTGAATTTTTTCAGGAATCAGCGCACCGTTATTAAGGTTGGAAATAATCATGGCACTACGATTCCCAGAAGACATTCGTCGTGACATCATAAAAGGAAGCAGTTGCCTACCAAGCGCGTACCTTTCCTAAACGCCTCTGAAGAGATGGTGAAAGTCCATCGAAACGCGTCAGGCGAAGGAAGGGCTGTTCATTACACTGGCGAACCTTCCTGTCCATACCGAGATTAAAGGCTGGTAACCTTCTCTCTGATTCGAGTGCAACTCATGGGGCTACCATGTTTTTGAAATGTTAAGGCGGACGCCCATCTGCCGAGTTTGCACCACCCCATGATTCCCAGGGGGCCACGGGAGAGGATACACCTCGCTCAATGTGGAACAGGGAGCCTGGATTAAGGACTGGCAGGCAAGCTGGGGCTCACGTTTGGGCTGAATTTTTTCAGGAATCAGCGCACCGTTATTAAGGTTGGAAATAATCATGGCACTACGATTCCCAGAAGACATTCGTCGTGACATCATAAAAGGAAGCAGTTGCCTACCAAGCGCGTACCTTTCCTAAACGCCTCTGAAGAGATGGTGAAAGTCCATCGAAACGCGTCAGGCGAAGGAAGGGCTGTTCATTACACTGGCGAACCTTCCTGTCCATACCGAGATTAAAGGCTGGTAACCTTCTCTCTGATTCGAGTGCAACTCATGGGGCTACCATGTTTTTGAAATGTTAAGGCGGACGCCCATCTGCCGAGTTTGCACCACCCCATGATTCCCAGGGGGCCACGGGAGAGGATACACCTCGCTCAATGTGGAACAGGGAGCCTGGATTAAGGACTGGCAGGCAAGCTGGGGCTCACGTTTGGGCTGAATTTTTTCAGGAATCAGCGCACCGTTATTAAGGTTGGAAATAATCATGGCACTGCGATTCCCAGAAGACATTCGTCGTGACATCATAAAAGGAAGCAGTTGCCTACCAAGCGCGTACCTTTCCTAAACGCCTCTGAAGAGATGGTGAAAGTCCATCGAAACTCGTCAGGCGAAGGAAGGGCTGTTCATTACACTGGCGAACCTTCCTGTCCATACCGAGATTAAAGGCTGGTAACCTTCTCTCTGATTCGAGTGCAACTCATGGGGCTACCATGTTTTTGAAAAGTCCTGGATCATGTAGAGCTTTGTAGGCATGCGTGAGGATCTTGAACTGGCATCTCTTCTGGATGAGGAGCCAGTTGAGGTTTATGAGGTAGGGGTTGATGTGGGTCCATTTGGGGAGGTCCAGGATGAGTCTGGCAGCAGCATTCTGTATGGTCTGGAGTCTTCTGAGGAGCTGGGTGGAGTTGCTGACATAGAGAGCGTTGCCGTAGTCGAGGCAGCGGGTGATGAGGGCCTGGGTGACAGTCTTTCTGATGTTGACTGGGATCCATATGTAGATTCTGCAGAGCGTGTGAAGGGTGTGGAAGCAGGAGGAGGCGATTTTGTTGACTTGTCATTTCATGGTCAGTTCGCTGTCGAAGATGATGCCTAGGTTGCACGCGTGATTTGTTAGTGTGGGTTGGAGTTCTGCTGGCCACCAGCTGTGGTCCCATATGGAGGTGTTCTTCCTGAAGATCAGTACTCCTGTCTTGTTGGAGTTGATTTTAAGTCAGTTGTCTTTCATCCATTGGGATATGCTGGTCATGGCATCACAGAAGTTAGTTTTGGTGGTGGAGGTGTCTTAGGTGAGTGAGAGGATAAGTTGAGTGTTGTCCACGTAGGAAAATATTTTGAGGTCATGGGATCTGATGATGTCTGCGAGGGGGGTCATGTAGGTGTTGAACAAGGTGTGGCTGAAGGATGATCCTTGGGGTATGCTGCATATGTTGTCCAGGGTGAGGAGGTGAAGGGGGGAGCTGTATGCTCTGTGTGCACCCTGTGGAATCTGTTGATGAGGGTGTGGTGGAATACGGTGTTGAATGCAGCAGGGAGGTCAAGGAGGCTCAGGGCCACAGTCTCTCAGCAGTCAAGGAGTGTTCTATTGCTGTCTGGTGGCAAAGAGTGAGCAGAATTGACTGACAGGAGGCTGCCAGGAGCTGACCTGCCCTGGGCAGGAACATAATTAGCAGCAGTGCGGGAGGAGGCAGTACTGGCTGTGGTGAGGGGAGCTAGTGAGGGCCTGTCTAAAAGACAAAAACACCAAACATATAGACAAAGTTAAAAACACACAAAATATAAGAAGGAGGCCCAAGGAACAAGGTATATAGTGTTCTGGAAGTCCAGCCATTTTGAAACTTCAAAATGAGGCTTCAGTATCTTCCATCATCCCAATTCAGTACTGCCCTCTAGAGCTCATTCTTTTTCAATGTTTCGGTCACCTTTTAGACATTCGTTGAGACCATCCTCAGGACTTGATAGCAGGCCAACAGTTGCAGGGTAATCCGGAAATTTAAACAAACCTTAAATCATTCAGCCGTCCGATGCCACTTATCATAAATTTATACGAACATGGGATTAACATTCCCCTCTGTTCATCAGTTGGTTCTTTATTCTCAGGACTGCCAGCAATGGCGTGTTCCTGCTCAGAGAGTCAGACTGTTTAAACTTCAGGATTACCCTATAACTGTATGACCTCCATCAAGTCCTAAGAATGGCATACATGTGGAGTAAAAACACCACTCTCTTTGTGGCTGTTCCTCATTATTTTAAGGAAAGTTGCGCAATTCAAGAGATAAATTACATAATTAGATATACACTGTGTTTTTGCACCATCCTTTCGTCACCATTATTGTAAATTATATACTTACTTATATTATGCACTTTGGTGAACTATTGGCTTATAGTTCCTTGATTTGCTAATGATTTTGCTAATTCTTGTGTAACACAACTGGTGCTCATGTAAAGCGCTCTTATACCCAATACCTAGGGTCAAGTTCGCGCTATATAAAACGCTGGAAAAAAAAAATGATATTTAGGACATGATATTTCTGTCAGAACATATTAAGACTGCTACATTCTGGTCCCATACCAATCGTCTTATGTTATCATGATTTCTTGTTTTCATATGTTACTTTCAGATACGTTATTTTGTCATTTTATGTTATCTTATGTCGTGCTGTCTTGGTTTCTTGCATTACATTGTGTATTATCCGCAGACCTCCTCAAAAACCTGGGTGCTGAAAAGAAAAACATGCATTGCCACAGTCAACAGGTCTGGATTTAATATGCCAACGCATATAAATACAGGCATTCACAAATTACGTTTACATACAGTGTATGCACAAATGTTGTTTAGCCCACCATTCTGACTTGCCAACTTCTGGAAAAAAAGCTGCAAAAAAGAATTGTATTATTTATAGAATGCTTATAGGAGATAAAGACCTGCATGTGACAAACAACCCGATGATCACGTGTAAAAAAGCACCTCATATTTTTTGGGGGGAAATTGTTTTTATTGGCATTTCATTGTGTAGTACAGTACATACAAAACAGTAACCTCATAGAGAAACATCATGCTATTTGTACACCATGATGTGCATTATAGTCTGGTCATATCATATAACCCATCTATCCCTTCAATAGGTAGTAGCACTGGCATGAGAAAGTACGTGGGTTGAGAGCATGTGTCCATGAGAGATAGACTGTGGCCTGTACTGAAGCCCGGGCATTGGCTCTGAACAGTAGCTTAGCAGGCAACTTGAATCTATATTTGAAAATGACAATCTGAACTCTTCAAAACTGGGAGGTAGAACAGCGGTACACTGTGTCTATATTTGCGTCTCATTATAGTGGCCAGCGGGTTAAGACATTGGAAGCAAGGATCTGGGTGCGTGGCAGTACAATTATTTGCATGCCCCGGGCTGCCACCCGAGGTCAACAGGTGCCTAATCTACTGGAGGACTGCAGCAGATGTCCACGGCGCGCCATTTGCTGCAGGGGTACAAGCACTCGGGGACAGTGGCTCCTCCGTCTCTTCCTGCTGAAAGGAGTGCAATAGGATAGCCCATGACATGGATATGGGATGCTTGCGGATACCCTTAAGCTCTTCAGAATGAAGTACCACCACTTCTGCGGCACCCCATTTGTTGACCGCCCCCCGCCA
The DNA here is from genome assembly GCF_964204655.1 of Triturus cristatus. NCBI lineage: Eukaryota > Metazoa > Chordata > Amphibia > Caudata > Salamandridae > Triturus > Triturus cristatus. The sequence goes on from NC_140588.1 coordinate 300,998,493, forward strand.
GGCCGCTATCGGAGGCCCCCCCGGTGCCCTCCAGTGAAGTGCTATGCACCATTTGGCTAGAAGCAGCGCCAAAGAGGCAAAACGCGTCTCTTCTTTGAACGATTTGCGGTGCTTGTGTTGAGCATTCCAGAACATGTGGAGAAAGGATGCGGCTGGCATAGGACATCTGAGGCATGTGAAGGGCGTGTCTGGGTAATACTGTTGAAGCTTCTCAGGCGTTAAATAGGTGCTATGTAGTATGTGAAGCTGTATGCTTTTGAAACGATAGTTGCAAGATACTTTTTTTAGGGAATTCTAATGCACGATCCCACTCCCTGTCATGCAATGGCTTCTGGAATTCGGCTTCCCATTTCTCCCGAAGCGGTGTGAGGGTGATTGGTTTCAGAGCCCGCACCGCTTTGTAAATCCAGGTGACCAGATGCTGCCCCGGGCCCATCTGTAGTAATGTGTGTAAAACCGGGTGTGTGGGGGGCTCAGCATCTACCGTACGCCACATTCTACAGCCGTCTTCCAGCAGTTGGCGATGTAGAAGAAATTGCCCCCTGGGAATCCCCATATCCGCTGCCAACTCTGTAAATTACTGCAATTGTCAATTCAGGTAGAGAGTGCCTGCCTCCGTAACCTCGTGTGCTGTCCAGTCGCGGAGCATCCGCGCAGTATAATGTGTCCGACCTTTGGGGAACCCTACCAGAGGCAAGATGGGAGAATACATGGGCGCTTCTCGATTTAGTGGGTTTATCCGTGCCAGACAGATTCGTGCCACCGTCAGTTGGAGGAGCGGTCACGCAGGGGTTCCGCCCCCAGTAGCAGCATGTGAATTATGGTTGCGGGTGGAGTGTGCCCGGTAACTGTGACTGTCTCTCCCAGCGCGTGACCCGCCGTCCATCTCGGGACCCACTGAAGCTGGGCGGCTAGGAAATAGGCCTCAAAGGAAGGAGTGCCCAGTCCCCCTGTGTCATGGGCAGTTGGAGCTTAGCAAGGGCAATTCTCCTACGGCCCGAGCCCCATATAAGAGTAACAAGGAAGTGTCTAGCTCGCTTAAAAGGGGATGTGGAGGGATTACCGTGAGGTTAGCAAAATAGTAGAGCAGTCGTGGAACCAATATCATTTTGGCCACTGCGATTTTGTCAATGACTGTAAGGGAGAGGTCCTTCCAAAAGAGCACTGAAGATCTGATACCCGCCATTACATAAAGGTCTTGCAGTGTGTGGTATAAACCAACACCCAAGTAACGCACTGCTTGAGGGCTCCATGAGACATCAATGCCTCCCAATCGTAACGGACGGGGAGGGAGACCATCAACGAGCAGCTATGTCAAAAAAGGAAGGGTGGACCAGGAGCTTGATAATGGTCCAGTGCCTATGCTCCAAAAATTTGATCAGGTACTCACAAAAAGAGGCACTGTTCCTAGAAGAATCAGGACAAGGAACGACCAGGATCCACATACGGAAATGAAGGAATAGAGAAGATTAGGTCAGTGATCAGGTACTTTGGATGGCAGGGGAGACACAATATTGTCTCTTGTTGCCCTCACACACCCCGAAGGATGTCATGGTTCATCATCGGGCGTTTGCTCCTCGTCGGGCCGGCGGTGCAATGCCCTACGGGTCCCCCGAAGCGTCTCTTTGGCGGAGATCTTTTAGAGAACTGCCGATGGGTGCATGCGGGTATGTGGGAGGGAAAGTACCAGAGTGCCAGTGCAAAGTGGTGTGTGCAGGGTGAGTTTAAGAATACCTAAGGATACCAAACAAATTGTCATTTAATACAGAGATATCCTTGGTATGGTAAAAAACACGTAGGTTGATAGTTATCTGTCAAGACATTATGTGTCTGGATAACTTAGAAAATGGTCGACATGTTTCACGCCTTGGGTGGTCCAAAAGATCCTTGGCATTTCATCAGGACCAGAGGTGGTGGTGAAATGTGAGTGGTGCACAAACTAAATAAAGCGGGTGGGTTAGTATTAGCCCTCTCGCTGTTCAACAAAAGGGGGGGAAAAAGAGGGTTTTAAATCGCCTGCACAAGTAGTGTGTGAAAAAACCAGTATGTTATGCCCCCTTTGAAGCAGACCTAAAATAAAGAAAAGAGAATGGAAAGAAAACACATAATTTAAAATTTAAAAAGGTGCAAGCTATTTCAATGGCAAATGCGGAGCATCATTGTCTCTGCATCTAGAAGCAGTTACCAAAGGAACAGAATGTCCGGATATTATGGAGGCAGAGAAAGGTTGATTGAAAGTATATCAAGTTCGCGTGCATCGCATGCCGCGTCGGCTGTCAATGGGTGCGTGGAGGGAGGTCGGGCCCCGAGACCCAAGCCGGGAAGGCTCGGTAGCAGAGGCCAACCAGACCCACTCCAAAAGCACCCCTTTGCAGGCTCAACACAGGTCTAATGTCACGCTAGTAAGTCCGCAATGTTACAAATTACAGAAGGATAGATGCGCACAGAACAGCCAACTGAGTCGTTGGAAATGCGTGCTTACCTAACAGAGGAGTGATCGTTACTCCATGAGTCTAATGGCGTAGGAAGCCCACACCTTCTAGGGCTGTAGGCGGGAAAAATCATGTTCCGATTCAGTGGGACACAAGTCGGGGAGAAAGCAAGGGGTAGAAACAGCATAAGACATTACAAAAGCAGAGCCACACTTGCAATGTCGAGACTTACTTAGTGCAGAGAGGCGGGTGGTGGACCTGAAGAATACTCAACTGGGTCTGCGCATGCGTGGAGAGGAAGTGTTCAACCCGATTCTAACTGTTTAGTCGATTTAGGCTGTAGACACGTCTCTACTAACTACCTTTTTCGAGGGCTCTACTGAGTGACACTGACACATTCCCGGTTGCTACGTAGCGTGTGTACTTTACAATTATGAGCACCTCATCCACGATATGCTATAGATACCATTTAGATTTCACGTGAATTGGGTTGAACACTTCCTCTCCACGCATGCGCAGACCCAGTTGACTAACCTCTACACATGGGCGAGATAGCATGGGCTTGTGTCACGTTTCACGCATGGGCGCCGTGTTCTCTGGAGACGCCACTCCTCGCGCCTCACCGGAAACAGGCACCTCCCCACTCTCACAAGTCCTCCTCCCTTAAATACAGCGAGTTCGCAACTTTCAACCTACCTACGAGCAGGCGTCTGGACCGGGCAGGTTTCCAGTGCCGTCACCTGAGTAACCCGTGAGTATTCTTCAGGTCCACCACCCGCCTCTCTGCACTAAGTAAGTCTCGACATCGCAAGTGTGGCTCTGCTTTTGTAATGTCTTATGCTGTTTCTACCCCTTGCTTTCTCCCCGACTTGTGTCCCACTGAATCGGAACACGATTTTTCCCGCCTACAGCCCTAGAAGGTGTGGGCTTCCTACGCCATTAGACTCATGGAGTAACGATCACTCCTCTGTTAGGTAAGCACGCATTTCCAACGACTCAGTTGGCTGTTCTGTGCGCATCTATCCTTCTGTAATTTGTAACATTGCGGACTTACTAGCATGACATTAGACCTGTGTTGAGCCTGCAAAGGGGTGCTTTTGGAGTGGGTCTGGTTGGCCTCTGCTACCGAGCCTTCCCGGCTTGAGTCTCGGGGCCCGACCTCCCTCCACGCACCCATTGACAGCCGACGCGGCATGCGATGCACGCGAACTTGATATACTTTCAATCAACCTTTCTCTGCCTCCATAATATCCGGACATTCTGTTCCTTTGGTAACTGCTACTAGATGCAGAGACAATGATGCTCCGCATTTGCCATTGAAATAGCTTGCACCTTTTTAAATTTTAAATTATGTGTTTTCTTTCCATTCTCTTTTCTTTATTTTAGGTCAGCTTCAAAGGGGGCATAACATACTGGTTTTTTCACACACTACTTGTGCAGGCGATTTAAAACCCTCTTTTTCCCCCCCTTTTGTTGAACAGCGAGAGGGCTAATACTACCCCACCCGCTTTATTTAGTTTGTGCACCACTCACATTTCACCACCACCTCTGGTCCTGATGAAATGCCAAGGATCTTTTGGACCACCCAAGGCGTGAAACATGTCGACCATTTTCTAAGTTATCCAGACACATAACGTCTTGACAGATAACTATCAACCTACGGGTTTTTTACCATACCAAGGATATCTCTGTATTAAATGACAATTTGTTTGGTATCCTTAGGTATTCTTAAACTCACCCTGCACACACCACTTTGCACTGGCACTCTGGAACTTTCCCTCCCACATACCCGCATCCACCCATCGGCAGTTCTCTAAAAGATCTCCGCCAAAGAGACCCTTCGGGGGACCCGTAGGGCATTGCACCGCCGGCCCGACGAGGAGCAAACGCCCGATGATGAAGCATGACATCCTTCGGGGTGTGTGAGGGCAACAAGAGACAATATTGTGTCTCCCCTGCCATCCAGAGTACCTGATCACTGACCTAATCTTCTCTATTCCTTCATTTCCGTATGTGGATCCTGGTCGTTCCTTGTCCTGATTCACCTAGGAACAGTGCCTCTTTTTGTGAGTACCATCAACGAGCAGCTACACCGTTGATTTAGACCAATTTACTTTGAGGCCCGCCACTGCCTCAAATTCTTGGAGCACATGAAGTATGGGGGTGAGATCAGACGCAACGTCGCAGATGTATATAAGCACGTCCACGTATAACGATACTGCATGGTTGGTGTCCGCGATGGGAATACCCAGTGTCCGCCCTCTTTACGAAGATGGACTGCTAGTGGCTCCATCGCCAAGGCGAAGAGCATTGGAGAGAGTGGGCAGCCCTGGCGCATGCCCCTGAGTATCGGAAAGGTTGACGATATAAGGGGTCTCAGCCTCACCCTAGAAGTTGGTGCGGAGAAGATGAGCTTGGTGTATGCGAGAAGGCGGGATCCCACTCCCATCCGATGTAGAACCTGGAAGAGGTAAAGCCATGATAAAGTGTCAAAGGCCTTTTCCAAAACCAGGACCAGGCACACCGCGCGGGGGAAGTAGTCTCGGATCTGGTCCTGAACATGAAACAGGCGCTGGATATTAAAGGAAGTATTCCAGCCCAGGACAAACCCACACTGATCCGGGTGGATCAGTTTTGGAAGAACCGTGGCGTATCTGTCCGCCAGGGTCTTCTCATAAATCTTGTAGTCAGCCTGCAAGAGGGCGATGGGCCGATAGGAGTCCATTTGGTGCGGGTCTTTATCCGGCTTCAGAAGAGAGATTATGACCGACTTGCACATGGATTGTGGCAGCCGGCCCTCATCCAGCGCCGCCTGAAACTTCATGACCAGCTGCGGGACTAGTTGTGTTGCATACGTGCAGTAAAATTTCAGTGGAAGGCCATCAAGCCCAGGGGCTTTACACATAGCCAACGTTTGGAGAGCTCACTTAACCTCAGTTGCTGCTATGGGCTCGTTCAGGTCAGCTCTGTCATTGCGTGCCACGCAGGTCAGAGGATATTTAGTTAAGAATTGGGTGAAGCAGGGAGGAGCCAAGATGGCGACCGGGACGGCAGCGTAGATTCCCGGCTCCGTGAACCTCCGCATCCCGCACGGATATCCTGCATGAGATCCTTATTCTGCGCTACGGGATCGTGTTCGTAAACGAAAGTGGCAACCGATCGTGTGACCCTGAGGTTTCTGACTGCAGTACCGCCGGAGAAATCAGCGATTGAACTTTGCGGCCCGTGCGGTCCCGAAGCCGGGACCTCGAGTGGACGCCTTGGCCGGGTGGCAGTTTAACAACAGCGGCCTGTGGTGACTGGGTGGAGTCGGTCCGCCGGAGTGGTGCTCCCCTCGGCCTGCATTTTGCTGTGGTCGCTCCCCCCCTGCTGAGCGCTGCGGACCGAGGACATGCCCGGGTGTGCAATTCTCGGATTCTGTGGTGTTTGCCCCTGCCTTTGACGGTGAGCTGCCCGGACGCCGTCCCTGGTTCGGCCTGATCCTTGCGGGCTGCTCCCGGCTTTTTGCGGGAGCTGGTCCGTGGCGGAGACGACTATTGCCCGTGACCGCGCAACGGTTGAATCTGTTCCTCCCCCAGGATCCCTGTCTTCAGCGACGTGGACCTTGAGGCGTTGGTCCCGGGGTCCTGGCCCCAATACGAGTCGGGCCTTCCCAGCGGCCATTTTGTCACTATGCAGCTTACCATCCTGTCCGCTGGGACGCAGCGGGACTGGGGGTGTGTGACGGTCGGGAGTGTGGCAGAGCGATCGGAGAGAGCTGCTCTGGGGTACGGCGACCTCCTGGAGGCCCTTGGTGCCCTTCATTACTCCTTGGCTCATGGCGCCGGGGTCCTGGGGAGGAAGCTAGATGGTGTGGTATCAGCGTTGGGACAGTGGCGGCATGCTGGTCCACAAGTACACAGTGGCTTTCCACACTGCACACAGGAGGAAGATGTTGCGGCCCCCCCCGCGATTAGTGTACAGCCGGACACTCCGGACAGTATGCTACCGTGTGGTCGGCTAACTGTGGGCTTGATCTGCTCCGGAGGTATTGGACCTGAGCGGAAGATGGTGGCCTTGTCCCGTGCGCAATCTCCGGCGGCCCAGGGACGATTCCAGCAACGTGTGTCTCATTTGACTGCTTCAGCCTGTCTGGACCTTGTGTGCAGTGCAGATCCTGGGGCGGCACTGGAAAAGACGCCCCCCCATGAAGCGGTCCGTGCGGATGCTCAGAGACTTCCACCCCACCTGTGTGCGTCGCTTCCCGACTGTTTTTGGACACTCCTGTACTTTGGGACATCGGACATGGTGCTGGGTCGAGGGGCAGGCATGGGCAGAATCGCAAAGAGCGGTCAAGGCTGAGGCTGATCCTTCGGGAGTGGTCACCTAGTAGACAGGCGGACTCATGGTTGCGTGCTCTCATGGTTAGTCGCATAGTTGGTGCATAATGCTCCCCACTCCCCCCCTCCTTTTTTTGATATGATCAACTTGGTGCTGCTAATTGTTTGCTGTGGGGAGACTTCACCGTGCGGGAGGGAGAAGCCGGGGGTATGTTTTGAAGGCCCTCCTCCAGTTTATTACATTCCCTCCGCCCCCCCGTCTGGGGGGGCTCTTTCTTACTTTTTTTTTCTCTGTCTCTTCTATATTTCGGGTCTAGTTCCAGGGCGACAGGCACACTGCTGGGGGGTGGGGCCATACTCATTCGCAGAGGTGCAGGGTGGGGGGATGGGGGAGGGGACTCTTTAGTCTTTATCTCTTTTTCCATGGCCTCCTTTTTCTTCTCTGTTTCTTTTTGCTTGTTTTTCTGGGATCAGCGCGGTACACCTCTCTTATTGTGAATCGCTTGCTCTTAATGTGTGCCACAGTTTCCGGGGGGTTCGCTGGGCTTTAGGTACGGGGACCTGTAGGCGCAACTATCTTTGATATTTCTCCCCAACCGTACTTTCCCGTGTCTGCGCCATTGATTCAATGTATTGCTGCTTGCTGCTTGCGTCTCTTATCCTTGCCCCTTATCGCTGTTGGGAAACTGTTTGGCACCTGATCCTACTGTTTTGTTTTATTATAAAATGACAAACCCTTTCTCTCCTGGTGTCCTACCTGAGCGGCTCATTGGCCGGACTATACTGTATTGTAGACTTTGCTCTCCGAGGTGCCGCCTGTGTTTACATGTGCTTTTATTGTTCTGATTGCTTAGCGGCCGGCCCCGGGGGGTTGTAGGCCCATACGTGTAAGTGATTGAAACGTCAATAAAGGTTTTTCAAAAAAAAAAAAAAAAAAAAGAATTGGGTGAAGCGCTCCTCGACCACTGGGGCCGGGGCTACATACAGTTGCACTCAATGCCGCCAGAATGCGTCTAGGATGGAGGTCTGTGAGTGAATCAAGACGTTCCCCTTGGAGCGGATCGCTGTGATCGGTGGGAGGGCCGTGTCCTGCTTCACCAACCATGCCAGCAGATCACCGGCTCTGTCGCCCTCTCTATGCACGTGTGCCATGTATGCCCTAAAATTATATCAGCGGAGCTCAGTTAGAGCCTCTGCATATGCCGTTTTGGCTTCCGCCACTTAGGTGAGTGTGGCTGTGTTTGTGTCCGCTGCACGTATGAGTGTGGCCAACGCCTGTTCTGTTTCGCGAATGCGACGTTCTAGGACCTGGCATACCCCCTGTGATGTGTTGGATGCAGGTGCCTCTAATGACCACTTTGAATGCGTTCCATTCCGCGGCTCGAGTGGTGGCTGAGCGTGTGTTCTCCCAGAAATAATGCTGAATGTGTTCTGCCTGCGTCTGTTGGAAGATCGGGTCCTCCAGGCAGTCCTTGAGCAGATGCCAAGTGGGTACCGGGGGCCGAGGCGGGTGCCATGTAAGAGTGATGATGTGGGCATCATGATTGGACATGACCCTCCCCAGATAATTGGCCTTTAAGATGATGAGATGAATGGGGGGGAACACAGAAAACTATCAAGCCGGACTTTAAGATCGTACAGTATGGAAGGAAACGGGTATATCCACGCAGTCGGGTATTTAGAGCGCCAGGCATCTGTCAGTGACCAGTGGGCTGCCCATGCCGTAAAACGTTTGGCTTGGACTACTATTGGGGATGCTGGGTGGGGGGTAAGACCTGTCCAACAATGTGTTTTGTACGCAATTATAATCCCCTCCCCGGATCCAAGGCCCTTGAGTATATGAGCATAACGGCAGTGAAAGTGCGCCCCAAATTGTACCCTGGTCCACGTTAGGTGCATAGATGCTTCCCAGTACCACCGTCTGGCCATCTAGGAGCCCCTGCAAAATGGCATAATGCCCACCCAGGATCAAGCGTTCTAGTCTGTTCTTGGAAAGGGATCCCCGGACGGATCCAGATAAGAGTCCTTCGTGCATAAGCTGAGTATGTGGTAGCGCACAGGACACCGTGCCAGTGCTTGTGTAGCTTCGCCACTTCCCCCACGGTCAGGTGGGTCTCCTGCAATAGCATGATCTGTGCTTTTTGGCGCTTAATGTATGCATTTACGGAGTATCGCTTGCGTGCTGTATGCATACCGCGCACATTAAGTGTGAGGACTGTAACGGCGCCCTGGTGCGCCATTGGGAAGTAGAGGGGTTTGGGGGACGGAGAGGGACCTTGGCATCCTGTGCCGAGTAGCGGCCCATCCCGCCCTTCCTAAGTGTCCACACCAGTTCCGTGCTACCGTGGCTTTTGGAGGATATCTAGGTAGTGACACAGTGTAGGATGGTGTGAGAATTCAGGGGAGACCGGTAGAGGAGAACCGGACCTTTGCTACTGGTCCCTTGATCAAACTGTACCCTGCACTTCAGCCCCAGCCCCTGGAGGGGCTTGAACGTCCTTGTGACGGGCCCACAACGCGGTAGACCGGGAGAGGAAAACCGGACCTTTGCTGCTGGTCCCTTGATCAAACTGTACCCTGCACTTCAGCCCCAGCCCCTGGAGGGGCTTGAAAGTCCTTGCGGCGGTCCAGCGATGTGGGAGCCGAGAGAGGAGAACCGGACCTTGGCTGCTGGTCCCTTGATCAAACTGCACCCTGCACTTTAGCCCCAGCCCCTGGAGGGGCTTGAAATGCCTCACTGCGGTCCCGCGACATGGGAGACCGGGAGAGGAGAACCGTACCTTTGCTACTGGTCCCTTGATCAAACTGCACCCTACACTTTATCCCCAGCCCCTGGAGGGGCTTGAAAGTCCTTGCGGCGGTGCCGCGATGCGGGAGACCGGTAGAGGAGTACCGGACCTTTGCTGCTGGTCCCTTGATCAAACTGCACCCTGCACTTTAGCCCCAGCCCCTGGGGGGGGCTTGAAAGTCCTCGCGGCGGTCCCGCGACATGGGATGCGTGCGGGTGATGACCGGGCCAAGACAGGCCCATCCTAGCCCGTCAGAGACCGTCAGAGGCCGGGCTGGGCCACGGCTCTTTCATCCACGCATTAAGGTACTGTGACACGGTGATAACCTTGATGAAGAAGAAATCTGAAAAGTATTTTGTAGACACTTGCCATCGATTTTGTTTTGAGGTGGACTATGATCTGACGTTACTTATTTGTAAGGAAACTCACGTGGAGCATAAAGCGCTCTGAGAAGTGTTGATAACAGTTATTTTTTTTAACCCTGGGCAAAGCACTACGCTACGCTCGCGTAGTTTGCGCTACTTCGCACTACACAAATTGTACGTAGCACAGTGCAAACACGCGTAGCGTATCGTAGTGCAGCGGTCATTTTTTGCTTGCTCGCGGTCCTCAACGTCAAGTTGGTGACCGCGAGCAAGCAAAATGACATCCAGGCGGGACTTTTTCCTTGTTCGCGATCAGCAACATCAAGTTGCCGATCGCGAGCTTGGAAAATAAACCTCCCGGCGAGATTCTCAACGCTGGGAGGTCAGGTTTCTCATTGCGAGTGGTCATGTATGCTCGCGGCCGCTCGCGATGAGAAACTACCAGTCCACGTTGAGAAAGCTGCCGCTCGAGTAAAAATCTAATCGAGCGGCAGAAAACTACAGCTTACACTGTGCAAGATGCAGTTTTCAATGATTGCACAGTGCCGGATGCTTGTCCGCACTGTGCAATCTTTGAAAATGGCATCTTGCACAGTGCGAACAGGGTACTACGCAGTTCGCGAAGTGCTACGCGTAGCTCTCGTAGTGCGAAGTGCACTTTGCGTAGCTACGCGTAGCGCTACTTCGCGAACTACACCCAAGGTTAATTTTTATCCCTTGTTCTTTGCCAAAGTCTTGGCGCTATATCCTATTCCTGGTATATGTGATTCTATTGTGATAAAGTCAGTATGGGGAAGAGAAAAATGGCGAGCATTCAAAATAAAAAGTTAGCTAAATCAGGGGAACATACCCGTCAGTCCCTACTTAACTATTTAATAAGTTTGGGCGACAAATTCCGTTCCGCTGGAGGAACTTGCGAAATTTCAGCATTTTTGCGTTCCGCGCAGAACGCGAAAATATCGAAACTTCAGCGATCCGCAGCGAAACAGAAATATGCAGGGCAGGATTCATTCTGGCACGATGCTCCTGTCACTAAACCTCAATAGGAACCACTTACAGATATAAATAAAGCAGGTTCCTGAGTTGAAGCTCAAATTCTGGAACGCATTAATCTGCCATTCGTGAGCGTGGTGGTGGCTAAGCAGATGTCAGTTCTCCCCATTTCCACTCTGAAATGTTAGCTGTAATCCTTGACGGTGGTGTTTGCATCCTTCATTTTCTCGAGCGCAATCCTCGTGTAGAATTCGTGAGCGTGGTTAAGCAGATGTCAGTTTTCCCCATTTCCACCCTGAAATGTTATCTGTAATACTTGTCGGTGGTGTTTGCATCCTTCATTTTCTCGAGTGCCATCCTCGTGTAGAATTCGTGAGCGTGGTTAAGCAGATGTCAGTTCTCCCCATTTCCACCCTGAAAAGTTAGCTGTAATACTTGCCGGTGGTGTGTGCATCCTTCATTTTCTCGAGTGCAATCCTCATGTAGAATTCATGAGCGTGGTTAAGCAGATGTCAGTTCTCCCCATTTCCACCCTAAAATGTTAGCGGTAATACTTGCCGGTGGTGTTTGCATCCTTCATTTTCTCGAGTGCAATAAATCCTCGTGTAGAATTCGTGAGCGTGGTTAAGCAGATGTCAGTTCTCCCCATTTCCACCCTGAAATGTTAGCTGTAATCCTTGCCGGTCGTCTTTTCATCCTTGATTTACTTGAGCGCAATCCTCGTGTACTTCCTGTGACAAGGTGGTTCCTTCTCCTTGTCTGCCTCAGAGACCCTGCTCTGATCCTTTATAGACAAGAGGTATGTGAACTGGCCTAGAAGCCCCGCCCGTTTTGCCCCACAAACACTAGTGGTGTGCAGCGTCTTCCCGCCCTTTCCCCACTATGATGGACAGCTCACTCAAGGGACCCCGGCACCCATCAGCGCGGTGGCAAAGTTACAGGCACACATGGTCACTGGAGACAACTCTTCTGGCCTTTTACGCAGCTGTAGTGTAGGAAACGGACTATGCATTTACCCAACGAGGTAGCACTTACTGATTAGCCAGTAGAAAGTACTCCAGTTGAGTAGAGGTATTGCACAAAACGGTGGCATCTTCTTGGATAAACATGCAGGGAAGGATTCATTCTGGCACGATGCTCCTGTCACAAAAATTAAACCTCAACAGGAAGCACTTACAGATATATATAAAGTAGGTGCCCGAGTTGAAGCTCAAATTCAGTAACGCATTAATCAGCCCAAAATCTCTGCAAGCACGTGAAATTTTGCGTGTTCGCTGAGATTTTTTTGCCGTTACGCGAAATTTTGCAAAAGGTAATTTCGCAAATTCCGCCCACCCCTACTATTTAACTGGAGCTGTAGGTGCCATAGAACGGCAGATCACAACAGTGGAAGAGGCCTTAAAACCTGGAGCGGACGAGGGCGCTTTAGATTTAGTGGAAGTTAGTTCTAATCAACCGGTGGTTCAGAGAAGTATATCGGGCATAAATGGCTGTGTGGTGAACATTTCAGACCATTTGTCAGGTAGTGAGCAGGAGTATGATGTGCAACAACAACCACCGAATAAGCGTGCCAGGAATCCTGATAACTGTCCCAGTACTTGCGAGGACCCAGGCCCTCTAATTGAGAGGTCCTCCCCTAAAACCCGCAAAAGGGTCCCTAAAAGGATAAAGTCCACACCAGTCAATAAAACAGAAAATTGGGAAAAATCATTATTTAGCTCTAATATGCGTACACAGAGTGAGGTTGGAAAGTTAAAAGTAAAACTGGATGCTCTGGATTCGCTAATTAGAGAGAGTCTAATTAGCTTGACAACTAGAATAGGCACTATGGAGGCAACTTTAGCTAAATGCTTGGACAAACTTCAGCTCCCAGTGCCTGAGGGTGTGCGTTTACCTGCTCTAATGAGGAATCACGACCATCAAACTAATAGTATAAAGCCAAACAACACCAGCTCTGCTACAGTTACCCATACCACATTAAGATATGTGCCACCTAATTTAACTCAACAAACTTCTCTTGTTAATACTGAGGTTCAACCACCCACTACTTCAACAGCTGTGACCATGCCCACTTCTATTCCAACATCAATAAATCTTAATCGTGCGCATGTGAATCAGAGGATACGACACATCACTCACTTGGACTTACCGCCAGCTGCTGCGCCCTATGTAGTAGTGTTAGTCAACGTTCCCACGTTAGCAGATGGGACGATAGAACCCTGGGAGACTTTAAGGAATAAGTCCTTACACTGGCTAGGTTCCAGGACGGGTCTAACTGAGAATTTATTTAATGAGTTTAAGATGAAAAGGAGAGTGGGATGGTTAGGCAGAGGGCCTAAAGAATTCCCAGGGGACTGTGTAGTGCTTTCATTTAAAACCCCCAACTTAGGAAGCTCGATACTGAGTATAATTGGAGATAATCCCATGGGCGGTCCATGCATTAGTGTAGTTTCTTTAGGCTACTTTTATCAACCTATGTACAGCAATAATACCAGGACCAACTGGGAAAATCATACCCCACTTTATAGGAGACAATTCAATATTCCCACTCGTAACCGCTGCGACAGACTTAACAATCTCGAAGCGGTTTATTGACTGAGATCAGAGGACTCCACTCAAGCTGTAAAACCCAGTGGGTTGGATGTTTCTTGTAATATGGGACCACCAATAACCAGATCCAGTGTTGCAATAATCATACCACCAGCCCAAGTAATAGCGGTAACCACAGAGCCACCTAACACTACAACCTTAGATACGGAGGATGTCTTGACACACACCCCCATATCCAAACCTGGATATATACCTTCGCAGGCAGAGGGATGGCAAGGGAGGGAATGGTTGTAAAGCCAGGAAAGTTAAATGCCAGATTATGTTTTGGAATGTGGCTGGTTTAAAATCAAAAGTGACCAACAAAGTATGGATAGATTATGTATGTATTATTATGAGATATTTAGTTTGCAAGAAACATGGGCAGAGGAGCTAATCCATATGAGTGGATATAAAACATTTCACACCCCAGCAGTAAGATCGAGCCACAGTAGAGGGAAGGGGGGTCTTTGCACCTATATTTCCAACCATCTAAAAATGAGGAAAGTTGAACTAGTTTTTAGCAATCGATACTATCAAATCATTAGTTAACACATAGATCAGGTATCATGTGGGATGATATTGAATTTTTATAACAATGCCCCTTCGGAAATGTTGGAGGGAATTCTGAGAAATTTAAATAGAGAAGTGAACAATTTGCAAACTTAGCCAACTGAAGATGTTTTTGTTATATGGGGCGGGGATTTCAACTGTTCTCTAAGTCAAAATGGTGATAAGGGGGTTTGTGGTATTACTGATGAAAAAGATACCAGTTTTCCACACTTTGTGCACACATCATATGGAGATCTTTTGAATGACATCATGTTTTCATGCGATATGGGATTTGCTAACAACTTATGTTCACCCACGGTCCCATTTAGCCCAACTTTTAATGGACAAGGCACTTTCTCTACGATAGATTTTATTCTGATATCTAGCAGATATTGCCCCGTGTTAAGAATTTTACTACCCACGATATCACCTTAAGCGATCATTTCCATCAAGTATTGATGTCTTGGTGTATAAACAAGATTTTAACACGAAAGTTAAATCTATGCAGTTCCTGAAGAATATTACTTTGAGTCGGAAACACGGATATGCATTGAAATGGGCAACACTGGATCCAGAGGAATTTGTCCCTAAATTAATGACGAGATGTAAAAATATGTTCTATGCTTGCCTCGATGAAAATTCTTCTCACTCACTAATCATAGAGAGCTTATTAGCCATCTCAAATCAAATTAAAGAAACGCTGTGGGTAAATGTAAAAAGGAATGATAATCATAGCGAAGGGTGGTTTGATTCCAAATGCACTAAGGCCTACACTAAACTTAAATACGCATTAAAGACCAGAGAGAAGGATAAGGACCCTATTAGGGAAGCCAGAAGAAATTATAAGTGGACATTAAACGCAAGGAAGAAAAAGTTAAAAGAGGAAGCCTGGAATGCCCTACATGAGGCATCGATCGACCGAGACTCTGCTGCATTTTGGAAGGCGGTCAATGCGCCATTTTTTGTTGAAAAAGATAAAGCTACTATAGAGATCGCTATATCAGAATCAGAGTGGGTATCACATTACTCAAAGTTTTACACAAATCAAACATTAGTTGACCAGGGAACTTTGGAAACTGAGGTTGACTTAGAGTCTCCCCCTACTTTCCAAAGATTTACATTGGATTTTACTCTGTGCGAGGTTAATGTGGCTATAACTGCTAGCCTGGGTGGTAAGGCCCCGGGACCAGATGGCATTCCGGTTGACCAGTTTAAAACTAACATGGCACTGTGGGGACCACTTTTAGCGCAACTTTTTAATGCATGCTGTTCCAGGGGGTTTTTATCATCTTGGTATGAATCTACAATTGGCCCCATTTTTAAAAAAGGCGATAGGGTGAATTCAGCTTGTTACCGCCCAATTTCATTACTGGATTACACAGTTAAGATAATAGGGCGTGTGATTCTAGATAGATTACAGACGTGGGCGGAGGAACATTCTATTTTAAGTAACTTACAATATGGCTTTCGCAAGGGCTTGGGCACAATTGACCAGGGCCTAAACCTACATATTCTACTAGACAAACACACTAAAGCGAAAAGGGAAAGGCTGTTTTTAACTTTTGTTGACTTAACGTCAGCATTTGACTGTGTCATCCACGAAAAGCTTTGGGTAATTTTAGAGGGGCTGGGGGTAGACAATTCTATAATTTCCTTCCTAAGACAGCTTTACTCAGGGGCAAGGGCGAGGGTCCGTTTTGGACAGGGCGGAGATTGTACCAAGAATTTCAGAGTGTCAAGAGGAGTGAGGCAAGGCTGTGTCCTTGCCCCATTCCTATTCATGCTATATATAAATGACCTAGAATCTACCTTGGTCAAGGAGTGCAGGGACTTACCACTAGCAGCAACCCGCCCTATCCCTGCACTCCTTTACGCAGATGATGCGGTCCTAATGGCCCGCACGCCCCTCGGTCTCCAAAGGGTAGTAACTTCCCTCACTAATTTTTTTACTAATCTGGGTCTCACAATTAATTGCTCGAAAACGTTCTCAATGAACTGCGGGATTGGGTCAAATAAAAAGAAAAATATCATTTTTATTAACAAGTAGGCATTGGAGAACACTAATACTTTCTCCTAGCTAGGGATTTTATTTGATCAGTCAGGGCCTTGGAGTAGGGCAATCAAAGCCAGAAGGTTGTTATTTAGTAAATCACTGATGGCATTAACAAACTTTAGCAGAAAACTAGGCAGACGTTCCCCTGGTGAATTGTTACGCATATTCAGGGCAAAATGTGTAGCGATTGCCACTTATGGAGCAGGTATTTGGGGATATGCTAATGTCAACTCACTCCAGATAGCTGAAAATATTTTTCGCAGGTATCTTCTGGCAGCACCAGATAGTACGTCAACATATATCATATTTAGAGGTTGTGATTAAGATACTGCCTGTTCTTTTGTGGCATAGGGTTTGGACTACTGATGAGTCCGCTTTTAACCGCCACATTTTGAAGGATGCATTGGGAACTGATGCAGTCAAACATATAAGATGGATTGAATATGTAAAAACATTTCTATCTCAAATCGGCCATGCAGAATATTACAATGACCCCTCAACTATGTGTGAGGTACCCAGGAAGGATCTGAAAAATAGATGCATGCAATTTTTGAGTGTAACCAGAATCATGACTGAATGGGCAAGAATATGGTCATAGCGCACCATCTCACTCTGACCTCTCCAACTACACAACCATACATCCTATTAATTACAAGAGACTATGATAGATTTCTGCTAGTGTGGTTTAGACTGAACATATTACACAGATCCTTAAGTTTCCCTGAGGTAAATGACTGGTCGAGAACACTCTGTAACTGCCCATGCGACGATGTGTCAGCCCAGTCGTCTATTCATATATTGCTTTTTTGCACATTCTACTCTATACCTAGAAAAAGATGGATTGTTCCTGTGTTAAAAAGATTGGGACTGAGACGATGTCGCCCCGCATTTTTGGCGTTGCAACTTCTGGATAATGTATTCACTATTGCCTCTGTTATTGCTTTTCTTTAAAATATTTTTAAATCACGTACTGCAATTGTGATATGACTTTTATATGTTTTTAGCCCTTGTCTATCATTTTTATTACATTTTCGGATTCGTTTTGTATGATCTATGAACTGTGCTTTTATGGTTATCTTTCTCATAGTAACCGAATAAAGTTCTTTGATTGATTGATTGATTGAGTATTGCTTGCGTGCTGTATGCATACCGCGCACATTAAGTGTGAGGACTGTTGTTGGAAGGCGGACCCCGAGGAGTCGGCGAGACCACCAAGGGGGGCCCTCACACTGTACGAAGTAGCCGAGCGCTGCCAAGAAGTCTCCTGAGAGATCCTTCTCCTATCACGTACTAGCACAGTAACACCACCACACCGGACTCAAGGAGGTTGTCTCAAGACAAGCAATTCTTTATCAGCAATAAAAAGGTTACGAGGTCAATATTTACACGAAGGGATCGAGGGATCCACCAAAAGTCTCAGTGTCTCTTTGGAAGGGTAGGGGTAGCGGGACAGTCTTTGGTAGGAGTGCGGTACGAGGGTACCTGGGGCCCAGTTCTTATCCTCAAGCTGGAGGACCTCCGGATCTCGGAGGGGTCGAGCCGCGACGGCGTCAGCAGGGCTCTGGCGTACAGTTCGTGGAGAGCCGCGATCCAATCAGCAGGGCTCTCAAGATGGTTTCTGCTCAGCTCGAGCCGCGACGTCGTCAGCAGGGCTCCGAGGGAGGTTTCAGCGAGGTTGGGCCGCGACAGCGTCAGCAGGGCTCCGATGTTCCAGGTGGCTTCAAAGTGTTCACAAGAAGGAGCCGCGACGCAGTCAGCAGGGCTCGTGATGGTTCCGACAAGAGTTCTTCTCCGTAGGGTCAGCCGCGATTCAATCAGCAGGGCTCTCGACTCCGGGATACAACTGCCGATCTGTGGCGGGGTTGCCCCAGATATAGGTCTGGAGCCCTTTGATGTCCGGACCCAGGCGCCCGGTGGGGGTGGAGAGGCCGGGTGGAGGTGGCCAGACGCCCAGCAGGAGAGGCGCCAGGCCCAAGGGAGTTGCAGGGTGATCACACCTCGAGAGGGGAGGACAGTTGGGGGTCCCATCGATACTGTCCTCCGCCGGGGGCGATGAATGGTTCCTGCGGCACCCCCTGGCCAGTTCGTGGTGCCTCGATGTCGGGACTTCGCTGGGGTCGAGGCCGGGTTGAGCGGGGTCGCGCTGGCTGGTGCACAGAGTCACGTGGGTGCCAACAAGATGGCGGAGCCACGAGGGGTATGCGACCTCGTGCAGCTCAGGATGAAGGGCCTCGGTGCAGTTCAGAAGGGTGGCCCGTGAAGGCCGGGGCGGGGAACGGGCACCATCCACGGGGGTAAGGACCATGCCACGAGGCCGGGTCCAACAGGCGTCCCCCCCAGCCGAAGGCATGGAGAGTCACCCATCTCCTTGGGGATTCTCCTCGTCAAGGCGGAAGAAGCGGGACAGGCCGTCGGCATTGGCGTGGTCATTGCCGGGCCGGTGTTCAACGTCAAAGTCCATCCCTTGTAGCGAGATGGACCACCGCAGCAGCTTGGGGTTCTCGCCCCGCATTTGCATTAACCACCGCAGGGGCCGGTGGTCGGTCTGGACCCGGAAGTGGGTACCGAAGAGGTAGGGCCGGAGTTTCTTAAGGGCCCACACCACAGCGAAGGCCTCACGCTCGATGGTGCTCCATCGTTGCTCCCGGGGCAGTAGCCGTCGGCTGATGAAGGCCACTGGTCGGTCGAGCCCCTTTTCATCGGCCTGGGACAGGACGGCCCCGATCCCATACTCGGAGGCGTCCGTCTGCACCACGAACTCCTTATTGTAGTCAGGGGCCTGTAGCACCGGGGCAGTACACATTGCGGTCTTTAGGGTGTCGAAGGCTGCTTGGCAGCGGGGTGTCCAGTGCACCTTCTTGGGCTGCTTTTTGGACGTTAGCTCTGTGAGGGGGCCAACAATGCTCCCATAGTCCCGGATAAACCGCCGGTAGTATCCGGTGAGACCCAGGAAGGCCCGGACAGCGGTCTGGGTAGTGGGGGGTTCCCAGGCCTGGATGGCATCTATTTTCGGTTGGAGAGGGGCCACCTGCCCGCTCCCCACTTGATGGCCCAGGTAGGTCACGGATCCGTGGCCGATCTGGCATTTGCTGGCCTTGATTGTGAGCCCGGCCCGCTGGAGGGCGGCCAGGACGGCTTTAATGTGAAGGAGGTGCTCTGCCCAGTGGTTGCTGTACACGGCAATGTCATCTAGGTAGGCCGCGCTGAAGGCCTCAAGCCCGGCCAAAACCTTGTTCACCAGTCTTTGAAAAGTGGCCGGGGCGTTCTTCATTCCGAAGGGCATCACCCGAAAGTGGTAATGCCCATCCGGGGTCGAAAAGGCGGATCTTTCTTGGGCGCCGGGGGTGAGCTGGATCTGCCAGTACCCGGCGGTGAGGTCCAGCGTGCTCAAGTAGCGAGCGGCCCCTAAGCGGTCGATGAGTTCGTCGGCCCTGGGTATAGGGTGGGCGTCCGTCTTGGTCACTGCATTCAGGGCTCGGTAGTCCACGCAGAATCGCAACTCTGGGGGGTGGCCGGGAGCTGCGGCCTTTGGCACCAGGACGACAGGGCTGGCCCACGGGCTGTCGGAGGGTTCGATGACCCCCAGGGCCAGCATCTTCGTTACTTCGGCCTGGATGCATGCCCGCACTCGGTCGGGTACCTGGTAGGCTCTGTGTCGCACGGGGGGGCTCTCCCCGGTGTCGACGTCGTGGACGCACCAGTGGGTCACCCCCGGGGTGAGGGAGAAGAGGGCTGCGTAGTCCTGCAGCAGTTGCTGGCAGTCGTTGCGCTGTTCCGGAGTCAGGGAAGAGGCGAGTTGGACGCCCTCGATTGTTCCATCATGGACGTTGGACTGCAAGAGGTCGGGCAGGGGCTCGGAGTCGTCCTCGCCCCCCTCGTCGGTCGCCAGTAGCAGGCTCAGTTCGGTCCGGGCAAAGTGGGGTTTTAGCCTGTTAGCATGTAGGACCCGGAGGGGGTTCCGGGGGGACTCCAGGTCGACCAGGTAGGTGACGGGACTTTTCTTCTCCACTACCTTGAAGGGCCCGGTCCACTTGTCCTGGAGGGCGCCGGGTTCAACCGGGGCCATGACCCATACCTTCTGACCTGGCTCGAATTCTATGGTAGAGGAGTTCCGATCGTACCACCGCTTCATGTCCTCCTGGCTGGCCTCGAGGTTGGCTTTGGCCATGGCTCGGAACTTGCGGGTCTGGTTTCGGAGGGTCAGGAGGTATCGGTAGACGTCAGGAGGGGCGCCTTGGGGCTTCGTCTCCCAGCTTTCTTTGACCAGGCTGAGCGGTCCGCGGACCGGGTGTCCGTACAATAGTTCAAACGGGCTGAACCCCAGGGACTTCTGCGGGACCTCCCGATAGGCAAACAGGAGGCACGGCAGCAGGACATCCCATCTCCGCCTGAGGGGCTCTTCTAGGCCCTGGATCATTCCCTTTAATGTTCTGTTGAACCGCTCAACCAGTCCGTTCCCCTGAGGGTGATAGGGGGTCGTGAACTTGTATGTGACCCCGCACTGCTGCCACAGGGACCGCATGTATCTGGAAATAAAGTTTGTGCCTCTGTCGCTCACCACTTCGCGGGGAAATCCCACTCGGGAGAAGATCCCCATTAAGGCCCGGCCTACCACGGGGGCCGTTATAGTTCTTAGCGGGACCGCCTCCGGGTACCTGGTGGCGTGGTCCACGAGGACCAGGATGAAGCGGTGGCCCAGGGCGGTCTGGGGGTCCAGGGGCCCCACGATATCGATTCCGACCCGTTCGAACGGGGTGCTGACGGCTGGAAAGGGTTGGAGGGGGGCCTTGACCCGACCCCCCGTCTTCCCGCTGGCTTGGCAGGTCTGGCAGGACCGGCAGTGGTTGTCCACGTCTCTCCGCATCCGGGGCCAGTAGAAGTGGGTCACCAGACGGCTGTATGTTTTGTCTTGCCCCAAGTGTCCGGCGAGGGGCACATCATGTGCCAGGTTGAGCAGGAACTCCCGGAAGCGGAGGGGGACCACCAACACTCGGCTGGCCCCGAGTTCTGCCACTTTCTGCTCACTGTATAGCAGGCCCTCGGCCCAGTAGACCCAGTGGGTGCCGGTCTGGTCCCCGTTGGTTTGGGCGGACGCTTGTTGGCGGACCCCTTCGAGAGTGGGGCAGGACTGCTGCTCTTGTTGGAACTGCTCCCGGGTGGGGCCCCCTGCGTGTCGCCATGGTGTCAGCTCTGGTAGGGCGCACGGGGAAGCCATCTCTTCGGGGGAGGATTCACTAGGTCCAGGGTCGGTGTCCGCCTCCCCCTCGCTGCTGGCGGGAAGTGGTGCGTGCCCCTCGGGCTGGGCGGCCCCGGAGGCCGAGGATGAGCGGGGGGCCCGGGCGGTCATGGACCGGGTGATGGCACAGGCCCAGTCAGATAGTCCCAGCATTCGGAGGTGCTCTCGTCGCTCTACTTGAGCCCAGGGGGAACTCTCCAAGTCGTTCCCCAGGAGGCAGTCGACGGGGGCGTCGTCGCGTACCGTCACCTTCAGCAGGCCCGTCACCCCTCCCCACTCGAAGGGGACCAGGGCCATCTGGCACAGGCTTTCGCTGTTGTCGGCCATCCGGACGGGACACAGCACATTCGGTAGGATCTGTTCGGGGGTCACCAGGTGGCAGCGGACAGCGGTGACACTGGCGCCGGTGTCACGAAGGGCTTCGGCCCGTTGTCCATTGACCGTGACCTGCTGCCGGTACTTCTGGGTGTTGCTTGGGATGGGGGTGCAGGGTACCATTTCTCGGCTACCCAGGCAGACCAGGGACATGGCTGCCGGCTCCCATTCAGTGGTCCCTCGGTCGAGGGTCTCCTCTTCCTCTTCTCCTTCTCCCAGGGCGGCGGCCGCCAGCTGTCAGGGCGGGGGCCCGCCGGCCCCGTTTCTTCGGTTCAGGGGGCAGACTGGATCGCTGGCATAGTGTCCGGTTTGTTGGCAGCCGTAGCACGTTACTGGTGGCCGTGGTCCGGGTCTGGCCGGGGGCGCCCCCCTTCGGGCTAGGCTCGGGGAGAGTTGTTGCTGCGGTGGCCCTTGAGGGGGGCTCCTGGGGGCCCCGGCGGGAGGGTCTCGGTTCCTGTTCGGCCCTCCCCCTCCACCGCGTTGGCGGGGGGGTCCGGTGGGGTTCCTCTGGTACTCCCCCATTGAGTTCCGGGGGACCCGGGAGTTGACCCATCGATCGGCCTCGACGGCGAGTTTTCGCGGGTCGGTCATTTTGCTGTCGAGGAGGTGCTGTCTCAGTTCCACGAAGCAATTGTTGGAGAGATGTTCCCACACGATGAGGTCGACCAGCTGCCCGTAGGTGGTTACTTTGCTACCTCTGATCCACCCTTCTAGGGCCCGACTGAAAAAGTCCACATATTCCACCCAGGTGGTGCCCGGGATTTTCTTGCAGTCTCTGAACCGCTGGCGGTACATTTCTGCGGTTAGCCCGTAGCGGGTGAGCAGAGCCTCCTTCATGTGATCGTAGGAGGTCATCACCTCCTCCGGCAGCTGGAGCAGTGTGTCTCGACCCTCACTCAGGAACCGCCCCCACAGGCCCGCGCCCCAGTCTTTTCGGGGCACCCGATGAGAGGTCATGGCCACCTCGTAGGCCTTGAACCATTGTTGGATGTCGTCATTCTTGTAATACTCCTTGACGACCTCTTTCGGGATATGTACCTTGGTCTCGGCAGGCGGTAGAGTGTCTCTAGTACTGGGGGCGTTGGTCCCTCCGTTCTTGGCCTTGATTTCGAGCTCCTTGAGACTGCGCTCGTGCTCAAGGGTCAGTTTCTTTTCCTCCAACTCCCGGTGTCGCCTCTTCTCCTCTATCTCCTCTTGAAGCCGTAGCTGCTCTAGGGCCAGTTTCTTTTCCGCCAGCTGGAGTTCGCCGTCCAGCCGCAGTCGTGCGAGCTCTAGCTCGTGGTTCCGGACCTTCTCCCGCTCTCGTATGTCTTCTTCGGGGAGGCCGGTTTCTAGGCTCTTTCTTCCTCTGGTTGACGGAGTCAGTGCGGTTGATGTGGTCTCATTCAGGGGCAAGGGACCTTCTTCCTGGGAGGGGCCTGCCCCGGCCTCCAGCCATGTCCTCAGAGCTTTCTGCATGTCCTCTTTGGTACCTAGGCCGGTGGTTGCAATGCCTTTGTCTTTGCAGAACTGTTTTAACTCTTTGTGCGTATATTCTTCCAGCCGTTCGGGCTGGAACTCCATTGTCGCGTTGTTTTCCTGGCTGCTCATGATTACTGTACGTTTGGATGGGTAGCTAGTGGGTACTGGCTGGCACGTACTGCGTTCGGCTCGGATCCCGTCGCTGGCCACCAAATGTTGGAAGGCGGACCCCGAGGAGTCGGCGAGACCACCAAGGGGGGCCCTCACACTGTACGAAGTAGCCGAGCGCTGCCGAGAAGTCTCCTGAGAGATCCTTCTCCTATCACGTACTAGCACAGTAACACCACCACACCGACTCAAGGAGGTTGTCTCAAGACAAGCAATTCTTTATCAGCAATAAAAAGGTTACGAGGTCAATATTTACACGAAGGGATCGAGGGATCCACCAAAAGTCTCAGTGTCTCTTTGGAAGGGTAGGGGTAGCGGGACAGTCTTTGGTAGGAGTGCGGTACGAGGGTACCTGGGGCCCAGTTCTTATCCTCAAGCTGGAGGACCTCCGGATCTCGGAGGGGTCGAGCCGCGACGGCGTCAGCAGGGCTCTGGCGTACAGTTCGTGGAGAGCCGCGATCCAATCAGCAGGGCTCTCAAGATGGTTTCTGCTCAGCTCGAGCCGCGACGTCGTCAGCAGGGCTCCGAGGGAGGTTTCAGCGAGGTTGGGCCGCGACAGCGTCAGCAGGGCTCCGATGTTCCAGGTGGCTTCAAAGTGTTCACAAGAAGGAGCCGCGACGCAGTCAGCAGGGCTCGTGATGGTTCCGACAAGAGTTCTTCTCCGTAGGGTCAGCCGCGATTCAATCAGCAGGGCTCTCGACTCCGGGATACAACTGCCGATCTGTGGCGGGGTTGCCCCAGATATGGGTCTGGAGCCCTTTGATGTCCGGACCCAGGCGCCCGGTGGGGGCGGAGAGGCCGGGTGGAGGTGGCCAGACGCCCAGCAGGAGAGGCGCCAGGCCCAAGGGAGTTGCAGGGTGATCACACCTCGAGAGGGGAGGACAGTTGGGGGTCCCATCGATACTGTCCTCCGCCGGGTGCGATGAATGGTTCCTGCGGCACCCCCTGGCCAGTTCGTGGTGCCTCGATGTCGGGGCTTCGCTGGGGTCGAGGCCAGGTTGAGCGGGGTCGCGCTGGCTGGTGCACAGAGTCACGTGGGTGCCAACAAGATGGCGGAGCCACGAGGGGTATGCGACCTCGTGCAGCTCAGGATGAAGGGCCTCGGTGCAGTTCAGAAGGGTGGCCCGTGAAGGCCGGGGCGAGGAACGGGCACCATCCACGGGGGCATCCAGTGCTGAGTAGCGGCCCATCCCGCCCTTCCTAAGCACCCACACTGGTTCCGTGCTACCACGGCCTTTGGAGGATATCTAGGTAGTGACACAGTGTAGGATGGTGTGAGAACTCAGGGGTGAATAACTGGGGTAGGGGAACAGCCCCACTACTGAGGACCTATCGCTGGGAGCGATACATCCAAAATGACTCTCATATAAGAAGAGAGCTTAATACGTTACATGGGGATGGCATTACATGTCGGCGAGATGGATCTAAGAAAAGGGCTTTAGTAGGGTCAGTGCGCATCGACTGGCCTGTGGAGAATCGTGTGAATGCTGTGTGTATAGGGTATGTAAACTCCTGCCCTGCAATGCACCAAAGTTCTGCTGGCAAGGCAGCCTCGTTCCCATAGACTACCAGTGTCCCGGTCAAGTCCTGGTGTCGGCAGTCTGAGGGGTAACCAAGGGCGGTGTGATCGAGTCCACCCTAGAAGGAGTCCCTTAGCTGTCATCATCTCCATCCGAAGAGAAAAGGTGTGGAGCCCGGTCTATGTCCTCTGCGGGGGAGGAGGTCTGCAACTCCGCCTCGGCCTGTAGAGCCTTCCGCCACTCCTGCACGATTTGCTCCAGATCGGGAGATTCCAGGGTGTGGGACAATGCTAAAGTATCGCTGCCTCAATCGGCACCTCCTGGAACGCGGCGCCCTCAATCTCCGATCGTGTGTGGCCTCTCCGCTGGAGAGCTGTGCGCAGTGCAGATCCGCCCAATTGTGAGCCTCCTCAGCGTCCGCGAAGAAGACGGTGGAGCCATCATGGATAATTTTGATCACCCGCAATCCGCACCCAATCTAATTGGGCCGCCTCCGCAGGGGTCACCAGGCACACTCTTGGCAGTCACCACTAATGGCAACTGCGCTCTTCGCGCCGCCCCTTCTGCCCTTCACCCTGTGTAGCAGGTGGCGCTCAGGATTGCCACCCGTTCCCGCTCATGGCTACTCATGCGGTTTGTGTTGGGTTTCACCAGGGGGGCACAATCTTCTGGGTGGATACTGTCCGGGAGGCCCCAGGTACGCTCCTGTTGTATCGGGGGGGAGGAGGCATCAATGGCGCGAATTCAGCATGGATGCCTAGGCTGCCCCAGCCGCCATCTTGAGGTCAGGCAGTGTCCACAACCAGTGCAACCAACCCGGCCCGGGTTTTGGAGTGAGGTCCCTCTCAATGAGAGCAGTCGGCTCAGGGGGAATTGTAGCCTACTTCCCCTCATCTGCTGGAGTGCTCTGGTGACAGGCCACAACTTTTCTCCCTTTCAGCGTTAGCCGCGAAGTCCCTCGGGCGCCATTTTGGGACCAGGCAGCCCCAAAGGACGAGCGGCATCAGGATTTATGATGGGACCAGAGTAAAGGGGGGGGGGGAGGCCCTCACCCACTGACCCCAAGCAGGGGATGCCAGATCGTTCTTCTTCGGTACGAGTTTCAGGCATGGCGGGACTGGACCCTCATCGGTGTTGAGGACGTGTTGGCGGGAAACGGAGGCAGTTCCTGGTTGCTGGTCTAATCTTGGGTATCTCCACTGGCTCCGCGTTGGCCTCCGGCGATGCCTGCAAGAGGGCTGTCGCCACCTCGGCCTTCCACACTAAGCCCTCTGCCCCTCGGACCGAGTTACAGGAACCTGCTGCCAGTCGCGGGC
Organism: Triturus cristatus; assembly: GCF_964204655.1. NCBI lineage: Eukaryota > Metazoa > Chordata > Amphibia > Caudata > Salamandridae > Triturus > Triturus cristatus. The sequence goes on from NC_140588.1 coordinate 301,024,658, forward strand.
CCAGCCTATTGTGGGTTGGCTTCAGAGGCGGACAGTCGCCATCTTGTTTTTGGGGACCGGAGCAGATAAAGTCACTTTTCTCTGGATTCCTCCCAATAAAAGAACTCAGCGCTCACTGCCCGGTGCTCCTCACATTCTGATTGCAGAGTGCCGGTATTTCCGCCAGGTTTGACGCAGTATATTGGGCAAGATGCCTGCCCGTGCGCAGAGCCTCAGCAGAGCACGTCTGCCATCTCAGCCGGCTTGGCCATGCCCCTAAAACAGCACCTCCTATATTCCACTGGAAATTAACCCTGGAAGGCAGAGTGATACACAAAACAGCCAGTAGCATCAGGTGAAAGAGTTATACTTATCAAAGCCAAATCAATTTACATTTTAAATAATTGGTAATGTAGGTTTTTATATATGAAATACTGCAAGCCAGAAGTTGAAATTCATCTTTGATACACATATTTACATGTTCTTCTTTTCAAGCGGGGTTTACACCTAAGTTGAACAGACTCCGCTGTGTCATCTTGGACACAATGTTTCAGTCATTGACTTTCCTTTGTCAAATTGCTGTTTTCAGGCCCGCTTGAAGTGCACCGAGAATACAACTCCCAGAGTTCAGTATCTTTTTAATAGGAAGCCCAGGACTGTGAATTGGTATCCCTGCCCCATCCTTGCTCGTGTTTTTTATTTTTGCTGTTTGTTTTGTTTTTTTAATCTCACGGGGGCTTATTTTGATCACCATTCGGAGCAGAGGCCCATAGAGAATGGTGTGTGAGCGTTGAATACGGGAAAAAGAAACATAATTTTCCAATGCTTTCTTGCATTATTATAACACATATGTTTTTATTCTCTACCTTGACATGACAAGATGCCGCATTTGCATATGCTTTCCCATTGACCACTGCTGCTGCTGGTGGTACAGAGAGCAAGCATTTGCCACGTGCAAAGGTTGCCGCCGTAAGCTCCCACAACCAGATGCCCTGTGGTTTTTCAATTTCAAAAGATGTCCTCCTGCGCCAAACATGTTATTAGCGCGTGGCAGTTGGCTTGCCACTGGTGTTTGATTATTAATTTGCACCTGTGTAACAGGATCAGCCGAAGCTCTGTGTTTTGAGAGTGACTAATAAGCTTTGTAAAGAGGTGTCAGCTCCTGCGGTTTGTTTGTTTCTTTGTGCGTGCTCTTTGCGGCTTTGTACGGTTTCCATTTGCTTAGGAGTGGACCTGGCACGTGCGCTCCTCGCGAGCTGTACAGCTGAGTGAAATAGGGTTGGTGGAGGGTGACAGTAAGGGGAGGCCGTCGTCCGGCGAACACAGGGTTACAGAGCTGCGTTCGAAAGTTTGTTTCTTAATTTATTTTAAAATCAAATCAAATCGGTTCCACCAGATTAAATGCCAGGGCCGCCCCGCTGTGCCAAGCGCACAGAAAGCTATTTTCTCCGTGGTCGACGCATACCAGACTGCACTAATGTTTGCTATAATGCGACTAATAAGAAACCATCAGCCATAAATGCTTTGTCATTTCATTGTACTATGTGGCAATTGCCGGAGCAATGATACTGACAAATGAACGTGTGTAATCACTTTGACTTTTTTTCGGCGTGGCGTCTTGCGGTGAGAAGGCGGCTTCTGCTCAGCACGGTGCCAAGAAAACAAACAAGAGATACGGCTGTCATTCACCATCAATCCCTCCTTAATTTGTCATCACGGAAACACTCCAGCCCTCTCCATCGAGCGCAACTTGGATTTTTGCTCCTTTAAAATTCATGATTAACTTTTAAAATTCAGGACTGCAAGAACACGACTAGCTTGCTCGAGACGATTTGCACCTGCCTACCCTACCAGTGGTGTAGCTTGACCTTTGGCCGCCCGTGGTGGTATGTAAGAGGGGGGGGTGGGGGAGGAGGGGGAGGCCACCGCCCCCAAAACTCGTGTCACCCGGGGCGGTCCCTGCCCCTACTTCCTACGCCACTGTACCCTTCAAGTTCGAATTGGGCCCCCTCCCTCAAAACTAGGGTGACCAACCGTCCGTAAATTTCACGGACTGCCCGTTATGTGGGCCCCTTGTCCGTTGTCCGTGAGCATTTCTTTCACAGACGCCTGTTGTCCGTAATTTTGCGGATGGCACGAAGCTGTGCTGTGCCCCTGTGACCATCTGAGCCAGCTCGCATTTCTCTGAGGCTGCAGCAGCCCCTCCCCTGACCTCTCTCCGTCTTTGTACAGGCCCATTGTCATTCTGATGTGGCTGATTATTAAGGGTGGGCGTCAAATTCCATTCCGCTCGCGGAATTTGCGATATTTTGACATTTTCGCGTTCCGCGGAGAGCGCGAAAATGCCCAAATTTCGGCTATTTGCCGCGTTGCGAAGATTTTTTTCATGTTCGCTCTTTGAAAATGCGTTCTCGCGCGCGCAATCGCCTTACCGGGGTCCCTGGGTTCCCCGACGAGTTTTCCAATCTGTTTGCGTGCTCCACGAGATGTTGATAGCCGGTCGTGCTATCCTGTGGAGAAGTGTGGCTCAATGGTTAGAGTGGCAGACCTCGATGCAGAGCACTGGTCTGGGACCAGGGTTCGATTCCTGACGCGGCAGGGTCTCGGGCTATACATTCCTCGGCGTTACAACAAACAAATGATGGACGGAATGCTGACAATGCAGACATTCTCCCCCAGTCAAGAGATCTGGGTTAAATCCATCGTTCTTTTGCCCACTACACCACCCCAGTTTAGACATGGCCATATGCAAATCAGTCTTGACCCTGTGCCTCATGGGAACAGTCCAGCCCGAACTGCCAAGCCATGTCTTCCCTGGACCGGAAGCAAGCATCCTAGGACCGGTTTCTGGCTATCAGCCGTCATCAGCCAGGATAGCTTGACTCCAGTGGCGTAGTGAGCACGGGTCCCACGTCTGGGAATACCCATCCCACTTAGGGCGAAAAGCGTTACAACAAACAAATGATGGACGGAATGCTGACAATGCAGACATTCTCCCCCAGTCAAGAGATCTGGGTTAAATCCATCGTTCTTTTGCCCACTACACCACCCCAGTTTAGACATGGCCATATGCAAATCAGTCTTGACCCTGTGCCTCATGGGAACAGTCCAGCCCGAACTGCCAAGCCATGTCTTCCCTGGACCGGAAGCAAGCATCCTAGGACCGGTTTCTGGCTATCAGCCGTCATCAGCCAGGATAGCTTGACTCCAGTGGCGTAGTGAGCACGGGTCCCACGTCTGGGAATACCCATCCCACTTAGGGCGAAAAGCGTTACAACAAACAAATGATGGACGGAATGCTGACAATGCAGACATTCTCCCCCAGTCAAGAGATCTGGGTTAAATCCATCGTTCTTTTGCCCACTACACCACCCCAGTTTAGACATGGCCATATGCAAATCAGTCTTGACCCTGTGCCTCATGGGAACAGTCCAGCCCGAACTGCCAAGCCATGTCTTCCCTGGACCGGAAGCAAGCATCCTAGGACCGGTTTCTGGCTATCAGCCGTCATCAGCCAGGATAGCTTGACTCCAGTGGCGTAGTGAGCACGGGTCCCACGTCTGGGAATACCCATCCCACTTAGGGCGAAAAGCGTTACAACAAACAAATGATGGACGGAATGCTGACAATGCAGACATTCTCCCCCAGTCAAGAGATCTGGGTTAAATCCATCGTTCTTTTGCCCACTACACCACCCCAGTTTAGACATGGCCATATGCAAATCAGTCTTGACCCTGTGCCTCATGGGAACAGTCCAGCCCGAACTGCCAAGCCATGTCTTCCCTGGACCGGAAGCAAGCATCCTAGGACCGGTTTCTGGCTATCAGCCGTCATCAGCCAGGATAGCTTGACTCCAGTGGCGTAGTGAGCACGGGTCCCACGTCTGGGAATACCCATCCCACTTAGAGCGAAAAGCGTTACAACAAACAAATGATGGACGGAATGCTGACAATGCAGACATTCTCCCCCAGTCAAGAGATCTGGGTTAAATCCATCGTTCTTTTGCCCACTACACCACCCCAGTTTAGACATGGCCATATGCAAATCAGTCTTGACCCTGTGCCTCATGGGAACAGTCCAGCCCGAACTGCCAAGCCATGTCTTCCCTGGACCGGAAGCAAGCATCCTAGGACCGGTTTCTGGCTATCAGCCGTCATCAGCCAGGATAGCTTGACTCCAGTGGCGTAGTGAGCACGGGTCCCACGTCTGGGAATACCCATCCCACTTAGGGCGAAAAGCGTTACAACAAACAAATGATGGACGGAATGCTGACAATGCAGACATTCTCCCCCAGTCAAGAGATCTGGGTTAAATCCATCGTTCTTTTGCCCACTACACCACCCCAGTTTAGACATGGCCATATGCAAATCAGTCTTGACCCTGTGCCTCATGGGAACAGTCCAGCCCGAACTGCCAAGCCATGTCTTCCCTGGACCGGAAGCAAGCATCCTAGGACCGGTTTCTGGCTATCAGCCGTCATCAGCCAGGATAGCTTGACTCCAGTGGCGTAGTGAGCACGGGTCCCACGTCTGGGAATACCCATCCCACTTAGGGCGAAAAGCGTTACAACAAACAAATGATGGACGGAATGCTGACAATGCAGACATTCTCCCCCAGTCAAGAGATCTGGGTTAAATCCATCGTTCTTTTGCCCACTACACCACCCCAGTTTAGACATGGCCATATGCAAATCAGTCTTGACCCTGTGCCTAATGGGAACAGTCCAGCCCGAACTGCCAAGCCATGTCTTCCCTGGACCGGAAGCAAGCATCCTAGGACCGGTTTCTGGCTATCAGCCGTCATCAGCCAGGATAGCTTGACTCCAGTGGCGTAGTGAGCACGGGTCCCACGTCTGGGAATACCCATCCCACTTAGGGCGAAAAGCGTTACAACAAACAAATGATGGACGGAATGCTGACAATGCAGACATTCTCCCCCAGTCAAGAGATCTGGGTTAAATCCATCGTTCTTTTGCCCACTACACCACCCCAGTTTAGACATGGCCATATGCAAATCAGTCTTGACCAAGAAAGTTGCCGGTGAGAAGAAGGAGGAACAGAAAAAGCAAGAGACACTAACCATGACTGGTGTGCCGGCAAATGTGTTTTTTGGGACCAAAAAACACGCGACTGCAGCAGCGTTGTCCGGCGGGAACCAAGCTGGGAGCAGCACATCCGCACCAGCGGGCCAACCTAGGCCCAAGCCCATGAGTGTCGCAGAGGTAGCCAGTCTACTAACGAGCAGCGATGTTGAAATGTCATTATCGCAAAGTAGAACACAATCAACGCAGGCAGAAACTCAGCAGATAAGTCTGCAGCAGCAGGCGCAGCTGCAAGAACAGCAGCAGCAGGCGCAACCGCAAGAACAGCAGCAACCGCAAGAACAGCAGCAGCCGCAAGAACAGCAGCAGCTGCAAGAACAGCCGCAGCCGCAAGAACAGCCGCAGCCGCAAGAACAGTCACAACAACAGCCCACAATAGTAGTTGTTCCTCCTGAAGTAGGGGCATTTCAGGAAATCGAGCTTCCTGCAGACAAAGAGGCGCAAGCCACTGTTTCAGAAGATCCATTGTCTTCCAGACCCCCAGCAAGGAAAAGGAGGGTTAGTCCATCATCTTCTTCTTCAAGCCCCGCTTCTGATGATCTTGATGCCACTTGAAAGCCACCAGCTCCGTCTGAGAGTGATGCATGCCACAAGACAAGGCTAGTGAAAAGGAAGGTTCCAGAAAGCCTTAGAGTTATGGAGGTAGATGTACAAGAGGGGGATGATGACGATGACGAGCCAATCATCACGGACATCACTCCCGGCCCAAAGGATATGGAGACCAACATTATTACCCTATCCAAAATGGCTGCAAGGGATGTAGCACGGATACCACCAACACAGGTAACACCACCACGACCTCCAGCTTCCATATTTTCATTTGCAAAGGAAAGGCAGGAACCTACATCCAGCTCAACCACCACCTCAGTAGGTAGTGGTAGAAGTCGCAGTGTAGTTGCACAGAGTCACATTCCAAGCACACCCTCCAGTTCATCTGGTATTGAAAGTGGCACATCTAGCAGCACCAGAAAGTTCTTCTCCCCAGTTTGGGACTTCTTTTCGGTTAGCAGTAAGCTATATGCTCAATTTGTCGACATGCTGTTAGGCAGGGTAAGCTTGGTACAAACTATGGTACTGGAGGCTAAACAAGTCATCTCAAAATACACCACACTATCGTGTGAGACGCTCACCTACTTCGCTTAGAACAAAGTAAATCTCAACCCATTGTTGTTGGGCATCAAGAATCAGGGGACGATATTATCGCGGTGGAAGTGTAGTTGTACCGGCCACATCCTCCTCAGCAACATCTCAGTGGCACTGCAGTAAGAGTCAGGCCGAGACCAGGCCTGGGCTAAAAATCCGTTCCGCTCGCGGAAATTGCGATAATTTGACATTTTCGCGTTCCGCGGAGAGCGCGAAAATGTCAAAATTTCCGCAATCCGCATTTTACCGGAAATGTTTTGCTTGCTCGCGCTGTAAAATAATACATTCTTGCGTGCGCGCGATCGCCTTACCTGAATCCCCACATTCGCCGACAAGTTTTCCTGATCCGGTCGCGTTCTCCACGAGATTTTGGATTGTTGGTAGCCATTTGCGCTGTCTCGCGACAGTTCGCGCCCGCAGTAACATCATTCGTCGCGCGATCACGTCTTTCTTCTCGCGATCATGCACCGCGAGACAAGTGAAAACAAGATGGCCGCGCCCGTGAGCAACCGCATGGGTAAGTTGGCGAGCTGTGACCACGCAGAACATACCGCGAACGGGCGGGAAAAAAGCTTCCGCATCTTCGCGATATTTCCGCCTGTTTGCGGAGATTTTTAACATTTTCGCGATAATTTGCTAAAGCGAATTTGGCAAATTCCGCCCACCCCTAGCTGAGACACCAAGGCGACCGAGTAGTACTGCAATGATTATGAAACAAAGTGCGTCGTTGAGCCTAACTGGGTTAAAGAAAACAACTGCACCACAAAGGAAAATAATCCAGCCTACCATTGACAGCATGCTTAGGTTGGAGGGGCAGTACCAACGCAACCACCCAACGACACGGTTGTACAATGCGAAGCTGGCTAAAATGTTAGCGCAGGACCTTCTCCCTTTTTCATTTCTGGAAGGGGTGGGTTTCTTTGAATTTGTGTCAACCATCTGCCCTAAATGGAAGGTTCCCAGCCGGTCCTATTTCGCAAGAGTTGCTGTTCCAGCACTTCATCATGATGTGCTGGAATTGGTTGGACAAGCTTTGCAGCAGTGCTGTTCACAATATCCACCTAACAACAGACATGTGGACCAGTTGCCAAGTCACTGCACACTGGGTCTCATTTGTGGGGGTTAGAGATAAGCTATCTGAAGTAGGTGCTGTTGACACAGCTAAGATTTTTAAAGCTACTCGGAAACATGCAACTGTATCCATGTTCGCCATGGCGAAATCTCATACGGCTGTAAACATATTGGAAGAGTTTCACAGCAAGGTTTTTGAATGGCTGCGCCCAAGAGGGCTTAAGATTGGTTTTGTTTCCACAGATAATGGCAGTAATGTACTGAAGGCCATGGAGCTTGGTTCCCTTTTCAGGGTTCCGTGTTTGGCGCACTGCATTAACATTATTGTTCAAGACTTTCTGAAAAAAGAAGCCATAGTCAGCAACTTACTGACCACCTACAGAAGAATATGCACTCATTTCAGCCATTCTTTTAAAGCTCGGAAGCAGCTGAGGATCATTCAGCGTGACTATAGAATACCAGTCAAAGCACTCGTCCAGGAGGTGGCAACACGTTGGAACACAACTTATTACATGCTTGACCATCTGTTTGAGCAGTACAGGCCAATCAATGAATATGTCTTGCGAAGAGGGGATGCTACTGTGAAAGGCATGACCCTTTAGATGGACCAATGGTGCCTAGTTAAATGCCTGACTGAGATGCTTCTTCCTTTCGAGGTCTTCACACGTGAAGTCATCAAGGAGGACTGTACTATGGGCCAAGCTATCCCATTGTAGCAAATGCTAGAGCATCAGCTGAAGGAGGTGTCTGAAGCATACAAAGATGTAGAGGAAAAAAAAGAAGCATATGAGTTGGTGGAGAGCTTAGCCCGTCGCTTAGCTGACAATACAAGGGTGCAAAATAAGATTTTGTCACAAAAACATTACATTTGTGCCACAATTCTGGATCCACAGACAAAATGGGCACTGAAGACATTAATTCCTTTTTTCAGAAATGGATGTTGCCTGGTACAAAACTTGGATAGCTGAGTCAGCGAGTACGTTGGAAAATGAATGGCTGCTAATTAAAAGCCAGCTTGATAAACCCACAACAAGTACTGCAGCAGGGCATCTGGCGTCAAGTTCAACTTCGGAGCCTGAGGGCAGTGCGTTTGGCTCAGAACACTCACCAACACTATCGACAACAGCAAGAACTGGATCTTCAGGCCCAGTAAAATCGTTACAGGATTGGTATTTACAGCAAGGCATTGGTAAATCCAGTGCTGATGCAACGAGAAAAGAGCCTGAAAAAAGTTTTGAACCCCTGAACATTGAGCGGATGGTCCAGGCCTATCTGGACGACCCAACAGAGGTGTACATTGATCAAAACCCATTGAGGTATTGGTATGGGAAAAGGGGCCAATGGCCAGTGCTCAGCAGGTTGGCGATAAACTATCTGGCTTGCCCTGTCGCAAGTGTCTCTTCGGAACGTGTTTTCAGTGCTGCTGGTTCCATTGTAACAGTGAGAAGGACCAGTCTCTTGCCCAAAAACGTGGAGAGGTTAACAATGATCAAAATGAATCAGCACTTTATACTACCGAATTACACAATACATGAATCAAGGGAGGAAGATGAGGATGGAGGCTCAGGTGACAGAAGTGGTGTGTTAGATGAGATTACCTACTTCTGGTTGAACCCCCAGAGTTTGAGGACGAGCTATACTTCCCTGACAATTAGGCTTGCACTTCCAGTTCTTACTGTCTTCCTCCCTTATTTTCTTTTATTTGTGTATCTGTCTTTCTGGTTAGAAACTTCGAATCACAACAAATCCATCACCACCATCTTCTAATTGTTTTATTGCCATATACAAGTTTCGGCTGTCTGCATATAACAGTACACTCCTCCGAATCCTGCTCCTCCATCCTCCTGAATCTCCCTCAATCCATTGCCCTCAAGAAGACAGATTATGATTGGATGATGCAAAATAGAAGAAAAAAATAAATATTTCCTAGTCCCTCCAGAACATGATTGATGATGACTACTATAGCTATCCTCCTTTCTGATCCGAGAGAGACTGCCCATTACCTGAAGATAAGAAGGAACAGGTAATGAATGATGCCATGCATTGGACGCTGACTGAATGATTTTGTTGTTGTTTGTTGTGCATGAAGTTACTTCATTGTGTACTTCATGTAATAATCTACACACTAAAAGTAACTCAAGTCCCTTTTCACTTCTTGTATTTTCAATAACAAATTTGTACTTCTACTGCAGGCCGATACATTGCATTTTGAATATAGGAAGGGGACTCACTTGGTACACACAGACTGAGTTGAACAACACCATCATGATGACCACAGTGACATAGTATCTTCACAGTCACTCAGTACACGGATTGGATATGATTGATGAAATAAGTCAGGGCGTTTCATTAGTGGCATAAAAGGTAAACAAGTAAACAACAACCACAGCAGACCTAAATGTCTGTGTAGCGGTGGAGTCAAGTGTAGCGGTGGTATGACTGCGGTGCATTGATTTAGTCACTTAAATTTTAAAATGCTACGTTGCTGGATATGTGCTTTGTCCAACTCTTTCAAAAAATGGACGCTAAATGGAGGATGTGCAAAGGGTGCCGTCACGGTGGGCCTGCTCTGTCCTGTTGGTGTTGTAGGTTAATGCTGGAAACAGACTAGAGTAGAGATGATGCATCCATGCCGCCTCGGAAAGTGTTCTTGTTGCACTACACCATAACTTGTGCATTTTTTTCAACTTGGTTTCTCAATATCCCTTTTGTTTTTGCATCTACAATTACAGGCCGGGCCTTACCCTGTGCTATACTTGGGAAAACAATGCACACTTACCTTACCAATAAATCTACATCTGCCAGGCAGGCAGTGGCGTTACCCAAGATTGATGGACGGAGCATCCATGGAAGGGAGGACCAAGAGGAATGCCGATATTCAACTCCCCATTTGACCAGGATAACACAGTAACAGTATCAACTTTCAACATCTTTTAAATAATTTGATTCATTTTTTTGTCTCCAATCATTACAACAGTGTGTTGTTATTACTATTATTATCATTAGGTTTGCTCTCTGTCTATAATTCATCCCTACAGATATGTAAAAACTTTCTTTGTTATCTGTAAAAGTAAGCCCTTGTAACACTGAACACAAACTGTATGTAATCCGGGTCTCCTTATCATCATCATGCATGCATTTCCTTTTTCTCCCTTAACATATTGATATGGATATGGTAGTCTACAAAGATTCTGGCGTTTGATGTTTGTCCATGCGTACTGTTTTTCTTTCTCAAACCTTTCCCCAAACCCCCTTTCCCAACCATTCAACAAACCCTAACCCTCTTACCCCGGGCTGTGTGACTTATTGAGGTATGACTACATTAAATGTACACCAATAATTTATCACATGCTTGCTGGGGCGGATGTGGCAAAAGCAACAGTACTTAAATTTCAAGGCAGGGCGGGGATCTTATTCTGCTTGCCCACCCATGAGCAGTATATTTGTGAGGTAATACATCAGCATTAATTCCCGGCATTGATTGGATTAATGGATTTCATTTGTTGTCATCCTCCTACACAGCACTAACAGTTATGCTTGTGTCCAGTGTACTGTAGGCCTAGTCAAGTGACTCGACACAACTAGAGTTTATAACTCTGTGTACTACTAGGCTATCCCCACCACCATTAAGTTTTGTTGTATTTTGGCATATTATTGTTTGGCAGTAAGTTCTGTACTGTACTTCATTCTACTACTACTCAAAGAGTCTCTCTCAGGCTACTGACTGTCTCATTTTCTTTGTTTGCAAATGCTGCTGCCAGTGTGTACTACTAGTACTACCACCAGCACAATCATGGCATGTTAGGAAAGAAAACCATCATCACCATGCAGCCATCGCTGTGCCTAAGTTAAATATCAAGAAAAGGTAAGAGAAGTTTGGGGGAGGCATAATTAATAATGGACATGTTTTCATTAATTAAATTTCACACACCCCTTTGAGTCCAGTTGCAGAGTGCCTAGAGTAGAAGAGACTGATAGTACTAGTAGGAAAAGTCACTCAGTGAGGGGTGCCGCATCTATCTGTTTCTGTCTTACAAAGTCATCCAATTATTAAAATCAAACACTGGCTGTGGGCGGCCCTGCACCAGCAAGGAAAGAAGGATACAGTGTGATGTAAAACAGTAACCCCGCCCAGAAAACATTAACAACATTGTATGTAAAGTAGAAATATTTTATTTAATACCCTAACAAAAATAAACTATGTAAAAAAATCCCACACCTGACCCACCCCTCTCCCTAACCCCAACCAATGTCCAATTGTCCAAAAGAGAAAACCCAACGCCCGATTCCCACCCACCCCAAGAATAATTAAAAAAGGGGCACTAAATAGGGTCTAAGTTTGGCGGGCTTGACTCAGGAGGACATGAACTTGCTCCTCCAGGCAGGCAACACGGCGCTTCAATGCGCGGCAGTTGCATCCACAGGGGGGGCAGCACTGATGGAACCACCAGCCGACGATATTCAGTTTGTATGGCCTCCAGCTTCCGGCGCCTGGCCTTGGCTGCCAACTCCTTCCGGTCAGGTTTCCCCTTGGAAGGAGTAGCTATATATGAAGAAGTAAAAACAAGACTATTGTAAAACATACTCTTAGCAAAGCAGTAAGACAAATTATTTCTACACATAGGGCCCGATTCACAGAACTAACTTAAGACAAAATCCTAAACTTACTACTTTTGGTATTCACAGAAGTTATGATTTTGTCTTAAGTTTGTTTTAAGACAAACTTAAGACAGACTTAATTTAGGATTTTGTCTTAAGTTTGTCTTAAGTTTGCCTTAAGTCTGTCTTAAGTCTGTCTTAAGTCTGTCTTAAGTCTCTCTTAAGTTTGCCTTAAGTCTGTCTTAAGTCTGTCTTAAGTCTGTCTTAAGTTTATCTTAAGACAAACTTAAGACAAAATCATAACTTCTGTGAATACCAAAAGTAGTACGTTTATTATTTTGTCTTAAGTTAGTTCTGTGAATCGGCCCCATAGTGTCATAGTAGCACTAGCAAGCACAGTACATAACATTTGTGGTATGTATCTATCCTCCCCCTTTCTTGGACTTTAACATTTGTGGGAGTTTCAGGCATTCAACCAACCATGCATCTGATTCCTATCAGCCACCTATGCATGCTGCATGCATCCCACAAATCCTTCTCTGCCAGTCATAAATATTAAATCTCGCCCAACCTTCTTCCTTCCACTCTTCTTTCCCTTTTCGTTCAACCCATCCATCAAGGTCATCTGATCTGACTTTTAGTCTTCTCCATAAAACTTTCGCAGCTGAGTTGAAATCAGATAGAAGAGGCCATTGGTTACTCAACACTCCCGCCACTAATGCTTTTACTAATGCTAAGTAAAGGGTGTCTTCAACCGTTCACAACAACTTCTTACTTAGTAAGTCAACTGTACAGTATTATACAGTACACCCCTGCAGTGAGTGTAATGTCAATAAGTAAGGATTAGGAATCTGACTTACCACTGCCCGCCACTGCTGCTGGCTCACCCCCTGCAGCTCCTCCTGCAACCGCCACATCCTCTCCTCCGTTAGCAGCCGCGTCGCCTTCGCCACTGGCCCCGGCACTGGTGTTTGGTAGTGCGCCTTGAAAAAACATTACACATTTTTTAGGTGTCATATCCACCTCCCCCTATTTTTCACTAGCAAGATTGAAAAATGAGTTAATAGTAATACATACATAAACAACATACATCACTAGTACAAATCAGGTAGTAGTAGAGTAGACACTAGTAGTTATATGGTCCCTAGGGTTATTCTAGTCTTTGCTTAGTTAGCCCGAGCCATGCTACCATTTTCACTTTGTGTCTTTTAGCACACGCGTCGTTACCTCGCAGCTTGTTGTAGAAAGAGTGACGCCTTTGAGCACACATGGGCTCATACTGCTACTGTCCAAGCGCTGCGTACAAGGTCAAACAAAACAAGCCACTTTGTTATGGTGTTCTGGTGTTAGTCCATATTGCTTATCCAAAATTCTACACTTTTTGCCACGACTGAGAAATGCTTGCAATATACTAACGCGCACCATTTTTCTCCTAACAGACGGAAGAGTCCCTTCTACGAACCAGAGCTGTGCAGAGCTTATGATGTAACCAGTACTAGCTTCTTCTAAGGTGAGGGGTCCAAAGAATTCGCTCATAGATCTTCATTTATAATTTTATATAAACTATATTCCTACAAAGGGGATGGTGGTGCTTCCACCACTGTTCAGTTATCAATCGCATTTTTTTTTCTTCGTTCTATGGACTTGTAGTTGTTGTAAGTGTAACTAAGTGTAGCAATGTTTATAGTTTTAATCTTATGCATTTTGCTGTTGGTGCTGCATTATAGAACAACGTACAGAGCTTGTCAGTTGCAAATAAAATGTTTGAACTTACATAGACTCAGTGGTATTTGGTGTGGATGGACTTACACGAGTGAGCGAGCGAAAGGAAGGGTGTGCAAACTGTGCATGTGCATTGCTTCCATGACTGAGAGGTCGGGAGTGTTATGTTCTGGGTTGTCTACTCATTGGGTATCTTGGGGAGGGTTCGGTGAGCTAATAGTAATGAAACACTATTATAACTAGTTGGGCAGGGGATTGTGGTGGGTTCTGTTCTGATTGAGGTGTGAGGAAGGTCCAAACTCCCATCACCAACATCCTATTTTCTTGTGCAAAGTTCTGTATGTGGAAAATCCCTACAACAGTAGTAGTATGTCCTATCCTATCATTTTGTTGGTGGGAATTGTCGAAAAACATCAAGATTAATAAAGCCTCAAAGATTAAGAAGAATAGAAGGAGTACAAGAGGACAACCCAAAGGACTGGACTCAATGGCTAGAGCTACTGGTGTATCTGAGTTTTATTTAAAACCTTTTAAATAAAGAGTGGCCAACTGGGCATGCTTAGCTACAGACAGACTAATAGTAGTACAGAGAGTCATAGCAGAGGCAGTTAGAGGCAGGGATAACAAGAATTTAGAAACAGATAGTCTATATCGAAGGATAATTGTTGGTAAAAAATAGCATTAGGAAACGGAAACAATAGTTCGGGAAAAAAAATACGGTGCAGTACAAGTTAGTGAATAAGAATTATTAATATTAAAAACAGGAAGACTTACTGGGGCCAGAAGAAGAGCCCTCGTTCTGGTGCTCCTGTCCGACTGGAACTGCTCCCGCCGACTCTGTCCCCGTCTTCTTGCCCCTGGGTGCTGATCATGAAAGATATAAGAAAGAAAGAGACAAACATTGATGATTGGTGTGAAACAAATAAAATATTTTTATAAGACTATCAAAAAAACATTTGTGTAAACAACAATTGCGATAAAATTGACCTATCTAATCAAGTCGACAAGTAGTATCTGGGGATTCGCGGACCGACTAGTTATTATTTATCTACACTAATCCAGTGTTCCATTCTGATTCCAGAATACTAACTAAGCCTAAGTAGTACGTACCACCTGACCTAGCCCACCTATTCCAGGTGTGTCAATTGCACATTAAGTAAGCATTTCCACTTCTTTTAGTCCTCAAAAATGCATAAATGGAGGACATATGCCTGCATTTTTGCATACACAAAACTGTTGGTTGGTTGATGCAGATGTTCTGCTAGTGCTAAGCCTATTACCACTCACTGAACAAACTACAAAAGGTTCTACTAAGGACTGGGGTAAGCACTAGCAGCACTCAGCAGCACGTGACGTAACAGAGGGGGCGTCACTCTTCGCAGAGCACTAAAAAATTACAAACTTATAATAAGTAACTAAACCTAAGTATCAATCCACCCCTATCTCTTAGTGACAGGACAAAGGAAGGACTAGAGTCACTCTAGCATTACCTAACTTAAGTTTTCTAAAATAAACTCTTACATAATCACGCAAAACGAGCGCAAACGCAAAGTTGCAAACAACAAGATTAGTAGCACAGAGCACCTGTGTCATAACAATCACAGAAGACTTTTAACCCCTTCCCCGCTCATGACGGAACCGTTCCGTCATGAGCCACGGTTGCCGTGTGCTCATGACGGAACGGTTCCGTCATGACAATCCTGTTGGCGGCCGCTCCGCCTGCGCGGCGCTGTTTCCCCGCCTGTGCGGGGCGACAACGCAAATGGGCGGAGTCATGACGGAACCGTTCCGTCATGAGCACAGCTCAACTGTGGCTCATGACGGAGCGGCTCCGTCATGAGCACAGGTCCACCGCGCTGCCCCCCTGCCCCCCCCAGCGCTGCAGCGGAATGTCCGCAGCAGCGAAGGGGTTAAACGTAAATTACCTGTAATGTAAGCAGCAGCATTCTAGCTGGTCGGAAAAAATATATATTTGCAATATATACACAGAGCAGAAGAACAGACACAAAGTATTAATAATTAAATAGCTACTCACCAAGACCCGGGATCTCCACTCCTAGCAGGTCCAGCAGGTCCTGCTCCCGGTCCAGGATATCGGACTACCGGTGCGTCAGCTGGTTGTGGCTGCACTGGACACCAGAGCAGCGAAACACTGCCCGGTGCACCTCTCCCCACCGCTGCCGATGCTCCCGGAGCCCGTACCCTGACCCAGGCCTGCTGCCAGGGTTAAGGGGAGATGGCGCTGCACAAAAAAAAAACAGTGTGGCCAACTCCACCTCCCCAAATAAGGCCCATGCCTGCACCCCTTGTGGGCGCCGCCTTCCGCAAGGAAGGCGGTTGCGGCTCAGGCTGCGATACGACCTGTGGCCCTTTGCCATGGTTCTGGGGTAGGCGGGGGCGGAAAAGGAAAGTTAAAAATTAAAAAAGTAAGTAAAAGAAATTTAGAAAGCAGGTAATAGAAAAAGAGTGAAAAAGTAGTTAAAAACACACAAAAAGTAGACAATAACAAAAAATATAGAATCAGGAAAATAGAGAGAGAGATAATAAATAAAAAAGATTAAAAAAAGATTTCAGAAACAAAGGATTGAAAAGATAGAGGGAAGATTGAAAAGCAGGCCTCAGAACCATAGCATAGAGTGAAAAACAAGATGGCCACGCCCATTGCGACCGCAAGGGCAAGTTCGCGAGATATTTTCCCCCCGAGCACGCAAAAAGCGTCGCAAACACGCAATACGCGTTCCCGACCAGGAAATACCTATCGTGAACGTGCGCGAGCATGTATTGCGCGACCCGGAACAGGAAATAGCATCACGAGCGGGTGGGACAAGTGAACACAAGAAGGCTGCTCCCATTAGTGACCGCATGGGCAAGTTGGCGACACATTTCCAACGCGTTCACGCAAAAAACATCGCGAACAGGCGGGACAAAAACTTCTGCGTCTTTGTGATATTTCCTCGTGTTCGAGGAGATTTTTAGCGTTTTCGCAAAGATTTGCGTAACGTGATTATGCAATTTCTGCCCACCCTTACTGATTATCACCTAAAGAATGACAATGGGCCAAAGGTGTAGGGAAGCACCAGGGTCAGATAAGTGTTTCATGGCCCTCCCTAACTCGCAGATCAGCACAGGACAGAATAACAAACAAAGAAATAAAGCAAGAATTATCACTGTGGTGCAGCTGTGTGTGTGGGGGATGGAGAGGGGTGTAGAGGGGCAGAGGGTGCCGAAGTAGCCTGAAGCGGTGACAGAAAGAAAAATCATGATAATGGTAAATCAAAAAGAAGCACAAGGCAAATGGAGAGAGAAAGCGAAGGAAGTATAGAATGCAAATAATGAAAGAAAGCTGGAAAGATAGAGAAAGATTTAGATTTAACAATGGAAGGAAGGACAAGAGGATGATCAAATGGAAAAAAAGAAACACAAAATTAATGTTAATGTGGAATATGGAAATGTGAAAAGAAAATGAAATTTAAATAAAGCTTGGAAGTGGAATGGAAAAGAAAATGAAATATGAATTTAAAGAATAGAGAGAGAATGAGAGATGGAATGAAAGGATGCACAGACAGAAAGATGGAAAGAAAAATAAATGGAGGATGTAAAGAAGAAAGTAGAGAACAAAGGTGGATAGAAAGAAGGACATAAGGAAAGAAAGAAAATGAAAAGATGGAAAGAATAAAAGACAACCGTCAATATAGGTAAAGGCAGTTTTTGACCAAGTTTCTTTCCTGCTGTAAAAAGCATAATTTTGCATTATTTTTGCAAATTTTCATCAGGGGAACAATTTTCATCGACTTCAAAAGGAAAGACCAGGATAGCTCACTTTGCTACTTTACTTTGTGCCATATAAGGCGGGGGTATTTTATTTTTCTGGCTACTCCCTTGCAATGGGCCCTTGTGTAGTTACAGCATGTGGCGTGCCGTCATCTGCATAGGCCTTAGGCCACAGCATGCTGCTTTTGTGGAGGAGCTGTGCTGGAGGACTAAGTAAGTATATCTGTAAGTCTTACAGATATAAATAAAGCAGGTGCGCGATTTGAAGGTCACTTTCATTCATTCATTTGATCTTTATTTCGACGTTATTTCAGCCATAAAAGATTTACAAGTTAAAACAGACATTGCAACACATAATATAAAATTGTCAATTCATAATATACAATAAAATTCCATAAAAACAGAAATATACAGTCAGCCCTGCCTACTATTCGCAATTATGAACCATTTCTTGGACCACATAGCTATCAGAAACTTCGATAATGCAAAGACGATATGCCCTGAGGTGTCGGTCTTAAGAATTCTCATAGCAACCGAGCATTTGTCAAAGCCCAAGTTCTTGCATAAAGGTACTAACCAATACTTCCTGGCTTTACTATAAGCAGGACAAAAAAAGAGTATGTGGGGTTCATCCTCTTGATCGGCACCGCATCCTGGGCAAGATTCATTCAGAGAGGAGGGCCATTTGCTTGTAAAGGCCCTTAATGGTAGTGTACCATACCTCCATTGAATATAGAGCTTCCTTGCTGCTACTGGATAGATAACATTCAAGAAGTCCTCGAACACATAGGCAGTCTTGTTATTTAAAAATAGTTTTGTCATGGTGCCGACTCGAGAATCATGCAGCCATATGTTGCGTTAATAAACCCTGAAGGAATTCCTAAGGGATTTACCTGAAACCTCCCTGCACGCCTGTTCTGGTTCATACCACAGGGCAGGTAGTCCCATATTCTCCAGTTCCTGTTTCAAAGATACAAGCCAGGGAATTTTTGCTGCTTTACTATGGCTCAGTACGTCCTTCAATGCAAGCCTGTAATTTAAAAGTTCTGGCGTTATCTAGAGCCTCCGCCAGAACCTGAGAGGTTTTAGGGCTAGCTCATCCTGGATAGGACTTAGTCCTAGATCTAACCTTAATGGTAGGAGGGGTGTACTTTGGGGGAGGGCGAATAGCTGTCTCATAAATTTATTCTCCACGTTTAGGATTTTGAGCCTGCAGGAGTTCCCCCAGATTTCCCCCCCATAGAGGGCCACTGCCCTTGCCATGACTTTATAAATCTCAAGCGCGGGAATCACTGGCTTGAATGTCGATGCATTTGACATCTTAAGGATGCCCCCCGTTAGTTGAGACAGTTTAAGTTGGGACTTAACCTGTTGGGGGCCCCACGAAAGATTTTCATTTATCGTGACCCCAAAGTATTGAAAGGTCTGTACCCTCTCCAGTCTAACCGAGCCCAGGACAGGTGTTGGGCGGGTGGATGCCGGGGGATTAAAAATAATAAATTTAGTTTTTTCTGCATTGATTTATAGGCCACGGCATCAGCAAAAATCTATAAACCCATTCAGTACGCGTTGTATCCCCATAGGGGACTTGGAAAGCAGGAGGGTGTCATCGGCAAACATTATCGCTGGCACCCTCCTGCCTGCCAATCTGGGTGCGTCATTATTGGGGACTGCGTCCAGGTGTGATATTACACCGTTCACATAGAGGCAGAACAGGGTTGGTGCCAAAACACACCCCTGCCTAACCCCCCTGCAAACTGGAAACCTGGAAGACAGTATCCCATTTCTCCCACATCTGACCTGTGCAAAGTTCTGTACATGCAACCTCATCAATACCCCCAATATTGCATGTGGGACTCCCATGTCCAAAAGCACCGCCCACAATTTCCCCCTAGGAACGATATCCAACGCGGACCGGAGGTCCACAAACACCATGTAGAGGCTGCCACCCTCTACTGTGACCGTCCTCCAGTATAACAGAATTAAACGGAAGATCTGGTCCATGGTGGATGTGTTCCTCCTAAATCCGGCCTGAAATGGGCTAAGAATATCGTGCTCGTCCATCCACTCCTGTAAACGATCTAGGATTAGTCGAGAGAAGATTTTTTGGGGGACGTCGATGAGGCTGATGGGCCTGTAGTTAGCTGGGAGCAGAGGAGAGCCCTTCTTGAAAATCGGGATGATCTCTGCTCCCAGCCAAGTACCCAGCACCTCCATGCCTCCCAGGATTGCATTAAATAGGGTCACTTTCAGTAACTCATTAATCAGCACACAGTGGAGGCTAGGCAGGTGTGCTTTCTCCCTATATCTACCATCAACAATTTGCTGTAATCCTTGATGGAGCTCTGTGCACCCATGAGTTTCTCGAGCGCAATCCCCGTGTAGTTCCTGACACCAGGAGGTTCTGTCTCCTCATCTGCTGCTCTGATCGGTCTCTGGCCCTTTATAAACAAGAGGCATGTGAACTGCATGGAAGCCCCGCCCGTTTGGCACCGGGCCACACACCAGCAATGTGCAACGTCTTCCCGCCCTTTCCCCCACTATGATGGACAGCTCACTCGAGGGACCCCGGCGCACGTCAGCGCTGTGGCAACATTACAGACACACATGGTCGCTGTAGACAACTCTTCTGACCCTTTACGCAGCTGTAGTGTAGGAAAAGCACTATCCATTTATCCAACGAGGTAGCGTAGCACTTACTGATTAGCCAGTAGAAAGTACTCCAGTTGAGTAGAGGTATTGCACAAACCGGTGGCATCTTCTTGGATAAATATGCAGGGCAGGATTCACTCTGGCATGATGCTCCTGTCACAAAAATTAAACCCCAGCAGGAAGCACTTATAGTATTTGACCTTCAACTCAGGCACCTGCTTTATTTATATCTGTAAGTCTTACAGATATAAATAAAGCAGGTGCCCGAGTTGAAGGTCAAATTCAGTAACGCATTAATCAGCACACAAAAATCTCGGTGATCATTCGAAATTTCGCGTGATTGCAGAGATTTTTTGCCGTTTCGCAATATTTTGCGAAAGGCACTTTTGCAAATTCCGCCCACCCTTACTTATTTACAAATTTTTGGCGTAGGGCAGCTCCGCATGCTTTCCTGCCCGACAGTCCTATGTCTAAAAAAATGAACAGGAATGAGCCATATCTATGAGATATGGCACAGTCCTGCCCTCTTCAAATGTGCTGGCGCACAAATGGCTGCCTAGCGCCAACGCAGGCACCCTTGCACCATGGTGCAACCGTGTCTACCTTGAAATCATGTTTTTTTTGTGGGGGAAGGGACATCTTCCTTCACAAAAACAACCCTTACACCTCCCCAGGGGAGGCGTCGGCTATTGACGCGTAGGCTTTTTACGCATTCCCAGGTTTACAGCATGTTGTAAATCTGGGAATGTGTCAAATGCCATGGGTGTTACATAGGAACACCCGTGGCATGCCTCCACATTATAGTGACTTGCTCTGCATTGCCTGACACAGTAGCTATAAGGCCCTGAAAAGCCATGCAGGGTGGCTTCACTTGGCCTCGTAGATATGGCTCTGCAGTGTGCGCCGCCGGAACATCAATAAAAGTGACGTTCTGGCGGCACACAGGATTCGTAAATGAGTCCCTTTGTATGCAGCTACAAGGCAGCGCAACACTAGCCATCTATGAAATGGTGACACGTTTGACAATAATGCTTTTGAAGAGCTTGTCACATCCTCTCCCCAAACAAGTCTCATTAATAGACGAACTGCCTTTCTTTTACTCCCTGTGCCTTTTCTCCGGGTTTTTCTCTCTCTAATTAGCTTATTTCTCTCCCCTGCGCTCCTTCGTTCCACAGTCTGAGCTTAAAGTGGGAAAAAAAGTAGGCGGATGTCATTTCCATGAACCCCAAGGCCAAGTTAATCAGCAGAATTAATGACTCTATTACTCGTTAGACTAGGGGCTATGCTGCTTTATTTCCTGGCAGAGACAGTTCTCCCCTCTGCTCCTTCACTTTACTCTGACAAATGTTAACTCCAACAAATCAGCTCCTCTAACCAACTATGCACAGGGGCTTGCTGTATTTCTTTCCCCATTATCGGTCCCTGCTTCTGGAGCTGCCTGCTTGGGTGTAGAATTCAAATATGCACCTTAACAGAGTGTCCTGTATTGCTGGTCTGCCTTCAAATGTTACTTATTTTTGCACGCCTCACCACAAGGAGCCATGACTGAAGCTCTCTCTTGGTGGGGACACAGAGCACAAACACATAGGGGCAGATTTATAAACCCCTTGCGAGACATTTACGCCGCCGTTGCATCACTTCTGTGACGCAGCGGCGGCGTAAACCATGCGCCATGTTGCGCCTTATTTACAACGTGACGCATCTAGGGAGATGCGTCACGTTGTAAAGCCCTGCGCTACATTAAACCTGCGTCAGGGTGGGCGTTCCATCGGAAAAAGCCTCGGAAAAGTGACGCAGTGAAATCTACAAGATTTCACTGAGTCACTTTTCCGACGCTGCTGCGTCAAAACCCTGCGCCTGCTTGAAGCAGGCGTAAGGCATGACGTAGCATGTTAGGTATGGGCAACCCCTAAACATTGCTGGAGTTGCGTCGTGCTTGCGACACGACTCCAGCAATGTGCCGCCCTTACGCCATCAGATGCGTCACGCATCTGTTTATCCTTGCGCCACGATGCGCTGCATTGTAAATGCGGCGCATCTGTGGTGGCGCAAGGGTAAACTTGCGTGACGCATCTTTCCTGGCGCATCCCTGCTGATTTGCAGGGATGCGCCAGGAAACATAAATCTGCCCCATACAGACTTTCTCTCACTCTCTCGATCTTTCTCCCAATGTCTTTCTGTATCGCTTTAGTTCTACCCTATGTTCCATCAGTGCCTAATTCATAAAAAAGGAAAAAACTGTAGCGGCCAAGCTTTTTTCATAAGAGCCTGCAGTCAGTGCTGCACATTCTTGATTCCACCTTTCTGTCTTTTTATCTCACTCTTGCAGGTTTTTTACAACCCTCCTTTCTCCCTTTGTCATTATGTTCCTGTCTCCGTATTCTACCTCCCTTCTCACCTTTTCTCTCTTCTGTTGTAAGGATAATGTCTTCCAGCACAGAGACCCTTTTTTTAAAGACGTGTTATTGAACATTAAACAAGTGATTAATTGATATTTAATCAAATGCATGTTTCTGGCATGTGTTTTTATTCTGCAAATGTATAATTAATATGTCTGATAAGCAAGATCAATCAAAACCCATTCATTGATAATTTAGTTACTATCTAGTTTAGATGATATTCCAGAAATGTCATACCTTTTATGACTGTTTCCGTCCATAATTCCATTATTTTAATCACTTGCTTTTAGTCTTCTTTCTCTCAGTTTTAGGTTCTTAAACACATACAAGACAGATTCCCCTTTTAGGTATAGTCTCCATTTTAGTTAGTCTGTCTAGCTGGATTACCTTTGTTCCCGAACCCATCCTAGGTAATGGAGGTCGCCATCTTAGATCATGGAGGCTGTTATTTTTGTCAATGGAGACTGCCATTTTTCCTCACATTATGCAGAATCATCAACATTTGTGCCTTTAACGCAGGGGTCGTCTGTGTCTATCTTTCCATGAACTGTGTAAGTGTCACGTTATTCACATATATAGGCATCAATTAAACTCCCCAGTGCAACATCAGTCTGTGACAGGTGCCTTTTTCAAGGTCTTATAAGAACCATAACCCAAATAATGTAGTCTATAGTGACAGATTTTTTGCTTGTTAGTATATCCACTGATGTATATGATTATGTCAAAACATTCCCAAGGTGACATTGCATATTCGATCTTAGTTAAGATACAATATACAAGGACTACCACTGACCACAAAGTTAGGAGAGGAACTTCACCCTGGTCGCAGGCGCAGCTCGCAGATCCAGATGAGCACAGCACCAGATTCCATCTCGACCGAAGAAGCTTCCAGCAATAACCCCCATGGCTTTATGAAGCATTCCATTTGGCCTTCGCAAGCTGATGCCAGAATTACGTTCTATTGCAAGAACTTGGCCTTATGCTCAAAATAGCTGCCGAGCTATTCCAAACAGACAACAAGCCCTCTTGTCCAAGTGTGGGCACCACCTCTGAAATTGAAGCTTATTATTTATTCATCTGCTAGAGCTAGCATAGAGTTTAGAGATAGCACAGTGAGGGTTTAAGGGCTAAAAACTCTGCTTTTACGATTATTTCACTGTTTTCACTATTTTAGAAAAGCCTAGCTGCTTTTTATTATCTTCTATATTCTTACCAACATTAAATGCACTAGATCTCGAAATTTTATTGTTTCCTGTGATCTTGAGTGCGTAAATCATTGATCAACGATCGTTTGGATTACCACTTTTTCCTGTTAGTAACCCAAAAGCATTGACACCTCCTCATTTATGTACTGGGTGGGCTTCTGCAGGTCTATAATAACCTGTTTTTCACATTCAGCGCTGGCGTACTGAACTAAGTTCACTCGTGCCACCAGTGGTTGTGAAAACAACTTTGTAGAGCTGACCCAAAAACTCAGTTTTAGCAACATTTCCTCCGTGTAAAAGTCTGATGATAAAAGAATAAGTCATGGTCTCCAAAAGTGTGCGAAGGTGCACACTAGCTGCAACCACCTACACAAATTTATCTTTGCTCCTCATCCTCCTTTCCTCATATTTGTCAAGGTAGTTACAAGATTATAAAGTTTATAAATAAATAGGAAGCTTAAAAAGGACATAGACTCATTTTAATTTTTCGGGAAGCTCCCTTCTTTTTATCCACCTGCCAATAGATAATGCAAAACATCTTGTGGGTGGAAACCAGTGTTTATTAAAGGGAACATATTCACCAAGGAGATCAGTGTCTCACACTCTGTAAAAAGCCACCACTAATTTCGACCAGTGGATCTCCAATGCTCTAAATACCATAACCCCAGCTCTCCACCCTTAAATATCTTTCTGCTGCGTGGTATACAGACAAACTCAGGGCTCTCAAACCTCACTGTAAATGTCTCGAGCCCATCTAGAGGTGCTCTAACAGTGACCTGGATAAAGTTACTTACAAGTCTGCAATCAGAAACTGTCATAATCATATCAAGCTAATGCGTTTGCACATGGCTTCGATTGCATGAATAACAGCTCTAATTCACCCCAAAATCAGTTCTCCATTGGCAAACTCTTAAAGCAGCCAATGCTCGATGATAAAGCCTTTCCAATAACCCTGCTCAACTCTCGCTACCCACTTTGCAAATACATTTAAAACAATTTATTGCTTTAGAAGCTAGTTAAATCTAGCAAAATTGATCTCTCTTTGCCATCAACCCTTAGCCTTAGCTGTTCTTTGTGATACCTGGAAGCATGACAGCGTTCTGCCCATTCTAAAAAAAAACAGCTGCAGACACCTTGAATATGTCCAACTACTGTTCCATATCTCTCTCATCTTTCACTGCCAAATTACTGGAGAAATTGATCAATTTAATTTCCACCTATATAGAGACTAACAGCCTTGCTTGACCCTCCCCAATCTAGTTTTAGAACTGGCTTCAAAATGAAAGTCGTGCTCTTGGGCACAACCAATGACCTGCATCTTATTTTGGATCAGGGCAACTCTACCACATTGCTCATCCCTGATTTGGCAGCGGCATTTGATAGATCTTCAATCGCATCCTTCTCCACCTTTTCCGTAGGATTGGTATTTGCCTACGTGTGCTCAACTGGCTCTCGCTCCTTCATCACCAGTAGGCCCCACAATGCTTACCTCCCCCTCATCAATCCTCAGTCACCCAGATGGACTGTAGAGTACCTCATGGCTCCTCATAGAGTCCTATATGTTTCAAAATCAATATGTCACCCCTAGATGAAATAGTGAACGCTTCAGGATTAGATACAATTTCATATGTGATGACACTCAGATCACTGTGTGCATCTCAAGCCATACTGCTGAGATCCAAAGCAATTTCTATTTTGGCATGAGGTCTGTTGCCACCTGGAAGTAGATTATTGCCTGCATCTTAACAATAGCAACACCAAAGTGGTCATGGTGAACAATCTTGCTTCCACCTGGTCCTCTTCTTGGAGGCCAATCAGACTTGATGATGTGCCTACACCCACCAAGTCAACCACAAATCTAAACATTATTATTGACTAGGGACTCTCCATGTATCCCAGGGTAACTGCATATCTACCACCTTCTTCTCCATGTTGAAAATGTTACGGAAGGTGCCTCCCTGGCTTCCCAGTGGAACTCGCAAAACAGCAGCCCAGGTAATTGTCACCTTCCGCCTAGGTCATGGAAAAGCCGTGCACTTAGGCATTCCGTCCTCGCTGTTGCACAGAATCCAGGTCATTCAAGATCCTGCTGGACAGCTGGTACTTAACTTACGTTCACGTTCTTCAATCTCTATTCATCTTAGGGACTTACACTGGCTTTGCATACATAAGCAAGCTTTGTTTAAGACCCCATTTTGCCTACAAGGCTCTTTACAAGACTTGTCTCGTCTACCTCAACAATAAGTTTTCCTTTTATTTCACTACTCATGATCTCAAATGAGATGATGTGTCATTTTCCCAGCATTTATAGTTCCAGAACTGGTAGCCACTCATTTCATACCTTGTTGCTAAACATTGGATTTCAATGGCACTAACCTTTTTTTTTGTAAACTAATTTTTATTGAATCAAATAACAAACAATAGCTGGTTCTCCTTACAGAATAATAACGACAAATAAAGCTGGTGAGGCCCAATAGCAGTGCATCATCTATGGCCAGCTATCCAAATTGGCAAAGCAATTAACAAGAGATCGAAACACATCACTGAAACAGAATAAAAAGAAAGGAAAAGCAATCACAAAACCTAAATTAGATCCAAAACCCAACATACGACAATTAGAGGAAATGCTCAAAACCATTAATAATCAACAAACATCAGGCAATTAAACAAAACCCCTATCCCAATCCATATCCCGCAGCCCCAGGCCCATTCCACCCTACCCCAGAGCAGACAAAGGTGCAACCAATGGAAACAAATATCAGAGAACAGCTGCTGCCCCCTAATTGTATGAGAACCCGGCAACAATGATTCTGACTAGCAGGGGCACAGGGAAAATTAAACCCAGTACCAGCAGTCGTATAAACTCAAAGTGGGGGGCTCAAGATAAGGGCGGGAGCACCATCTAAGTGATCCTCAAGCAGGGCCCTCCTCATTACTCTCACTCCCACCTCCCTGGAAATCGGCCAGCACGGTGTCCCATGCCCTGGCAAAGTCCATAGACCTTCTACCTTGATGTGACTTTCTGAGTAGTCTCCCTCCCATGTCGCCCAGCGCTGAATATCCGCCCTCCAGCCTACCAAGTGAGGAACATCCGCACGTTTCCAAACCATAGTAATTTTCCATTTAGTCACCACAAGGCCTAATTTAATGAAACAAGTAGTAACGCTGTATTTAGCAGGGTAAGGGGAAGAGAGGCAAAGGTGGGTTATGGGCGTAAATGTACAGTCTGTGGTTACAGCCAAGAGGTTCACCACTTCAGTCCAGTATGAGGTCAGCTGGGAGCAGCTCCAGAACATACGAAGATCCCCATCAACAACATGACAACACGGACAGTCGGGAGTGGTTAATGGGAAGGAAACGCTGAGTTTCAGAGGTGTGAGATAGGCCCCATGGAGGACATACAAATGTATCAGTCTGCAGCGAACATTTTAGGATATCTTAGATGCTACTTCCCACATTTAGGTCTAGTTCACATCGGACAGAGGAGAACCTAAGTCAGTTTCCCAGCGATCTCACAACACAACTAGAGGGAAGGAAGTGTCTTTACTCAATGCGCTGTACAGCCCTCAGAATAGTCGGCGGGATTTTCCGTATCACATAAGTAGCGGCAGCTGTGGAAGAACTGAGGCTCCACTCCACGTCCACACCAAAGTTCGTGTATAGCCGTCAGGGTGCCATACAGCAGGAGCTGACCTGCAAGAATATCGAACTCCTCGCATAAATATGCAAAGGGCTTCAACACGTCTTCCGAGAACAACGTGCCCAGTGTCTCCAGTCCTGCCGCCTCTAACCCTGGGCGTAAAACTTTGCTAAGCTAGCGGAGTGTGCGTAATGAGCGCAACTACGCGCTATGTGACTCGCATGTAGCACAGTGCAAAATCACGTAGCGGGCATTTTTTGCTCGCTCGCGGTCCTCAACATCAAGTTGGCGACCGCAAGTGAGCAAAATCAACATCCCGGCGAGACTTTTTCCTCGTTCGCAATCAGCAACATCAAGTTGCCGATCGCAAGCGTGGAAAATAAACCACCCGGCGAGATTCTCAACGTGGGGAGGTCAGGTTTCTCATTGCGAGTGGTCGCGTATGCTTGTGACCGCTCGCGACAAGAAACTACCAGTCCGCGTTGAGAAAGCTGCCGCTCGAGTACAAATCTACTCGAGCGGCAGAAAACGACCGCTTGCACTGTGCATGATGCCGTTCGCAATGACTGCACAGTGCGGACAAGCATCCGGCACTGTGCAATCATTGCGAACAGCATTTCCCTACCGCACTACGCAGTTCGCGTAGCTACGCATAGCGCGACCAAGTGCACTTCGCGTAGCGTAACATGACTACGCCCAGGGTTAGCCGCCTACCAGTCTAATAACCATCTCTCCTCCACCTCAGGTAGCTATGACACTAACACCCACAAGGGGATCTCCAGGGATTATGGGGATCTCGCATTCACCCATCCAAGGAATCAAATCCAGCAGTTCTGCAGGGCAACAAGGTCCTGTCGACTGCCAGTATCTGCCTGCCTCTGGCTATGTATTAGGGTCCAAAGCTGGTGAGTAGTGGGAGGATCCAACAAACTTATCAGTACTGGGTCCTCCCTCTCTGGAAACCAACTCATACACCACTACAGCTGTGCAGCTAGATAATAGGAATAGAAATCTGAGGTGTTCTTCCTACCATCAGACTTTGCCCACTGCAAATTGACCAGAGCAATACGTCACTGCCCCTCATTCCATGTGAGATTAATGAGTATGGAATCAAGGTCACAGAATATAGATCATGGTATCACTAATGGAAGTACGGCAAGAAGTATAGCCACCATCTTGGCCATGGCTATGAGTCCTGCCACTGATAGGGCAGGGTCTTCCAAAATACCACACCTGCTCATATAGCAGCCAATGTTGTGCCTGTATAACCCTCCAGGAGGTCAGGGATGGTTTGGTATATGTAGACTAAGAGGTATTGTAGCACTGTCAGTTCCCTACGCATGTCTCTCAAATCCGGGGGTTCCTCCCTTTCACCACCGAAGGAGAACGGGCTATTTTTCCGCCAAATTAAACAGATGACGAAGACCTTACCAAAGCAGTGAGAAAAGATGTGACTCTCTGAAAGTCTGTGCGAAGGTCATGCAAATGTAGCACTGTATCATCCACGATCATCCACATACAATGAAGTGAAATGGGACATATCCCAAGCATGAATGCCACCATAAGATTGGGCACGTCATGCTGCGCACTCCAGTTGGTCCACTGCAATAGCAAAGAGCAGCTGGGACAGTAGGCAACCGTGGAGTGTCCCACATCCCACACCACATTGCTCCAATATCATATAATCAGTGCGAATCCTGACAACAGGGTCAGTGTATAATAGAAATCTCCAGACACATCCGGAGCATTGCAGTGCAGAGGTAGTTCCAGTCTAGGCTGTCAAATTCCTTTCCAATGTCCACAAACATGCATCCTGCCCATTCCAGCATCAAACGTCCATCACCCATTAGTGTCAGTAAATGGTGAACATTTAGAGCCATGCACCAGCCCGGATAAACCCAGGCTGGTCAGCATGGATCAATTGATGCATGTGGGGGAGGAAGCGGTGTGCTAATATGCTGCTGAGAATTTTGTAATTAGCGTTTAACATTGATAAGGGTTGGTAGGTAGTCATATCCGAAGCACGTTTACCCGGTTTGAGCAAGGGGACAATAAGTGCCTCGTGCACAGTGGGGGGGCAGAGTCTTGGCAGTGAAGGCAATTTGCTCTAACATAACTAATCGTGGGGCAAGAATATCACAAGAGGCATCATGAAATTCCACAGGGAGACCATCGGTCCCCGGGACCTTTCCTGAGCCTTAGCACGAATCACCTCTTCTGTAATATCTTCCCCCAAAGCATCAACAACCTCCTGGGTATACTCACTGGGTGGCAAGGCAGCCAGTCGCTCAACAACAATGGAGGTCCCTGGGGGTTCCCAGGCCGTTACAGGCACGAATAGTAATTTGCGAAGGAGCAATTGATATCCCCTGAGTAAATTGTCGGGCCCCATCTGGAGCTATCAATTCCAAAATCAGAAAGCCTCGGTTGGATGAGTTAGCCAACTAAGCCATCAGAGGGCCTAATCTGTCTACCTCAGAGAGCGCCCTCATCATATAAGCTTATGGGCGGAACAGCGGAGACATTCCACCTGCTCTGCCACCCTTTCCTTTACATCCAGCAACAACTGCTGTAGTTCTGACCTTTCCGGGCATAAGTATTCTAAATCTCAGAGGGTGCGCTTATGGGTTACGATGTCTCGTAACAAAGTCCTCCGGACCCCCGCCGATTCCAACATGCATCGACCCCAATCACTACTTTAAAAGCTTCCCACTTCACAAGCAGAAAGGAAAGCCGCATCAGTATTATCATTAAAATAATGCCGGATTCCCTCCCGAATAGTATCCCGGAACATAGGGTCTTCCTAGCTCTCCGCCCTCAGGCCCAAACTGTTTATGCAAGCATGTAGTCTACCCCAATGCAACGTTAACAACAAGGGATTATGATCAGATATAGTGTGGTTCAAATAGTCAATTGACGAAATTGCCCCCAGGAGGTCACAAGAGCATAAAAAGGTGTCAAGCCTCACATGCAGTGCTTGCATGGTCGAGTGGAAGGAACAATCTTGATCTAGGGGGTAGCAGTGATTTCAAATATCAATCAAACCCCGAGGCTTCTGCCAAGACCCAACCTTCCGAGCTAGACAAATAGTAGGGGAGTCGCAGAGGGGAGAGTGGGAGCCATCTAAATCGACATTCGCCACGCAATTAAAATCGCCTCCAACAATAGGGCCTGGGGTAGCAGAGGCACCCGTACTTGGGATAACTTATCCAAGAATAAGGACTAGTGCATGTTAGGGACATAAACATTAACAAAGGTGTTATCCCGGCCATCCATCTGGCCTGTCAGAACAGAGTGTCACCCCTCTACGTCAAGGTCACTAGTAGGCTGGAACGGGACACCTGGTTGCACCAAAATGAAGGTTCTCCGGGCAAAGGCTGAATAGGTGATATACACTCAGTCACCACGCCACTCTTACACAGTGCCTCCCCCTTGATAGCAGTCAAATAGGTCTCCTGCAGGAAAGCCACATGAACACCACTGCCTTTCAAAAATGCCAACACCTTTTCCTGTTTAACCATGCTGTGAAGGCCTCAGACATTATAGGTAAGAAATTTATCAGTGTGTGTGTTATCCCCATCAGAGCCCAGAACCAAACCGCAGAGCGCGGGAACATCCGAGGTATGGAACAGCGCCAAGGGCAAAGGGGGAGGAGAAGGAGCAGACCACCGCATGACACGAGTTAACCCCAACAAACAATTAAAAAAACAATGCCCCCTCCCTAGGACAGTATGGCCAATAACCCCCATCCAAACCAAGAAACTACTCCAACTAAACAATGTGCATCAAAAATATACTCACAAACCAAGCAGAGGGGTGACAGACATGAGCCCTAGTCCCACTGAAAGGGAAAGGGGCCCTTCGACGGGCAGCCTGCCAGTGGGCACATAGTGAATAACTAACAGAGGGACCCCCAGGATACCCACCCTCAAGGAGAGAACCCCTCAGCCCTGCTGCGAGGAAACGGCAGGAAGTCCTTCCTGCAAGCCCAAAAGAGAGGAAAGAGAGAGGGCCCAGGTAGGCAAAGAGTATAACAGGGAGGAGAACATCACATGCGCAATGCATTAAATTAGTCCTTCCGCAGATTGCAGGGTATCCTCGGGTGGATCCCAGCCCTGGTCAGTGTGGAGGGTAGAATCTGACTCCAAGCCTGTGTCAGGGCCACTGGAAGCTGCACCCTTCTCAACAGAATATCGGTCGTAAGTAAAAGTCACAATCCTAACCTCAACAGCACTCTGGTGACCCTTTCGGACCTGGTCTGGCAAGGGGACACTACTCTGTCCCCTCTAATGTGGAGGTCGATTCCGGGGGCACCTGCCATGCCCCGAGATTCCAGGCTCAAATGAAGCCAGTCCCACACTTCACTGAGTTTTGGGAAGAATTTTGTCTCTTGAGCAGGGATCTCTCGCAGTCAGGCAGGGTAAAGCATAGCATGTTGGATATCAAGTTCTCGGAACTTATGTTTGGCTTCCAAGAAAGAGGCCCTTTGTTTCTTCACTGCCATTGTAAAATACCAAAACTGCATTATCTGGATGCTATCCACCTGAATGTTCCCAAGGTCTCTAGTGCAGTTGAGTATACGGTCTCTGTCCCGATAGTGGAGAAGGCGTGTAACAATAGGCCTAGATGGGCCACCACGAAGTGGGGTTGGGCTGGCCCCCTGTGCACTCTCTACAGTGTGAAGAAGGGGAACAAATCCTCTGGTGCCACTCTCTCCCCCATATACTGGTAAAGGAGTGCCTTCAAGGGATTCTTTTGAAAAAAACTTAGTTATATAATTTACAGTTATTCAGTCTAGGGTAAAAATATACCTATAAATAGGGTTACTCTCAGAGTATTAGTATCGTAGGTTATACACTATGCATTCGTCATATGTATGTGCATCACTCTACCACAGTTGAAAAGAGCGAGTACATGAAGAAACCAAATCATCAAATAAGCACGTAGTCAAATAATCAAATGAAGCAAAGGGTGTGTAAAAAAGAAATGAATTTTATATCAATAAATGGTATTCAGGGTACCTAAAATATAAACAGCTATACATATATTGGAAGGAAAAAATACATTCAATGGTTCCTTCACTTAGCAATAGATCAACCACTTTTTCATCACAGTACTCAATAGTTGTAGAAAATAGTGTGAGAGTCGACGTTTCGGTCTTTTAATGTCACTTCATAAGACCATCTTCAGGACTAGTAGGTTAAAAAGTTGACCCCTTATCTTAACGAGTCAGAGAGATGCGTCATTTAGTTCAGAAAGCAAGTTGTGTATCAATCAACCCACAATCAAGATGTCTCTGTTCTTTTAGTTTAATTACTTATTCTCAATCGACATGTTCGGGAGTGAGGTACCGAAAAGATTTCGCCTCACTGTGACCTTATGTTTGTTTAACTTCCATTATAGTGTTACTTATATGGACAGTACTCTGATACCCTATTGGGTCATGTTCGCACTTTATAAAACTTTTCAAATAAATAAATAAAGTGTTGGCAAACACACAACGAGCATTGGTTGTTGTGCTGGAAGT
Organism: Triturus cristatus; assembly: GCF_964204655.1. Lineage (NCBI taxonomy): Eukaryota > Metazoa > Chordata > Amphibia > Caudata > Salamandridae > Triturus > Triturus cristatus. Next base: position 301,057,467 of record NC_140588.1, read on the forward strand.
GTAAGACCTACTTACTGGTCTCATTACCTCTCGTGGGTCACTCCAAGGAGCGCTGGTACTCACAGGATATATACATCAAAAAAATGCAAGTCCCTGAAAGAAGTGTGATCCCTGTTTGTAATGAGTGTGTTAAAACAAACTAAGCGCCCCTTCAACTCTTGATCTTTGTATGGCTGCCTCAAAGCCAAGAGATCAGTGCCAAATGCTTGCTTGCAGGGCTGGACAGGAAGCTAAAGGCAGCCACAGAAAATGTGTTGATGGCATCCCCTTTTTTCACCGACACAGTTGTACCTTCTACAGAAAGGCTTGGGGGGCCTCCCATTAGAAATTCATGTGTGTACCTCAAAGAAAATTGTGTGTCACCCTCTCAGCAGTATTTTGTTCAGTAGGCTGAGTATGACTCAGCCGATCTATCCCAGGAAGTAGTCCCTTGTCCCCCCTTCCAGCGACTGGGTGTTTCTCCTGTCATCTTCAACCTGTAAAACGCAACCGACTTGAAGTTTCTGCTCCGACCTACTCACTTCTTTACTGCAGCCACTACTGATAATCTCTATTCCAAACACAGAGGACCCTAGTTAAACCTCCATCAATGCATCTTTCAATTTTCTGTTTATCTATTAATATGTGTATTTGTAAGTTTAGGTTGATAGATTGATTTCTAATGGGGAGTAAGATATGTGAGTTAACACCTTCTCATCATATTGCTAGTGACTATATTCCATGTCTTTTTCGTGGCAGAAGTCTAAGACCTCTAGCAGTGTTGGTTATGCAACCTCTCTTAGTGAATTTGCTCTGTCTTTCATTGGACATGGTGAAAGGTGAGCAGAATCAACAATTTGAAATAAAAGAAAAAAATTGACAATCAATCCCTCTTCATTCGAACGCCTACCAGATAGAATACCTTTTTGGTGATAGCTGAAAGGGTCAAAGGGGCTTTCCAATGGGAATCTTGTGGTATCTCGAGCTCAACCTGGGCCATAGCTCTCAATGATGCAGCAGGTGCAGCAGGTGCAGTAGTACTGAGGTCCAGTGGCCTCTGCCCCAATGAAATCCAATGACTTGGGTAATTTACGACTCAAACAGGGATCATTGGAGCCATTGTTCCTGCATGCACTAGAGCTACAGCACTGTTGCTACGCCACTGAACTCAGTGAGTCCACAGGGATTCCACAGGGGAGGCACTTTGTATGATTAGATTTGCGTTGAGATTTAAAATTATAGAGCGGATCAGGACTAAGCATTCTCTCCGACCTGGAGCAGCGACTATGCGGCTAAAATAACGGCTGTCCTAGTGAATATGAACAGCAACAATATCTTGGATTAGGAATATCTAGGACAGAATATTAAAATATTGAACGGTAAATGCATATGGGGAAGTATAGATTTACTATGCCTAACTCCACATCTACCTCAAAGGAATATGTACCAAGTAGGTATATAAATATGTGGAGTTAGGTTACAGAAAATCTAGAAATTGTTGGTACGACTTTCAGGATGCACACCCAAAAATAACAAAGAGGGAGCCAGCAGATTGAACAAAGACACAAAGTGGCCCTGAGTCACCAAAAGGAGGGGAAGTATACAATCAGCAAATAACCAGGTTCTGGTGAGAAAACATGCTTGCCAAAACTAGATACTGAGTTCGGCCTATATTTTAACATTTGCATGCCCAATGCCACTCATGAAGGCAAGATCATTGAAGTGTAATAAAAAGCATATAGCTGGGGTTGGAGTCTTAGGAACTCAGCCTCATTCTACTATATACAACCCAGCCTGTTTGATCTCAAGGAGCGGACAATCTCCAGAGCTCTGGTATCCATACCAGACATAGAAGTGAGGCCTTGGTCAATGGATCAGGCAAGGAGGAGTTTGAACATTCAAGGATCTATTCCGATTCTGAATCAGAAGAATAAAGGTCTACCATGAGGTTGACACAATATTTTGCCATAATGCAAAGCTACACCAAATGATGCCTGCAAGATTTTAATAAGAAAATCCAAATCATCGATAACTTTGACAGCCACTTCGTTTGCTCAACTGATGCGAGTGTGTTTACATTCTAACCACATGTCCACATGTCATAATTTCTTAATGGTCCTAGACTCTATTTTCCAGCCTGCTCTATCAGAACCTTAAGAGTCTACGAGTTTTCTACTTATCTTCACTTAAACTTTATTTGTCCTGCAACATCATTTCACCAAAATCGTAGGAGTGCGAGAAAGGGGCATCACATCAACCATAACTCTCTGGCAGACATCACAGGAAGAGATAGCACATAACCTTTGACCCCGATAAAGGGTCTGTTTATGCGTTAATAAACATTTTCTATTGAAATATCAAGTCTGCCAATCTCAAAGCTGAAACACTGATTCATAACAGACACAGATAAACCACCTAAAAAGCCTTTTGGAATTGAAAGCTTATTCACTGTTAAAACAAGGTGCTCAGTATTACTAAATCACAGGGGTTGCAAAGTGATCCACAGGGGGCACAAGAAGGAACAGAAACCAATGGCTACCCTCGAAGGGTCCACATATTCCCCTGTTTTTGGGTCGCTGCAGACATCCTCCAGCCTTGCCTCTTATGGGTCTGCTTTGTTCTGGCTGAAGTCACCATTGTTTCAGCCCATGTGATTGCTATACAAGATTGGTTTGCTGTAGCTCAGTTAGATTATGTTTTGTGCAAGGGTCTTATTTATTATGTTTATATCTATTTATATTTATATTATATTATATTTATATGCTTTGTTTTGACATAGTGGCATTAAAAACAGGCAGCACAATAAAGCTTAAGTCCAAAGAACAACTCTCTAGGTCTAGGCCAGAGGTCTTCAAACTTTTTTAGTTTGAGCCCCCCCCCCCAAGCTGAATTTTTTTAAATGTCGGGCCCCCCACCTCCTGACAGAAATTTCTGGAATCTGGTACACCTCATAATTGACCGCCATTCGGATATCCCAGGCCATATCCGACAAATAATGTTAAATGTAGTAAGAGTGTTTAGTAAACTGCAGGTTTGTGAGTGGGTGTGGTTAAATGACAGAGGCTTATTAGACAGTTCAAATAAAAGATTTCCAAGATAAAATGCACGCATATTGTTTTTACTAGGGTTTTACTTATATAGTTGAGTCATAATGGGACAGTGTTCTCTGGAGCAGCCCCTTCACCTACTAAGTAAGTACCCTCAAGTCAGACAAATACCTACCAACCTCTTCATAAACATTTTGAATGGAAGTGAGCCACTTAGTCCCAGACTTGTTTTTGCACCTTCTCTAATTGTTGAGCGTTACCAAAGCAATTGAGGTGGCGACATCCCTTCCTGTGATGTCATGTGACACCAATGCACATTGCTTATTCTTATTAGTCCCCCCACTCGTGTTTTTAGGACCTGTGCCCTCAGTGGGGGTTTAGGACACCATGTCAGGCTTATGTTTAAAAAATAGAACTAATAAAAACTGAAGGATGTTGCCTATTTTACTTCAGAGCAATGTTGTCTGACAGACTTTGTGGTGATCAAATGGATCTGGGTCCAGCTGCACAGTGAACTGACAGCAATACAGTGCCTGTAAATGCAGCGGCAGCCGTCGCAGGTAAACACGGTGAGGCGGCGGCAGGTCGGGGAAGTCGACAGATGACAGAATAGTTCAAATTAAATAAATAAATAAAACCTATTCTGTTCCCCCGCAGCACTCCACCACCCCATCGCGCTTACCTGCACCAGCCACAACTGATGCGTGAGCCTCCAGGGAGTAGGTCTAGCAAGAGAGTAGAAAAGATTGTTAGAGGCGGAAAGGGTTTATGGTGGATGCCAAAGGCAGTGCTTAATTTTTTTTAAAGTGCAGGGGCCAAAGATTGTATTCCGTCACTTGTGCCAGCGCTGGCTCTTGCCAGGGCAGCTGTATCCCAGGACCACCAGGTCTTCAACAAACCAACACACACCTCCTTCTTCCTCCACCCTGTTATTCCTGCCTCTGTCTCATTCTTGCAGGTGGTTTTTCATCCCTGCTTTATCCCTTTGTCTCTGTTTTCACAGCTTTCTGGTCTTTTTTCTTTTACCCTATTCTGCTTTGCTCTATCTTGCTATTGGCCAAAGTTGGATGCTGAAAAATAATTATTGGTCCCTAAAAATGAGTGCCGAGGGCCACCACTGCCACCTCCGATAAAAAGGAAGCACTGCCCACATGTGGAGTCAGGTCAGGAATGGACTGGTTGGAAGCACTATTCGTAAGATCGCCCTTTGCCCCAGAACCCTCGGCCCAGTCGCCACAGCTGCTTATGAACTGCAATGTTAATCATGTTATCATTTGTGTATATTGCCTTTATGCTTCTGATTGTATTGCTATATAATTGCATGCCGCATAAAGTGCAGACATTATACAGTCAGGCAACAAGTGGCACTTTACAGAGGTCCTAAAGGGAAAAATATATATAAGGCGTGAGTTGCATACATTGCTAGAAAGCCTTCCGTTCAAAACAGGCACGAGAAGGCTGCCAAAATTTCTCATCATAAAACGCCTTATTCTGCATTTTCGCAAGCCCGGAGACACCCAACCTTCCAAGCACTTTGTTGCGGGATCACGATAAAGCGTCTATTTGGGAGCAAAATGCGACAGCAGCAAATTGTGTGAACTAGCCACACTTGCAATTCACATAACTGGCCATTTGCTGGCCCAAAATGAGCATGGCACAATCTGTACATGTAAATGCTAAAAAGAAAAAGACATCGAATATTTAGGTTCAGGGTCATATGCTCAAAGCATGTCAACCTTGTCACTGACGAGAACGGACTTCTTCATAGTTCTCGCTTTCTTTTATTTGCCTTCTGAGACTCCCAGTAGCATTTCTACTTGAATTCCATTCACTTAGTAAAAATAAAACGGTAATCACTTAATTGATTACACTCTGTCATGTGAGGGAACTTCAGATGTGAAACCACACAGTAGGATGAGCCAGGAAGAGGATGTAGCTTTACAGCTGGAGCGATCGACCTCAAAGCTGGGGAACCAGGTTCGAGCCTCGGCAACGATGCTCAACATCCTGTGATTCTGGGCAAATCATTTAATCTCCCCGTGCCTAACAACAATGAATGTGTCCTTGTGTGCTCATGTAAAGCGCTCTGATGCCTGATATCTTCTAATCTAGTTTGCGCTATATAAAAACTCTAAAACAAAATTGTCCCCTAAGCCATTTGTTTTCAGCCTATTATACAGAAATATCTATCTTAAAATTGTTCTCTTCCATGTGCTGTGAACTGTGGAGGAGTGAGTGGACCCAGTGCCCAGATCACAATTACAAACAGGGCACTTGGAGAGCTGCCCGGTGCCCGGGTCCAGTGGGCCCACAGGATTTTACGAACCAAAGAGAAGTGGAACTACCAGCTGCCACTGCGACCAGGTGTAAATTGCAAACAGTGAGAGGGCTGCTCCTGCTCCTCCTCACTCGCAATATGCTGAAGACCACAGAGGAGAGGTGCATTATAATTGTTTTTCCAGTGATGGTGATCCATATCAGATATTAACATAGTTCGGGCACGTGCCAAGGAGAATTACATTTTTGCTTACATCTCCAAAAGAACTGAGTGAAAATTCACCAAACCAAGAACTGAATGAACACTGAATGGTTGAAAAAAATGCTTCGCCATTAAAATTTGATGGATTTTTAATTTAGTGGTTTCGGAATCCTGCATGGCAAATCTTTTCTATGTAAACCCCCACCCTATTATAATTGCTGAGCCATTTGAGCATCTGCCCACTGAATGCTATTTACCCACAGCTTAGAGAAAACTGCTCAGAGGAAAAAGTTATTATTAACTGTATAAAATAAGAATTCCTATCAAGTGAGTTGCCAAACCAACCTGCAGAGAACATGATGTGTTAAAGAAGCATGAAAAATGACAACTGTAAATAGGCACTTTTATAATTTTGCAATAAAACCGTGAGTGTATCTCATGCTCATACTTACACAATTTAAAGAGCAATTTTGCCTCCTTTGTGTGACGAACTAACCATCCGAAATGGTTAATTCCGAGAGCTGAAATGTTTTGTCTGTAGTGCGAGGCACGGAGCCTCCTGTTCTGTGAAACCGAAACCGAACTGCTCGTGGTTTTCTTTCAAATTACCAAAGTAGGGGCACGTCGTGCCCCTATCGATTGGGACAGTGTGAAACAAACTAAGGTGAGATTTTAGGGAGGAGTGCGCGCCCCCCCTGAGATGGTGCCGCGCCCCCCTGGGGAGGCGCGCTCCACAGTTTGAAGAACACTGGTCTAGGCATTTGGAAATGATGTATTCTGTTATGTACTGTGATGCTTTGCTTTTACCATGTTTTATGGTAGCAGCTTTGACTTCTGTGGACCCCCCTTTCAATTACTACTGCAGGCTAGGGATCACAGCCTTAGCAATGTCTATGATTTGAGCCTGAAACCAGTACACCAAAATACCGAAACAAGTATAAATATCCAAATTATAAAATATTGTATTTAATTCAAAAGATATACCAAAATCGACAATTTAATGGGAAGGTTGCATGGCTTTTCACGGCCATGTAAATAGGTGTCGCTTTCACGCAAAACTTAGGGGGCATTAGGGAGGCGCAATGAGGGAAAATATCCTTATTTCTCCTCGTTTCCTCTTTCTATTTGTGCTGCAGCACAAATAGAAAGAGGAAAACACCTCTCTTGATTGCTTTTGTGCAGTAAGTTGTCCCTTCCTACACAAAACAAGCATTGGCATAGCCAACAGGTCTTGCTTTTGGGACCTTATAAGTATATTTACTTTTGCTATAATCACGGCAGGGGAAGCATGGGTGCCGTGATTATATCAAAAGTAAAGAAATAGATGTTTTTGTCTATTTCTTTACTTTTGCTATAATCGCGGCACCTGCGCTTTACGTGCCGCGATTATAACAAAAGTAAACATACTTATAAGGTCCCAAAAGCGAGACCTATTGGCTATGCCAATGCTTGTTTACTTTCTTGCTATAATCGCGCAGGGGAGGGGGCCTGTGAGATTCCCTTGCGGGAGTGTGCGACCATATGGCGCCACCATATGGCGCCGCGCACTCCCGCAAGGAAATCACCAGACGTGCACGCGTTGCCATTGCAAGCAATGCAACATGTGCACGTTTTGCCCCCAAAGCTGTGCCGATAGCATTAGGTCTCCCTCCTATGCAGCGCATGTGTGCTGCGTAGGCGAGACCTAAACAACCACCCCTACAACGCAGACACCCTTGCGTCCCTGCCGTGGGGCATGGCTGCCCATTGTGCGCCATCGCAAGGAAAAAGGACAGGAATGCGCTGTATCTCATAGATACAGCACATTCCTGCCCTTGTCTTTTGATGCAGGGCAGTGCCCTGAGCCAAAATCTCGTAAATTAGGCCCTTCATTTTTAGCCTCCCAATTCACATAGCATTACATTTACAAAAATGTCAACATTTTCAGTTTAGTATTTGGCTTTTTGTGTATATATACTTTATTAATCGGCTAATATCCTTAATTTTTCTAAACATATGCGGGCTCCCTGACTAGTCGTCATGGTCACCTGTTTAAGAGTCTCTGATTTATGGTATGGCTTTATTAGGTATGGTATTTTATGATTAGTATGGAATGATTGTTTATTGTTAGAATTATATGACCGAAAGGTTTTGTGAATCTGCCAATACCGTGGCCTTTTAACACCAAAGTCAGTTCTGTTAAGTAGTGGTATGCTATATATCGCAGGCCTTATTTATGGGCTTTTGCCGTAGGGCAGCGCAGCAGGCCTCCCTATAGCAAAAGGAAAGGGCAGGTATGCGCTATATCTATATGATACGGCGCATTCCTGTTCTTTTCCCCTGCGCCGGCGCACGATGGGTTGCCGTGCGCCAACGCAGGCAACTTTGCACTATGGTGCAAGGGTGCCTGCATTGGGGGAATGATTGATTTTGTACAGGAAAGGAGCCTTCCTGCACAAAATCAGTCCATTCAGGCGCCTTACTTTTTCTATGTGTGCTGTAGAATGCAGTACATATAGAAAAATTAAAGTACGATGAAAAATGCTTTCATTCCTCTTTGTTGCGCCTCCTTAACACACCCCCTGGGGTGGCATTAGGTGCTGACAGATTCCCACCTTTACGATGCCTCGTAAATCTGGGAATGTGTCAGGTTTCATGGGTGTTGCGTGAGAAGACCCACAGCAACACCCATAGAACGCCCCTTTCACACAGTTTTCTGCGTGAATGGGGCACATATTTATAAGGCCATGAAAAGCCATGTAAAGTTGAAGATATCGTTACATTTTTCAAGTTTATTACTATGGGTATGTACTTACTGTAACATATGTTTGTCTATATTCATTTTTTCCCACATAAAAAATTATATTGACCAGTGGTACACAAATAAATGTTAAAATAAAGAATATTAATACATGATTAATGCACGTTGCAGAGTGTTGACTGCTCTAAGCAGTCTACACCTTAGTGGGCAGAAAGAGGGACAGGTGAGAGGGATGCTTCTGCAGGTGGAGCGGAAGCAGGAGTTGGCACAGGATCACAGGCAGCAGAGCAAGCAGAAGCAAACTGATTTCAGTGTCTTTCTGATCCAAGCTTGCAAATACACAGATGGTGCCAGCAGTGGCATTGCCAAAACCCTAAATTAACTTCCAACAATTTAATATGTCAATTAGCGGCGATGACAAAGGATTTAATTGGTACAGCAATGCATCGCAATGGTGCTGTGTCTACATTTGCAGGTGCTCTATCTATCTCTCGGCATCTGTAATGCTTTTGGAACACGTCCAGTGTGTTTGTTATTGTCCAAATGAAATAAAACAGTGTGATTTTTCTTTTGTAATCATCCAACAAACTGCCAGCATCACTTCATCATAGCTGAAAAAGTGGAGTCACTTGAGCGTGTGTATCCCGCAACCACAGAGAACAACACAAGCAAAGTCAAAAGTGCGTTCCTTCATCCAAGTCTTGCAATTTGACTGACAGCCCCACTGGTGTCCCAGGAGGAGGGACAATGGGCCGTACCCAGATCCATTCATCCTGCCCTCTTGTGCTTCTACCACCACAGCTGCCGAATGCCACCCCATACCAGGTGGCTACACAGAAAAACACAGACACTGCACCTTGCTGCACACATGAATGTGCCCATGCACCTCCTCACTGCAAAACAGATAATTTAAAGCAATATGTACCTACAGATTTATTTCAAATGTTTAAATATGACTCTGTGTGTGTGTGTGCACACGCGTGTGGAGATATATACACACACACATATCTATTCACAGAAGTAAACAAAGGTTAAAGTAATGTTATAGTCAGGAGAATGTGTCGGTGACAATGGTAACGTGTTTCCCCCCCCCCTCATATCACCTTAACTGCAAGGTCAGGCCATTTTTACAATTACTTTCCAGCCCTCGGCCTGCTGCATTTTTTCGCTGGCCCTCGCCACGGCAGTGAAATCAGTTACCCGGTTTCTGGCTGCACTCGGGTGTAATCATAGGACCCCTCATTGGGTTGGTGTTGTAAACCTCATACCATTCCATCTTTGGAAACCGGGCCACATCTTACTTCAGTTGGCTACACCGGGTCTACACTCTGTGTCCTTTCGAAAATTTCGTCTTATGGCTATAAGCCAGTCCACCGCACTAGGAGGTAATGAATCCATCCAACGCTTACAAATCTCACTTCTGACTAAAAGCATCAGATAAAACAAAAGAGCCCTCTGTGTTTTTCTCGAAGGATGGCTAGAGCAGATTTCCACTCCCATTAAACATTAAAACCCGCGTTAGGCTTAACATTATATTTACTCCAAGGATGTCGTTAACCATGTTCTCCACACCCTGCCAGTAAGGCTTTATCTCTGAACAAGTGAAAAAGAAGTGTTGGTCATCAGCTCTTAAAATACCATACCTATGCCATCTGGGAGTCGGCTCTTGTACAAACTTGGCGATCTTTTGATATGCCCTGCACTGTTAGCAATTTCCCCCAGATTTCTATCCCAGCTCTCAGTAGTGGAATGTTCAACCTATCTCTCAAACACTCTGGGGTACACGGGGGAATTCCAAATCGGTGAAAAGTCTGAATAATAACCCATGCCTAAAATACTCCTGACTTCAAGCCATAGAGTCAATGCTGCTGTTAGGACCTTAAGCCGGAGCTTTTAAAATAATTTTTTATCCCTAAACTTATACAGGAATCCTTCAGATCCCCACTCCCTTACCATCTCTTTCAACACTCCTCCCCAGGTTGATGCAGCCGGCTTTCCCAGGAGCATCCGAAATTTTTTAAACTGAAAGGCTATGCAATACAAATACAAATTTGGGAGAGCTAAGCCGGCCTTTTCGAGCTTACACCATAGTTTGTTTGCATGCAGGCCTAGGTCAGAAACCCATATAAAACTTACTATTTCCCCCTGAATCTTATCTATGGCAGGTCTTGGGAATGTCAAAGGTATGCAATTGAAAAATCTGTCAATTTTGGAAGTATCATCATCTTAATTAGATTTACTCGCCAATATATTGTCAGGGGGAGGTTCTTCCATCTGACAAGCAAATCATCTACCTCCTTTGCCACCTTCCCCAAGTTATACTGTGGTTTTAACTCCAGTGAATTTTAAATAGTAATACCAAGATACTTATTCTCTGCTTGTACTTCCCCCTTCCAATCTGTTACATTCCAACACATCACCTCCGACTTCAAGTTGTTTACTAAGTATCCAGATAGGGCCCCAGGGTGGAAAGCTTGGTGAAGGAATGTTAATGATTTAAGCAAAAAAAGAAAAGAAATTCACCAATTGAAGTTAGCTGTGCTAACTATAACTTGCACCCCCATGCACTTCTTATGACCTCACATATTACATCACTCATGACATATCCTATGACATCACTGATGATGATGAATTCAGTGAATTTCAAAGGTTTAAAAAAAAAAAAAGATCTTTTTATCCAACCTAAATATAATGTTACTGTAACCTTTGCTTTTTTAAGTACATTTCTAGATTTTTAAAATGTAAAGTAATATTTTATTACCATATGTAAAGCCAATCTCAACTGTGAGCAGCATTTAGTCATCCACGGTGTGGGGTTGGCTGCAGGTCCTGATTTGCAGCCAGGCCCTGTGTCCATCTCCCCGCAGGCAGTCACCTGGAGACAGCCAACCCAAAACCCGCACATTTTTTGGTGTGCACAGCATAGGGTTGGCCTTTAGAACGGAGGGACCCCATCCCCTGGGGCAAAAACATATCTAATAAGTGGAGGGGTACGTCCATCCCTCTCACTCATCCTTAATTGGCCCTGGGAACCCCATCGCCCAGGGCCAAATAAAATTAAACAGGGAAGGAGGGTGTGCAGCCCCCTCCCCGACCCTTAATAAGCCCTAGGGACCACCTCCCCTGAGGCTAAATACAATAAAAATTGGGAGGGGGTCACATGGTCCCTGCTTCAAGCCTTCTTGGGCCCCAGGGACTCCATCCCAAGGCCAATGTCTAAGGGGGGGGGCGTGCAGACCCCTCCCTGAACATTATTCGTCCCCAGGGAACCCAACCCCCAGGGCTAAATCTAATAGCATAGGGGAGGGGGCATCTTCTCCCCAAGACTTCGGAGGCCCAGGGGACCCCATCTCCCGAGACTGTTTTTTGTTTAAATGTGGAGGGAGCTGCATGGCCTCCCTCCCCTAGACTTGTCAAGCCCCGGGGACCTCATGCCCCAGGGCAGTTATTTTTCAAAGATAAGGGCAGGCTGTGTGGTCCCCTCCCTGAGACCCATAAGCTCTGAGGACCCCAAACCCTCGGGTCGTATTAATTTTAAAGGGGAGGGGGCATCTGGCTCCCCTCCTGAGCCTCATTAGGCTCCGGGGACCCCATTCCCCAGGGCTGTATTTATTTTTAAGAGGAGGAAGACAGCATGGTCCCCATCCCCAAGCCTCGCCGTATTTATTGTGAAGACGAGGGAAGCGTGTGGCCCCCCACTCCTCTAGGCTCATTAGACCCTGGAGACCCCATCCCCCAGGGCTGAATCTATATTAAAAGGGGAGGGTGGCCATCCATGAGTCTATTATGGCCCTGTGAACCCCCTCCCCTGGGGCTCACATCATTTAAAGGTGGGTGCCCCTGTTCCCACCCAGGGCACCCACCATGCAAAAGTTGAGGGTTGCGGGGGGAGCCGCAGGGCCCTATGACCCCAGCTGGCTTCCTGCACGCTGAGGGAGCTGGCATTGCTCCCACCCAGAGAGAGCAGCTTTATATGTTCCCTCCGGGCAGGAGCACTATCTTCTTCTGTTTCCCTGCCCGCATCAGTGTGGGCAGGGAAACAGAATACCAGTCTGCTCCCAGCAGGCAGGAGCATTTTTTGGTCCCATTTGGTGGGAGTTTTAAAAATGCTATCACCAGGCGAGAGCAAACACAAGTTTCTGTACTGGTGTGGGTTGGGAAACCACTGTGTCCCGGGGATGGCCTTCTTGGGACATGGCAAGTGAGCCGACCCCATCCCCCAGGGCTGGTAAAGGCTCTTCCTTTTAAAGAGTTTATCACCCTGTGGGGATGGAGACCCTGGGCCTTTGAAGGCTCAGGGAGAGGGGCTTAGCAACCCCCTCCCCTTTTATGGACATTTTGGCACCAGGAGTTGGCTCCCCGGGGCCTATAATGACTCGGGGAGAGGAGCTACATGCCCCCCTTCCCTTATGGAATGTGGCCCCGGGGATAGGCTCTCCGGTGCCTATGATGGCTCCGGGAGGAGGGACCACAGGCCCCGCTCCCCTTATCGGGATGATCCGTCAAGCGGGGGCTGTGAAAAAAGGGGAGTTTCATAGCATAAAATCACCATGCATTTTCCATAGACTTCTTTAGACACGGCTACAGCAAAAAACGCTGAACAGAATTACACCAAGTTTGAATGTTGGTCCGCAAATTGTGCTTTTTGTGATTTTGGTGTAAATCTGTTCAGGAGTTTAAAAAAATTTAGAGTAAAAAATAACTGATAATGAGAGTCCAGCGACAGTGCAAAATCAAAAATGGAGATCTTGGATTGGTCGAGAGGCCAGTTTTTCCCATGAGCCATTACACTCTCACAGGAGCAAGCGACCCACGAGTGCTGTTATTGACTAGCTGCTGGAATGTTGCAAATGAAATGGCCGCCATTACTGTTTACTGTGAAAACTGGAGGTGTTGTGGAAATTAAGTAAAAAAGCTACATATGGGACAGCAGAAGGCATGCTGTCCTCCTAGATTTAGAGAGGAGTTGTCTAAAGGATAACTGCTGTGAAGCAGATAAATGTATATTGTTTTTATCAAATTTGTACAATCTTGCGGGACTCCTGTGGGATCGTGAATAGTATAAAGGAGTCGATAAGTTCACAATGCACTCTGTTAGCAGAAATGCATATTGTGGACTTAGTTTTTGAGAGAAGTGTGTTAGAGATAAGTACTGTGATGATTAAAGGGTTAAAGATTTTTTTTTAAATGTTCGATCTCGCGAGACTCTTGCAGGATCTTGAAAAGTAGGATGGAGTAAGTGATGTTTGAATACACTCTGCTATGCACACTTGTTACTGTATGAAGGAGTCTTACTGGAGATGGTGTTTATCAAACTCTAGTATTTATGCTGATTGGTTGAGAAGAGTAGTGAGTAGAGTGAAGGCTCATCCAAACACCCTACTGCTCACACCCATCATCTGAGATAGAGGTCTGAAAGGAAAGCCCAATCCCTCCCCACATACTACTACACCCACCTATCATTACAAAGAGAGGTCTCGGAAGAGAGGCCAGTCCCTTCACATACCCTACTATGCACGCCCATCATCTGAGAGAGAGGTCGGAAAGGAGAGGCCAGTCCCTTCACATACCCTTCTATGCACATCCATCATCTGAGAGAGAGGTCAGAAAGGAGAGGCCAGTCACTTCACATACCCTACTATGCACACCCATCATCTGAGAGAGAGGTCGGAAAGGAGAGGCCAGTCCCTACACATACCCTTCTATGCACACCCATCATCTGAGAGAGAGGTCGGAAAGGAGAAGGCAGTCCCTCCCCACACCCTACAATGCACACTCGTCATCTGAGAGAGAGGTCTGTAAGGAGAGACCAGTCCCTCTCCACACCCTACTATGCACACTCATCATTACAGAAAGAGGTCTCACCAGAAAGGCCAGGTCCTCCCCACACCCTAATACTCACACTCTTCATGTGAGAAAAGGGTCCAAAAGGAGATGCCAGTCCATTCACACACCGTACTGCGCTCACCTGTCATCTGAGAGAGAGGTCTGAAAGGAGAGGCTAGTCCATCCCCATACCCTACTATGCACACCCATCATTTGAGAGAGAGATCTGAAAAGAGAGGTCAGTCCCTCCCCGCACTCTACAAGCCAGGCCCTGCAGCCAAGCCCCTCATGCGGGGTGGGGGGTTGCATTTACGTATGGTAATTAAGCATAACTTTATGTTTAAAAAAAACAAGAAATTCACTGAAAAAAACAAAGGTTAAAATAATGTTATACTTAGGTGTGATAAAAAGATCTGTTTTCATTTAAAAAGAACCTCAGAAATTCACTGCAAAAAACAAAGTTTACAGTAATGTTATAGGTAGGTGAATTTGACAGTGACATCATTAAGGTTTTGAACTCAAACAAAAACACAGAAATTCACCAATTATAGTTAGCAGCACTAACTATAACTTGCGTGCCCACCATGCACTGCTTATGACTTCACATACGACATCACTCATGACATGTTCTGTGACACCATTTATGACATCACTGATATCTCAAATGACATCATTGATGACATCATCCAATGATTGTGTTAGTTTGTTTTATAGTTTACATAGTTGCCCCACTGCACCACTGCGAAAAAAGAGTGTCTGGACAAAACACTCGGGGGGTTCTATAGTCCAAGACCATTCCTAAATTTGATCTTCCAGCTTCAGCTAGGTTTGGTGAAGAGCCAGAAGATGCAGCCATATTCCAATCCAATCCAAATATTCTTTATTTTGGCCGTATAGGCCATAAAAGATACAAAAATAAAACCGTTAACATTGCATACAAGAAAATATGTAATCACGCCTGGGAACCATTGGATTGCAAATTTAGAAATAAAAATAGTGTCCATATTTACAATTAGAAGAATGATGATCACAAACTTTTGCCAATTTGCATTAACTAAGCATTAATTTACGCCTTTTCATCCACATGGCTGTCAACATCATGCTTTCTGCAAACACAATAAAATTTGAGGTACTAGTCTTTAAAATTCTAAACGTTTGTAAACAGTTTTTAAAACCTAGGTTTCTGCATAACGGAACCAGCCAGTGCTTCCTATGTTTACTATAGGCGGGACAGAAGAAGAGCACATGCATTTCATCTTCCGTGCTACAACTGCATCCTGGGCAGGTCTTATCTGCTGAAACTGTCCATTTACTTGTAAACACTTTAAGAGGGAGAGTACCATATCTCCATTGAATAAAAAGCTTTCTTGCTAAAATTGGAAAAACAATATCCATAAAATCCTCAAATTTATAAGAACTTTTGGAAACCAAGAATGATTCAGTAAGGGTGCCAATATTAGGGGTGCATAGTGCCGAATTCAAGCTCTTCTCTTTGAAGAGCCCTGCCAAGGTCCTACGCGATAGCTCAGGGCATCCCCTCTCCGGGTCGCTCCACATGTCAAACAAGCCCAAGCGTTGGAATTCACGTTTGACAAAAGCTAACCAAGGTATTTTATCTGCGTTGCAGATGCTCAATACCTGCTTCAGCTCCTGTCTATAGTTTGACAATTCCGCAGTGGTCCATAGCCTATGCCAGAACCTAAGTGGTTTCAGTGCTAATTCATCTTCTATAGGTAAGAGTCCCAGATCTAATCTTAAAGGGAGGAGTGGGGTGCCTTGTGGAAGTGACAGCAGCCGTCTAACAAAATTAGATTCCAGTTTAGAGATTTCAAGACTAACAGAATGACCCCACAGCTCTCCGCCATAGAGTGCTGCAGCCCTGGCTTGAGTTTTGTAAATCTCCAGAGCTGGGCTTACTGGCTTAAATGTAGATGAGTTTGAAACCTTCAAAATGCCGCCCGCCAATTGAGACAGCTTTAAACGGGATTTTGCTTGTTGTGGTCCCCAAAAGAGGTTTTCATGCAATGTTACACCGAGATACTGGAACGTAGTGACCCTTTCCAACCTTACAGATCCCAGGGTCGGGTTTGGACGTGTAGATGCCGAAGGATTGAATATCATGTACTTTGTTTTATCAGCATTTATCTCAAGGCCCCTGGATCTGCAAAAGTCCCCAAACCCGTCCAGTATCCGTTGTATCCCCATAGGGGATTTGGAGAGCAGGAGGGTATCGTCAGCAAACATGATTGCTGGTACCCTCCTGCCCGCCAACCTTGGTGCATCATTATTGGGGGGACTGTCAAGATGCGAAATTACACCGTTGACATAGAGGCAAAACAGGGTTGGTGCTAGGACACAACCCTGTCTCACCCCCCTGCCAACTGGGAACCTAGATGACAATGCCCCGTTCCTTCCGCATCTGACCTGAGCAAAATTCCCATCGTGGAGCCTTATCAGTATATGCAGAATTTGTGGTGGAACACCCAAGTCCTGGAGAACCCCCCACAATTTCTTCCTTGGTACTAAATCAAACGCGGCCCTGAGGTCCACGAATACCATGTAGAGGCTGCCACCCTCGATCTTTGCCGTTTTCCAATAAAGGAGAATAAGGCGAAAGACCTGGTCCATGGTAGATGTGTTCCTCCTGAACCCTGCTTGGAGAGGACTTAGAACCTTATGTTCCTCCATCCACTCCAGAAGATGGTCCAATACAAGGCGTGCAAAAAGTTTTTGGGGGACATCGATCAGGCTTATTGGCCTGTAGTTGGCTGGGAGCAGAGGAGAACCCCTTTTAAAAATTGGGACTATCTCCGCTCCCAGCCAGGTACAGGGAACCTCCATACCCTTTACAATTGCATCAAAAAGGATAAGCAGGTAAGGAGCCCAAATTTCAGGTTCGTGCTTAAATAAGTCCCCAGGAAGTCTATCTAAACCTGGAGCCTTACCCATCGCAAGTCTCCCTATCGCCTTGTGCACTTCACCCAAAGTAAACTCTAAGGGGTCATGTTGTATATTTAAATCTATTGAACCAGTAGCAGTTTGTACCCATGGTTCTTCACAGTAAAGAGCCTTAAAATGGGACTCCCAAATTAAGGCATCAATGTTTGATTCTACCGCAGCTTTGGGTTCCCCTGACCCTGTATTAATTAGAGACCAAAAGCTGCGTGCGGCTCTTGAATCCAAAGCCCGTGTTAAGTTGTGCCACCTATCCCAGTCCCATTCTCTCTTTGCATGTGCCATAACTTCTTTATAGCGTCGTCTAAGGTAATGTATTTTATTTTTTCTCAATGTCAGACTTAACTGCAAGGATCAAGTCGGTCTTAGCTTTTCTACATGCAGAGTTATACCAAGCTGATACAGGAGACCTATTCTTCCTTGTGGCTACCAAAGGATTGAAGACGTCTACTAACCAGGTAACTAAGCTTGCATGAATAGAACCTAGTTTCTCATTAAATTCTGTGGGCTTGGGTTGGCTAATCAGGCTGTCTACCTCTGTAAATCGTGAGTGGACCAGATCATACATTTTAGCTATTTTTTCTGCTGAGTCTACTATTTTACCCCATTTTACCCTTCGCCTGTTATTAGATAATACTAACATTCCTTCCCCCGAATCATCTATTCCTAAAATAGGAATTGTCTTGGGGCCCGGGAACACCATATCCAGACAAAGAGCATTGTGGTCGCTATCGGCCCTTGGAATCACTCTAAAATCAAGAACCTTAGACCACATGCTCATCTCCACTAGTATGTAATCTATACGCGATCCCTGCCCCTTCCTATTAAATGTACACACTGAAGGGCTATCGGACTGGGTGCGCCCATTACAGGCCCTCAAAGAATTATTTAATATGAAGGACATAATCTGAACCGCCAGAGGAGACCACAATTTTGGGGATGGCGATTGACATGGTGGAATCCCCCAATAATCATCCTCACCCAAAAGGGCACCCTCTCTCATTCCTGAAAGCGGCTCAAACTGGCAATTGACGTCTCCCGCCACAAGAAGGCGACAGTTACCAGGCAATGAGCTGATGAAATTTGACAATTCATTTATAGTGGGCGATTCCATATTCCAACCAACTGGGCGAGAATACACATTCACAATGGCCAATTTATAAGCATTTGGCCATTTGAGGAGTATACACTGAAGGTCTGCAGAGTGCGTAAGCATAATCTCTGCTGTACAGCCCAAGTGGGCGGCTACCCAGATTGCAAGGCCGCCTGACGGCCGTCCTCTTTCAGCCCACCTAGCAGGGACATAAAAAGTTGTGAAACCCTCTCTGGGATATTCCACCCTAGCCCAGGTCTCCTGAAAGAGACAAATATCCTTGTGGTCCACTAAAAATCCCCACTCTATGCAATTTAACTTGTTTGATAAGCCCGCCACGTTCCAGGACAATATAGTCATCTTCTTTATCTTTGGAAGGGACGGGCTTCCTAAGTTAACTCCCTCCACAGAATTCAGCTGGGGAGATAGCATTTCGTGGGGTAATACTAAACTGTCCGGATTCTCGATGCCTGTTTCCAAGATAATTCCCCCAGTAGATATATATGAATCTGTCCGAAGGCCTAAGGGATCACTCTTGAACATCTCCACCACTCCACCCAGGCTAGTTTTGTGGCCCAATTGAGTTCTTGTTCCTCCATTCTTCTCGCTGCGATGCAGTCAGTCTATCTCATCCAGGGTACTGAACCTATTCTGTAGGGTTGGGTAAGTCTGGTAAGTCTGGACAAATGGCTGGCCAGGCCTCTCTGGCCTGGATTCACGATGATATGACACTGAAGTCCACCCACCATCCCGCTCATTCAAGTTGCCTGGAGGATAGAAAAAAGACAGGGGGTATGACCCAATAGTTGACCCAGTACTGTTTTGATTCCAGTTACAAATCTACTCAACTGTACGAGGGTCCCTGTAATTTACCACAACACAGTCACCTACTATAGTTTTAGGAGTGGAGCCCACCCATGGAAGCCTTCGTACCATCAATATTTCACTCGTGATATGTGAGGGTAATGGTCTATTAAGATTGAGCCAATGAGTCACCTTGTTTCTTAAAGACCCATATGGTTCCCGATCTGTTTTACTTAGTTCGGGAATACCAGTTAAAACCACCAAATACGGACTAGTTTCCGGTAGTAGGTCAATTTTGGGAACCACCCAAGCAACTACTAGAGGCAGGGTTTGGCCACTCTCTTTTGGTTTTCCTAGACCAAAGGATGTATGCTTAGTCAGACTATCAAGAGGGGTGTCACAAGAATCCTGGCTTCTCGTTGGGGGTATATTATTGTAATCAATAGCGTCAGCATTGGTAGAAGGAAGTTTATACGCTGATGCCCCATCAAAACTAGAAGTCGTTACAATGTGTCCCTGCTCTGGACCATTTAAATTGTTTTTGGACATAGAGCCCCGTATATCTTGGTCAATTTGCATGAGCCTCTTTTCGATACACCCCAGTCTTTCCTCTATCTGTCCAAGCCAGGCCCTAGATAAATCACCCATTTTTGTCCATATAAAATCTTTAACCAAGGTAATATTTAGTGCGGGGCAGGACACAGCCCCAGGGCTATGGACAGTGCCCAAATCATTCAGTGACCTTGATCCCTGAGCAGCCTGATCGTTCTGAACACAACCCCCCTTATCTACGATTATTGTGTCACTGTCACTGTTTCGATTTTTTCCCACCAACCACAGATGTTGCAACACGCTTTCTTTTAGAGGTATTCCCCTTAGTATTTTTCCGAGTTTGACTGATTGGTGATTTCTCAGGAGGAGCCACCACATTAGAAGTTTCAACAGTCAAAGGAACCTCTATTACTGGTTGGGAGGCCAGTGGTAAGGAACAATTCTGTTTGAGAGATAAAGGCGAGGTATGCACAGTAACTGGGACTAGCATTGAGCCCCGGGAACAGACACGATCAGGAGTACGTACATTGGCGATGAGTCCCATTGAAGAACGTTTGGCCAGAGCAAGGTCTTGCGATACACGTCGCTCCATCAGAATTATCCCCTGGTCAATCACCGAATTTGCCCTGGTGATAAAATTGTCCAGGGTGCCTGTAAGCTGGCCCCTGGCAATCATTGTTTTGTTTCCCAGCTCCCGAGCTGCCATACCTGGGTAAACTGTGCGCTGACGATCGTGCCGTAGCAAATTGATACGTACTTATTGCTACCTGAAACCCACAACGTGAAGGGAGTATATACCCACAGGTATCTAAACAAGAGATGAAGAGAAATGGCCCGGTCCGGTCTTTCGCGGTCTAGAACGGGCTAAAACGGGCCCGCCCTTGGCCCGGGCTTCGCCCGGCACACACCCGCGCGCGTCCCGCGTTGCGTGTGGTGGGCGCAGTTTTGAATGCAGGCAGGAGGCAGGAAACAATCAGGGGAAGAGGCAGCAGCTGAGTGCAAGCTGAGGGTGCTGGACCTCGCAGTCCCTCAGTGGAAGCCCAAACCGGGAAAGTCCGTAAACACTGGTCCTTCTGCGAGTGGCTCCCGCGAAGCGGGGGCCGCGAGCAGTTTTGAATGCAGGCAGGAGGCAGGAAACAATCAGGGTAAGAGGCAGCAGCTGTGTGCAAGCTGAGGCTGCTGGACCTCGCAGTCCCTCAGTGGAAGCCCAAACCGGGAAAGTCCGTAAACACTGTTCCTTCTGCGAGTGGCACATATTACATTGTTGTTATCGAATGGCACCACACCTGCCCCAAAACCAGTTTTTTTCATAGAGGTTATTTTTGCATTTCATAGTGCTCTGGCAGAGCTACAAACTATCAGATGAATCCAGAAGTACAGAACAGCCTTCTTCAGAATATATATTGATATCCATTGTTGTGGCCTTTACTTTGAATCCTCTCACAGCTCTGCTCAGTGGTAAATTGCATACTTTGATATTAAGAACAATTTAACTCATGTGTACTCTTCATACTTTTTGTGACATGCAGTCCTGACACAAGGCAGCCAAGTAGAGGTATATAGGGGCACACGGTTGGCATTGGTAGCAGATCGGCTTAGTGCATGACCGATTATGGTGACATTTAAACCATTTTCTACAACACACCAAATTCATCACAATTAATCCATTCTGTAGGGCTGAGTGTTTGCAGCTGCAATTGAATAATTTCAAATATTAGGGGCTGTGGGACCCCATTATCTCTTCATATAGATAATGCTGAGGACACCAGCCCAGACTGCATCAACCAGAGCACAAAATCACAACGTTATAAAGATGGGATCCCTTGTGAAAATATGCATCCTGGATGCACCTGGACAGTCTAACACATGGGAAGAAGAACTGATTCAGTCCGCAATCCTGCACACTAAACACTGGCATGTCACTGGATGGTGGGGGAGGGTACGTGCCCAGGGGCAATGGAAGCAAATGACACACAATTGATGGACGAAATACAGAACAAATCAAAACATTCACCCCTAGTCAAGAGATCTGGGTTAAATCCATCATTCTTTTGCTCACCATGCCACCCCAGTTTAGACCTGGCCATATGCAAATCAGTCTTGACCATGTGGATCATGGAACCAGTCCAACGGGAACTGCCAAGCCAGGTCCTCCCCGGACCAGAAACAAGCATCCTAGGACCGGTTCCGGGGTTTCAACCCTCATCAGCCAGAATAGCTTGACCCTCGTCTGGGCATACCAGGCGCACTTCAGGCGAGAAAGCAAAAGACACACAATTGATGGACGGAATGCAGAACAAATCATAACATTCACCCCCGGTCAAGAGATCTGGGTTAAATCCATCATGGATGGATTTAGGCCCAGATCTCTGTACTGGGGTGAATGTATGACATTGCTCTGCATTCTGTCCATCAATTGTTCTTTTTGCATTTGTCACCCCGAGTGGGACGGATATGCCCAGACGTGGGTCCCATGCTCTCCATGCCACTTGAGTCAGGCTATCCTGGCTGATGAGGGCTGAAAGCCCGAAACAGGTCCTAGGATGCTTGTTTCCAGTCCAGGGAGGACCTGGCCTGGCAGTTCGGGCTAGACTGCTCCCATTGGGCACAGGGTCAAGACTGATTTGCATATGGCTGGGTCCAAACTGGAATGGCATGGTGAGCAAAACAAACAATGGATTTAGGCCCAGATCTCTGTACTGGGGTGAATGTATGACATTGTTCTGCATTCTGTCCATCAATTGTTCTTTTTGCATTTGTCACCCCGAGTGGGGCGGGTATGCCCAGACGTGGGTCCCGTGCTCTCCATGCCACTTGAGTCAGGCTATCCTGGCTGATGAGGGCTGAAAGCCTGAAACTGATCCTAGGATGCTTGTTTCCAGGCCAGGGTGGACCTGGCCTGGCACTTCAGGCTGGACTGGTCCCATTGGGTGCTGGGTCAAGACTGATTTGCATATGGCTAGGTCGAAACTGGAATGTCATGGTGAGCAAAAAAAACGATGGATTTAAACCCAGATCTCTGTACTGGGGTGAATGTATGACATTGTTCTGCATTCTGTCCATCAATTCCTCTTTTAACTTTTTCAGGACTTACATCGCAATCAAAGGTTACTAGGCTCTTCTCATAAAAATGAACCACAGAAGTCCTGGGCAATATGAAAATATTGAATCAAAATCTGACTACCAAGTACACACCTTTGGCATTGGACCCCTGGGTAGCTAGGTAGAGTAGTCCAAGTCTTATTACAGGAGGTGTTGTGGAAAAGTACCTTAATGATGGCAGAAAACTAAATACTACACATGAAGTGCAAATGGTAAATCTACAGAATTCTTAGGGGTAGGAGGAGGGTTTGAAGGAGAGACAGAAAGTTAGCCAGCACTAATTGTGAGTTGCACGCTGCTGTATGCAAGAAGTAAGATATGATTAGTTTGTACCACATTAAAACTACCACAGGGCTGAAAAATACACTGTTGTTTCACTTTCTCAAAGCAGTCTATACTCCAGTAATAAGGGTTGTGAAGTCTAGCTGTCATTAGTAGCTACCCTTGTTTCTCTTACTACTTATTGCAACCTTGTTTACACAATGTCCCTTTAAATGTTGAGACCGGCGGTCCAACTGCATACAGAGGTGGACACGTTTCACCCACTACTATGCATGCTCACAAACAGTTCTCAGGGAACAGTCAAACTGACCCTCCCCGACCCTTCTGACAGAAAAGCCGACCTCCAAAGGTTCAGTTGAGCACAGACACATGCCTCTGATCTTGAAGTAGAAGAGTTGAGCAGGAACAGATCAGAGTAGGCCCCACTCGTTTACATTTGTTCCAGGGAAGGAAATCTCTAATTCAAACCCACCATCCAAACAAGGGAAGAGCCCACGTCATTGAAACATTGATCTTTGTCAAGTGTCTGTGATGCACAACGTCTTAGTGCAGTTTCAATATAATCGAGTTCCAACCAATTACTGATGCTTCTGTTTCTTCTAATGAAATCACCAAGCACGGTTTCGATTTTTTCCCACCAACCACAGATGTGGCAACACGCTTTCTTTTAGAGGTATTCCCCTTAGTATTTTTCCGAGTTTGACTGATTGGTGATTTCTCAGGAGGAGCCACCACATTAGAAGTTTCAACAGTCAAAGGAACCTCTATTACTGGTTGGGAGGCCAGTGGTAAGGAACAATTCTGTTCGAGAGATAAAGGCGAGGTATGCACAGTAACTGGGACTAGCATTGAGCCCCGGGAACAGACACGATCAGGAGTACGTACATTGGCGATGAGTCCCATTGAAGAACGTTTGGCCAGAGCAAGGTCTTGCGATACACGTCGCTCCATCAGAATTATCCCCTGGTCAATCACCGAATTTGCCCTGGTGATAAAATTGTCCAGGGTGCCTGTAAGCTGGCCCCTGGCAATCATTGTTTTGTTTCTCAGCTCCCGAGCTGCCATACCTGGGTAAACTGTGCGCTGACGATCGTGCCGTAGCAAATTGATACGTACTTATTGCTACCTGAAACCCACAACGTGAAGGGAGTATATACCCACAGGTATCTAAACAAGAGATGAAGAGAAATGGCCCGGTCCGGTCTAGAACGGTCTAGAACGGGCTAAAACGGGCCCGCCCTTGGCCCGGGCTTCGCCCGGCACACACCCGCGCGCGTCCCGCATTGCATGTGGTGGGCGCGGTTTTGAATGCAGGCAAGAGGCAGGAAAGAATCAGGGGAAGAGGCAGCAGCTATGTGCAAGCTGAGGCTGCTGGACCTCGCAGTCCCTTAGTGGAAGCCCAAACCGGGAAAGTCCGTAAACACTGTTCCTTCTGCGAGTGGCACATATTACATTGTTGTTATCGAATGGCACCACACCTGCCCCAAAACCAGTTTTTTTCATAGAGGTTATTTTTGCATTTCATAGTGCTCTGGCAGAGCTACAAACTATCAGATGAATCCAGAAGTACAGAACAGCCTTCTTCAGAATATATATTGATATCCATTGTTGTGGCCTTTACTTTGAATCCTCTCACAGCTCTGCTCAGTGGTAAATTGCATACTTTGATATTAAGAACAATTTAACTCATGTGTACTCTTCATCCTTTTTGTGACATGCAGTCCTGACACAAGGCAGCCAAGTAGAGGTATATAGGGGCACACGGTTGGCATTGGTAGCAGATCGGCTTAGTGCATGACCGATTATGGTGACATTTAAACCATTTTCTACAACACACCAAATTCATCACAATTAATCCATTCTGTAGGGCTGAGTGTTTGCAGCTGCAATTGAATAATTTCAAATATTAGGGGCTGTGGGACCCCATTATCTCTTCATATAGATAATGCTGAGGACACCAGCCCAGACTGCATCAACCAGGGCACAAAATCACAACGTTATAAAGATGGGATCCCTTGTGAAAATATGCATCCTGGATGCACCTTGACAGTCTAACACATGGGAAGAAGAACTGATTCAGTCCTCAATCCTGCACACTAAACACTGGCATGTCACTGGATGGTGGGGGAGGGTACGTGCCCAGGGGCAATGGAAGCAAATGACACACAATTGATGGAGTAGCTCGTGAGTCAGTCAGAGGTATCGACGGACAGAGCGGTGCCTCCTTCTCCGAGCAGTCAGCCGGGTGAGGTGAGGCGGTTCTCCCACATAAAGCTGGGAATGAAGACATTGTCCTTACGCTCAAGCACGAGCCTTTTTATCTGGTAGGGTGGCAGTTGCCACTATCGTACCCAACACTCACATTTGGTTTGCATGGGTTTTGATCTTTCACTTTGTGATTAGTTTGGCAGTAGCACTTTCATTGTGTTTTTCGGTCCTGAAGAAAGCCGGGTCAAGTGACCATTCCGGCTGAAACATGTCGACCACACCTCAATACGAACCAAGAATTAGCCTGTAAAAATTCAAATCAGACTATAGGTTCTTTTAGATATGAAACTTGGTTGATCCATATTAAACACATTTTTTGATCAAGTATTCATTTTTAAATTCACATCACTCACTAGCACTGCACATCACTTGAGCCCTCGAATTTTTGGGTACACACCCTGGCAGGAGTTCATTCTCTTTCTGGGTATCACTGGCCTGCGCACCAGGTAGAGTCCTTGGTGATCTGTGACCCCGGGCTCAGACAGTGATTCCTCAGAGTTCCAAATGACGATGCTCCGCCAACAAGGGTGGGCTGATGGACTCTTACCTCCTGCGAGGTGGTGTCTCAACTACTTGTAGGATCTCATGCATTTCTCCACAATAACTATTGGTTAGCTATTCTGTTCTGAACAGACTGTGCACCTTCTGTTGGTTTTTTGTAATGTCTAGTTGGGATTGGAGGTGTATCAGTCCTTAAACCAAGTCCACCTTTTCTTGACCCTCTCATAAAATTGTTTTTTGAGACAGAAAGTTAGCCAGCACTAATTGTGAGTTGCACGCTGCTTAATGCCTCTCTTGCTCTTGGCTCAGTCCCTTCATCTTTCAAATCTGGCATTGTTCTGCCTATTCTTAAAAAGCCTGGCCTAGATTCTTCGCTTCCCTCTAACTTTAGGCCCATCTCCCTCCTTCCCTATCTTGGTAAAATTCTAGAAAGTTATGTCACCTCTTGCTTATCTGCTTATATTGAGGAGAACCATCTCCTGGCTTCTCATCAAGCAGGTTTCCGCCGGGGCCACTCTACAGAGTCAGTGGTCCTTGCGGTCCTAGATGAGTTGAAATCAAAGGCTGACTCTTCTCTCCCTCAAGCTTTGGTCCTCCTTGATTAGTCCGCTGCGTTTGACATGGTTGATCATTCCATCCTTCTCAACCGCGTCAGCGCAGCGGGCATTCGGGGCTCTGCCCTTTCCTGGCTTGCGTCCTTTCTTTCGGGACGTTCTCAAGCGGTTCACTTATCTGGTTTTTCTGCCCCCACTCATCTGGTCCCTTGTGGGGTCCCCCAAGGCTCTTCTCTTTCCCCCCTTCTTTTCAATCTTTATATCTACCCTCTCATCACCTCTCTTCTTGATCTGGGGGTCTCTGTGTATAACTACGCAGATGACCTCCAGATTGTCTTTGACCTTTCTCCTTCACCTCTGTCTCTTTCCAAATTTCGCTCTACCCTGGTTTTTATTTCCAATTGGATGAGCTCGAACCATCTTAAACTTAACCCGGACAAAACTGAGTTGGTCTTGACGGGCGGCTCATCCAATCCTTGGTCCTCCGCATTCTGGCCCCCCACTTTTGGTTCCCCTCCTACTCCTGTTTCCTCAGTCAGAACTTTGGGTATTCAGGTCAGTCATGATCTTTCCATGCATGCCCAAATCAGTTCTGTTGTTTCTTCTTGTTTTTTATCTCTTCGGCTCATCCGAAAAATTTCTCGTTTTTTTTCTTCAGATGCACTTCAAATCATTATCATGGCTTTGATCACTTCTCGTCTCGATTACGGGAATAGGCTGTACGTGGGCATACCAGCCTATGAATTACGTCGTTTACAGGCTATCCAGAATCAAGCTGCCCGTCTCATTTTTCGTCTCCCTAAAACACATCACATTACCCCAGTGCTTAAGTCCCTTCACTGGCTTCCTGTTTCCCATAGGTCTCTCTTTAAATTAGGTTGTCTTGTTTTTTGGCTCTTGCCCGTTCTGCGCCGGTTTTTATTTGTTCTCTTATCTCCTCTCATACTCCTGCTCATACTCTTTGCTCTTCTACTTTGGCCCTTCTCAAAGTCCCTCGTTTTTGCAAATCCAGAACGGGAGGCACCCGTTTTTCTGTTCAGGCCCCCCGTTTCTGGAATAGCCTTCCCCTTTCTATGCGATCTTTTCCTATCTACTCTCACTTTCGCAAAGCACTAAAAACGTATTTGTTCTCTCAGGCATATTCTTGCTAAACTTATGCTAACTCCCTTCTGTGATTGGTTGGTCTTAGCTCCCAGTGCCAGGAAGCCGCTTGGCCACAGTGCGCTTTACTAAATACTTTTTTCATTTAATTTCATTTCATGATTAGTTTGTAGCACATTAAAACTACCACAGGGCTGAAAAATACACTGTTCTTTCACTTTCTCAAAGCAGTCTATACTCCAGTAGTAAGGGTTGTTAAGTCTAGCTGTCATTAGTAGCTACCCTTGTTTCTCTTACTACTTATTGCAACCTTGTTTACACAATGTCCCTTTAAATGTTGAGACCGGCGGTCCAACTGCATACAGAGGTGGACACGTTTCACCCGCTACTATGCACGCTCACAAACAGTTCTCAGGGAACAGTCAAGCTGACCCTCCCCGACCCTTCTGACACAGAAGTCGACCTCCAAAGGTTCAGTTGAGCACAGCCACATGCCTCTGATCTTGAAGTAGAAGAGTTGAGCAGGAACAGATCAGAGGAGGCCCCACTCGTTTTCATTTGTTCCAGGGAAGGAAATCTCTAATTCAAACCCACCATCCAAACAAGGGAAGAGCCCACGTCATTGAAACATTGATCTTTGTCAAGTGTCTGTGTGCAGTTTCAATATAATCGAGTTCCAACCAATTACTGATGCTTCTGTTTCTTCTGATGAAATCACCAAGCACGGTTGATATTTTTCTTAGCCTCAAGCCTTCCTAGATGCTTCTTCTTTAGGTCTGTCTTCAGAAATCACTCGTCACTATCTACTTACCGTATTGAGATCAAGGCGGAAAATGTTAAGGTATACATGCAACAACAGCTTCGCAGAGCAAGCCTATGAGAAAGCTGCAGGTGAAAACAGGTGACAAAACCTCTCTACAGATCTCCATCAGAGAGCCCCTAACAATGGAACCCATCGGTTCTATCAGTAATGGAGTCCAGAAGAGAAGAAAACCGATGATGAACTATGCCACTTAGGTGAGTAAGAGTTTGTGTCATTTAAACAGGTACTAGGTAGGCCTGGGCTAAAATTCCGTTCCGCTCGCGGAAATTGCGATAATTTGACATTTTCGCGTTCCGCGGAGAGCGCGATAATGTCAAAATTTCCGCAATCTGCATTTTACCGGAAATTTTTTGCTTGCTCGCGCTGTAAAATAATACATTCTCGCGTGCGCGCGATCGCCTTTCCTGAATCCCCGCGTTCGCCGACAAGTTTTCCCGATCCGGTCGCGTTCTCCACGAGATGTTGGATTGTTGGTAGCCATTTGCGCTGTCTCGCGACAGTTCGCGCCCGCAGTAACGTCATTCGTCACGTGATTACGTCTTTCTTCTCGCGATCATGCACCGCGAGACAAGTGAAAACAAGATGGCCGCGCCCGCGAGCAACCGCATGGGTAAGTTGGCGAGCCGCGACCACGCAGAAAATACCGCAAACGGGCGGGAAAAAAAATTCTGCATCTTCGCGATATTTCCGCGTGTTTGCGGAGATTTTTAACATTTTTGCGATAATTTGCGAAATTGAATTTTCTCAAATTCCGCCCACCCCTAGTACTAGGCAAATATTGACTTGTTCATGGATCTTCAGCATAATGTATGCAATTGGATGAACTATCTGCATTACAAGGTGATCATAGTCTGAAGTGTTTCTATAATTGATTAATTATGGACAACCTGGAAGCCACACTTTGGACTTGATTAAATGGGTCTGGGCCCATCTGCTTGACAAACTGAGAAACATTTAACATCATCATCGGTTTAAGTCGGCTTAGTCAGAAGTTCAGTCTAAGTCACCCCACCATAATCATCCTTTCCCGCTCTTGCCCAGCATCGAATTAGTGAAAGCATTTATTTTTTTCTCAAAACATATTTAAAATGCATAACTTATATAGCCCTTCAAGGATGTTCCTTGCTTACTCATAGATGCCAAATAAATCAAGCCATGACTGTGAATTTCAAGTAGTCTTGATTTTCCAGCCAACACCACAAAGCAAGCTAGGAATTGCTGGTTGATGCTGATTGTTGGGGAAATTAAAGCATAAAACCTAGGCCTGGGCGGTGAACTTCGCTCCGGTGGCGGAGTTTGCAGAGTTTTCTGCACTTCGCACTCCGTGGAGTTCACGGAGTGCAGAAAACTTCGCTTCGTGATGTGCAGCGGAGTTTTTTCCCCGCTCGCGATCGCGAACTTACCGAAAGGTAAGTTTGCGAGCGGGAGCTGCCGCTTGGGTGGAATTTCTACCCAAGTGGCAGGAATACTAGCACAAACTGCAGTTCGCACTGCACTCCGCCACTCACGGAACTTCGAGGAGTTTTTTATAACTTCACGGAGTTTCGCGTAGCAAAACTCTGTGAACTACGCCCAGGCCCACTATTGTTGCTGGCTGAAAACCCTGGACTGACTCAAAGGCACCCTTATAGCATGTCGACTGAAGAAACAGGTCAATGCTTCTTCCAAACTATGGCTAATGTACTGGTTTTGTGCTGATGACCACATGTTGGCCTTGCTTTCTCTGTGTCGATTTTTCTCATCTTGAGGCAATAATAAAAGACAAAACAGTGACCTCTTGGTTTAAATAGGAGTGAGAGATCGCGAGACGCGGATACCCATCTAGTCACTGAATTTCCAAATGTGAAACTAGATAACCTGGAATCTATACCGGCTTCCCTTCTTGTCCAAATTGTGTGATCCTAGACAAATATTTTATTTTGCAGTGCAACCTTTTTCTTGTATATCACATATTAGCACACATTTAAATCCTTGTGTTCGGGATGTGTGCTGTGCAAGGACCTCTTATGTTTAATTTAACAGATTATAATGCTGCTCCATACATAATAAAAATCTAGGCTACGTTTAGGGTTTACAAGACTACTGACTTGCCTCTTACTTCACTAATGGCGTTGTCTTTTTGGGTCGAACCATGAATGTCTATTTTGGAAATTGAAGAAATATGCTTTTTAATTTTTAAGATATTGTGTCAAATTTTTACATTATGTTTGCTGCCCAATATACATGCCAAATATTTTCATGGCTCAGCTCGTGCACAGAATCTTAGAGCCAAGTCAGACCGATGGCTTGGCTCTGGCTTGGCTCACCCTTAGTGGTGATTGGTAAATTTGTCAGGCAGGGGTGAGGGGGTGGGAGGGCCGCATATGTACACGCTAACATACTCACACTCACCAACCTACATGCAGACTCACTTGCATGATACATTCACACGCACTCACATACACTCATCATTCACAAGCACATACACATGCACACACCCATTCATGGCACACACACCCTAATGCACATACATTTACACACACACATACACACACACACACATGCACCAAACCTTTTTATCAAAAAGGAAAAACTTTCCGGGCCTGATGGTGATCTCGGTTGGCTTGACGGAAATCTCCAAGGCTCCTGGAGGGTTAGGATGTCACCTTCTCTCATTGAGAGGAGGCTGCAGTTCCTCATTCATCACAGAGTGGGATGGGGTGAAGCGCCCAAGTTCAAGTTTATCAGGGACATGCCCCCTCATCATGAGAGGAAGGACCTTGAAGTGCTTTGCCTGGCTGAGGTGGTCATGCATACAGTGTTGTGAAATCCTCAGCCCGGCAAAGTTCAGCTCAGGCAGCCAGGCGCCTGCGTATTTAGCGCATGTACAGTGCTTAGATTCCTGACCTGAACATAAAGAGTGTCTGTCAGACTGACTTTTTTTCAGCCTGACCGGCACTCTTCATGTTTCCAAAAGGTGGGGGGGGGAGTCCCTGCCCTGAAGGACAGGTCATGCCTGCTGACCCTAATAATTTGCCTGAATGCTCTTGACGGTCACGAGGCAAGAGTGTGGTCATGAGGCAAGTGACTAGGAGCTAGCGGAGCTTGGCATGCAGAGCCCAGTGTCTGCTTGCATGTGAAGAAGCAGAGTTATGAGACAAGCGGCAAGGAGAAGGCAGGCGGGTGTGTGGAGCTCTGAATCTGCCTGGAGCACTCATGTTGGCCATTCGGTTCAATGATTGAGCAGCAGGCCACAGAGGAGTCTTGCGGGCCATGGGCAAGCGTGCTTGGTCAAGGAGTGAGGAGGCACAGCAACGGATGCTGGAAGGCATTTTTTGGGAGTGCTTTTGCACCTGAGGCAGCACAGGTGAGTATTGAGTTTTGTGCAGCTGGTTAGTGGGACCGCTGTGGTCTCTCTGTGGTGGAGGGGTCTGTGGGTCTGTGGCCCTCCCTGTGCATTCCTCGTGTCTAGGAGAGGTCACTTAGCAGCTGCCCTTGGAACTTGGAACTCTGGAATCACACGGCGAGTGGTAGGAGCTGTGGCCAAGTAAAAGTAAAGTGGAAAATGGTCACCAGAGTGAGGAGGGCTCTGGTTATTTGGCGACTTGGGATCAGTCCACGCCCTCCTGTTTAAACTTTGTTGGGCTCCTGGGTCTCATCAATGATTTTGACTCTGGACTGACTCCTGACTGGACAATACTCCACCACTTTGCCCCACACAGTAAGGAAAGTGAGCTGCAGCAGTTAGATGACCCCAGCAGTGAGTTGGGCCACAATTGAGCGCAGAAGCAGCCTGCATAGTGGCTGTTGTGGTTTGTGTTCACGGGTGCCCCTCCACCCTCTTTACTTTGTTATTGACCATCCAATGCCTGGGAAGAGAACCCAACTGAGCTTTGGGACTGAGAAAAGCTGAGGAAAGGGCACCCAATTTGTACTTATGTTTGTACCCTTCTATTTTTTTATCTTTTTGTATCCGTGCTGGAGTGCAACAACTGCCTGGTCAAGATCTGAGATTTGGTGATGAGTTCAGCCATTCTGAGTCAATTTGAGACTGATAAAGGAAAGGAGCTAAAGGAGTTAAAGGAGCAAAAAGAGCAAAGACAGAAGGGGCTAAAGCATGAAGAGGAAAGTTATTTGCGCCTGTCTAGCTCATAGCAAGACTTCGTTACAAGGCACCTTAATTTATCCAAGAGCCAAATTTATCCAGGAGCCTCACCTTGCCACTGACTCTCAATGGAAAGCGGTCAGTCATTAAGGACCATTGTGTGTGTACAGATTTGGGACCAGAGTTAGCTATGGTTCTCCTAAATTCCCACCTCAGGTTGCTGAAGTCATAAATATTTAAATGTTCAATTCATGAAGTGTTAAATGATGTAGGCACAGGGTGAATGTCAGCATGGTTCTTATTTACCTTTACCAGAACCACTTACTCAAGGGGATGCTGGGGACAATCGTGACCCCCCACCCCCCAGTTTGTCTTCCTCTTCACAACTGGGGATGAGCACTACTCGTCAAGTTCACTCAGAACACTGTTTGGTCTGAAGTGCTCTCTGAGAGTGTGCACCCTAATGCAATACATACACCCCAGTCTGACACTTTCTTTCCTAATTTGTTAAAAGGTGCCCGAAAGTTTTCCATGCTCAACCTACTAACTTTAATGCAAACAACATTTCAGGGCATGCTTAAAGCCTTAGTTTTGGCAAACATGCAGCAGGCTAAGCAGATAGCTCTAAACATGCAGCAGGCTAAGCAGATAGCTCTCTTTGAAAGTATCAAAGGAACACTTGGCAGCAACTCAATTGAGGCACAAAAACCCATAAACTATACAAATCACATTAAAGAGAGTTCCGAGCCCGAGACACGTGACCCTTTTATACAATCTATTTCTTTAATCCCTGAAAAACTAGCATTATGTGTTTATCTCGGTGCCCTTGATTGATTGATCGCTGTGGTGAGTTGTGTAGAAAAAAGAGGATTCTATCTTGATTCAGTATACTTAACCATGGTTGTAAAAAAGCTAGAGTCCTTACTTTAAAATCATAGAAGAAGCCTGTAAAATGACCTTTCACGGGTTAAAAACAAATCAGATCAGTGTGGTGGAGTCCGCAAGAACAATAAGAAAACCCCTAAAACTAACAAGACAGCTCCAAGTATTATAACCTCTCAGAACCAGCCAGCTCTTTTAAGCCCCAGCTCTCTTCAGGCCTAGGTTGGTCATTGTAGCTGTTTTCCGGTGAGACCGAGCCTTGTTTCCTGAGCTTTTTGATACTCCTTGATTCCTGAGCTATAGCTCATCCTTGTTCCCTGATCCCTGAGCTATAGCTATTCCTTGTGCCTGAATTAGCACTGCCTGCAGTGCTACCTTGGTTCCTTAGCTATAGCTATTCCTTGTGCTGAATTAGCACTGCCTGCAGTGCTACCTGAGTTCCTGAGCTATAGTTATTCTTAGTTCCTGTTCCTGGGCTTCAGCTATTTCGTGTTCCTGATTTGCAGTTATTCTTAGTTCCTGTTCATGGGCTTCAGCGATTTCTTGTTCCTGATTTGATCTCTTGACTCCTTGTTTCCTGAGCTGTAGCTATTTCCTGTTTCCTTGAACCAGTACTGCCTGCAGTGCTACCTTGACTCCTGAAGACTTAGTAATTTCCTGTTCCTGAACTAGCACTGCCTGCAGTGCTACCTTGACTCCTGAAGCTTTAGTAATTCACTGTTCCTGAACTAGCACTGCCTGTAGTGCTACCTCGACTCCTGATCCTTAGCTCAATTCTTGTGCCTGCCCCATCTCTGCCTTCTATGCTACTTTTTTTTCTTGATTCCTTAACCTGCACTATTCTAGTATAGCCTTGTAGCCTCCCCTTCTGTATATCCCTTTCCAGTCCCTGCCTTTCTTCCCATTTCCTTGGTTCTGGTTCTAGTTTGCTGGCTTACTATTCTGTTGTTTTGCTTTTGTTACCGTGTATGTTTGTTACCTGCTTTCTGTCAAGTGTGCCCTGTGATTTCTTTCCTTTCCTGTTAAGCACTCCTCCTTGCTAGCTCCTTGTATATTGTGCTTGTGTTTATGTCTACCCCTTTGCTGTTACTGCCTTGCGTGTTCCTGTTTGATCGCCAGGATCCGTGGGCACAGCTGACTACCTAGGTGGTGTTTCTTGTTCACTGTGAGTATTGTCTTTGAGTTACAGTTATAACATCACCATAGGTATAAACTCCACAGACCCTGCCTTTGCATGCATATCCTATATGCGGGTATTTGCAGTCAGTATCTGTAACAGCAATTGTGGGTGGGAAACTTACTGAGCTTCAGTCTTACCGTGTGGAGCTCCTGAGTGCTTTACCCCACATTACCTTTATTTTTAATGTTGTATTATATATATGTCTTGCTCGTCCATCCTGGGTGTAGTTAGTATGAATGCTAAATTGCCTTGGGAGTGCCCTTCCTTTCTGAATCTTAGCCATTTTGTACAGGCTTCCCCTTTGGATCCCTTTTTCTCCTCTGACTCCTTGTGTGATCCTGGGCAGCACTGTACTACTTTCTGTGCACGGTACGTTTCCTACCCAGTCCCCAGTCCTTACTCAAGTCCCTGACTGTGTTCCCGACATAGTCCCGGACAGTCCCTGACAGAATGACCAACCCACATTTCCATGGTCACTTGCGAGGTTTCTTTGCCTTCAGTTAGCTACCACTTTTTTTCTCAGAGCTCTCCCAGTCAGTTCTTGCCAAGATGTTTAGCCTCAAATCCAGAAAGTCTGTGCATGTTGGCAGATATCCATTGTCAAGGCAGCGCAGTTCTGTACACCCTATTAGAAAGTCCTTGGACTCTAGAGATCGATTCCTGGAACAAAATAGACTTTTACGTGCTGAATATTACTCCCTGTGGTTGGCTGATCCTTCTATGTTAGATTTTCATTCCATCTGTAACCTTGATCCTCACCTTATGTCAGCCAGTGACCTACAGGATGAAAAAGATTTTCTGAAAACCTTGTTTGCAGCAGACAACAAAATATTAATTTAGAGAGTGGTACTATTGAGGGAAAGTTTTCTGAAGTTTGTAACTCAGAGACCCTCTGTCAAGTCAATGCTTTCTTTAAAGACAATTTCCAGACACAGTATTTATATGGTAGTTCAATGACACCATTTAAAGCATGTTTAACCACACTGCAGCTAAAGAAAGAGCAGATTCATTTCATAACCTCTGTTCTCCATTCAAAGAATGTTACCCAGTCTTGTAGTCTAGTAAAGATCACAGTCCCGGATACTAAAGGGACCTTGTTAGATACCACATTCAAAGTAAACAATAATCAGTTTAACAAAAGAGAGAAAAGACCTACTAGAACTCAGGCGGTTAATAGCCACTTTGAACGAAATCCAAGGTATAGCTCTGTTGCTTGTGGTGAAGTTGCCAAATCTACCACTGTCCTGGTAGAGAAAGATCTGCAGTCTTCACAGGATATAATTACATCTACGTTTCTTGAATTTCAATGAGAGAATAAAATGTTTCAGACTCTATTAAAAAATTATAACCCAGAGTTCAAGTGGGAATCTAAAACCTCTGTACAAGACAACTTTTCCACCGCTATGTTAGCCTCCTTCGAAATGGAGAATGAAGTCTTGTGCTCTCTTTTGCGATCCCCTCAGAGCTGGTCCAGCGATTGTGCGAACAATACTGTGGCTGATCACTCATATTCCACTAAGAATAGCCATAGTACCTTGTCTCACAGAGCAGTTAATGAAGGTATTGTTTGATGTCTGAATTTTCTAACTCATCTGGTGTTTTGTCTTCTAGTGCTGAATCACATCTAGGCACTACATCTGAGATGTGTCCCTTCACTTTTCAGGAACCCCAAATGCTAGGCAAAACATAAAACATCTCTTTGCTTTCTTTTCCTGGTAGTGGAGTCAGTTCTATCTCAGAGATAACCCGCAGACAGGCCATAATGACAAAACCTGACCCTGTGACCCACATAATCCCTGTTATGACAATATCCTGTGTTTCAGACCACACTCTTGATTTAACTGCTGCAACTAAAGCCAACCTCCTAATTGAGAAGGAACAAAATCTGGACTCCTTGTTTGCTCTCTCACCTTCAAGAACACCACATATTGAAAAGTCAGGACATAATATTACTCTATGCTCTGATGCATCTGTACCAACTTGTAATGCAGAAGGAATTGAACAAATCTTCCATGACCAAGAGGTCTCAGTCCTATTTCCTCTGACTAAGACATGTGAACTGCCAAATGGTAAGAGGGAGTCTGGTCATCAGAGACTCTAAGATAAGCAGTATTCTTAGCCATACCGAAGAAAGCCCTTCAGTGTGTTTTAATGAGCCAAGAAACTGTTAAGATTTCAACATTCACAATAGTGAATCTACTGTTCACGGTCTATCGCCAGTCCCAGAATTTAAAGTCCATCATCCTTGTGCCTCTCTGTCATCAGCTTGTCTTTTTGCAGAGTCTCCAGAGTCCTCAGCCGGCCTTCTGCCTTCTGAACTTCAGCCGGCAGCCTGCCTGCAATGTGAGCCCGAGCCGGCAGCCTGTCTGCCATGTGAGCCCGAGCCGGCAGCCTGCCTGCCATCTGAGCCTGAGCCTGCTGCCTGCCTGCCATTAGTACCCGAGCCTCCAGACTGCCTGCATTCAGAGCACAAGCTCTCAGCTCACCTGCCTACTGAGTCAGAGCTTCCAGCCTGTCTGACTTCTGTACCAGTGCTTCCAGATTGTCTGACTTTCGAACCAAAGCTTTCAGCCTGGTTGACTTCCGAACCAGAGCTTCCAGCCTGTCTGACTTCCGCACCAGAGCTCCCAGGCTCCCTGCCTTCTGGCCTTGAGCCTCTATCTTGCCTACTTTTTGACCCTGTGCTTCCAGTTTGCCAGCCTTCAGAGGTCTCAGTACGTATACATTCAGAGACTGAATCTCCAGCATCAGAGACAAAATTCTCAACATGTAAGCCTCCAGGGCCTGGGTCTCTTGCATACCTGCTTCCAAAGTCGCCTGCATGTGGGTCTTCTGTGTGTTTTCCTCCAGGGCCAGAACTTCAGGTCTGCTTCCTGACACCTCCTTCGTCTTCAGCCAGTTTGCCTGTGACCTCTGTGTCTCCTGTCAATCAGTTATCTGCTTTTGACCCTACATTCAATCTTCCCTTGTTTTCAGAGTGCTACTCTAGCCTGCCATCATCAGGACTTCAAACACCTTTAATTCAGGCTTCTAAGCCCCTGTTACTGGATGTGGACTCTTCAGGTTCTGCCTTCAATACTGCTGTTAACTTACAGCCTATTATCCTACCCTCCAGAACATCACCTTTTCCTGCAGTCCTCTGGTATCTTGCGCTACATCTCTGATGGAAATGGACTTATTTCATAGCAGCAAAGGCTTTAAATTGAGTCCCAGATTCCGGGAGCAGGTTGTTGGAGGGGGTGTACTATCACGATTCCCTCCCTTTGCCCTTGTTCCCACCACCAGAGTGCCAAATTGTGGGGCTTTCCAGTAATCTAATATGCTTCCCTGTATGCATGTCCTGACTTCCAGGCATTTGGACATCATTTAGGAATTAACATCCATTCCCAATCCATGCTGGGTTTTGTGGAAGCCAGTCTGCTCATGCTGGAAACTCCATTACCTATAATCCCCTGCTCACTGCTTCGTCTCCAACCCTGCAGGCCAAGGATGGGTGGAGGAATTCAGCTCACCTGTGGCTGGCTGCTGCTGGCCTGCTCACACCTGATGCATGTGATTACTGTGAGCTCTTTTAAGCCCCAGCTCCCGTTCAGGCCAAGGTTGGTCATTGTAGCTGTTTTCCGGTGACACCGATCCTTGTTTCCTGAGCTTTTTTGATATTCCTTGATTCCTGAGCTATAGTTCATCCTTATTCCTTGATTCCTGAGCTATAGCTATTCCTTGTGCCTGAATTATCACTGCCTGCAGTGCTACCTTGGTTCCTGAGCTATAGCTATTCATTTTGCTGAATTAGCACTGCCTGCAGTGCTACCTGAGTTCCTGAGCTATAGTTATTCTTTGTTCCTGTTTCTGGGCTTCAGCTATTTCTTGTTCCTGATTTGCACTGCATGCAGTGCTCTCTTGACTCCTTGTTTCCTGAGCTGTAGTTATCTCCTGTTTCCTTGAACTAGCACTGCCTGCAGTGCTACCTTGACTCCTCAAGCTTTAGTAATTCCCTGTTCCTGAACCAGCACTGCCTGCAGTGCTACCTTGACTCCTGATCCTTAGCTCAATTCTTGTTCCTGCCCCATCTCTGCCTTCTATGCTACTTTGTTTTCTTGATTCCTTAACCTGCACTATTCTAGTATACCCTTATAGGCTCCCCTTCCGTATATCCCTTT
The DNA here is from genome assembly GCF_964204655.1 of Triturus cristatus. Classification (NCBI taxonomy): domain Eukaryota; kingdom Metazoa; phylum Chordata; class Amphibia; order Caudata; family Salamandridae; genus Triturus; species Triturus cristatus. The sequence continues at coordinate 301,095,879 of NC_140588.1, forward strand.
CCAGTCCCTGCCTTTCTTCCCATTTCCTTGGTTCCAGTTCTAGTTTGCTGGCTTACTATTCTGCTGTCATGCTTTTGTTACCGGGCCTGTTTGTTACCTGCTTTCTGCCAAGTGTGCCCTGTGATTTCCTTCCTTTCCTTGCTAGCTCCTTGTCTATTGTGCTTGTGTTTAGTTCTACCCCTTTTCTATTAATGTCTTGTGTGTTCATGTTTGATCGCCAGTAGCTGACTACCTAGGTGGTATTTCTTGTTCACTGTGAGTATTGTCTTTGAGTTACAGTTATAACATCGCCATAGGTATAAACTCCACAGACCCAGCCTTTGCGTGCATTTCCTATATGTGTGTATTTGCAGTCAGTATCTGTAACAGCAATTGTGGGTGGGAAACTTACTGAGCTTCAGTCTTACCGTGTGGAGCTCCTGAGTGCTTTACCCCACATTCCCTTTATTGTTAACGTTGTATTATATATATGTCTTGCACGTCCGTCCTGGGTGTAGTTAGTCTGAATGCTAAATTGCCTTGTGAGTGCCCTTCCTTTCTGAATCTTAGCTATCTTGTACAGGCTTCCTCTTTGGATGCCTTTTTCTCCTCTGACTCCTCGTGTGATCCTGGGCAGCACTGTACTACTTTCTGTGCATGGTACGTTTTCTACCCAGTCCCCAGTCCTTGCTCAAGTCCCTGACTGTGTTCCTGACATAGTCCCAGACAGTCCCTGACAGAATGTATTTCAAATATAAACACTAGTTCTGCTTCCCCCCTACTACAAAATCATGGGGGGCTTATTCCCACTCAAATTGAGTTACACAACTGCCAAAGTATTGTCATGTGAGGGGCAATTTACCATTTAACCGTATAATAACAGTAACAGTTACAAACGACGAAGTAGGAGAGAGAAGATCCCAGTATGAGTCACAGCAAGTGTATACGTGAGATGTAGAAAATCGATAAGTCGTAAGTTCGCAGCAATGAGCTTAGTAATTAGAAAAGAGCTTGAACCTGAAACTGAGGTGGCTCTTTTTGGCTTGTTGAGAAAAAGAACAGACTTGTCTAACGCCGAAGAGTCTTACGTGGCGATTTGTTCGTTAGTAGCCCGCTCCTTAATTCCCCAAAATTGGAGATCTGAGGATATACCATCATACTCGAAATGGGTGAATAAAATGCAAAAGATAAAAAGGTATTAAGAGGCCTATGCCAAAAGAGTCGGGGCAATAAAAAGGTTTACTACTACCTGGAAATTTTGGGATAGTGATCTATCTATGTATGTCACATAGCACTTTAGCACTTGGTTTTTATTATTGTTTTTAATTAGATACATCTCTAACACAGGTATTTTTAGCATCTCAAAAATCTGTTAGCACCTTATTGAATTAGCGATTGTAGCAAGCACTAAGCACTTTTTAGTTTTTTTAGGCCTGTGGCCATGTGAAGCAGAGATTGCAGCGTTGTAGGGACTTTTGTAAAGTACATTGATTATGTATATAGGTAATTAATGTCTTATGTATTGGGAGGCCAGGTCAAATAATATAACTGTTATAGGCCTCTGGTTATCTTGCTTATATTCCACATTTTGCACTATTTGCACAACCGAAATTATATATATAGGTAATTAATGTCCTATGTATTGGGAAGCCAGGTTGAATAATGTAATTATTATAGGCTTCTGGTTACCTTGCTTATTTTAAACATTTTGTACTAACTGCATAACTGAAATTATGGATATGTATACCTCTGTCTAAAGTTTGCTGTTTTATAATTATTTTGATCTACTGCTCATGGGCTTTGTTTACTGTGTTTACTGTGTACTGGTTTTGTTGCTCTCCTGCCCTGCTCAATACATTTTTTTTAAAAAAAAAGTCATAGTGGTAGAGGTGGAGTTGGTGAAAGTAATTTTAAGTAAGTATCTGGATGGCGCTTAGCAAATAAAATTCTGGTCTGGAACATACATGGGTTTAAAAATCAAGCACTTAAGTACATTTTAGACAAGAGCTCCATTCTTATGCTGCAAAAGACGGCTTCTGGAGAGCCCCTCAGTTTACAGGATTATTGTTATTACATTGAATTCACCCCCAGTAGAGAGAGGCCTTGCTTCTGGAGGCAACTGACACTTGTGTTAATTTTTTAGTGCAAAAAAGTTATCTTATTGGAGACATCATGCACTTGGTTCTTAACTTGTTCAGTCTTACTAATTAATTTTTAATTTGTTTAAATGTTTATATACTGCCTAATTGTGATTGGTTTAAAAAATGATTGGAGAACCTTAATCAGGACTTGCTTAAATGTCTTCGTCGTTTTTTATCCGCTCAGTTTGTTTTAGCATGGGATTTTAATTTAAAAATGTATTTGAATAATTTTGATGCTTGTCATAGTGTTTCCCAAACTGTGGGTCGCCTCCCCACTGGTGGGTTGCAAGCCGATTTTTGGTGGGTCCCGAAAATCCAAGCAATAAAAAAAGATGTATTTAAATTCTGTATTTAACTTGTTGCATTTGCCGCGCTTCAAAGACACAGGTCAAACGCCAGGCTATCTCTTCTACTGCTTGTGTGTTTTCTTTAATATGGGGACTGGTGTTTAGAAACTCCTCTTACTTTGCAATCAAACAAAGATAATTAAAGTGAATTATGTGGCAATCTTGCTGTGGAACTTGAAGTGTGACTGGAATGACTGTAGGATGTCATTTTTTCGTAACACACCACAAAATGTAAATACCTGTAAATGAACTGTACACGTTGAGCAGTTAGGTAAGCGAAAATGGAGCACTTTTTTGTGGATCTTAAGTGTGATGGAAACAAAGATTTTAATAAGATCAGAACAAACCAAGACACTTTACCTGGTGATGCACAAATAATAACTATTTCCTGAAATCTGTTTTATCAGTAAGACTTTGTGCAAATGTAGTGACCATTTCAATGAAAAATGTGCTGTCTGTAAATGACAGTGATCTACCACACATGCTTTAGTTACAAAAACGCCCTCCTCATGTCCATTAAAGCCAAGTGGGTCCTGAAAGTTTGTCACAGTAAAAAGTGGGTTGTGGTTCGAAAAAGTTTGGAAGCACTGGCTAGAATATGCTCTGATTTGTTATGAAACACCATCTGTATCATCCTGGGCAGTGAAACCATCTAAGAAAGCAAATCAGCTGACATCAATTTTGATACATCATAAGTTAATTAACCTTAGTGTTCCATATTTGAGCGATAGCCCTGAATCTGCTACATTTAGACACAGAAAAAATAATACCCTGCTAGGCTAAGGGCCTTAATACGAGTATGGCGGTCCTCAGGACCGCTGTACCCATGGTGGCAGTCCGACCACAGCCACACTGCAGGTCTGCCCTCAGTATTCTGAGTGTGGCGATCAGACCGCCAAGAGACTGCCGGCTCACCCTGGATCAAGGATTCGCTGGGCAGGTGGACTGCAACCAGTCTGAATATGCTGGTGCCGCTGCTGACACAGCCGAGCATTTTATGAGCTGCCCTTTCACCGTCCTGTTCATGGCGGTGAGCCCATCACGAAAAGGGTGGCTGAGAGGCAACTAAGGGAGCCCTAACAGGGCCCCCTGCCAGATCTGGGCCTGGCGGTGCATGTGGAGGGGGCACATTTTGTGCCCCCTAGTAATTGCACCCCGGTTCCTGCACGGTGTGGCATGCATGTCACATCATGCGAGAACGTGCTGCAGGCGCTGTCACAGTGGCAGGCCACATGTTAGGCTCTCCTATAAGCCTAACAGACCACCATCATGAGACTGCTGCAGCACCGCCCACCCGCGATGGATCACACTAGTAATCCGGTGTGCGGGCACACTACAGGCTTGGTAGTCCTCCTGTCGGTAAGGGAGGGTGGGTCGGGAGGTGACTGCCAAACTCGTAATAAGGCCCTATGTGTTTATTTCTGCTGAATGCCTCAGGGTAATGTAAACTTTGAGGTAAGGGATCCGGGGGAGAGTGATCATCCCTCTTCTGTTCATAAATCCAGTCCTAACCGAGTTGTGAAGTATGATTTACCACTCATCAATAATAATAGAATAAAGATCTCAATCTCAGAAGAGAATTTGCAAGAATTATCAAAGATAGATATTGAGGACCACTTGCCATACATAGAGTATTGAATCTTACATTTGGCTGATAAATGAAGTTCAGACACTGCTGGAAAAAAGAGCAAAACTCTAAAAGAACAGGGAAATCGCTAGCTGGGCTGGTTTAATGCTGAATGTCAGGTTCTATGTAGATAATTAATCAGACAGAGAAGAAAATCTTCCAATAAAGGGGAAAACTCAAGCAAGAATTCAAGTTTACGAAAAAGGCATATCAAGCATTCCTTATCGAAAAAAGGAAAAGATTTTATGGGGCGAATTGGAATGAAATGTAGGATGCTATTGCTATGAACGATTCTAGCTTCTTTTGGCACTTAGGTAATAAAGAGTTTATAATTTTGCCTTTTAATTTGGAGGAACAAGTCTCAGGTTCACAATGGATTACATTCATCCCTGAGCTGTATCAAATACGTGATGGTACAGACAATAGTGATTAAGGAACTCTTCAAGTAGAGTGCTCCAAACTAAATCAAGTCCAGGAGTCTGGTATAATATCTGAAATAATCTCAAATCTGAAACCATCATAGGCAGGTGGGACAGATGGTCTTCTGGCTGTTCTTTATAAAACTAACCCACTGTGGTGGACCAGCACACTACGCCCTTCTTTTAAATGGGTTTCAAATACTGAGATAATCCCAGATTTTTGGCGTAGGGCAGTCATAGAGCCTATCCATAAGAAAGGCTCACGTGCTGACCCCTCAAACTTTTAGCTAATTTCCTTGTTGAAAGTGTTGTCCAAGATCTATTGCCAAAGGCTTGGGCTTCTGCATGTGGGATACTTCCAAAAGAGCAAGGTAGTTTTCGGACAAAGTACTCCATGATCAATCATTGTTTTGTACTCTGGGGTGCCGCAACCATGGCAGCAATGACATTTGGCAATCTGTGCTGCTGTTTTGTTGACTTCAGGGCAATGTCTGACCTGATAGACCCTGCACCTTGTGGGAGAAACATGCCAGATGGAATATTTCCAAATATCTGTTGTTTATGATACAACACAACATGAAAACAACTGGGTACAGGTGTACCGTAGTAGGCTAGATATTTTAACCAGCAAAATTCTTGTGCATAGCGGACTACAGCAGGGATGCGTTTTGACGGCCTTGCTTTTCAGTCTTTTAATTTCTGACTTCCCGGAAGCCTTGGGGAATACAAACTCCTTTTCTTCAACGATAGGTGGTGTACACACTCACTGTCTCATGTACGCCAATGAACTTGTGATAATGGATTACACCACTATAAGGTTAAATTGTAAATTGCAAGCCCCGTATGCATCTAGTGAGGCAAATTCCCTTGTTATAAATATCTCTAAAGCAAAGCTATGATCTTCTCAGATCGGCTGAAGAAATACTCATGGTGTCTAAACAAAATACCTTTAGAGCAGCTAAATGAGTATAAATATTTGAGAATTCATTTTTTTTCTGGAAATTAGAATGGGATAGGCTCATGGGGAATGCAAACACTGCTCTCTTAAGGACAACAAATACACTGAAAAGGTTTGACCAGAGGTTTGGGGGACTAGACATTGAATCCCTTATTGAGGCTATAGCAGGGAAGATAAATCTTCAGGCTCTTCACGGAGCAGAACTTGTAGCATTGGACCTGCTTACCAAATGGGTATCTCAGAAGAGTACATGCCTAGAGATACTCCTGAGCCTTCCAATGAGTTCAATATTGCAGGCTTTAAGGCTTGAATTAGCATTTGACTCATGGACCCTGCTCGCCGGATCACTTGTGTTAAGGTTTGTCTGTGGCCTTATTCATGGCTGTTATAAAGAGAAACTTTCTTGTCTGATGAGGAGGGATATAATGTTGTCCACTAATTAATTTTCGTGAGTTACCGGATCATCAGCGAAGGGGATAGAAGTTGACATATTTGAGGCAGATAGTATATTGACAGTGATAATACTCCACGAGGGTGTTAAAACCTGATCAACAATGGGTGACAAACTATATTTTGCCTCAAAAAAATTGTTTTTTCATTTTCTTGAATTTCCTGGAACAGGTGTGTCTTCCTTATATATGTCCCAGGTCCCAGTTAAACTACTGAGGAGTGTCATTCTCCAGCTTTGGGCAGGTGTCGATCCCAGCTGTAGAATACGTGGCTACAGAAATTGGGGAAGTGAAAAGTAATGGTTATTGCTTCTGTGACCTAAATATGAAGTACTTTGTAAGTTATCTATTGCTGGATGGCACTCTCTTTCTAGATGACAGGAAAATACTATTGCATCCGTTGTTAAGAAAGTATGGCATAAGGTCACACTATGAAGCACAAGTCACTTAATTTGCTGTGGAGTCATTTGATGTAGTAGTTGCAGTCACTAGGTATATCTTTTCTATTCAAGGAAGGGAACTTTTCAGACAAATCAGGGTTCTTAATGCACGATGGTGAACATACTAAACCAGCCTATGGTATGCTGCATTCCTTATGTCGAATTGTGTTAATGTTTTAATGGCAAATAACCGAGTACATTTTTTACATGTTTTTTAACTTTTGTAAAACTTGATTGTTAGACTTGGCCCTTTCTAAAGGGTCATCCCCAAAGTTTTTGCCTTCACTCGCCTGTTTTCTAAACCCATTTTGATGGCTTTTAAGGACTCTGTGCCCAATTGTTAAATATTGACTTGTAAGTCCCTAGTAAAGTGGTACTACATGTGCTCAGGGACTGTACATTACATGCTACTAGTGGGTCTGCAGCACTGCTTGTGCCACTCACTTAAGCAGCCCTTTAAACATGGCTCATGCCTGCCATTGAAGCCTGTGTGTGCAGTTTTAAACTGTTACTGCGACCTGGGAAAATATATTTTTGTATGTCCTAAACCTCCCTTTTTAATACGTATAAGTCAATCCTAGGGTAGACACTGAACAACCCAGAGGGCAGGGTGCAGTGTATTTAAAAAGTAGGACATGTACTCTTAAGTTTTACATGTCCTGGTAGTAAAAAACTCCTAAAGTTGTTTCTCACTACTGCAAGACCCACCTCCCCATAGAATAACATTGGAGTTAACTTATTACATTTATTCAGCTGTAACTTCCAATTGGTCCAGCTGGAACAAAGCTACTTGGAGCATGCATAGGCAGTGACAGGTGCTTCTGCCTTGCATGAAGTCATTTTGGTCGCTGTGTATCTGGGTTGGGATGATCGCTAGCATTCTAGTTGCCAGTATTTTGCCAGTAGTTTACATTCAACATTTATGAGGCAGATAGGCCTATAGGAAGAGCAAAGGTCGATTGGTATGTTGAGTTTGAGTATTGTGGTAATAGTGGCAGCCCTGAGGTCAGTCTGTGGCGTGCCCGTGTGGCCTACATCTAGGAGAAACAAGTATATGAGAGATGAGTATTTCTTGAAGAACTCTACAGGGAAGCTGTTGGAGCCAGGAGTTTCACCCAATGGCGAGGCCGTGATGGCCGCTTAGAGCTCTTCAAAGGTAAGTGGTGCATCCAACTCCACTTGTTAGGTGGGTGTAAGCAGACAGAGGGGAAGATCACCAGCTATTGGTCATGACTGTTCCAGAGGTGGGGGAGTTTTGTAGCTATAGAGGTTGCAGTAGCAATCCACAAAGACTTTTGTAATCTCCGCTGAAGTGCGGACAAGTTGTCTGTCTGGTATACTGAGTGCTGGAATTATATGGGGACAGGTCATTTCCTGGGAGTGAAAATAAATCAATGTCCCAGCTTTGTTGCCCTGTTCATATAAGGAGGAGATGGTGAGGGCACCTGCCGCTTGAGCTGTGTTCAAGAGTGTATGCCGTAGTGTTTGACGGACTTTTTCGAAGTGTAGCTGGGCATCGAAGCCACGATGCTGCTGCATCAAGGCCTCCAACTCAAGGATTTGGTCTTCAAGTCATGCAATCTCATGGTTTCATGCCAGTTCTTTACCACAGACTTCTGCAAAAGTGCGTCCACGTTTTACTGTTTTGAATGCCTCACATAAACTAGTCGGGGAAGCCACAGAGTGAAGGTTCAACCCAAAGTAGTCCAGAATGGCTGCTCTAATGAGGTCAGCAAATGGCTCATCATGGAGCCACCAGGCATTTAATCTCCAAATCCCCGGCGTAACAGATATTGTGGCCCACAAGAGAATCTCAATCGTGGCGTGGTCAGACTATGCCCGAGGCAGGATGTGGTGCCTGTAATCAGGGTAAGTGAGTCTGGAGGTGTGAGGAAGTAGTCTAGTCTCGAGAGGGTCTTTTGGGCAGCAGAGCTGTGTGTGTATGATTTTCCTTAGGGGTGCCAATATCTCCATATATCAATTAACCCCAGTGAGGTGTCCAGCAATGCAGTCAAAGTGGCCTGGGGGATCATGCATCTGAGTTCGTGTCAAGGGATCTATCCATTATTGCTAAAGGGTGAACTCTGGAGTGAGTGTGTAGTAGGGCTACAGAGAGATCTTTAAGCAATTTGACAACCAGTGCTGGGGGAACATATCACCCAGGGCTCCCCTTCTAAGGTCCCCTCAAAGAGCATGTAACAGACTAGTAGGCCTCTTTGGATTTGGGTAATGGATATTGGATAGGTTTTGTGAAGTTAAATGGTGACACCCAGGTGAAACCTGCAAGGAAGACTCTAGTGTAACTGCTCCTGGTGAGGATGGGCCACTTAGAGCCAGGAAATAAGGTTTCTTCTAAGAGGAGAATGGCCGGGAACAGTCTCTTAACGTATCGGAATAACGCCCCTCTCTTGATGTTGCCTAGGAGCCTGCAGAAATTCCAGTTTATTATCTTAAAGCTTGAGAGCGGGTCCACTGTCACCTGCCCATTCTGCTTTCTCATTTCTGGTCAAGTCTGGCTTGTGTTGTGTGCCTTCCATATAACATATCAACAAAGGAACAAACAAAAAACACTAAACAACAAGTGGTTTAAAACACTCAACTACCCCTCCCAACACTTCTCTTCCGGAAGGATCTGTCAACCCAACATAAGAAAACTATCTAGAAAAAAGTCATGGAACTACAGGGGAGCACCGATGGGAATCTGAGGCATTATCCACCCCAGCAGGGTTAGTGCATCCACCTCCAGGGCCGGGAGATCCCGTGAAGCCCGGCCGTCATGTGAGTCTGAGTCTGCATAGAACCGGAAGGCCAAGGCGCTGTCCCCCAGCCAGCTCGACCAGGCCACAGGGTTCTCCTTTGGGAGCGCCTGTGCTGCTTCATATTCGTACTGGAGGATGGGTGGGAGGAGACTTTTGTTCAGAAAGAGTATCTTGAGTTTGGCAGGGAACAGAAACCAGTATTTCACATCCATAGTTCTGCATTTTTGCTTCACTTGAGCAAAGATTCTGCATCGGGCCTGGACCAGTCTAGTATAGTCCATAAAAATCAATATCTGTGAGGCTTCAAAGTGACTTTTGCCCTTAATTCTAACTGTCTCTGTAGTTTAGGAAGCAAGCGATAAGTGCTATAGAGGCACCACGGGTGTGGCCAGCGGGCTAGGGCCCTGTGTGCTCACTCAATGAGAAAGCAGGACAATAACTGGTCCACAGGGAGGAACGATCAAAGTCAGGTTTCAAGGATGTAGCCTGATGGTTAGAGCGGTCGACAGCAAAGCTGGGGAACCGGGTTCGAGTCTCCGCAAGGAACGCTCAGCATCCTGTGATTCTGGGCAAATCACTTAAACTTCCTGTGCCTAACAAAATGAATAGGTCCTTGTGTAATGCAATTGGTGCTCTTGTAAAGCGCTCTGATACCTTCGGGTCAAGTTCACGCCATATAAAACTAGGGGGAAAAAAAAGAAAGACTTCAGGGTGGGGACGCTTTGCTCCCTGAAGGAATCCCATGAACTGTATGTTTTTATGACGGGATCAACCTTCCGTGTTTTCTACCCTGACTGCCATGTCGGAGCCTGACAGTTGGAGCATGCAGACCATTTGTTGCAGGTAAGACACTGTGTTTTTAATGGTTGAGATGCAGGTTTGAGCCCTGTTAGTCTTATTGCAGAGAGACTGGAACAGCAGGGAGACATCCGCTCCGCCCACCCCACTTTTGATTTGTAAAGCTGATCTGGAGTCCTGGATGGCATGCAGTAGGGTTTGCCGCACTCCCACCCACATTAGAAAATGGCAGGTCCGCACAGGCTGCCTTGTGAGTCCGGTTGGCAGCTGGATCATTGTCCTTGTGTAGGGGGTTGGTGAATTTGTCTAATTTGCTTTGTTTCTGAGGTACCTTGCCCTATGCCATGTTGCCGGTGACAGGCTCATTGTTATCAGGCCCGCCGGACCCCTAGAAGGGATGTTACGAGCAGTCTCTGCTCCACATGCACATTCTCCTTGGCTGAACAAGTCTGTTCCTTTGGACCTTAGGAAGCGAACAAGGGGTTGGCCACAGAGATGTACAGTTGTATTTTGGGTGGATGGGCTCCAGTCCTGCTGGGCCGTTATGGGGTACAGCAGCCGTCTTGAACCAAGCGGGCCACCCAGGATATTTACCCATTCTCAGGGCCCTGTATTCTCTAGGCCTGGAAAAATATAGCCCCTACATGGTCTCTGGGGACCTCTGCCAAGCCCCGCCTAGATAGGGGAACCACCTGGACACCCCACAGGCCAGCGGGGGGCCCTGTGCATCCCGCCAAGCAACAGGCCCCAGAACCAGGATCAATAATCTTATCTCCCCCCTGTGCTGTGATCACCCTCTGGTGAGAAGTCCCAAAGCTTTGCAGTCCTTATTCACGCAGCACTTTGCGTGCTGCACCTCATTGGACCCGGCCACCTCCACACACCTGGGACCAACCACTCGCTACCGTGGGCCGTCAGCCCGGCAAACACAGTCGCACTCCAGTCCCCACCCGCTCCAGGGAGACAAATGGCAGTCTGCCCTGCTCATGGCCACCGCCAGGCTACAATCACTTATCAGGGGGGAGAGCCCCGATGCCCCAATGTCCATGGCCTGGCCACCCTCATGCAGCCCAGACAGCACCCCACATGCCGTGCCACTTTTAGCCCAGCCGACTCTACACGTCCGGTCTGGCTGCACACCACCACGGGCCACCAGCCCTGTGAGCACCACAGCTCCCCTTCCCAGGGAATCCGGGGCAGCAAACCGCAATCTGTCTTTCCTCACCTGCTGTCAATGCTGGAAATACCGTGCTGGGCCGTCAGGATGTTGGCAGGATCTCGGCACCAGCTGGAACCTTCCGCAAAATAATGCTGTTATCTTGCTCCTCTTGCCATTTCCCCCTTAACTTAATTATTTTAAATTGCATATCTCCAGTTCTACTGATTTTGTCATTTCGGTCTTGATTTATTTATTAAAAATTTACTCTATTATTCTAAGTTAGTGTGTGTTTTTCTTGTGTTGCATTGTCACTTTATACTGTTTGAAGAGCTGCATAAATACTTTACACATTGCCTCTAAGTTAAGCCTTAATGTTCTGTGTCAAGCTACCAGAGGGTTGAGTACAGGCTAATTTGGGGTTTGCTTGTGACTTCACCCTGACCAGGATTAAAGATCCTGCTTGAGTAGGGTTTTAGCCCTTCTCAACCAGTAACCCAATTTCTTACACTGATGAATTTGAAAAACCTTTTATTAAGTATGGGATTTTTATATTGTAGCTTGCATATATTATAGATTTGTTAACCAGGTATGGTTGAAGGTGTGTATGTATCTTTCCATAAGATGTGTTTCTTGGAAACGAAGGGGCAGATTTACAAGAAACTAACGCATCTGTAGAGATGTATCAGTTTCCCTGCGCCAGCCTGCTATACCCATGCGCCACCATGGATGCACCGTATTTACAATACGGTGCACCATGGCGTAAAGATTGACAGATGCGTCAGAAATTCTGATGCATCCGTTGACCCAAAAGTCAAGCATTCCTGGAGTCGTGTCACAAGCACTACGCTACTCCAGCAATAAATGTTGAGGCCTATACTTATTGTACTGAGTCACTCCTTTTGCCTGCTTCAAGCAGGCGTAAGGTTTGGACACAGTGGCATCCTAGAAGTGGTGCAGTGAAAACTTGTAGATTTCACTGGCTCACTTTTGCAGGGCTTTTCTGCGTGGGAACGCCCACCCTGCATACAATATACCTGACACAGGTATAATGTGATGCAGGGCTTTACAACGTGACGCATCTCCCTAGATGCGTCACGTTGTAAATTTACCACATTGTTTATGCCGCCGTTGCGTCACAAAAGTGACGCTAAGGCAGCGCAAAAGTGTTGCAAGGGACTTGTAAATCTGCCCCAAAATCTTTTACTACTACTACTGCACACCCCCCCCCCCTCTATTTGTGACTCGATCTTAGTACATGGGGTCATCAGTCACTTGATAAAATGATTTGCAAACTGCGAGACCTAGAAAATGGAGCCCTGCCCACATGCTCCGATTTGACATCTCTACCATCAAGACTTCTTGTAGCAGAGACAAAGAAGATTGTGTGCCATGAAAATGTATTTAAAATATGTGATCCCAGGGTAGGGACTCCAGGCTGTGTGTTGTTCTTGACTGTAGTCATGTGTTCCAAGGGCAAGTCACAGACCCAGGTGGGATGGGCAGGAGCGTAGTTTCAGTGGTGGTATTTGGAGTGTGACATCCCTCAAAGGCATTCTCGGTTTGGTAGTTGGGTCTGTCCTGAGTTGGATCTGCTATTTCAGTAATTCTTTGGATCCAAATCTTGAATATATATAGCGAGTGTGTTATTAAAAAAAGTAATACATCTGCACCCATAGAACTACTCCTTGAATGGGTGCAAATTTACTTCTACCCAAAAGGAGATGAGGTGAATGCTTGGAAATAGTCTATAACCAGTGGTAATCGTTCGGGTAGCAGTCCAACTCATCGGTTTTCACCCACTGTGCCACACTAGACAGAGGCTCACCTTGTTCAAATCATTACTGAGCCTTTTCCTCATGGAAACATTCCATCCCAAACATTGGTAATCTCACCACTCCACCCTGCAGCCCACTGCATTTTAGTTGAGAAATTTGAGATTCACATCCTCTGAATCTCAATGGCTAAGTGACGCCCCTCTATGCTAATGTATAACATTCCACCACTTTACTGCTGGGTGTCCTTCTTTGACAGTCACAGTGATTTAGGCACCTTGCTATTTGGAAATCACAACATAATGAGATGAAATATTACTATTTGGAATGAAATTATAATATTATTTTGAACCATTGCATTCTATAATTTTACCGCAAAGTTCACAAATTGCTATAACTATTGTTATAGCCTCCATATTCCAGAGGAGAATTTGAAATTCTGTCCCTCAGCTAGAATTAGGCTGAAATGAAAAATACAGTTTAGAAAGGCTTGAAAATGTGATCAGGATTTTACATATTGAGATTACTTTCAGCTCTGTATTTTACCTTCTCTAATACACAAACAAGTCCAGTTGACTTAATAGGCTTGAAATACATTTTTGATTTCCTGATAGTTGGCTTTAAAACATAATTGGAATAAGCCGATTGCCATCCTGAGTGGGGGAGGGAACATGCCAATTAATTTTTATGACTTGCAAAATCTAAAATTAGAGAGCTAATTTTGACTGATCCGCAGTATGTGTTTACTGAAGGGGGATTGGGAGCAGACTGCCTCTCATGCTAGCACAGTTCGCCCCTTTGCCTTATGGTAAATGCAGTACAAAATTAGAGTTTACTTCAATATTAATTGTAGTTTTTCCCCAAAGTTGGTGCAGATAGTGCTGTACATCTCTAGACAAATATGTTTCTGGATTTCATCTTTCATCAGTAGAAAACAAAAAACGATTTAATGTGCGGTTGCTGGAAATGCTGCCGCTGTCTTCACAGGTCTCAGTACCACTCAGAGGCACTCAGGTGCATCTCCAAAGCTAGGTCAGCTTGCTGGCTTAAGAGTTATATGTTTGCTGGTTGCCCTTATCCTTTTGTGCATCTAGTCTTGCTTTTGTCCAGGTGGTGACTGACTAACGGGAATGCATCCTCCAAGATTTAAATAAAAAGACCTAGTAAGACTCTGTACACATGAAGGAATTTTTGGCCTGTTGAAAATGTGTGGATTCTAATGCTGAGACTGAAACGTATGTCTAACACAAGGACGACCTTGGTATCTAAGAAGTTTAAGAGAACTAAAGAGTCCCTGGTAGACCCTGTCATACCTTTGCACAATCACTGCTGGCAGCTGTTGTCTGAAAGACATGGAAGTGTATGAAGATTTGGCAGTTAGGACATTGAGCGTAGAATGTTGTTGTTTTGAGAGAAATATGAATAGAACATAGTCAACCGCAGTCCATAGCCTTAATATTCCTGAAAGAAAAAGCCTCTCTTGTTTTTTTAACTCAAGTGTTGACCTTATGTTCTTTCACCATCTGAAAGCTCTTAATTGGTACAACCCTCCTCTGTGTCTTCTATTTGCATCACAATATATTGCAGGTTTGTAAATCACACCCATTGTGAAAATGCAGATGCAAGATACTGGATTCGGCACTTTGTTGATGCTAGCCATGATGTTAGATTTACAATGTGGGTGGTTTTGGCAATAAAATGTCCAGGTATTATGATTTTCCTTTACACAAAAATGATGTTTTCAAAAGGATGTTGTTGAGCATCTGTAAGTGGTAATGGATTCATGCAGAGCCAGAAAGGCTGCAAGAGTATATGACAAATTCATGGCTAAGTTCCTGGAGGAAAAAGGGGGAAGGAATTAGATATATGCATTAGAAAAAGTCAAAGGGTCTTGGCTGAAAAAGCTGATCTACTGGCTTTGGCAATGGTTGTTTTCACTGGCATTATCTACTGTAAAAAAGACTGTGACTGTGTCAGGACACATGCACACAACTGTGTCTTGAAGCATGTGCACTCATTAGCAGCCATTTTGGATTGGACTTTCTATTAAAGACATACCATTGCCAGATGGCCAGCAACATGTACGCATGCCTCATTATGAATGAGTGCACTTGTGGCAGGGTGCATGCATGCTCATGAACCTATTCCAAAATAGCAGACAATATGCATGTGTTGTGAGGCATGCACATGCTTGCATCGTGACATAATGGAAGCCATTCTGCTATTTTTAATCTACTATTCCAACATGGCTGACAACCATTTTAGATTGGGAAATAAAATTGAAAAAGGGAGAGTTCAGTAGTGCAAAAAAGGAAGTGAGGTGTATGGTAGCACTTTGCAGATGCAGGAACCTCATTAAAAAAAGAAAAAATTCAAGTAGAGTGGGACGTGGAGCATCAGAGCAACAGATTGGTAGAATGAGACCGAAAGTGTTAGAAGCAACTAATGAGTGGGGGAAGGGACAAGAAGTGAATAACGAGGTGGAACATCTTGAAGAAAGGGGCAATATCTATTTAGCATACAACTAAGAGAATTCCAGTATTTATTAGTCAAAAGGTCAAATATACTCCACCAGATGATGAACAATTTTGGTATTGAATCTGCAGAAACCTTGGAATGGGTTTCTCCAATTATTATTACTAAGAAGGTTGATGAGAGTCTTCAGTTTTGTGTGGACCTGAGATCACTAAATCAGAACACTGTGATGGACTGCTTTCCATTGCCAAACATCAATGAGATGGAGTTGGTGTTGAGGGGAGGAACGATTTCTCAAAATTATATTTAAAGATTCAATGTCACTCTGCTTCTAAACTACTTATACAATTTTTAACAACAGATGGAATCTTTCAGTTTACAAAGCTGCCATTCAGGTTTGAATCCATTGCAAGTGTAATCGAGTGTATAAAGACTCGAGTTTTAAAAGATTTCCAAAATGTTTCTTTCAAGATGATATTTTGGTGTTTAGTAGCACTGTGGGTGAGCACAACGAGGTTTTGGGGAAAGTTTTAACAAGGTTGACGGATGCAGGGATGACTCTACGTATGAAAGTGTCTGTTATCGGAAAAGGATGTGGACTACTTGGGGTATTCCGTGTCGGCTGAAGGGGGTTAAACTCAAAGCTGATTTAATCAGCACCATTGTAAATGCCAGTACACCCTGTGACCTGGAACAACCAAAATCTTTTATGGGCCTGATAGATTCCTATTCAAAGTTTGTGAGAATTTTGCAGAGAACAGAAGACCTCTGGTCATTGCTAAGGAAAGGAGTTGGAATTTTAAGACCAGAAGCTCAACAACAAGTATTTGTGGGCATCAAAACTCCTAAGCTCTTTGATATGAAATAATGTGGATGCTAGAACATCTGTGTTTTGGGTGGTTCTTTCCTTGATACATAACAGTATAGAAGTGAGTGTTGATTTTGCATCTCTGTCACTCAGTGATTCAGAAAATACCTATTCGGCCATAGAAAGAAAAGCATCGACAGAAGCACAGGGAACAGGCAAATTCTAAACTTGGGAACCAAGATCATTTTACAAATGGATCATAAGCCTCTTCTTAAAATTTTGAGACCTGGGGGAAAAGATATGAGTTCCATTAGATTGGTATGGGTTGCAGTTAGGTTACAAAATTTCACATACACCATGGAGAATATTTTTGGCTGGTGAAACTATTTAGCAGATTGGTTATCACACTTACCTGATGAGAGTGAGCTTGTTGGAGACTTTGAAAATTGTGAAGTTGTGGTTTGAATTAGTAAGACGAAGGAGGGTTTGTATGATGCAGTAGCAAAGGTAGAGTGGGTTGCTGTGATGGAAATGGATGGGGTCTTGAAAGAGGTAGTGAAGCTGATTTGTAAAGGAGAACCAAGAGACATTTCTCTGCCAGTAAGAGTTTGGCCATATTGCAAAATGTTAGAGGCACTGACTGCGTGTAATGATCATCTAGTAATGAGAGGGGTAGGTCTGTGCCCCCCCATGATGTTAGGAGTAAGTTTATCACATTAGCATATCAATGTTATTTGGGTCAGACACAGAAAAAGAAGGGTCTTAAAGACAGACCCAAGCTTTAGAGGCTGTACAATGTTATGGTTGCCACTGATAATTGAGTGGAGCTTGAGAAAGACCAGGGGTGAGACATAGAACCTTGTACCAAAAGCGAGGTATTAGTCACAAAGGCCAAGATGTTTATGATGACTATTACAATGACTGAATGATGATGACAGATGGAGAAAGCATTTTAGAAACAAATCACTTTGGATACTGTAGTCCTGCTTCAGGAGCTGCTTGTGAGTCAGAACTTGCTTCTGGAGATGCTGGAGAGTCAGAATGAGCTGGTGATAGTGGGCAAGGATCACTTGAAGTTCAATATCTAGGTTGTGACATTTGTAGGACTTGGAGACCTCCCATATGGTTGAGTGCCTTTGTGCTGTGATCTTAGTTCCCATAACGGTGGAGCAGTTTGTTGATCATTTTAGCATTTTACCATCCATTTTGTATACTGTAGTTGAGTTTTCCTTTTTGTGTTCACTTACATGTCTCAATTATATTTACAGTATTATTTCAAGTTTCATGTTTTTGGAAAGTAGATGTGTTTTACGCTGTAAGCTGTGTAGAGTGTTAGCCTCAAAGAGTGTTTTATCTTTGCACTCCTAGGTGGTATTTCTAGGAGGACAGTTGGATCTGAGCTGGTCTCTAGGCAACATCTTAGAGGTCCTGTTGGTGATAAAACTTCAAAAAGTGGAACTCTGTGAGAAGTTTATCACAGCTCATTTCTATGGTATCTGTGGTGTTTGACTGAAAATCTACTCTCAAATGTGTGACAATTCAAGAGACACTTTCTTGCAAGTAAATCAAAGCAATGGGCTGTATTTGAGTGCCTCTCTGTGAGTTTTCTGTTACCGGATCCAGGCATATTACAGAACAAAGAACATATGGCTCAAACAAGCCAGACTGACTGGAGTTTGCCAGTACTTGCTAGCAGTATCAGATCAATGTGTAATACCAGTGACTTTGTTCAATTGAACATTTTTCAATTCTGACAATATTAGACTGTGAATTTAATCTTACTACATCTGTGGAGGGGATAGTATTCTTTGGAGTGTCTCAATCACTCCCGTTCTCCACACCACTTTCCTCTGTAGTTTCCCACTCTGTTAGCCACTTATGGCCTTTTCTCCTTGCATCTTTCTCAAATCGTCCACCTGCATGACCCACATGTCATCTTCTGCCCGTTTACCACTGTCTTTTCACACAACACAAACTCTTTGTCTCTCAAACACATTTTCTTTTCCTTAGTTTGATACGGTCATTGTTTTGACAACTGTAAAACTCCTTCACATACTTTCACATACAATGGTAATTACAATTAGCATATGTGCAGCAATTAGTCGGCGCTCTCTGTAGAGAGGCTTCAGGTTAGACGAGCATGTAGTCGAATCAACTTTATGACCCACCAATAGGCTCTGTGAGAAACTAGCACTGACTTCACATTCACCTCCAGAGCTCTCAAACATGCCTCATCAGCCAAAACTACCCATAAACTGAACTCACCTTGGGGGAGATAGCCCCAAAATGCACTGCCCCCCAAAGAAGTAGTCGAAAACCTCATGTGAGCTAGCCACTGCCTGGCTCACTGCTCTGGAATGCTAGGATGAGGGGGTTGGGGGGTAGTCATCCCCAAACACCCTAGCTACCAGCAGAGAAAGTTAAAATCATCCTGTTCACCAACCGTTGTCCGACACATACTCTCTGCAGCAAAACCACCTGAGTGCTCATGACGCAGCAGGAAATTAGATCCCAGGCAGGGAATGTGTCACGTGGTGTGGCAGAAAGAGTAAATTGGCCAAAGGAAGGCATTCTTAAACAGGTCGGAGGACACCCCCTATGCTCCCATTTGAATTCCACATTGGGCTATAAGGGCTTGCCTGGGACCGGAGGCTGCTTTACAACCGAAACAGTCAGTAAATACACAACATAGCCGAGCCCAGGGTGAGATCTCCTTACCAACCAATCACCCTCTCAACCTAGGTCTGACTGGAAAGCTGTTCACTACATTGTACCAAATGCAACCGTGCTCTGAGCTGCAGCAAGCCTCGTCGCGCATTAAGAGAAGGTAACAGCACTTTACAATACACGACACAGCGTTTTTTTTAAAAACGGGGATGCGCACACCAGCACAAAAGTGTATTCCACTAACCTGAGATGCGTGGTACTTGGCTGCGTGGTACTTGGCTGCGAAAATATTAAGAAAACACTGAATGGAAAAATTCATAGTGTGCAGGTCTGCCCTCTGAACTCGCAGTCCTGATTTGGCCATTAACAAGTTTGCGTTTGCATTTGAACTAAGATTACCGTCATCCATGTAATGCTGGCCATGATACGGTATTCCTATTCCGTCGATTATAGATTAGATGTTCAAGAATAAAGCGATTTGTTCTCACAAAATCATTCCCTAAAAGGTAACATCTCTCCAGTTAATATAGAAATATGTTTTTTTTTTTAACCAGTTGCTAAAATGTCAGATATTTAATGGATGACCCAGGGAACGCCCATTTGTATGCCACTTGCATGTGTTTTTTATGCTTAACATACTTTTAAAGTTGGCAATTGTGTTATTTTGCTGGAAGCAACTTTAGAGATGGTTTTCATGTCATCAATTTGTTAAACCATATCTCGAGTCTCTGGTTCTGCCTTTGCTCACTGCTAGTGGTGCGTAGTCACCTGCCCCTCTCTCGGCCTGTTTCTAGTATCCTGATGCCTTATTACCTTGCATCGCTTTAGCAGATATGAGAGAATAAATATGCCCAGTTATTTATTACAATCAGAGGGAACATTTGTGGTGGGATGTACTGCTGTCCTACCTCAAGTTGCTGTTGAAACCTAGAATAGTTACAATCTACTATCAATTGGGGCCATCAGGATGCTGGGCCAGAAAGGCCATTTGCATGCCTTGGGCATCAAGCTCAAAGGGGCTTCATATTTAAATATTTCTTATTTTGTGGCATTTGGTAGAGCCAAACATATAGTTAGTGGGTCTCACAAGGTAGTTGGGGCCTGTCCCCAGAAGGCGAGTGCTCCAGCGGATTTACATATTCTCCCTATGTCACAGACTCGTCGTCACACTAACTCAGTCATACATTCATTCATTGGTGGGGCCCATAACACCAACACTCATACGTCTCACTCGAATCTGTGCACAGGAGAAAAAGTGCTGGACATGTGGGGGTACCTTGTTACCTGTCGGGAGTAATTCCTTTACATTATATATATCTGCACTTATAGAATCCTGACTTTGACATCAAGGCACTCCACCACTTGGTCGACGGACCAATTAGTTAGACTGGTTGATGGTGATTTAGAACCAGCTAAAACACAAATTCAAGCCTAGGAAATATTTGTTTAAATTCCCGTACTCAGTTAAAGAATCACAAACTCATTTCTTATTAATCCAAATTTTGTTTATCTAGTTTTAGTTTGCTCTGCATTAGCATTTAGGCGCTACAGAATATAACATAATCCGATCTATTTCCAAGGACATCGAATCTTTAGAGCATAAGCATAGATTTGCATTGCATTATATTTACCAAATCAGGAAATTGGCGACCCTCTGATCACACAGAGGATTATTCAAGTTTCTGCGACAAACTCCAGGATAAACTGTCCAACCCACGAAAATAATCAAGCCATCAAATAGAATCGCTCTCTCGAAATTAAAGAAACCCAAGGTAAACCATGGAAATCCTCATCAGCTCAACGCAGACTCAACGCCATAGAGTCTTTTATACCTTTTTTCCCGCTGACTTCAGGTCAATATGCAACAATATTAGGGGTAAACTGTTCTTATTGGCTAATCCAATTCAAATTGTAAGTTCTCCGTGTTTTCTTATGTACGATTGGTTTCCCATGAGACCTGGCATGGCAGGGAACAAATGTATATCCTTTTCTGTATTTCACAGGCCAAAGTTCCAGAGTTAAAATGGGCTATTGCCTCCTTGGTAGTTCACTTGGCAACCCTCCATGCTGCTATCCTTGACAAGGGACATGTCGGTACAGGAACTAAGGTCACTTGGAGATCTCTAGAGCCATCCGAATCTGTGCAGTAGACATCGCGCTCACATGACGGCGGCATTCTCAGGGCTCCATATTAATTACTGCGGCCTAGCAGGCCCGAATGCCAACTTAAGCAAAAACAGACATAACAGTAATTAGAATATAGAAATGAAGATTCTAATGTTTAATCCCACACTAATCCCAATATATATTAGTATTTTCCTAGCTTGTAGCAACATTTAAAGCAATAATACTCACCATTCTGCATGTCTGAAAGCACAAAACATCACAAAAGCAACAAGAATCATGCAATTCTCTATTTCACCACACTCTAAAGTTAGTTTGCGTACCATAGTTAATTAATTTAGTTGTTCTGCCATGCAATTAGCATTTTAGTCCCACATGTATCTTGTGTTTATCAAGGTGTAAGGATTGATTAGTTGTTCCACTTCAAACTAATTAGTACGAGTTAATGCTTAGAATGATTACGTAATTAATTTCATGCAAATAGAGGTATACAAAATTTTGTTTTACCGGCTCCATCAATCCTCCCTTTGGGGATTTTTAACATCACCACTAATCACAAAAAAAAATCACATTTTTCTATGAAATAGTTACTCAGTTCCCTTGCATTCGTTAGCTTACATCATAGTGTTTCCCATATCATTCTCTCTTGTTTTCTTGTACATGTTTTCTTTTAATTCTTCTAGTTCTATATCTTCTACCTCTCTTTCTCTTATTTCCTTCTCTTTTCTTTTCTTAATTTCTCTTTTTATCTTATTTTGTAATTTCTTCTTTTTATACACACACATCTTAGTCTCAATAATAAAAATAATATAATCACAAAGGTCACATGTATCAGTATTTTACCCACAAAAGAACTACCTAATTTAGTTAATAAATTCTTAATAGCAGAAAAACTTTTACCAAGTTTCTCCCAAATACTTTCAACCTGCAGTGGAACGATTTCTTCATGCAAATCAGTTATATTCTTAATGTATTTCTTTAATTTGACTTTCGTCAGGAATGTAAGTACAACAATGTTGCACTTTCAGCATTCCCCAGACTCCTCCCTCTTTGGCCTCTTTAGCGCCAGGATACCCGTAGGGTGACAGTTGCGCTTTATAAGAACGAAATACATACATACATACAATGTCAAGGACAAGTCGATTTTGCATAATCATAGCTCTCATAGCAACCATTTCAGTATTTACCATCAGGAACCCTCTTGCTGTGCTGGTTGATAAACGATCCACAACTGTAGACAATTTTCTAATTTTATGTGCATTCAGAGATATTCCAACTAACTGCTGGTATCGGTGCTCCAAAAATATCCCCTATAATTTCTGACCAACTCTCCCTCTTTCTACATGTTAGTTGTCTACCTATTTCGTGCAAACCATCCTCTCCCCTTTCCACATGAAATATTTTTGGGAAGACCAGGCCTAGGTAGCAGGTTCCATACCAGTGGTCTGGTAACCTATAATAAGCTATAATAAGCTCTGTTCCCACAGATGTAATATATTCCAGGGAATACCAGATCATTTCCTCCTTTAAATGCCCATCCTCCCATGATTTTATATAAGTCATGGCATTCACTTGCACCTACAAAGTATTATCTCTACTGATGCACAATTTCCCTCTCTGGGGCCAATCTAAAGCTATTGCTGGATTTGTTTCTCCCTTTAAATGATTTTCCTTTCCAACATCCCAAAATGTGGTTTCCATCTTTTCCCCAGACACTTTCTCTTGCATCTTAATTCTCCTCTCCTCTCCTCAACCATGTTCAAGAAGGTTTTCTCTTCTTTTCTCAAACTGCAAGTAAGATTAATCTTAAACACTTCTTCTAATGTTAACTCCCTTGTTTCCAAGAAAAATTCACCTAAGAGTTTACCAGGAATCACCTTGTTTAGTTCAGGTACTACAGGCATTTGTGAGAAATCATTATCAACATCAGTGTAATAGCTTCCCAGTTCTATAAAACAAACTAGCTAAAACACTACAAGTTATCCCGTATGTCAAAGGAAGATGATGATAAGTGACACCTTCGGGTACAGATGCAGGTAACTGCATGCAAACGTAGCAATCCCTAACCTCCATGGTTTTCACATAGTCATATAGTAACTTTGAAAACCCATTATTAGAAAAATCACTTATGGACTTATCTTTATGAAGCTCTGTTCTATCTACCAGTTTCGTAACATGACTGTCATCAATCTTTTCCTTGTTAGTTCCATTCTCGGTGTGTTTTTCTATATCTTCAAATGTTATTCTAAATGAAATTATTATTGCCAATATGATCCAGACAAGCATCAGTAATCCTGTACAACAAAAACACATTTTACACCATTTTCGGAGAAACCCACATGTAGGTTTTCTACCTTCTCTGTTTGCCATTTCGGTAATGATCAGTGTCTTTTGACTTAGCCTCTTTTCATCAATTATTTTCCTTCGTCTAAACCCAAGGCTCTGACTGCCTCCTAGGTTCTTTTTCTGGTTGTGTGTCTCGTCCGGAGTTTACTTCCTTGCGATTTTCTTTGTCATTTCAATCCATGCATGAATCATCTTTGTCTTTAGGCTCACACAGATGAAATATTACTATTTGGAATGAAATCATAATATTATTTTGAACCATTGCATTCTATAATTTTACCGCAAAGTTCACAAATTGCTATAACTATTGTTATAGCCTCCATATTCCAGAGGAGAATTTGAAATTCTGTCCCTCAACTAGAATTAGGCTGAAATAAAAAATACAGTTTAGAAAGGCTTGAAAATGTGATCAGGATTTTACATATTGAGATTACTGTCAGCTCTGTATTTTACCTTCTCTAATACACAAACAAGTCCAGTTGACTTAATAGGCCTGAAATACATTTTTGATTTCCTGATAGTTGGCTTTAAAACATAATTGGAATAAGCCGATTGCCATCCTGAGTGGGGGAGGGAACATGCCAATTAATTTTTATGACTTGCAAAACCTAAAATTAGAGAGCTAATTTTGACTGATCCGCAGTATGTGTTTACTGAAGGGGGATTGGGAGCAGACTGCCTCTCATGCTAGCACAGTTCGCCCCTTTGCCTTATGGTAAATGCAGTACAAAATTAGAGTTTACTTCAATATTAATTGTAGTTTTTCCCCAAAGTTGGTGCAGATCGTGCTGTACAGCTCTAGACAAATATGTTTCTGGATTTCATCTTTCATCAGTAGAAAACAAAAAACGATTTAATGTGCGGTTGCTGGAAATGCTGCCGCTGTCTTCACAGGTCTCAGTACCACTCAGAGGCACTCAGGTGCATCTCCAAAGCTAGGTCAGCTTGCTGGCTTAAGAGTTATATGTTTGCTGGTTGCCCTTATCCTTTTGTGCATCTAGTCTTGCTTTTGTCCAGGTGGTGACTGACTAACGGGAATGCATCCTCCAAGATTTAAATAAAAAGACCTAGTAAGACTCTATACACATGAAGGAATTTTTGGCCTGTTGAAAATGTGTGGATTCTAATGCTGAGACTGAAACGTATGTCTAACACAAGGACGACCTTGGTATCTAAGAAGTTTAAGAGAACTAAAGAGTCCCTGGTAGACCCTGTCATACGTTTGCACAATCACTGCTGGCAGCTGTTGTCTGAAAGACATGGAAGTGTATGAAGATTTGGCAGTTAGGACATTGAGCGTAGAATGTTGTTGTTTTGAGAGAAATATGAATAGAACATAGTCAACCGCAGTCCATAGCCTTAATATTCCTGAAAGAAAAAGCCTCTCTTGTTTTTTTAACTCAAGTGTTGACCTTATGTTCTTTCACCATCTGAAAGCTCTTAATTGGTACAACCCTCCTCTGTGTCTTCTATTTGCATCACAATATATTGCAGGTTTGTAAATCACACCCATTGTGAAAATGCAGATGCAAGATGCTGGATTCGGCACTTTGTTGATGCTAGCCATGATGTTAGATTTACAATGTGGGTGGTTTTGGCAATAAAATGTCCAGGTATTATGATTTTCCTTTACACAAAAATGATGTTTTCAAAAGGATGTTGTTGAGCATCTGTAAGTGGTAATGGATTCATGCAGAGCCAGAAAGGCTGCAAGAGTATATGACAAATTCATGGCTAAGTTCCTGGAGGAAAAAGAGGGAAGGAATTAGATATATGCATTAGAAAAAGTCAAAGGGTCTTGGCTGAAAAAGCTGATCTACTGGCTTTGGCAATGGTTGTTTTCACTGGCATTATCTACTGTAAAAAAGACTGTGACTGTGTCAGGACACATGCACACAACTGTGTCTTGAAGCATGTGCACTCATAAGCAGCCATTTTGGATTGGACTTTCTATTAAAGACATACCATTGCCAGATGGCCAGCAACATGTACGCATGCCTCATTATGAATGAGTGCACTTGTGGCAGGGTGCATGCATGCTCATGAACCTATTCCAAAATAGCAGACAATATGCATGTGTTGTGAGGCATGCGCATGCTTGCATCGTGACATAATGGAAGCCATTCTGCTATTTTTAATCTACTATTCCAACATGGCTGACAACCATTTTAGATTGGGAAATAAAATTGAAAAAGGGAGAGTTCAGTAGTGCAAAAAAGGAAGTGAGGTGTATGGTAGCACTTTGCAGATGCAGGAACCTCATTAAAAAAAGAAAAAATTCAAGTAGAGTGGGACGTGGAGCATCAGAGCAACAGATTGGTAGAATGAGACCGAAAGTGTTAGAAGCAACTAATGAGTGGGGGAAGGGACAAGAAGTGAATAACGAGGTGGAACATCTTGAAGAAAGGGGCAATATCTATTTAGCATACAACTAAGAGAATTCCAGTATTTATTAGTCAAAAGGTCAAATATACTCCACCAGATGATGAACAATTATGGTATTGAATCTGCAGAAACCTTGGAATGGGTTTCTCCAATTATTATTACTAAGAAGGTTGATGAGAGTCTTCAGTTTTGTGTGGACCTGAGATCACTAAATCAGAACACTGTGATGGACTACTTTCCATTGCCAAACATCAATGAGATGGAGTTGGTGTTGAGGGGAGGAACGATTTCTCAAAATTATATTTAAAGATTCAATGTCACTCTGCTTCTAAACTACTTATAAAATTTTTAACAACAGATGGAATCTTTCAGTTTACAAAGCTGCCATTCAGGTTTGAATACATTGCAAGTGTAATCGAGTGTATAAAGACTCGAGTTTTAAAAGATTTCCAAAATGTTTCTTTCAAGATGATATTTTGGTGTTTAGTAGCACTGTGGGTGAGCACAACGAGGTTTTGGGGAAAGTTTTAACAAGGTTGACGGATGCAGGGATGACTCTACGTATGAAAGTGTCTGTTATCGGAAAAGGATGTGGACTACTTGGGGTATTCCGTGTCGGCTGAGAGGGGTTAAACTCAAAGCTGATTTAATCAGCACCATTGTAAATGCCAGTACACCCTGTGACCTGGAACAACCAAGATCTTTTATGGGCCTGATAGATTCCTATTCAAAGTTTGTGAGAATTTTGCAGAGAACAGAAGACCTCTGGTCATTGCTAAGGAAAGGGGTGGGAATTTTAAGACCAGAAGCTCAACAACAAGTATTTGTGGGCATCAAAACTCCTAAGCTCTTTGATATCAAATAATGTGGATGCTAGAACATCTGTGTTTTGGGTGGTTCTTTCCTTGATACATAACAGTATAGAAGTGACTGTTGATTTTGCATCTCTGTCACTCAGTGATTCAGAAAATACCTATTCGGCCATAGAAAGAAAAGCATCGACAGAAGCACAGGGAACAGGCAAATTCTAAACTTGGGAACCAAGATCATTTTACAAATGGATCATAAGCCTCTTCTTAAAATTTTGAGACCTGGGGGAAAAGATATGAGTTCCATTAGATTGGTATGGGTTGCAGTTAGGTTACAAAATTTCACATACACCATGGAGAATATTTTTGGCTGGTGAAACTATTTAGCAGATTGGTTATCACACTTACCTGATGAGAGTGAGCTTGTTGGAGACTTTGAAAATTGTGAAGTTGTGGTTTGAATTAGTAAGACGAAGGAGGGTTTGTATGATGCAGTAGCAAAGGTAGAGTGGGTTGCTGTGATGGAAATGGATGGGGTCATGAAAGAGGTAGTGAAGCTGATTTGTAAAGGAGAACCAAGAGACATTTCTCTGCCAGTAAGAGTTTGGCCATATTGCAAAATGTTAGAGGCACTGACTGCGTGTAATGATCATCTAGTAATGAGAGGGGTAGGTCTGTGCCCCCCCATGATGTTAGGAGTAAGTTTATCACATTAGCATATCAATGTTATTTGGGTCAGACACTGAAAAAGAAGGGTCTTAAAGACAGACCCAAGCTTTAGAGGCTGTACAATGTTATGTTTGCCACTGATAATTGAGTGGAGCTTGAGAAAGACCAGGGGTGAGACATAGAGCCTTGTACCAAAAGCGAGGTATTAGTCACAAAGGCCAAGATGTTTATGATGACTATTACAATGACTGAATGATGATGACAGATGGAGAAAGCATTTTAGAAACAAATCACTTTGGATACTGTAGTCCTGCTTCAGGAGCTGCTTGTGAGTCAGAACTTGCTTCTGGAGATGCTGGAGAGTCAGAATGAGCTGGTGATAGTGGGCAAGGATCACTTGAAGTTCGATATCTAGGTTGTGACATTTGTAGGACTTGGAGACCTCCCATATGGTTGAGTGTCTTTGTGCTGTGATCTTAGTTCCCATAACGGTGGAGCAGTTTGTTGATCATTTTAGCATTTTACCATCCATTTTGTATACTGTAGTTGAGTTTTCCTTTTTGTGTTCACTTACATGTCTCAATTATATTTACAGTATTATTTCAAGTTTCATGTTTTTGGAAAGTAGATGTGTTACAGCTGTAAGCTGTGTAGAGTGTTAGCCTCAAAGAGTGTTTTATCTTTTCACTCCTAGGTGGTATTTCTAGGAGGACAGTTGGATCTGAGCTGGTCTCTAGGCAACATCTTAGAGGTCCTGTTGGTGATAAAACTTCAAAAAGTGGAACTCTGTGAGAAGTTTATCACAGCTCATTTCTATGGTATCTGTGGTGTTTGACTGAAAATCTACTCTCAAATGTGTGACACTTCAAGAGACACTTTCTTGCAAGTAAATCAAAGCAATGGGCTGTATTTGAGTGCCTCTCTGTGAGTTTTCTGTTACCGGATCCAGGCATATTACAGAACAAAGAACATATGGCTCAAACAAGCCAGACTGACTGGAGTTTGCCAGTACTTGCTAGCAGTATCAGATCAATGTGTAATACCAGTGACTTTGTTCAATTGAACATTTTTCAATTCTGACAATATTAGACTGTGAATTTAATATTACTACATCTGTGGAGGGGATAGTATTCTTTGGAGTGTCTCAATCACTCTCGTTCTCCACACCACTTTCCTCTGTAGTTTCCCACTCTGTTAGCCACTTATGGCCTTTTCTCCTTGCATCTTTCTCAAATCGTCCACCTGCATGACCGACATGTCATCTTCTGCCCGTTTACCACTGTCTTTTTACACAACACAAACTCTTTGTCTCTCAAACACATTTTCTTTTCCTTAGTTTGATACGGTCATTGTTTTGACAACTGTAAAACTCCTTCACATACTTTCACATACAATGGTAATTACAATTATCATATGTGCAGCAATTAGTCGGCGCTCTCTGTAGAGAGGCTTCAGATTGGATGAGCATGTAGTCGAATCAACTTTATGACCCACCAATAGGCTCTGTGATAAACTAGCACTGACTTCACATTCACCTCCAGAGCTCTCAAACATGCCTCATCAGCCAAAACTACCCATAAACTGAACTCACCTTGGGGGAGATAGCCCCAAAATGCACTGCCCCCCAAAGAAGTAGTCGAAAACCTCATGTGAGCTAGCCACTGCCTGGCTCACTGCTCTGGAATGCTAGGATGAGGGGGTTGGGAGGAAGTCATCCCCAAACACCCTAGCTACCAGCAGAGAAAGTTAAAATCATCCTGTTCACCAACCGTTGTCCGACACATACTCTCTGCAGCAAAACCACCTGAGTGCTCATGACGCAGCAGGAAATTAGATCCCAGGCAGGGAATGTGTCACGTGGTGTGGCAGAAAGAGTAAATTGGCCAAAGGAAGGCATTCTTAAACAGGTCGGAGGACACCCCCTATGCTCCC
Organism: Triturus cristatus; assembly: GCF_964204655.1. NCBI lineage: Eukaryota > Metazoa > Chordata > Amphibia > Caudata > Salamandridae > Triturus > Triturus cristatus. The sequence goes on from NC_140588.1 coordinate 301,124,942, forward strand.
ATTTGAATTCCACATTGGGCTATAAGGGCTTGCCTGGGACCGGAGGCTGCTTTACAACCGAAACAGTCAGTAAATACACAACATAGCCGAGCCCAGGGTGAGATCTCCTTACCAACCAATCACCCTCTCAACCTAGGTCTGACTGGAAAGCTGTTCACTACATTGTACCAAATGCAACCAGTGCTCTGAGCTGCAGAAAGCCTCGTTGCGCATTAAGAGAAGGTAACAGCACTTTACAATACACGACACAGCGTTTTTTTTAAAAAACGGGGATGCGCACACCAGCACAAAAGTGTATTCCACTAACCTGAGATGCGTGGTACTTGGCTGCGTGGTACTTGGCTGCGTGGTACTTGGCTGCGAAAATATTAAGAAAACACTGAATGGAAAAATTCATAGTGTGCAGGTCTGCCCTCTGAACTCGCAGTCCTGATTTGGCCATTAACAAGTTTGCATTTGAACTAAGATTACCGTCATCCATGTAATGCTGGCCATGATACGGTATTCCTATTCCGTCGATTATAGATTAGATGTTCAAGAATAAATCGATTTGTTCTCACAAAATGATTCCCTAAAAGGTAACATCTCTCCAGTAATATAGAAATATGTTTTTTTTTAACCAGTTGCTAAAATGTCAGATTTTTAATGGATGACCCAGGGAACGCCCATTTGTATGCCACTTGCATGTGTTTTTTATGCTTAACATACTTTTAAAGTTGGCAATTGTGTTATTTTGCTGGAAGCAGCTTTAGAGATGGTTTTCATGTCATCAATTTGTTAAACCATATCTCGAGTCTCTGGTTCTGCCTTTGCTCACTGCTAGTGGTGCGTAGCCACCTGCCCCTCTCTCGGCCTGTTTCTAGTATCCTGATGCCTTATTACCTTGCATCGCTTTAGCAGATATGAGAGAATAAATATGCCCAGTTATTTATTACAATCAGAGGGAACATTTGTGGTTGGATGTACTGCTGTCCTACCTCAAGTTGCTGTTGAAACCTAGAATAGTTACAATCTACTATCAATTGGGGCCATCAGGATGCTGGGCCAGAAAGGCCATTTGCATGCCTTGGGCATCAAGCTCAAAGGGGCTTCATATTTAAATATTTCTTATTTTGTGGCATTTGGTAGAGCCAAACATATAGTTAGTGGGTCTCACAAGGTAGTTGGGGCCTGTCCCCAGAAGGCGAGTGCTCCAGCGGATTTACATATTCTCCCTATGTCACAGACTCGTCGTCACACTAACTCAGTCATACATTCATTCATTGGTGGGGCCCATAACACCAACACTCATACGTCTCACTCGAATCTGTGCACAGGAGAAAAAGTGCTGGACATGTGGGGGTACCCTGTTAACTGTCGGGAGTAATTCCTTTACATTATATATATCTGCACTTATAGAATCCTGACTTTGACATCAAGGCACTCCACCACTTGGTCGACGGACCAATTAGTTAGACTGGTTGATGGTGATTTAGAACCAGCTAAAACACAAATACAAGCATAGGAAATATTTGTTTAAATTCCCGTACTCAGTTAAAGAATCACAAACTCATTTCTTATTAATCCAAATTTTGTTTATCTAGTTTTAGTTTGCTCTGCATTAGCATTTAGGCGCTACAGAATATAACATAATCCGATCTATTTCCAAGGACATCGAATCTTTAGAGCATAAGCATAGATTTACATTGCATTATATTTACCAAATCAGGAAATTGGCGACCCTCTGATCACACAGAGGATTATTCAAGTTTCTGCGACAATCTCCAGGATAAACTGTCCAACCCACGACAATAATCAAGCCATCAAATAGAATCGCTCTCTCGAAATTAAAGAAACCCAAGGTAAACCATGGAAATCTTCATCAGCTCAACGCAGACTCAACGCCATAGAGTCTTTTATACCCTTTTTCCCGCTGACTTCAGGTCAATATGCAACAATATTAGGGGTAAACTGTTCTGATTGGCTAATCCAATTCAAATTGTAAGTTCTCCGAGTTTTCTTATGTACGACTGGTTTCCCATGAGACCTGGCATGGCAGGGAACAAATGTATATCCTTTTCTGTATTTCACAGGCCAAAGTTCCAGAGTTAAAATGGGCTATTGTCTCCTTGGTAGTTCACTTGGCAACCCTCCATGCTCCTATCCTTGACAAGGGACATATCGGTACAGGAACTAAGGTCACTTGGAGATCTCTAGAGCCATCCGAATCTGTGCAGTAGACATCGCGCTCACATGACGGCGGCATTCTCAGGGCTCCATATTAATTACTGCGGCCTAGCAGGCCCGAATGCCAACTTAAGCAAAAACAGACATAACAGTAATTAGAATATAGAAATGAAGATTCTAATGTTTAATCCCACACTAATCCCAATATATATTAGTATTTTCCTAGCTTGTAGCAACATTTAAAGCAATAATACTCACCATTCTGCATGTCTGAAAGCACAAAACATCACAAAAGCAACAAGAATCATGCAATTCTCTATTTCACCACACTCTAAAGTTAGTTTGCGTACCATAGTTAATTAATTTAGTTGTTCTGCCATGCAATTAGCATTTTAGTCCCACATGTATCTTGTGTTTATCAAGGTGTAAGGATTGATTAGTTGTTCCACTTCAAACTAATTAGTACGAGTTAATGCTTAGAATGATTACGTAATTAATTTCATGCAAATAGAGGTATACAAAATTTTGTTTTACCGGCTCCATCAATCCTCCCATTGGTGATTTTTAACATCACCACTAATCACAAAAAAAAATCAAATTTTTCTATGAAATAGTTACTCAGTTCCCTTGCATTCGTTAGCTTACATCATAGTGTTTCCCATATCATTCTCTCTTGTTTTCTTGTACATGTTTTCTTTTAATTCTTCTAGTTCTATATCTTCTACCTCTCTTTCTCTTATTTCCTTCTCTTTTCTTTTCTTAATTTCTCTTTTTATCTTATTTTGTAATTTCTTCTTTTTATACACACACATCTTAGTCTCAATAATAAAAATAATATAATCACAAAGGTCACATGTATCAGTATTTTACCCACAAAAGAACTACCTAATTTAGTTAATAAATTCTTAATAGCAGAAAAACTTTTACCAAGTTTCTCCCAAATACTTTCAACCTGCAGTGGAACGATTTCTTCATGCAAATCAGTTATATTCTTAATGTATTTCTTTAATTTTGACTTTCGTCAGGAATGTAAGTACAACAATGTTGCACTTTCAGCATTCCACAGACTCCTCCCTCTTTGGCCTCTTTAGCGCCAGGATACCCGTAGGGTGACAGTTGCGCTTTATAAGAACGAAATACATACATACATACAATGTCAAGGACAAGTCGATTTTGCATAATCATAGCTCTCATAGCAACCATTTCAGTATTTACCATCAGGAACCCTCTTGCTGTGCTGGTTGATAAACGATCCACAACTGTAGACAATTTTCTAATTTTATGTGCATTCAGAGATATTCCAACTAACTGCTGGTATCGGTGCTCCAAAAATATCCCCTATAATTTCTGACCAACTCTCCCTCTTTCTACGTGTTAGTTGTCTACCTATTTCGTGCAAACCATCCTCTCCCCTTTCCACATGAAATATTTTTGGGAAGACCAGGCCTAGGTAGCAGGTTCCATACCAGTGGTCTGGTAACCTATAATAAGCTCTGTTCCCACAGATGTAATATATTCCAGGGAATACCAGATCATTTCCTCCTTTAAATCCCCATCCTCCCATGATTTTATATAAGTCATGGCATTCACTTGCACCTACAAAGTATTATCTCTACTGATGCACAATTTCCCTCTCTGGGGCCAATCTAAAGCTATTGCTGGATTTGTTTCTCCCTTTAAATGATTTTCCTTTCCAACATCCCAAAATGTGGTTTCCATCTTTTCCCCAGACACTTTCTCTTGCATCTTAATTTTCCTCTCCTCTCCTCAACCATGTTCAAGAAGGTTTTCCCTTCTTTTCTCAAACTGCAAGTAAGATTAATCTTAAACACTTCTTCTAACGTTAACTCCCTTGTTTCCAAGAAAAATTCACCTAAGAGTCTACCAGGAATCACCTTGTTTAGTTCAGGTACTACAGGTATTTGTGAGAAAACATTATCAACATCAGTGTAATAGTTTCCCAGTTCTAAAAAACAAACTAGCTAAAACACTACAAGTTATCCCGTATGTCAAAGGAAGATGATGATAAGTGGCACCTTCGGATACAGATGCAGGTAATTGCATGCAAACGTAGCAATCCCTAACCTCCATGGTTTTCACATAGTCATATAGTAACTTTGAAAACCCATTATTAGAAAAATCACTTATGGACTTATCTTTATGAAGCTCTGTTCTATCTACCAGTTTCGTAACATGACTGTCATCAATCTTTTCCTTGTTAGTTCCATTCTCGTTGTGTTTTTCTATATCTTCAAATGTTATTCTAAATGAAATTATTATTGCCAATATGATCCAGACAAGCATCAGTAATCCTGTACAACAAAAACACATTTTACACCATTTTCGGAGAAACCCACATGTAGGTTTTCTACCTTCTCTGTTTGCCATTTCGGTAATGATCAGTGTCTTTTGACTTAGCCTCTTTTCATCAATAATTTTCCTTCGTCTAAACCCAAGGCTCTGACTGCCTCCTAGGTTCTTTTTCTGGTTGTGTGTCTCGTCCGGAGTTTACTTCCTTGCGATTTTCTTTGTCATTTCAATCCATGCATGAATCATCTTTGTCTTTAGGCTCACAATCTGTATTCAGAATTTCCTGATCATCCGTTTCTTCTCTGATGTCCGACAAGATAACTCTCAGGATTTCCGAATCTTCTTCCTCTTCAACCACTCCCTGCACAGGCACTACTAGACTTTCTTGGCTATCTACTTTCTCTTATATATCAGGAAGTGCCACATATGTCCATTCCGGTGACTTGCACTTCTGGTTCGGTTTCTTTATCCTGTTTGCTCTTTGCAAGCGTTTCTGATCAGTGTCTTCTGATTTCTCCTGACTAGATACTTCATTCACTTGTTCAGCATTCGGAGATTTTACTCTTGTTAATCGGTTATCTCAATCTTTTGAGTTTGTGGGGCCAAATTTCTTCTTTTAATGGCCTCTTTAATTTTGTTCCTTTCCCTTCTCGCTCTGTTTTCCAAGCTCTTTTCCTTAAAGTTCTTCCCCCTTTATCTTCTTCTTCCCTCTCTTCAGATTCTGTATCAGTCTGGCTTTTACTGTTTTTGGATTTTATTCTCAGGACTTCAGGTTCACTATCTACATCTATCCCTCCTTTTGTTTCTTCCACGCAATCTTCCTGCTGACTGTCTGTTCTTCTACCTGAGTGTGTGTTGTCCCTACACCTCCTCTGGGGTCTTCCGGAATGATCTTACCCTCACTCTCTGTATCTAATTCCTCACCTTCTATTTCTATGATTTCGGGTGAAATTTCTCTTAGGCTTTTACTCGGAACTTCCTTACCAAAGATTTCTTGTTCAGTTTCTCCAGTATTCTCATTTATCCTTTCTTGTATTCCCACTTGTTCTGTCTCTGATTCAGAGCTAGTATGCGAAAATTTAAAGTCGTCTCCTTAGTGGTATATTCTCCTGTCCCACAATTTGGCTCTAATCCGCTTCTCCTGCTCTTGGGGTTTTCTTGTTCTCGTTTCTTCTGATTCAGAGCTGGTATCTGACACTTCCAGATGCTCTTCTTCAGACCGATTCTCAGGACCAGGGACTCGAAGAGTGTGAATTCAATTCTTTACCTTTGCACACTTCACAGCAGTCGTTGTGGTCAGAATCACTTGATGTGGTTACCCCCAGCGTGGAACCAGACAATTTCTCCTTCTGTGTACTTTGATGCGTACCCAATCTCCAGGACTCAAGTTATGAGCTTGCTTCTTTTCGAGAGTGGTCGCATCTGATCCAACCTGATGAAACACAAAATGAACTGTATCAGCCAACCCCTTGCAATAATCCACGACGAAGTCATCAGATATAGGCAGCAGTTTGTTGACAGGAATGAAAACATGTCTCATTGCTCTACCCATGATAATTTCATGGGGGCTCAGACCAGTGCTCCTATCAGGTATTGACCTAATAGTCATAAGCACAAGAGGCAAGACATCTGGCGATTTTAGACCTGTGGCCAAACACATTTTTCCCAATCTGTACTTTATGGTGCCGTTTACCTGTTCAACCACTTCAGAAGCTTCTGGTCGGTAAGCACAATGCAATTTTTGTTGTACATTCAATGCTTCACAAATCAATTTTTTTATTTAATTTTGGAAATGCGTACCTCTATCTGATTCAATCGTTACTGGGAAACCAAATCTTGGAATGAACTCTCTCAGTAGGAATTTTGCTACAGTAACTCCATCATTCCTTCTAGTCTGGTAAGCCTCCACCCAACATGAAAACAGACACACAATCACCAGTACATATCTTAGCCTGTTACATGGGGCCATTTCAATTAAATCAAGTTGCATTCGAGTGAAAGGACCTCCCTCCCGTCCTATGGTTCCCAAGCTTAACATATAAGACATCTCTGACAAAGATTCTCAGCTATAAGCCGAAACTTTGCATTAAACCAGGTCTGTTTGAAGAGTCTGATCATGGCATCCCTACCTATATGAGCCTGCCCATGGTACATCCATGCCATGGTAGAGATCATGCTATCAGGCATCACTGGTCTTCCATCGCGATAAACCCAAACTCTGTCTACCTCTTGTGGTGTACACCCTGACTTTATCCATTGTTTCTTTTCCTATTCTCCTGCCTCTTCCTGTAACTGCCTCACCTCATCCCATGTGTTCACAGTGTTAGTAAAAAGCAAGGGACATGACTTGATTTCCCTCTCCCGATTACGATTCAATGAGGTTTGGTTTCACGCACAATATTGTGCTATGTCATTGGCAAACTCGTTTGTCGCCGACACCTAGTCAGTTCCCTTGACATGCGCTGCGCATTTTATAACTGCAATTTGTTTAGGCAGCTTTATTGCCTCAAGTAATTTTCCAACCGTCTCTGCATTTCTGATTGGAGTTCCACTCGACGTCAAGAAACCTCTTTGGGACCAAATCTGGCCCAAATCATGCACCACTCCAAACCCATACTGACTAACAGTAACCACGGTGACTCGTAGATTCTTTCCTAACTTGCATGCTCTAATCAGTGCAAATAACTCAGCAACTTGAGCAGATCGAACGCCTCTCAAACAAGATGCTTCCAATACAGCCGCTACAGTACATACAGCATATGCAGCACTCAAAATCCATTCTCCAGTTCGCAGACATGACCCATCCACAAACCTCACATAATCACTCTCTTTCAGGGGCACATCTTTTATGTCCAGACGCGGTTTGGTGCAAAAATCAAGCACTTCCAAACAGTCGTGATCAACGTCATCCTTCACCTCCGCATTCACGGCATCAGGTAGTAAGGTCGATGTGTTCACATTAGTGCATCTTACAAGACTCACATTTGTAGCATCCAAAATGACCTTTTCATATTTAGTCAGACGACTATGCGTCATGAACTGTGTTTTGCTCCTTGACAAAAGTATTGCAACATCATGGGGCACAAACACTCTCACAGGATATCCCATCACAATTCCTTCACTCTGTTCCAAACTTTTACACGTGGCTGCCACAGCTTTCAAATAACCAGGCAAAGCTACGGCTACGGGATCTAGTATAGCAGAAAAATATGCAATCGGTCATCTTAGTTTTCCATGCCTTTGTACCAACACAGAGAGTGCACATCCATCTCTTTCACTGCAATAGAGCTCAAATTCCTTCTCGTAATCAGGCATTCCAAGAGCCGGTGATTCACACAAGCTGTCTCTCAATTGCCTAAAATCTTTCATCTCTTCTTTATTCAGCTCAAGGGGATCTTTCACACCATTTTTTGTTAAGCGTTCCAATGGCTTCGCAATCAACGAAAAGTTACTGATCCACTGGCGACAATATCCTACCATCCCAAGAAACATTCTGACTTCTCTTTGTGTCATTGGTGCTCTCATTCCTTTTATTATTCTAATTCTGTCCACAGTCACTTTTCTCAGACCCTTTTCAATCTTATGACCTAAGTATTGTACTTCATTTTGACAAAACTGTAATTTCGATGGGGATACTTTTAGTCCTCCATCCGCCAAATGATTTAACAGTGCAACTGTGTCCACCACACATGTCTCATGTCTTCGATGCCACCAATAGGTCATCGATGTATTGCACGAGCACGGAACTTTCAGGTATATTTAAATCTTCCAGGGACTTCTTTAAAATCTGATTAAATATTGATGGACTTTCTGTATACCCTGGAGGGATACGGCACCATGCCAAGATACGTTCACCGAACCTTTACGCAAAAATTGGTTGGCTATCAGGGTGCAATGGGATAGAAAAAAAGCCTGACATAAGTCAATGACTGTGTACCATTCCGCATCATGGGGAATCTGATATAGGATTACCGAAGGGTTCGGTACAATGGGAGAACATGGAACAATGATTTTATTCACTTTTCTCAAATCCTGTACTATCCTAAAAGTCCCATTTGTTTTTTTCAAACCCATGATTGGACAATTACATGGACTACTCAGTATTTCTCTCAGAATTCCTTGTTCAATCATTCTGTCAATTACAAGCGTTACTCCTGCAATTATTTCTGGTGTCAGTTTATACTGAGGAATATTCGGGTAATTTACTCCTTCCTTTACAACTATTTTCACAGGATCTACTCTTTTCATTAATCCAATATCTTCTCCTGTGAAATCCCATACTTCGGGTTTTACGGTTTTCTTCAACTCTTGAGGCAATCCTTCCAGATAAAAATACAACAAATGCCTCGGTGATTTCAGGTTCTAAAATTGCCATAGTCATTCTATACAATACGTCTTCATCAGGGGTTTCAAAAGCAATGCCATCAGTGGTACAGAAAATAGTGCAATTCATCTTGCACAACAAGTCTCTCCCCAACAGATTTACGGGGCTAGTGTCACACACGACAAATCAATGCATGTCAGTGAATGTCCCTATTTTGACTTTAACAGGATCCGTAAGATCCGTTTTTATCTGTTTGTTCGAGACTCCAACTTCTTGGATTGTTTCACCAGAGAGAGGAAGATTTTTAACGTCAGCTGATCTAACAGTTGAACGAGTAGCACCAGTATCTACTGGGAAAGTGATGTTCTCTTCATTCACCTTTCCATCCACAAAAGGTCCTGTCTGGTGTACCTCTAGAGTTGCGCCAAGTACGGACTCCTCTTCCTCTCCTAGGCACCGTCAATAACTCTCTTCTGACTCACTCTCATCGCGTTGCAGCCAATACTGCAAAACAGCACTAGCGCACGGTAGCTTTGTTACCTGTTCCTCGGTGTAGAATCCTGTCTCATTACTGTATCTCTAAGGATTTACGTACTGTGGGAAAGTGGCTTTAGCACCTGACACTGTGGGTAACAACCTGCTGCTGTCGCGGTGGCTGGCAACTCACCTCATTCTGCACCTGTGGATTCAATGATGCATTATCACCATTAGCCCTCGGTGGCAATTTACACTCGGATTTTCAATGCCCTAATTTTCCGCAATTATGACATGGCCACTTCTTTTTAGCTTCTTCTATGCTGACCTGTCCTTTTCCCTTTCTAATATTAGGCTTTAGTTTAACTTGGCCCATGCCATTAGCTTGTTCAATCAACTGGGCTTCTTGTCGTTCAGCTACCTTAACCTGTGCCCACATCGCTTTTTCTTTCAGTTTACGCTGTTTGGCTTCAATTTCATCACTAAAATATTTTGCATGTCGTAACACCTCATCTATTTTTTTATTCTGTCAATCTACTGTATGTTGTTTGATCATTTCACTAACCTCAGGTTTTCAACCATAAACAAATCTATACACAAAATGACTCAGATCCTTTTCGCTTAATTTCTCATCTCCACTGCTTAAAAGCTAACAACAACCTTTCATAGTATGCATGAACGGATTTTTTAGCCTCTTGGTGAGTCCTATCAATTTTTATCCAATCAGTTTCCTTTGGAGGTACTTTATTTTTCAAAAAGGTAATTACTTGATCATATTTTTTCATTACTTCTGAATCAGGGGCTCCCGTCTCAGGATCCCTAGGATACACTTGCGTTGGCCAATCTATTGTAATTTTACATTCTGCCCATAAATCTGCAGATAAAATTATATCAAAAAGACCATTCAGATCTATCCACAACACCTTTGACAGTTTGACAAACCTTTCTACTTGCCGGTACCATTCAACGGGTTTTTCTCTTAACCTGGGGAAATCATTGGTAAATGACGAACTATCCTGTCTAGCCCAAGGCACATGTACATAACCTCCTCCTGGGATTTCCCTCATGGGACATTCGGTTACCACTGGCTCCTTTTCTCTCACCGGGAATACTGAGAAAGTCTTATCTGTAGCTTCCTCTCTTTTTCTGAACCATCTACTCTTCCACCGATCTACATCACCCCATTTCCTCAGCACAGCAATCAGTTCTTTAATGTGAGTCAATCTTCCTGTCGTATTCAAGTTCTCAATATCCTTTTCAGAAAAATCTACCCTATAAGGTTTCTGTAATGATCTTATTTTCTCAAAATCAATTCCCATTTCACTCGCTGTCTCTACTAATTTTTCGTGCAAAGTTCTCGCTCTCCAAGTTATACTTTTGAAGAGGAACATTAGCTCCTCATCCCGATATGCTTTTAACTTTTCAGTTGGAATTGTTCCTACGATTAATTCTTCTAACGCTATCTTTAATTTTGCTACATCTAAAGGTTGTGGTTCTGTATCTTTTCTCTGTAAGCTTCTTAACCAATCACTTAATTCTTCAGAAGTGGGTCCTACAGGGATTGTCTTGCTTCCTATTTTATCCGTATTTCTCTCCGGGGTTTCTGTTGCAGATCCCGTTGTCATAAGGGTCTTACTTGCTGGGCTTTGATTTACAGTCACATTTTTAGGAGTACTCAAACCTGATGTTCCTGCCACATTTTTCCACTCATTTCCTCCAGAACCGCTTCTTTCTGTCTCTATTTGTCTACCACCATTGTAGAGAACTGTTAAACAATGCTCACTATCTTTCTGTTTATCAAAGACAGGCATTACCGGTCCTATAGTTACACGTACGGTCACTGCTTCCATATTCCTAGTTAACTCTCTAATTTTCTCAGTTAATTCCAGGGTAGTTCTAGCTAACTCAGCTGAATTCTCGTTTCCAGTTCCAGCGGGTAGTGGCATCTCAGAATATTTAAATGAATTAATTTTTCCCAAATTAGGTGGCGTTTGCTCAAATTCTTTATTCCTCATAGCTTCTTTTACCAGCGCACTCGGCGTCAGTAAAGTAGAATTCGGTTGATATGGGGGCGGATTTTTATAAAACATGTCCTCCAGCACTTCATCTTCTGATTCACTCACTCCATAGCTATAACCTTCTGAACCTGTGTTATTTCTCTTTTCTGTACATTTCCTGCCCCTCGTTTCTTCAGCATTTCTCAGAGGAAACATCTGTCATATTCACATTCCGCCATCTTCTCATTCTGTCATCATGACTTTCCTGACCACAATGTCTACCAAATATGTAATTGTACCTTCTTCCACTCTGATGCCTTTCCCTTTCATACATCTCTTCTTCCCACTCCGTCAAAGCCTCGAATTGGGTATGTCTGGGTTTCGGTTCTAAACTTATCATTCTTTCTCTCAAATTTTGTAATACCGCCAAGCTAAATGAACCACTTTCTGGAAACTCTAGTACTCCATCATCTTTGGTATACTTTGCCCAATTCTCCAACCAGATACATGTATGGTACCCATATTTCACTATCATAAAAGATGCAGGCGATTTCGGTGGAGGAAGTATCTGACCTTCTCTAGTCACAATCGGCTTATCCTTCTTAAATACGTTTTTAATTTTTCCAAACCATGATTTTTTCTCTTTCTCAGGTGAATCGTAGTACATCATTTTCAAATTTCAAAGTTCTTAATCACCAGGCTTTGTAAATCACTTGTTTTCACAGCTTCTCCGTATTCTGTCCAATCCCAGCACGACTCACACTCACATACCAATCCTGGGCGTCTACGTCACTCCTGAAGCCCTCCAATCCTAGCGCGACTCACACTAACGCACCAATCCTGGGCATCTACGTCACTCCTGAAGCTCTCCAATCCCAGTGCGACTCACACTAACGCACCAATCAGTGAAAGCTTTGTCTCTCTACAGCTGACCAATTCCAGCACGGTCTTTCTGACGTCATCCTCTCTCGCTACTCCTGCTTCTGCTGATCCCTCCTTTACAAAATTTTATCGGCAAACATTTTCTTACGTTTTTATTTACTCAAAATCTGTTAGTAACAACATAAAACATCTCCACTGCCTGTTTCGCTAAACCAAAGAGATAGTTTTGTCCATTTACACAAGACTTCTGTATTTCCAGTAGGCAGCGCTTACCTCTACCCTACCACAGAATTATTCCGTTTTGCCAATAAAGTAGCTCTTCCCTCTACCTTACCCTTCTAACGAGCAAAAGGCAAACTGTTTCTCTGGGGATAAAACACATATGGAGACTACAATGCTCCTGAGAATTAAGGCCAGAGTTTCACAAGAGTACCTATTGCGATTTCACTCACACACGTTCATACGGAAAATGTCCCTAAAGATAACACACAACGATGTTACCACCTTGAAACCAGACAATGCGCTGTGCAACTTCACTTGCCACACATTTCCCCTGCCTGCATACAGGGCAACCAACTTCCTACTTCCCGGAAGTCTTTAAAACAATTGACACCATAAAACGCAATATACAATATAAATTAGTATTTTCCTAGCTTGTAGCAACATTTAAAGCTATAATACTCACAATTCTGCATGCCTGAAAGCACAAAGCATCACAAAAGCACCAATAATCATGCAATTCTCTATTTCACCACACTCTAAAGTTAGTTTGCGTACCATAGTTAATTAATTTAGTTGTTCCACCATGCAATTAGCATTTTAGTCCCACGTGTATCTTGTGTTTATCAAGGTGTAAGGATGGATTAGTTGTTCCACTTCAAACTAATTAGTACTAGTTAATGCTTAGAATGATTACTTAATTAATTTCATGCAAATAGAGGAGGTACACAAAATTTTGTTTTACCTGCTCCATCACAAGTCGGATACATTGAAAGGAAGGGGATGTGTACAGTTAAAAAAAAAAGGCATATGAAGGGTAAATAGAATACATCTTAACATTGTAACTGCTTTATTAGCTGATTGCGTGGTTTATATACAATGTGTGAAATTTGAAAACTCCAGCATCTTCGCCGGTTTCAACATGTTTCAGCCATTGACCGATTGTGCCCAACTTCCTTCAGGACTCAGTAATACTGCTCACACCTCTTGTGTGATATGCAGACCGTGAAGATATACCTAGCATTTATTTTATTGGGCCTGCTTTGCATCCAGTATATTTCCTCTGATCTGCATACAAACGCGAGTTTTGCCTGTATGCTGATAGCTCTGGGTAATGATTTATTTTCGTTTTTGAAAGATTGATACTGAAAAAACGAAAACCTTGCACCGAGGCTGTCCCAGTTGTCTTACCCGCTGTGTCTCCCCACAGTGTGCACCACAGCAGGACATCCATTTTCAGTCGACCTGAGCGCGGCACATGTGGTTTCTTTTTAGATGTGCCTGCCTACAGCGTGGCTAATGGCAAATCATTAGTTCACATCGCTTTTCAGAGGCGATTTCACAATTGCCTGGTGCTGCATGGCTTTAAAGAGGTCAGCATCTGATTACTGACAGCACCGGTAATTGCTGACAACATCAAGCAGAAATATATAGCCGAGGAGTGTAAATAAAGTTACCAAGGTGATGTGCATCTGCAGGCCAGCCTGTCTGGTGCTCCTCTGCATATATGCACCACATGGTAGAGGGTCATGTGTAAACCTAACCCACTCTCTCTTGCCCCAGGAGCCTCTGTGAATGGATATCAGGTTGCTGTACCCCTGACTTGCCTTATGGACCCCTTGGCTGCCACTCCTAGCCATGAAGTCAGCAACAGAAAAAATATTCCACCCCTTGTTTCCCCCCCAAACCCTGAGCAGCAAGTAGGTGGGCCTGAGGAACCATGGATGGGTAAAGGTGCAAATGATGTGATATAAAGGGGGATAAAGGGTGCATGACTGCCTTTCCACTACCTCTTGCATTTTGGTGAATTACCGCTCATGCCTCTAGATGCAATCACCTCCAGGGTGCAGTGTGGTCCCATGATGCAAGTGTCACATATCGGTATGCAGCCACTTCCTCGTTGCAAGCTCACAATACTACGCACTCCTGTTTAGAATCCCCAAAACAGTCCATGTGCAGCCTTAAGGGTCAAGATCAGGCTCTCTTGAATGTGTGAGATCAAGTCCCCACCACAGTGCACCAGGAATGCTCCATCACTCCTTTCCTTGAGAGGTTTCTCCTCAATGGCAGCACAAGCTGTCTCAGTCATCTTGAGTTAGTGTTGCAATTTTTTTTGTTTTGTTTATGCTGCACCTATTTATAATTTTCTGAGAACTGCCTGTGTGTTTGTTTCTGTGGTAATGTAAAGTTAGTTTTAAGAGGAAGATTAATGGTTTCAGTTTTAGTGTGGGCCAACAGGTAATACCCATGAAGCACGTTGGCATAGAAACCAACATTCCTCTGACTGTGACCTCAACGCACACTTCTATTTTAAGAAAATGTAAAAAATCCCTCAGCATGTGAAAATTCCATCCTATGAATGAGAAGGTCAATGCATTTTAATGGGAAATTGGCCATCCTTGACTGTACCCACAGACACACCAAAATCCCCACCTCAATTAACTCCATTTCCTCAGGAGTACATTTAAGTTAGAGGAGCTTTGTCTTCACAAGACCTCTGGTAGGAAATGTGATGTGGGTGTCATGTTAATTTTGCATTTAAAAAAATCACAGTGTGATTTTTCCATGTATGCAGAGATCAATGTTTAACCAATAGGTCTCAGCTTCCAATAAACACTAAAGGCTGCTTTTCACATGCCCACTGCATGTGGCTGGAAGACAGCTGACACTCCTTCCACATACAGGGTGCATGTAAGGAACACCTGCAACTTTACCTGCATGAAGAGAGACATATACATCTGCTTTCAGAAAGCCAGAAACCTCTACCGCCCGAACCCTTTCTCCTATGAAGATTTGCTGAGGCTGCCTGACAGTGCCGTGGAAACCAGGGATCTGGGCATGAGTTGTGAAAGCGGTCAATCATGACAGTGTCCACTTGTTCCTGCTACTGGGCTTGAGTGGGGTTCATAGCTGAACCTGAAACAAAAGCACCACTTGCAGCACTGTCAAAGTTAGAAGCTAGGTTGAGGATTGGCAGAGCAGAGTGAAGTAAAAAGCCTACGTGTGTGCATGCATAAATCTGTTTGAGTCTGAAAGGGGGTGGGGGCGTGTGTGTGTGTTTGTGTGTGTGTGACCATGTTTCCTGGCATACGGCAGACCTGTTATAAGTTGCACACACCACAGCGTATAGTAGTCCTGTTGGATCCTTAACATTGGTGTCATTGTGGACATAATTGTGGCCATGCCTGCATAATACTTGCCCTGACATAATGGTGTCAAACCTGACATTTTTCAGGCACACCTGACATATTTGTGGCTATCCCTAGCATAATGGTGTTTTTTCCCAATGGTGACCATCATTGCTTAATAGATGTGTTATGAACCTAACTATGCTTCTATCTAGAACAAGAGTAAACCTACAGATCAGTGCTACTTCCCACTGCAACTTCTATCTTGAAAGATACTTGCAAATGACCGAATGAGAACACCATATCTCATTCCATAGTCTTCCCATGCCATCTTGAACTGAGCTCTGCATAATAGCCTTAGGTATTAGTCATTGAAGCACAAGAGTGCATTAGTGCTACAGAGATATATTTTTGTGATGCAAGCAAGATGGAGTCGGTTTCGTTTTGGCTGAGTCCCTCACAAAGCCCTGAATGTCCCTATGCTTCATTGTAATTCCACACAAGCAATGTTCATAGAATTGGCAAAAAGGGAAATTCTCTTGAAATACATTTGAAAAAACTGGTTCTAAAGAACTTTGTATTAAAATCTGTATTAGCTGCATTTTAAAGATCATAGAGCCTGATTCACAAAGGTAAACTTACACTTTTGCGTAAGTTTACAATTGTTTGCTATTCACAAAGGGACTTACGGGTAGTGTCTTTATGAGTGCGGAGTAACCGCACATAAAAAGATAGGTCTTCTGTGTTTGAACCTTGAACTCTCACTTGGTCTCTAAACATCCTAACTTTCTAGAGAGCCTGTTTCCTGAGGCAGTCTGTCCCTCAAATAGTGTATGCCTGTAATATGCAATTAGAGTTGAGCTTAGATACCTATCTTCAGACTGCCTCCCGTAAAGGTTATAATACAGGCAAAAGAGGGGAACATTAATGACTGGAGAAGCAGAGGCTGAACACTCCAATGGAATATGGCAGCAGGAAAAGAAGATCAGAGATGCATGTATATCAAATGAATGGGGTTCTTGGAGGAATTATGTAATTATGAATGGAAAGAAGGGGTGGGAAGAGATATGGCTTGTACAGTTTCATGCAAATGGAGTGAAAGACATGCACGAATGGGAATAGAGGAAATGGGATGAGTGGATATTAGACACTGGAATGGAGAGAAGGCAGGGACATGTGCAGGTGGGGCAGAAAATGTATTGTATCCATGGAAGAAGCATGTATCTAGAGGGGCAAGTGTGTGAGAATATTGGGCATGCACATTATGGAAGCATGATTCTCACACTTACTGCTTGATGATGCAATTGCTCTAAAATGACACAGACTATCTCTTTCCCACTCTCCCCCTCTCCCTCTCTCTCACTTTATGTCTCTCTCCCTCATGATAGTTGTGTTGAACCATTTTTGTGATTAAATGTTAGCACGCTGAATACCAAGGCTACATATTCTTTAATCCACCTCATTCCTCTTTAATCCACTATGAGACAATACTTGCCCCTTTACCATACTCTTGCAGGTTCCTACTTTCTCCTATGTATGTGATGGTTTTTCTGCATTTCTCTTCTTCCTTCTTTTCCCTTTGTGTGTTTTTCCTTCTCTTGCTCTTGGTAAATGGCTGATGAGAACAAATAAGAGCCAGACCCCAAAAACGAGCACTGTGTGGACCCACCGGCAGCCACCTGCTCCAGCAGTGGTTTCATCGTGAGGGCTTTCATTGCCATTTTACTTTTCACATTTAGGGCCCGGTACTGGGACTAACCGACCTCCTGTCGGTGGTCCCAACCAAGCAATTAGGATGTGACCGAACACTGTTCAGTCGCACTCCTATTCTTTACAATGAGAGCATGCATTCCGACCTTAATGCATGTTCTCATTGTAAAAAGAAGAGGTGCAATTTATCCCTGCAACCTGTGGCAGGCACCTCAAGGTGGCTGCCACAGGGTACAGGGATCAACAGAGGGCACCATAGGTGCCCCCTCGGCCTCAAACCTGAGGCCGTGCACCCATGGGGCACTGCTGGGGACCCCCAAAGTTGACTTCTGACAGTCTTTCTGTGTCAGAAAAGGCGGCACAAAAAGGCTGTCGGAATCCAACATTGTAATCCCTCAGGCGGAAAGAGCAGCCCTAGGGATTACTGGGGGCTTTGCGAATGGCAGATGGGCTCTCTGAGCCCGTCGGAAGCCATTCGGAAATCCAGTTTGGATTCCTTTCCGACCGACTCCATCCAAATGGGTCGGTCGGAAATGAATCCAAACAGCTGATTATGATGCCATAGGAATGGCTTCGATTGAGGGTCAGAGCAGTTTATTACGGCATCGTAATCGGCCCCTTAGTGCGCAGCAGCCTATGATATAATTCTGATAAAACATATGCAGTAGACAGCAATTTGAGTCATGTGCCTTATTGTTTGTGAAAATGTTTTCTGTGTCTAGGCACTTGAGATACGATTGTTATATTTGAAAAATAACAGTTGCGACACTTAGTGCGCTGACAGAGGTAACCGATTACCCGACAGAACCACTTTTTGTTGATTACGAGAAACCCAGGTTCTGAGGGACACAGGGTCACCCCATTTGTTGTCAGACCCTGAAGGAGAAGAACAGGAGACGCTATGGAATCAACCATGACCAGTGGGCCACAATTCCTGTGGTGGATGTTCGTCTTGCAACCTCACGACCAACACAAAGGAGGTAGACATAGGCACCAATAACCCCTGGGAATTACGAGAATTCAGCAACTGCAACACGGAGAATGTCGTGTACCTCTTAACATGCCCTTGTGGCCTCAATTATGTAGGCATGACGACCAGGAAAGTAAAGGTCCGCATTAACAAACACCGAAGCACCATCAGGTGCAAAAAGACCAATACCAAACTGACACGTCACTTTATTGACAAATATCACAAAGACACAGACCTCAAGTGGGTAATCCTGGAGGTCATGAAAACGCAAATCTGACCTTACAAAAGTCCTACACATCAGGGAGCAACGATGGGTCTACCGCTTGCGGTCCTGGGAGAATGGGCTCATTAATGAGATCCCGTGGCTGCAAATGGGACGTTAATCAACAACCTACGACACCATGCTTTGTAGAAACTCAACAATTTCCAAGAGGAATTATCTGCACCTCTTGTACACCCAGCACATTCTGCTCCACCTAGGTTTTGCTGCCACCTAGATTGCTTTTCTGATACAAAAAACCATGGTCTTCCTAAAAACTGTGCCTCTCCATTTACGAGTTCTCATAAAATGCTGTTTTTTAAAAATCACTCAACAGCAACAGGGCACCACCACCATGATTTTTTTATCCAGCATTGCAAGTGGCAGGCTCTGAGTACTACACCCTTTGAAAAACCAGCTCTTGTGTTATTATTTTTACACATATTGGTTTTTTAGAAACCACGTATTTATTGCTGAACACGCGGGTCTCCTGATATTTCTATCAGTGCTCACAGTTCATAAATATGCTTATATCTGCTCATTACAGCACTGATTTCACTGATGGCCCTCGACTCTAGTGCTGCCTTCATGTAATTAATCACATCAGCTGTTAGCATAGAGACGTTTTTCAGCACCCTCCGCGTTATACGCATTGGCCCACTTAGGGGCAAATCTTGGCTTCACCTCGCCACAATAGGCATGCGCGGCTGTCACACATTGACTTTCAGTATCTGCGCCCCATCTGGGCGGTACCCGGCTTCATTTTGCTATAATAGACACGCGCAGCCATTACACATTAACTCACAATAGCTGCCTTTGCGCACACGGGGGTGGAGCATCTACAACTGCTCCCTTCGCTCACCCGGGCACGCCCACGCACTGGCAGATTTGGGCTTCACTTCAGTGTACTAGGCATGTCCAAGCTACGGCCATTTCTAGATCAGGCACTAGTTGGCTTGAATGCGTGAGGCGATCTGGGACACCCGATATCGCACACCAGACGGCACTTACCAAGATGCCGGTCCACTTTACAACAATTAACCTATTAGATCGCACAGTATATATAGCACAGCCCTGATCCCCCTCATTTCAACATCGGGGAGGACCGGGAGCAGTCACCTAGGAGCAACGTGGAGAACTTCCCTTGAGGCAGTAAGAGTATGCTTGGGCGCAGGATAGCTGTTTTCCACTTTTGAAGTCTTTCCATGTATGAGTGTGACTTGAATATTAATCACTGACTTGAGACTACCATTTACGCCGATTGCAGTCTGTGTGTTTTTCTTTACAGGGTTTGACAATAGGGGTTTTCCTCTCTCCTCCTCCCATGGGGCAAGTAGTTTTGTTAATAGGGTAAGATCAGTAAGATTTTATCTTACATCATCATTCTTGAATTGTGTACACACATAGAGTGTCTCGTGTCACATGAGTAGTAACTTACAATTAACTGAACCAGTGCATGTATTGTTTTCAGTATTCTCTTGTGACCCAGTTATGTTGTTACATTTTCTATTTTTTGTACTCTTTATATTCCAGGCTTGAACTTAGAAGCCATTTCTAAAGTGGAGAGTGACACAGGTCACACCTGCACTGTGGTATCTTCCTACCACCAGTTGGTAAGAACGGAGCCCCCCCTTTGTGTACTTAGGTCCTGATCAATGCCCTGGACCCACTTGGGCCATTTTGGCAGAAACATGTTGACCGCTTACACCACGGTTAGGGGACAATTATTTGCCCATTAACCGCCCATTGATTTTAATATCATATAGTTACCAGTCACATTAAAAACACAATTTGATAACTATAATTTTCATTCTCACTCACTTTCTCACGGGCCCCCACTTAGTTTAGAACTGCATCCCTGTCGTCAGGTGTATGCCTGCCCTCTTTCAAACCAAGGTTTTAGAGGGTGAGGACTGGTCAATGATGAATCATGACACCAGGTGGTGTGTGAGACCAGTCCGTCACATTTTGTGAGATGCCTATACTCACAAGTCAACCATAATTTCACAGTGGTCACTACACTAGGAGCAGCTCTTGTTGTGGTTAACATTTATTGTTGGAGCTGCTAGCTCCTAGAACCCCGCGCCTCTTGTTCCCTTCTCCATGCATCGTGGGGCTCATTTGTGGTTATGAAGTGCATGTAAGTTACCCCTAAGGTAGGCCCAAGGTACCCCCATGGGCTTGGTGCAGTGTATGTTAGAGGTAGAGCATGTACTGGTGTGTTTTACATGTTCTGAGAGTGAAATACTGTATATTTCATTGTTCACTATTGCAAGGACTAGCTCTCCCATAGGCTATCATTGGAGCTGCCATGTAACATTTTACAAGTGTAATTTTCAATTGGGAAATGCTAGAGATTTGGAGTATAGGCTCTCTGAACTCGGAATTTAATAACATACCTTTTAGTAAAGGTGGTTTTTAAATAGTGTGTTTGACAATGCCTCTTTTAGAAAATGGACCTTTTCTTGTTTAACCATCCTGTGTACCTCTGCCTGTTTGTGTATTCACCACATGGTTTTGGAGTGGCAGGAGCTGGGGATGTGCATTCACTCTAGACATTTACATGGGGGGTTGAGGTGTGCCTTGCCTTACCTGGGCCAAGCTGAATAGACCTTTCTGCATTTAGAGTGGTGGGAGGAGTTTCACTAGTACCTGAATAGGTTGTGTCTGCTCTGCCCAATGCTGTCTCCATCTCCTGTAGTGAAGCTGGACCAGGGAGGACAGAACTGTTTTTTACTGAGCTCAAAGACTCTTGAAACAAAGACTGCAAAGAGAAACTTGGTATTAGTAGTAGACCTTATACCCCAGAACTTTATATTACTTCTGGACTAAGCGGGCCCTGCAGAGAAGAAGAGCTGAAGAGCTGTCAGGAGGAGTACTGACCCTTTGCTGTTAATTACTTTGCTGGGTTGGACTGCAGTTGCTGTTTCTGTGTGTAGGCAGTGGGAAAGACTGGACTTTTGCCTTGCTGTGACATCTTGCTTAAGAAGATTCTCCAATGGCTTGAAGTAGAGATTGCCTCCTGTTCTAAAGTCTCAGACTCAAAGACTTCACCTGCAACTTTATAAACAGCACCTGGATTGCTCTGCTGGAGTACTGATTGCCCAAGGGTGCCAATTCCAGTTCCTTGGCCCTTGAAATCGTGTGGTTGGTGCTGCAACCCCATTAAAACAACAGTGACGCTGTCAGCGATGCTGACAGTGATGCCGCGCCCTGCACTGAGGCCGTGGGCACAGCTCGTGTAGTGTACGATGCACTGCCCTTCCTGCACCTGCCGATGCAAGACGGCACCTGCAAGTTATCCAAATCTCCGACGCCAGCACTAGCACCAACGCCAGTCATCGCCAGCTCCTGCATCTCGTCATTGCAGAGCCGATAACTATGTGGGTGGCTTCCTGAACTCTTCGAGACCGAATTGCTGAACGGAAATGATGCCTCACAGCCGATGCTGCCTCACCTCCCCTGCCAGCCTGGACTCAACACCGCCCTTGCCTTGGCCCATCAACACCTCACATCCGGGTAGCCGTGCACCATCTGTTGACTTCATTTTCCAAGGTACTGTTACTTGTGGGTCTGGGTGACTCCATGGTCGGCCTGCGCACCTCACTGTTGGTGCTGTACTTGGGATTTGGGCCTGTCACAATGTTGGAATAGCCCCAGTTGGAGCTATATGTTTCTACAAGTGTTATTTTTGCAATAATTGTTCTAATAGTGAAATCTCGATATATGTATGTTGGATGTTTGCCGTTTTGGTCTTGTTTGGTTTTACTAGAGCCCTAAGGGAATCTCCATGATGGTTTCGACCTTTACATACACCCACCTATAAATGTCACCATGGAGAATCCTAAAGGCTCTGAGGAGGTCAATGGACCTTTTCCACCGTTTGGAGAATTAGAGCTTTCTAAATAAAGTCATTAAAACATCCTAGACATTTAGAATTTTCAATGAATCGGTGACGAGAGATTTAAATAGTTTTAAAGGCTTTATTTAAATCATGGTCAGAAATTCTAATTATCTTTATCCAGTTTAGTAATTTATAGAAATAAAAGAAATAGTTAGAAATCAATATTATAAACCTGTGTTCCGTAAAGAAACCCAGTAATCTAGCTAAAGGGACCTATTTTAAATAATAACCCATGAAGAGTCCTAGCTGGAAAAGAGCAGTAAATGAGGAATAAATTTGTCATGAAGAATTGTTCTGGAAACTCAGCTGAGTTTTCTACAATTGCAATAGCAACTGTATTTAGAGTAGTGATCTGTGCAGTAGCACTGATCGCAAATTAGTAAAGGCAAATCACCTCAAGAATATCTAAAAGGAGTCAACTCTCCTTAAAGAAGAATCTCGGGCAGAGAGGAAATCCAGCAGCAGGACCACTGGACAGTTAAAGGGAATGTAGAGGTGCCTAACTAGCTAGGAACACAAATTATTTTAGTTTTCTCACACAAGTATTGATTTCCGAAGACGTCTTCTCTCGATGTCCAAGCAGAACAGTTTGTAAGGTGGTGTTGTCAGTCATATGATGCATCTTCTTCCGATTCCCACAGTCTGCACGCTTGTCGTCCGGATTGATACAGATTTCTGGCATAATTGTTACATCAGGAAAGGTTCCCATGAGAACCCTCTTAACAAAGCTATAAGGTGGGCTATAAGCATATTGCCTAAACAAAGACTAGTCAGTAATGTGAAAGCATGAATATGCCTCTTTTTTCCGCTTTCCCTCACCCCGCATGTTACAACGCATACCATTACCCCGTAAGTCGTAACAATGACTTGCGGAGGGGGGCGCTGGATGTTGGAATAGTATAATTACTATTCCAACTCCAGTCTGTGTGGACAGTAGGGAAGGTGTTGGATTTTAAATCCAACACCTTCTCCCCCTCCGGAAGCCGTTGTAACGACTTGCGGGGTAATGGTATGCGTTGTTACAATGCGGTCGTTGTAATGACCACGTTTTAACAACATTTGGGGTGACGGATGCGTAGTAAGGGGTGTTTACCTGAAAGCATAGATCAAGTTATTCAGAAACAACATTTATGAAATCTATGTTACCAGTTATTCCTTGCAGTTTCAAAAAGTCTATTATATTCGAGTGAAGTGATCTAACATGGGGTGAGGAAACTAAATGTACATGATATTAGAGTCAGCACATTTCTGAAGATGACATCAATGCTAGGCAGTTGCACAGAATGCTTTACTAGGAGCAAAAGTCAAAACGAAGGCTTTGGGCCTAGTTATTGCAGTCTAAAGTATAGATACTTGGTGAAACTTTTTTTTTAAACCACGTATTTATAAATGAAGCATTTCTAGTTACACCTTTCACATTCTGCCTTAGTTATAATCCAATACATTTATTTATTTTATTAATATTCTAGAAAAGAAATGTATTTATGCTATTGTTTGTAAAATATTTTCTAGAACGAGCTTTTAAATGTGTTCTAAAATGCAATTCTAACATAGTAAGTAAGTCGATTTCTTAAATGTATGTTATTTTTCCCAGTTTAGATAAAAATACTTTATTTTTCTAAAGTGGTGTGGTGTCCATTTGTAGTGTTTTCACTGTGTTACTGTGTGGTTATGTACAAATGCTCTACACATTGGCTCTGAGATAAGCCTGTCTGCTTGTGCCAAGTTACCAAAGGGGTGACCATAGGTTATCAAGGTGTGTAACTCCCTTATCCTGACTAGAAGAAAGGGTCCCTACTTGGACAGGTGCATACCTCTGACAACTAGAGATCACCATTTACAATGTACTAGATTCCATTTTTTCTGTCTTAATCCCATTACCTTTGAGGATCAACACAATCTCATCTTTCCTCTTTGGCACAGCGTCACCACAGTCCGAGTCTCACACTGTTCCTCTAGTTTTCTGACAGTCTGTTGCCAAGCTTGGTTAGGCTTAACGCCATAACAGTGTATGCTGTCCTGTGTGTCTCTTTTAAGTCCACTAGAGTGTTGCCACATGCTGGCAAGAACCAGTCAAACCACTAAACCTATAGAGGCCTCGAGATCCGCAAACTCCAGAAGAGCACTGTTTTTTAAAAACAACATTTTGATGGTCTAATCGTGAGTGTTGAGAAGGGACAACATATATGCTTGTTTGTTGCATGATATATCCAAAGCAATACACAAATAAAAACATGCACCTTGATGGCAGGAGAGACCAGTGCCTCAACTTTGTAAATAGAACACAACAATTGGGTCTTGGTGAAAGGACTTGAGAAAAACCGACTTTTCCCTTGCAGGCAGGAATGGACTGCAAAGGAAAAAGAATCATGTTTATGTCCTTGTAAGCAAAAGAGATCAGATATGTGTTTATTTGCAGGCAGGATAGAACAGGATGTATTTCTTTTGGAACAATTCCTCTGGTTTCTCCTATCAGCTTTTCACCTGAAGAGAGGGGAGCCTATGGTAGCTAAATGCCCCACTGTGTGTGTTGTTAAGGTAACCATAGTGTGATACTTGGAACAATAAATTGGGAGAAATTAATTTTCACATTAACTTGCTTTGTAGGGAAGGAAATGAAAGAAATATATCATAATTTTTACTCGCAATAAATCATGAGTTTCACAGATAAATTAGTATGTTGACATTTATGTGAAAGTGAAATTTTGAACTAGACATACTTATTAATCAAGAAACACAAAGTATGACAATTTTCTTGTTTACGTTTCCAAAATATATGGCTTTTCAAGTCTTTAAACCTTCAGAATATGGGTCAAAAATGCTATATATATTTTTTCTAACTTGAAAGAGTATACATATGGTGTTCACCATAATAGTGGACTGATGCTTTACATTTGCTGTTTTATCTTCAAGGTGTGCTTAATAGTATTTTCATTCTTTTTATTCAGGCAAAAAACTAAACAATTATTCAGAATTAGAAATTCATAATAATCATATTAGTAATTGTAATAATAGTTAATGAAATAAACATATAATTAGTCAGTCAAAAGATTTTATTCGCTACATTCCTGTAGCATTAAAGCACAAGAAAAACATAATAAATTACATAACTTATCATAGAAAACATCATTTAAATACAAACCGCAACATACACATAAATGATATTAGAATATTAGAACAGCTCTTAAAGACAAAGGTCCATGTATCAAAAATCCACTTAGCATTCCTTAAATAGCAAATTTTTGGTAATCGCTATTTATGGACTGAAAAATGGTATGTATGAAAATAGCGATTACCTAATAGCAATTCCTAAAGATTTTCAATCTCAATTCAGTAATCGCTATTTACTTACATATCATTCCCTCTTTGTAGTCGCAATTGTAGGGTATCACAATTTCTGTGATTACCTAAAATTGCAACAACAAAGCCTTTCATACATCTTGAAAGGCCATTTTGCATTCGCAAACTGGCAAAATTAACGATTTGCCCTGTTTTCGAATGCAAAATGGTTTGATACATGTGGCGCAAAACATCATATCATAAAATCAAAGACCCCTGATATAATACCTGAAACAGGTCACCCTTGTAGTATTGCACTTGTCCGAATTTTTTTAATGTGCCCTATAAAGGAGGCCATTACACAACATATCAAAGGGCAGTGGAATTGTTGCAGAAACAGCAGGGCAAGCCTGGCACTGTCTGAATTTACAAACTTTAAAAAGAGGCAATACAAATTTCCTTCTAGGTTAATCGTAGGAGGTGCAAAAAAACAAGATGTGCAAATTAGGTTGAGGGGAAAACACTCACATGGACAGGAGCTCAGTCCAGCTAAAGTATAACAGTTAGCAGGGTATCCCGCCATAAGAGGTAAAAAACTAAAATGGAATCTAGTTAAAACATAATGGCGTTGTGCATTCTGGATCGAAGATAAATTGAAGAGAAGGCCCTCTTGGGTATGTACCAAATTATAGTCAATTACCGACGGTTTATACGTATCCACCTCCAATCTTTTCAACAAGGTCTTTCTCGGAAAAATGTGTTTTAAAGTGGCTTTGTCGATATGCAAACATGATTCTGGTACTGCAAATGGATCCAGGAGTCCATTCTCCTCACAGAGAGACTTTACATAAATGAACCATGGAATATCTAAGGAAGCATGTAAATTCAAACTGTCCTTTCAAACAAGTTTATTTAAAACTGTGCCATCCCATATACAGATGGAGTGCCAAAGTAGAAAGAGTGCTAAATCAATTTT
Organism: Triturus cristatus; assembly: GCF_964204655.1. NCBI lineage: Eukaryota > Metazoa > Chordata > Amphibia > Caudata > Salamandridae > Triturus > Triturus cristatus. The sequence continues at coordinate 301,151,540 of NC_140588.1, forward strand.
ATCCATAATATTTGAGGCACTCAGATCAACATAGCATAGAGCATTAGAACAGCTTAAAGAGTTTTCCACCTATTGAATTCCTTGCACATCCATTATGCACCATATGTCTGCCCCACATGTTGCAATTGCCACACATTTACTTACATATATTGTTAAAAGCTCTCACTGGTTTAGATCCCATTTTTTGTTTTAGATTTGAAGTCCATTGATTGATTTCTCAAACATTGCAATCCTATTTGACCGCATATATTTCCATGCATATTTGCTGCCAAACAGGATTCCCAAATAAGAACATGAGGCGACCTCACATACTTTGATGATATTAATGAAATGTACTGGTCTTTTCCTTGGCCTCCCCCCAAAAATCATGGTATAAGTTTTACTCTCATTTACTTTTAGTTCCAGGTCCTGCAGAAAGACTATATAATCATCAATTAGCCCTTGAAGCTCTCGCCCCATTTCCGTAATTAAAACTGCATCATCAGCATATCATAGAATGGGGAGAGGGCGTGATCCAATGTATCGAGTATCCCTTGCTCTCATCTTTAAAATGGACTCCACTCTATTTGTGTACAAGGAAAATAAAAAAGGGGCAAGTACGCACCCTTGTCTAACGCCCCTTCTAATTTTAAAATAGTGCATTCGCCATTTCTGTCAAAACGGACACACATATTGGTGTTTCTGTATAGTTGTCTGATAAAATTAATAATGCCCTCTTGTACTTCTAGCTCAGCCATAATGGACCATAGTTTTGAATGTGAAACAAAGTCAAAGGCTGAGGACCATAAAAAAGAGAAATATTGAAACCTTTGAGTCTACTGTATATTTCCCTATAAGTATGCCCAGGTTCTGGTATTGATCGATCATACCCATCCCTTTTTTAAAACTATATTGTGCTTCTATTTAAATGATGTTCATATTTGCCCAGTCCTCCAATCTATGTAGTAAAATGTGTGCATGACCTTCACTGTAGAATCTAGAAGAGATATAGGCCTGTAATGTTTGGGCAGTTTTTTATCTTCTTTTTAAAAAAATCTGAATTATCACTCAACTGTTCCAGGTAGGTCGGTCGGCCCTGGCAATAACATTAAACACATTGGTAAGCAGTGGAGCCCATAGATCTTGACAATAACAAAACAGATCTTGGGGAACCTCCATCTGGGCCCAGAGCCTTGTTCCTACTGCTTTCCTTCAAGGCCCTTTGCAGCTTCCCTAGGTGAAATGTCAAAGGGTTAATCAACTCTGCGGACTTTGTCTGTCCATCTTCACTTGGGTCCTGCATCAGAGTCTGTTTGAAATAGATACTGGAGAAATGTTCACCCCACTCAGCTCCTTGAATGTGAACTGGGGCCTGAGGATTCCCTAAAATAAGAGGCATTTAATACTCTCTAAAAGGACGCACTATCTTTTTTTGTTCTAGCCAACTGGAGCACCTCCCACGCTTCCTCCTTCATCTTTTTCTTGTTGACTACAGGTGCCTCTTTGTAAAGTGCTCCTGCATTCTTAATTAATGGGGCTGCTCTGAGCTTGATAAGTAAAGCCTTATGTAAATCTGTAAGGGTTTAGTACAGGCCCAATCAAACCAATCCCACATTTGGACGGTAGACAGGTGACTATCACGCCGCAGATATATTGGAAGCAGATATATGGCCATGGTATCAGAAAAGGCCATTCTTATCTTTGTGGCCTCAGCTTGCAAATCCAAAAAATTTCCACCACTGTCTTAGTATGGTACAACTTAGAGGAAAGTAAATCTTCAGAAAAGGCCATTCTTATCTTTGTGGCCCATGCTTGCAAAACCAAAAAATTGCCACCACTGTCTTAGTATGGTACAACTTAGAGGAAAGTAAATCTTATGATCCACCTTTTCCATTTAATGGTACATGCATTTATTTTGCCAGGACCGGTTTAAATCCTAATTTAGAGCAGGATTTATTCTTCGCCTATACACCCACCCTACACATCAGGGTCGCATTATCACTGTACCCCATAAATTAGATCTCACAACCCACCACACGGCTGCTTAAGTTCTCTGTTATTAGGATCTAATCAATTGTTGAAGTATGTACATTGATCATGAAGGTGGGGGCTAAATCTACCAAATCATCCCCTAAGTAATTTAACATTCTAAGGTTTCATTTTACCGTTAGGATTTTTAATACATTTCTATTTTTGTTGTGTTACAAATGGACCGGGGGATCCTCATTTATATCTATAATCCCACACACTGACTTTACATATGGGAAACAATGATGGGCATTTAAATCACCAGCCCATGTCAAACATAATGGTTTGGAATGATCAGTGCACATATTCTGAATGGACATGTCCAGGGCTTCAACCACTTGGGATCTCCGACTGTCAAAACAATTATTATAGAAATTCATTATTAACAAATCCCATTATTCAAAAATATCACCCACCAAGAAACAAAAAAGGATGAGTCATTGGAAAACCTAACCACCTTCCAAGTGAAGGTATTAATAATGTAGGTGACCGAACCTCCCTTGGATCTGCCTGCATTTGATGCTTGAGCCGGGGTGTGATAAGCCATGAACCCATCAATATAGTTTTCCACTAATTCACAGGTTTCCTGGAGGCAGAAGATGTGATGGCTTGCTATCGACTCCCGCCAATCAGGTAGTTCTATCTTTTTTCTTAAGCCTACAATGTTCCACAAGAGGAACCTAACGAAGTAAGTATTTCTATTAGTGCTATTGAAATTAGCCTTCTTGGAACGAGCTCTGTCTTGGTAGCTTCATGCTACACTGACCCATATTGTGGAGAGACTTCTTGGGAAGACTCCACATGCTGACACCTTTTCACCCTCCATCTGGGAGATGCTAAGTAGGGATGTCACTTTAGCGTAAGAGTAGGGATAGACTTATGCTTTTTATTCATCAACTCTCGATGCAGGGAAATTTGGACTCATGCTTTTTGGTTTTCTGCATTTTGCTTCTTGAACTAATTATAATACTTATGCTACATCATCTAAGTTGGATGCGCAGATTTGGCTTTATGCTAATTCCGATGCATTTTTACACTCTTGTATTGAGGTGTCTCTATGTTCAGTTATTCTTGGCTTTGCTAAATAAAACAACTAACTTTAAGTAAGTTGTCTGTGGTTACTATGTGTTGAAGTATTGATCTATTTATTGGCAGCTTTAAAGACTTTTCTCCCATTTACTCTGTTATGCTGCAAAAATGAACCATCATATTTTGAGTCTAGAACAGGTCTAGAACTTATGGGCGCGGCCCTTTCACCTGTATGTCTGGACTAGCCAAATCATTCAAGGGCATAGCTATCAGTATGGTGAAAAATGTAAAATTTGATTTAAAATGCAGTGTACATACTAACATAATAAGCTGTGCATCAAAGAAACTGAAACGGACCATAACTGAAATCCTTTCAAACGTCTTTTCCCAGTATACTTGAGTTACTGAAACAATTGCAAATATGAATGCAGTTGACGGAGGGCTTTTGATGCAGAGGCCAGCTAGTAAATATGTCTGGTAGCCATTTGCCAATTTTAAATGGTGTAATATAAAAACGGACTAGGTTATAGTTAATAGTGATGTGTTAAACAATTCAGCATATTATATGTGTTTATGTATGTATGTATTGGTATTTGTTGAGCACAGATATCACCCCAAGGTCTCATAGTGCTAGCCTGTACTCAGAAACCAAGAGAATGAAGAGAAGGGGAAACCATCTGGGCTGGATGGGCTCAGAATAGCTAGGTTTTGAGGGATTTACGGAATTTCTTATGCGAAGGTGCAGAGGTAGGGTGTTCCATATCATAGGGGCAATTGTGGAAAATGATCTGCCGCCGTTCTTAAAGGTGCGGATCTGCGGGACAGTTAGAAGTTGTTTACTGGCAGATTGAAGAGTTCTGGCTGGCTGATGTCTTTTCAGTTTCTTAGCCAGATAGTGGGGCCCTTGTCTGTTAAGGGTTTTATGTACCAGACAGCAGATTTTAAAGTTGATCCGCTTCCTGATTGGAAGCCAGTGGAGGGTCTTCAGGTTGGGAGGCGAGGGCGAGCGGGGGGGAGGTTAAGTACCAGCCTGGTCGCTGTGTTCTGCAGGACTTTGAGCTTTGTTAAGTGTTCTTCGTTTATGGATGCCAGTAAAGCGTTGTCATAGTCTATGCGGCATATTTTTAATCCCTGCACTAGTGGCATGCGAGAAGACAGTTGGACCCATTTATAGATTTTCGGAGGCTACACATTAGTCCATAGCATGTGCGAGCCACATGATTGACGTGGTCAGACATAGAGAGTTTGTAGTCAATTATCACTCCAAGATTGCGTGCTGCCATCTTAGGTGAAGGACATGTACCTAGGGTGGAAGGCCACCAGTCATTGGTCCACAACTTTTGTGCATTTCCGAAGAGTATGATTGCGGTTTTACTAGCGTTGACTTGGAGATGACTGTTTGTCATCCAATCATTAATGTCTACCATGCATTGCTTGAATCTGTATTTAGTATCAGTGGGATCTGGTCCAAGGGTGATTAGCAGTTAAGTGTCGTCCGCATACGACACTGTTTCAAAGCCATGAGCTTTAATAACCTTGGCTAAAGGAGATAAATACAGATTAAGGAGTGTGGAACTTAGGATGGATCCCTGGGGCACACCCTTGTCAATGGGTTGGCTGCTAGAGGTAAAGGCTACTATTTGAACCTTAGATGTACGGTCAGTCAGGTAACTCCTGAGCCAGCTCAATGCGGGGCCCTCGACACCAAGTTCCCATAAGCGCTCCAGTAGAATGCAATAGGAAATGGTGTTGAAAGCCGCCGACAGGCAAGTAGGACCAAGATGGCAGATTGTCTGGCATCAAGAGAAAGCCTGATGTTATCGACTATCTCCAGTAAGGCCATTTCCGTGCTGTGAAAAGCCCAAAACCCATATTGAGAGGGGTCCAACAGGTTTTTGCTTTCTAAGTGTTTAGATAGTTGATTGTTGACCAGTGATTCTAGGACTTTCCCAAAGAGCGGAAGGAGAGAGATAGGTCGGTATTTATTGGGTTGCTTCCGGTCTGCGGTGGACTTCTTTAGGATGAGTGTGACTATGGCCTCTTTCCAGATTGAAGGCACAATAGACAGGGATAATGAAAGATTGAAGAGTTTGGCCAGACTAGGAAGGATGGCTGGTCCAATTTTGGACATAATCTGAGAGGAGACTGGGTCCGTAGGGGAGCCAGATTTAACCCTCATAAGGGTGGATGAGACGTCTTCCTCAGTGACTACGTTAAATTCACTGAGAATGTTTGAATGCGGGAGGTGATTATCGGCGTGTCTCTCTGTTAGAGGTTTACTGGTTGTTTGAGGGAAGAGCCTATTAATGTTGTTGATTTTGTTTACAAAGAAGGATGAAAGGGAGTCAACCCACTCTTGCGAGGCGATCTGAGTTGGCTGACAAGAGGGGGGGTTGGTGAATTCATTCAGGATCTTGTACAGTTCTTTGTGGGAGTTAGAGGCCTGAGTAATTCTGTCACCTAAGTATATCTTTTTAGCTGCCGCAATGTGGTCCATATAGCATCGGTGTATTATTTTGAAGTCCTGTCTATCTACGCCATTTTTTGAGTGTCTCCACTTACGTTCTGCATTTCTAACGGCTAGTTTGTCTATTTTTAGGTCTGAAGTACACCAGGGGGAAAGTTTGTGAGGGGCGATTCTGTAGAGGGTCTGGCAGATTGCTTCCTCAAGGGATTTAGCTGCCTCTTTGGGGAGATACAATTCTGATGGGGATGGAGGGACAAAAGGAGAGGAAAAGGAATCTAAGTTAATTTTATTCCAGGACCTGCTTAACATAGGTTCTTTCATGGGGTCTTACCGGGTCGGAATTCCCTGTATATATGGAATTTTAGTAAGTGGTGTTCGGACCATAGGACAGGAATTGGTCGGTCAACCTTCACCTGGGGAGAGTTGGTGAATAAGAGGTCTAAGGTGTGACCTGCTATGTGGGTGGGACCAGTCACCAATTAATTGAGACCTAAAGTGTTTAATCTGGAAATAAGATTGTTTGAATGCGGGTCAGATAGGAGTTCTGCATGGTATTTAAAATCCCCCAATAGGAGAAAGTTATCGGCGGCCAAGACATGTGGTGCGATCGCCTCTGTAAGATAGATGGAAAATGGGCTTTATTGCCTGGGGGCCGATAGACCCCCAAGACCCCTTGGTTGAACTATTTATTTTAAAAATGCTGATTTCACCCCAATCTGTTTGAAGGGTGTTGATAGTGTGTAGTTTGGTATTGGCTCTAAAAGCTATGGCTATGCCTCCACCCCTTCTATAATTTCTGTCCAATCTGGTCAGCTGATAGTCGTGGAGAAGGGCTATAGAGATATCGGGTTGAGAAGACTCATGGAGCCATGTCTTGGTGATAAAAAAGAGGTCTGGTTTCTCGGAGTCTAGTAGAGACCAGATTTCGAAGGCGTGTTTTGGGAGAGAGCGAGCATTGCAGTATATACCAGTTAGGTTGTTGTGGTTAGATGTTAAGGCATTATTTGAGGAATTACTAAGGCTTACTGTTGAGAAGGGCTAGCCACTGTATGAAGAGTTTTTATGAGTCGTGGGATTCTCAGTCAGTTGAGAAGGGGTAATGCCTACCACAGGGGGGAGATGTTTTGTTGAGCAAGTGGAGCTCTTGACTGGTGTACTGTAAAATAGCCATGAAGGGGCTGTGTCTTTGCAGGTGGTTTGTCCGGGAAAAGGGTGATCAGGGGGGAAATGGGCAGAGTGGCCGGTGGATGGTCACATTTGGGGCAAGTCTAATTACTATTTATGTGAAAGTGTGCAAAGGAAGTAAAGAGCTGTTGAAATATTCATAGCACAAAAGTAAAAGAATATGCTTTGTTTGCAGTTGAGGAGCGAAGCTGCGTGTGCTTGTGAGAGAGAAGGGTGTCTGTGAGAGAGAAAGTGTGTCTGTGAGAGAGTAGGTGTGGTGAAAGGGGGTGTGACCAAAGGAAGTACACGTAGAAAGACTGAGTGATGAGTTAGAGATGCAGTGGAAGCAGATGAGGCGTGTTGTATACAGATGGAAGATTTCAGAAAACTGTGGGGGTGGGGGAAGACATTAGTGATTAATGGAGTGTGAGAATGCAGAGGGAAGAGTGTCATAGCTACAATTCGTGCAGCAGGGCCAGTGGCACCAGTGCCCAGTACCACGAGGAGCCCATTGAACTGTGTAAATTGTTGTACTTCACTACCCCAACTGCAGTCACAGGGGCCATTGTCCGTGCTTGCAGAATGGCCCCATGGCATCCTTGCTATGCTGCTAATGAGATATGGGTGTGAGGTTTAATACTAGGAGTGATTGAGACCCTCTGAAGACAGCTACCCCTTCCACAGACCTTAGTATTATTTAATATGTACACATCTGTGAATTCCCACTGTTGTCCTCCATTGGTCCTATTTCCACCAGCAAAACACGCAATACCTAATCTGCCACTTTTTTTCGTAATTTGCCCCATCCCATGCCACACCCCTTTTCCCCATACCATTTATCCCTTCCCTTCCCCTCTACTTGCGCCTCTGCTGCCCATTTCTCGCTGTGGCGCATCGGGCGTGAGAGAGGGAGCCTGTAGTGGAACGCAAATTATTTTAAAAGCTGCAGAGTCCAATTCTTAGGGTGGATAGGTCTATCAGTGTAGAACGTGACCTAGGTTGGATATGGGGTGAGTCATGTTATTACATTGGTTGATATAGTTTACCCAGATACACAAACCTTGCAGGTTGGCGTTTTGCCGTAAGCTCGCTAAAAGCACGAGCTCTGAAATGCCTCGTAGAAGCTGCAGCTCCCTCCCACCAACTCACATTGCCGAAGCTATAGATAAATGAGTCATTGTGAGGGACACTCATTCCTGCCTCTTTCTTCTGCCGGCATGGCTCCTGGTGACCCTCGAAAGCACCTCACATCAGCCCCTTGGTAATCCATCGGTATATTGATTTTCGTAGCGCACTCCTCCGGCTGTCCGGCTGCAAGCTGAAGGGGACGCCGTGAGCGTGCACATAGGCTGTCCGGCTGAAAGCTGAAGGGGCGACGCCGTGAGCGTGCACATAGGCTGTCCGGCCGCAAGCTGAAGGGGACGCCGTGAGTATGCACAACGGCTGTCCCCCTTCGGCAACCAAACCGACGACAATAGGTCTCGCCAAGGCATGCAGCGCATGTGCTGCGTCGCTAGACGAGACCTAAAAACCCAGTACATAGGATATTGACTGTGCCATATCTGTAAAACGTTTAACCCCTTCCATGCGGGGCGGATTCCCCCGCTGTGCTGACCGTTACCTGCGCGGGCGTGGTCATGACGGAACGGTTCCGTCATGAGCACAGCTCAACCAACGCTCATGACGGAACCGTTCCGTCATGAGCGTCGAAGGGGTTAAATAAGCCCTTTGAGTACAGTTGATGTAGCAACTGAAGCTCAGAAGTAGCCGATGATGAGTTATGCTGTACTTTAAAGGTCTCTGTGAGTAGGTGATTTCTCCATGATAACCATGTAGCCGCTGGGATTTTACGTCTTCATAAATCTTGCCATACTGTCATGGATGTCTGTATAATCTTACACTTCACATGTTTATGATGTCTCTCAGAGTTGGCAAAATTTAACAAATAGAATAGAGCAGTTGTAGAAAAAGAAATATTGACACGAAAATGTTTTTGAGGTATCATATTTATTTGGATGTATTTTTTTTTGCTAGCGCCCCCAGTAGTATATAAGTATATGGGTGTAAATGGCAATTGAAGAAAGTATAAGACTCTTTTAGGCCTTTTGTGTACCTAAATAAATGCAGAGTGTAGCTTCTATCTTTGTAAATAAAGGGTTTGGGGAGATCTATTGGCAATGAGCGAAAAGAAGAGAGACTTTTGGTAGCAATGTCATTTTAATGAGATTGAAACGTCCTATTAATTTCAAGGGAATATGTTCCCGTTTGTTGAGCTGCCTTGTTAGTTCTTTTAAAAGGAGGTAATAATTCATAGGTCTAATGGTATCCTATGTGAATGTTAGACACACCCCTAAATTTTTATTTGGTGATTAAATCTTGGGTGTGTTGCATCTGCTCTGTGGAGCGTGTGATAGGCAGTATCTGTGTTTTTTTCCTGATTGAGTTTGTATCCTGACAGCTCTCAGAAAGTTTCAGCAAGTGATACTATTGAAGGGAGTGTGGTATTAGTTTGGTGCAACCTCTGAGACATCATCAACATTAGCCAGAACTTTGATCACTTGTGCCTCAAAATTAATAGGATTTATATATTACAAGAGCTGATTAGTTTGCATCAGTGAGGCTCCAAGCACAGTGCTAATAGGGCTGGAGAGGTTGGGCATCTTTGTCTAGTCCCTCTGGATATTGTAAATGGTGCAGATGTTCCCCACTAACTGTTATAAATGTCTGTATTTTGCAATATGACTGTTAGATTCATATAATAAAGGGGGCAAAATTATATGGGCGCAATTCACAAGGGTAAACTTAGACGTTTGGTCTAAACTTAGGTTTACATCTTTGGGAATTCCCAAAGGGCATTTACAAGTACTAGCATTCGGGGCGGAGATCCTGCCCAAGTGCGGACATCAAGATAGTACTCGTAAATGCACTTTGTGAATTCCCAAAGTCGTAAACTTAGACGTTTGGTCTAAGTTCAGACCAAACGTCTAAGTTTATCTTTGCAAATCAGGCCCTATCTTTTTTGCATTAGCCATAGAAAAGGCCATTCAGCTCAGTTGAAGGCCTTTTCAGCATCCAGGGCAAAAAAGAAAAGGTCTTATTAGTGTTCTGTACCCAGTCTATCAGTGATACTGACGTATTTGTGTGCCTATTGATATGTATACATAGGATACATTAATTTTGCTATCTAGTAACTAGCTGTTTGATAAATGTGTTTATGCTCTTATCTTTTATGCATTTAAATATCTTATAATCAGTACATAGCAATGATATGGGATGGTCGGTTCCGGGTTACAGAAGGGGTTTGTGCTTTTTAGAAATATAATGATTTGTGCAAGATTCCAAATCTCAGGTCGTGGACTTCCCATACAGATCATTTGGATTACTTGGAGAATACATGGCGCTCCATAACCTGCCAATATTCTGTATATCTCAATAGGTATAGCATCAATACGTGTTGCCCTTCCTAGTGAGACTGAATTTATTACATACTGAAGTTCTTCCAATTTAATCAGTGCTAGCAGGGACTCAATTGGAACATTTTACTAGGACACTTGTATACTTGCCAATGTGTGAATTATATAAGTTAGTATAGTATTTTGAGAAGGTTGATAGTATCACAGGAAGAGTTGAATGTACTTTACCTTCCTCATCTTCAATTTCTCACAATATTGTTTTGCTACGTTGTTGAGGGACTGATTAGCTAAAAAGGATGCCTTATCACTCTTCTCATACTGGTAACACCCTGTTATCATGAGTTAACTAACATTTGTGGTATAGAAATCTGTTATTTCTGATCAAGAATTAATCAGTTTGGCCCATATTGTGCTCGTGTCAGATGTTGGCCTTATATACTCTAAGCATGTCACTATCCCAGAACGGCTAGTTGGACTCAGAGTTCCACCATCTTGGTATTCTTTGTTTTGTAAAATAGTTTATTGATTTTCTGTCATCAAAACAATACAATAACAATACACTTGCACATGTCCCAAACCTCTGGGTGTTCTTTAACCTATGTTGTCTTGCAGTATATTATATAACAAAACCTCAAATGGCGGCTTTCAGAGCATCCTATACTATATATGTGTTGTTTGAATATTCTCTGCTAGGAATGTCTTAACTTGAGGCATAAACCCTGATTTAAAGGCCTCATCCTTTAAAAGCACCTGGTTAGGGGACCAGTACCCTCGACTTTACTTCTAGCACCACTTGTACATGATCTAATACCCATGTTGGATTGTATTTACCCTCTGAACTAGCTAACATGATGCAACTAATTAAGATATAATCAATTCTAGAGTATGGTTTATGTTCGGTTGAATTATAGAAATATACTTTTGTCTTAGTGATATTTACATATCCAGCGGCATCAATATTGAGTATATCTGTCATTGATACAATTGTGTTTCTGACATGCAAATATGCAATTTGGCATTCGTAGTATCCGGTTGAGGGAATGTATACTGTTAACATCTCAGGCAATAAAGAACTAGCCAGATATTACTATCAGATTTTCTTGTACCTGTAAAAAAGGTAGTGGTACATTATCATTGGGGTCATATATAGATGCACCAATAGGGATCAGAAACATGCAGTATAACCTTTGAAAGTGGTCAAATAAGAGAATAGCAGCTCTCTCTAGTTTGGCCCTTTGGTGGGTGATATCGTATGATTTGGCTCCTAATCGTGGATATATATTGCGGTCTATATAGGCAACCTTGGTTTCTCGGAGACACACAAGTTAATCTCTTCCTTAATTTTATGTTGCTTGACACGTGAAGTAAGACCCTTGACAATAAATTACATAATCCTTAAAGGTTTAATCATATGATTCTAGCATGTTGTGAAATATTGAACAGATTATATTTTTAGGAAAAAAACATATTTCTGCCCTATTTTTCCCCACTTATTCAACCCTTTAGCCCTCTCTCTCCTTCGCTACTGATACCCCCCCAACACTGTGCATGATAAGGCCCGGCCCATGCCCATGCCCATGCTGGAGTTGGTCTTGTGCACTTCCTCTTTGTTTGGTTGGGAATGTTGCTTGGCATTCCTGAAGATGTGCTGTGGCTTCTGAAAAAGGTTCATATGTTAATAGCATCAATATATATATGTCTGGGATCAGTTGCAATATTGTTACATTTTTTCTTTTGAGATTTTGACCTGAATTTATGAAGTTCATCTGGGTCTTGAAACACTTGCAGCTCCCCAACCATGGACATTTCAAGCTTGGTAGACCTACAAGTGATGAGGATATTCACATTTTTTTAGCTCATACTGGTAATTTCTCATCTCTCTTAGTTGTTTTGCTATATGATGAGAGTAATTGGGAAAAATAGACAAAGAGTATCTTGTTGAAGTCTGTATTTTCTTCTTGAACCTGCCTTTAATCAGTATTTTTTCCGTTAATCAGGAAGTCCTGAAAGTAGAAGATTAATGTTCTTGGTAGAGTCGGGCCCTTGTAATTGCACGCGTTTGTTTGGATTCTGTGATTGCTTACGGAAAGTTAGTGCAGGGCTTCTCCTGAGTTTGGTCTGTGTTGGTACTACTACTTCTTGCATGGCCTTGCATTGGGTAGCTTGTGGGTTCTCATTAATCTTTGTATTCTCCTGGTTATTAATTGTGTTCATTTGATCTTCTCTGCTAATAGTTGCAGAATTCTGTGTCTTTGCTGGGGCATTGAGGAGTCAATTCCATTGGAGCTTTCACTTACATGTTCTGTCTCTTTAAATGTATGTGTCTGGGGGTTACAGAGAGTGTCCTTCCTTTGGTTAGCAGAAGCATTGTGAGCTACTGTATCTAGGATACATTTGTGAAATGTGGGAGATTCCCAATCATTGTGTTTGCCATACTTCAGATTCTCCAAATTCTCCATCCCAAGCAAAGAAATACTTTTTGGTATAGTGATTCCACCAGTAGATGCCTGCGTAGTATTTATTTGATTTCTTAACTTATAATGGTTTAGTTGACAGGAGGCTTGATGGTGGTTAGTTGACTACTTGGCATGTCTCCCTCTCCTGGAAGCTTTTCCTTATTACTCGCCTGTAGTAGCTCTACTATTTCAAAGATTTGTGTTGATTTGTATTGTTTCTTGTTAAGCCTTCAGGATTAATACTGGATTTAGTATTCAGGCCTCTGCCTCTTCCTCATATTTTGACAGTCATTATTTTGAATCAAGTGGCCTCTATAATAGGGCAGACCATGACAGCTGCTATGCAAGTTTTGTCATCGTTCTTAACATTCTTCTTCTGTTATATTAAACACAGCATTGGTTACTTCACTACTTTTTGTTTTGTTGGTTGTCGCTTAAAGGCCCATATTTCTAGGGTAGCTCATTTAGGTAAATCATAGAAAACTAATGAGTATTGCCAGTCACACAATGGGGAAAAAGGTGGTTATCCCCCCCCCTGTTATTTTACCAATTCAGTGAATTCTGGAAGCAAATATGTCTAGAAAGCCCTTATATCCTCACTCAGAAAAAATAGCACTCTAAAGGCAACAACCTTATATTTCTTCTGAGTGAGTTGTGTACAAAGCAGGATCCACATAACGAGTAAAGGATAAAGGGAACAATAGAGGCAGAAATCTCACTTTGTATATTATTGCTTGCTTCCTCGATGAAATAGATACCACAAAGCGATCACGTCCCCGTATGTCCAAGCTTTATTGATTGAGGTGAGATTCAGCACAGACCTCAACGTAGCCAGCAGGAATTCGCAGCGTGACCGATCCTCTTCCCCGCGAGTTACAGTCAGCACTGTGTTTGGTCCATACACCACCTCCACCCGCTGCGCACTGAGATCCTCTGTAATTGGGCTGGCCCAGCTCCCACTTCCAAGCCAGGCAAAAGGCAAGAGACAAAAGTAAGGAGGCGAAAACAAAGGCCACTAAATGGAGCGCTGACAGCGATGAGCTGGAGAATAGTCCAGCGGGTGTGTTCCTTCGGCATTCTTCAGCATGTGGTGCTAAGGCTCGCCTCCATAGGCCAGTGTCTCTGCTTTTCTCTCTACTCCTTGCCCGGTCAGATGGAAGATAAAAGGCACACAAAATTCGTTAGTTATTCTGCATGTAATAATCCCTTCTCCCAAATCAACCTGAAGTCACTCACTAGGAGCTCAAGCTCTCATGGCCATCTTCTTTATGTACAGCCTCATGGCGTACTGATGCTTTACATTTGATGTATTATCTTCAAGAAGTGAAAAATATTATTTTCTCAGAGAGTAAAAGACAAAGGCCAAATCCAGCCTAATAAAGAGCTTTTTGACTTTGACTATTTTCTCGGTGGGTTCCATTCACACTGCAATGTTGTTATCTTCATCATATGTATTAGTGGTGAACCATTTTCTACATAAAATGCTTAAAAACTTTGATGTTGATTACTTTGTATTGGATAGTTTCATTTTCCTGCAACTTAATTATTAAAAAATTAGTACTCTATTGTATACTTGGCTAATGATTACAATTACTACACTTCGTAATCCTTTTCCTATGCTGATGACCGAATGGTAACCCTTCTATGTCAATGACTGAACTGTAGGTGGCTTTCGATGTCGGTGGCATGTAGCAGATTTCAGTTTAGAAAATCTGGTCACCCTACCTTCAGGAGAGAGGATTCAGGGGGATGTTCAGATGGGCTGAACATAGAAATGTGGAGAGCAGTAAAAGTGCTTAATAAGGGGATTATGAAGGTGATTTTCCACATAAACTATTGTGTGACTGAACAATTTGAAAAATCACTAGAAAAACATCCCACGATGAACATTTTCATACCGCTGCACAGTGTCTTCACGATCATCCCACCCATTGAGGATCAATCAAAAATGCTATAAGCCTGCAGTAGCTGTTGGCCCCAGTTGATGCGTACAACTTTTACAACTGCTTCCCAACTTGTGTTTTTCGCTGGCAAGTGCACCACACATATATGTATGTGGCATCAGTCAGAAATCTGCTCAACAAGGGAAGCGGGGATCAACATTCAAAGCTTGGTGGATAGAACTGTCTTTTATGGTGGCTTATATTGAACACAGGTGCTGTTAGGCGGTAGCTTGTGCCCCATGCCTTAAAAGCAGGATCTAGGAAAAACACTACTCATGTCATGAGATGGTGATACAATGGTGCATATGACTCCTGGCTTTCCTCAGCCTTACCGGCACTAATGGGTCTTTGAAAAACAGTCTCAACATCCTGTACTCACAGTGGTTCCTGCCGAGCACCGGTTTCATATGTGCCAATGTGGAGGCATTTATTCCAAACCTATATTTTTGTGCAATAATGAATATAAATATTTTTATGTTGGATTCAATAAGGAAATGATAATTTAACAGGATTACAGTTGAAAAGAGTTAATATGATGTATAAAAGTGTGTTTTTAATATGATTTAGTTATGCCACATTTATGTGAAAATGCCATCCTGTGAGCACCCCCTCCCATCCTGTCCTCCTGTACATCTTCTCTCCTCACAAGTTCTGCAGAGCAAGGACAGCTGATGTAATAGTTGATTCCTACGGCGATGAATGCAAAACTTTCTATTAATTTTCTAGTGTTCCAGACTTTGAAGGTCTTTCTGCTGTTGTTCGGCTGCCTAGATAGGTCTTATTCATTTGTTTTAAATGATATTGTTGAAAATGTTCATATTTTGTTTGAACATCTCCATATGGTAGTAGAATGGAAAATGCTTTCTTAAAGTGGGATGGAGCTTATGTGTTAAGGTAATGATGTTCAGACTTTGTAATTTGCTAAAGAGTTGTTACTTACGATCATACAATGATGAGATGGTTGTTTTACAAATTTGTTATGTAAGAATTGTCTATATGAAGCCATAGATTTGGTGAGCCAGAGATTTTTTTTCAAGAATCTTTTTATTTCATTTTCAAACAACAGAGTTAGATCAGCAAGTACATCGCATAACAATTGTGTGTCACCTCTGGGGTGAGACCCCCTACAAGTGAGACTTGTAGAGCCAGAGATTTGTAAGCTTTCCTTGATGCTAATAGGGATTCTGTCAGGCCCTTTTCTGATTTTGCTCCTCACTTTGGACTTAGAATGAGCGCTGATATTTTAGTATTCTGGATAACTCTGAATTTGAGCCCTTATGGCATTTTTTCTGTAACGCTTTGAGATTTTTTGTAATAAAATATTTGAACTTTTTGCTGATCTAGAACTCAATTATTGAGTGGTTGCAGTTATTTAATTTACTACTCCTCTAAGTTTATATTTTTTGCGCAATTATTTCCAGTGGGAGAATCGTATGAGGCAAGATTTCGGGGTTTTCTAAATTTTGCGGTGTCTTGACTATTGGGGTATAGTTTTGCTTACACAAGTGTATGTTTACCCTTCTGAATCAGGCCTGGATTGGTTAGTCAGGGATAGATTTGTTTTCATACACATTGTAAAAGATGTAGAAAGCCATTTTGTCGTAAAGCATGTGATTACAAAATGCACAAGATTTGTAGCAGCAAAATAACTTTTTATGAGTACTGAACCTCTTTTGTGAGTTAGAAAATAATTTTTCACTCACAAAATATGTTTACCAAACTATTCTGAATCATATTTAGGAATGGGGTCAAAGGGCGTGAAAGGCTCAAACTCTCCTAATTGCAACAATGAATGTTGTTCTTAGGGGGGGCAGTGCCTGGTTTCCCCATAGTCTTCCTAAAAACCAGCATCAGTTCCTTTAAGTAACAAAGTTTTCTTTATAAAAACGTTTCCTCGTTTAGGAATGCAAACTCAGGCATGGTGTTCTGCTGTTCCTTGCACACCACCATACCTGTGTTTGTAGCCAATCACTAACAACCAAAGCAGCAGTGGATGTCTTGTTTCAGCAAACAATTGAGATAATTCAAATATTGCAGAAATATAGAGGGGCTGTCAATAATTACATCTACAGCAGAAGGAAACCAACAGCCTCAAGATAAATCACATAAGGTCACAAATAGCTACCTACTTAATTAGGGGGGTTTGTTCCATGACTCCCCTGTAATAGAGCATTTTCCAATGTGCAATATTATTACCTAGATTGCATCAAACAATAAATAGGCTGATCGCACAAATATGGTGCACAATTTGCAACTACTTTTTGTGACTGGTCTTCTCCTGATTATCATCAGAAGATTTGGAAGTTGGACTGTTTGTGAAGATGTACTGTTCACCCCAAGTGGGCCATATCAGACTGTGTATGACTAATTGGAAAATTCAGTATGGCGGCTGTAGTCTATATGATATAAGACCTAAGTGACTAGATTTCCCACTTGTCGTATTGGGTTAATGAAGAAATTGAAGAGTTTTAGATACTGAAGAAGGAAGTCAAAACTACCTGCATTCCACCAAAATGTGTGTTGACCAATTTTTCAAGCAAACCCAGTTCTGGACGCATCAGTAGAAGGCTAAAGAAGAATGGTAGCTTTTGTTGTTTGTTAAAGATTTTTGTTGTGGGAATTTGAAGGACTTGTGTATACCGAGTTCATGGAAGTGGTGTATGAATGAGTGATAGTGATTGGTGAGAGGAGTGATCTAATATCATATTTGTCAGTAGGAGCACTCTAAAAAGTGAAAAGAGTGGTAAGACTTAGCTGAGATACGCCGCTGGTCACCTAAAGCGGCTCAGCTATAATAGAAAATAAAAACAGACTGTTATTATTGCAGAAAAATGACTATAAAGCCAAAGAAATAGGAGAGGGAGAAGCTAAAAGAGGGCAGCAGAAAGAAAAGACGAGCAAGGAGGAGGAGAGACCAAAGACGGAAGACGCAAGACTGAGAGGAGGAGAACGGCAAACGATATTGCCTGTACACTGAACATGGGTAGAAAGCTGGCTGAAAACCGGTCCTTGTTGCAGAAGAGCAAAAACCCTTCCACAAAGGCAATTGGAGCTCCTCTACTGTGGAGTGGACGAGTGTAAAGACTGAAGAGAAAGGCAGTTCCCCGCTGGGCTGTGGCAGCTCTTCCGCAATGGCAGAGGAGCGTCGCCCCCCTGCCTGGCACAGAGCCAGCAAAGGAAAAATCAAACAATGCTCTAGCATCGTTTTATTTTTTGTTTGCCGGCTTGTGCATAGAGGGGCTGGGCATGGAAGGGGGATGCAGAGTGCTTGTGCACTCCCTAGTCCCTAAGTGCTCATGTGTGTTTGGCCGGCCATCTCAGGCAAACCAAAGCACACATGTGCACTTAGGTTTCTCCAGCCCGGGTGGAGAAACCCCCACAGACTCCCTGGTCTTAGCAGGGCGTCTTTTCTACCCGCTCAGACCAACCCCGCGCTGCTCTGCAGCACAGGGATTGGCTTGCAGTGTGTCCCAGGGGCTGCTGGGACCCAGGAAACGGCCAGCAGGAGCAACGTGATGCAATAGGCGGCTGGCGGTGTCCGGTATGTTTTTTTAATTAATATTAATCGCTCCCCTCCCCCCGTGCTCGCTTCCCCCCACAGTCCTCCCACCCACCCCACCACCGTTTGCTACTGGCGGCCGCCACTGCCTCTGAGACGACGGATGCCGACTACCAAGTACCCCGCCTGTCTGGTCTACTATCCCTCCACACTCCAGGAGGAGCATGACTTATCTAGGTGCATGCCAGGGTCTGGGGTTCACAAACAAAGGGGAGGAAAGTAAACGGTCCGGGAGGGCAAGATTGAGGGAAGTTTAGGCAACGCTTGAACTTTAGGCAATACTTGAACTGTAGGCAACGCTTGACCAAAATTGTTATGAATGGATTGAGTTTTTGTTTGTCCTGATTCAAAGAGGAACCTTCACGCAAAGGGTTACCAAAAACAAATACTTACATTAATTTATCCCCGAGGATGGTATAATTATCTTTCAAGTTTGTTTTCTTCTGTCCAACTTTATTTTCTCTAACAAGTAAGCCGCACAAAAAGGATTGGAATCAGTTTAGAAAAGGATCAAGGGAGTCAAATAGGTAGAGAGTGAATAGAATAGCAGAAAGATAAAAAGGAAAAAGCAAGTAAGAAAAGGACAGACACAGGGAGATAAAGATAAAATAATAGGAACATATAAACAGAGAAACCCTACATTGAAACTTACTTTTGGTTTCTTCTTTTAAGGGCACCGGAGGAGGTCCGGACGCAAATACCTGAAGGGAGAAAAGAGAAGCAAGAAGTGTGTTAAAAGAGTTCATGATAAAAGGGAGTGTTTACATCAATTGGATCATTCTCAAAAAATAATTCTCAATCTATTTCGTTTATATTACTAGCCGATAATTCTAAATTAATAAAAAGGTAAGCACTGTCTCTAAATCCGGACATTGAGCTCATTGTCATAATTGCACGGCAAGCGACAATACAGTTGTGCTCTCTATTGTCGTGACTTTTCATTTATTGTAGTAATGTCTGTGCATCAATGTATGAGTTGTAAGCATTATATCAGTGCTTAATTTGTAAATGAAAAGGTGCTGGTGCCCAAAACTCTCCTCTAAAACATGTGGCTGCTGGAATTAAGTGTGCGAGCACAGAATACTGAGACAGCCTAACCCTGAAGCCATCTCGGACCTATTTAATCCATCTGCATCCACTCCCTGCCCCTTCAGCTCACTCTTGCAGCTTTCTGCTTTATCCCCTTGGGACCCTTTTCCGTCTTTTTCTTCCTCCGTTTTTCCCATATGTGTCTTTTGCTCGCAGTAAATGCCTGATTCTGAAAAATAAGTGCCGTCCCCCAAAAATAAGTGCCGGTGGACCCCACAGACAACCACCAGCTCAAATTAAGCACTACATTCCATTTATGAGAAAGTTTGTGTAAAAATGAAACCAAGAAAAATTGTTCCAAAAAAATCATGAAATATGAAGTGAAAATGTAAACGAATTTTTTGGGGGTCATTCCGCATGGGATTAAGTCCATTGATGAATGTGGATAGATTAAGTGAGAAGTGTTATTATTGATTGTTGTTGTTGTTGTTCTTTTCCCTTTCCCAAACCTTAAATTACATATCTGGGAATATTACCTTTTGTTGGTAAGTGTGTACCTGGGAAAGTGACATTACATCTCGAACCAGTGTTTACAAAGTTGCTTGTTCAGGAGCGGTCTGTGTGCTGGGTGAACCAGGTATAAACACATGACTGGGCACTGAAAGAAGGCTGCAAGCAGAGTTTGCCATTTTAAATTCGAGGCCTAGACTAACCACTGTTAGAATTAATACAACCAACTCAACATACATGTCATTTATTATCGTGTTAATACCATTATACACTTGTTAAATCCTTTATCACATCTATCTATCCATCCATCTTTGTATTGTCTGTGTGTCTGTCTGTCATCTGTCCCTCCGCTTTTGTCTTCAGGGGATTCTTTGCCTCTGTGTGGATGTATACATACATTAATGTATTCACCTAAGTGCATAACTGTGAAAGCAACCGTATTACATTTGCAGCTATTTCTCTAACCTTTCCACTGTTCCTCTCCTGCTCTTTCGTTGTGTCACACACAGACACACACTGACAAGCGTGTGCCCGCATACACACACACACGCCTTGGGGTGAATACGAAGAGCAGTAGCGCGCGACTTTGGCCCTGGCATGTTTGGTGAGCTGCCCTTTAGCTCGCGCCTCCTTGCTGCACGTAGATGCATCATCCACTGAGTGGTTTCTGCTCGGAGGGTGATCCTAATTAAATTGCAAAATGTCAAACATTAGTAAGAAGGAGGCTGTCCCTGTGGGGAGCTCGGATGAATCAAGTTTATTAGTCACTGAGCAGCAGGCCGGTGGCCATTTGCTTAGATTAGAGAATAAGAACTTCTGTATGTCGATTAATCTAAATCAGCGCCCCCCGCGCTGCGGCCTAACCTACTTATGGGGAGCCTGTCCCTTTAAATCAGCCATGCTGGCCCTGCCTCGAGAACACAGAACACCAGGGGGTATCTGAGAAGAGAGCAAACAGGAGCCATCACCCTCTCCTGACGGTAATCGTTCTGAAAAGCCTCCCTATAAACTCGAACCAAAGAATGCAGCAGGTATGTGTTAGAATTTCTTCCAAGTAAAAGGAGGAAGGATTCATATTTTAGAGGAAGGTGTCTTTATGTTGTTCAACCTTTGGAAACGAGGTCGGTGTCCTCCTAACAGACAAGTAGCTGTTTCAAGCCACTCCCCGAGGGCTGGTCATGACGCTTGCTAATAAAAGGGACAGGACGCACGTGCCCTGGGCCAAGTCAGTACCATTACTCACTGTGTCGGTGTCGTACTTTACCCCACATGAGGGCCTAGGGCCCAGATCTCCATATTGGCAACGAGGATTCTGACCCCATATGCCATGCTGCCTAGCAGACCCCGCTGTGTGTGAGGAGAAGATATACATCGGCACTGCTGCTTTCGTCTGCCTGGGGAAGAGGTCACATCACCCACTACGAGGGTGAACCTTTCACTTACCTGAGGCAGTAAATGAGCCCGTTTGCCTTCAGCACCTTGTTGTAACTGCTGCCGTCCACCTGCTGTGACGCTGTGTGGGTTGGCAGGCAGTGCAAAGAAGTAAGAGCAGTGCTATTGGAACGACGCTGATAACAGACGTGCCCTGGCCCATCGAGGTATGACAGGGCCCACAACATGCCATGCCCCCTAATCGATGAGGCCCCCGTAAGCTGCCCCCGCCTCCCATCATCTGTCCCGGCATGAGGAGAGGGTGTTGTGTAGTTCCTAGGAATCCACCAGGACCTGTGCATTTTCCGGTAACCCTCACAGGATATTAAATCACAATCCTATGCACACGCATCAATCTACATTTTAATCATATGGCAGTAATCGCACAAAACAAAACGATGAGTAAATTTGGCTTTTTTTTCTTTCTTTGTCTTTTAATTCTTTAGGCCCAGCCAACACGTGTTTTGTCGTTAGGCAGCATCGCCGTGACTTCTTAAGGTCAGGCTTGTCGAGATTTTGTTTCTTATCTCCTCTCCGCCGGTTCTACTTCCAACCCGGCTGGTCAAAATATCAGTTAGTCCGTGTGTGTTGGCCTGTTGCTTCCATTAGGGCTATATTGTTTGCAGCAAGTACGCTTCTCTTATTTCATTATTCCCGTGACCGTGTGGATATCTACAACAAAATGCAAAGTGCAGATATCCACATGGTCGCGGGAAGAATTAAATAAAAGGAGCATACTCGCTGCAAGGAATATAGCCCTATTGGAAGCAACAGGCCGAGACAGAATCCTAACAATGAGGACCTAATAAAGAAATAATAATTCAATTTAATCTTTTGACATTAATAAGGACAGACTCTGATTAATTATCAATATGCGTTTATCTAAATTTATGTGAATGCTCATCAAGTACAATACAGCTCGATTCATAGAACACCATACAAGAGAAATAACAAAATAGTAATTCATAAAACGCATTTCAAATATTCGTGTCATGAGAGAGTGGATAGGTGAAGAGACAAAAGAATAAAGACATTTGCAAATAAGATCAACGCACATTCAGAATATCATACGAACCTAGTAGCAGAAAATGCTAGAATTCTGAAAAGCTACTCTCCGGCCGAGAGAGTGAGCTGAGGCACCCTCAATAGATAATGAGGAGCAAAGTTAAGAGTCAGGATCAGCAGAACAACAGCCAGCCAATTATGCTAGGAAAACAGCAACACAGCTCCCTCCTCTTGCAAAGTAAATCACGCAAAAACCTCTCTCTTCCCTACAAATATTTCAGTACTAATAGGTATACCCTAATTCACTAAAGATCCAACCCCCCATGTATCATCACGCGAAAAATCCTCAAACTTCATTGGATTAGACCAGGGGGTGTGTGGTCACTCCACTTTTGATGAGTCTAACTTTTCTACAGTTTCTTTGCTTTTAGAAAACTTCTGTGATCGACCTTCAGCAGAGGAAAGTCCAATAATCTCTTCCGCGGCTTGTACATTTCTACAGCACAAGTGTCCACATACTCCGCTCGGCATGGAAATTCCATTCATAATGTTCATTACTTCCTCCAGACAGCCTTGGCCATCATCAGGAACTCACAAAGAACAAAAAACATTTCTTTGCGGCCTACGTTTTAATAAACAAATGAAACCTAAAAAGAAGCTTGAGGAGTTCTCCGCAAAACAGTAAAATGTGCCCTGAGGAAAACTAACACATTTGATTATCGTTGTCACTTTACAAAACTCCACTATTAATGTTTCTGTGCATCACATTATATATATTTTCAAACAGTTAGTGAAAAGGAAAATATCATGTCTCTTTTAAGGTTATGAATTCTATTATTATTTTCTTTGGTTGTTATTTCTGCATTATTCATTTACATTTGCGGCCTACTACAAAAGTACTGGAAATACTAGTTTCTTTCCAGCACGCACTTGCGCAGTTTTCATCCTCCCCTTTTTTAGTTTAGCAGTGTTCATTTTCACACCATTTTGTTAATAATCCACACAATGAGGAGTTCAATCTGAGCAGGTTTTATTTTGCAAAACCCTGCTCCATCAGTAGTCTTTGGCGACCACTAAACATGACAACCCTGATTCCTCAGGGATCGTGGAAAACAGTACAGTATGTTTCGCTCAGACACTCGTGCTTGCTTTCTCTCAGAAAATACACAGGATGGTGATTGGGACCTTTCACTAAAAATGTATTGGTCTGGCGACAGCCTTGTGTAAAAAATATGTGCTGCGAAAATCAGGAGACCGAAGCTTACGAAAGAGATTGACAGTACCAATATAGTAAATAATAGATACATTTCTACCATAGTGCTAATAAGATGAACATAAGCAGTTCAGATAAAAACAGTAGCACCTGCATATTCCTAAAATGCGCACCCTAAGTAATTTGCCTAAATGTACCTAGCCTAACCTGGATCTGTAGGTGTATATGTGTATAGCTATGTGTAACTGTAGCCAAGAAACCCTTAGGGATGAACCAGCCCCCTCACCTGATGGTTTAGAATGAAGGACCCCGTCTTTGCGTCGAGGATGGCAACCTACAAGGGATGTCAGAACACTGCGTGTCGAAGATTTCAGAAGCAGGACCCCGTCTCAGCTTGGAAGGAATTCTCCTCTAATTTGTAGGAGGGAGTAGGGGTCTTTTAAACTAAAGTGGTCACTCAGGTTTTTTTCTAGAATCAATAAGTTTTTAACCCCTTCGATGGTCATGATGGAATGGTTCCGTAATGAGCAGCGGTGCCCCTGTGCTCATGATGTAACCATTCCGTCATGAGGCCAGGGGCACGAAATCCCTCTGCTGCAGACAGCAGAGGTATTTATTATTCCCCTGTGACCTTGGGAGCTGGGGAAGAGCTTCCCCAGCTCCCAAGGCCCCCTCCCTGGTTTCTGTGCAATCATGATCAGCGCGCACGTCGCGCTGCGTCATTGCACAGAAACCGAAACTGAAATGAGCCTTTAGGCTCATTTCAGTTTCACTCTCTATGTGCTCAGGGGGCTATCTCAGGCCCCCCGGGCACGTAGAAAGACGGGAGAGGTATCATTGGAAAGGGGGGATCTTCTCTTTCCAATGGTACCCCTCCCCAGTGGAGGGCGATCCCCAAGCAGGGATCCAGCCACTAGACACCAGGGAGGGGGGAGCGGCCCCTTGGGCAAGGGCTTTTGCTTCCCCCAAATGCTTTGCGAGCAATTTAGTCTTTTTGCCCCCCCTAAAAGCCCCCAATCAGCCTCCCCGGGGGGGCAAAAAGCCCACTAGACACCAGGGATATTTACTTTTGCCCACATAATTTATTAGGGTGGGGGATGCCCATAAGGGGCATGTCCATGCCCCCACCCCACAAAATGTACAGCCTTTCTGCTCCCCCGCCCCTAATCTGCCCCCCGGGGGCAGAAAGCCCACTATACGCCAGGGATTTTTTTTTAAATTATAATTTATGGTGGGGGCTGCCCAATATGGGCATGCCCATGCCCCCACCCATCCCCACACAAATGACAGCCTTTCTGCCCCCCTGGGGGGCAGATGGGGGCATTAGCCCCAAATCTGCCCCCGGGGGGGGCAAAAAGCCCAGTAGACACCAGGGATTTTTTAGGCAAATTTTAATTAGGGTGGGGGCTGCCCAAAACGGGCATGCCAATGCCTCCACCCTAATTAAAATTTGCCCAAAAAACTCCCTGGCATCTTGTGGACTTTCTGCCCCCCCTAGCGGGCAGATGGGGGCATTAGCCCCCAATCTGTCCCCCAGAGGGGCAAAAAGCCAACTAGACGTCAGGGACTTTTTGGGCAAATTTGAATTAGGGTGGGGACATTGGCATGCCCGTTTTGGGCAGCCCCCACCCTAATAAAATGTGCCCAAAAAACACCCTGGCGTCTAGTGGACTTTCTGCCCCCCCTGGTGAAGCAGATGGGGGGGCATTAGCCCCCCATCTGCCCCGCCGGGGCGGGCAAAAAGCCCACTAGACGCCAGGGATTTTTTTGGGGCAAATTTGAATTAGGGTGGGGGTTGCCCAAAACGGACATGCCCATGCCCCCACCCCCTCCCTGAAAGAATTACTGCCTTCCTGCCCCCCGGGGGACAGATTGGGCAGTAGCCCCCAATCTTCCCCCCCAGGGGGCAAAAAGCCCACTAGACGCCAGGGATTCTTTTGGGCAAATTTTAATTAGGGTGGGGGCATTGGCATGCTTGTTTTGGGCAGCCCCCACCCTAATTAAAATTTGCCCAAAAAACTCTCTGGCGTCTAGTGGACTTTCTGCCTCCCCTGGGTGGCAGATAGGGTCAGTAGCCCTCAATCTGCCCCCCTGGGGGGGCAAAAAGCCCACTAGACGCCAACGATTACGCGGGCTTTTTTATGCGTGGGGGCTGCCCAGAATGGGCATACTAATGCCCCCACCCCCCAAAAAAATAGCCACAGTGTTTCTGCCCCCTCGGGGGCATATCGGGGCAACCCCCTCCCCCCCGATACCCCCCCGGGTGGCAGAAAGCCGACTAGGCACGGAGTTGTTTTTAGTAATATGCCTACCTGTGGATTTTGGGACCTAGCGCAGCCGGCACATAGGGAAACCTACCAAACCCACACACTTATGAAAACCAGACACCCGGGGGAGTGCAGAGAGGTATGGCTTGCATGGGTCCCCTAACGTGTTCCTACCCACAATCCCCTGCAAACCTCAAATTTAGCTGAAAAAATCACTTTTTTCTCAAAGTTCTGTGTGGGAAAGTTCTGGAATCTACATGGATCCACAAATTTCCTCACACCCAGCGTTTTCCCAGGTCTCCTGATAAAAATGATACCTCACTCGCGTGGGTAGGTCAAGTACCCGAGACAGGCAAGGGCCCAAAACCTATTGAGGCGATATCAAAATGACGTCGCCTCCCTACGTTTTGGGCCCTTGCCTGTCACGGGTACTTGGGCCTCCCAAACAAGTGAGGCACCATTTTTATCGGGAGACCTGGGGGAATGCTGGGTGGTGGGAAATTTGTGTGAGCCCTGTGATGTCATATCTTTCCCACACAAAAATGTGTGAAGAAAGTGATTTTTTCAACTAAAATTGAGGTTTGCAGGGGATTCTGGGTAAGGAAACGTTGGGGGATCAACGCAAGCTATACCTCCCTGGAAGCCCCCGGGTGTCTAGCTTTCAGAAATGTGTGGGTTTGGTAGGTTTCCATAGGTGCCGGCAGAGCTAGGGTTCACAAACTACAGCTAGGCATTTTGCCAAAAAAGGGTCATTTTTCACTGCGAAATTGAGGTGTGACCACGTTGCGCTTTGTGCCGTTTCCTGTCGCGGGCACTAGGCCGACCCACACAAGTAAGGTACCATTTTTCTTGGAAGACTTTGGGGAACACGGGGTGGGTGAAAATTTGTGGATCCATTCAGATTCCAGAACTTTCCACCACAGAAATGTGGGAAAAATGTGGTTGTTTGGACAATTGTTTAGGTTTGCAAGGGATTCTGGGTAACAGAACCTGGTGGGAGGCAGTCAAGTCACCCCATCCTGGATTCCTCTGGGTGTCTTGTTTTCAAAATTGTATAGGTTTGCTAGGTTTCCCTAAGTGCTGGCAGAGCTAGTGTTCAAAAACTACAGCTAGACACGTCGCAAAAAAAGGGTACATTTTCATTGTGAAAATGTGGTGTGTTCATGTTGGGTTTTGAGCCATTTCCTGTCGTGGGCACTATGCCTACCCACACAAGTGAGATACAATTTTTATCGGAAGACTTAGGGTACTTCAGATTTGTAAAGCAACTGTTATTACCTATTGATTTTTGATGCTTTTCTGCCTTCCAAAAGAAAGACATTGTGTAAAAAAAAAGTCATTTTGAAAAATGACCGATAATTCTCATGCTAGTAGGAGTATTCCCAATTTTGAAAATGTGCAAATATGTACTGTTTCTAAACTCTATAATTTGTTCCCATTTCAGAAATACATAGGTGTCTTTCACACCGATTTTTCCATGTATACATTTTCCCACAATAATTGCTATATACCCGGAACAGAATAAAAAACCACTCCAAATTGCTGCTCAGTT
This sequence comes from Triturus cristatus, assembly GCF_964204655.1. NCBI lineage: Eukaryota > Metazoa > Chordata > Amphibia > Caudata > Salamandridae > Triturus > Triturus cristatus. The sequence continues at coordinate 301,178,585 of NC_140588.1, forward strand.
TTTGACTCTAGGTTCGTCTGGTTCTTGGTGAACCTACAAGTCGTATATATCCCCACAACCAGGAAGGTCCAGCGGATGTAACGGTATATTGCTTTCAAAGAGCTGTCATAATTAGAAGAAGTTACAGGTGAAAATGTTGACACAAAAGGCTGTTTTTTTCAACTAATTTTTAATTTTTCCTATATTTAACTGTTAGTTTCTATAAAGAAACCTTGATGGACCTACACAAATGACCCTTTGCTGATTTCAGAATTTTGTCTACTTTTCTACAATCTATAACTTTCCAGGATCCATTATTGATTTCACACCCATTTCTACCATTAACTGGAAGGAGGTTGAAAGCACAAAAAATAGCAAAAATAGGCTATGTCCCAGAAAAATGCCAAAACTGTGTAAAAAATGTTGGTTTTCTGACAAAAGTCTGTCATTCCCTAAAAGCTGAGGAAATGGTGATTTCAGCCCCACAAACCCTTTTTTGATACCCTTTGCAGAGAAAAACCCAGATGCTTTCATTTGCAGCCCGTTCTTCCCATTTTTCACAAACAAAACAACATTTCGCTGTATTTTGGCTAATTTCTGGGACCCCTCAAGGGGAATCCACAAACCCTGGGTACCTTTAGAATCCCCATGATGTTGGAAGAAATGGACGCAAATTTGGCGTGGATACCTTATGTGGTCAAAAAGTTACAGGGGCCTAAGCGCGCACTACCCCAAATAGCCCAAAAAAGGCTTAGCACGGCGGGGAAAAGGCCTTGCAGAGAAAGTGTTAAAACAATCATGGATGTTTTGAAAACAATCACCAATGCTTTTCTAAGCAAGTGCTATCCTGCACAGCTGGCTGTTGGCCAAGTATGAAAAAAAGTGGTGACCCTTATACAGAATAATTCTGCAGTGTCTGAGGACATGTTTATGTACGTCAGGTACAGGGATTATGATAGAGTACTGAGAGTCTGGTTTCGAAGAGACTGGAGCAAGCTACTAGGTAAAAGGTTACCTGTTTAAAATCGTTACTGTCATGTGAATTGGGCACTGTATGTAAAATGGGGTATACAGGACAGGACCATCCTTAAGGACATGACAAGGGGAGGTGTGAGGTCTGCACGTAAGATACAGCGAAAGGTGCTCCGGTGAACAAGTTTCCTGCCATCAGTCGATTGTGGCTCTCCGTCAGCAGGGGAGAAGACTGAGGCCAAGTCTGCATAGAGTGACCCCCTGCATCTGCACCTCCAGTGCCCCTGAGGTTTGCAGCATCAGGGAAGATAGCCATGGCCTCGTGAAGTGGCCGCAGTGCCACCTGGTGGTCACTTGCCACACTGCACCCCGGCAGGAGGAAGAGGAGGCCCCAAGGGGACTGAAGGTATACAGCAATGACAGGGGGCTATTAGCACCGGCCTGTCCCGCAGAGAGAAGAGATAGCCCCTCATCCCAGCTGCTGCGGCTGTAAAAGAGAAACACGATAATGGCATGGAGAGCACTGCCCACCCCTAGGGGCTGTGTTCCGCCTCCACAGGAGGAAGTGGTACTGGTTGTCCCTGCAGCGCCCCTGTCACCCCTGAGCAGAGCCTAGGAACCGGCAGATGCAACCCAGCCATGCCCATAGTTAAGAGGAGCATGGCCTGGCCTGTGGCTCCCCCAACTCTAAGTGTCACCCTTCTCCACCTGTCTCTGCAGCGCCCATGAGGGACAGCATTGCCAGCATTGTCAGTGAGGCTGCTGCAGTCCATGTGAAGTGACTGCAGTGCCCCTGGCGGTTTGCTCATCACACTGCACTCCCGCCTCCCTCATCATTATTGGGTGAAGAGATGTTGGTCCAGGGGGGAAGGAAGACACCACATGGCTCCAGGTGACTGTGTTTCATCGCTGCAAGGAAGAAAGGACATTCCCCACAGCAGCCCAGCCATGCCAACACTTGCCTGCAGAAGAAGAGGAAAGGGCTGCATGTTGGTCCTGCCACCCCGGACAGTGCTTCAGAACTAGCAGTAATAGAGCCCAGAGTCACAAACACATCACAGGCATGGAGAGTGCTGGAGGTCCCCTAGCGGCAACCAGCAATCACCTCAGCAAGATAGAAGATGCAGGCCTGCAGGGAGCCAGCAGAAGGCATCCTTGAAGATACTGTGCAAAGCGTCAAGTAAAGAGCCTGTTTACCTGTCGGGTGCCCGCAAAGGAGATGCCACTGCTGATGCCAGGAGGAGGAAGACTGGCACTACTCCCCACTAAAATAAAAGTAAAGGTCTCTCTACCATCTACATCAATGACACATGTACAGCACGACCATTGCTCTCGAGTGACAAGAGGGGCGGAAAGGCCTAGTGTGTCCCGAATACAGAGAGGAGATTGTTTGCCCCTTACTGCAGCAGCACCACCCCGCAGCAGGCCGGAGACTGTTTAAGGATTGCCGGACACTGTCTAAAGGCTGAGCTGCATGCTCCTTACCGTCAAGCTGCCACCACCGCAAGTTAGAGAAGTCCCTCGCCTCCCACTGCAATCCTGTGCTGCTCCCTGAATACTTTAGTCAGGTGAAGGAAAGTATGGAAGAGGTTGCAAACTGGATCAAAAAAAGTAAACATACCCAACCGCTGTCCAAAATGGCTAGAGCACCTTTGAGAAGAGAAAGCAAGGGTAAAAAAACTGCACCTTCGGGCAAAGGGGAGGCAGAAGGAAGGTTACCCACCAGCCATGAGCAGAGCCCCTCAGAAGATCCTTGAGGCGGGGACATGTAAAGTGTCGGTGAATCCCACACCGAGCTGAGGAGAAAATGGTACAGTCCTACAGACAGGACAGGACCTGCGATAGGTCCATGATGAGAAGAGAACCGGTGACACATGGCTTGGCTACACTTCGCACCAAAAGAAGAGACACACAACACGCGACACATGGCCTGATGACACCTAGCGATACAAAAGGGGGTGGTGATGGACGGAGCATCAGAACCAATCAAACACTCACACCCAGTCAACAGATCTGGGTTTGATCCATCACCGTTCTTTAGCCCACTCTGCCACCCCAGTTCAGACATGGCCATATGCAAATCAGTCTGACCCTGTACCTCATGGGAACAGTCCAGTCTGAACTGCCAAGCCATGCCTTCCCTGGACCGGAAACAAGCTTCCTAGGACCGGTTTCTGGCATTTCAGCCGTCTTCAGCCAGGCTTGCTTGAATCCAGTGGCAAAGTGAGCAAGGGACTCACGTCTGAGCATACCCTGCCAACTTATGGCGAACAAAGCGATACAAAAGGGGGTGGTGATGGACGGAGCATCAGAACCAATCAAACACTCACACCCAGTCAACAGATCTGGGTTTGATCACCACCACCTTTTGTACCGCTTTGTTCGCCATAAGTTGGCAGGGTATGCTCAGACGTGAGTCCCTTGCTCACTTTGCCACTGGATTCAAGCAAGCCTGGCTGAAGACGGCTGAAATGCCAGAAACCGGTCCAAGGAAGCTTGTTTCCGGTCCAGGGAAGGCATGGCTTGGCAGTTCGGGCTGGACTGTTCCCATGAGGCACAGGGTCAGACTGATTTGCATATGGCCATGTCTGAACTGGGGTGGCAGAGTGGGCTAAAGAACGGTGATGGATCAAACCCAGATCTGTTGACTGGGTGTGAGTGTTTGATTGGTTCTGATGCTCCGTCCATCACCACCCCCTTTTGTACCGCTGATGACACCTAGCACCAGAGGAAGAGAACACATGTGATGCGCGGCACAACGCTACATTGAAAAGAAAGAACTCTGAAAAGGAGAGTAGAGAAAGGTGTGTGACCAGACCTGTCACACTGAAGAACCTCATGACCGCAGGAGAAATTATCAAGGGGTAAAATACCGAGGACGCATGCCACAACATGAGAGTGCACCTACAGGCACAAGCAAGCCGCTAATGTGGAACGACGTCACTGGAGACAGCTCAGTGGGAGGACCGAGAGTAAGTTGCACGTATGCGCAAACCACATATCTGCCCCACGCTTCCAGTGCAACCATCTGACCACAGTCACAGGCTGCTGGAGGAATGATGACATCCCTGCTACGAATCGCACATGCTGGAGGAGAAGAACGGCACCAGCGACACTGAGGTACGGGGCTGCAAAGTCCCTCCAGTCACCCTACCCCCTGCCAGTCCTTGTCACCTGTCATACAGGTTGTCTAATAGCAACAAAACCATCATGCCATGTGCATCTTTTTAACCACCGAAGGTGCATCTCACCACCAGAGTGGAACCTTACACCCGGGAACCACTAAGAGATCAAAGAGGCACCCCCCACGCATGGGTCCTATTGGCGAGCACACCCAACCATGTATTATCTACCCATGTGGTATCACGAATGACTCGGCCGGGCCTTTGTTGGTGGTGTTGCAGCAGCCCTCGCAGCCCAGCACACTCGGTCCCTTGGCAACCTATCAAAAAGGCCCTAAGGGAATCCCGCACAAGAGATAGGCCTGAAGCTGCTCCACCGATGGGTACCGGGAGCCACCGGGGTCCCAGAGGAAGACATCCAAATATCGTTGATGCCATCTCAGTCCCTACAAGATTGTCCTTCATGGAGTCAAGACACCCCAAGATAAATCACTGCAGTGGACTACACCAATGCTCCTTATGAAACCCAGTTTGAACTGTTGACATCAACCACACCACAGTGAGAGTAGGCACAACCGGCCAACATTGTATGTGTGGACTTCAACCAAACCAGCAGGTTGTCAAAGTGTCCAGACTCAATCCACACGCATGCATTGTGCTATGCGGAACTCCGCGAAGTGCAAAAAAAACTCTGCGGCACTACGCGGAGCTCTGCAAGCAGCAAAATGCGTTAGATAAGCGCTGTTCGCTGTAATTTTCAGTGCCAGGTGTTTGTCTGCACTGTGCAATCATCGCGAACGGCACCATGCACAGCGCAAGCAGGCCGTGCTTCCTTTCTGTCGCTCGAGTAGATTTTTAATTCGAGCGGCAGCTTTTTCAACGTGAACGGACGGTTTCTCAACGCTAGCGGTCCCGAGCACACGCGACTACTCGCAATGAGAAATCCGACCACCCACGTTGAGAAATCTAGCCGGGAGGTTGATTTTCCACGCTCGCGCTCACCAACTTGACATTGACGATCGCGAACGAGGAAATATATCGCCAGGAGGTGGATTTTCCTCGCTCGTCAACTTGATGTTGACTAGCGCGAGCGAGGCAAAAAACTCTGCGAGCTCCGCGTAACACGGAGTGCGGTAAACTCTGCAAACTCTGCAAGCGGAGCGGAGTTCACTGCCCAGGGTTACCCAGAATCATATGAATGAATTTTGGATGTGAGCAGTGATGTCTGGGTACTGCCAGTTGCACATGTCCACGTGTCCGGTGATGTCCTAGGGACTGCCTCTAGAGACTCAGAGAGTCAGTGGTGTCTAATTTGTATATTTATTCCTACAGGTTGGAAACTTTGTATTTTGATTGCATTTAGGGAGAGATGTAGTGTCCTGCCGGACACTTAGCTGTTTCCAACCACTAGCTGAGGGCCGGGCTTAATCTCACCCGCACCCATCTAACACAGGTGTCATGAATAATGTGACAACTGCTAATAAAAGGGACTTGGCGCACGTGCCCTGGGTTAATTCAGTATTGTTACTCATTGTGTCGGTTTGGTACTTTACTCCCCATGAGGGCCTAGTGTCCACAACTCCACAGTCATGTGAAAGCGATATATGTGATTGCATCATCTCTTATCAGGAACCATATGGAGCCATATTATTATTATTATGATTATTATTATTATTATTAGCGTTGTTATCAATATAAGTAGTAGTACTAGTAGTAGCTTTATGCAGGCATACGTGCGTAAAAACATAAGTGCAGGGGCCCTGTGTTGCTTACTATTAATTTCTCCTCATGCTTCTTTGCTGCACCACTTTACACTTCCTCTTTCTCATATGCAGATTCTTTACATTCCTGTTTTCTCCAGTCATCATTCTTTTCCTATCTTCCTCTGCTTCTTCCTTTCCCCCTCCTCTGCCTTTCTCTCATTTGATCTTGGACAAAGTCTAATGGTAAAAATAAGATTCACCAGGTCTGTCACAGGGTGAGGTAAGAGGAACCGGCAGAGGAGTTTGCCTCAGATCCTGCTCCATTCAGGGCAGGCAGTGCTTTAGCAAAATGTACTTACAATTTTTATTTTTATTTTTGTATTGAAACATAGTCTGCGATCTTAATAAAGAGGCAACTTACCTCATACCAGTAAATAGTGCCAGATGCCATATTTTCTCGTTCCCTGGAGTATATTTTCTTTTTTAAACTTTGAAATAGATGCTTGCAGCACCTGGTAAATACAGAAGAAGTGTCAGAGTTAAATACAGAAGTAGTACTTGTGCGCCCCATATTAAATCTTTGTCTCAGACCACGCAAATATTGAGATCCAGAACTCAAAAATGAGTGTGGGTGCCCAGCACCTGCTACCACCAGTACAAAATAAGTAAAGAAGGAACTGTCTGGGTACTTGGGGCCTCATGTAGGTAGCCAAATACCGGTCGGTAACGGCCGATTTTCGGTAAATATGCCGTTACCGACCGGTATTCAGACAAGTGAGATGTAGGAGTCCAAAAACCACTTTTCGGTAAATATGAGGCGGTAAATACCGATTCATAGTTACCGAATTCTAAAATACCGATTCATATTTACCGAATACATTATTAACGAATCGGTAAATATGAAGTGGTAAATATGAAGTGGTAAAAATTGAAAATGACATGTAGGAGCAGTCGGTAATTAAGAAATCCAGGAAAATCGGTAAATAAGAGTCGGTAATTAACACGGATGGAAAGCAGGTGGTAACCATCAACAATGCACATAAGCAATCCCAAAATGCAACAGCGTGGACAACATGGCCGCCATGTACGTCATTGCAAGGCGCCTACGTCTACAGGCAGCAGGACTGAGGGTGTGGCGACGGGAGGAACAAATCTACAGACAGCGCATCACACTATTCCAGCTGACTGATGCAGAGATACATGAGAGGTACAGGCTACACCCCGAAACCATCATGGACTTAATCAGGGACCTTCACCCACTCCTGGACCAGCCAATAAGAAGGGCGCACGCCATACCCCCACATGTGCAGGTGCTCTGCAGCCTACATCTGTTGGCATCCGGCAGTTATCAGGTGGTGATAGCTGCGGTGGGTGGGGTATCCCAGAGTTGCCTGTCACGTTTCTTCAGGAAGTTCCTGGATGCCATGATGCAGAGAATGCACCACTACATCAGCTTCCCAAACACACAGGCTGCACTGCAGAAAACAAAAACAGACTTTTATCACATGGCACAGTTCCCCCATGTCATCGGCTGTATTGATGGTACACACATCCCAATCTGTCCTCCAGCTGACACAGAGCACATCTACAGGAACAGGAAGTCCACCCACTCCATCAATGTGCAGGTGATCTGTGATGCAGGGAACATCATCACAGATATTGTTGCAAAGTTTCCTGGGAGCACCCACGACTCTTACATCTTCCAGAATAGTGGGATCTACACACGACTGAGAGCCGGAGAATTCGGAGAGGGATACCTGCTGGGTAAGTAACAGTGACGCCCCTTGAAACCTGCAAATCAGAGTGTATAGAGGCATGTAACTGATGGTTCCCTTTTACTCATCCAGGCGACAGTGCATATGCATGCCGTTCATTCATCCTCACTCCCTACCTACACCCAGCAACCCAGAGTGAGAGACGATACAACGTGGCCCACAAATCTACACGCAATGTGGTGGAGCGCACGTTTGGACTGCTGAAGAGCAGGTTCCGCTGCCTCCACAAGAGCGGAGGCGCACGCCAGTACAAACCCATCACCTGCTGCAAGATAATTGCCACTTGTGCAATGCTGCACAACCTTGCCACGAAAAAAGGTACAGATGTGGAACTAACATATTTTGAGGACAACGAGGATGAGTCAGGCCAGCCAGAGGGCAGCGCAGCTAGAGTGCCAACTGCAATCGATGGGAGAGAGAGACGGGCAGAGATCACATGCAACTATTTCTGAGTAAGTGAGGGGACACAGCGAGTCGTGAGAAGTCATGACGTAGTTTAATGTGGCACCACGCCATGAACACATGAACAGGCCAATCTGGCAATATGCCATCTATACAATGAGTATGTCCAGGGTTACGTCACCCAATGGCAAGTGGATAAGCAGGGCCACATCAATGTTTGCGCATACGCGCTGCAGTGGTGGATTGCACGGCCTGTGCATCCTCACTAGAGCCAACCCCAAGCCGCCTGCTGCTCCTGCGTGCTTCGGGGACGGGGGGTGTGATGCTGCTGCTGGTGTCGATGCTCTCCGCAGCATCCCCTGCAGCAGTTGTCGACGCCTGACTTGTCAATAGCACCCCTAGTGCACTTGTCACCTGCACCATCCCCCGTGACAGGTCGCTGCAGCACTGTGTTAGGCCCTCCTGCATCGTCACAGAGCGCCGGCAAAGTAGGGAAGTCGCAGTTGCCAGACGGTTGAGTGCCCTGCTGGTAGTGTCCCTTCTCTGGCGTTCCCGGCGCCGTGCTTCGATGTCAGCATCTAATTTGCTGCACAACTGCTGGATTGACTGGGACATGTCCCGAATGCCCGCAGCCATGCCGCCAATGTTTGTGTCCATGTTGACTAAGCTTGTCCTCATCACCCGCATGTGCCTCTGGACTGACATTACTGCCTTTGATTGCAGGCGCTGTTGCTTCAACATTTGGCCCTCGAGCCCCAAGAAGACACCATGGCCGTCAGTGGGTGCTGGTGGACTCTGGACACGCGACCTGCGGCGCCCTCTTGCTCCCGTCTGTGCTGCCTGTGAGGTGTGGGGCACAGTGGCATGGCTCCCTTCCTGGGGCCCGGTGCGGTCTTCTGGGCCCATGCTGTCGTCTGACGAGGTGTCTAAGGCTCGTAGCCTGGCTGCTGGACGCCTCCTCATTCTCACACCTGCAAGCGGAGATGTGGCCGGTGAATCGAACATGAGTGGCGATGCTGGCTCTGGTGGTGGTGATGCTGGCTCTCGGTGAGGTGATGCTGGCTCTGTGTGCGGCGAGGCTGGCTGCGTAGGTGGTGCGGCTGCAAGTGGGCCTGCTCCCTGGTCTGCACTCGTGCTGGCTAGAGGTGATTTTTGTGGCCGGTGTGCCGTCTCCCCTGCAGCATGCCCTGTACTGCATGATGTCACATCTGTGGACAGAAAAACAACATTGGCTCAGTGTCCCCGAAGGGCTGCATTGCAAGCGTCACAATAAATCATTTCACATTCCAATCTGTCCTCTGTCTCCTTGTGCCTCGAGTGCGTGACATGCCTTGTTGCCCTGTGACATTTACGTCATGGTTAGTGTTGCCCTGACTACATCTCCCGGAATGCATTGCCTGTCTGCACTGACACGTGTGGACTGCAGTGTGATTCTCGTGTCACAATGGGGGATGTGGGATAGGGGTAGGGGCGGCTACATTGCTGTGCTTTCGTCTTACCTTGGTGTGTTGCGGCTCTGGCAGAGCTGTCGGCGTCCCCAAGACCCACGACGCTCTCTTGCTCGAGTGTGGCCGCCACCAGCTCCTCCAGTTCGGTGAGGGCAGGTGCCCTGTTGGTTCCACCTCCGGTCTGGCTGGCCTCCTTCTGGATGTCGCCCATCTTCCTCTTGGTCACAATCCTCAGGTCATACCAGCGCTTTTTGAGGACCTCAATTTCCCTGTGGGTCACTCCCACAGCATTGACCTGCGCCTGGATGGCCAGCCATATGTTGCGCTTTTCGGCCTCAGGCACTTGCAGGGATTGCCTCCCAAACAGCTTCTGGTGCTGCTTCACCACCTCCTCCACCAGCACCTGGAGTTCCTTGGGGCTGAATTTGAGCTTCCTCCTCCTTTCCCCTCCGTCTTTCTGTGTGCTCTGGCTGGACATGCTGTTCGTTTCCCGCTCGCACATGCAACTGCTCCCTGCCTCTCCTCTGCACTCCGAGCCTCTCCAGGGTCGGCTAATTATGTACACCTGCCTGGGTGTGGCCACTTCGGCTAATTGTGTACACCTGCCTGGGTGTGGGCAGTTCCTGGTTGGGTGGGCTGTCGTTGCACAGGATTAGCTGTTTCGTCAAGTCATGTGATGTTATTTACCGAATCCGTACGTACCGATTCGGTATTTTCCGATTCGGTAGATACCACCTCGGTATTTTCCGATTCGGTAGATACCACCTCGGTATTTTCCGATTCGGTAATTATCACCTCGGTATTTACCGAATCGGTGAATTCCGATTCGTATTTACCGACTGTTACCGAATCGGTAACTGTTACCGAATTTTTACCTACATGTAACTTACCGATTCTAATTTACCGATTCGGTACGGCTCGGTATTTAAGAACCGGTAAAATTTATTTACCTACATGAGGCCCTAGATGTGGTTCGTTGGAACCTCCTCATTAAGTTCCCATGCTACTGGACCCACATGTCTGCCCTTTACAAATGGCTTGGTACATGCATGTGTACCTTAAACGATTGTCTACCGAAGATGATTACCACTGGTCAATGTGGTCTTAGTCTGGAAGCTGAGATACGAGGACTAGCACCACCTTAAGTGTGCTCAGGGAAAGTTTATCATTGAAAAGATTATGAATTAGACATTTGTCTTTTTCTAAACATATGATTCTTTGTCCCAGAGTAGAAAGCTCCACTCTTTTGTGTGGTAGTTCTGCTAATAACCATCACATGACTATTTGCCACTCAATTCCTTGTCCATATTCGATTTACAGACAGCAATTAAGAGGGCCCTACAAGGTTGCAATAGGCAACTAAGAGTACACAATTGAGATTTGTTGTTGTTGCAATATTTAAAAAGAGTTATTTGACATTGTCTCTCATAAAAAATTGAACAGAGGCCATATCTTGCATTCAAAGGTCACACAAGACACCTCAAGGGAACTAAGTGAAGGAAATAAATGTCTCCTGTGCTATATTTTCTGCTTGAACTCGTCCCCGCAGGAAAATATTCTGCAAACTTTTGCATCTGTCAAATTTCGTATAATGCAAAATTCATGAATTATGCCAATTTTTCTTGCAAAATGCCATTTTTGCACTCCCTTATAGAGACCATGATCACACATCCCTCTTGCTGTCCTTCCTCTATGGTGCAGTAGATACAGACGAACTTTTCCAATGCATTTGCTTCAAGGGTTTGTAAAGTGAACTATATTAATCATGGATGTCAATTCACCCAAATGCCAAGATAACAGAACACCCACCCATTAAATCCTGATGTAATTGACCATTCTGTCCCTCCCTTAGCCATTTAGCACCCTGCGGTTTGTGATAAGGGCTTGGAAGAAGCTCCTGGAGTGAAAGCTAAAGAAAGTAAACATTCCTCTTCCAGCCAATTTTATTTTCTGTCCCTGCTGCTTTATTCATGAGTCCTGAATCCAGCAGTAGGAATGCCACTGCCAAGAGAACCAAAATCCAAGTTGGGAAGAAGCAGCTACTACTTAATGTTACACCTAATTGAAGTCTATTATGCTAATTGCTGTGAACATTATATTATATTAGCACTCAAACTGGAATAGTGGAAGCTCAGCAGGCAATCAGAATTCTCCTTGCAGGTTTTGACTACAGGTGTAGTCCCACTCAGGGACCATCCAATGGCTGCCAACTCCCAGTTTTCCCAGAGTACTGTATACAGATGTGCTGAGGAATCCTAACTCCCCGCCTCCCCCGAAGGCCGCTTACTCCACATTTCTCTCCCTTTACTGTATTTATCCCCCACAGGAAGTGCACTGGGAACCACAACTGCAACTCACTGAGAGAGCAGGAAAATGGCGTTTTAGCTCAACAACCATTCACTGCTGCTGAAGCCCCAGTGGGCCCATTTACTTTGTTTTACTATTTCCTAACACCACACTTCAGATTCTGATGGATCTTGAATCGTGCAAAGAGGGGTCGGATATAGGGGAGCCAATCCAGTTAACCAATGAGGACCAGGAATTAGGTAACTGACCTACAATCTCGTAATTAGATTCATATATATAATTTTCAAACTATGCAATACAAATACAGAATTATCACAGCTAGGTCAAATCTCCTGAAGAAAGTCAGTCGGACTAGAATCATACAAACCAATATTTCAGTTGAAGCTATACAAAACAACATTAGAATCTGTTGACCTGAGATATCTCTATTAGAATTCCCATGCATCATTAATAATTATTCGGAATGCACAATCAATTATTGTAGACAAGTCATGGTGAGACAGAAACAGGATTTGAGGATGATTAGATTTGTTATCAGTAAATTAAGAAGAGTAATAACATCAATATCAGGCATTTGAATTGAGTGCAGAGTGATCAAATGTATCACTTGTGGGCCATCAATTACGAAAGCTATAGAGGAACAGTTCAGGATAAGATGTGAACCATATCAGCTCAAAGGTACTCTCCAATGCAGGAAAGAAGTCCAGGAATAGCGCACACAGCATTTGCGTCAGCCCAAGGAAAACCAATGGAGTCCGCAAGATAGAAAGCTGTCTCACAGCCCGCAAAGATCAAGGTGGAAAAGGCCGACATCAACAACTCCTTTGACATACAATGCATTTTATATTTCTCAAGTTCCAGACAGACACCTCCTGGATCACCTCATCTGGTCAGACCACTCACTCCATTGGTCAGTTTGTATAGGGCGATTGTCATGCAGCATGAGGAAGACACATTTTCTGGCAAAAAGTTGGTGATAATCACGTAAGCTGTCAAACCATTCAAAATGTAAAGTAGTGAACAATAGTTTTTTAGCAAAGGTACATGAGTGATTTCAAAAAGAGAGTTTCTCATGGCAAATATCCCCAAAGTAGCAATTTAGTAGCCAGTAGTCCTAGTATGTGCATGGGAACTCTTTCTATGAAATGTAGTTTCATCTCACACTGCCAGTTTATGAAGCCTTTCCATGAGAACCGAATCAAGCAAGGGAAAAAAAATGCAGGCCTAAATTGAATTTAGTTCATAAAATACATGATATAAAATTATGGAAATATGTATTACATTCAAGAGTTTCTAAAACGTTATATCCTTTTCTTCAACTTATGTCCCTAATAAAGCATTTTAGTTTCATTGCACATTTAACTATGAAACATTGCTACATTTTTAAAGTACCAACATTTAAAATCACTTCAAACTATACAATATCAAGATCGTTTCTAGCAATTCTCATTAGTACATGCGTGAAGATTATTCTCCTGAAAATTTCAGAGCATTTGGAATCAGCATAAACGTGCAACACCATTTCTCCCTTTCTCTGTTGGTGCACACTTTAACATGCACAACGACAGAGTTGAAAACAAAACTCTTCAACAAGCATTCATAGTGTTATCTAATTTACATTTCGATTTATTAATTCTTCACATCTATCATTGTTTAAAGGAGAATGGTAAATGAAACCTCTATAACAAGTGAGTCACCACATCCACATTTCCATTCCATGTTAAAAGAATATACCAGTGTAATTTTAGTAAAACATGAACCTATGTTATTTAAACAAGCTTTTTTTTCTCTAGTCTACACCCTTCTGTATGCTTTTATGATGCAGTAACTTATACATGTTATAATCTATTTCTCAAGGTTCTCCAACATATAGTGAGCATAGGTTGCGCACATTTGTCATTTTCCTCTCAAAGGTGTCAAAATCGGTTTTATGTGCCAACTAAGGGATTTAGAAGTTTATCTGCTTCATCACTGCCTATCTCTCCACATGAAGGAGGGTGGTGCACCTTTCCTTTGCTTTCTTTATCTCTCTGCCAGAATTGTTGTCACAGCATACACTGAGATAAAATGTGACACCGACCTCGAAGTTTGTTTAATTTACTTGACTTTTCTCTGCCAGTTAAAGCTTTCCTCTCAGCAAGACAATGGGAGGAGCCATATGCTCTGTTAAGAACATAGAAGCAAGAGACAGGTGCACCCTGGGGCTCCATGTTGCAAGAGAGAAGAGGACCACCACAATGCTGAAGAGCTCTTTTTCCTAAGCTCCTGGGTATTCACAGTGTCAGTTCCTTTTTTAGGTCTCGCCTGACCCAGCGCATGCGCTGGTCTGGCGAGACATTTTGTGAGGGCTCCAAAAAGTGCTACCAGGCCAGCCTAGAGCTACAGTGCATGTGCGCGGGCGCGCGCGTCCCGCTTTACCGCGATTACTTTCACTTTGATGTTTGATCGCGATCACTTTCGCGGCCGCGCGCCCGCGCAGCCACTTTGATGTTCTCCGTGAGGCTTCAATAGATTGCAGCAGTTAAAACAAGCATTGGCATAGCCAATAGGTCTCGCTTTTGGGACCTTATAAGTGTTTAGTTAAGCAACTTTTGCATGGCTAAACACTTATAAGGTCCCAAAGGCGAGACCTATTGGCTATGCCAATGCTTGTTGTTCCATATTTTGGGTTTTCTGTAACTTTAGCAGACTCATAAAGCGGTCATGCAGTACTGTTGGCACCCTCCACGCTAATCTGAACGGACCTCCTGTGAGGCGTGCATGTCATGTGCCCTGTGTATGTGTAATCCATGAATGCCTCTTGTGAAGGGTACCAGTAGGTGTGTTTCTACGATGAGAAAGGTAAAGGAACGCCCCATTGGAAAACACATCCACACATTTGTGTCACATTTCTCCATGTAGAAATTTTTGATGACTGACTGTTATGCAGCGGAGTAGTTCCTTGAATCTACAAAATGCAAAGATTGCTGTGAGTCCTCCTTGAATTGTTTGTAAATCCCAGAAAGTTTGAAATTTGATTCAAATGTATCAATAATCCCAGTGAAGCATGATTCTGGCTGTTACTCCTTGGGCATTGTGAATCTGGACATGACTCATTAAGGTTCTTGTGACCAAGACAGAATCTGGAACATTTTTATACAGACAAGGGTGCGTCAGTGAAGAGAGTGCTAAGCTGGCCTGAATTTATAAATGTAATGCCATTTAAATGTGAGACCAAAAAGGCACTTTATAAAATTCTGCAGCCCTGCTTTCCTCACTGGTGCACTGTACTCCTTCTTCAGGCAGCACTCGTACAATAAATCTGGTGCTATCCTTCACAGGAGCCAGCATCCTTTTTATTCTGCATGTAACTTATTTTGTACAGTTGCAACTCTCTTTTTGCTAGTGCCTCCATACATGGACGGCTAGCAAGGTCTTTTGAACCCATGTTGGACCCCTTTCAGGTTCCCAATGGCCGAAGACAGACCCTTCGCATTGCCAAAGGCTGTGCACACCAAAGGTTGGCTGACTGAGTGGGTTTGTAGCTTTCAGCAGCAGGTAAAGGGCCCAACTGTTGCTTGTATCTGGAGTGGAGGCGATAGTATGCATACCTTTCTAATACACAATTTTACTTTGCTTTGAATTAATTTAAGCTTTCGCGTGCAGCCTGGAATCAAGTGCTCTGCCCTTGTAACACGTTCATATAGAATCATCAAAACTGGAGCATTGTAGCGCTCCTTCACCAGGTGCACTGCTTGATTCGTGACTTTTCAAGAAAATACCGCAAGTGTATCCATGTTTGACAATTTTTTATTCTTTTTTATTCCGTTTACTCCAAAGTTCTTTTTCTCTTTTTTTTCTCCATTCACATGTGAGATGTTTATGTTTTCCAATGTTTCTAATGCGCCAGATATACCTATTAAGGCCTTTCTCTGAGGCATTCAAGAATACATAATTCATCCATAGCAGTTTATCATGTTTACCCAATGCATTTCGGGCTTCCATAGCCCTTCTTCAGGGGTTCACTACAGAGTTAAAAAGTTGCCATTAGATTTCTATTCTACTGTTGCTTGTGGCATGTGATAAGAAAAACAGTAGTGATCTGAAAGAAATCAAGGTAAGAGTGGTTATGTGGGGCTGTGTTTATTACACCTTAACACATGTTTCATAAAACTACGGAAATTCACTTAAAACACCACAGGTAAAGTACAGTTAAGGTTCCAAATTTAACTGAAAGTACACTGAGATGTGAAAATTCTGGCTAACTTCACAATACTCACACAACAGCCATTCAAACCATAACTCGCACATTGCCGGGTCTGCTGTCTGACGGTCGGTAGTGTAGCCCATAAAAACATAATTGCCGGCATCTCTCCTTCTGAATACTATTACGAAGTATAAAGCATGCATGAAACCAGCAGGAGAACTCGTCTTCACTTGACATGACTCAGGTGGGTTATAATAACAAACAGTAAAAAAAATGTACAAAATCAATCTAAATGAAAAAAAAAACACAGCAGCATGAGAACAGGACAGAAAGTAAAACTACATTTAAAGGGCAGCAGAAAGTGGGATTCCAGTTTGAAAATGCAAAGGGAACGCCCCATGGAGAAAAATATTTTACACATAGTAAAATAAAATAGTTAGATATGCTAGTACATCTTTGCATCACATTTCTCCATATAAAAATGTACACCAGCTGGTAATTCCAGATTCATAAATGTTATGCAATAAAGTTGTTCTTTAACTCTACGATTTGCATTGATAATGGATTTGTGGAAGAAAAGTAGACCCCCAATAAAAAAGAAAGATGGGAAGAGATACAAGGACTAGCTGTGGCACCTCTTTCGTCTGGTATAGTATGGTAAACCTTACCATTACTGATGGTAACTTTCACTTGGCATTTCGAAGAAATACAATGTGATGTTATCGGTGCACCAACGCTTCCCAAAGTTCTTAGAAATCCTGGCTGAGATTACACACTGCAGTGATACATTTGTACATACCACCTTTGACCTCCTGTTCAACATTCTGCCAGCAGAATTGCTGTTTATGACCTACCAAAGATACTTTACAGCCATGATGTGTTTGGCCTTAAGGAACACAATGCAGACTCAGTTACCTGTCACTGAAAAGTAAGGGAGATGGCGGCTTTCCAGTAGTCTATAGAAATTTCCTTGATGTGTCCAGCAAGAAAGAGACAGATGAATTGACTCTTTTTCGAGAGCATGATTGTAGAATTGACTGGGTTCTGAATGCAGAATTCCATCATGCTGGATTTATCCATTGACTTTAAAGGAAGATGTAGTCTAATGCCAGTATCTCAGGAAATTCTGGAGAAGGCTTTTATTCAATATTCTGCCCCCTAGACAGAGGCTTCAATATTCTTCATCCCCAAGGCAAATGGGGAGTGCAGACCACATATTGCTGATGACAAATTGAATAAAATCCTTTTTGACAATTGGTAGCCCCCTTCTTCTCATCTCTGTGTTATGGGGCTAGATAAAGAGAGTCCAGATCTTTTCATAATTGGAGTTGCGGGGCATTAAATCTTGTGTGGTTTGGTGATGAGTGAAAAACAGCTTTCAATACATGGAATGGCCACTATGAATAAGTGGTGATGCCCTTTAGACTTTGTAATGCCCCAGTTGCATTTACGAATTTCATGAATGATACCTTTCTTGATTTATTGGAAATCTTCATTCTGGTTTATCAGGATGATATATTGATACTTTCATATACTCTTCTACATTATACAGGTCAAGTCAGAGAATTACTTGGACAGCTGAGACAACATTTGCGTGTTTGATGTGTCTGAAATGTCATTCTTCGGATTTCATATTTCCAGCAAAGATATCAAAATGGAAACCATGAAGGTGACAGTAGTTCATGATTTCCCCAGTCTGTCAAATACTAAGAAACTACAAAGATCTGTCTGATTTTTAAACTTCCAGAAACACTTTATAAAGGACCTTTCAACAATTATTGCACTCATTATTGAGCACACCACAAAAGGGCAACAATATTTTTGAGGAGAGAAGCATGATCGGTCTTTCAAAACATTAAGGCAGCCTTCACATCTACTCGCATTCAAAGACAGCCTGAATTAGAAGTTCCATTTATTGTTGAAACTGACACCTTGTGTTCGTCTTTTATTCCAGAACTCTATTCAGTTCCAAATGAAATTACAACATGTACATCTGAGACCCTTTTGCAAAGAAGCCTTTTTACACTGGAGACATCATCAGAAGAGGCCGCACATAAGATCAATGTGTGGAACAACCATAGAAGCTGTTGTATCTGACCAAAATGCATTGTTCCAATGCAAGACATACTCACTGGTCAGTGTTCTTTCCCCTGCTCACATACAGTAAGCAATCGATCTGGCAAGATAGATGCTCCATCTAGACCTCTGGTGAAGTTGAGTTGGAATTCGATCTTTCAGGCATCGTGGCCCTCACCACACAGCCAGTGGATCCACTTTCCTCCATCTGACAGAATGTCCAAAAAGGTCAACAAACAATCATTCCAGATTTGTGGATAAAATAGATCCTTGAGACAAAAGGAAAAAGGACACTTTATTGATTCACAATGAAATCCTAAACTGGTGTCACAACTGTCTAGTCACAGGACATCCTGGACAAATAAAGATGAAGCATTTAGTGACCATGCCATGCCTCTCAAAACGTGTTATCTACTACATTATTCACATGCTCAACATGTAGGGTTGTTACAACCTCTCACCACTTAGAAAAAATCACTGTCCATGAGCGCTGGTATTTTTATAGAGGAGCCAATAAGAACATAAGGATACATTACTTTGTTAATAGGGGTGGACTAAGTGAGCACATTAGGGCATTTTAATCCTCTTCTGAAGTTACAAACATGTTTTGCTTACATCTTCCAGGAAAACATTTTCTGTGTGCATGGTGTACCTGTTCATATAATCACAGATCATGGATCTCAGTTTCTGGCTAAAATCTTGGAGATGCTAATGAAGAAAATGGACACTGAACTTTAGAAATCTGCCAGGTACTATCATGATTCAGGTGACAAAGCACACAGCACAAGAGAGAAAGAAGTCTCAATCACACTTCCCTGACTGATACCCACATGTATGCAGGGAAAAGAGTTGGACACCTTGGAATGCTTGGCAGTGGAGGCTAGGAAGGATAAACTAGACCGCTAGCTAGTTTGAAAAACGTAATTCTGGGTTGAGTTTTCACGTCCAGGTTTAACAGAGGCAGTCATTTCAGAGGCAAGTATTTAAACGCTTCAGCTCTGTTGCAGTGTGCCTGGCAAAATTGTGGTTAGTTCTATGGATTCTACCCTTGCATTGTAGTTAGTCACTTGGCCTCCTGTTCCTTCTCCTTTTTGCTTTTGTTTTCTGCCATATCAGTTCCCTGGTGTCCCTAAAGCTAAACCCACCAGTGAAAAGCCATTTATACTCTGGTACTTAAAAGACCTCGAATGCAAACAAACAACAAAGAGACTGAAAAGATCTGGAGAAAAGCATAAACTATGGATTCAGTTGATGCTCTAAAGCAGCAGTGGAAAAGCTTTAAAACTCTTATCATGGCCACTGAGTCCAACTACTTCAAAAATAAAATTGAAGAATCCATGAAATCATCAAGTACTCTCTTCCAAATTATCAAGCATTATTAAAAATATATCCCTATCTTAAAAATTCAATAGCTCTGAAATGCATGTCAAAAACATAATTTGTATAGCTGAGAAAAACAATGTAGTTCAGTCCGAACACACAGGAATTTCTTTTAAAAGCTATTACTTGTGATATTCAGAAAATAGATACTGCCAAATGATTTACAACTGAAAAAACCAAAGCACAATCCATTTCACAAATCATTTATTCCATAAATACTCCCTCTTAGCCATACATGCTTTATTTTCAAAGGAATGAGAGCTAGATATCTGAAAATTGTCCACAGCTCTCTAGAAGAAGGCATTTTACCTACAACACAGAATTCCACCCAAATCAATCCACACAAGAAACAGAATTTGGACCCAAACAACCTTTAGAATCTCAAACTAGTTTCTCAACTTTCTTTCCTGTGAAAAATAATTGAAGCTCTATTGCATCCAAACGTTTAAAACATCACAAATACCCTCATAAATCATTTTCTATCTGGATTGACTCCAAATGTAGTACAAACGCAGCTACCACTCAAATAATGTACAATGTACTAAAAATCTTAGATGGTGGAAATGTAGGCCCAATTGGTCTTTAAGTCTCCTTTGCAGCATTCGGTATGGTAGACTACCAATGAGCCAAACAGATCCTCATCACTAGAATGTAAATAGAGGAGACACTATTGATTCCCCTCTTCAGTATCTCATTTCGTTAAACTCCGCTCTCATGAATTACTATCGCCTCCAGTGAAATATGAAGTACCAAAAAGTTCCATCCGGTCACCACAACTGTTCAGCCTATATATGTAACATTTAGCCATTCTTAAAGAAGATACCTTCTGAAAAAATGTTCTGCTGACACCTAGCTATACTTTCAATATTATCCCTATTAAAAATAGTAACTCTGAAATCCTTCCTCTGCAATCTGGTAAATCAAATGTAATCACTACTTTTTAAACCAAACCTTCTGAAACAAATCCCTTCACATTTTCTCATCTGAAAACCCACCCCATATTCAGAATTGGCTGACCATCCTTCATCCCCTTGGCATCTGCAAATCCCTGGTCTCACATGCAAAGTCACTTGAATGCATCTTAGATAAAGACTTCACCCCAAATGCCCACATTGCTAAAATAGCAACATCACTAAAGTATACAAAAAAGGGATGGATGGAATGCTTTAAATAATCTCAGCAGCTGATATTCACTTGGACTGCACCCCAGTCCATGATTATTTTGCACACCATGCCAACTTCAGTTTGGACCCATCTATATGCAAATTAGTCTTGACTCTGCCTCAATGGGAACAGTCCAGCCTGAGCTTCCAGGCCAGGTCCTCCCTGAGGTGGAAACCAAGCAACCTAGGATCAGTTTGTCCCTAGTTAGGGCTCACCAGCAAGGTATAGCTTGGTTTCAGTGATACAGTGTCCTTGGGACACACGTCTGTGCATACCCTTCCCACTTAGGGTGACACGCTAAAGTATACGTAAAAGTGATGGATGGAATGCTTGAATTAATCTTAGCCACTGGTAATCACTCAGGCTGCATCCAAGCCCATTGCTATTTTGCACACCATACCACTTCAGTTTGGACCGGACCATTTGCAAATCAGTGTTGACTCTGCTCCAGTGGAAACTGTCCAGACTGAACTGCCAGGAAAGGGCCTCAGTTAGTAGGATAACAAATTTGTCATACTTTGCAGGCTAAGAGGCAATAAATGTGTGAAAGGGGGCAACCAATCCTTGCATAAGGCATCAGATATTTCAAAGTCTTGGGAATCGGAGGACAGGCAACCAATTCAGGTGCAGAGAAGGCATAATTCCAGAGTCATCAAAATGCACACACAGGCACCAACCTCAGTCCACTGATACTCTGATCCTCCTGCTTGTGAGACCTTGGTTCAATGTCTGAAATTGTTCGATGTGGTTGCTGATTAAAACACCCTCAAACATTTACAGTACTCAAATATTCTTCTCATCTGTTCAGCACCGCAAACAGTAAACCATGCAAGTGGCTTCTAAGAATAAATACTACCAAATCCGATACCTCCCATTATCAAATACATAAGAAACAAATTGCATTGACCTCTAGATTGCTATATAATGTATGTAGACATCTATAGAATTAAAAGGGCAAAATCAAAATGATGCTTATCTCCACCATTATAATCGCTGCAGCACTACAAGGAAACCATAAAACTTGAAGAAAAAATAATGTTAAGGAAAGTGAAAGTTTGCATTAGGATTCAGTAGTGGCTACATTACAAAACCTAAAAGTATAACATTCAATAGTAGAGGTTCAACCATAAAAGTATCTCCCACCCTTTCCATACTAACGTAACCTTAACTCCCACTTCCGCCATACACTCTTACCAACGTTAGTCAAGTTTTTCGCATACACAGTATGTGACACTACACACTGTACAATATCAAGAATTCCATTTATAATGATTAAACATGATGGAATCAAAAACGTCAATTACACAAATGTGGAGCACCAACACACACTATGCGAAGTAATGCCATATCGAAGGATATCAGTAGCATATGCTAATGTACCATAATACCTCATGAGAGTTGCTTAGAGAGGAAGATGTGTTTGCACCGGTCCATGGTTAGATAGTGAAAGGTATAACTAAGGGACCCTCACATCCTTATATCTCAATGCTGTCCAGAGTGACAGTATTGTTTCAGCAGGGATGAATGTCCGACATTACAAGGCATACCTATACCATACATGCCTTTTTTTCACGCATGGTAAGTATATATAAGGTAAGTAGAGAATATATATATATATATACACATACACATATATGTGTATTATATGTATGTATATGTATATATATTCAATTATAGGTGCATTTCTTCTTAGAAATAAACATCCAGCACTCCATGGTAAAATCTGGACACTCGGCTTTTTTTATTTAGCGAAACGAGATAACATCTACGCGTTTCAGCAGACTCACGCTGCCTTGTTCACGATGTTGGTGCGCCATTTTTTGTCAATAAAATACATCTCACTTGGTGAACAATATATATATATATATATATATATATATATATATATATATATATATATATATATATATATATATATATATATATATATATATATATATATATTACCTACTGGCGGTCGCCAGTAGGTAGTTATAGTTAGGACCCTCTTACCATAGGAAATCCGCAACATTCTATTTGGAATAACTTTGGCGCCGGTCGACGAATCCTCGCGAAATTTTCAAAATAGGTGGGGCGCTACGGTCCGCTCCTACCCTGAAAGTCTCGGGGGGATTCGTCAAGCGGGGGCTGAGAAAAAAGGGGGGTCCCAAAACGCGTTTTTCCCATGCATTTTTCCATAGGACCTTTAGACACAGCTACAGCCCGAACGGCTGAACAGAGTTACTTGAAATTTGGCAGAGAGGTAGTCCTCAGGTCAAGGAAGTGCCTTTTGTAGGTCTGGTGTAAATCTGTTCAGTAGTTCCTGAGAAAATAGCATTTAAATCAATATATATATCTGTGGCAGCTTACGGTGCGCTTACCGTGCGCTTACGGTAAGCTTACCGTACGTGTATGGTGACGTGCGCGAGCGCGATTCTGATTGGCTGTTAGATCTTAGTAAACATTCGAACCGGTCGAAACCAGGAAGCGGCAGCCACCATTTCGTGTGTTTCACTCAGAAAAAAAAGGGTGATAACTTGAAAAGGGGGCAAGGAAGAGAGTTACAGACCCCCTAACATTTGAAAGGGGGTCAAAGAAGGACAGAAAAGTACAAAAAAAACATTTATTAATTTTTAAAAAAAATCGCGGGGTACGCGTACGGTAAGCTTACGGTGAGCTTACCATACGCGTACGGTGACGTGCGTGAGCACGATTCTGATTGGCTGTTAGATCTTAGTAAACATTCGAATCGGTCGAAACCAGGAAGCGGCGGCCGCCATTTCGTGTGTTTCACTCAGAAAAAAAAGGGTGATAACTTAAACAGGGGGCAAGGAAGAGAGATAAAGACCCCCTAACATTTGAAAGGGGGTCAAAGAAGGACAGAAAAGTACAAAAAAAACATTTATTAATTTTAAAAAAAAATCGCGGGGTACGCGTACGGTAAGCTTACGGTGAGCTTACCGTACGCGTACGGTAGAAAAAAAAAAGAAAAAAAGAAATAAAATTCAGATTTAAGTGTTAAGATATTAGGGGGCTTTAAAAAGAGCCGTTGTGTTTATGAAGTGATTTGATTTTTTAGTGGTACCTACAAGTAAGTACCGATGCAGAGTCTAAGGTTCAAGAGGAAGACTCTGTTCCCTTCATCAGTGAAGTGTACACCATCTCCTCTATAAATGTCTTGCATGTCGTAACGCAAGTTGTTGTGGTAAATGGAACCCATACCATAGTCTCGGAGGAAAGCAGAAACAGATTTGTTGACGTGCTTTCTTGCTTTGTCAATCTGCGGACAAAAATGATTGGACCAGTTCCATTTTTGCCTTTGGCATATGTTAGAATACGCAAAGGCAGTTTTAGGGAAAAGTGAAAACAGTTGTGCAAAGGTCTCCTTCATAAGCATTTCCAGACCTACCCCAGTCAAAGTGCCTAGGTCATTGCCACCACAGTGCACTATTATGAGGTCAGGGTGTTGGATTTGCATGAAGGATTTCACCAAAGGCATCAATTGGTGCCACTTTAACCCTCTCTGACCAATCCATTTAATGTCTACATTTGGCAAAGCAAGGTCTCTCACCATACCTGTTTTCTCTGCATACTTTTCACTCCAGAAGACATAGCTGTGCCCTACAATCCACACTGTGAACATCTTCCAAGGAGATCTGGATGCACTCAGGAGGTGTCTTTCAGTAGAATGGGAAAAAAAATGAAAGACAGTTTGGAAATGGAGGCATACATATTTTTTTTTAAAAAAAAGAACTGATTGGCTGTTTCATACCATTCTACACTAAAAACTAGTCTGTATGTGTAAAATTATAGAAGCATGTTTTGTATTGGTACAGAAAAATGTGTTACCAAAGAACAGTACTATGGATTTGCTGTTAGGTTTGAAAAGTCAAGCACTCCTGCTCTTTGGAAATGAAACATTGTGTGGTGAACTTCTGACCTAACTCTACACAGCAGTGTTTCAAGAGCTGTTGCTATGGTAGCAGGCAGAAGTCAAGTTGGGGGAAGGGTACTAGGCTGAAGTCAAGTTGGGGGAAGGGTACTTTTGGAAAAGGGTTGGTTTACAACCAATAGAAATGTGTGATTACATTTGAAAAAAAGGGGGAAGCACTGAGATTTGAAATTAACATGTATATGTGTGGAAAAAGAGAGGGAAACATTGCCATTATCTGGTTCTGCTGAGAGGAGAGAGGTGTACAGAACAGAGATCCTGGCTCTGATAATCTGCTGTTTGAGTGCCACATTTCTTTCACAACTAACTAATTTTAAAGGTGAGTTATGAGTTTGAGAGGGGATGTATATGGTAAAATAAGAAATGAATAATAGAATTGGAATTCCTTTTGTTGAAGTTGTGTTTATCGTTTTGTGTTTTGGGAGAAATTAAAATGTGAGGAACATGTAAAATAATATGGACTATGTTTTCACCATAAATTAAGGTGTACTGGTATAAATGAGGAATACTTTTAGGGTTTGAGGTTGCAGGCAGTAATGCAAATACATTCAGCATCACTAAGGCTGGTTGCCCTTGCTGGAGTGTAGTCAGTCACCCAGGTTACACATGTTGCTGGTCTGAAAAAGCTGTTTGGACATGTGCTTTTTTAAGAATCTGAAAAGTGGATTCAAAATGTGTCAGACTGTAAAAGTACTTATCACTTGTCAAAAAAAGCAGTTGTAAGTGTGCTTTCAAATTGGCAAAGAAATTTCGTTTTCTGACTAATATGAAACCATGACTCTGTGTGCAAAGAGGAATTATAGACAGAGATTTATTGCGTATTGCTGTGGTAATTTTACATTTGCATTAGATGGAAAGGGGGAGCTATTTTTTCAGCAGAAGCAGACTCTTAGCACACACTCAGCTGCTTATCCTGTGGAATCATGCACAGTATTCACAACCGAGTGGGGTTTGAGGTTGCAGTCAGTAATGCAAATACATTCAGCATCACTAAGGCTGGTTGCCCTTGCTGGAGTGTAGTCAGTCACCCAGGTTACACATGTTGCTGGTCTGAAAAAGCTGTTTGGACATGTGCTTTTAAAAGAATCTGAAAAGTGGATTCAAAATGTGTCAGACTGTAAAAGTACTTATCACTTGTCAAAAAAAGCAGTTGTAAGTGTGCTTTCAAATTGGCAAAGAAATTTCGTTTTCTGACTAATATGAAACCATGACTCTGTGTGCAAAGAGGAATTATAGACAGAGATTTATTGCGTATTACTCTGGTAATTTTACAGTTGCATTAGATGGAAAGGGGGAGCTATTTTTTCTGCAGAAGCAGACTCTTAGCACACACCCAGCTGCTTATCCTGTGGAATCATGCACAGTATTCACAACCGAGTGGGGTTTGAGGTTGCAGTCAGTAATGCAAATACATTCAGCATCACTAAGGCTGGTTGCCCTTGCTGGAGTGTAGTCAGTCATCCAGGTTACACATGTTGCTGGTCTCAAAAAGCTGTTTGGACATGTGCTTTTAAAAGAATCTGAAAAGTGGATTCAAAATGTGTCAGACTGTAAAAGTACTTATCACTTGTCAAAAAAAGCAGTTGTAAGTGTGCTTTCAAATTGGCAAAGAAATGTCGTTTTCTGACTAATATGAAACCATGACTCTGTGTGCAAAGAGGAATTATAGACAGAGATTTATTGCGTATTACTCTGGTAATTTTACAGTTGCATTAGATGGAAAGGGGGAGCTATTTTTTCTGCAGAAGCAGACTCTTAGCACACACCCAGCTGCTTATCCTGTGGAATCATGCACAGTATTCACAACCGAGTGGGGTTTGAGGTTGCAGTCAGTAATGCAAATACATTCAGCATCACTAAGGCTGGTTGCCCTTGCTGGAGTGTAGTCAGTCACCCAGGTTACACATGTTGCTGGTCTGAAAAAGCTGTTTGGACATGTGCTTTTAAAAGAATCTGAAAAGAGGATTCAAAATGTGTCAGACTGTAAAAGTACTTATCACTTGCAAAAAAGCAGTTGTAAGTGTGCTTTCAAATTGGCAAAGAAATTTCGTTTTCTGACTAATATGAAACCATGATTCTGTGTGCAAAGAGGAATTATAGACAGAGATTTATTGCGTATTACTCTGGTAATTTTACAGTTGCATTAGTAGGAAAGGGGGAGCTATTTTTTCTGCAGAAGCAGACTCTTAGCACACACCCAGCTGCTTATCCTGTGGAATCATGCACAGTATTCACAACCGAGTGGGGTTTGAGGTTGCAGTCAGTAATGCAAATACATTCAGGATCACTAAGGCTGGTTGCCCTTGCTGGAGTGTAGTCAGTCATCCAGGTTACACATGTTGCTGGTCTAAAAAAGCTGTTTGGACATGTGCTTTTAAAAGAATCTGAAAAGTGGATTCAAAATGTGTCAGACTGTAAAAGTACTTATCACTTGTCAAAAAAGCAGTTGTAAGTGTG
The DNA here is from genome assembly GCF_964204655.1 of Triturus cristatus. NCBI lineage: Eukaryota > Metazoa > Chordata > Amphibia > Caudata > Salamandridae > Triturus > Triturus cristatus. The sequence continues at coordinate 301,205,487 of NC_140588.1, forward strand.
CTTTCAAATTGGCAAAATGTTTTCGTTTTCTGACTAATATGAAACCATGATTCTGTGTGCAAAGAGGAATTACAGACAGAGATTTATTGCGTATTGCTGTGGTAATTTTACATTTGCATTAGATGGAAAGGGGGAGCTATTTTTTTCTGCAGAACCAGACTCTTAGCAAACACCCAGCTGCTTATCCTGTGGAATCATGCACAGTATTCACAACCGAGTGGGGTTTGAGGTTGCAGTCAGTAACGCAAATACATTCAGCATCACTAAGGCTGGTTGCCCTTGCTGGAGTGTAGTCAGTCACCCAGGTTACACATGTTGCTGGTCTGAAAAAGCTGTTTGGACATGTGCTTTTAAAAGAATCTGAAAAGAGGATTCAAAATGTGTCAGACTGTAAAAGTACTTATCACTTGCCCAAAAAAAGAGTAGTAAGTGTGCTTTCAAATTGGCAAAAAAATTTAATTTTCAGACTAATATGAAACCATGATTCTGTGTGCAAAGAGGAATTACAGACAGAGATTTATTGCGTATTGCTGTGGTAATTTTACATTTGCATTAGATGGAAAGGGGGAGCTATTTTTTTCTGCAGAACCAGACTCTTAGCAAACACCCAGCTGCTTATCCTGTGGAATCATGCACAGTATTCACAACCGAGTGGGGTTTGAGGTTGCAGTCAGTAATGCAAATATATTCAGCATCACTAAGGCTGGTTGCCCTTGCTGGAGTGTAGTCAGTCATCCAGGTTACAGATGTTGCTGGTCTCAAAAACCTGTTTGGACATGTGCTTTTTTAAGAATCTGAAAAGTGGATTCAAAATGTGTCAGACTGTAAAAGTACTTATCACTTGCCAAAAAAAGAGTAGGAAGTGTGCTTTCCAATTGGCAAAGAAATTTAGTCTTCTGCCTAATTTCAAACCATGACTCTGTGTGCACACAGGAATTGTTTTTACATATTTAATTTGTGAAGGTGTTATGGTGATTTTCACTTGTTGGAAAGGGGTACATAGTATTTTAAGATTTGAAAAGATCATAAAAAATGTAGTAATATATTTAAATAAAATAAAGGATTTTTTTTTTAGTTTTTTTCAGGTATTGCTGAAGAGCAGTGAACAAAATTTAATCCAGACTAAGGAAAAACCACAAAAAAAAACTATATTTGAAGACAACTGGAGGACCTAAGATAGTTGGAGATGCTCATGTTGGGAAAAAGAGAAAGTCTTCTGGTAAGCAGACAAAAGATTTTTAAGAACATCTTCAAAAAAAGGAAAAATGTACAAAATGTCTGTACTGGAAAGAATGTTTTAAATAGAAAACAACAGGAAAAAATTGAGCATTTAGTTAATGCAAATATACCTTCAGAAACAATAAAGATTAACTTAAAAAGAAAAACAGCGTTTAAAGAGATACGTAGAAAAATGTTTCAGAGAAGAGTTATGTCCAATTTGATAAAGGATGTGAAGAAATATAAGAAAAAAGCAAAATTTTATAAGAGAAAAAAAGAAATTGAAGCCATTGCAGCAAAGTCTTTAGAATTAAAAAGGAAACTATTCATTTTAATTTTGAATAGGATGCGTACATTAGATAAAATGGTTAATGTACTGAAATCACAAAGCAAAAGGAAAAGAGTAGTGAAAAGAACAAACTTTTGTAAAGTGTTTTTAGGAGAATGGATGCATAGTTCAAGTAGTGAACCTTTTTTTAATGAAGAGAGTTATTTTCAAAGTAATAGTTTGCTGCATGCAGTTGACACCAGAGGTCGTGCTTATGAAGTGAAAAATGGTTGTATGATGGAGAAGGAGAAAATGGTTCCAAGAGATGAGGTACAAGTGATGGCGGATGAGGCTGTGGGGAGACGTCCTAAAGCCCCAGTGTACACTTGGAATTGTAGTAGTATTTGCACTGTGCGTCAGGAATCTATTGATAAATTTCGTGAGTTTCTTAGAGAATATAGTAAAAAAAGTGTTAAACAGAAGATTAAGGTGCTTCAAAGTCTAGATCCATGCAGAGTGAGAGAGAATACTGGTTTGCAGGGACATTCTCTGGCTTGTCTATCTAGAAAAGTGTGTTAAAGTGTTTTTCATCATTTTAGGATGCTGGCTGTTCATCATACTGAAATGAGAAAGTTTGTGAGACGGTTGTATTTTGCAAAAAGTCCAGCAATAAAGTTAGATGAATTAAATAGGGCTCTGTTCCGTGGATCGGTATCAGATGTAGAGAAGGTTACTGATGAAATTCAGTTTTGTTACTTTGGTCCAGAACAAGAAAGTGCAGAAAAGGACACAGTAAATGAGGAAGAAGTGGAAGAGAATGTAGAACCCTCTGTAAGTAAGGCATTTAATGATCACATAACAAAATTTGCAATAATCTCTAATGAAAGACCAAATATTACTTCTATTTGTTGCCGCAGAACTCATTATAGAAAACAAACCAGGAATGTTGATCTCTACAGAAAAAGTGAAAATGAAGATAATTATAAGTGGAAGGATTTTGCCACTTATATATTTCTTGAAAATTGTTTTGAATTGGGTGAAGATCAGCGTATTTGTAAATACTGTTATAATAAGTTAGAAGAAAATAGAATGCCGACCAGAGCTGTACATAATAATTTAGAATTGGATACTATTCCTGCCGAACTTTCTGAATTAAATACATATGAGTCTATACTCATTCAATGTGTTCATCCGTTCCAGACCATAGTACGTATGGAGCCCAAAACTGGTAAATTACCTCCTTCAGATTTACTGAGAGGTTTAAAAGGTAGAGTGGTGTATTTGCCCTTGGATTTGAAGAAAAATATGGAAACTATTGATGCAGATACTTTGGAAACTGAACCATTAGTTATTCTGGTTAATGGTGTACCTACAAAGAATAAGAAGATTTGGCAGGAGCTGGTGGATGTACGGAAAGTACAAAGAGCAAATTTGTATTTGAAAAGGAATAACAAATGGTATGAATCAATTTATATAGAAGAAGAAGAAGAAGATTTACAAGAAGACACAGAAACACCTACTGGACAAATTGAAAAAGTGGACAAGTCAAAGGAAGAAGAAATTTATGAACATTTTAGCATACATCCTCTTCATTCTAAAGAAGTTATGGGAGACAATATTGATCTGTTTCAGATGAAGAAAGCACAAGGAACTCCTGTGAGTGTATGGGAGGAGAGCTTGGAAGCTCGATGTTTTCCCCAGCTGTTTCCTACAGGAAAAGGTGGACGATACGATGAACGCCCAGAACAGATTCCAGCTTCTGAGTATCGAACTACAAGACTATATGCAGAAGATCCCAGATTTCGACAAAGTATTCCTTATTTGTTCCATCTTTTATTTGAAAGCGACTTGTCTGCATTATCATATGCAGTAAATCACATTTTAAAAAGTGGAGTACATTTGCAAAATGTGTCTGCTAAGGATTTTATGGAGAAAGTGCAGCAGCGAGATGATCATTTGGAAACACAACTGATCAATCTGATGGCTTGTCAGCGTGGGACAAATGAATATTGGTACCGACGCCATGGTGAATTAAAATGCATGTTACGGAATTTAGGAACACCAACATGGTTCCTTACCCTAAGCTGTGCTGAGTACGCTTGGGATGATTTACTGGATTTTCTACGAGAGGCAAATTCAAACATTAAAAACATCGAATACAAGACAGCAGGAGAACTGTGCTCATTGGATCCGGTTAATGTTTGCAGATATTTCAATCATAGATTTGAGGCTATGATGTCCTTCATCTGCAATAAAAAAAATCCCCCTCTTGGAGAAGTAGTGGATTTCTTTTGGAGAAAAGAGTACCAGGCAAGAGGTGCTCCTCATATTCATATGCTGTTGTGGATCAAGGATGCCCCAAAGTTTGGAACAGATACTGATGAAGCAGTGTTATCTTTCATTGAAGAATATGCAACATGTGCTATACCAAAAAGCACAGAAGAGCAAAAGTTAAAGGAGCAAGTTTTACGTTTCCAAAGTCATCGGTGTGGAAAATACTGTCGACGGAAATACAAGAGCAAAGATAAATACTACACTAAATGTCGATTTGGATTTCCTAGACCTGTTCTTTCAAATGGAAGAGTAAACAGTTTTATGTCAGCTGTGAGACATACTATTACAAGAAAATCACCTAAGAATACCTACAACCTTAAAAGAAAAGAAGAATCAAAAAATATAAATGACTACAACCCAGTCATTTTATCCATGTGGAATGCTAACATGGATATACAGTATGTAGCTGACAATTCCATTGCTGTTGCACGATATGTAACGTCTTACATCACTAAATCAGAAAAAACTGAATTGAAAGAAATGTGGGAAGAGATTTCTCACGAAAAGACTGTCAGTAAGAAGCTGTACAGTTTCAGTTTAAAGATGTTATCGCATCGAGAAATTGGATCCTACGAATGTTCAGATAGGTTATCTTCTGCAAGTCTCTACTCGAAATCAAGAAGAATAATTTGGGCAAGTTTAGGCCTTGCAGCAATGAGAAATCGGGTACTGAAATCTGTTGGAGAAATTGAATATTTGGCCGAGAATGACCCTGAAAGTACAGATATTTTGAAATCAAACATGTTGGACACATATTATCCCAAGAGAAGTCATCATCTAGAGAACATGTGTCTCTATGAAGTGCTGCAGAACTACATTTATTCACGGAAAGCCACAGAAGACATCAACAATGGAAAATATAAAGTCATTGAAGAGGAAGGATGTTTGGTGAAGCAAACAAAAGGAAGTTTGATAAATCACAGGAAGCTGAGTTGCGACACTACTGACAAAAAGGAATTTTACTACTTGGCTCTTTTACAGCTGTTTAAACCATGGCGTACAGAGGATGAACTACTGGGAGAATTTCAAAGCTATGAAGATTCATTTAATGCTTGCAAAGACACCATACAATGCAGTACTTTCACAAATTATGTGCAAATGTTAAATGAAGAAATTGAACAGGAAACTACAATTGCAGCTGAAGTAGCTAGAGACAGTTCTCAAGACAGCCAAAGTTCTGGAACACTCAGTCAAGATCCCCTAGGACAACCAATCGTTGAAAATGAAGCTGCAATAGCCATGAATGAAGTGGAAACGGCTATGAATCAAGCTCAAGAAGAATTTATAGACTTACCAAATTTGGAAAGACAACTGAATGAAGAGCAGCAACAAATTTATGAAGAGATCAGAAACAAAATTGATCACGGATTACTACATGAAAAAAAAGAGTGCTCATGCACATCATTTCATCCAATCAGGATGTATGTAAGCGGACAAGCTGGAACTGGAAAAAGTTTCTTAATAAAAGTCATCAGAAGCTACCTACAGCAAAAAACGGAATCAACTTTGTCTTGTGTGGTTACTGCTCCAACTGGGTTAGCAGCATATAACATAAAAGGAATCACCTTACATCGTATGCTAATGTTACCAGTGGAGCATGAGAACAAAATACAATACCACAAGCTAACTGGAGAAGCATGCTTGGAAGTTTCAAGAGTATTGAAGAAGATGCAAGTTCTCATTATTGATGAGGTGAGCATGGTATCAAACTTAATGCTTGCCTTTGTGCATTTACGAATGCAGCAAATTCTAAGGACAGACTATGACGTGTTATTTGGTGGAAAACATGTCATAGTTTTTGGGGATCTTCTACAGCTTACTCCAGTTAAAGGACAACCAGTGTTTAATACTGTGACACATGAAGACACAAAGAAGTCATTGGGAAGCATTGGTAATGCAAATATTTGGTCCATCTTTGAGTACAAGGAACTTACTACTAATATGAGGCAAGCAAACGATGAAGAATATGGAAGTATTCTGAAAGATATCAGAATTGGACTACTCACTGAAGCTGGCACGAAAGCATTACAGAGTCGGTTGCTACATAATTTATTCCCAAAGGAAGAAATAGTTGCAGAGAAAATATACAAGAACATTGCAGAAAAGAAAAGTGTCATCTGCTTAATGCCAACTCTACGTGAATGCTCAATATTCAATGAGGAGCTTTTGAAATTGGAAAAGGAAGAGATCAGGAAATTGGAAGCAGTGGACAAAATACAGGATGGAAGAATTACTATCACATTAACAGGCAAACTGAAAAATAAATTGGATTCACTAGAGAAGAACATTTCCAAAACTGCTGGATTAGAAAAAAATCTATTTGTTTGCATGAATTGTAGAGTATTTTTAAGGAGAAATTTGGATGTTGAAAAAGGTTTAGTTAATGGAGCTATGGGAAGAGTTGTGGGTTTTATTAATTATCAGAAAAAAGATGGAATTGAATGTTTAAAAATAAAATTTGATCAGATAGAAGAAGTTATAGACATTTGTCGTTGTACAGTTCGTTTCATGCTTGTGAAAGACTTATATGTACAAAGGAAACAGTTTCCGTTTTCTCTAGCATATGCTGTAACTATTCACAAGTCTCAAGGATTAACTGTAGATTGTGCATTTGTAAACATTGGTTCAACTGTGTTCAAAGAAGGTATGGCTTATGTTGCTTTGTCACGAGTGAAAACATTATCTGGTTTATTCATGATAGACTTTGATGAATCAAAAGTTAGTGCTGATACAAACTGTGTAAAGGAGTATAATAGATTAAGAAGAACCTATGCTCCTCATTTAGGTCAGTATCCTGTGTTAGAGAAACGTGTAGTTTCTCGTAAAAGGAGAATTGAGAATATCTGTAATGAGGATGTAGAGAGGAGGAAAAAAAAGAGGAGTGATGTAATTGCAAGCAAAAAGAAAAAGGAAAATGAAGAAGAGGTTGTAGGATGTCATTTTGAAAATAGCTCTGGTGTCAACTGCTACGCTAATGTAGTGCTGAATGTTGCATTTTATCTGGAAAGTTTGCAAGAGCAGATAATAGTAAATCAGAGAAAAAGATTCTGTTCTGAGTTGAGTCTCCTTTTTCAAAAGCTGAGTAATGATAAAACTCAAATAGAAAGTGCAACTGAAATTAGAAAACTTTTAGATGTATGTTCAGGACGAACACAGTTTTCTCAAAATGTACAGCAAGACGCACAGGAATTCTTGATGTATTTTCTTCAGGTACTGGAAGAAGAAGGGGTGCCAATTGAAAATATGTTTGGTGTCTCTTATAAATGGGAACATAGTTGTGAAAACTGTTACAATACATGTGGCTCTAATGTTGATTCTGAAAGGTTTATTTATTTAACAATGCCAGACAGTAAAACAGTCACTTTTGCTAAATTAGTTAAAGATGCTAATCATAGCATGGAATGCGGTGAGTGTAAATCTGACATGTTTTCAACATTAATTTTAAAGGAATACGGACAGTATGTAATTTTAATGATGCAACGATGTAAAGCTGATGGTTCAAAATTGGATACTTTAATAAAGAAGTTTATAGGACAGCAGTTATCAATTTCAGGAAAAACTTTTGTAACAGTTGCAATAATTTTCCATGAAGGACCTACTGTAACTTCTGGATATTACAAAGTTTATCTTAAATGTGAAAAAGGCTGGACACTGTGTAATGATTCCCAATTGATTTTCAAGCAACGTTTGCCTTTTGATTTAGCAAATTCATATCTAATCTTCCTGAAACCAAAATTTTAGAGAGACTTGGCAAGATCTGTACAAAACCATTTTTTCCATTTTATTGGATTACCATTGGAATTTTCATCAAAAAAGATTTTTCAAATTACCATTTGGCCTAATGGAAAGGTAAACAATTGCAATGTGGACTTATTTAATTCCTAATGAATCTTTCGGAAACCAAAAATTTAGAGAAAATCGGTAACATCTGTACAATTTAAATTTTGGAATTGTATTGGATTACCATTTGAAATTTCTTCAAAAAAGATTTTTAAAATTACTATTTGGCCATAAGGAAAGGTAACCAATTGTATTGTGGACTTATTTAATTATTAATTAATCTTTCGGAAACCAAAATGTTAGAGAGAATCGGTAACATCTGTACAATTTAAATTTTGGAATTTTATTAGATTACCATTGGAAATTTAATCAAAAAAGAATTTTAAAATTAATATTTGGCCTAAAGGAAATGTAACCAGATGTATTGTGGAGTTATTTGAGATATATTATTTTGGAGATTATGCTTTTGTAACAAAATTGTCAGACGAAATTTTAAAGAAATAGTTAATGTTATTAGATGATATTTTTTTAGAATATTATGCATTTCTATAATGTTATGTTTAAGTGAGAAGAGATTCTGGGCTTTTTTAAAACAATCTTTGGGATTGTTATTTTTTTTTTGCCCGCTGTTAAGTGATGAATGCAATTGCTTTCACGATTTATAGTGAAATGCAATATATTCTGAAAACAGCAAAAAAAAGGCAAAACATTTTTGGGAAAAAAATATGTAAATACGTGTACTGTGTATTATAATGATTTATTAAATATTAATACTTTTTTTTTTTTGAGATTGTAAAAGAAAATTGTCGGAAAAAACCAACCATTTTTTCAAGTAATTTCAATTAAATTTTAATTAAAAATTAAAATGTTGGGTGGGTCAGGTAAGTCAGAAATTAGATGGTCCCTTTCTTCCACTTCTCCTCAAACAGATTTTTAGTATTTAGTTATTAATTCCTCAAGGATCTTGAGATGTGGTAATTGATTTTTACTGTTTTAAAAAAAAAAAAAAAAAAAATATCCGCATACGGTAACAAAAAAAAAAGATTTAAAGAAAAAAAAAAAAAAGTTGAAAGGTAAGGTTGGCTCTTAAAAGAGCCGTTGTGTTCATGCAGGGACAGAGGAAAGGAAGAATGGGAACATTAGCTGGTAGGACAAATGTGCTGGTCTATTTTGTTGTTAATGAGAGGAAGACTGGTCTCCCTATGAACAATTAGACCATAGCAAAATGAACACCGCATAGTAACCCTCGCAAACCGATGGTTCGTTTCCACAGGATCAGAAAAAGGTGAATCTGCCCCCACAGATGAAGGGCTCTGCTGAGCTTCCGAAGAAGGACTCGGCTGAGCTGCTGTGGATGTGCTTGCTCGACTTACTGAAGGGTTGCCTCTAGTATGTCGTGCATGTGTCCTAGGATGCACATCCTCAAGGTGTCTCAACATAGTGTGATTCCCGAAGGAATACTTCTTGTTGGGATTTCCTCTTAAAAGTACACGCTGGCACAGCTTGCAAGTCACCAAAGCAGCATTGACTTTTTTCTCACCCTCTGGAAACGTAAAATACTCCCATATAAAAGAGCTCTTCTGTTTCCTCTTTCTCTGCCTGATGGTGGTGCTGCTAGCCTCACTCTCAGCAGAAGAGTGCTGGTCTGCCATCGTATCACAAAGACAAGTCAGCTCCTTCTCCTAAGGGATCACAAGCAGAAATGAGGGGAATGGGTGTGGTGTTGGAGAGTTCTAGAACTGAAACTACTTTGAACCAATCAAATGCTTTGTTTCATGATCACATGACCCACCGTGCGCATACGTTACGCTTACGTTACGCTTACGGAGCGCTTACGGTGCGCTTACGGTAAAAGTACGCATGCGTGTAAAAAAGACACGCGCTCGCGCGCATGCGCATAACAGGCACTCCCCAACACTTCCGCGTAACGTGCGCGTGTAGCGTACACGCTTACGCGCCCCATACGCAGTACGCACGGCTACGCAAATTGCGTAACTATACGCAAAAAGAGCAGAAAAAATACGAACATTACGCAAACCGTACGCTTACCGTAAGCTTACCGTACGCGCACTTAAAAAAAAAAAAAAAAAAATTGAATTTCTATGTTATAATAATATATCTTACCTGTGTGGTAAAAAAAAAAGAGAAAAATTAATATATTGCAGATTTTTTTTTTTTTTAAAACAGTGTTTTAAGAGAATATAAAGTTAAAAAAAAAAAAAACTTGATTTTATTTTAAAAAAAACACATTTAATAAAAGAATTTATAATTAAAAAATCATACAAAAACAATGAAAAAACCATGGGAATCACACATGTTATAGGTAAGAATTAGCATTTAAAAAACCATAAAAAGTTCACTGAAAAAACCATGGGTTTCAAACACGTTACAGTTAGGAATTAGCATTTAAAAAACCTTGCAAATTCACTGAAAAAACCATAGGTTTCACACACGTTATAGTTAGAATTTAGCATTTAAAAAACCTTGCAAATTCACTGAAAAAACCATAGGTTTCACACACGTTATAGTTAGAATTTAGCATTTAAAAAACCTTGCAAATTCAGAGAAAAAACCATAGGTTTCACACACGTTATAGTTAGCGGACATTTTAATCATAAAAAACCATTGAAATTTCCCCGTTATAGTTAGTTAAGCTAACTATAACTCGCGCACCCGCAATCCACTGCTGATGACGTAACATATTACATCACTCATGACATGGTCAGTGACATCACTCATGACATCACTGATGACATCTCAAATGACATCACTGATAACATCATCCTTGTGACAGAGTGGTAGACCTCCTCTCACCCTAATATAACCTTTGATACACACATTCAAAAATAGAGACTACAAATATCAAAACAAAGGACATACCAATACCAGTTACTTTAACCTATTCAGTAATTCTTAGATCCACATACACATCCACTCATTCACCAACAGTCCTGTACAGTCACTCATACATGTACTCACTCATCATATGTACTCATACAACAAAACATCCTGTTACACATTGCCACTCATCCATAGAGTTACTCACACACATAGTCACTCATGCTAATAAAGAATCAAACATCCCTTTACTTGCATATTCAGTTATACACACACCTTAACACGTACTTCTACAGAAACTTAAACATACTTACTCTTTTAAATAATCACTAATAAAAACACATACTTATTCATACAGGAACTATTTCAATCTCTCACTCTCACATATACTCACTTATATACAACAATAGTCAAATATACTTCTTTTAAACATATGTAGTAACTCATAAAGACACTATTGAGACAGTCATTCACTCACTAACACACCCATACACACACTCATCAAACCATACAGTCATGCACACATGCTGTCTTCAAAACATACAACCAGACAGACAATCATTCATGCACCTATGCACTACGTTAAACCCCCCACCGAACCATGCAGACACTCAGACTGATACCCAAAAAACAACCTAAAATCCAATATAAACACCCATATAGCTACTTACCAACCCATGCAGACACTTATACACAAAGTGAGAGACTGATACAGAAAATTACATATTTAAACATTACTCATTAAGCCATGTATTCACTAAGAAACACTTAATCAGTCAGTTACACAATCAATTTTTCAAAAACAAATCATCCTTTTAGACACTTATATACCCATTTATTCTTCCATCGACCTTGAGATATACACATATAAAACATATTTAATTTTCAAAAAAACACACATTCACTGGATGATGTCATCAGTGATGTCATTTGAGATGTCATCAGTGATGTCATGAGTGATGTCACTGACCATGTCATGAGTGATGTAATATGTTACGTCATCAGCAGTGGATTGCGGGTGCGCGAGTTATAGTTAGCTTAACTAACTATAACGGGGGAATTTCAATGGTTTTTTTATGATTAAAATGTCCACTAACTATAACCTGTGTGAAACCTATGGTTTTTTCTCTGAATTTTCAAGGTTTTTTAAATGCTAAATTCTAACTATAACGTGTGTGAAACCTATGGTTTTTTCAGTGAATATATATATATATATTATCTACTGGCGGTCGCCAGTAGATAGTTATAGTTAGGACCGTGTTTCCATAGGAAATCTGAAAATTCTATTTTGAATAACTTTGGCGCCGGTTGACGTATCCTTGTGAAATTTTCAAAATAGGTGGGGCGCTCCGCTCCTACCCTGATAGTCTTGGGGGGATTCGTCAAGCGGGGGCTGAGTAAAAAGGGGGGTCCCAAAACGCGTTTTCCCCATGCATTTTTCCATAGGGACCTTTAGTCCAAGGTACAGCCCGAACGGCTGAACAGAATTACTTGAAATTTGGCAGAGAGGTAGTCCTCAGGTCAGGGATGTGCCTTTTGGATATCTGGAGTCAATCTGTTCAGTAGTTCCTTAGAAAATGGCAGTTAAAAGTACATATATATCTATAGGCGCGCACCGTGCGCGTACGGTGCACGCACGGAGACGTGCGCGAGCTCAATTCTGATTGGTTGTTAGATGTCAGTAAACATTCGAATCGGTCGACATCAGGAAGTGTCGGCCGCCATTTTGTCTCTCGCAGTCAGAGGCAGTGAAAAACAAAGGTGGAGAACGTGAAAAGGGGGCAGGGTGGACAGTTCCTGACCCCCTAGCCTTTGTCAGGGGGTCACTGAAGGACCCCCCAGTGCTAAAAAACAATTTATTTTTGTTTGAAAATGCGCGTGGTGCGCGCACCTTGCGCGCACGGCATGCACTACGCATCGTGGGCGCTCGGTGCGCGAAGCGCACCGAGTGCCCAACACGCACGCACCATGCGCGACGCGCACCGTGCGCGCACTGTGCGTGCACGGTGAAAAACCTGAAAAAAAAAATATTAATAAATACATAACTTAGCATTTAAAAAACCATACAAATTCACTTAAAAAACCATAGGTTTCACACACGTTATAGTTAGGAATTAGCATTTAAAAAACCTTGCAAATTCACTTAAAAAACCATAGGTTTCACACAAGTTATAGTTAGCTGGACATTTCCCTCGTAAAAAACCAATGAAATTCCCCCGTTATAGTTAGTGCAGGCAACTATAACTCACGCGACCGCAATCCTCTGCTGATGACGTCAGATATTACATCACTGATGACATATGTGTCTTTCTGAAAAATAAATATTTGTAATATATGTATAGCTAAAGATTAATGGAAGAAGACATGGGTAAATAGGTGTCTAAGTACAGTGATGTAATATCTGACGTCATCAGCAGAGGATTGCGGTCGCGTGAGTTATAGTTGCCTGCACTAACTATAACGGGGGAATTTCATTGTTTTTTTACGAGGGAAATGTCCAGCTAACTATAACATGTGTGAAACCTATGGTTTTTTAAGTGAATTTGCAAGGTTTTTTAAATGCTAATTCCTAACTATAACATGTGTGAAACCTATGGTTTTTTAAGTGAATCTATATATATATATACATAAGTAAATATATACATATATATATATATATATATGTCTGTGTATATATATATATATCTATATATATATATCCCAGGAAACATACCCAAGTCCAGATCGTGGACCCTTGGGGGTCGGTGCATGCACCGGTAGAGCAGCCGGTTATTAAAGTCCCAAATATACCTTCCACGGTTGCAGAAATAATGCACTCTCAGGACACACTCGCAGTATGCAGTTCAGCAATATTTAATCTTGCTTCCACGTTACGCGTTACGCGTTTCAGAAATGAATCCTTGCTCACACGTAAAAAAAACATTAGTCAGCCCGCATCTAGTACACATTACAGCCATGAAAATAAACATAGGACTCAAGGTACGATGTCTGCTCCTACTAGGGGGGAGCATTTCAAAAGCCCTCCTTCCCCCAGTGAGTGCGAGCAGGGGCAAGGACCACATGTCTGCTTCCAGCCGGCGGGAGCTTTAAAAATTCTCCCGCCTGGTAGGATCAGACTTTAGTTTCCCTGCCCTACTCTAGCGAGCATGGAAAGTCAAATTGCTCCCCCTGGAAGAAGCAAAGCAGAAACAGCTACTCTCTCTGGGTGGGAGCAAAGCCGACTCCTGCTGCACCAAGGATGGGTAATGCAGGGAGTCAGCAGGGCCTCAGGGGTCCTGGTACTCCCCATTGGTGAGTGGTATGAGTGCCCTGGTGCTGGTACTGCCTTGGAAAGTGGGGCAATACACATCTTCACGTAAAAAATGAAAAGCCCCGGGACATGGGGTCCCCTGGCCACTCTTGCTAGAGGAGGGGGCAATGCACCCTCCTCCCCTTTAAATGTATGTTTAGGCCCCAGGGGATGGGTCCCCAGGACCACTATTGGGTTGGGAAAGAGGGAGAGAGCCTCACTCCCCTTCAAATACAAAAGACACCCTGGGGTAGAGGATCCTGAGTGCCCTAAACGCTTGGGGAGGGGGGCACTGTGCCCCCCCTCCCCAATTAAAAAAAATTATCATAATTCCCTGCTCCCGCCAGTACCCATGAACGGTTGGCCAACATGATCGTGCATTGCGGGGGGTTGGCTACCCGCTGGGAGTTGGATGCAAGGCCTGTCCACAGGCCAGGCCCTGGGCCCATTGCCATGATGTGGACAGCCTTTGCCGATATGTAGCGGTGGGTTGGCTTGATGTATGGTAAGCAAATAATACTTTTCGTTAAGAAAAGCCTAGAAATTCACTGAAAAAAACAAAGGTTAAAGTGACTTTTTAGTTAAGAATCGTGATATCTTACTTTAATTTAAAAATCCTTAGAAATTCACTGAAAAAAAACTAAGGGGCATATTTACAAGGCCCCTCTTCCACCTAAGCATCACTTTTTTTATTGCTTCCATGGTGCACAATGCTGAGCCATATTTACAAGGCCACGCAAAGCCACTCTTCATGGCTTTTCAAGCTCTTATAAATATGGCCCCCTTTCACGCATTACTCTGCGTGAAAGGGACATTCCATGGGTGTTGCTGTATCCACACAACACCCATGGAGCTGACGCATTCCCAGATTTACAAAGTTTTGTAAACCTGGGGATGCTTCAGATTCTAACGCCTTCCCAGGGGAGACCTTAACGTGATGCAACATGGAGAAATACCTTTATTTCTCCTTGTTTATTGCTTTTTCTAAGTGTATAGAAGGAGGAATACACCATAAATTATTGTTTTTATCCAGGAAAGTGTCCTTTACTGCACATAAACAATCATTGCCCCGCTCAAGAAACCCTCCAACAGCCACACCAGAAAGAAAGCAAGCTGGTTCTCAGAAGACCTCCAGGCCTCCAAGCAAACCTGCCGAAAGCTAGAGAAGAACTGGATCCGTGAACGAACACGAGAAAGCTACGCAGACCACAAGAAAGCCACCTGCAGACACCACCACCTCATCAGATCCGCCAAAAGAGCCTCCTTCAAAGACCGCCTAGACAACATAGCACACAACAGCAAAGAGCTCTTCAACATCGTGAAGGAACTCTCCAACTCCAGCTCCAGCACGAACGACATCCCACCTTTGCAAGACCTGTGCGACTTGCTGGCCACCTTTTTCCACCGCAAGATCACAGACATCCACGACAGCTCCAACACCGCGACCGCCCCTGCAACCACTGAGACCTCCACCTCCACCCCCACGACCACCACCCGCACCAACCGCCTGACCTCCTGGACCAACATCAACAACGATGACACCATCAAGATCATGAACTCCGTCCACTCCGGATCCCCGTCAGACCCATGCCCACACCACATCTTCAACAAAGCCAGCACCACCATCACACCCCATCTCCGGAAAGCCATCAACATCTCCTTCGAGACAGCAACCGTCCCGGAGAGCCGGAAGCACGCCGAGATCAACGCCTTACTCAAGAAACCCCAGGCAGACCCCAAGGACCTCAAGAACTTCCGACCCATCTCCCTGCTCCCGGCGAAGGTCATCGAGAAGGCCGTCAACAAACAACTGACCAGATTCCTCGAGGAGAACAGCATCCTGGAACTGTCCCAGTCCGGGTTCCGCAGCAACCACAGCACCAAAACTGCCCTCATCGCCACCCCCATGACATCAGGACCCTGCTAGACAACAGAGAAACCACGGCCCTCATCCTCCTGGACCTGTCAGCCGCCTTCGACACGGTCTGCCACTGCACACTATGAACACGCCTCCACAACGCCGGGATCCAAGAGAAGGCCCTGGACTGGACCACCTGCATCCTCTCCGGCAGAACACAGAGCGTCCGCCTCTCCCACCTCCCGCTCCGAAGCCACCGAGATCATCTGCGGCGTACCCCAGGGCTCATCCCTCAGCCCAACGCTGTTCAACATCTACATGGCACTGCTCGCCCACGTCGCCCGACTGCACGACCTCAACATCATCTCTTAAGCCGCTGACATCCAGCTAATCCTCTCCCTCACCAAAGACCCCCACACCACCAAAACCAACCTCCACGAGGCAATGAAGGCCGTCGCCGACTGGATGAGAAACAGATGACTGAAGCTGAACTCGACAAGACGGAGGTCCTCATCCTCGGATCCACCCCCTCAGCCTGGGATGACTCCTGGTGGCTGACCGCACTAGGAACAGCTCCAATGCCCACCGGCCATGCACGCAACCTAGGGGTCATCCTCGACTCCACCCTCTCCATGACGAAACAGGTCAATGCCGTCTCTTCCTCCTGCTTCAACACCCTCTGTATGCTCCGTAGGATCTACAAGTGGATCCCCACCGAAACGAGAAGGACGGTCACCCAGGCCCTCGTCAGCAGCAAACCGGACTACGGAAACGCCCTCTAAGCAGGAGCCTCGGCCAAACTCCTGAAACGACTCCAACGCATCCAGAATGCCTCCGCACGCCTGATCCTCGACATCCCTCACCGCAGCCACATCACACCCCACCTGAGAGACCTGCACTGGCTCCCCGTCAACAAGAGGATAACCTTCAATCTCCTCACCCATGCACACAAAGCACTCCACAACACCGGATCAGCGTACCTCAACAGCCGACTCAGATTCAACACCCCCACCCGCCTATCACGCCCTCGCCACTGTCCCCCGCATCCGAAGAGTGACCACCGGCGGCAGATCATTCTCCCACCTCGCCGCCAAGACATGGAACACCCTCCGCCTACGGCAGACCCAAGACCTACTGACCTTCAGGAGACTCCTCAAGACCTGGCTCTTCGAACAGTAGCAGCATTCCCCCACCCCTTAGCGCCTTGAGACCCTCACGGATAAGTAGCACGCTTTACAAATGCTTTGATTGATTGATTGATTGATTGATTGGGTGCCTGTGTTGGCCCTAGGCTACTAATTGCGCGCCAGTGCAGAGGAAAGCACTGGGATGCGTCGTATTGCTGTAAATATGACGCATCCCTGTACTTTCCTAATGACGCAGTTCCAAGCAGCAAGAAATCTTGAAACATCATCCTGCATCATTTTCTACTAAATATGCCCTAAGTGTAAAGTAACATTGTGGTTGGGTGAAAATGTCAATTAAAACAAACCTTTTTAAATTAACAAAACCTCTAAAATTCCTGAGTTACAGTTATCTCAAGTAAGTATAACTCATGCCCTAACGTAACTATAACTTTCGCGGTCGCCGTGCACTGCTAATTACTGAATATGTTACATCACTCAAACATCATCTTTGACATCATTTATAGAATGACTGCAACTTCAGAAATGACATAATTGATGACGAGCCTGTGCATGGCTAGGGTGTGAGTTTGAGTTAATTTAGGGTATGAGTTATAGTTGCTTGGGATAACTATAACTGGTGAACTTAAGTTTTTTTTATTTAAAACGGTATGTTTTAACTGACATTTTCACCTAACTATAAGGTTAATTTAATCTTTGTTTTTTCAGTGAAAAAAACAGATATGTAGATAGATATATAGATAGACAGACTGACAGACAGGCAGGCGGACGGACGGACGGATGGATGGATGGATTGACAGACAGACACTTGGCTTACCTAGTCTTACTATTATAATGCATGTTAAAGTCATGCATGATAAAGCCTTGCTTAGCAAAGACATGCGTAGTAATGGCTTTAAACAAGTGCTAACATGGGATCTGGTCTGTTCTTGAGTCCCACTGGATATTTCGTGGGCATTGTAGCTATGAAGGGTTCTGTACATCTTGATGGCTTTCAGTGGCGTAACTAAACTCTAGGGGGCGCCCCTGCAAAGTACATGGCAGGAGAACGCCATAGTCCTACCCTAACACCTACGGAAATGAGATCAGGCAGAGTAACCTACATGAAAATAATCATAAAGCCATATGCAGTCTAGTACTGGTTATATTGTTAAATATTTTAAAACTCTCCTTCTGTAGTCTATATACTTTGCATTCCCTCACCAACTCTGCCATCTACCCCTGCTTCATATTTCTTATTTGTTTAAAACGTATTTTTACTTGTCCTTAGAAGGGCATGAATAATTATTATCATAATTAAACATAGAAATAATCAGTCCGAGCTATACATTCACTTGCAAACCTACATCTTATTAAAGGTTAACCTGCTAACGGCCTGAATTTTCGGGTGCCGAAAATGAATTAAAAGGTGTTGTAGGTGGAATGGTGTTTGGTGCGGCTCCATCAGTAGCGTACCCAGTAGTCATGGGCACTGGTGTAAGGAACTACATTGCCCTCTGACCGCTGTTTGAATTATAAAATACAGCAATAATCAGTGTCCAGGGGCCCCCCAGGCCTCTGGACCACGGCGCCACTGCACCTGTTGCACCAAGGGAAGCTCAGCCCCTGGGCTCTATATGTAAACAGTGATGTAAATGTATTGAGGGGTCAAAACATTTTGGGGCAGATTTACAAGCCCCTTGCGCCACTTTTGCGTCGTTTTTAACATGGGAAAAGTGACGCAAAAGTGGCGCAAGGGGCTTGTAAATAAGCCCCTTATGTTGAATCCCTTGCTCCTGTTACCCACTCACTCTTTCGCACTTCCAGGCAGCTGTCCACTCCTTTCCACAGTGTGATACTCCTGGCGCGATACATTCATGTCACCACTAAAGCACTGCTCCGCCTACACATCGGAAGAATATTTTATAAATATGTTTTTTTGGGTTCGTCATTTACGTAGTATGGATTCTCCATCCAGCTGATATCCTCATGGACGCATTGTGCCTGTTACGTGGGCTTCTGCAAGGGAGGAAAAGGGGTGCTGCTCCCCTCCCCCTCGGGTTCCTGGATTTTTCACTTGCCAAATGCCATTTAAACAAATTTCAAGACCGGCAGCGCGATCTTAATTTTTTTTTTTCATCATACCCTCCTCTGAAAAAAAAATCTGCGTCTATTTAAGAGGCAGGTCTAGCCGGGACCTCGTTGATTTTCTGCCATTTTATGCGCTGGTTGATTTACAGCAAATGCTCAAAGCAGCCTTGATTTTCCATCCAAATAAGAATGATCGTGTCCCAGCTGCAGGAAGTGATCCACGCTGGTTACCACTGGAGCGAAGTATTACATTCAAATGTCTCTGCCTGATCAATAAAGCAAGTTATGATCAGTCTTCCTCGGTGTTAAATAACTCCACGTCCTATACAGCGCCACGTGCAATAAACTGCACTTGAAGGCAACCAGAGTTCAGCCGGAACATTGTGCTCGAAGATCCTCGAGAGACCTGTGTCCCAGATTATGGAATGAACTTTCATTACATATGTGGGATGTTACCGCACACCTGTTTTTTAGGAAAAATCTGGAAAAACTTCTTCTTCTGTTAACTACTTCTATGTGTGTGTGTGTTTTTTTTGTTTGCCCCCCTCCCATTTCAGCGCCAAGAAACCATTGGATGTTAGCATGGTCTATAAGAACTACAATCGAATCAAATCAAGTAATGCCGTCAAAATACATGTTGCCAAGAGAAATTCTGGGCAGCAGAATATACTGGTTTTGGTACAAACAATATGATCTGTACTGTGCCAGGAACATCTGAAATACTGTGCGCCTGGTAGCAATGCTGCCTAAAGAAGTAATGCACCATGGAGTAATCCTTCTCCATTGCAACTGAATGAGACAATACTCCTGAAAATAGTGGACCAGACCTTCCCCACACATTACTGAGTCACAGAATTTGGCCTCAAAATGCACATGGAAAGATAAAGCCCTATTCTGAAAAAATATTGATAATTGCATGACAAGACTTGTAACATTCATCTCAACAAGAAATCTTTTACAGTAAAATTTTGGATTGCTTTACTTGTATAGACTTAGAGCCTAATTACGAGTTTGGCGATCCATAGGACCGCCAACTTTGTGGTGGAGGTATGGTGGTGGTCGGGGACCACCGCACCAGTGGTTTGACAGCCGTATTATGAGTACGGTGTTCGGACCGTGAGAGGACCGCCGCAGCCGCCAGGGATCTGCGATCTATGCCGTTGGCACGGTAGTCTTGAGGCTGCAATATGCTTGGCAGGGCTGCTGCAGCAGTGCCAAGCAGATTACAAGTTTCCTCACTGCGACTCTAACCACAGAGGTGAGTTCGCATTGGAAAGGGTGGTGGTGAGGAAACAACACACGGCCCCCTGGTGCATCAGGCCCATGGGATGCATCTGTGTGCATGCACCCCCTTTCCTGCACGGCATGAGCTTCACAGTCCATGCCATTAATGAACAGGCCTTGACGTTCCCATTGTGGTGCCTTTTTGAAAGGCACCGCTGTGGAAATACCAAAGGACCGCTCACCAGACTATGATGAAACTCGTAATATGGATTCTCCATCCAGCTGATATCCTCATGGACGCATTGTGCCTGTTACGTGGGCTTCTGCAAGGGAGGAAAAGGGGTGCTGCTCCCCTCCCCCTCGGGTTCCTGGATTTTTCACTTGCCAAATGCCATTTAAACAAATTTCAAGACCGGCAGCGCGATCTTAATTTTTTTTTTTCATCATACCCTCCTCTGAAAAAAAAATCTGCGTCTATTTAAGAGGCAGGTCTAGCCGGGACCTCGTTGATTTTCTGCCATTTTATGCGCTGGTTGATTTACAGCAAATGCTCAAAGCAGCCTTGATTTTCCATCCAAATAAGAATGATCGTGTCCCAGCTGCAGGAAGTGATCCACGCTGGTTACCACTGGAGCGAAGTATTACATTCAAATGTCTCTGCCTGATCAATAAAGCAAGTTATGATCAGTCTTCCTCGGTGTTAAATAACTCCACGTCCTATACAGCGCCACGTGCAATAAACTGCACTTGAAGGCAACCAGAGTTCAGCCGGAACATTGTGCTCGAAGATCCTCGAGAGACCTGTGTCCCAGATTATGGAATGAACTTTCATTACATATGTGGGATGTTACCGCACACCTGTTTTTTAGGAAAACTCTGGAAAAACTTATTCTTCTGTTAACTACTTCTGTGTGAGTGTGTTTTTTTTATTTTTTTATTTTTTTTGCTCCCCTCCCATTTCAGCGCCAAGAAACCATTGGATGTTAGCATGGTCTATAAGAACTACAATCGAATCAAATCAAGTAATGCCGTCAAAATACATGTTGCCAAGAGAAATTCTGGGCAGCAGAATATACTGGTTTTGGTACAAACAATATGATCTGTACTGTGCCAGGAACATCTGAAATACTGTGCGCCTGGTAGCAATGCTGCCTAAAGAAGTAATGCACCATGGAGTAATCCCTCTCCATTGCAACTGAATGAGACAATACTCCTGAAAATAGTGGACCAGACCTTCCCCACACATTACTGAGTCACAGAATTTGGCCTCAAAATGCACATGGAAAGATAAAGTCCTATTCTGAAAAAATATTGATAATTGCATGACAAGACTTGTAACATTCACCTCAACAAGAAATCTTTTACAGTAACATTTTGGATTGCTTTACTTGTATAGACTTAGAGCCTAATTACGAGTTTGGCGATCCATAGGACCGCCAAACTCGTGGTGGAGGTATGGCGGTGGTCGGGGACCACCGCACCAGTGGTTTGACAGCCGTATTATGAGTACGCTGTCCGTACCGTGAGAGGACCGCCGCAGCCGCCAGGGATCTGCGATCTATGCCGTTGGCACGGTAGTCTTGAGGCTGCAATATGCTTGGCAGGGCTGCTGCAGCAGTGCCAAGCATATTACAAGTTTCCTCACTGCGACTCTAACCACAGAGGTGAGTTCGCATTGGAAAGGGTGGTGGTGAGGAAACAACAAACGGCCCCCTGGTGCATCAGGCCCATGGGATGCATCTGTGTGTTGCACCCCCTTTCCTGCACGGCATGAACTTCACAGTCCATGCCATTAATGAACAGGCCTTGACGTTCCCATTGTGGTGCCTTTTTGAAAGGCACCGCTGTGGAAATGCCAAAGGACCGCTCACCAGACTATGATGAAACTCGTAATATGGCAGACGGGCGGTGGTCGAGTTTGGCGGTGCAGGCATACCACCCCGTTCCCACACCACCAAACACGTTATCAGGCCATTAGATATAATAGCCAGTCTCTGCATGCTGGTTGCATGATGTGAAGTTTTTAAATTTTTTTTAAATACTGTAAAATATGTGTAGTCACAAAGCAACCCAGCTGCAATGCTCTTGACGCACAACGATAAGCAGAGCTCAAATCACAGAGGCCCTCAGATTTATATGCTTACCATTAGCCACTAACAGTCCTCTTAAATATCAGAGCAACTGAGAACATTGTTCCTGCTAATACCAATGACACACTCAGACTGTGTTTTTGGTAAGACACAGGGTCGCTCTGAGCTCTTTATAACACCCAGCCTCATTCTGGGTTAACCTCTGTAAGAGACAAAACATACTTTCAGTTAAAGTCCTGTTGGGTTGGTGATTCAGTGGACAAGTGCATCCCCTCCAGAGATGTGATTCACCTCATGGACACAGATCTGAATCCTGTCAGGTCCACTCAACATTTCATCATTCCAAGGTCAATAAAATGAGTACCACTGAGTTGAATAGCAATAAACATATGTGTGCTTTACAAATGCACATGTAACATTCTGCTCTTTGAAAATTTAAAACCATTCGAAATACTCTCCCACTTAGCAGAAAAAAGGTTAGACTACCCAAGCAGAGAATACGCCCAATCCCATCTCATCATTCGAAATATAATCAGATATAGGCCAACTAAGTGGAATACCAAAAAAGAAAATCTATTGATAGGCTGCTTTCTAGTCAGCTCTAGTGCCTGTGAATGCTAGGGCAGGTCTACAGGCCAATGACAAGCCACCTGCCCTAGGACAAAGAGCTGAAACTAACATAACAGTCCAATTACCAACTGAGAGGACCATTTAATCTATCTCTAATTTGGTCTGAGGTATCTACTACTGTTCTTGTACTGTAAATGAGTTTCTTGAAAATGTTGTTTTCTAAAGAAGGTGTTTCAAATTTTTCTTAGCCAAATCGTATAGGAAGGTGCTCCTTTCATTTTATAGCTGTGCTGTGTTTGGTTAGCACAGTATTCCTTACCCTCTCCTTAAACGGGCTTGTGTGCCTTCTCAAGAGACACAGAAATACCACTTATTCAGGGACAAAACACAGATTAAATTAAACTGCCCAACATAGCATGACAAATCCGAAATAGGCATTGACAAAGCTAGCAGGTCAGTCTTTATATTAGTGTAAGTGTTAGGTAATTGATGGGGGATTTGTGTGTGTTTCATGTTAGCTTGCCTGCTGGTGCTAAAGCAATGGTTGACAACTTCTTTAAAGCTGATGAGATGCAGCTACACATCCTCATTTCACATTTTGCTGATGTGCACAGTATTGAGTTGGAGCAAGTAATCTCCTTTCACTTATACCATCCTGCGCCTGAATGAACAGCACAACTGCCAGCCACCAAGAGGGTGGATAGTGGGGTGCAGTAAGAAGTCAAAAACAGAACAGGGTCCAATAATGGGAAAAGGCACACCAAGCCTGGCAGACTGCCATTTTCCAACAGTCAAACCTTCATCTCCATGTCCATGCTGAAAGGCTTGCACCATGTACTCCTGGAGTACGGGTCGTATAACTCTCGCTCTCAATAAGTGCGCTCAAGTGAATGAATCACTGCTGTCCCTCTTGTTCTACAATCCTGAACACCCTTCTTGTGGGCCCAGATGATAGCCTTTGAGCTCCCAGATGCTCTCAGAGCATTGAGAGTCCCTGGTGAGGCAATGGCTGCCATACGTCTTCCAAGCAAAGCTTCACATGCACACATCCCCTGTTGTCCTCCTCTGATGCTTGACTTCCTGACTTTACATCAGGTGCCAAGGGCCTGGTCAGACGTGCCCCGTGCTTGCACTCACCTGTACACCATACCCTGACCTGTCCTTTGGTGGTATACATAGTGCCAGAATCATGGAACAGTCTACAGGAATATACTTCTTTCCTTAGTGAATTCCTAAAGCATTACAACTACCAAAACCCCATTTGATATGATTCATGGTTCTATTGCTAAATGACTCTGTCATCTTCCCTGAAAGGATTGGGATCACACCCAGTAGAATCCCTATGCCCCATTGTGAAATGGTGGCCTTTTCACAGATAATGAAAACTGGCAGGCGTCAGAGTTAACCTCATGGGAGGAAAGGTTTTAAAAGTAGGCAACCTGTCAGAGGATCTGTCATGAGCACGTGGAAAATAGAGTCCCACCTTGAATCCCAAAATCAACACACACAACTATTAGATTTTTACAAGAGTCGAATATTTGTGAGCTATTCTCCTACAAATAATGTGAGTAAGAATTATTGTCAGATTATTATAAACTCAGCAACCAGTAGAATAAAATCTTGACCCCCAAAATTACCTAATAATATTTGATCATACATTCCCAATTGATTAGTCTAACCCATGCCTGTGTTAGAACTAGCTGATTTGCAGCATAGTTTATTTTAGACTATCTATGCCGAGTCATGTACTTCCCCACATGCCTTTAAACCATAAGGCCTGAAATCAGAGATGTGTATCTTAGCATCCCTCTCACGAGTGATCTATCTGGATTTACCCACCTCAACCACCTGTAAATGTCATGCTTTTTTCTTACATATCACTATAAGGAGCAAGGATTGTCCTGCTCATGCTCACCTCTTGTTTCATTTATCCTGAGGGAATGAACAATGCTTTTGTTTCGATTTCACGACCGAAGCTGCTGCTACTGTGTCTGTTGATAGAAACGGAGCAAGGCCGTGGTAGCTGCAAAGCCACCTCATAAGCAGGGAAAAACCCCGTCTCTGGCTGGTTAATAAAATCTACCGAAAAATGGGTGAAATTGATCAATCACAGTTTTTTAAAAGCTGAAAGCTCCACGTCAGTTTTGAACAGGCAGTCTTCTAGGCCCTAAACTACTTCATGTACTGAAGTGCCTTCTATGCACAAACAAGGGTCGTGTTAACAAGCAGCAAGTCCTATGCTGAAGTGACATCACATATACCTTTAATAAAACCTATGCCACGCGTCAGCTATAATGCGGGATGATCCAAATTGTGAATGGAACGTAATAAACAATGGCTATAAGCAAGGGACCGACCACCTGCCCCTGCATGTCATACTATGAGGTCAAAAGATTTGACACCAAAACTGTAAATTCCCAAAATAATTGTTTGGGGCAATGTCATTTAAATCAGGCTTTGAAAAATCGGCGTGTGCCAAAAACATAAATGCACATTACTATTGATGTTTTCTGTCAATAACAAGCCTTTTAGTTGTGCCATGCATTTTATTTTTTATGAACGAGATAATAATACATAAAAATAAATCATCTCCTTAATATGCCGTCAAATTGGAAGCAGCTACAGCGCTACTTAAAGATTTCATAACAATCTTTTGGAAGATACAATATAAATCACCATTTATCTGTGCACTCTAGCTGCAGTCAATATAAATAAATGGTATTTAGAATGAATAGAAAAATTACGTTAAAAAATATACTTTGAGACACCTTTGTCACTGAGGAGAAAGGAACTATCTTAGATGAATGTGAACAATGTGCACAGTGTTGGTGCAGTCACTCAAAAGTGAAGGGAGCCAATGGTAAAAGGGAACAGGCCCACTGCCCCATTCTGTAGGCTGCTGAATCAAAATGTGAATGGCAATTTAACTGACCAATGGATTAGATGGCTAACCAAAAGTGTCTTCTGTATGTATACCAAGTATGATTTGTTTGAAAAACAGTAGTCTTACTTAAAGGAGCTTTGGTCCAATGACTTAGGCCCAGGCTGTGATCTTAACTTTAAATGTGTCACCCTTTATAATGTATTTCTAATCCAGAAAGCATAAATGGCAAATGGCAGAGAGCACCCTTTCTCCGGCAGCACAGAGGTGCCCCATATGTCTATGAACTTTTCCCGGGGACGCGCGTCAAAATCAGTTAATCTCTCAATATTATCACTATTTCTTCCGGTAACAGGAGAGATGTTTTCATAACAAAAGTGGAAAAAATGCCTGGTGACCAGATCACCCAGCTTTCTTGTTTTTTACAATTTACACAGTTAGTGCCATAAAAAGACAGATGTAGATTTATAGAGAACAACTGTTACACCCATGGGTGCCCTGGGGCTGAGCTAATAGAGTTGGAAGAGGAAATTAAACCATCTCAAAGAGTGGGTTTCAAGATTCTTTTAGAAAGTGAGATAATAGTAGAGAACATTTTGAGAGGAAGAAAGTTAAAATGTTTAACTACCGGGAAATATAGGACCAACCGCCAAGACGAGTCTGTCTACAGTGGGGAAGAGTAGGCAAGATGTCAATAGATGAGCTGAGAGGGCGATTGGAAACATACCAGCGAATCTTGTTTCTAAAATACCCCACACCAGGTTAGTAAGGACATGATGACCAATGCAAAGTGCTTTAAAAAATGAACATTTGGTCACTGGAAGTCAATGAAGATTCTTAAAAGGGTCAGAGATCGTTGAACAAGGAGGTATGTAGTTACAGGATGAGGCATGCTACTGTATTTTGGACTACGTGAAGTCTATGTGAGAGGTAGGCAGGGTGATAGCTTGAAGATAAGGGCTGAAAAGGAATGGTTTTCCTAAGCAGTGTAAAATATTTGAAGCAGGAAGTGGCAGCCCAACCAAATTTGACTGCAGAAGTATGGAGAAGAGTGAAAGAGACAGGGTATATAGGGATAAGCATGCCATATAGCTCTGAGGGCCGCCAGAGGGAGGACCAACATGATTTAAACCTCAGTCAGATCACTGATTATTTTAAGAGTTTCTTGTCATACACTCAGCTACTGCTGCCATGCAAGATTAATCATTGTCTTGGGTGCCACTGATGTTGTCTCTGATAGAAACAATGATTTGCGTACCAAATGTGTATAATATGAGGTTAAATACAAAGGACTTGATTAGGGATAAAAATTAAAGACAGTGAGTATGAGGGAGGAACCCTCTGGGACCCTGCAAGTGACAGGAACAAGGGGGGACAGAAACGGGGAAGATGAACAGTTTTTAGATTAACCCAAAAATAGGGAGTGCAGCCATACAAGTGCTTGTTTGCAGATCTCATCAGCTGAAAGACATGGAATACATGTGTAATGAGAGAAAGTATCAAAAGCAGTTTAGAGATTCAGTAGAATCAGGGCAGACCCTATAGTTGCTCACTTTGCCACTGGATTCAAGCTAGCCAGGCTGATGGCGGCTGATTAGCCAGAAACCGGTCCCAGGATTCTTGTTTCCGGTCCAGGGAAGACATGGCTTGGCAGTTCGGGCTGGACTGTTTCCTTTTGGCACTGGGTCAGACTGATTTGCATATGGCCATGTCTGAACTGGGGTGGCGGAGTGAGCTAAAGAATGATGATGGATTAAACCCAGATCAGTTGACTGGGGGTGAGTGCTTGCAATGTTCAACACTCCGTCTATCATCCCCTTTGATTTTGCTTAGTTTGCCCTAAGTTGGCAGGGTATGCCCAGATGTGGGTCCCTTGCTTACTTTGCCAGTGGATTCAAGCTAGCCTGGCTGATGACGGCTGATTAGCCAGAAACCGGTCCCAGGATGCTTGTTTCCGGTCCAGGGAAGGCATGGCTTGGCAGTTCGGGCTGGACTGTTCCCATGAGGCTTAGGGTCAGACTGATTTGCATATGGCCATGTCTGAACTGGGGTGGCGGAGTGAGCTAAAGAATGATTATGGATTAAACCCAGATCAGTTGACTGGGGTGAGTGCTTGCAATGTTCAACATTCCGTCCATCATCCCCTTTGATTTTGCTTTGTTTGCCCTAAGTTGGCAGGGTATGCCCAGACGTGGGTCCCTTGCTCACTTTGCCACTGGATTCAAGCTAGCCTGGCTGATGACGGCTGATTAGCCAGAAACCGGTCCCAGGATGCTTGTTTCCAGTCCAGGGAAGACAGGGCTTGGCAGTTCGGGCTGGACTGTTCCCTTGAGGCACAGGGTCAGACTGATTTGCATATGGCCATGTCTGAACTGGGGTGGCAGAGTGAGCTAAAGAATGATGATGGATTAAACCCAGATCAGTTGACTGAGGGTGTGTGCTTGCAATGTTCAACACTCCGTCCATCATCCCCTTTGAAGTTCCCTAGTTATACATATATAATCATAGCCATCTTGTCTTTCTTCTCATCCTAGAATCATAGAGAATCGGGTTCCAGCCCAGGTTTCAATATTTGATCTACTCTTTTGTGTTTTAAATTGTACATGTGTGCAATGGTTACATGCATGGTATAAAAAGGATCGTATAGTCCAAATTCTATGTTCTCAGGTGCCAGCTTCCCATTATACCCATTTTTTTCTATCCTGGTTTACCCGCCCCCACCACAACACTGTTCTATGCACTACAACAACAACATGGATGGAATGCTGGAATTAATCTCAGCCACCTGCAATCACTCCAGATGCATCCCAGTCCCTTGTTTTTTGTCCACATCAGTTTGGACTCAGCTATATGCAAATTAGTCTTGACCCTGCTCCTCATGGGAACAGTCCAGCCCAAACTGCAGTCCAGGTCCTTTCTGAACCAAAATACAAGCAACCTAAGACCGATTTCACCCTCATAAGGGCTCATCAGCCCGAGCTTGATTCCAGGGCACAATGAGCATGGGACCCATGTCAGGGCATACCCACCACACTTGGGACATCAACTGCAACAACAACAAGGTGACAATTAGAAAGGTTGAATTAAACTGGCAATCGCTTGGGCCAAATCACAAACCATCGTTTTTTACTCACCATGCCACCTCAGTTTGGACCTAATCATATGCAAATTAGCCTTGACCCTGCGCCACATGGTAACATTCCAGCAAAAACTGCCAGGTCAGGTCCTCCCTGAACCAGAATACAAGCAACCTAGGACCAGTTTCACCATGATAAGGGCTCATCAGCAAGGTATAGCTTGATTCCAGTGGCACAGCGAGCACAGGACCATTGTCTGGGCATATCCATCGCACTGCAACAACAACAAGGTGTTGGATAGAATGCTTGAAATAATAATCTCAGCCACTAGCAATCACTCAGACCACATCCCAATTCATTGTTTTCGCCCACCAGCCACATGCAATTCAGTCTTGGCCCTGCTAATCATGTGGTTACTGTCCAGCACGAACTGCCGTGCCAAGTCCTCTCTGAACCAGAATACAAGCAACCTAGAACCGGTTTTGCCCTGATAAGGGCTCATCACCCAGATATAGCTTGAGTCTAGTGGCACAGTGAGCACGGCACCCCCATCTGGGCATACCCGTAGCCCTTATACCTGCCTGATGGGTTGCTTGTGTTCTGGTTCAGGGAGGCCTGGCAGTTAAGGCTGGACTGTACCAGTTGGAGAGGAGCCAAGACTAATTGGCATATGGCTGGGTTCAAACGGAGGTTGCATGTTGGATGAAAAACGATGGATTGGGATGCGACCTGAGCGACAGCCAGTAGTTGCATTCCACCCATCAGCTTGTTGTTGTTACTGTTCTATGTACAGCACCTCATGCTTGAGATGATCTTATTACAATATGAGAGTTTGCCATTATGCATGCTGCTGCTACCTAAACCTAGGTGTGCATAATGCCAATCGAATCAATTAATTCCAAAATTCAGCAGAGAAGCATATGCATTCAAAAGAATGTGGACTTTTCAAGATCAAAAAGCTAAACAATGAATGGTTGCCACTAATACTTTAGACCTGGATACGATATTACAAAAACTCTGTTTTGTGAAGCTACAGTTGTCACTTTCATCTACAAAAGAACATGTTTATAAATAGGTAATATATCACAATTGTATCCTTCTCTTGTCCTTCTTTTTTTAGTTTAAAGAAAAGTTTATTGGATATAAAAAAGAAATATAACAATTCAAAATACATCATATAACGTAATATAAATCCAAAATTGGTTATAGAACAAGAGAGATGAAAGAAAGAAAAGGAAAGAAAGAAAAGAAAGATAGAAAGGGAGAAGTGGGAAAGAGAGAGGAAATCATAAGATAAATAGCGGTATCGTAACTAGAATACAGCATGTAAACGTTTCGGCGAATGATAAAAATAGTATGAATAACAAACGTGCATTATACACTAAAATAATAACAATAGATAAGTTAAATTTTTCTATTAAGTTTACGGAGGCTTGGATACTTCTTCATTACAAGGAGTATGCAAAGGTATAGCACGAGCAGAGGCATTTAGGAAATTGGTGACTGGTAACCACAACAGATCTCGTTTAATGGCCAAAGCAATTGGATAAACATAAGCTCGGTCTAATCTGTGATTATAGCAGACGCCATACCACCAGGCTAGAAATTAAATGTTAGAGGCAGTTTTCCACGATTTTGTAATTTGTTGAAATGCAACGGCTAAAAGTAAGTCCACAATAGAGGTGGAAGATCTGAGAGAAGACCATACCTCTGAGACACTACCTAGGAAAATATGAGCATAAGAAAAAGGGATATGTGTGTGAAAATTTTTGTTAATTTGCTGCCAGACTTTGATCCAAAAAGTGTGAACAGGAGGGCAGGTAAAGAGCATGTGGTAAAGATCTGCATTAGGGGCAGGGCATGACCAGCAAGTAGAGGGAACAGTAGGGTCGATACGGTGTAGTTTGGCCGGAGTTATTAGGAGTCTATTGTAAAGAAAAAATAAAGTTTGTGTGATATTAGCTGCTCTTGACGACTTCCTTATTTTATTCCAGATCTTTTCCCATATTAAAACGGAAAAAGATATACCCAAATCCACCTCCCAACTGCATTCCGTTGTAGACTTAGTACGGGAAAGAGATGTAGACCTTAATTTTTTATAAATAGTGGATGCCGAGGCTGGGGTATGTAGAGAAGAAAGTGTGAGAGGAGAAGATGTTGTATGAATATGGACTGAGGATAAGATATTGAAGGAATTTAAAGCAGTAGAAGTCAATAGTCGGTATTTCGATAGATAGGAAGGGGGAAGAGAAAAGCGGGTGCGAAGTACAGAGAAGGGAATACAAGCATCTTCTTGAAATAGTTGATGGGTCCACTTAAGGTCAAGTGCTAGCCAATCCTTCCAAAAAAGGGTCCTATTTTCGATTTTAATATGTTTATTATACCAAATTGGGGAGTTTAGAAAACGGGTACGATCATCAAGACCTCCAAACAAAAGAGGCTGAAAAATTTTTCGGGCATTCTTAAGAATGGGCAGTGACATTTTCAATGGGATGTGAGTTAAGGACAAAAATTCCTCAAAGGAAAATGGATGGAAGAAGGAAGATTCTAACTCTACCCACAAGGGACGAGGATTAAAAGTGTCCAGATCTGTAGATAGTAGAAACGAAGAGTGTTTGAGAAAAAACGATGTGTGATAAGAAGAAAAGTCAGGGAAATTGACTCCACCCATATGCTTGGGCTGTTTAAGTTTGGAGAGAGACATCCGAGGATGTTTATTTTGCCATAAAAATTTTGATAAGATACCATAAATTTTTTTAAAGCAAGATTTAGGAATATTAACAGGGAGATTGGCTAAGTAAAATAAGATTATCGGAACTAACATCATTTTAATCGAATCTAATCTGCCCCACCAAGATAAGAATAAAGGATGCCATCTTGATGTAGAGTTACTCAAAGTGAGCTGTAAGTTTTTTAAGTTTAGAGCCACAGTATCTTTAAGGGAGGGAGTGAACCATAGGCCCAGATATTTAATTTTAGAAGTGTTCCAGTGAAAGGAAGAATCTACAAAATCTGCGTGAAAACAATATTTGTTTAGAGGGAGAATTTCGCATTTGTCAATGTTGAGTTTGTATCCCGAGACTAAAGCAAAGGCAGAGACTTCTGATAAAAAGGCTGGAATGGATGATTGAGGACTTGAAATGAATAAAAGAATGTCATCAGCATACGCTGAAAGTTTTAAATTGCTGTCTGCATAAGGGAAGCCTGTAATGTTAGAATTCAAACGGATTTTTGTTAAAAAGGGTTCTAACGCTAAAATAAATAAAAGTGGAGAAAGGGGACAACCCTGTCGAACCCCTCTATGGAGGGGAAAAGAAGAGGATATAAGGCCATTGGCTAAAATAAACGATCTAGGAAAAGAATATAATAATGAGATATATGCAATAAATTTGGGACCAAAACCAAACCAACGGAGTGTGGAAAAAATAAATTGCCAGTTGACTCTGTCGAAAGCTTTTTCAGCGTCTAATGCAATGGCCGCTAAAGAACCTGGGTGAGAATGGGACTTACTAAGAACATTAAAAAAGAGACGAGTATTATCTGATAAATAACGACCTTTAATAAAACCAGATTGTTCTCTGCCAATTAACCGTGGTAAAATATTGTCTAGGCGAAGAGCTAGAATCTTTGCAAAAATTTTATAATCCAAATTAATCAAAGAAATGGGTCTATAGTTTTTACACAGAGTAGGGTCTTTGTTGTCTTTAGGAAGAAGACATATTAGAGCCTCTTGAAAAGAGCCTTCAGATTTTCCAGAAGAAATGAAAGATAAAAACAATTGATGTAATTTAGGAACAAGGATAGAGGCAAAGTGTGCGTAGAATTCCATGGTAAAGCCATCTGGTCCAGGAGCTTTGCCCTTTTTAAGAGAATGAATAGCTTTAAGAATGTCACTGGGGAGTATATCTGAGTCCAGAGAGGAGAAATCAACATCCGGGGGAGATGGGGAGGGAATAGTGGCTAAGTAATGGGAAATGTCAGCCAAAGAGGGCGAAAACTCAGGAGTATAGAGCGTTTGATAGAAATTAACAAATTCTGAGAGAATATCTTTATCTATATGAACAGTTGTGTTATTAGAGGTTACAATAGAATCGATCTTTGTGCGTTCTTTTTTAACCTTAAGATAATTGGCAAGTAGATTGCCAGATTTATTCTGAGCGTTATAGTATTTAGCACTGGACTTCAAAAGAATTAGGTTTGCAAATTCTGTAGAGAGTTTATTAAAAGAGAGTTTGGCTTTAATAAGATCATTCAGCGTAGATTGATTTTCTGTTATATAATAAGAATGTTCCAATTTCTTAATTTGTGAATTAAGAGTTTGAATAGATTGCGTAGATGTTCGACGCTTACGGGCCACGAATGAAATAATGAAGTCTCTTGAGGCAGCTTTAAAAGTATCCCAAATGAGTTGGGGGGATATATGTGAAGTGTCATTTTCAGCAAAAAATAAGGATGCAAATTCCAGAAATGATGATGAAAATTTGGGATCTAATAATAAAGAGTTGTTAAATCTCCAACGTTTAGTGCCTTTGTTGGGGGGAAGTAAATCTAAACTTAAAGTAACTGGAGCATGGTCTGAAATTAGAATGGATCCTATGTCTGAATGGGAAATATATTGTGTGAGAGGTTTGGAAATAAAAATATAATCAATTCGGGATTGGGAGGAATGTGCCGGGGAAAAGTATGTGTATTCCTGAATTGTAGGATGACAAAGTCTCCATGAGTCTACCAGAGATCTTTGTTGAATAGTGGAAGTGAACTGGTTGTGCATGGAAGAAGGAGAAAATCGGGATTTGGATCGCCTGTCTAAAAAGGGGTCTAAAATCATATTACAATCTCCGCCCAATATTAAGTAATCATCCGTATATTGCATTAAAGAAGAAAGAAGGTGAGGCCAAAACGTTTTGTCTAAAGTTGTGGGAGCATAAATATTGAAAATGGTTAAGGGGATTTTGTTAATCAATAATGATACAACAACCCACCTACCCTCAGAATCATTCTCTTGCTTCACAAGTTGAATGTCTAAACGTTTGTGACATAGTATAGTCACACCATTTCGTTTCTCTGAACCAGGCGAAGCATAGACATGGCCTACCCATTGACGACGTAGTTTAGTTAATTCACATTCAGTTACATGAGTTTCTTGCAATAACGCAATATCCCCTTTTAAATTAGCAATATGAGATAAAACCCTTTGACGTTTAATGGGAGAACCCAAGCCTTTGACATTCCACGATACAATATTTAAAGTCATCTAAATATAAATACTAACTCTTCAATTATCGTAGAGACAGTCATAAGTAATGTTTACTAACTGTACAGTGCACGTTAAATTAGTACCAGAAAGAAGTATCATAAAAAACTGTTGAGAAAAGATAGCCATACTTAAACAAGTAGAAGAGAAATTATAACACCAAAGAGAGTGGTAAAGGTATAAGACAGAAACTGAGAAGCTAGGAAATAGAATATACTGAGGAAAGGAAGAACAAGAAAAGAAGTTATAGATTATTACAAGAATGTAAGTAGAAAAAAGAAAGAAGAAGAAGAGGCAGGACTGAGATAAAAAATACAAGATATGAGAGAAATAACAAAGAGCCCAGCATAGGAGATAGGATAGGGAAGCGAGGGCAAAAACAAAAGAGAAAGGTGGAAAGACAAGGAGGATAGAAGTAGAGAAGAACAAGATGAAAGAATAAATAAAGCACATACCACAAAAAGACATGGACAAATGGGGATGGTGGAAGCCCATGAGGAAAACAGCACACCAAACGCGGGGTACCCCGATACAGAACGGAAAACGAAGACACCATCCAGGCAGTGGAGATATGATCACGGAAGGACGATGATATATTGCTGCTTCTAAAATAAAGAAAAGGGGAAAGGAAGACCAATTACAAAGGGTATACGAAACTTATGATCACATATAATGACGAAAAACAGAAGAACAAAATTAATATAAACCAACAACATTTAGAATAGATAAAGCATTCGTTTAGCTATAAGATATAGGTTATAAGTCTTAAGTATCTTCAGGTCTTTGAAGTACGAGGAATTTCCATGCTGTCTTCAATACAAGAGTCAAGAAAGGCTTGTAGACGTGCCGGGTCTTCATAGGTCGTAGTTTTGTTGTTAAGGGTGACTTTCATAAGACATGGGTGAAACAAGCCAAAACGAGCATTGAGATTCCGTAGTGCAGGCCTCATATCCAAAAATTGTTTCCGCCGGTCAGCAGTTGCTTTCGCATAATCCTGAGCAAAAAATAAATTATTACCTTGCCAAGACACTCTCCCTTTACTTTTGGCTGCATGAAGAACTTTAAGTAAGTCTGTGTATTCTAAAAAGTAAAGAATGACACCACGAGGCTTGGAAGTAGAGGAAGCAAACTTAGAATTTTGGCCTAGTCGATGAGCTCTTTGAATGTTCAGTTTTGGAGATTCAGGAATGTCCAGCAGGGTTGGTAGAAATGACTGAAAGAAAGAAGGCGCATCGGAGCCCTCAATTCCTTCCACAAGGCCATAGATGCGTAGGTTGTTGCGCCTATTACGATTTTCCAAATTCTCAATCTGAGCCTTGAGATGAGCGACCTCTAACTGTAATGGAGGTATTTGAGACGTGACAGACTGAATGGAATCAACGCGTTGAGAAAGCAGTGAGGACTGTTGCTCCATTTGAAACCATTTATCTTCAAGATTCTGGAGACGAATGTTGGTCTCTTCCATATGAGGTTTAAGTGCGCGAATTTCTTGAAGAAGAAGTTCCATGGATAACGTCGTTGTAGAGCCTGTTGGAGACGGTGGGTCTTTTTTGACACGTTTTGTAGAAGTGGTAGATGAATTTTTAGGTAACTGTTTAGGATTACCACGAGGTAGGTTGGACTGAGTAGTAGTGGCATTGAACTGCGTAGTTTCAGGGTCTTCCGTATTGTCTTGCAGTACACTGAAGGGGTTAGGATCACTCATCGTAGTGCTGTCACCCAGAGTAGAGCCAGTACGGAGTGCACGGGCTTTTGCCATAGTAAACCACACAATAAGATGTAAAATGTGTGGAGAAATGTGGATACGCAAATGATTAAACGCAGAAGTCCAGCCAAAAATGACGAAAGTCAATGAAAAAAGGAGAGAGATGAGGCAAAAAGCATTTAGAAAAGTACGCTGCACAGGTTGTTTATAAACAGCAAATCTTCAGAAAAACAACGAGAGCGACCTTGCATAGATAGAAAGCAAAAAAGCCATGACCTCGAGCCAACTCTGAGGAGATAACATTCTGCGCCGAGGTAAAAAACAAAATGGCGGCCACAGAAACGAGCGCGAACGAAAGTGCGCTGAGAGAGAGTGAAACAGCTCACCCTGAAGATCGAAAATGGGTTCAAATGAGAGCGCTATGTTTCATATCATCTTGCCAGCGTCAGCATCGTCCCAAAGATGAAGAAAAGATGCCTGGTGGAAGCTCCGGTCCTCACGTCAGTAAGGAGCTCCGCGATCCGGCGGCCATCTTCTTTGGCTCCCAAGCCACGCCCCCCTCTCTTGTCCTTCTTGAAAACTAAAATTAACATGCATTGGTTTCTATTTCACCAAGCTTAAAATAGGTGTCCTTGTCACATCCAGCACTATGAGATGATATGCCTCATTTGCACTTTCGTTGGTGATAATATATTTTAGAAGGACTGTGAACTGTAGAAAATAAGCCAAAAAATCATTTGACATCTGGAGGGATGGTAACCTTTCATCATTATTGAGGTTAGTAAAGGATATGATGGAATACAATATCATGAAAATATTCAGCCTTTGTTAAATGAAACTGAGCATTTTGCCATGGTAGCTAATTTCTCACCGTAGGGTTTCCAAATCTTTCACTCGAGTCCTAAGGAAAGATTTATTGAACGTTCATGCAGCGCAGCACTGAAAGCCATACTGCTGCTCTGCGAGAATGGGATAGGGCAGGAATGCAACATGTTTAACATTATATGGCTCATTCCTGTCCTTTCTTTGCACTGGCTCACAAACTGCTGCCTAGCGCTAAAACAGGCACCCTTGCGCCATGGTGAAAGGGTGCTTGCATTGCAGAAAGGATTGTTTTTGTGCATGACAGGGTACTTTCCTGCAAAAAACAATCATCCGAGGCATTTTTCTCTTTCTATGTGCTGCAGATAATAATCAAATAGTTGATAATTATTACTCAATTAACTTTCCACCCTATATCCCTACAAACCCAACAGCACACACCTAAAATATAACTCATATATCTAGTTATTACTCAATTTACATAATCAATACATTAAATAATTAATAATAAACTAATAATTAATAGGTAATTATGTATTACTTAATTAACTTCCTACCCTATACCCCTAAAAACCCAGCAAGCTGCACCTAATACATAACTAAAAAATATAATAATACACAATTTGCATAAATAATATTCAATTAAATAATTCATAATAAATTAACAATTAATTGTTAATTAATTATTACTTAACTTTCCACCCTTTACCCCTAACAAGCCAGTAGCCCACACCTAATATATAAGTAAAGATATCATTACACAATTTACATAATTAATAATCAATGAAATATTAAAAAACTTAACAATTATTTGGTCATTAATTATTATTTAATGACCTTCCCACCCTACAAACCCAGCAGCCACACCTAATATATCACTAACAAAATATCATTGTTATACAATTTACATAATTAATAATCAATTACATAATAAATAATAAATTAACAATTATTGTTAATTACTTATTACTTAATTAACTTCCCACCTATACCACTACAAAGCCAGAAGCCCACACCTAATAAATATAAAAAAAATATAATTATTATTCAATTTACATAATTAATAATCAATTAAATATTAATAACGTAATAATTAATTGTTAATGAATTATAACGTATTAACTCTCTACTCTATACCCCACAAACCAAGCAGCCCACACCAAGGTGCCGATTCCGATCCTGTAAAACCCGGGTACGAATGGTCGTACGGTGCGTTTTCTCTGTACGACTCGTACCTGGGAATTCCACCTTACAAACCAGCAAGTACGATTCGTACAGAAATACCATTTCCGTACGAATCGTAATAAACACCGTACGGCTAAAAAATACATACAATTCTGATCCTGGACAGCGCGTACGCGACATCCGCACGGAGTCAGGCAGCATTTTACGGACCAGCAAGTACGATTCGTACCTACAGCACTCCGCACGGCTATATTTTTACGGGAGCCAAAAAGTGCCGGAAAAGCTAAGTACGCTGCAATACACGACGAAAAGGGGGCCCGGTACGCGACGGAAATGCCATCACCCACATCGTATGTGTCATCATGTACGGTGCGTACCCCAACATTGCATATGTACGTTGCGTACATACGCGCTGTTGAGGTACGCACCGTACATAGGCCAACAGTGCGTATGTTTGGTGCGTATGTCTGCACCGTACCCCCCACCCCCCGTATATACGGACCGTACACCCCACCCCCCCATATGTACAGAACGTACCCTCCCACCCGCGTATGTACGGACCGTACATACGCGAGGATTGGGGTACGCCTGGGGTGCGGTGCGGACATACGTGGGTGGGGGGGTACGGTCCGTACATACGCGGGTGGGGGTACGGTCCGTACATACAGGGGGTGGGGGGTACGGTGCAGACATACGCGGGAGGGGTGGGAGGCTGGGGGGGCTGTACGACTCATACCCCGGGCACAAGTGTACTCGGGGTAGGGGTCGTACAAAGTTCGCTCCGTACGGGGCCTTTTCCATGCGCTTGTGTTTTCGGACGGGTGGTACGGATCGTACTTGCGCACTCGGACTTCAGTTTTACGATTTGTATGTAAAACTGTCCGGGGACGTCTTGTAGACTTTTCCCGAAGCGATTCGTATGTATTTTTCACGTACGAATCGTACTTCGCCGTTTGTACGGGACTTGTATGATTCGTACGTAAAAAAATACGGATACGAGTCGTACGGTAATTTGTTTTAACGGATCGGAATCGGCACCCAAATGTATAACAAAACAAATAAAATTGTTGCACAATTTACATCATTAATAATCAATTAAATAATTAATAATAAATTCATTATTAATTGTTATTTAACTATTACTAAATTAACTTCCCACTCTATACCCCTCAGAACCAGCAACCCACTACAACACTATAAATTACTATTAGCAATTAAACTAAACATTATAAATCACTTAAAATTACACACTATATTTGAAAATATTATTAACAATTATACAAACAATGATAACACATAATAATAATATATGAACTGAAACACACTAAGAACATTATAAAAAGATATCTTTACAACTATTTTATTGAAAACAACATTAATAACAACAATATTCTTGACAACAATATACTTACCTGTAAAAAATTGATATTCTTCACAATGATATTTCTGCATCACGATATATTTGCATCACAATATTTTTTGCAATATTTCTGTATCCCGATATTTACAACTCAATATTTTTTCCAAATAGCCTAAATGTCCAGCTGGGGCCTCTAATCATTTTTGGATTGCAGAACGACACCACAAAATTTCATCCTTGCCTACATGAGAATGGTTACCCTCAAAGAACTTTACCCTCTCTCATTTGTTTATGATATTCTGGATGCAGTTAGGGATGCTACAATATTTACGAAAGTAGATTTAAGTGATACATATCATTAGTGGCAGCCTCCCCACTAAGGCGGAGGAGTGTCGGCCCACTGCTCTGGGTGCAGTAGTTAAAGAAAACTAAAATGATAATAACTATTGTTATTATCATTAAGGTTTACCTTTCCTGGTGCGGGCGGGGTGGGGCTCGACTGCCAAAGAAGGGCAGATGAGGAGTGGTTTGCCCACTCCAAGGTACTCAATGATGCTTTGACCGGCCCTCACGGGCAGGCCAAACCGCCATGCGCAATTTGCATGTTCTGCACCCAGGCTGCATTACAGCTGGGTGCAGAACATGCCCCAGGCTCCCATTCCCTGTCTGAGCGCCGATCCACGGTGCTCAGACCAATCACATCCCTGCATTAGTGTTTTTGATTGGCTAGGGGAGTCAGGAGCCTCGGTGCTTTCTATTTCTGCTTCCAGGAGCGAGAGGCGACAGTGCCTGCAGGCGAACCGAGAGCAGCGGCCGTCAGGGTGGCTGGTCTGAAGGTAAGTGGTTTTTTTTTCAGTTTTTTTTCATTTACAACCCTCTTCATCCCCCGCCGCACCACCCCCAGTGAATAGCCACCGCCACTGCATTCTTTGTGCATTAATGAAGAGGATGTGGAAAACTACTTTTAGAACACTGGGTACATTCTGAATATGGAGCCATGCCATTCAGTTTATGTAACGCTCCATAAGTTTTAATATTTCTCAACAATCCAGCTTGCCACAAACAGCACATTAAATACGTTCTTCTTCATTTAAGAGAAAAAAATCTACAAGCCAAACCAGAAGAAAGTTATTTTAATCAAGCCTCGTTCAAATTTCTTGACTATGTCTTTTCCACTGAAGGGCTTGCAATGAGAGATAAAAAGATCAAAGCCATTTTAAACTTTTTACACTGAAATACCTAACCACTGTTAGAAAAATACAAAGTGTAAAAGGATTATTCAATTACTATTGAAGTTTTCTCTAAGATATTTCTGATATTTTGAATCCTATCATTGATCTCCTAATGAAAGGAAAACCTTTTGTTTGGACAGAGAAAGCCTCACAAGTTTTGATGTTGTTGAAGAAGAAACAAACAAGCAACACTCCTGATACCTCCAAATGTTTTCAAACCATTTACTATTGAAACATACATTCCAGATCATGCATCTGGAGGTGTACTTCTTCAGGAAAAGAGAATGAAGAAGATCATTCTGTGGCTCTCCATTCCTGAAATATAAACTAAGCAGAAACAAATTGCTTTGTCATTGAGAAGAAGTTATAAAAAAGAGTAATTAATGATTGATAACACGTTCTTCTCAGGCATCACATCAGGTTACTATAACCAACGTTTACAAGTGTTTCAACACGTTGAATGCAGAAACAAGTACCAAGATGGAAGTGTCTCTACCAACAATATCATTTTGTCATCATCTGCATTTCTGGCACATGTAATACTGTTGCAGAGTGCTTATTCAGATTGCATTTGTAAACAGAAAATCTGCTTTCCCAAGAGAAGATATTATGAACTTAGCCACTTTTACAGACTCTTTTTGATGTCATTGAAAATGCTAAAGAATGAAATAAACAATATTGATCAGAAAGGAAGTAGGAACTATTAAAATCAGGCAGAATGATTTTTGGATAACAGACTTTTTATATCAGATAAAGAATTACCAAAAACTGATTGTAAAAAATAACTCATGATTCCTTGGTCATTGTGGCTGATTGGTAATTGAAGACCTTGTCTTATGCCGATTTAGGTCGTCTTCGGTGCATTGAGATGTAAACACATATATCAAGAGTACTTGTGCCCACGCCAAGGAAAATACACTTCCCAAATTCAGTCTCCTAGATCCTTTGAAAAAAGACCGATACAGCGTTGGGTATTCATCTCTACTGATTTTATTATAGACTTACCCACGTGAGAAGGATGTACTGTTATCACTGTAGCAGTGGATTTGTTTAATAAGATGGCTTATTTCTCTCCCCTAGTGATGATAGCATTCCCTTCACAAATGGCAAATATATTTTTTCTGACTACATGGTCTTTCTAGAAAAATAATTTCGGAGAGGTGTCCTATAAAAGTATAAATGTTGGGCCCAGTTACATAAGAAATTAGGCATTCAAAGGCTTTTATGCTCTGAATTTCACATGCTGACGAATAGCCAAACAGTCAGAGTAGTTAAATAGAAACTTGTAAGCAAAGACATTTATCATCATCACCCCGAAGACCAGCAGTTGACAGTTTTCAATGTTTAAATTATAATAAAATGTTCCCAGTTTGCAGGCAGACAATTCTAAACTAGTTCTCAGCAATATCTGAAAACACTTGCTTTTTTTACTTAATTGCTTGAAACAGTGGACTTGCTGTAAAGCTTACAGAAAAATACACTTTCAAGGAATTTATTGCTGCCCATTATCCAGCTAAAATCACTGAAAGTCTTATGGGGAGGGGTGGTTAGTACAGCATTCATCACACCCCTATTTGGGATGCCAAAAGAAGGGGTTGGAGAAATCTTATGTTTTGGCCTCCTGTGTGCGGTGGGTGGGAAAGGATTATGTGCTCTTTGTGGAAATGTATCTTTTCCTCTTTGCTGAACCATAGCATTTTATGGAGTGTACCATTGCCCTATGTGTGTCTCTGCTAGTGATGGTGTTCAAATAGATCACCTGCTAAACTGCAGAAGCAACATGACATGTAGTTTTTACTTCACAGTCAGCACGTGCTCTTTTACGTATTTACTTTACTTATGGGACGGCTTTGACATGTTTGCCTTTTTGGCAGGCTAAGTCATTCCCTAATCACTTTACAACTTTTTTCATTTGTTTTGCTTTGCTGGCTTGATGACATGTTGTTAGATTCACAGTTTTTTTTGCCCATAAAGTAAAGCTGTGGACGGACAGAAGCTTTCAACAGCTGCACTAAAAGTAATGGCCCACTGTATATATTAAGCATTTACTGTTAAATATTTTGTTGTCTGTGCACTTCAAGTTCACCACTTCCAAAACAAACTTCAACCACTAGTCTTTTATAAACCTCTCCTTTGACTATTAAATAAATCTGTTACACAGAGGGGTCCTACACCCAGCTTCAGTCTTGTTGCAGCCAAAGAGGTTGCTTCATTTATGGGATTTTCTTTCTAGGACAGCTGGGAGCAGCACACACAAAGTCAAACACTTCCCATAACAAAAAGCCAGATGTAACAGCTTTGCCACTGTATGTTTAAGAAAAGCGTGACCTAGTAGAATTGCCAATGTTTCTTTTGTGTTTTTTTTCCTTTTGTGACTTCCAGTTTGGCAATATTCTGGCTCCTAAAGTTGCATTTTCCAGGAAATGTTCAATTTATAGTAATGCAACTATTATCAAAGAGTTAAAATCCCCCCCTCCCCCTGACCATCTGTGGAAGGTACAATTGAGCAGTGACAAACTGAAACCGTGGCGCTCAGGTTAGCTCAAACCATCTTGTTTTTCAGGAGCAAAGCCAGGCTAGCTGCATGTAGAAATGGCTGCCTTTTTACAGACCGCTTTCAGAATATCGTCAAACTTCCACCCAGGCAGAGTGCCAAAGGCAAAGCCCTAAATGCAAGGTCTTTTGTGCAGAGTGATTAACTTATATTATTTTGCAGGGGACTTCAGCTAATGACTGCAATGTACCCATGGAGAATAGAAAGTACCCTTTGCTCGCTACAGGAAGAAATAGGAAAGACAATACCTCTAAAATAGGCCACGCCAGTGGTTTCCTTTACTGCAGTGTTCAGCAGACGCACACCAAGCTTTTAAATCCCTGGAAATGGTAATTCAGGATAATTGTAGTTTTAAAATGCAAGCACCGCCGCGGGAGCATCCATTTATATTAATAAAATGGGGGAAGCTGAGAAAGGGGAACTGTTAAGAAGCCGTTTCCCTTCAACCTGTCTCCTATCACCTTTCAGGAAAAGGAGCTAAATTACCCTACTTTTAATGTTCGAGAGTCGCCTGCTTTGATTTTATTTAGTACTGTCTTGTGTTTACCTCTAAAGCACTTTGTGACTTTATTTTCAACCTGCAACATGTAACAATACCACAACTACAGAGCATGGTCTTTTGAAAACAATGTAATATATGCTCTTAATACGCAAGGAAGGAACACGCACTACGCCAAAGACGTCAGTCAGTGGGAGCCAGTTTCACCCCTGTCTTGCTCATATGTACCCCTGACAATGTCCTTTCCATCCCTGGTCTTTGGGTTTATCAAGGCGCCCAGATAC
This sequence comes from Triturus cristatus, assembly GCF_964204655.1. Classification (NCBI taxonomy): domain Eukaryota; kingdom Metazoa; phylum Chordata; class Amphibia; order Caudata; family Salamandridae; genus Triturus; species Triturus cristatus. Next base: position 301,249,024 of record NC_140588.1, read on the forward strand.
CACTCAGGGTGACAGTGTTGCGCTTTACAAATGCTGTTTGATTGATTGATGACAGGAAACTAAGTTAAAGCAAACACGGAAAACAGAAACATGAAGCAACGTTGAATCTCAGATCTAAAAATTCCCACTGTTGTTTGTTCCGAGGATGTAGAAAGTTAGAATGGATGGAAGATCTCTATTCATATGTGCTCCTGAGCAGGCGCCCCCCACAACTAGAGGAGGGGCGTTCTTAGTCGCGCCACGGGCAGGAGCCTTGGTCTGGCACAGGAAATGGCCACGGAGGGTCACCCGGTGACGTTATACAAGAGGCGCAACAAAGCCGCCAGACTATTTAAGCCAGCACGCCACGGAGAGCTTTCTCTTTGTCCCTCTGCTTCACGCCTACTGTGGACCAGGATCAGTAATCGCACGTCAACCACCCACCCACCCCTGAGCTGGCGGTGTCCCTGGCAGATAATACCACATGAGTTCTGATTCTGGGACTGGACTGCCCCTAGCGGGGTATGACTAGTGTGGGCACCGGGCAGGTGGGAGGGGGGCTGACCTGCTGGTGGTCCCTGGACTCTCCTGCCCTACCCCGCGATGCCAGGTTTTGGAGCTTTGGGGAATACACCTGGGTTCAGGTACCCCGGTGGGCCAATGCGCTAGGCAGTGTCCTGCTTTAAGTTTATGGTTCTTCTCTGGGATTGGAGGAGATGGAGATGTGGTGAAGTTGACCCAATGATTTTCCTGTAAATTCCCTTTAGGAAGGGTGCATGGAGGCCTCGGCTGGAACCTGGGGGGACTTTTGCAAGGTGGGGTCTGCTGGCACACTGCGCACCGCGGATCTCACGACAATGTGTGTTGGACATTCTTGGAAGGTGGAATATGATATTTGACTTGTGTATTCATCTTCTATTCTACTTTGGATATCTAAGAAATGAATGTTTTATTGATGTATATCTGTCCTTTTACGAGCTTCGCTTACCAGCAATTTTAAATGTTGATATGAATAAAAATGGCTACGCTGTGGAAACCACAAACTGGCTCTAATCTCTGTTCTTGAGCATTGCAGGGAGAGAATGTGGGGCGAGTTGCACGTGAGCGAGTACAATGAGTTGTGGAACTTCTTATACCTTATCAATGAAGCTTGAGAACACCTCTTCTCCTTCTAATTTCAAGAAAGACTTAAAAACGTTCCTCTTCTGCTAATACTTCAGATTCATCTTGAGTTTGGAGGAGTTCAATTTAGACTTCATCCCTTAAACATCATCAGTGCGCAATTTGCATTTATATTTGACACTATATCTACTATGTGCCTTAATAACATTAACATGTGTGAACATTTAAACGTATTAATGAAATGTAAGCACTGAGAAACTGAAGCTTTATAACCTTGTGCACTAATGTTCAGTTTAACATGAAGAGATATATTCTGTATTCACGCTGCATACATATATTTTGTCACAGTTGCATATATTCTGAAAGTCATATCTGCAAGTGTAATAATGTATGCTTTTATTCAGCTTTGCATTTGTTCTTGAGTTACGTGTGCAGAAGTATAACCATGTATTGGAGCGCACGTTTAAATATTTTGTTAAAGTTAGTCTGACTAAAGGCATTGATTTTCAACTGTGCTTTGCTTGGTCAGAGTGTTCTATCTTTTGCAGGTGCCTTTCGAGGTTTCATTAGCTAGAGAAAAGAGCATTGTTGTATGTACTAGTTTCTTCATAGGAAGGTCTGAGAAGAAAAATCTTAGCAAGAAATGTGAATTCCTAATGAGCAGATGAAGCCTCCTATTCATTGCATATCAGGCAGACACGGCCGGCACAGGAAAGAGCGGTGGGGCGATGGGGCAGGGGGGGCAGGGTGGGGTGGGGGGGAAAGTCGACAGATGACGGGATAGGTAAAATTAAATTAAAAAAAGAAATAAAACCACTTACCTTGCGCTCGCCGCATCACCTACTCGCTGTGATTAATTTGTATTTTATCCTATTGAGACTGAACTGATTGCGATATTTCAGCTTGCCAGCTGTAATTCTGTATCGTTTTTACATTTTCCTGACATGCATATACATTGGATTGACTATTAATTTTAAATAAAAAAAACTAACTTCAATTATCAATTCCTGGTCCTCATTGTGTGGCCAAATGGGCTTCATGAAAATTGCATTGTTTTATTATTGCTAACTCCCTTTGCGTCTCAGTCAACTTAAAAACATCCATCAAATGAGAGATTGTAAATCACACTCCTGCATGCTCTCAAGTCCCTCACCTGCCTGTTTTTAGAACTTGATCAGCGTCAAGATGCCATTTTTAGGTGAACACCTGAACGTAATAATTTCTTTGCATTCATGAAGCAAAAGAGGCCTGCTGGCGTGGAAGACCACAAATAAGAGGGGCACATGACTGTTAAACGGAAACACCAGAAGCATCACTATCAATGTATTACATGGTGTGCACCGAAGCTCACACTCCTGCACACAAAATAAAAATACAGGCAAAAGCATCAACAGCCATTCCTCACTCTCTTACCTCAAGGACAAAGAAGCACAACATGGAGGGCAGGGAAGAAGTCTCCAAGAATTCCACATTCTAAACACATGGAATGCCCACGGGAAGATGGCTGAGCACTAGCGTAGCTCCTCCGGCTGGGAATGTAATCCTGCATAAATCCGGGTCATTTGCAGACATCTAGGGCCCAAAAGGTATCTGAAATGACAGCGAACCACCCCTGCCTACTCAGCCCTGAAAAAAACGGTGGGGAGCCGTTTGGAACGAAGTACAGCCAAGATCACATGGTGGTGGCAAAAATGGCGGACCTGCGCTAGGTACCATAGAGAGAGCCTGGAGGGGCGGCGTTGCGGTGGAGCTGTGGAGTGACCTGGTGCCCCCGCTGGCTGCCTGGACTTACCAAGCGTCTGGTGAGTCCTGGAGCGGTAACGACAGGGGACCGCAGCCGCTGGCGTGCACTCCGGTGCGACTCGGCGATTTGGCACTGAAACCAACGACCGCAACCCCGCAGGAGAGGCCGATTTACTGTCTTGATCCCCAGAGAAAACTGCACTGTGTGGCGGAATCCACCGGATGATGGATCCTTGAAGACTGGATCTCGTGAGCGCCTGGGGAAGTAACCAGCCCCCAGAGCCGCTGAAGGTGAGGCTGCACTGCTGGGCTGGGCCTGCCGAGCGCCCAATTGGGCAACTGCTGGTGGCTGGGTGCAGCTCTAACGGGGCTAAAGCAGGTGACGGTGGAGAGCGGCAACATCCACTAACGAGACCCCGAGGCTGCGGCTGCAATATGCGAGGAGCGGTGGCCGATTGTAACCGGAGGACGAGTTGAGTTGCCCAGCTGGAAGATTGAGGGAAGCTTCCGTCATGTGCCCTGTGGGGCGCACCGGTAGGAGACTTCTGATGTTGGTGGTTGGGGACTCCCACTGACGCCGAGGGCCCCCCTGACATTTAGAGTGTGTGCCTCTCGAGATACCCTGGGGGATGCAGCACGGGCCGACCAGATCCCAGCTTCCTGACCTTAAGATGGTGGCCATTGTGCCCAGGCAGTGCATGGACAATAAGCAAGAATGAGGGGAGCAAAATGGGAGGCAAGAGGAGGAGTAGCCAGTCCCCATCATGGCCGCTCGGAACTGATGCTCCGTGGTGAACCCTTTTTTTAGCCTCCTGAGTGGCGTTCCGCCCCTGAAACATGGACCAGAGTCTGCATACTCTTCACGCCCTGCTGCTGAGGAGAGACGACTGCCGGAGTGATGGAGGTTGATGTGGGTGGCGCTTCCCAGTATCACCAAGATTGGTGCCGCTGACTGAACTATGACTATGCCCCCAGGCGGAAGCCATTTATATTTGTACTGACTGCCAAGCCCGAGCACCCATGGCCGATGCCCGGTGGAGCTGTTTAGGGAGCTATAGAGGAGATTGGCTTTGGTTTCACCCCCTTGGCCATCACCTATGCAGCCGGACCTTGGACAATGTTTTTCATCGTCTCTCTGCTGTGTTTCCTTCCCCTCCCATGCCCCCTCCCTCTGTGATCCTGTGGCTGCCTCCCCCTTCCTGCCCTGTCTGACTTTGTTTGTTTTCCTACTACCCCCTTGTCTCAATCCCCCCTACCTGCCCCATACTCCAAGTGACTCATATCTGTTTTTATTTTATGCTTTTGTAACTGATGTAACTTCTGCACAACTGTTCTCATGTAAAGCGCTCTGATACCTCCGGGTCTAGCCAGCGCAATATAAAACTCTTCAAATAAATAAATAAATAAACCTGCAGCTTTGCATAGCACTTAGAGAGGGACGGCACATAAAAAATAATTACGTTCAGATACGCTCCAGGAAGACATCGACCAAAAATAAATACATAGAATCAGAGTCAAACAGAGCATCATCACTTACCATCTAAAACCTATCATGTCCCACATCACACCAAAGAAAAACGTGGCTCACACACCATCAAGACTGCAGGGAAAAGGCTTGTTTATACTTCTGAGTTCCTTTAGATAGTGGCAGAAGACGCATATTGTAATCTTACAAAGACTCAATTGACATCATAGAAAGATTCATCCTCTGGCTGTTGCAGATGCATTCAAAACATTTATGCCAGACCATGTCATCTTCCACAAGGATCAGATAGGGAAATTCCAGAGAGACATCTGAGACAACAGTGGTTTCTGTCTCACTAAAGTAGGCATTGATTGAACACTCATAGCTAACAAGATGTCACCCTTTAAATCCCTATCTGTTGCAGATCTCACAAACATACTCAGCTCCCTCAAAGCCACTTCATATGAAGCTGATGTCTCACCCTCCTCTTCATCAAACATTTCTCTGGGACACTCGCTCACCATACCTGCTCACCATTATCAGTCAGTCAGTCAAAGACCTTTATTCGATCTTACTCATAAGATCATAAAAGTGTTTACGATCACAGTTTGTAAAAGACATGGTAAAAATGTATCATAAACCCAAGTGTAAAAAGAATGCAAACATTCCATATATCATAAAATCTAATTAATCTATATGAATACAATAAAAACATGATAAACCATCCTGCTGTATCTTAAGGGCCCAACTGCTTTCTCTTTTTCAGGCATGCCCAGAGAAATGAGGCTAGAGAAAAACACACATAAGAGTTCTACAAGGATTTGAGGAAGAACAGAGCTACACGGCAACATTTTAAATGATGACTCTTGCAAATTGGTAAAATAAATTTGTGTCGTTCTTGACAATAAAAACCACAAAAAACAAAACGTAGAGATTATTTTGTGGGGACTTGTTGTCACAAGGACATACTGAGAGATTGGAATGTTTGTATTGCTTCCCTGGACATCCTATCATCAAGGAGATCATATTTAAGTGAAATCTCAGTAAAATGTATTTGTGGTGTGAAAGTGTGACATCAACCAAATACAGAAAACTTCCCCCCATCAACACTGGTGTTAGTTCATACAGACGAGCCATCTGGGTGTGGGAGTTTTTTTCCTTTCTCAGATATTGTGCCCTCAAAATGAATATCTCAACCAATTTTTGCTTAGATATTGACTTACAAGTAGAGGGGTCTTTAAAAAGGCGGCTTAAACCAATGGCAGATAATTCCGACTCCACATACTGTAGCCACTTAACCCTACAGTAATTATCTGACTTTAGAATTAATGTTAACAGCAAACGGAAGAATTATGCAGCACTCCCAGTTCAAACAATCTCAATCCAGGTGTGACACAATTATAAAAGTTCGTTATTTTACCACACCAAGGGCCTCATGTAGGTAAATAAATTTTACCGGTTCGTAAATACCGAGCCGTACCGAATCGGTAAATTAGAATCGGTAAGTTATATGTAGGTAAAAATTCGGTAACAGTTACCGATTCGGTAACATTCGGTAATTACGAATCGGAATACACCGCATCGGTAAATACCGAGGTGGAATCCACCGATTCGGTAAATACCGAGGTGGAATCCACCGATTCGGTAAATACCGAGGTGGTATTTAGCGATTCGGAAAATACCGAGGATACTACCACCTACCCTTAACCAAGTAGCCAATATCACAATCATGCCATCATAGAAGGTCTCTCAGGCTTGAATAGGGGACCCCATACCTCAAAGATCAGCTCAGTGAAATCACATCACAGGAGCATCAGGAGTCTCCTCGCAGGAAGGCTCGCCTTCGGTCTGAACAATAAACATGATGTCTGTGATATTAAAAGCACCAACTTTCAGGTATGTGCAGCTGCGCGCGTGCCATGGCTAAATCGTGGGTCGAACAACCCAGAGTGGAAAACATGCATTGTGTAAAATTCCAGACTGTGTGTCACAGCATGTACAGACCAAGGTCGCTGCGCAGTGCTTGGGATGGGAACAACATAATGCACTCGTCTGAAGGAATTTTCGAGTCATCAGTTTATTCAAGAAAGAACATGTAAACGCAGTGTCGTGTGCAAAGACACAAATATGGCTACATAACATTCAACGCGGTCATGCCAACTGAACAATGCATGTTCGTATGCAGGGAGAACTCACTACACGCCCCCTTGAGCGAAGCAATATGTAATAGGCAAGAAAAGAGAGAAAGCAGAGTTCAGTTTGGTCAGAGCAGGACAGGGCATAACCAATGCAGCGCCAAAGTCCTACAGTCCAATTAATTGCAGCATACAATTGTAAAAAACACAATGCATATATAGTAAACAACTCAAGCAGACCATCAGGAAGAGAAAAACGAGAAATAAAAGAAATGAATGTCGCGCCAGGGTGCTGTCCAGTAGCACAGGCGCAATGGACGACTATCCAGTCAATCCATGAATGTATAGGCAGCATATGTGGCCACGGCTTCCAACAGCCAATCGTTTTCAGGGCCACTAAAAGTCTCAGCCATCCAATTGAGTAAAGAAAAGGAACATACGTGTGCTCCAACCAACGGAGCCTCTAGCACAATCTGAGGGCACCCGGAATGTTCCTCCAAATAGCTCATGGACAAGAAGTCGTAGGCTGCCGCTGAGATGTCCCAATTACCCAGGATACCAAGCGCCGCTCCACACTCCATGATCCGGACACCATAACAGGACAACTCGTGAGACACTAAGGGCCGCATCAGTCGATCGAAATCCGGCACCGGAGACAGCATGTTGGTCAAGCACAAATCCAGAGGCCATTCAAAGGGACAATCCAGGCAGTGCAATACAGGTTGTACGCAGGTGAAGTAGGAATACCTGAAGGATAATCCATAAGCCAGGCTCAAAGTCGCCAATGGCAAAGTACCATAGAAGTCAAGCACCCTATCACGAAGAAGATGCAGACGGGACAGGCGCTCGTGTGGCACAGAAGGAGCAGCCATTCCGTAGTATGAAAAGTAAAAGCAGCACACCTTCCACCAGCGCCAGATGCAGCGGAACACCTCCAAAGATGCTCGGGAACAGTGAATGTAAAATGCCGAAATTACACAAATAATAGTGTGGAAGGAGGTCACGAGACCCGAGCCCCACATGTTCACACAAATTGAGCCAGGCCGGTCGTGGACGAGGCATTGATAATACATTGGATCAAAGAGCCGAAATGCAGGGGGAGGTCAGTATTCAGAAGCGCCTGTTCCTCAGTGCGCGTAGTAGCAACGTGAAGGACAAATATTTCACGAGGGAAGTCAAAGGCACCTGTTTGTGGGACAATGGCGCTCTATTCTGCTCAACTAGTTGGACTCTGCTTTCAAGGTTGGAATCGAGGGTCAGATGGAAACATCCCGCCGCCCATGCGGGGGTGGAATAAGAACAGTATTGCAGCAGACAACTTCATGCGAGACAGTTATGTACGGGATTACCACTCACATCCCGCAGCAAACATCATTTATCATATTTAAATGAATACCGTTTGCAAGCACAGTGAAAGTAGGTGTAATCACAGGCACTGGGATACCTCGTAGGACGCACGCCGAAATCGGGGCTTGTACATTGCATGCGCCATGTACTTGCATGTGCCCATTGTCTCATGCATGAATCCTAGGAGTGAGAGTGCTAGTGCTAATATCTATAACGGCTTAGGCCTTCTCCATGTTCGCTTGGTCAATGGCTCTCAGTCTGGAAGCCGCCTCACTGTGCGACAACTTGCAGACCTCGTTGTAAATAGCATACGCGCACCTTTTGGTTCTGCCACCCACGGGACCTTTCACAATAACATTCCATTCGGTATGCACATTGATGGAGTGGGTGGACTTCCTGATCCTGTAGATGTGCTCTGTGTCAGCTGGTGGACAGAGTGGGATGTGTGTCCCATCAATGCAGCCAATGTAATGGGGGAATGAATTCCTGAAGGAACGGGACAGGCAACTCTGGGATACACCACCCACCGCAGCTGTCACCACCTGCGAAATGCCGGATGCCAGCAGATGTGGGCTGCAGAGCACCTGCACATGTGGGGGTATGGCGTGCGCCCTTCTTATTGGCTGGTCCAGGAGTGGGTGTAGGTCCCTGCTTAAGTCCATGATGGTTTCGGGGTGTAGCCTGTACCTCTCATGTATCTCTGCATCAGTCAGCTGGAATAGTGTGATGCGCTGTCTGTGGATGCGTTCCTTCCGTCGCCAAACCCTCAGTCCTGCTGCCTGTAGACGTAGGCGCATTGCAATGACGTGCATGGCTGCCAGGCTGTCCACGCTGTTGCATTTTGGGATTGCTGAGCTGCACTGCTGTTGGTTACCACCTGCTTTCAATCCGTGTTAATTACCGACTCTTATTTACCGATTTTCCTGGATTTCTTATTTACCGAGTGCTCCTACATGTCATTTTAATTATTTCCACTTCATATTTACCACTTCATGTTTACCGATTCGTTAATTATGTATTCGGTAAATATGAATCGGTATTTACCGCCTCATATTTACCGAAAAGTGGTTTTTGGACTCCTACATCTCACTTGTCTGTATACCGGTCGGTAACGGCATATTTACCGAAATTCGGCCGTTACCGACCGGTATTTCGCTACCTACATGAGGCCCCAAATGTTATGCTTATATTGAAGTAGTATTGAAATTCAGAAAGCAGACTCCACGTTAGCTTAGGCTTGTCTTCGCAAGAAAACCAGATTGGTCGCACACTGCTACACCTACCAGGCGTGTTCCCCGCAAGAATGTGTCTCTTTATTTTTCTTATTGATGGTACATCCAAAATAACAGAACTGCCAGCCAACACGTGTTTCGTCTCCCCTTAGACTTTGTCAAGGCTATCAAAAACAACGAAAAGTCCTCTAACCAAAAGGGCTCCTCTCCAGTAGTCCCATTCATATATTTCTGTTGATCAAAATAGTTGATAGAGAAGTGTCTCAAATATTCCAAATGTACCAAAACGACAACCTTGATAAGTATCGTTCTGTCGTTTGTAAACAGCGTCCGCGTCTTCAAAGTTCTGTACTTTCCCTAGATTCATAAAGAAAGTTTCTTCATTGCTTGGGCCTCGTTATGACTCCACAGACGTCACATTTAATATCCTTCCTTCGCTTCTCTTAACATATCATCTGTTTGTGTTCCCTTACAGCTTGGTAAAGTTGTTCTTCAAGTTCCTACTGAATATTGAGGCTTTGTCTGTGCAACCAACATGTCACAGATTACTATTACTGGAAGTAATGGGAACATATGTAGGGTTTTCTGTTTAATTAAATGAACACTATTAATTTGGCTAATAGAAACATCTCTTAATTTCCACGCTATGCTTTGGAAGCTCCGCATTAGTATGTGCTATATAAACCAAAACATTATCATCACCAGTTTGCCACTTTTATGGCATTTAGAAACCAATTATGCTTGTGATGAATTTACTTATTTGATTAGAATAGCACTTTTCATAGACATGCTAGACACTTAGCTTTTAGGTTTCCATCGTCCTTGAGTATGTAGCTCATACAATCAAGTTGTTTTCTTGCATTCTGGCCTTTTTAGTAACAATCCTTCACTAAAGTACTTATAGTCCTACATTTATAATGGAATTACTATGACTGACATTCTCAGAAAAGAAACCTCAAAAACGTGGACGGGATTAATTGCTCTTGCATGGACCAGGAAAACTTGAGAGTTATGACTATACAGAGGGTTGCAGAAGTATATAGAGTATTGACTAAGATGTGATTTATTGTCATGGTACCAGAGCATAGGGTCGTGTTTGCATATAAGCCAAGTTTACAACTCAGCAGTGCTCCAAATGTAACTTTGCCCATGACACAAGTGCGCTTATTAATAAAAGACTCCGCCACATTGCCAGGCCCTTGAAGCCCTGAGACCACATAGAGAATATGTCTGTCCATGTATTCTTATGTACACTCCAATACATGATCAAGATTCAGAACACAAAATTGGTGATGAGATCCAGGCCTTGTCTGAATTCATCCTTGTCTCACTCATTTTCTTTTACGGAATTTTCTTTTTCCTTCAGCTGGCCACTTTGTTACCCACATCTCCTACAGGGTCCACCATCAATGGCCCACCAGTCGGCTGACTCCACTCCTGGCTTCCACAGGGGACACACTTACCCGCCTCTCCTCGAGGTGCATCATCCCTGACTGCTTGTCAGGAAGGGGAGGAAAGGCGCCGTCACAGATCCATGCAGATCTGAGACAGAGTTTTCTCCCGGGACAGAGACAGTGCACACCGACCATCTAACAATTCCTTGGCAGGTGTATATTTATCGGTACTAGCCACGGTGTGGTGATTTTATGCCCTATTGCACTAAGATGACAACCAAACCTAACCACCAGACACTAGCCACAAACTATGTCTGATATCTATGATATTTGCCCATTTGAAGATGTTGGCACAACAGCATCATAGGTTCCAAAATGGCGCTCACGGTAGCATGTTTAGACATATATTTTGGGACCATGAAAGTTGAAGAGAAAGTGAAACGACTGATGCTCCTTCACCTGGCAGGCATAATGATATACAAGGTATCACACACTAAAACGGAAACTGGCCCGCTGTGCACCTATGAAAGACTTATAGCAGTTGTAAATGTCCATATTGTGCTGACTTTCAATACTTCTAGCTATACCCGGCCAGGCAAGAGTCAGAGAAGTGAATCAGAAACTGTCATGCATAGTGACATGCACATGCGTGCTAGAAGATCAGGTAGCAGAGATTTGTGCATCCACTAAACTAAGATGCTCTATCCTTACAGAGCTCAGGATGTTGCTACCTAAAGTGCTCATGTTAGGCAACCTTCGAACTTTCAGAAACAAGGACCTCTCACACATAATTGACAGTCCAGCCATAGATACTGCACCTATCAGCAGTCACTAAATCGATCACCAGGTCCTCCAAATTTTCAACCAACAGATTCACATCTAGTCTCTGTGGTGGCATGTAGGGTGCCCTGCAGACAGGAAAATGTTCCTGGCATGTAGAAAGATGAACCAATATGGAAAAGTATGTAAATATAGCACACAGAAATCTACACAGTGACAGTCAACCTCACTGACGTACAATGTCTGGACAGTACCTGGGCTAAATGATTTTGAAGAAGATGAGATTTAAAAGATGGTGCAATACATGTGCTGATGAAAACAGTCAAAATGCCAAGTACTCATGCGGTTAAATAGTCACCTCCCTTATCAACACAGTAATGTTAACCTTACAGTGGAGACAGTAGTCGTGTGTGACAGGCATGTCCAGTTTCCCATGCAGAATAAAGTTGAAACAGGACTTGAAAGACTCAAACAGACTAGCACCACTAAGAAGGTTGAAGGTCCAATTCTGTGGAGTTTGTTAATTGTGGCAGCCCACAGGACAAAATAACCAGACGAAGTCTGCCATCAGTGTGAATACCACATCACACTGCCATTGGCCATCTGGTTGTCGAAATCAGTGCAGTGTGCTGGTTGTCTAAATTTGACCTCAATTCATGAAACCACGAATACCTCCTTCAACTCATATGTCACCCAAAGTAAAGATATAACACCAACTTCTCAAAGCATGTGGTGCTTCAAAGATGCAAGAAGTTAAACTTCAGCACTCCAGTGAAAAATGACAGGATTACATGCAAGAGGTCCGCTTAGTGCTGAGTGGAGGGATCAAGTTCAGTGGCAAATTGTGATTTATTTAAGAACCATTGCAAAAGTTCCCATCTAAAAGTCATGCGGAAGTTCAACAGAAGGAAGTGTGAGATCCTCAGGTCCAGGATAGATACATTGGTTGCAGACTCTCAGCAGGCGAGTCGGCACCTGATGCCGCCAAAGTACAAGACATGAAGTCAGCTGCATCAATATCATCAGTATCCAAAGTGTGCAGCGTCCTGGGCATGATAATCTACTGTAGCCATCTCATTCGAAACCTCACATCTCAATGAATCATTGACAAATCTTCTGAAATCCACATCCATCTTCGAATGCACTATTAGACATCAGCGAGTTTTTCAAGTCTCAACAATGGTCTGTCATTAGGCACCATGCTCCATTACTTTACCTTTGCATTTTGTATGGTGTCTACTGAGGGAGTACAATTGGTGGAAAGCTTGTTGGTCTGTTCAATTTGTAGTGTAAGACAGGCATATGTTTCCTATATTGCTCTCAGACACAAAACTAGTAACCGCAACTGCTGACTGCCTGAAGATAGTAATTCAAGCGACCCACCAAGGATCATAGAAATCTGATATACAAGACCAATCATGCAGCACATGCCTGACTCTGACATTGTTACAGCACGTGAGTAATCCCCTATCGCTCAGAGATCCCATCAACTATTACCAGTTGGATCCTCCCGCAGGCACATGTGAGTCATCGAGCCACCGAGACAAAGACCAGGCTAGGAAGTAAGGTACATTTTCGTCAGTTCGCTGATGTAGTGGCAACAATGATCAAATAATTCCTGTTATGCTAAGACATGGGCATAGCTACCATTGCTGCAGCAGGTGCAGTGGCACCTCGACACACAGCCCTGAGGATGCCATTGAACCCTGATAATTTACTACCCCACCAGTAGATAAAGTGGCCATTTTCCTTGTTTGCACTAGAGCCCATGCCATCCTTGCTACCCTACTGTGCTAAGCAGCTGGTCTATCTAATCCCCAGCTCCCATCATCACCAAAAGCATTCTCCCTTGTCTGTGTATTTAGCTAGTGCTGACTTTGGCTGCCTTGCTGATGGGAGGCGCTTTTTAGTTATCATCGATGACCACTCCAAGTATCCAGAGGTGGAAGTCGACTCAAGCACCTCTGGTGAAGAAGACCTCATAAAATTAGAAAAACTGTGGACACCCATAGGCTCATGAAGGAACTATTAACTGACAAACTTCCTGATTACCTCACATTACATTAGGTCACACACCTTCAGTCACGCTCCTTTGGCCCCTGCCCAATGGCGAGGTCAAGAATGTAATTTGTCTGTTAACCAAGACACTCAGCATTGTACATGCTACAGGACACAACCACGAGTGGGTCTTGTACTCATTCATGAGGGGTACTGCATCACGCCTCATCTCACAAGCAGATACCCACCTGTGCATCTCTGCATTCTAGCATGGTTACTGATAGCATCCAGCACTACACTATCTGGTCCCTGGCACTACTGGATGAAGAGGCTACAGTGAGAAGACAACAAAGCAACATTGACCATGTCAAAGCAAGCCATTGAGTTCAAATTCCAGACATCAATGTGGCAGACCATGTGTTAATCAAGAACAGGGATCCGGATAGCAAACTCAGACTCAGAAAAACATCCATGGCTGGGATTTGCTATAAAAGAGAATGTATTTACCTACCGCAAAGATAAAGAGATTGTAACAAGGATGTATAACTTTCTTCAAGAGATTTTAAAGACCAGTGGACTGTCACATGAAGGATAACCAAGATGAACATAACAGAAGAAGAACTTGCCTCTCTTGGTCAGTGAGACTTTTTTGTCATACCATCATCTCCAGGGGACTCTACACAGAGAGCATCTGAGCGTTGCTCCCATCTGCAGTGACGCTTCTGGATAGGCCTTAATTCCATGACAAAAGTGACTCTTCAAGGGTTTGTGTCACCCTAATCCGTTTACTACCCAGGACTCCTTATCAATCTATCCAGACTAGATACAACGTCGGAGACAATCTGGTCCCTTCTCAGAAATACAGACCATTTGTTTGTTAGGCAAACTCTATGGAAGCCAGCCTGCTTATTGTGAATGTGGTTTTGAGTATGTTTTCCTGTTGTACTAATTTCCCCTATAATTTGGGTTAGTATTTAGTGTTGTGCATGCAGGTCTGGCCTTTAGCATGTGCGAGCTTGGCCGATGCCTGGGGTGCAGCTATATAGAGGGGCTCAAAAGCTGCTTGCAGCATTCTTCTTCAGACGTGGCTCCAGAAAATAGTGCATTTAAACACTGTTTCTGGAGTCTGCTGGGAACCGTGTCTGCATTTTGACTACTTTTCTTTTCATGGCTCTGCTTTCTCTTGCTACCCTCACTTCCCCCTACCTCTGCTATCTTCTTCAACACAAAAACAGTTAATGAGGATGAATGGGTAAGGGCGCCAAATTTGATTTTGTCCAGGGTGCTTTCTGAGTTAAGCCAGCCCTGCGTGCTTGTGCACTAGCAAGCTTGGCAGTCCCACTGTGTGGCAAATATAATTTTGCCCATGACACACACATACTGTTAAATAAAAGGCTCAATAGCACATGGCGCACAGACAGCATGGCCTGGTAATCACTCGGGCTGTTATTCTGCACACCATGCCACTTCAGTTTGGACCCAGGCACATGCAAATTAGTCTTGACCCTTACCATGTGAACAGTCCAGCCCGAACTGCCAAGCTGGGTCCTCCTTGAACAGAACACAAGCAACCCAGGACTGGTTTCACCCTAGTTATGGGCTCATCAGCCGGGTACAACTTGGTTCCAGTGACAATAGGCACGGGGCCACGTGTGGGCATACCCATCCCACTTAGGATGGCGCAATATGTATACATAACAGTGATGGACGGAATGCTTGAATTAATCTAAGCCACTGGTAATCACTCAGGCCGCATCCCAATCCATTGTTATTCTGCTCATCATGCAACCTCAGTTTGGACCCAGCTATGTGCAAATCAGTCCAGAACAGAACAGACGTCTGGCACAGAAAGCACAGATACTCATTAAAAATACCAAATGTACTAATTAACGCCATGTCACTAATACAGACCTGGGAAGAACTGAGTTCAGCTCTGCCATGGATGCAATTGTCACCTATAAGTAACATAGGGAACCACGATGCAGGAAGCCGCCACCTGAGCAACCTTTCCAGCTCTTTCTACAAGTAACGGCGAAAATTGTGCACTGGTTCGTCTACAGTGCTGTCTGGGATTTCTCACCGCAGTCAACAATGTTTATCCTCTCGAAGACTGGCGGTCTTCACTCGCTACATAGTACACTCAGCAGACATGCGATTCCCACACCAGAGCTACTTTTATCAAAAGCCTTGCTGGCGAAATAATGAAATAGTCTTAACATCAATTAATAAACTAACATAATTAGCATCCCCTAGAATGGTTCTCCCAGTAACACATTGCTGAGCATGGGGAGGAAAAAGACTCACATTTCATATTTTAAATGATATTCCTTGGCTACGCACCCCCCTGCCTATCCTGACTGAAACTGATGCACACACAATGCTGAATAATTTTTTGCCTCATCCCTGCTGACTTCTACATACGACGTTTTTTTTAATGAACACCAAGTCATAAATTAGCAGGTAGCAAGCAAAATTAATTGAATGTCCTGGCACAATCATCAGACTTGGGTTTAACTTCATTTAGTCGGCTAGAGTTCTCTCACGCAGATGCAGCTCATTAAGCTGGAGACTAATAGGGAAACGGCCACGCGCATGCAACATGCGCATGCGCGAGGCACATGCAAATGCGTTTTATTATTTATGCTCGGGGAATAAAGTCTGTTTAGTTGATGCAAGCTTACCATAATACAAAAGACCCCGATGAAGTCAATCTAGCAGCGTCAGAATGTTGTAATGATTTCTCGATGTCTATTAAAAATTATCCATGTATGCATAGTGGAATAAGCTTTTCTGATTTGCAAATTGTCTTTCATCTCCATGTAAGTACTGCAGCTCTTCATTACTGCAGCGTGTCTAGTGAATAAAAGTCAAGTGAGTATTTATGTTGCATTGGTATGTAAGATCCCCTATACCGCAGGCCATGAGTCAACATAAATAAAACTTGGGTGAAAAGGCACAAGCAGTCACAGACGCCTGGTGCAAATATTGCTTTATTGACCACCCGACCCAGCACCCGGCAGTAAGATGCGTGTGTGCGTGCATGCATGCATGTGCAGCGTCACGGGGCATGCTCATTGGCGTATTACATTCCTTACATACTTCCCCCAAACCAAAACAGCAAACACAATAATAAACGTCCACACAGGGGGATATTCTCAAGAACGTGTAATAACTACCGCAAAAGTAGCATAACGCAACTCCACACATCGCAGTCCACTGTGGGAAAATAACTCCGTGTCAATGTGGTATTCCTAAGCCGGCGCAGCATGCGATAGTCCGACAACAACGCGTCACCAACGCATTAAAATCAATGCGACGCCGCAAAAATGCGAAACACCAACGCGAAAAAAAGCGTCAATGACGCCAATCGCGATACAAAAATCAGCAAAAACCAGCAACAGGCCTGCAATCCCCACGCGACATGCGAGAAAATGCACTACAAAAAAAAAAAAAAACACATACAGAAGCCAAATCAGCGAAGCACAATGGAGTCAGCCAGAGCAAGTGCAGAGGACAACCAGAACCCCACAAGCACCCCAGAGGGCCAGCCTGGGACTTCGGTGTCAGGGAAGGACAAGGAGAAGAAGAGGAGGAAGAAAAGGTTCAGTCCGCAGGAAAACAGGATCCTGATAACGGAGGTGATAGAACACCATCAACTTCTGTTCGTCACCTCCACTGTGTCATTGGCAACTAAAAATGGAATATGGCAGACCATTGTGGACAAGGTGAATGCAGTCGGAGTGCTGAAGAGGACAAACTAAGCAGAAGCTCGCAAACAACCAGAAGGCAGCAATGCAGACTGGAGGTGGGAGTCCAGCGCCACAGGAGGAGCTGGACGAGATGGAGGAGATGGTGTCCACAGTCATCAGTGGGAAGACGTTGGCAGGAGTTAGGGGACCGGACACTGCTCAACAGGACCAGACACAACAGCAACAGGGTGAGTAACGACCAGGGACTGGGGGGATGAGGGAGATGGGCACAATGGCACACATGCACAAGTAAGCATAGCACATCTTCAGACTAACCATGCCCCAGACCCCAAACTCCCACCAAGATACCAATGCACCCAAGAATGCAACATCCCAGCACTGTAGAAGCACAGAAGTCAGAGGTACACCGCCTGTGAGGGATCTGGGGCAGCCAAATCAGAGCTGCAGGGGCGACTCCCCCAAAAAGCGGTACACACATCACATGCAGAGCACATCAACATTGACAACGATGGGGCATAATCCGGAACACGTCCACAACAGAATAGAGGACACAACTGGTGCCGCTTGTGTGCAGTAACTGGCCAATCACATATGGCATCGCAGGGAAATGTGAGTTGACAATGTACAAGTACAAACACACATCCATGAAGGTGTCGAAATGTCCACTGTCCCACATCACATAGGCAGCTCCCCACAAACAGTAACAATGTACACTGTCATTCAGTCTGCATGTAAACATGTACAATGCGTCAACATACATGTGAACACAATGTTAAACTGCATCTACCCCTCACATTGCAGAGGGAAATTCAACACCTCAACACCTCCTGCAGAGCAGTCCCAACCTCTCTTCTCTGATGACAAAGAGGACAACTAGACCTTTGACTCTGATGCCCTCCTACAGTTCGTGGCAGCCTCCGCAGCCCACTTCCAAGAGCAGGGCAGCCCAGCTGCTAGGAGGAGAACCCACCCCCTGCACAGTACACACAGCAGGCAGCACCCACCACCACGGGTGCCTCCCAGGACGCCCACGACGGACACATGGCCTTCCAACTCCGTGTGTTGGGGTGATCGAGAAGCTGGCCGAACAGATGCAGGTGGGGTTGACCGCATGGCAGCCAAACTAGACGCCATACGTGGATGTCTAAGTCCCATCAGGGACCACTCACAGTCCCTAACAGACACTGACAGTCCGCTCCATGCTCTCCAACGAACCATGGCTGACATTGCCAGGGTCCTGACTCAGAGGCAAGAACGACTGGCCAGTCATAGTGGCTCCAGCGAGCTCGCCCGGGAGTTGGGACTCATGCGGAGGCTCATGGAGGACAGGGAGCATAAGCGTGCGGAAACAGTGGCTGACTCGGCTGCACACCAGCAAGAGTTAGCTGGGTCCCTCAATGCCATAAAGACCATCCTCATGGCATTGCTGCCACAAGGCTTGGCGCTGATGTATGCTACTGCTACCACTCCATCCACATCTCCGGCCCCTGATGTGTCAGTGCCACACAGTGCGGCGGACATTCCACCTCCGGCCTCTGCGGTGTCATTCCCACACAGTGCTGGAGACAGAACACCACCCCCCACATGTGAGGCACATGAAACAGTATAGGACGAAGATGCAGATGAATCTGCCCCCGTGGTCAGAAAGAAGCGGTAGCATTCATGTCCGGCATATGGCCTGTTTCTGCTTGGTTCATCCCTCAGCATCATCCCCTTCCACTGTCCCCCGATGCACTCTGCGACACTCACCTTGGACCTCGACATGGACTGCCATATTCTGTTTTGTCACCAATGACACAGATATCAGACTGCGGACTGAACTCCTCCACTACTGATGTACATGTCATTCCCTGGTACAACACTCCATTGAATGTGCATGAAACATTCATTTACACAACGAAGTGTAATGTCTATGATCTTGCAAGTGTGGAGGTATGGATGCATATAGGGTCAATGATTTCACCCTACGTCCATGTTGCTTATGATGTGGGACTTGGGTCACAGGGTGACACATTGTCGATTGCGTGCCGGGTGGCGCCGACACTAGAACGGGGAAACACGCATTAGTTACTTCCTTGTCCAGGCCACAATAGAAGCACGCCCACTGCCCCGGGGTCATTGTTCACACCCTTACGCTGGACTGACATACGCCAGGCCAGCTCACTCTGCTCACACTCACAGGGGGGGATGACAACGCTACATGTCCCACGTCTTCCCTGTAGGGATCTGCTGCTCACAGGTCTAGTTGTCCTCATGCCAAAGCCACTCCCTCACGGCTGGTTCACACCTACACCACACCATTCAGCACCGGCATTACAGGACAAGTGACCCTGCCAATAAAAAGGGCCTGGCGCACGTGCTGGATGCCATTTCCACTCTCCAAATGGGTGTCTCCGTGTGGGTAGCCATTATGCATGAGGGCCTAGGGCCCTGCCACGTCACATTGCCCAGTGCTGGCGGTGACATGATGGCATCCGCACCATGGGACTCAATCATGAGGGGTCAATGGCTAGTGGTGCACAGACTTGGTGGCACCGGATGCACTGCAGCAGGCACAGGCACACCGCCACGGGACGGTATCTTTCGGTGCACTGAGATAGGGGCACCTTCAGTGCTGAGCGGGTGTGCAGTCTGCGATGATGCGCCGTCCGGGCAGTCCGGAATGGTGGCATTGGTGTGAGCCCTTCTGGACCACAGTGTAGGCCTCAGCCAGCGGACAGTGTGGGCCTCCTGCCACGTGGCGTTACCTCGTGGTTTACAGAGTTAGTGGCAACTATTGGGCTGAGCGGGTGTGCAGCCTGCGAGGATGCCCTGTGCACTGATGTGTTCTCTGCCATTGTAAAATCAAGACCCACAATCAGGTGTGTGACCTGGTGGCCCGCGGTGCATGGCTGCATGATGTGGAGAGTGTCATGGTCGCGGGTCATGGGCTTGGAGCTCCCACCGGCACATGGTGAGCCCTCTTGGAGGCACACCGGTGTCAAAAGATAAGCAGTGAGGCCTGGTTGCGCAGGGGCGGGCAGTCTCCGCTGGAAAGTGGGAAGGGCTGGGGTACAGCAGCCTGTGTGTGCAGGGGCGGGCATGTGATGATGGCCTGTGCTACTGTATGGATTCTGCCATTCATGTCTCTGGCAACTGTTTCAGATGAGTGACCTGGAGGACTGCAGTGTGTACCGGCACATGGTTGGAGACACACCAGTGGCTGCAGGTAAGCAGTGGGGCCTGGGTCCGCAGTGTCGTCACTCTCTCTCTCTTTCTCTCTCCCTTTCTCCCTCTCTCTTTCTCTCTCCCTTTCTCCCTCTCTCTTTCTGTCTTCCTCTCTCCCTCTCTCTTTCTCTCTCCCTCTCTCTTTCTCTCTCCCTCTCTCTTTTTCTATCCCTCTCTCCCCCTCTCTCTCTCTCTCTCTCTGTCGCTCTCCCTCTCTGTCCTTTGTTGCATGTCACACCTTCTTGTCTGCCTTTCTGTCTTGCAGGCTGTGACTTACGGAATGCCTGGAGAAGACCCGCAGTGCCTCTTCATGATTGTTTTTTTTGTTTCATCTGTAATAAGTGTTTTTTTTTGGATATATGATGTGGATGTGTGTTTCCATTTTTATGGCCACATCTGTATGTTAGGTGTTGTGGTTGTGCGACTTCAGGCGATTTGTTTGGGTCATGGTTTCGTGGAGTTAATGTGCATTCTCTTTGTCGGAAAGGAGGGGGGTGGGGGCCGGGGGAGGGTGGCTGTATGTGTTGGTGCCCTCTTGGTGCTCCGGGCTGCATGTTCAGTTGCTCGGGGGCATCTGTTGTTCTTCATGTTTGGCTATGGGCTGTGCTCCCTTGGCTGCTGCCGGTTGTCGTCCGACTTTGCAACAGGTCAGAGCAGGGGTTATTTGTTTCCTGCTGCTAACGCGCCTTATCACCTGTTTTGTGTTCTTATCGCAGATCAGGCTGGTTGTTGTGAATTTTGTGGAGTGGTGTTGTCGCAGCTTTTTTGCTCGGGAACGCCTACTCTGCATCTCATTAGCGATAGTTGCCGGGGTCATCCGTGGCGATGTTTTTTGAGGATGCTATCGCCGAAAAATTGGTGGTATCGGCTGTTTGCACCAGCTTGTGAATGGGGCGGTAATTGTATCGCGACTTTGGCTGTGATAAAGTGACGATAACTCGGCAATAGCTCCTTGAGAATATGCCCCACAGACTCTTACACCGTTACTGCTTTAACTCTATAAATTCCCATTAATCACATTCTGTAGTCATCCTCCAGCTTATTGGGCCTCAAACAGTACGAGCACTCCTGTCTCTCGGTCTGAGTGGCCACAGGTGTCAAGGCTCTACACCCTCGATATCTGATGAGGCCTCCAGGTACAGGCTGATTGCCTAGAGAACAAGGGTGTTACCCCTCATCATCCCTGGCTGGGTGAGGTACCACTTCTGGAAGGCGAAAACATTCAGTGACTTGGTCACTTCCTCTCGCCGCGGTTACCAATGTACCTTTCCTGAGGGTCAGTGGAAGAGAATTTTTCTCAAAAGGAGACAGAACTTCTTACCGATCAGCCAGTTGTGTAGCATGACCCAATCACCCACTTGGATACCATACTCCCTGGGTCTACAAGCTTGACTGGCTTTCATGTTGCTGCAATCTGATAAACATTGGCTAACTTGTTCGTCCAGGGCCTCTGGGGACCAAGAGTTCGCATGAGGGATGATGTTCCTGACCGCTCTCCCAATCAGGACATAAATCGGTGCCCTGTTAGTGGTGCTGTGCAGAGTGCGTCTGTACGCACTTAGAATCTTGGAGATTACATCCATGACGTCTTCCTTTTGCTCCACGCCTATTCAGATGGCCTTGTTCAGCGTCCTTATGATGCTCTCAACTTCACCATTGGCCTGAGGCCATCAACACATCCCTTTTCGGTGCATGATGGTCAACGACTCCAAGTACTCTTGATATTCGCGGTCTTGGAACTGAAACCCATTGTCATTCTTCAGCATTAGGGCAATTCTAAAGATGGTGAATATCTGACCAAGAACCAATCTGGTATGGTTAAAGTTCATATTCATCAGCACTTCCACAATTGGAAACTTGAAGTATGAATACTTTGTGCTAACATGCTGCCTGTCAGTTAGGGACCCAAAATCCACACTAATGTCGAGCCAGGAGCCATTACCGGAGTTCTCAGTGATAATTGGGGCTGGTCTGTCAGGGGCCCAGCTGACTTGCAACCAGTGACACCTGGCTACCAGCTTGTCCAAATCAGAGTCCATTGCAGGGAACCAGACATTTCTTCTTAGTTTCGTTTTACTTTTTATTGTCACTTGATGGCCAGTATGAGCTAACAGGAGCATATTATGTCTTATTTGTCGGTGAATGTCTAGTGGCCTCTCAGAAGTATTCCTCAATTTGTGACACTGAGCTCAATCCAGACATTCCATAGCGCAGTAAGATTATGCTGGTAGATGTCATCATAGTCACTAAAATCCAGGAGGAAGTCCTTGCATTCGCTTTAGAGGACTGCTGCAGAGGTCTTTTAAAGGCAAGGATCGGATTTGATTGCGCCAACAATGTCATTGAGTGGGACAGTGTGTGGAAGGTGAAGTCTGGTGAAGGTATGGACCTTGTTGTGCTATAGGAAGGAACAAGAGCAGCACTATAATTGCTCATTCGACTAGTGGTCACGTGCTACCCTAGCCCCTTTATTTATACTCTCTGGCCGAGCCCGGCCACGGGGGGTAAGAATGGATACATTATGATGAGAGAGGCCTGGTGGCTCTCTACATCCCTCCCATCTTTTTATGAAAAAAAGAAAAACAAACAGGCAAATACTCAGAAGTATTAACAGATAAAGGTCTCAACCTTAGGCTGGGTGCTGGGTTTGGGTGCACTTGTTATTGGGGACTTCTTGGCATCGCTCAGAGCTCACGTTCACCATCGGGATCTCCGCCTTATCTGAAAGGCATCGACCGAGACTCTCAGGACAGGTTGCCAGGTATCCTACTTTCAGGTGCTTCCACCCCAGTTGGCTGGGGGAGAGTGGCACGCTTCTGCCGTCTGCCATGTCAGAAGGGAATTCTTCATCTTCCGCACCGCTTCCTTCGCACCTCCAGGTGCTCGTCGGGGCACTGTCTGGTGGTATCTCCTTGAACCACACCACGTTCCTCATCACCGAATGCCGGCTGTGCCTTGCTGTAATCATGGTTTGGCTGATCTTCACAACTGTCCACACGTCAGGCTCGTAGGTGGTGTGGAACTTCCACCCCAGGTTGCGATCCTTGATCTCTACTCGGGCTCCCACCTGCATAGTTGGGGTCTTCACACGCCGATCTTTGGTGGCCTTCTCATAGGTTACCTGCTGCTTCGGCTGTGCCTTTTCCACATCCAGGCATAGGGGCACCCACTCAGCGTCTTCGGGGATAACATCCTGTGGTGGCTGTCTGAACAGGAAGGTTGTAGAGGGACACCCCGTGGTGAAATGAGGGGTCTGCCGGTAATCCTGTAGGCAACACACTTTGGCATCTTGATGCTGGTCCACCCCTATCCTGAGGGCTCGATTCAGTGTCCTCATGAACCTCTCTACTTTCACGTTAGCCTGTGTCATTTCAGGGTGATCCTTCGGTGCTTGGCTGCTTTCTGTGCCCAAAAGGCCTGAAATTCCTGCCCATGGAAGGGAGGGGGGCATTGTCAGACTTCACTTCCTCCAGCGGGCCGAACAGTGCGAAGGTCTTCTCCAGTGCGGGCTGCACATGGACAAATGCAGTGGAGGGCACCAAATCAATTACGGGAAACTTGAAGAACAAATCCATGACCACCAGAGTGTTTCGCCCATCAAGAAAACTCCCAAAGTCAATGCTGACTCTTGCCCATGGAGTGAGGCATGGTTCTCCAGTCAACATGTGCGCGCAGACAGGGTTTTTGCCAGTGATGGTACAGGGATGACAGCATTGGAATTCTTCATCCACAAGTTAATCCATGTCTGGAAACCAAACCTTCACTCTGAGCCTCGCTTTGGTCTTTGCTGCTCCTTAGTGCCCTTGGTGGACGAGTGTGACCATCCAACCCTGGTCGGGATGATGATTCTCTGCCCTCGTAATATCAGCCCAGAGCCACTTGTGCTCAGCTTGTGTCATACTCTCCAGAGTTGGCGATGCATGTTCTGTTCGTCTGCCACCATCGACCTGTACCCGTCGAGGAACCGTTGCCAGTGCCCTCATGCAATGGTTTAATTCACATTTAGGAGCATGTCATCAGCATCCGTGGCCTTCCATATGTCCTCTCGGGTGAAGGCCACCGGGCAAGCATTGGTCTCAACCATGTTCATGAAGCATTCAGTGCATTCTTTGTCCAGGGCTTGCTTGGTAATCGGTGGTGAGACAGAAAGTCGGCGGGGTTGTTGGCCCTGGGTATGTGGACCAATTGGAACAAATACACGTGGGGCTGTCCCGCTAACCGCAGGAGTGCCAAGCGGGACAATCCGTTGAACAGAGACAGGAGCAGTTTGTGACCTGTCACCACTTGGAACTGGTGGCCACATAGGTAAAGGTGAAAATGTTGGCACGCCCAATTGATGGCCAGACCCTTGAGTTCTATCTGTGCGTAGCGGGTCTCTGTCAGTGATAATGCCCGACATGCATAGGCTACTGGAACACAGTCCCCCCAAGCATCTCCCTGCTTGAGGACAGCTTCAAGCCCACCTGGGCTAGTGTCCATTACCAGTTCATTTCTTGAGCGTGGGTGGAAGTAGGCCATGGTAGTTTGGTCCAGCAGTGCTTTCTTTATGCTGTGAATAGAGATTTCTTTCTTGGAGCCCCAGAACCATGGTGCGTTGGTTTTCGTTAATTGGCGCAGGGGTTCCGATAGCGTGGCTAAGCCAGGGATGAACCTACCACAGTATGTTACCATTCCGAGGAAGCTGCGCCCCTCCGTTGGATTCTGTGGTACGGAGGTGCTATGGATTGCCTCCACCTTCCTGGGATCGACTTGGAGTTCATCTTGGGAGAATAGTTAGCCAAAGAAGTCAATGGAGTTATGATAGAACGTGCATTTTTTTCAGTGTGGGTGAGGCCACAGTCTGCCAGGCATTGTAAGGTGGCTTGCAAACGAACATTCTGCTCCTAGAGGCTCTTCGAGTATATGAGGATATCATCACTCAGGTTTGCCACGCATACCAGCCTGTATAGGCTTTCCTTGATGGCAATCTGAAACACCTCTGCAACTTATGAGACTCCAAAACTGAGCCGGGTGCATCGCCGAAGGCCCACGTGCGCGGAAAATGTTGTGATGTAACGACTTTCTGCCGCTGACTCCAGCTGATGATATCCTGAGTTCAGGTCTAGTTTCAAAAACCTTTGGGTGCCGTTTAGGTCTGCTATGATGTCATCCATGATAGGACTTCCAAAAATATGGAACCGCCTTTTGTAGATCCGAAAGGGTTGCACAGCCTTATGCACTATAGTTTGAATTTCATCCACTTAAACCACAGTAATCAAGTCTTTATTCTTGTTAATCATGTTTTTAAGTTAGCGAGTGAGCATTGGGTGGTTATTCAGTTATGTTGTGCTCGCATGGGAAGAACAAGGCACTTGCAAAAGTAGATTACATCAGGTATGGAAGAGCTTATATAAAGGATAATGGGAGAAGTGACAAGAATGGGGTGTGGGGGTGAGTTTACATACAGCGATGAGCGCACCATATGAGTTTGGTGGAAATATGGGGTTGTTTGGAGTTGAGCAATTTGGGTTAAAAGCACAGTAATAATGACACAAGTATAAACGCATTTCTGTTTGTTGGATGTTACACGGGCGGGAGCAGAGAGGCGGATTAATTTACACTATGTTTTAGTTCATCGCGGGGTTATTTAAGATGATTTTTCCGTGTTATTGTTATATGATTAAAGTAGTGATTGGATGTTTTTATTACTATGATCCTGTGGCTGACAGACGCATATATATTTTTTACATACTACAGATACCCACGAAGAAGGTTTAAAATAAACCGAAATGCATTGGGTGTAAAGATCGTAAATAGATGAACTCGGAAATCTGTTTAATTGTTCTGTAATAGGCCTGGATGGGCAATTTTGGAATGAGCAACATGCATAAGATTGTGGAATTCCGAGTCTTTGGCGTGATGGATTAACTATGAATAAAAGCATGATTAACAAGAATAAAGACTTGATTACTATGGTTTAAGTGGATGAAATTCAAACACTAGTGCATAAGGCTGTGCAACCCTTTCGGATCTACAAAAGGCGGGTCCATATTTTTGGAAGTATCATTACAAGTGCTTACTGGAACGGAGCATTATAAGGGTGCATGCACGCCAAACTTGACGACTTCAGAAAAGAACAAGTGAGAAATAATATGGGTGTGCTCCAGACTATTCAAGTGATCCATGGTAGAACTCACATGTCTTTCTCTCCAGATGGCTTGGTTAGGGAGCCTCACCTCCACACAGAGTCGGATGGCTCTTGACTGCCTGGGTTTTGGTGCAATAACCAGTGGGGAGACCCACGGGGAGGGACCTGATACCTTCTCGATGACACTTCGGCTTTCCAGGTCTTTCTCTACGAGGGGGTGGAGATGAAACAGGACACATCAGTGTCTGAATGCTGTGGGCTTTATGCCTTGTCAATGTGCAGGATGACTTGGTGATCTTTGAACTTCCACAGACCTTGGAATAGTTGAGGGAAATTGTTCAGCATGTCCTCTGCATTTGTGTCATTGATTTGTTTTGTGAAGAACACCAGCTCCAAATCTTCAGCAGTGTGGCATGTGAGCAGCGTTCCTTTCTGGCCTTCAGTGACCTGGAATTTAGTCCTGATAGTGTAGTCAGCGCTGGTGATGTCAACCTCAATCGTGCCCGTGAGCGGTAGGGGCTCAGTACCCCCATACATGTAGATTCCTGCTGAGCTGGGGTGAGTGGTGGGCAGGGAAATAGCTTGTCATACTGGCTCGAGTCCATCACATTCACCGATGCTCCGGTGTCGATTAGGGCTTGAACCAGGATGTTATTGACATGAACCGTGCACATGTGTGGGGACGTGTCTTGCGACCAGATGGTCTAGCAAAGGAGATTACAAAAATGTGGTCATCATCGTCCGCAAAGTGGGCAGTGGCCCCTTGCTCGGGCTGTACCTCTGCATTGGGAGGGTCCTTCAATGTCAGATGACATAGGGTCATGGCACGTCCTCTTGATGCACCTTCTCTGGATCACCCTCTTCCTCCGCGGCAGACACTTGCATAGTGATTGACTTTGCAACATGTCTCTTGCCGGGCACTGTTCCAATGGTTTGTGGTTGAAGCTTCAATAGCCACACTTTTCGAATTGCTTCCCAGAGGTGGTCTGCGGATGTGCCAGCCCAGGGCGTCGTTGCACCACGTCCACTGTCTCTTCTTTGATGTGGGTTGCACTCGGGTCTGAGGGAGCGGGGGTACTTTGAACCCTGACAGCCCCAATTTTCTCCGCCCAGCTGTTGGAAAGTTAATTGGAGTGTGCAAGGGTTAGAATCTCATCCAGGAACATCCCGGGTTGGCAGAGTATTTAGTGTCTCAGTGCAACTGATTTCCCTCCGTGTATGATTTGCGCTCGGATTTCTTCTCATTGGTCAATGTTCACGCATGTGCATAAGAGTCTCCGCAATCTGGCGTAGAACATGTCTACTGACTCCTCTTCCGTCTGCTTGGCTTGCCGCATTTTGAAACACTAATAGTCAGGATTCATTTGGGGGGCTGAAATGCCTGTTGAGGGCAGCAATTGCTGCGTCATAGTCATCATCCACCCCTGTGTTTGGCAAGTTCATAGAGCTGGTCACCCCCAAAGTGCATCAATAGCGAGCGCTTCACGGCCCTATTGGTCTCGTGCCGCGGAAGTAGTGGTTGAGGTGTCCAAGCCATAGCCTCCACCGAGGTGCAGTCATTGCAGGATCGGTGAGCTGGGTGAAGGAAGGAAGTGGAGTGACAGAGGCTTGCGTGTACGGTACATGTGGCACTTGAGCAGGTAGAGGTGGCTGAGGAGTTTGTGGATCCCCCATTGACACTGTATTATGGACTGCAAACGGTCTGGGGCCAGGAGACTATGGAGGTGAGTCATGAATGCTGATGTCGTGCTTTGCCAAACAGGGCTGGGGACTGGCCACTGTATAATGGGGCTGTACATGGGCAGAAGGCAGTCTTGTGCTGCTTGGCTGGGTGCACACATAGAGTGAAGCTCCTCCATTGTGCCCCTGCAGGTCGGTAGGTACGCCTTCTCTCCTGATCAGCAGTGGGTACACATGGGGAAGGAGGGAGGCACTCTTCCTCTGCAGTCGGTGTGCAGCTTGACCTGGAGTCTGAGCCTCTTATCCTTTACTTTTTTTTCTTTTCTTGACTCACACTAGCCCTCCCAGGCAGGGGCAGTGGAGTGTGAGGCTGCTGCCGAAGTGTGAGCCGGCCACCTGAGGAGCCTACGTGCAGACCATGCTGGGAGCAGCAGGCTGCAGTGGTAGGAAGCCCTGCCCCCTTGGAAGCGCACACAGCGCGGGCCTCAGAGAGAGCTGGCCACCGCCGCGGGTCAGAGTGCGGAGTCCCGGGAGGCCGGTGCATGCACTGCGGGGACCGCACCGCTGGTAAGGATGCTGTGGACTGGCAGGGGAAGGAGTCCTCAGGGCCAGGAATCCCAAAACCCCAGCATCCCGACAGCACAGCAGCAGGAGAGTGGGGTAGCTGTCGGTCGTGGCAATAGCTCGTATCTCTCTCATGGCCAGTGTGGAAGGCGAGACCTGGTGAAGGTATGGGCCTGTTTGAGCTATAGGAAGGAATGAGACCAGCACTATAAGTGCTCATTAGGCTAGTGGTCACGTGCAACCCTAGCCCCTTTATTTATACCCTCTGGCAGGGACTGGCCACGAGGGGTGAGAATGGATACATTACGAGGGAAGAGGCCGGGTGGCAAACAACCTCCACTACCCAGTTTGTATAGTCATTAGCCTGTGCCGAAGGATCTTGGAAGACATTCATCCCCAGCCAGGGAATGATGCAATATTTTGTTAGATTTTGTTAGATGGCATAGCGGACCAGTCAGAGATGTCAGATTGGGTTTGAACCTGACACAATATGTCCCTAACCCTAGGAAACTCATGATTTCTGAGAGGGGCATTGGAGTTGCCACCTTTTTAATGTCCACTCATTTTGGAGGGTAGTCAGGTGTAGTCTGAGGTACGTGTATGCACTGCACCAGTCCTGCCATGGCACTGGGACTTCGGGCAGCTAGGGAATGACAACCCTTGCTGCCAATGCGGTGGTGGCGGTCAGGTTTTTGAAACAGTGCTTAAATAATTAAAAACCCAACCCCACTGCTCTGCTTGATAACGCTTGGCAGGTGTCCGAGCACGCTGCTGGCTATCTCTTTATTGGCCTCCTGACCCCGCGCCTGACATCAGGAATGTGTGTGTGCATTTGTGTGTGACCTCACGGGGCATGCCCAGTGACGTATTACAACACTCAACCCCGGTGGTCAGATATTTTGGTGCAGTTATACTGCCTGAGGAAATGCAGGTAGAGGAGATATAACACAGGGCCCCGCAGCCTCTGCCATGCAGAGGGGCTTCAAGCCTCCAGGGAGCACCAGCCATTTAAGGGAACCGGCATTCAACCCAAAGCCAATGAATAACTGTGCGATATGGGAGACCCAGGCCCCTCATTACATTCTGGGAGGGCATTGTTTTGCCTCCGGCAGATAGCTTAGAGTTCAGTTTTGCCACAGTGATGTTTTATACCCCATTCCAAGTTCCACAGATCAGAATGGAGGGTAATAATGTGATACTTCATGGTTCCCCCAATACTGCTAGTCTGTGCAGTAACTACACACACATTTAAACCCGTTTTAGAATTAGCAGCGTGATCAAAATGAGGGAATAATGGGCAAACAGATAACAAAAATTCCTGTGAACTGTGACCGAGATTCACAGAACCCAATCAGTATGGTTCTTGCTAAACTAAATAGTTGTGGTGATGTATGTCTAGAGCGCTGTGCCGTCATGGAATGCTATGACATTCTGGGGATTCCATGGGGTGGGAAGTATTGTTATTTTATTCGTTATTTCCTCTGTTTGTTATTTTCTCTCATATTGTCAGGTTTTTGTAAAGAAACTTTTGTTCAGTCAATTCTATTGTTATTGTATTATCTACAGCATTTATTGTTTGTTCTTCTTTGGAGAAAGGGGAGGAGTGTGGTGATGTATGTCTAGAGCGCTGTGCCGTCATGGAATGCTATGCCATGTCGGGCAGTTGTGAGGAACTTCGATTTCCGATCGCGATCGAATCGACCCGCCATTTTGTGCTCCGCCGCCATTTTGTGTTGCCATCACTCAGGCAGCACGGCGAACAAAGTCTATTCTGCTTTACCTGCAGCTTCATGTTGAAATAGTCCTTCTGCCTCTATTTGCAAAGCTGGTGTTAGGACTGGCCGAGTACACTAATCCCTGTCTGGTTTTCCTAATCCCCGTCTCAACTATCTGTTGGTTCACACTATTCGTATCTGACTTTAACTTATCGTCTGGCCTTCACTGTCCTCTGCTAGCATTCTCTCGTTTCACAACTGTCCTCCAGCACACACAAACGTATCTTGCCACCTGCAAGTTTGTTACGAATCCGTTAATGAATTAGTTTGAGGGAGGGGTGACAAACACAGTTGGAGGAGAGGTTTCTTCGAGTCATCTGACACTTTTGTTTTCAAATCTCTCCTATTGGTTCTGTCCTGTTTTCCAACTTTCCTTATTGGCTCTTTCTTGTATGTACTGGGTGTATACTTGGTTAATGTATATGTTACCTATGTGGTATAAAAGTTTGTGCGCCACAGAGTGAAGTGGCAGTCTCCTGAGAACCTACCTTGTGTACTTCTGGGATAACTGTACTAGCTGCAGCTAATAAATCTGATCTTTTACGCCGGCAGAGTGTCCCGTGTCTCTGTGAAGCTGAGCAGGAGAACCCAGGAGATTAAGGCGTACCCTGCGCCGCCAGGCCCAAAAGGTTCTGGTTCTTCAACTGGCGCCCAACGTAGGGCGGCTTCAGTGGTACCGGTTCTGCCCGAAGGTCGTGAGTACCCCGCAAGAAAATTCCAGAGGATTCGCGAGCCACATCAAGCGACCCCTGTATGTCGAAAGTGGTCCGAAAGTCTTTCGCGGTTACTCCTTCCTGACGGCTACTAACGACAGCTGCCCTCACTGCCGCTCTGCCTTGGCCCTTCCTTTGATGATGTATGGTAAGGCGAGATGATAGACGGGCCTCTGTTGGTGTAAGAAGATGTCCTTAGTTAAGTATCTTCGTGGGTCGCGCCCACAATTTTGGTCCTTTGTTTTCTTGGTATTTGTGGTCCTTAGATTCGACTATTGCAAGCCGAAGCTGAGGGTAAGTGCATTTGTGCTGCGTAAAACTGAGTTTTACTCCCTTTAAGTTTGTGAACAGTCAGGTAAAATCGCGAGATGCCTGGTCTGACTAAGTTTGGAGAAATTTGTTGCTTTGGATGTAATAGGGATTCCCAAATTGAGGACTCTTGTCTGATTCCTTCGGTTGGAAGTCCCACCTATGAGCTCTATTCGAAACATGGTGTTGGCCCCATTGCCTTTAATGAGGCATGGACCCGATACACGAAGAAAGATGGTGTTTCAAAATGGCCAGAAAATGGTAGTTTCGATTCTGATGTGCTAGATAATTTGGAAGCAGTTCTATTCAAAAGAAAAGCCCGGCCGGCAATGTTTGACTCTTTCCGCCTTTGGCGTAAGGAAGCCAAACAGAGAGAAATTAAGCAAGCAAAACGAGATAGGAAAGCACAGGGTATGACAATTATACAGGCTGCTCAACAATTCAAGGATGATGAAATTGATAATGCGACTGAAATTTCAGAAAGACAGCATCGCATGGCAATAGATAAATGCTATCCAGTGTTGCCTGTTTCCCCTTCTGAAAATAAGAAAGATATAGAAGAAGATCCCGTAATGTCCCATTTATTGAGGTTGCCTCTGCCCTATGCACAAAGTGCCAATGCACCCCAATTATTACAGCCTGTTCAGCCGCCAGCGGTACCTCCGCCTGTTCCGGCTCTTCCGCATTTGCCTCCTCCAGTGTTACCGCCTCTGCCAGTTTTGCCTTTAACTTCAACTTCGTTGCCCTCATCTTCTGATCTTCGATCTCCTTTGCCTTCTGCTCCTCCTGCAATTATCGGTTCTCCTTCCACTAGTTTGTCTAATACCTTGTCCCCTATTCTGATGTCTAATTCTCCGTCTGTGCGTAAGCGTCTCACAGATACCGTCACAGGTATTTTATCTCCTTTCTTTGAAGCTTTAAATGTGTCTCCGGCTTTTGCTCGAAGACAGTCTCGTAGTCAGTTCCCAGATTTTGAAGAACGAGAAAGGTTAGACTCTCTCGCACGTAAATGGATCAAGAGGGGTCCCCAGTATAGTGTGCCTGATATTATGCCTACTTTTTCACAATGGAATGCGCCTACGCAAAGATATGTTTTTAATGCAATGTGCGATACTCTCATTAAAGAATGGGAGGATGTGAATTCAAGTCCGATCCCACAAGATCTGTTAGATATTCAGACTGATTTTGATAAAGGACTTGTTGTGGGTTCTAAGGTTGAGAAAGCTGTAAGAACACTTATTTCTTATAGATCCTTATTGTTCTCTCAGGCTTTCCTTGATTCCGATCCGTCGGATAGACTAACACTGAAAAATTATCCTATGAGAGAGGTTCCTCCAGTATGGAAGGAAGAAGTTGCAGCAGTAGGTAATATTCCAGCTATTCCTGCTCATTTTCAGCGTATATGGGTACATGTTCCATGGAAACGATCTGAAGTTTTGGCCCTTAAGCAGACTCTACCGGATCCCCTGCGGGTTATTATAAAGAATTATCACAGACAGTTGATGTATGCATCATGAATTTAGCTGACATCGACATGTTGATGGGAAATGTAGTCCCACAGACAATATGGGCTAAGATTCGTAAGGAGAATCACGTGCAGGAATTAGGTGCTACTTGGGATGTTATAACTGCCACAGATAGAGACCAAGTGGGTGGTGCAAAGCCTGAAGCATTGATTTCAGAACTCCCTGGTAGGATTATTACATTAATGAAAACTATGATGCCTGCATTGAGAGTTAACTGGGATAAACTAGCAGCATGCAAACAAAAGAAAGATGAAAGTGTCTCTAATTTCTTTACTCGTTTCGAGGAGACATTTATCGATCACAGTGGTCAAGAGAGGGTGGACAGCGATTATTTGTGGACAAATTCGTATTTAATTTGCTTCCCGAGCTATCACACAAATTGAAAGACTCTGAAAGTTCATGGGCTGTTTCTTCTTCTGCTCAGATATTGGCTACTGCACAATATTATGAAAACAGAGACAAAGAAGAGAAAGAAAAGCAAGAGAAAAAGATGAAAGAATTAAAAACGAAGGTTCTCTTGCAACAAGCTTATCCTCCTCGCTATGTTCAGCCTCAGTTTCAACAGCCTCCGCAGTTTCAGAGGTTGTATCAAAAACCTGAGCCATATATTCCGCGACCTT
The DNA here is from genome assembly GCF_964204655.1 of Triturus cristatus. NCBI lineage: Eukaryota > Metazoa > Chordata > Amphibia > Caudata > Salamandridae > Triturus > Triturus cristatus. Next base: position 301,282,450 of record NC_140588.1, read on the forward strand.
TGTTAGGATCTAATCAATGTGCCTATTATAGAGAGGAAGGTCATTTTAAGAATAGTTGTCCGGTTCTATTGCAGCGCAATGGAGCATCATCTGTTCCACGAAGCTGTGCTGGCCTTCAGTGAGTAAACAGAGGAAGAGGTCGAGGTGTGTTGACTCAAGAACAGCGTGCTCTTCCTTCTCCCAATTCCATGAACTACTTTGATCAGCAAAATGTTAGGTCTACTCAGTATTACAACGAAGATCATTATATTGAAAACTGAAATGAAAGTCTTCATGCTAACTAGGACAGCCATGGACAAAGTAAGGGAGTTGTGTTGGTTCCAGTAGACCAGAGTGGTCCTTATATTAACGTCATTACAATGGGTGTTTTAGAGCCATTTCTTCTAGATACTGGGGCAATGAGAAGTTCTATCATTCATTCTAAACTCCCTGGGGCACCTTTGTCTGGCTTGACGAATGTTTCTGTAGGATTTTCTGGCGCCCCTGTTTGCAACCCAGTTTCTTGCCCTTTGCCTATTTCAGTTGGCCCTTATGAATTAGAAGCTCCACTTCTTTTGACGAATGGTTGCGGTGAGAATCTGTTGGGTTTGGACCTATTGAAAAGAATGCATGCTACGATATAATGTTCTCCTTCTGGTGTACATCTTACCCAAGGACAAAAACTGATCTCTCCAATGTATTTATCCAAAGATCAGTTTCCACCTGAATTGCTTTATCTTCCAGCAACGCTTTGGGCCACAGGTCCGAACGATGTGGGTTGTCTTGAGATTCCACCTTATGTTGTCACTCTCAAGCCTAATGTTGAATTACTGCGTATCCCGCAGTACAGAATTTCCACTGAAGGTGAAAAAGCGCTTTTGGAAATCATTCATGACTTGATTCTGAAGGGTGTGGTTGAAGAAACAAGAGGTAACACATGCAATAGTCCTATTCTTCCTGTTCTTAAAGGCACTGATCCTTCTCAGCCACCTGTATATCGTTTCGTGATTGATCTCCGAGTGGTAAACAAAATCGTTGTACCACAGTTTCCCGTAGTATCAGATATCACTGCTTTGTAGACAATGATATGTTCTACAGCGACTTGGTTCTCTGTCATCGATCTAAAGAATGCCTTCTTTAGTATTCCCATTGCAGAAGAGAGTAGGGACATTTTTGGCTTCTCTCTTGGAGGCCGAAGCTTCCGGTTTAAGCGCGCACCTCAGGGCTATTGTGAAAGTCCCTCCATTTACAGCCAAGCCTTAAAATGTCATCTTGATACTTTTCATTTGCCATCTGGTGCTGCTCTTATCCAATATATGGATGACTTGTTAATCGCCGCTGATTCATAAGATATTTGCAAAAATGTCACTGTTGCATTGCTACACCATCTATTTGATCTGAATCATAAGGTTTCACCTTCCAAATTACAATATGTCAGTCGAGAGGTTAGTAACTTGGGTCATCTCCTATCAAAGGAGGGACGACGATTAACACCAGAATGAATTCAGGCAATTACGCAAATGTCTGTGCCACCCACACAAAGGGAGGTACGTGCCTTTCTGGGAATTACTTCTTATTGTAGGCAGTGGATCCCTAACTTCTCTCTGATAGCCAAACCTTTGTTGGCACTCACTTTAAAAGATATGCCTCAGCCCCTTCCATCGACTGATGAGTGCCAAAAGAGTTTTACCGACTTACGTACTGCTCTATGTTCCGCTCCTGTATTGGGTACTCCTGATTACAGTAAGCCTTTTACACTCTATGTTCACGAGAGAGAAGGTTGTGCATTGTCAGTTTTAACGCAGCGATTTGGAGACAAACAGCGACCATGGTCATATTTTTCGGCTACGTTAGACCCAGTAGCTAAAGCATTGCCCAGTTGCCTTAAAGCGACAGCAGCAGCAGCAATTTCTATCCGACAGTCTGCTGGAATAGTGTTGGATAACACTCTTATTGTCATGGTACCACATGCAGTGGATACCTTACTAAACAGAACGAAAACGCAGCATCTTACGAGTGCTCGTCTAACTGGATACGAGCTGATGCTTTTGGCTAGTCACGTACACATCAACAATGTAATACCCTAAATCCAGCTACTCTGTTGCCCCTTCCAGATGAGAAAAGTGTTGAGGAGCAACATGATTGTTTCTTTCGTACTGAAGAAGAGACAAAAGGAAGAATTGATTTGAAAGACACACCGCTAGAGAATCCAGATGGAACTCTATGGGTAGATGGTTCTTGTTTCAAAATGCCTAATGGAGATACAGTTTCAGCCTATGCTGTAACTACTTTGCATACAGTTGTGGAAACTGCACGTATTAGACATAATTCAGCTCAAGCAGCAGAATTGATAGCATTAATGAGAGCATGTGTACTGTCAAAAGGGAAAAGAGTAAACGTGTACACCGACAGCCAATATGCCTTTGGTGTAGCGTTTAATTTTGGGCGTCTTTGGAAGGAAAGGGATTTCCTTACTTCTCATGGCACTAAAATACAACATGATCAGTTAGTGACTGATCTTCTTGAATCACTTGCCTTACCCACCCAAATAGCGATTGTGAAGTGTAGTGCGCACAAAAAGATTACAGATGATGTTGGTCGAGGAAATGCATTTGCAGACGAAGTAGCGAAAAAGACAGCGAGAGATGCGACAAGTCGAATGTATGTGGCGGGTCCTGCAAATTGGGTTAGAGAGGAATGTATGAGGATACAGTGGAAAGTGTAAGAGCGATTCAGAAAGAGGCTACAGAGAAAGAGTTGAGCAAGTGGAGAGAAAGTACAGGAATGTTGGATGAGATGGGATGTTGGGTGGAATTATCTGAACACCACCGTTGGCTGTTACTGAATGCCTATGTGCTCCCAGTGGTTACTATGGCACATGGTCCAGCCCACTTAAGTGCAAAAGGTATATGCAAGCTTTTGGCTCCAGTGTGGCAAAATGAACAAATCCCGAAACGTGCAGACAATGTAGTGAAACATTGTATTGTTTGTTTGATGTACAACCCGGGAAAGGGAACCCCAACTCCAGCAGGTCACTTTGCTCCTCCAACATATCCATTTGAGGTGTTGCAGATTTATTATATTCATATGGAGCGATGCAACAAACTCAAATATGTTCTGGTGGTAGTATGCGCCTTTTCAAGATGGATAGAAGCATACCCTTTAAAAGACAACACAGCCTTATCCACAGCTAAAGTTCTACTGAAAGAATTTTTCCCCAGGTTTGGTTTGCCGCGCATTGTCTGGAGTGACAATGGGAGCGAATTTGTTGGCCAAGTCATGCAAAAAGTTTGTGCAGGTCTTGGTATCAAGCAAAAGTTTCATGCGGCAAATCCTCCACAGTCAGCGGGTTTAGTAGAATGCTACAACGGAACCTTAATGTTAAAATTAGCAAAAGTTCAGGCTAGTACAGGACTCAATTGGCCCGATGCTTTGCCATTAGCTCTTCTGTCCACCAGAACTGCAGTACACTCTTGTTTGGGACTTAGCCCTTACGAAGTGGTTTTCGGATGCCCGGCTAACGTATGGGGAGTCCCTCGCCCTAAGAAATACTCAGACTTGCCATATCCAATGTTAATTGACTATTTGCATGATCTTACAACTAAATTGCGTGTTCTCCATCAACAGGTTCAGAGTGCTTTACCAGAGGCGTCTACAGACACAGGTCATTTCATCCGACCAGGTGAATGGGTCTGCACCAAGAATTACCAAAGAACGAGAAATTTGGAGCCCAGATGCAGGGAGCCTCGTTTGGTGCTTTTGACCACGAGAACAGCAGTTAAAGTTGAAGGAAAGAAAAATTGGATTCACGGTGTGCATTGTAAGAAAGTGCCTTTGCCCTTACCTTACGATCAATGGGTGCGTAGGGGCATTGGTGACTCTGAGAGTGAGAAGGTTCCACGATTTGTGCCCTTTAGTGATGCACGCCTGAATGGGACACTGTCTGAGAAAGAGGACGACGACATTCTACAGGAAGCGATAACACCACATCGTCGCTTAGATACAACAAATCCACGAACATTGTTCCAGGATCAGACTGTACAAAACAAAGAACATTATAATTTGAGACCTAGACAAAAGAACACTTAAGATTTTTCTCTCTTGTGTAGTATTCTGTCCCAGTTGCAGGGTCACGGTAGGAGTCTTGATTGTGACCTGAGTAGTGGCAATATGCCTGCAGGACTTGCAGTGTCATAGGACGGCAGATAATCATAATTGAGTGATCGAGGAAGATTGCCGTGAGCATCCATTAGAAAGATGGAAACTACACTAGGCAAAAGAGAGAGAAAGGATGAAATGAAGAAAGAATCCTGTAAATTAATGTACAGTTGTTTTAATATAACCTTATGTATTATTATACTATTGTGTATTGCTTTGGCGTTTATGGGTTGGATTATTTATGCTCTACAGCAAAAAGTTGTCTCTCCTTCTTCTTCGTCTTCTTCTACTGTCTCCCCACATCTCTTTCATACCCTTCCTCAACATGAACTCATTAGAAGAACTGAATACTACAACAATTCTTTTGTCCAGTTGTTACATCAACACCAGTTAGTGGTCAATACGACTGACTGTTGGGTGTGTGGACTTATGCCACATACCACAGAGAAAGGAATGCCGTATTTAGTCCTTCCGTTCTCCTATGAAGGTTCTGTTTGGGCTTATTTTGTCATCTTCTCCAATGCCTATCAAAGCAAATTCAGACGATCCGTTAGTTCACGTGTTAGTGATCCGGATTTTAGTCATAGTTCGTTGATAAAGGGAATGGTAGCTATGGCTAAAATCATGGAAAATAGTAAGATCTCCATTGACGAAAGAAAGGCGTACACTAACTGGAACGTCACCCAATATGTCACTAGCCTTAGTGATAAAGTTAAAAAAGGAAAGTCTTCACCGATTTGAACTATACCACATCAGGGCAATTTCTGTTTATAGAAAAACGGTCAGTTTGCTGACACTATACAAAGAAATAGCTGTTCCCACACATATGTCTACTCCTCTCAAAACTCGCCTCCTCTAGTGCCGTCTCAAGGCACATATTTCATTTGTTATAATAGGGCTTATACGTGGTTGCCAACGGGTTTCTCCGGTACTTGTTACATAGCTTTCCTTCTTCCCCCTACCTACAACGCTTCCGCAAATCATCATCAAAACAGGTATGGCAGAGGGATTATTGATTCGAAACACACAGCAGGACAAGAGGGAGGAGATTTCCTCAAAGGATTTCTTCCCTTTTGGGGTCCAATGGCCAACAGCAGAAATATAAGGCAACTAGTCCGTGTCGTAGAGCTCACAATAGACATCACTGTAGGAGCCTTAAGTAATATCACGGCAGAACTACAGGCGGACCGTCTTATGACCTTACAAAATCGAGTTGCCTTAGATTTTGTTCTTGCAGAACGTGGTGGAGTGTGCAAATTGATCGGGTCAAGTTGCTGTATTTTCATACTTAATGACGCTCCAACAGTATACCAAGCTATCTCCAAGTTGCATATAATCTCTGAGTCGATTCATCAGGACGAAGGAGATTGGTCCTTTTCAGAGTGGTTTTGGGGACTACTGTCCAAATGGGGTTGGAAAGCATTGACATTTCTTGGAATAATTTTGACCATTATTTTCTCCTGTTGCCTTTGTATGCACTGTGGCCCCGCCATCTGTGACCTGTGTGCTACTATGTGCATCCCTAAACCCAAATCATCAAGAACAGAAAACATAAGAATGATGTTACAGCAACAGCTCGATGACCTCATGGCTATCGACATTGACTCAGATTAACATGAGTCTATCTTGCCTGAGTTCTGGCAAAAGGAGGGTCTGAGGAACTTCGATTTCCGATCGTGATCGAATCGACCCGCCATTTTGTGCTCCGCCGCCATTTTGTGTTGCCATCACTCAGGCAGCACGGCGAACAAAGTCTATTCTGCTTTTTCTGCAGCTTCATGTTGAAATAGTCCTTCTGCCTCTATTTGCAAAGCTGGTGTTAGGACTGGCCGAGTACACTAATCCCTGTCTGGTTTTCCTAATCCCCGTCTCAACTATCTGTTGGTTCACACTATTCTTCTCTGACTTTATCTTATCGTCTGGCCTTTACTGTCCTCTGCTAGCATTCTCTCGTTTCACAACTGTCCTCCAGCACACACAAATGTATCTCGCAACCTGCAAGTTTGTTACAAATCCGTTAATGAATTAGTTTGAGGGAGGGGTGACAAACACAGTTGGAGGAGAGGTTTCTTCGTATCATCTGACATTTTTGTTTTCAAATCTCTCCTATTGGTTCTGTCCTGCTTTCCAACTTTCCTTATTGGCTCTTTCTTGTATGTACTGGGTGTATACTTGGTTAATGTATATGTTACCTATATGGTATAAAAGTTTGTGCACCACAGAGTGAAGTGGCAGTCTCCTGAGAACCTACCTTGTGTACTTCTGGGATAACTGTACTAGCTGCAGCTAATAAATCTGATCTTTTACGCCAACAGAGTGTCCCGTGTCTCTGTGTAGCTGAGCAGGAGAACCCAGGAGATTAAGGCGTACCCTGCGCCGCCAGGCCCAAAAGGTTCTGGTTCTTCAGTTGTCTCTGGGCCCCTGTAGGAGAGACATGTTGTCTCTCTGAATTTAAGATTTCATACCTCTCACAAACCTCAATGTAAGATTTCAGACCTCTCACAAACATGTCAGCCCCTTCTTCAATAGTTTCTGTAAGAAATACCTGGATCACAGTTGGTAGCTGGCTGAAACAACAAGACTTCTCTCTGATTATTGCATGCAATGTGTATGTGACAACTGATCGAAACAGCAATGCAGTAAAGAAACTAAAGAATATAAAAAGGCCAAAAACAAGTTAGTTAAATAGTTAGGAATATTAAGCTAAATATCACAAACCTGACAAAAAACTGACTGGAAGGCTTATTGGAAAAAGGTGGCTTTTGGAAAAGTAAAATCAAATAAAGCTATTGTGGTTTTGTGGTTTTCAAAAATGGCCACAATGATGTAGCAGTGCATACATTTCTGTCACTGACAGATGGTAGCTTCTTTAATAGAGAAAGGGTTTCAGAACAATATGTATCATTGTAAAAGAAATGCTGCTCACTTAAAGCAATAAACATCTTTGTTGAAAATACCTCATGAAAAAATACCCAAATCTTCAGGACTGTTTCCTCAGACACCAATCTAGGTTCCAGTTACAGGGACACACTCATATCTCCAGTTTAGGCCCTTTGACCTTCACTTACAACTTGTTCCTGCAATCCCTTTGCAGCAGATGCAATTCACTGAATCTAAAGGGCCTTCGTCATACTTCAGACAAAGGGGAGACATTTCACATGATCATGCAGAAGACATTTCCAATGGCAACTGGTCTGCCAGTTTTCTTTCAAGTGGATGATATTTTCTGTGCCTTCAGTGCCATCTGGACTCTCCATCTGCAAGAGGGAATATCTCCTGGGCAAGTAGGGTGCAAGGGACAGGACATTGACCTGTTCCACCAGGATAAGGGCATGTCCCTTATCCGTTAGAGCAATTATGCAAACCAGGAGATCCAACAAGCTAGAGCCATTATTTTCTCATTGGTCCTCTTTGTGGCAGATAGCAAGTCTTTATATAGCAGCCGGTACACCTTTCTTTCTTGCTCTGTACTTGTAGCTCTCTATGATCATGCTGGGGTGTTTAAGGCTAAAACACACCGTCACTAGCAACAACCTAAACAAATTAGAAATGTGCTTTATTGAAACAACTATCCCAAACACCGAAAATATAAGTTCTATTTACTCTTTCCCACTCTCTCTAATCTCATGTTGTGGGCTACTTCTTGCTTCTTTGGATAAAAGAAAATCGTCACCCCTGCTTGAGCTATACTGTGAGGAGCTCCAAATGTCAAAGGAGGTTCCTGCTACACAAACAGACCAAATATTGTGCCTTGCTTGCACAGGGTGATGTAACCTAGCTGGTGAGAAGCAAGCTTCCCTTCCTGTGTATAGTGTATTGTTCCAGCTAGCCTTTGAATCCATGCATTTGGTTACTGTGCCTGTAGTGGAGAATAGGTGTGAAGTTGGACATTTAAGTTGATTTGATTTAATTTATCATTTGGAGAAGACCGTATCCTTCTGTGGGGGCATCTTGGTGTTAGGAGAAGATAACCATAACCAGTGACATCTAAAAGGAATACAATAAGAAATACAAAAACAGTAACTATGTTTTGAGAGCCTTTCCAAGAGTCAATTGATCATGAAGGGAACATATTTAAATTGGTGCGAAAGTCATTCCAGAACCAAGAGATAGACCACTGAGGCAAGCCAGGTGAGTTTGCAGGACCAGTAACAAGAGCCAGAACATGTGGAGCATTGGGGCTTGTCAGGTTCAAGGAAAGACGGACAATAACTGATTTCCTGCGGCCTCACCCACTGCATTGACTAGTACACCAACCTCCTTCAGCCATAGCCCCAATTGCTGTCTCCTAATTGGCCCAGTCCATTTTGGCTGTTGAATTGAATGTTGGCCTAATTTTATTGATTGATTACTGAAATATGCTTGACTAGATGTTCTTATGATTCATGCCAAGGAGTTGGCCCATAAATCAAACATAAATATGAGGAAGCATTCAAGACAGGTAAGATCTTTGAGAAACTCATCACTGACTCCAAAAGACAATAGAGTGACAATGGAGAGGGGTAAGTGATTGTGAATGATGCTTAATGAAAGGTTTGTATGAGATTTCTACAATCACGGACCCACCTCTCTCTCTCTGAGTCTCATCACGAAGATGAGGTTGCCAATGGTCTTGACATGGGGAACAGATCCAAAGGTTTGGCCCTAATGCATCCTCATTATTGACAATTACATACAGGGGCCTCATACAAGACCAGCGCTAACACTAATGCTAAGCTTCAGGTAGGTAACATTACAACACATACAATAGAGAAAAAGAGTGTAGATTGTCAAATTTAATGTTTCCATCAAATTTGCCATATTTGTTCACCACTGTGCTGAAAATTTGAAGTTTATAACATTTTCCCAAAATTTAGAAAAATACGTTTTTTGCCAGTTGTCACACTTTTAAATACAGGCTGTGTCAATGTGAAAAAAGTGATTAGTTGGGGTGGTTGTGAGACCGTACCAAGTAATAATGTTGCTATTCCGTACCAGGGCTAGTTAGGTTTCTTTAAAGCACTCCTTAACACAGTCTTGGGTGGCTGTGACACCAAGCAGTAAGGTTTAACTCAAAGGAAAACAAGTGTAAAGCATTTTTTGGTGCCTAAACAGTCAATAAGTAAGAAATACAGGGGGAGCGGCCAAGATGGCGAGCATTTTGTATGCATCCTGGAGAGCTGTGTGGGAGGCTCGAACATAATCCTTCATCCCGCTTCATTTAGGCGCTGCTTGCTGTTAAATGACCACTGGGCTTATCTCCTCCATTGGGGGCCACGACTCAGCAACTGGCGATCTAACGCCGTCACACCTTGACTGATTGCAGGGCCTGCTATAGTGACCGGTGGCGGGGCCTACCACGCGGCCTCTTGGGACACGGCCCCGGAGCCAAGCAAGGATCGTGCCTGTTGACTTTTTCTGCTGGAGATGGGGAGGAGACCCCCTCCATCACCGGTCTGCGTGCCCCCCTTAGAGAACTGCTTGCGGCCCCTGTGGACAAGAGTGCAACTGCTTGCTGCTGCCTGGGCCGTGGGAGGACTTGTTCTGCCGTGCTGGACCCAGTGCACGCCTAGCTCTATCAGCAGCAGGGCCGGACTGGCCATAACGGGCACCGAGCACTTACCCCGTTAGGCTGGGGGGTGGTTTTAGGCCCCTGGGGGGCAGTGTTTGTTGTCGTGGTCGGCAATTTCGTCCCCCGGTATCAAAATCGGCCGAAACCAGCCCTCGCAAACTGCTCGGCTGCACTCACCCCTCTTATCTACCCCTCTGAGCAGTTTGCCAGGGCCGGTTTCTGTTCCTAGTCCGGCCCTGATCAGCAGGGGCATGCTGGGAGGCACGCTGTGGAACTTTGTTGTGGGTGATCCTTGTAGGGTATTCACCCCCAGACAGGAACATACCCTGCCTGCGACGATGCACGCCTGAGTCGGCGATGAAGGGAGGCGTTCGGTTGCCTGACATCCCGCACCAACAGTGTCCTACCTTGGCCAAGTCACAGGAGGAAACATGAGCTCCGGCATATCATCTCGGTGGCCTCGTATACTGAAAAATGAATCGAAGCATGTGGAGCACTTACTGCTCGTCTGGAGCAGTCCTGCGTTGTCTGCACTGCCCATACAACTGGTGAATTGCCACCCAGCTAGGGTGACCAACCGTCCGTAAATTTCACGGACCGTCCATAATTTGGATTGCATGTCCGTTGTTCATGAAGATTTCTTTTACGAATGCCTTTTGTCCATCATTTTGGGCATTAGGGGACATCACTGTTGCCCTGCCAGAAGCCTCAGCTCCCTTATGGGGCCACCTCGTACTCCTCTGATCACAAGAGCAGCCCCACCTCGCCGCTTGTCATTCTGTCTGCTGCTGATTGCCACATACAGAATGACAATATGCCAGTCTGTGCTCTTACTGCATGTGGTGGTCCTCCTGCCTCGGTCTAGGGCAGGACATTTAGTCAGGTGGAAAAAATGAACAAAAACGCCCATGCTGCTAGGTGACAATCCAGTTCATGAAAAGGTGGTGAAACAAGTTTTAAAGAAAGGGTGCTGGGTCTTTCACTGTCTCATCATTTTGAAACTGACGCCTTTTCAATGTTATATTAAACAAAGACATGGTTGCTGCTTTTTTTTGCAACTAGCAACCATTGACAAAGCCAATAGTTTTGACGTGTAGGTGTAACACTACATTTTGTGTTATATATCTGGATGCAATGACAGAAGCAGAAAATTACCTGTCGGGTGTCACACTATGCTAAGCAAAGATTTTTAGCTTAGATGTTATGAGCCATGCCCTTAATTACATCGAACACCCCCTTTAGAGAGCTCCCCCAGTTTTTTCATCCCACTTAAAGCCCCGGGAACAACACTTTGTCACAGTGGCACTGTGCATCATGCATGACTCATGATAATGACTTTTTCAGATTACCTATCTGCAGGGGCATAGTGAAAAACCATGAAGTGCACAATTGTCTCAACCTAATATAAACTTCTTTTCATTTGCACTTAAGTGGTTGTCTATTTACTTACTTATCTACTATTGCACGACCTCTTCTGATGCGTCTGTAAAACATACCTTTTGTCCTAAATGTGGACCTCCTGTCCTGATTTTTTGTCCTGAATTTTGACCTTTTGTCCTGAATTTTTATACTCACCGTCCTGAATTTGCACCCATGCCAGTTGGTCACCCTACACCCAGTAAATGAATGAGGTGTGAGTGAAGCTGCGTGTACCGCTGGTGTGTGTCTCATGAACTGGGGGTGAGTTTAAGCTGCCAGTACCTGCTGCATCCGGACTGCTTGTCCTTGCGCGCTAAGGCCTGTGCACCCAAAAATCGCTGCTTCTGCCCTGCAGTGCCCCAGCTCAGCTGAACTCAACCTCTGTGAGATCCATGCTTTATTTCTGATTGTGAGGGGCAATTTTTTGTATTGCTTGCTGTGGTTCTGCTAGACTGGTACAATGGCAGGGTGTACCTATAATTACCGCTGTGGAGTTCTCTCGCCAATCTACAGCTGAACTGGGAACAGTGAGTACTCTTCTCCATGCCTGGGGGACCCCAAGACCCTACAACTAAAAACACTGCACACAGGGGCAAAGCACAAGACATTTATTGCTGCAGCTGTCTACAAAACTAGCAATGCCTGGGGTATAGCCCCCATATTAGCCATAGCTGGCCACCATTCACTGGCATGGACCCATCAATCATTGCTCCCTAGAGAGGCACAACCGGACTACAGACCTGCAGTCTTATTACTCCCACCAGTGGGGATGTGCAATGTGCAGTAACTTTACCAAACTATAGAGCCTTGGCTTACATAACCGGTGCACAGCACAAGAGCTTACTTCACCCTTGATGCTCAATGGTGCCTGGATTGTGGCTCTTGGTACCAGGTAACATGCTCTAATTCTCCTGCACTGTACTCCATGCCCGGGAATTCAGGAGTCCTGGTGTGAAGGGGAACTTATTGGCCTTGACTGCACCTGTTAAGCGAAACAGCCTTTACAACGCAGTCATTACATCGCACTACATTTACAACGCAGGCATTACTTCGCAACATCCTTTACAACGCATGTCACTACAACGCAGCCATTACATTGCATGTCACTACGATGCATGCCACTACAGCGCATGTCACTACAACGCAGGCATTACATTGCATGTCATTACAACGCATACCATTACAAAGCATAGTACCCCTACACTATCCAACACTTACCCTACTGTTCCACCCCCTGGAGTTAGAATGGTAATTTTTACCTCTACACTATCCAACACTTACCCTACTGTTGCACCCCCTGGACTTAGAATAGTAATTTTTACCTCTACACTATCCAACACTTACCTTAAATGCAATGTAATGGTATGCGTTGTAATGGTATGCGTTGTAAAGGTATGATGCAATGTAATGGAATGCGTTGTAAGTGTAGTTTTACAAATTTGTTGTAGTGGCATGTGATGTAAATGTGTGCGTTGTAAAGGATGTTGCGATGTAAAAACTGCGTTGCAAAGGCATGCGTTGTAAATGTATGCATTGTAACGTGGTACATTCACCTGATAATATCTACAATACACGCGCTGGTTAGCGCACCAGGTGCACCATCACCTGCTCTCACCTCGCAGACCTGCAAACGTATGGTTTGGGCACACCTGGTGTCTGAGTCTTATTACCACCCTCCCCATATTGCCTCTGGGGCTGTCCTATATGGCCATAATAATGGTGAAACTTAAGGCCACCAAACCATTGCTTCATGGTACCTCACGGGAGCTGAGCACGTCCTTTGCTCCTGCAGACCAGAAACTGGACACCCTGCACCACCTCGAAGGCAATATGAAAACGCAGTGATCACAGCGTACCCTGATTTTACAATAGAAGTGCAGCAACGCCATAGCTTCTTCTTTATAGTCAAACAACAACTCCGTGAAAACAACCTTAAGTATGCACTTCTTTTCCCGGTCAAAACTCAGAGTGGTCAAAGGAGAGACGATCCACATCTTCACCTCACCGGAGGATATGTGGACCTGGTTGCAGGACTGGTACAGGGCCCATCTGAAGAGTGGAATGCTCGGGAATGGTTGATGCCTAGGCATCAGTGATGTCCTAGAAGACCCATCAGGACAAACGCATCCCGGGATCAAATGGTGGTGGAACAGGCACAGGTGGTGTCGGAGGCCCCACAACACAGCGCAAATTCCTCCACTCTTCTACGCTCTGAGCACCAATTGGAGTCGGGATCGGACTCGGGCGGCTCTGTATCATCGGCAGCTGGTGTCTACCAGAACCCAAAGTCATCCTAAGGTCTGCAGATGACTTATAACACAGGTTTTCAGGCTCTGGCGTGAATGAACTGGTGCACCTTGATTGGTGACAAGCCTGAACTTACCAAAGGTAAGCTGCAAAACATGGTAGGGATGGATGCTGAGTCCTCCGTTTTGGGTCCAATCCATGAGGAAGTCAGACATTAGAACTTCCACGCTCCACAGAGAGACTCCAAAGTGGACATGTTTTGTCCATTTTACACCTTGTTTGCATAATGGTTTCTGTTAAGGGACGCTTGGCCGGGGACTCAAATGTCACTTGACCTGGGGGGAACATGATTGTTGTGTTATGTTTGTTGTTTTTGGTTTGTGTATGTGAAGCCACTGCACACATGGCGGGGATAATGTATTACCTACTTGTGAGTTATTGCCAACAAGTGATACAAATTTTATTGCACACATGGCCTGACATCAGGTGCATACACAATAGAGGCAAGTCATGGGGACACACATTAACACCCTTACCTCATAGTATAATGTGGTGACGTGGAATGTGAGTGGAATGGCGACCCCAGCTAAACGTTACCAAATCCACACATACCTTAAGCGCCGGCACACTCTCATTACTATGCTGCACGAAATACACCTTACAGCTGCGGAGCTCCAGAAGGTCCATGCTAAATGGAGGGGGCGGGTCTATGGTACATCCTCCTTGGAGTTGATATAGGGTGTGCTCATGCAGATTGCATCTGGGGTCCCTTATGTTGTGGAACATCATAGCCCATATGCATGGGGTAGAAATGTGGCATTTGTAGTAATGTGTAAATGACATTATTATGTCATTACCTCTAAAAAGAATGTTAAGACTGCACAAGGGGCATTCAATTGATATGCTGGGATAAATGTGGAGGCTGATTTACAAGCTCCATTAAAGATATTACCAAACTTCTTTGATTGTGTCTGGAAGACTCTTTTACATTGGCGATGAGCGGGATAAAGACAGACATGAAGTGTGAAGATTCCTCTCCCAAAGGAAAGGTCCTATAAAAGTTTTCAACTAATTACAGCTGACTGTTGGCAGTTTAAAGATTTCAGAATACTGCAAGCTGACAGGAATCGCATGGACTACACAAGATTTATATTGGAAACAGACTGCTGAGTGACTTTCTCTTTAAAAAAAAAAAAAAGACAACTCTGCAAATCCTGACGATGGCTTAAACTTCCATCTGAAGAAACTCGAAACAAAGAAAGGACTTTAGAGGCAAACATTGAGAATATGCATAGAGAAAAGTCTTTAAGAGGAAGTATGGAAAGGAAGAAAGGACTTTAAGGAAATACCATAAAGATGTATGTATTATTTAAACACACCACATTAACTGAGGTTAAATGAATGAATGAATGAATGAATTAATTCATAAAGCATCAAACACAATGCACAAGGGGCATTCAATTGATATGCTGGGATAAATGTGGAAGCTGATTTACAAGCTCCATTAAAGATATTACCAAACTTCTTTGATTGTGTCTGGAAGACTCTTTTACAGTATTGGAGGGCTACCTAAATGGGGTGCAGCTGACAATCATGGGGATTGATGCACCCAACTCCAATCAAACAGACTTTTTTGATACGCTCACTCCTGTGCTCTTTCATGATCCCCAGGTGCCGGGCCTTTGGGGTAGGGATTTCAATTTTGTCCCAGACATGATCTGGGACTGCTCTACTTCCCTCTTGAGGGGCGTGGCGAGTGCTCGGACGACGCAGCACTTCCAGAATTGGCTAACGCTAAGACGCCTGTACGATGGGTGACGACAGGGTCATTCGACAGACCGTGAATATTCATTCTTTTCTCCGGTTTACAACCTACATAACAGACATCTGTTTCTCTGCACTGACTGACGGGGTCCGCTGGTCACCCAGTCGCAGTACCTGAACGCACACTCTCGCACCATTGCCCACTGCAAGTCTTCCTGAAATGGGGAGGACAGTGCCTGCAAATTCCTAACTGGTGCCAGCAAACTGAAGCACTGTCAGACTCCCCTTTCAATGAAGATGTCTCCACATGC
Source organism: Triturus cristatus (assembly GCF_964204655.1). Lineage (NCBI taxonomy): Eukaryota > Metazoa > Chordata > Amphibia > Caudata > Salamandridae > Triturus > Triturus cristatus. The sequence continues at coordinate 301,297,879 of NC_140588.1, forward strand.
ATCACTCAATACTTTGACCCAAACAAGGGTACAACCCCACTCAGAATGAGATGTATATAAGGTGGTGGTACGGGGACATTGCATGGCTGCCACTTGGGGGTCCGAAGAGAACTACACAATGACATATGAACAATAGAACTGCATACATTGGATAAAGGAGAAGCTGCCCGAGGAGCTGTCATCTCCGACACTTACATGAACAATATAGGGAGGTGGAGACGAGACTGAGTGAACAGGACTACAAACACCAACTGACTACGCTGCATGCGGAGGGTGACTGATTCGGCAGGTTACTGGTGTGGTTGGTAAAGGAGGACCAACAGCACACCCCAATCAGAGCTATCAGATGAGACGATGGCTCATTGGACTATACACTGGCTGACATCAATGTGCACTCTGCAACTACTATCACTATCACTCTGTACAGGGCTGTGGATGCCCCCACCCTTGGCCTGCTACAAGGTTTCATGACTAAACTCCCACTACCCCACTTGTCCCACTCCAGAAAGCTGTATTGAGGGAACCTCTTCGTCTGGAAGAGTTTAGGATGGCCAGAGCCCAAATAGGTAGGAATAAGACTCCTGTTCCAGATATGCTGCCTATTGAGTACTATGCCCCATTCTCTCCCCTGCTCACTCAGCCCTTCCTAGAGGTTTTTAATGAAGCCAGATTGTTCGGCCAGCTTCCGGACTCGCAATGATAGGCACTCATAGTGTTCCTTCCAAACCGGGACGTGATCCCTTAATTGTACGGTTATGTCACCACTGTCCCTTTCTGAACATTGACTGCAAGGTCCTAGGAAAGGTAATAGCAAACAGACTGCTCCCATTGGCCAGCACACAAATCCACACTGATCAATTTGGATTTATACCAGGTCGGAGTATTTTCCTCAATATATGCCGGCTATTACGGTTTATACATGATACATCCCTGGAGGCATATGACAGGCTTGCAGTGTCTCTCAACATCAAGAAGGCCTTGCCCTGAGTTGGGAAGTCTTACTGACAACACTGCAACATATGGGGTTTGGGCCGGGTTCATGAGATGGATTTATACCTTATACTCAAATCTGACAGCTAGAGTGTGAACGGGTCAATTGATATTGGACAGCTTGCCAATTCTGAGAGGCACTAGGCAACGATGCCCACTGTCACCATTGCTCTTTGCGATTGCCATGGAGCCACTTGCCCGTTACCTATGGGCACAAAACTGGGGGTCAAAGAACTCAACATCTATCATATAATATTCATCTGTGCAGATGGTAAACTAGTTTACCTGCGCAATGTAGGTGCCTCTCTACCAGGGCTGATGCGCTTACAGGACAACTTCAGGGCTGTCTCAAGTCTTTGAGAAAACTGGCCCAAATCTTGCTTGTTTGTCTCACTTCGACCCCAGAACCCTACAGAGATGCCTCCCCAGAATACCAAGTAAAATGTTGCTACGACACGTTTAAATATCTAGGTGTCCAAATATACCACACTGATCGGGCCCATAATGAGGGCAATTTGGATCAAGCAGTACGATCGGTATGTGGCTCCATCCCCTTCTGGAGCTCGCTACCACTGTCTCCACTAGGGCAGGTGGCAATAGCTAAGCTGCTAGTGCTTCCTAGACTGCTATATTTCTTTGCTGCACTGCCTAGAGTCCTCCCTAAATGCTTTTTTCCGAGAACTTAATAGCCTCCTATTAGTTTTGACGTGGGGTGCGGCTGGATGACGGAAGGCTCTTGCCATAGCACAGTGCCCACTTTTCGAGGGGGTCACGGGTGCACCTAATTTTGAATGATATAATGCAGCTGCACAACTGCAATGACCGCTGTGCTGGCTGGATCTTAATTCGAGCTCTGAGCGGACAGCTGTCTTCTCAAGGCTTGGTGAACTGAGTGTCTACACTTGGCTAACAGACCATACTTGCCCACCTCAGCAGGGATCAAGTTTGATGATGATGGGGAGGATGTGCTGGCATCAGTTTGTGCGCGGTCAGAACCACATCATCCCCTACTCACTGTTAATCACCTTGGATCAATTACCAGGCATGCAAGGCTGGCCGGCCAACACGATCTGATACCGTGGAAAACAGCCGGGATTGACTTGTGGAATCTCTTCCATGAAAGTACCCTTGTGTCCTTCGAGGGCATAAGGATACATATACCATGGCCACTGTGCACTTCTTGACCTATTTAGCACACGGTGAGAACTGCATGGAGTACTGGAGAGGATGAACCGCCTCAATCGCCCATCTTACATGCTCTGCTCACACATGGCGAAGCGCGTCGCACCATCTCAACACTCTAAGCGACACTTATGACGGGTGTTCAGGCAGACATGGACAAGGTGCTGCCTCGGTGGAATGAAGCGCTTCCTCAACCAATGACAGATAAGGTTTGGATGCGATTTCTCCTACATGGAAAAGAGGTATCTTCTAATCCTAGATTTCGATTTACACAATTGGATTACACATATCAGGCATAACTCTCTTCCCCAATTTATCAAGCGCATATACCCTGCATCCACACCGAATGCCCGAGATGCAACCTTACAGAAGCCGGGTGCTGCCACATGGTTTGAGAATGTCTTCCTGTACACCTGACGTGTGTGGAAATCATGACCACTACTGCAGACTTAACATGTCATTCACTGGCACCCACTCCCAAATCCTGCCCCCTTGACATTCATTTAAAAGCCAAAGGGGACAAACGCCTACATCACTTTATTGATATGGTGTTCATTCTCTTCAAATGGACTGATTGCAATGCAGTGGAAAGCACCCACAGCCCCAGACACTGATAAATGGCTGGCTACACTACTACAAAGGGCATGTGCTGCGTTCTCTGCATGCCAAGGGAATGGCAAGGGTGGGGGGTAAAAATAGGGATACCTACATTGTAAACATTGAAGCTACAAATGATATGTACCCATCATGATGGGAATAACCTGTGACTACACATCTATCACTTCATTAGGTTGACAAATTGACCCACAGGCCACCAACACTGCTACAACACAATGGGTGAGGGACACTAGAAGTTTACACTGGACCTTGCACCTCAAGGTTATTGATACTTGCCTCTGCACTCATGGTTTGTTTATGCTTGCTATACCCTGGACCTCCCACATTTCCTAATGGTGACTCTACACCCCACCGCAAATACCACTTTAACAGAGATGTTATGTGAAATGCTCCTATATCACTGCATATACTTTGTAAGTGGTTATAGGACAGTAAAAACAAATTAAGAAATACAACACATGCACGGGGTCTGGTGAGCAGGGCCCAATGCACTTCTGAGGCAAAAAAACAGAAGCATCAGACCAAATATTTGGTGAATGACCATTCAAAATCACGCTTTTTAGTACTGGATCGTCCATCTTACATGCGCTCCTCACACATGGCGAAGCGCGTCGCACCATATCAACACTATATGTGACACTTATGACTAGTGATCTGGCAGACATGGGGAAGGTGCTGCCCCGGTGGACTGAAGCGCTTACTCAACCACTGACGGATAAGGCATGGATGTGATTTCTCCAACATGTAAAAAAGGTGTCTCATAACATGGCACAGTAACTTTTCTTGGATGAAAGTTGGGAATCTGATTACCTTGCATACCAAAATTGAACTTAGTGTTGATGTTCAAATGTTTCGCAAAATTACAGTTGATTTACCATATCGTCAAATATGGCAATTATTTTTATCATGTTATTTAGGTTTTTGCTATATTGACATCACATCATCACAACACCAGGAGGCACAGTTCACTTCTAGATATGAAAACAGTTCACAAATTAGTGCACAATATCTTGTTAAAGTTTCTGCAATATATTGCCATAACAAAATGTTATAACTAGACTCATTTCAGATTACACTTACAAAATACTCAATTCAATATGCAACACATTGCAAACTCACAAAGTAGGGTCTGTCTTGCGTGTGACAAAACGGATCTGAGTGTCTCCCAGAAGTCTTTTGCCATGGATTAAGATGCACAGCAGCAATGTATTAAGACATTCGCTCATTGCAATATATAAATCTTGAAGCTATGCAGTTTGTTCTGGCAATTTAGCGCTTATTCAGTGTATCAGTACTTGTCTCTTAGCCAGAAGAAATGTCATGGCCATGAAATTACATACCTTGTTTGGGATACAGTGGATCCCAGAAGGGCCAGCACTGAGGGTGGAGGAACCACTGTCTTAATAATTTTGGACAAGGAATCATGCACCTCCCTACAAAATTCTAACACGGGTGGCAAATCCTTGCAAAATGAAAGAAGGTGGCATTAGTCGTTCCACATTTCCCCCTTCCGAGAACCTAGCCATACATTTTGGGGTAAGGTATAGATGATGGATACATTTGAATAGTATTCATTATGTCTATAATTAAATGGAGTATCCTTGACCTTATCACAACAATAGTTCCAACATACTTCAGAAAATGGAAATCCCATATCATTCTCCCAAGCTTGTATGGTTGCATACTTTTGGATTTTCCTGTTACCTACTTTGTCTGTGTACATAAAAGAGATTATCTTGCCAGCATTACCTCCCTAACTCATCTTTGTGATTTTGACGAGTTCAGGAGAAGGTGGAGGACAGTCTGGGAAGACAGCATTCACAGCCAACCATAATCTTTAATACACTAGAAGTGCCATCACAATATTCTCCCCCTTATCTTTATACTACTACAGGTCCATGAATATCCCACTGCTGAAAAGGTCACCCACAACATCAATGCCCATGTCTTTCAATATATTTTCAGATTTGTTTCTCAAATATGGGGAGAGGAATGGTAACACCTAATTTGTAATAATGGTGAGTGGGGTATCCCATTCCTAGCCTTATTTTGCTATCTCGCACCAGGCCCAACTAGTTGATCACATCTACTTCACCTCTACAAACGGTCGGCTGTTATCACACTATCAAGGGCAGTGAATGAGGTTCAGATTGATCATATATCTATACAACATTCTCCTTATGTGTCAAAATCTGCAAACTCTGCATCACATGATCTTTCCATTCACAGCTGGGTTTCCTCATCAACAAAGACAATTCTGTCCTAGTTCCTGCTCAACACAGGAGTTTAATGGTTTCCTCATAAATTCCATAGATGCAATACTTAATTGAACCCAGACCAAACTTCATAAAATAAAATCAGAACTTCTTCACACTCTGAGACTCTCCAAAATTCCCCCAGTTCCTTTGTCAGGATTTTCTGTCTGCTTTCCTCATCGATTCAGGCTATTTTACCAAGGCCGCTTTCTTATCGGGCCCTCCAGAGACTAAAAGCTTGCCATCTCCGCAAAGGTCTTGCTTATTCTGGCTCTGTTCTTCTGGACCAGGAGTCCAGGCTGGAACTTCAATGGTGGCTAAACCATTTAGATGCTTGGAACAGCAGAACTATCTTTGCTTCGGCCCCGGATCTTGTATTAGAATCTGATGCAAGTCTGACAGGTTGGGGTGCCCGGTGTGGTCAAGTATCGACTGGAGGTACATGGTCTCCACATGCTTCTTCGTTGCACATTTATTTATTTATAGAGTTTTGTATAGCTCGAACATGACCCGAGGGTATCAGAGCGCTTCACAGGTACATTTTATGAGTTGTTTAGATTACAGTTTGTATATCATAATATTATACATACGGTTCCGGTTCGTGCCTTTCATATCAGTTTCAACAACAACAGAATTAAGATCAGTTAAATTTACAAATGTATATCCGTAGTACTATACATAGGATCCGATGTGTCCTTTCATATCTTTTACCACAATATTACAGTTAATGTCCCAAAGTTGTAGTCCTGTATAGTCTGAGGGGTCTTTGCAACTAACTGGTGCGTTTATCCTTACATTCGTTAATACTCTGTTGGTGTCAGCACCTTCATCCGATCTAATTGTCTTTGTGTTCTTTTTGTGTATGGTACCTTCATATCGGACAGGACTATGCAGTGTCTGGTGAATAACCACTATACAGATGATGAGCAGTCTATGTTTAGGGTAGGAATTTGCTCATTAGGAAGATCTTTGCTTCCTACTTGAATGTTGACGTGTTTGGAATTTTTCTAATATCAGGAGGTAGTGAGTTCTAGATTCTGAGGGCCGCTCCGGAGAATGCTCGGTCATACGTTTTCTTCTTCTGAAAGATCGGAGGTTTCAGCAGCAGGTCTCTGGCATTCCCGGATGGTCTGCTTCCACCGGATAACTCAATTTTCTGGGCTAGGTACGTTGGCGTTTTGTAGTGGATCGCTTTGTGGGTAGTACATGCCAGTTTAAGTTGAATTCTGGCCTCATATGGAAGCCAGTTTAAAGCTTTCAGGTGTGGGGAAATGTGATCATATTTTCTTGATCCTGTAATGAGTCTTACGGACGCATTTAGACAGGCGTTTAGTGGTGCTGTGGAGATTTAGGTAGACCTGTTAATGTTATACATCCATATTCAATCCTTGATATGACTAAGGACTGAACTGCCAATTTGAGGTCCAACGTAGTAATGAGTGGTTTCACTTTTCTAAGATAGTTCAGGTGAAAATGGGCATTTTTTGCCATTGAGATGATGTGGGCTTTCATGTCTAGGTTCTTATCAAGCGTGATTCCTAGTGATTTGGCCGAGTCAACTAGGATAGGGGTGCAGTTTAGTGCTGTTATCAGTTTGGTCCATTCCTTCACGTCTGCGGAGTTTTTTGGAGGGGATATTAATAGAAATTCCGTTTTTTGCGCATTCAACTTCAGATGATTGTTGGTTAGCCATTGTAGCGACATTTTCAGGGCTTCATTCATTGTCTTGATCTCTTCCACCGACAAGATCTTGATGTAGATCTGCGTGTCATCTGCGTACATGTGATATGAAATGTTTGCGTTCAGGAGAATTTCTGTAAGGGGTTTGACATATAGGTTGAATAGTGAAAGGGATAATGTTGATCCTTGTGGCACTCCAATCAAGTTAGGGCTTGGCGTGGATAGTGCCTGGTTTATTGTGTTCTATTCTGTAGGAAGGATTTAAACCATTTCAGTACAATTCCAGATATTCCCATCCTGTTTTCAATCCTGGCTAGTAGTTTTTCATGATTAACAGTGTCAAACGCAGGAGACAGGTCTAGAAGGACTAAAAGACATGTTTCATTGTGATCCAGGGCCTGTAGAGCATCATCCACTATATGCAAAATTGTTTTTTCTGTACTGTGCCCTGGTCTGAATCCAGATTAGCAGTCATCCAGTAACCTGAAATTAGAGATGTGGTGGCTCAGTTGCTGTTGCGCGCATTTTTCAAGTAGTTTGGCTTGAAATGGAATATTGGTCACTGGGCGAAAGTTGTTTGGGTCTGCTGGGTCTCCTGTAGGCTTTTTAATGATGGGGAGGACATGACCTGTTTTTAGGCATTCTGGTATGGTGCCTTGAGACAGCGATGCATTGATTATATTTGTCCATATGGGAACGATGATGTGATTGATTCTTTTCATGCATTTTGACAGGAGGGAGTCATTGTAGTGGTTATTTGGTTTGATTTCTGAGAGAGTTTTGGCAATGGAGTTCTGGTCATATAATTTGTAGGTCGATCATTGTGCTTTATTTTTATTCATATCTTGAGCGGTGTGCATGGGAACATCAGTCTGTGAGGATAATGGGCTAGGGAGGTTGTCCACTGCCACCCTAAGTTCCTTGGCTTTGATTGTGAAGAAGGTAGAAAGTTCCTCGCAGCTCAGTTGGGTTTTAGTTGATTCCTGAGCAGTTTTGGCCAATTTATTTGATTTTTGTTTCAACATCTCGAACAGTTTCCTTGGTCTGTTTTTAGCATTATTCAGTTCATATCTAAGAATATTCCTTCTTGGATCTGATAATGCTTTTGTTATAGTTGTTTCTAGTTTTCCTGAGAGTTTTTAGCTGGGGGGAAGAAGGGTGTAGTCTCCATTTTCTTTCTGCTAGTCACAGTTTCCGCCTTTCTTCATTTAGTGCCTCATTAAACCAGGGATTTTTATCTTTTTCTGTAATTCTTTTCAGTTTAAGCGGCATGGTGGAATTGATTATATTCATCATTGATGTGTTGTAGTGGTTTGTGAGTTCGCTAACGTTCATCAGGTTGTTGGGTGGATTAAGATCCTTCTCACATTGTGCTATTAATTGCTCAACATTAGAGTCTTTGGTGTCCCTAATCCAATGTTTAGGTTTGACAGTTAGCGTGGTCTTATTCTTTTTTATAGTAGATATAAAGAAAGTTATGGCATGGTGATCTGACCAGTCGCATGGAACAATTGAGTGAATTGAAGTAGGCTTAGCTCTAGCGATCACCCAGTCTAGTAGTGATCCTTTCGAGTGTGTTGGCAGATTGCATACTTGACTAAGGTTTAAGTCTTCTAAGAAGTCTTTGAATACGTTGACCTGTTTGTCATTATTTTTGTCCTAGTGTAAGTTGAAGTCACCTAGGAATATATCATTAGTGTGAATGTTAGAGTTTGCAGTAATGATCTCCATTAGCTGGTCAATGAAGGAAGCATTATTTCCTGGTGGGTGGTAGAGTGCGCGTAAATTGCATCTTTGATTATCTTCGGTTTTTATAGCGAGACCGAGGTATTCACATGATTCAAGAGGGTCGGAATGAAGTTGGCGTACCGAGATATTAGAGCGATGTATGCAAGCTATACCACCTCCTGTTTTAAGTAGTCTGTCTAACCTCACAATGTTATACTGTGGAGGCACCAGTAAATCCATGTGAGTGGAAGAAGACTCATTAAGCCATGTTTCTGTCAAGATTGTCACATCTATTTCCTGATTGATGATGTGGGCAGCAATGCCTGAGGCATGTTTTACCACAGAACGGCAGTTGAGCAGTAAGCAAAGAAGTGATTTCCCTGACTTATCCGAGTTCATCTCTTGACCATTATAGAATAACTGGACTTGTTTTAAGTTGTTCAGATTGATTTTTCTGTTTTTAGGCAGTAATGTTCTATTTGCATCGCTTCTGACTGATCTAATTTCCTCGCCTTTAGTTATGGAAGTGGACTCATTAGAGAGGAGTAGGGCATGGATTTCCTCCTAAGATAGATATTTAAGATTCTTGCATGGCCGATTCTGTCTGTTTGATAATGGCATGGCTATCACTTTACTCTTTCCTTGGAGATTGTTCACAGACTCTTGAATGATTTCAACTTTAGAATGAGTCCTTACTGTGATTTCTAAAATGTTCTTCATAACTTGTAGTGCATTTTGAATGTCCTGCGATATGTTGTTCGCTTGTATTTTAAGATTTTCTATTTCCCATTGTGTAGGAGGAGATGTAGTAGATGTGAGCATCTGCCTCATTGGTATTTTGCTTGTGGGAGGGAGATTACGATCAGTATCTATTTCAATGTTCCTATCTTTCTCATTCTGTACAGTTTTCGTGCCTCCTCTGTGTGTCATAAACGAGGAGCTCCATTTGTCCTGTGATCTTTTGGTAGAGTTAGGTGGATCCAAATTTTGTAGATAAGCAGATGCTATTGGTTCTGCCGTATTGAGGGGTTTGGGAGTAGGGTAAGCCTCCCTCCCCTTTATTGCTGGATAGTGGTTCCCATTAAGTGGCCTATGTGAGGGAGTGATCATATCCTGGGGGAGAGGTATTGACCTTTCCCGATGTAATGAGGAAGGGATGATATTGGCGTATTCTTATGTTTCTTCTCCTAGCTCTGTGCAGTTAATGTCAGATGTGTCTCCTGACATAGTTGTTGGATGTGGCTGAGGTGATTTTTCTGAATGTATGATGTCTGTGTCCGAGGTGTCTCCTGATATAGTTGTAGGTTGTTGCTGTAGGGGTTCTTCTGAGATTATGATGTCTGTGGTAGTTGCGTTGGTGGTATATTTTGTGAGTGCTTGTGTGCATAGTTGTTGATGGGAGCTTGTGTTATCTACACAGTCTTTTAATGTTGCAAAATAGTTGTCAAACGTTTTCAATTCGTTGTTGGCTGCTTGTATAAGCACAATACCGTTCTTGTATACATTTATGCACAGATCCGCTCTTAGTCTTAATGAGGGGACAATCGATGGTTTAGTTCCATGTGGGATATTACTTGTATTTTTTATGTTAAGCAACTTCGTTATGACAGTTCGCCATTTAGCAGTTTTTCTTGTGAAGAATATCAAGTCCTTTACGATAGTGCCTTCTTTAAAGTTGAATGAAGGGTCGGAGATCAGCATATCTGGGTTTTTTCTAATTAAATTGTGTTTGAATTTTTTGGCTGCGTTTTTAGATAGGTTAGGTGGGTACATTATGGTGTGGGAGATACTGCTGTCTGGTTTTAGATTGATTTCAGCCATAATTACGATGGTGAAATATAACCCTTCGGTGTGGTCCTTGAGTAGAGACACCCACTTTGATGTATCCTTTAGATCTCTGCTGGTGCCTTTATTATCCTCGATTTCATATTGACCATGATCATTTGAACAGTGCCTTCCAAGGTAATATATGTAGAGAATTAATTGGCTATGATGAATGGAGTATCTAAGTAATTATAGTCTAAATGTATAAGGTATTTATTGCAACTCCAAACAAGTTTTTATTGACGATTTTATATGGACATAGTCATAGTCATTCCAAGATTGGCTATGATGAATGGAGTATCAAGTAATTATTATAGTCTAAATGTATAAGGTATTTATTGCAACTCCAAACACGTTTTTATTGACGATTTTTTATGGACATAGTCATTCCAAGATGGCCACCATCCTGTTGATCCTGGCTCCTGTTGCTGCTGATCATACTGTTGGAGCTCAGCCGGGGAGAGCAGTCAAACATAACTCGCATCATCGATATAGATAATGCGGAAGCTAGGGTGTAGTCTCATTATTCTATGAACCGGCTTGTTAGAATGAACCATTCCAAGATGGCTGCTGTAATTACTACATAATAGACCCCATTCACTTTGTAATGATTGGTCCCCTTTCGCTTTCCATTGGTTCTTCATCTAGTGGTGAAGTCCTCTTTCCGTTTTGTCTGCACTAGGGGGAGTGGTCTTTTCTTTGTTTTCAGATGTGTGCATAGTGTGAAGAAGTCCTATGTTTCTCTCTTGATTATTTCTATGGCTGGTTAGACCTATCTCACAATTACCACCAGTGCTGCCATTTTGCGAGTTGTGCGGTGGTGGCTAAAGAACGTAACATATTAGTCTGTGGAAAACGAAGTACAATAAAATAAAATAAAGCAAAATAAAATAAACTTGCCAATGTCATGTAATCCTTATTGCGCTGTGAGACCGGAGGCTTGCAGTTTTTGTCAGCAGTCAACACGTACGAGGCTCCGAGTTGGGCTGGCCGTCAATTTCCCTGAACGTGCAAGGGGCTCTGTTCCCTTACTTTAGAGGGGTGTGTCGGCTCCAAAAACAGCTTGATGCCTCAGGTTGTGTGCTCCGGAAACAGAAAAGGATGGCTTCCTCCCTCTCGTCTGTATTTTAAAATATAGCGGGCGAGAAGAAACTCAGACCGGAGTCCACTTAATTCCAGCTGAAGCCATGCCTCACGCAGGGGGCAGGATCGTGGCTTCAATTGTTTACAGATGCTGGCCGGATCCTTTGCAATCAAGAGCTTTGCAAAAAACAAGATTCAGTGCTCCACTCTGCTCTGGATGGACAATCTTTCAGCAGTCTGTTACATAAATCCCCTGGGCGGCACCAAATCAAAACCTCTTTTGAAACTAGAAAAAAGCTTCTGGGAGTTTTGCTGCCTTCGCAAACTTTCAGTTTGAGCAGAACACATACCAGGCAATTTCAATTCTGTAGCAGATTGGCATTTTTGTCATCTTCACGATCACAGCGATTGGAGACTTCCTCCTTCAGTCTTCAATATGCTGTTTCACAAATTGGGCCCTTTCTAAAATCTCTTTGCATCCCGATTGAATTCCAATCTTACCCAATTTTCTCAGTTTGCGTCCAGATCCCTTAGCATTAGCCACAGATGCATTTCTCCAGGACAGGTCCCAAGCCCTCAATTATGCCTTCCCTTCCCTCCTTCATTGTGATCAACAGGGTTCTGGGTCAAGTCCGCCGACAGAACGCCATTGTTGTTCCGGTTGTTTCTTTCTGGATGTCACAGGTATGGTACCCTCCCATCCTGGAAATGGCGACAGATTTTCCCCTTCCCCTCTTTCCAGGACCTCCTCCGGAAGGCTACAGCCACAATCTGGTTCTGAGCAACTCTATTTTTCTAACAGTTTGGAAGGTCTCAGGTGTTCTCAATCTTATCCTGGCATTTAACAGAAGCTTTAAGCTACATCAGCAAATCACGGTCCCCTGGAACAACCAAGGCTTATAGATATGCCTGGTCTCTTTGGGCTAGCTTGTGCCTGGGAAAATCTGTTAATCCCTTTTCAGCAGACATCTCTTTCATCGCTAACTTCCTGCATCCCAAGCGGGTGCATGTATGACATATCGTAATGTAAACCTTTATTGCTCTGCAATTTCCATGATTCATCCGTATATCAATGAAAGGCCAGTTGGAGAACATCCACTCATCTGTCATCTGTTAAAGGGAATCACATTTTCTAATCCTCCTATTCCAAGATATAGTCGATTGTGGAATGTTAACTTTGTTTTACAGTTGTTTATCTCCTGGCCAGAAAATGATTTCCTTTCTCTAAAAATGCTTTCAGCCAAATTGACCATGTTTTTTTTTTTTAGTCTCTATCAAATGTTTATCCAATGTAAAAGCTTTAGACATTTCTTCTCACCATTTCACTCCCACTGGCATTCTCTTCAACATTAGCAAAAGTACCAAAACCAATGTGACTACTGTGTTTTTTTTACCCTTGTTCACCCAATCAATCAAACTTATGTACGGGGACTGTCTTAAAGTTTATAAACAAAAAACAGTACATCTCACAACATCCTCTCATACCTAACTCCTCATTTCCTTTAAAAAGCCTCACAGACCCGTCTCTTCTCCTACCCTTGCCTGTTGGCTTGAATAGATGATGCCCCTAGCCGCTATAGATACATTCATTGTTGTAGTCCACTCCTCTCAGGGGAGCTATGGCTTCCAAGGCTTTCCCGTTAGATGACATTCTGAGATCTGCTGACTGGTCTAATGATATGACCTTCTGCACCTTTTTTTGTAAACCTGCTATTGCTGCATCTTCTGTAGTGGTTGATATGCTTTAAACAAGCATAAAACGAGCTGCTGATCTTACCATAAAAAGTAGATTTTCCTATTAACTTATGACAGAAGTTCTTATATTAAAGAAATTAAGGCGAGTATTATCCTTCCACAACACTGTATTAACTATATGTTTTTCCTGCTCTAACAGTTTTTTTTACGCCAGCTCCTACAACCACATTAAAATGTCCTGCTTTCAAAGGCTGCATCCTATACGACTTTCTCTAAGAAGACAACTTCTTCCTGCTCCAGACCTTTGATGGCCTCCACGTCCCAGTTTGGGTCTTGTTGGATGGAATTTGTTCAGGATAGTTTTACACTTATGTTAGCTCTTGCTTTTGTTTTTTCTATTTTCCCAATGTTTTCTACTTATTCCGAACATCTCGCTCAAAAGAGGGTTGCTTTCAGTCAACTTAGGTATAATAGTCTGTTCTTCATTCCTGTTTGTCTCATGGTACTCTGATTTTCTCTGTTCCCATTGGCCTTTGTTCTTTGGCTTCATGGGACATGTATTTTTTTCTATTTTCTTGACTGCTGCTACAATAAAGCAAGTTAAGAGACAGCATAATACTCGCCTTCATGTCTTTAATAAAAATTAAGACTTTCCATCATAAAGTACTCGGAAAATCTACATTCTCACTCCATTTCAGGCCCATGTCAAACAGGGAAATTTAATTCTCTGGCCCAACTGCAGAATCCCCCTATGATAAAGTACAAGGAAAATATGAAAAGTTAATCAAATTTGAAAAAAATATGAATTGTTTCATGATAAATAATAATGTAAATTAATGTTATATATGTATTATTAAATATAGAACTTAATAACAAATGCTAGAACAAGTAAAACATTTTAATCAAATATTTTATGAATGTAGATATAAAAAATGTAATTAAAATATTTTTCAGATCTGTAAATGAAAAAAAAACTTACCATAGAAACTAAAAAATGTTTTGTTGTGCATTAATAATGATTGAACGTTATGTGTAGAATGTATTAAAATTAATATCATTATATCTTTAAAAACTACTATTACATTACTTTTTAAATGCAAGAAAAGTTATTGAAATATTTTGCAACTAAATGAATAACTTGTGCTACTTTTACTCATTTGCTTCAACAGTAAATTATTTTGATTTATATTTTTAACAAACTTAAATAATTGTCGGACCTGTCCAAATATAGGTCCAGAATATTGCAGCAAATAAAGATTTGCACCGGAAAGTAAATCCCAATTCAAGACTTTTCACCAGTTTTTGTCATTTGTTGTGACACCACACCTTTGTAAAATCTAGATATATTTGTCCTTCTGTGTTTTCTGACACAATTTGAACCAACAAGGCAGAGAAAATAAACTTTCCACTTTTCTGGTGCACATGTTATAATCACGGCTGTAAAAAGAAAGTTGTCCTTTTAGAGATCTATCTTGGAAGGAAGCAGGGAAAATAGCATTTCTTCCATAGCTTCCATATGGTTCTGGAAAGGGGCATTGTAAGCCCATTTTTGTAGCAAAACAGAAGCCAAGCATGAGTGACCACCTCTCCCTCCATAAGACATAATTATTGATATAGGTACACAAGATATCGACACAGGGGCGAATTATAACCACAGATCATCTGCTGAAGGGAAAAGCTTAATTACTAAATTCTAACTGCTGATTTGATAATATAAGCTAAATAGGGGAAACAATATGACTTGGCCAATACATAAAATGGATTTTGTAAATTAATATAGCCATACTAGATTGATGGCTGACAACATCGTATACACTTTGGGTAGGGAACCAACTAGTAAGTTTGGGGTGTTCTGATGAACTATGATTGGGGAATACCTCACATTATCCCTAATTTGCACACTATTTGTTGAGTTGTTTATATTAATTAAGATCATTCTTGTGCGCCACTTTTGGAAAAAATGCTGCATAATAAATAATCATAAGGCTGTAAAATACCATTCATTGTGTGTGCGTTCTGATTTGGGGTGCAAGGGCTTGGCTCCATTTTATAATCACCTGTGAGTAAGAGATTCTCTGACAGGATTCTCTGATCCTAACACTCCCACTCAAACAGAGCATAACTCGCTTGAGGAGGAGTGAAAGACACCTGCCACTTCTCATTTTCCCTCCAGCTAAAGGGATCTAATGGGTGTGTCCCCAATAAAATTGGGGTGAACAAAGCAAAGGTGAGAAAAAGAATGGTACTTGAGTGTAACAGCAAGGAGCCATTGAAGCTTTGATCAACTCAGGTGTTCTATAGTGGGATGCTGTATTGTATTCTCCTGAGAAAATAAGTGCACATAATTTGAAGGGTTCAAATGCATCTTTGCGCTTCTATACAGGGCTCAAGGGGCCATCTGGTGAATGATGTCACAGTATTTCTCAAAACCCAAGCAGCCCTCATCATGCAACATATTATTCTAGAATGCTGAGAGCTGGTGATTCTTAATGATGTGCCACTGGGTAAAGAGAACTGTAATTTTCTCTTCAGTGGATAGCTCCTTAAGGAGATACTAACACACGACTGAGACCAGGCGAAAAGGTATCTTGTGGCATCTTCTTCACCGCATTTTACAACCGCTAGCGCTGGGACGCCTCTTCGGAGGCAGCCGTGCACTTTATAAATTCTATTGTATTGTGTTGCTACCAGCAGCTGACAGAATAAGTTTAATGCCTCTTGTATGGTGTTTATAGGTGTACACTACCCAAGTCCACCCTAAAACGTTGTTTTCCCTGGAGGAAGTTGTGATCTGCAGATTGTTGGCAGGACCAGACTCCAGATCCCCAGGTGTGGGCTTTAGAGCATGAAAAAAACGGCCAAGCGCATTCCTTCCTCCCTCAAGGTAGTTTCCAGAAGTGGTTTAAAGTTTCTGTTTTCTCATCAAATGATGTACAGTACATTTAGCACCGGGATAGGGGGTCATATTGGAGCCTAGTAATTAATTTAAAATTTTGGGGGTCCAAAAGTACAATAATTTCCCACAGATTCGTTGATTAATATGCCCACTGACGCAATTGCTCAGTTACAGTGTCAATTCCTCTCATACCCTTGATTAATATGCCCACTGACGCAATTGCTCAGTTACAGTGTCAATTCCTCTCGTACCCTGAAGGACCATCTTGTTCTATGATGGACCCGTAAATTTGACCGGGAGAAGAGTTTGAGTAGATAGTAGGTGTCGATGTTTAAAAATATTAAGAGCAAGCAAAAGAAAATTCAGATCAACAAAGCACAGCCCCTAAATTGGATATTTGAAAAGATAAGCAAATGTAACAATCCTCTTTTTCCTTTTTTGACAAGTATTAATCTGCTATTCCATTTCCAATTTGAATACCCTATGGATGGAAAGAGAACGCAGAGATCATGCTCAGATATCTCTGTTTCAATGAAACAGACCTTCCTTTGTTCATGAGTATGATGTATGCGATGGCTGAAAAATGGCGCGAAGCCAGAAAGCTACTGCTCCTAATTTTCGTAGTGCGCCACTAGCTAATTACCACAGACTGCAGGTGTGAGGCGAGAGACTCGAAGTAATCAATAGTAGTAATTAATCTGCTAGACTGAAGCTAAAGAGCTAACAGCTGGACATCAGAAATGGACACATGCAACAAGCGCTGCAATAATTACCTCTTTAAATATTGAATTTCCATGGCAACAATTAGGCACCCAAAAGGGAGCGTGAAGCGCAGCTAGCTTTCAGCAGGCAGCATTTCAAACTCCATGCCCTCCGAGCCAGACCTTTTAATATCACATTAATACCGTGCTTGGGAGGGGCTGGTCTCGTTTGAAACCATGACTACTTCTGGCTACCTGCTCGGGTCTCTGCAGGCGCCGGGAGGGGGGGGGGGGGGGCAATACTAGCAGGACTGGGCGAACTGGAGCAGTTGGGCCTCCGCCTTCCCAGTGGAACAAGACACAGGGACCTGAGTTACAAGCACCATAGATACACAAATATTGTACCTAATGTAGTATTGCGCCGCACAATAGCGGGTTGGGGGAAATAGTTTGAGCCTCTTTACCCTGTGGGGTGGGGTTTAATGGTTTGTTCCAGGATGACATATGTGAGTTATTAAAGGAGCTCTGTTATGTGGCAGATGTTTATCGGCTGTGCAACTGATGTTCATGCTTTTTGCTGCACCAATGACACCACAGAATGGTGACAAGAAGGGCGTAGAACCCTCATGGGCATCCACAGGGTGGAGTGGTAAGGGGATGGGGTGCTTGCCTTGCATTGACAACAGTAATATGAACTCCTCAGAAAATTTTTACAAGAGTGAAATTTTTACAGAGTGAAAGCAGTACATGTTGTAGGGGGGCCCCATACAACATGTACTCCTTTCATTCTGTAAACATTTTCTACGGAGTTCATATTACTGTTGCCAATGCGATGTCTTTATTTTAATACCACCCTCACTTATCACGTCACGCTTATTGTCACTTATTGTGTGAGCATCTGAATACTATTGTTTTGGAATAAACACCTGTCATAAACTGACCTACAAGTCCCTCTGTATATTACTTTCCGCTCCCTTTGAAGAATTAACTTCCTAAATTTCAACCATAGTGCCCCCCACAGGGTCACTTCTGAATGGACCTTTAGGCCACACCAGAACCAACCCGCTACTAGTATGGCATGAAAAACAGTCCGGGTCATGGGTGGTGGGTGGGCCCTGGCAGCAGGCAGCTACCACTGTCACTGGTAGCTGAATGCTACCAATGAGAGTGCAAGTACATAGCCGGTCTCCTACTGATGTGCAGAAGCCGCCTCATGTGTCCCGAGTCGGACCAGTCAGCATTCGACCTCTGTCACCACGTCTCCACAAGTTCACCCGCCCAGTGCCCACCATGGTGGCATGGCCCACAGCATAGTGTGCAGGCTCGCGCCTGAGAGACAGGCAGGACAGAGAAGTAGAAGCAGCGTGTTGTGTGCTGCAGCAGAACTCTGCACAGGCCCTGTTCACTGTGGCTCATAGCACTTTTTGGCCCCGACCTGCTGCATCTTGACAATCTTCCCTCATAGTTTGCTGCCTGGCACTGACAATTAGAAAATTAGGCTGCGTTAAAGCAAAACACCCCCGACACGTTTCACTGCAGCATGGCTATGGCTCCTAAAGCTGTGTGATAGTGAAATAGTGTGAGAAAGAATGAAGAAGGGAGAAATATGAAGAGAAAGGGATAGACAAGATAAAGCAAGGCAAGGGTGAGAAAGAGCAAGCTGGAGAAAGTAAAATAGATAGAGCAAAAGGGAGACAAATGAGCATGGATGGAAAGAGAAGGATGGAGAGAGAAGGAGTACATGATAGGAAAAATAAGAGACAAAAATACAGTGAGTTAGCAAGAATGAACAATGTAGGGAGAAACACTGTGAGACTCAATGGCTAAAGACAGAGTGGGTCACAAAGAGCAGGAGAGAACAATTAAGAGAAAGAGAAACGGAGAAGTGATATGAGGATGATGCGGCCAGCATTTGCCTTGTCATAGTGCTTCTTATTTCTTTACTGTCAGCTTTTATTGTAGGAGGTTGCCTCAGGTTGGGCAGTTTATAAATGATAACCTGTGCTGTTGAGGAAAAAACAAAGAGAGACAGTGAAAAATGAGGGAAAGCACTCAGAAAAACGGGAAAGGAAAAAGAAAGCAGTAAAAATGAGGCAAAAGCAGGAGAAAGCGCTCCGAAAAACGGGTAGAGAGGAAGGAAAAAACAATAAAATGACAAGGGAAAAGCATGAGAAAGCACTCAGAAAAATGGGGGAGAGAGGAGAAAGCAATAAAAAACTAGGCAAAAGCAGGAGAAAGCAGTGGGTTTATATCCTGTGATATGGGGTTAAATCTGGTGTTGTGGGGTTATACCTGGTTATGTGGGAATATATCTGGTAATGTGGATGCCATCCAGTGCCAAGGCAAGTGCTGTCAGTTTATAGCTGGTGCTGTGGCAAGTGTTTTGGGTGCAACCTGGTGCTGCAGGTGCAATCTAGCGCTGTGGCAACTGCTGTGCATGCAATCTGGTGCTGTGGCAAATGAAATCTGGTACTACAGTACAGTATATATATATATAAATGTGTGTGTAGACAACCCACACACATACACTTTTCCTTTTTCAAGATTCTATTACTGCATACACACTGGGCTATATTCAATAAATAGTGCATTGTAGGTGAGTTATTTGAATTCCATAGATCTCATCTTACCAAAATAACTATGCATTATTCAAGGAAAGCTTGGTTCTCCCTGCAGAAGAAATTTAAATTGATTTTTGAACTCCCTGCAGCTCATCTTAAATTCACAGTTTATTCAATACAGCCTGGTGATGAGCATAGTTTTAATGATCCCCATTTCTTTTTAGAAATGGACATACGCAATTTCTTTCCAAAATGAAAATTTGATGATTTAGAAAGGAGGCAAGAAAAGGATCCAAACATTGTGAACGGGAGGCATAAGAACCAAGCACAAGTAGTTCAGCAAGTCCAGTTTCAGCTCCAACAGAATGTGGTCATGTTGTTAATGCTCCTGTAAATGATAATGTATTGTATGTTCATCAAAAAAACTAACAGATAATTTCAACCACAATCTACCAATAAATAAATATACCCCACCAGAAAAGTATGACTTCAAGAAGGATTCAGGTGGACCACACTGTTTCCATCATGTGTGGATTAATCAATATTCACCATGGCTTAGCTGCTCTCCACAACTGAAAGGTGCGATTTCCAATTATTGCACAATTTTTCCACAGCCAGTTCATTGTGGGAAGCAAGCAGCATTCATAACTACTCCTTTCATTACTTTAAAAACTTCCTGAAAGTGCACACAACCATGTTTTATCGTCCTGGCATAAAAACGCACAAGTGGATGAAACTCACTTTTTGGCAGTCAGAAAGAAACTGGAAACAAGTACTGTTTGCCAAATAGACTGCGCTGTGAAAAGGCAAGGTGAAGAAATTCGGAAAAAGTTATTTCCAATTTTGTCCATGATCTTATTTTGTAGCACATATTACATTGCTTTACGTGGGAAAAAAGTACAAACCAAATGTGCAAAGTCTGTATCAATCTCGCATTGAATCAGATGTGATCATAAAAAACCATCTAGGTAATGCACCAGTTAATGCACGTTATACATCAGTTCGAGTTGAACATGAATTGATTACATTATGTCATTATGTGAAGAAACATTAAGAGAAGATCTTCCATCCTTAGTCAATATGTCAAATGGATTTTCAACCATTGATGATGAAAGCGCTGACGTATCCGCAAAAGAACAGATGTCACTTGCGGTACGTTTGGTAGACACAAGTAGCACCGTAGCTGTCATCAAAGAAAAACTCCTTGCATTTGCAACCTTAAAAGAAATTGATGCTATCTCAGTTGCAAATATGATTATGGCTGCATGTTCTAAATTTGGATTAAACTTAGAAAAACTCCATGGCCAAGGTTATGATGGATGCTCTACAGTGGCAGGAAAGGAAGGCGGCACTTTATGTGATAATGACTATGCCCCTGCCCTTTAACATTGTCAAAATGGGTCGGAGGATGGAATAAGCTTCCACTTCACATATGTTCATCTTCAAACGTCTGTAAATTTAGAAAACTACTCAAATCTCATATATTCTGAATCCTTTCCCTTTTCAATGATACTTATTTATTTATTTTATAAATTTATAAAGCGCGCAGCTACCCAACAGGGTCTCCTACCACTGGACAAGTGGAGGCAGGGAACTTTAGGTAGCAGACAGGAGTAGGAAGAAAAGTAGTCAGGTAAGGTCACTGAAAAGCACAGTCTTTAAGCACTTATGGAAAGTTTACAGAGAATTACAATTCCTAAGATCAATTGGGAGAGCATTCCAGAGCATGGGTCCCAGGTAAGAAAAAGAGCGACCTCTCATATGGACAAGTCGAAACCTGGGGGCTGGAAACAGTGAAAGGCTGGAGGATCTCAGCTGTCGAGCCGGCGCATAAGGTGTTACCAATCTTTGAATACAGGAGGGAGCAAGGCCACATTTGACCCGAAACATGTAACAAAGGGCCTCAAACTCAATGCGCTTATTGAATTAAAGCCAATGGAGTTGGTGGAGCAGAGGAGACGGAGAGGGGCATCTTGGCAGATGGGAAAGAAGACGAGCCGCTGTATTTTGAATGACCGGCAACCGGTGTACTGAGGCTTTGTCTGCACCCCGGTACAGCACATTGCCATAGTCCAGTCTGGATATCACCAGAGCCTGCAAAATCGATCTCTGAGCTATCGATGGAATTAGCCAGAGGATTTTTTTGATCTATCTAAGAACAGCAAAGCAGGATGCCATAACCATGGATACCTGAGGTTTAAGGGAAAGATTGTTATCAATAATGAAACCCAGGTTTTTGACTTTGGCGACAGAGGCAGGCACAGGGCCCAGAGTGTCAGGCAAATGTTTGATTCCCCAAAGCTCAGGGTTAGGGCCCAGAACAAGCACCTCAGTTTTAGTGCAGTTTAGCTTCAGGGCATTTCTAGTCAGCCACGAGGAGACATTCCTCAGGCCTAGCTGAAGCAGGGAGGGATACAGATGCTTGGCAGTGGAGAGGGAAAAAATAATCTGGGTATCGTCGGCATAAGAAAAGATAGGTAGTTCTGACTTCACAGCAATGTCAGGCAAAAGGCAAACATACATGTTAGAAAGCAAAGGTTAATAATGTTTCTATGACAGTGCTGAGAGGCCCCCGGGTGATTTGTGCGCTATATTAAATATAAATAACATAACATAACATGGATGACATTGAAATTATGCCTCCCCCCCAAAAAAAATTCTGCCGACGCCCATGAGCAGCCTACTCCTCACTCCCAGTGCCGGCCTCAGGATAGTCACAGAATAGTCTGCCCGTCCACGCCACTGATATGGACCTGTGATGGCGGGCCTGCCTGCCTACCAGCCTGCCGCAGGACTGTGCATGTCCACACAACCTCACAAATCCCAGCCTGACTCAGTGCCAGCAACAATCGGGTGCCACAACCCTGCGAGGGTGCATGTCGAGAAAGGTTCCCACTCAGCCTGGGGCTGAGTGAGTTGGGGCTTAGTCTTCACTACATTGTGATGGCATCTGCCCACCAGAGTGCACTCATTGAAAAGTTAAGTGTAAAGTAATTTCAACTCGTGAAGGTATCAAAAAAGATACTTTATTCCAACTGGAATGCCTAATATAACATGAGCAGCAAAAGGCCTGCCTTGATCCTGCCTTCAAGCAACTCCTCTTAAAGTTCTACAAGCAGCAAGGATCTAGAACACAAAGAGGAGCATGCTCCAGGGAATGTCAACACACTCAAACAGTGTAATAGAAAAACAACCACTGGCAAAACATAACATTCAGTCACAGCTGCAGATAAGACATGCTGTCATGTACAAAAAACTTTTTTTAACTCTTGGTTACGGTTCATACTCACAAGGTACTTTAGATTTCTCAGCAGTGCAGTGATAGGACTGCTGCACCATTGCCCGGGGGCACAAGAGGATCTATAGAAAGAAGTGTGCCAGGATCTCTGGGGTGCAGCACCGTTCTACAAAAGCCCCACCACATTCACAACAAATGTAGAGAGTGCAGCTGAAGTTGGATTAGTTGACCCTCACACAGAGTATACGGGCAGAGACACACACTTTCACCCAAAGTGATTAGTGTGACATTCCACTGCTGCCACTATGGCATCAATCGTAGTAATTGAGCTATTCACTGTTATTGGCCCTCCCTCAGTGCAAGCCCCTATATGGGTTGAACAACTCGAAATGTATTTCACAGCAGAGGAGAACAATCAAAAGTGATCATTGCTGCTGCATTTACAAGCTATCTTGAAACCTAGCAGAGGCTGGGCCCCCATTCATATACGATGCCCTAAAGACAGCTCTGATCAATCATTTCAAGCCCAATCCGGGATATGTACTGGGCCCTCATTCATATATGATGCCTTAAAGACAGCTCTGATCAATCACTTCAAACCCACGGCCAATCCGGGTTATGAGCGGTTCCTCCTACGTCAGGCACAGCAGGGCCCTGATGAGTCTATTAACAGTTCTTACTCCCACCTAAGGGAGCTCACTAGCACATGTACCCTGCAGTATGAGAAGGAGGAAATCAAAGTGCATGTCAGACATAGCTGCACATTGGCCAAATTGAGGGAACAGATTCTACAATAATCAGGAAAATCCATGCGAGAAATTGTGACACAGGGGCACACTAAAGAGCTGTCGAAATCCCAAGTGTTCCATATGAAGGCCGACCTGCTGAGCCCCATAAAGAGGGAGACAGTCAATTAGTTATCCTGCACCATGACGACGACCAAGGATGAAAGGAAAAAAACACCACGTCGACTATGTGGAAGGTGTGGAGGGCCACTCTCACACACTGGAAAATCTCTGGCAATTGGCAAGCAGTGCTTGGCATGCGGAAATCTGATCCACTTTGCAAAGGTGTGTGGGTAATCAAAGATGTCACGGGACATTCCAAAGAAAGCGATAAGTGATAGTTGGAGGGTGAACAGTGACAGTCATCTTCAACATAGACGTCTCCATAAATGAAATGTTCCAAGAAACATACAGGACCATTCTGAAAAAAAACATGCCTTTGAATGACACCAAGTGAGAATGTGCGCCTATGGTAACTTAAAACTGCTCTCATTACCTGGGGTGTTTGTGACACACATCCCACACAACAAGCAAACTTCCACTGCCAAGGTGTACATCTCAAGAGAAGGGAAATCCTTGCTATTGAGATGAAGAATGGTGGAGAGATTGCAACTGGCCTATTTTTCACATGGCTAGACTGTGGACCGGAGGCATTGCAGGAGCGCTTCCAAGGAATCGGTTGCCTGAAGGGGAAGCTAGTGCAGCTCCACATGGGCCAGTCCATACAGCTGGTGGCATAATGTCATCAACCTCAGGCCTAAAGTAAAGGAAGAAGTCTGGAAACTAGAGCCTGCAGATATCATTGAACCAGTGGAAGGACTCGCACCGTGGATATATCCCACAGTACTCACTCACAAGCCAAAACAACCAGGAGAGGTGAGACTGTGTGTTAACATGTGCCTCCCAAACCTTTCTATTAAATGGGAGAGAAAGCTCACCACAGAGTCTTGCTATATCCTCACTTTTTCAATGCACATAACTTGTTGCTGATATAAAAGACTCAATTTCAGGATCTCCAGTGCTGCAGAAACGTTCCAGGACATATATCAGTTGGGTGCGCACTGGACTCAGGTGAATCCTCAATTTCAGCCATGACATACTCGTTCATACCCCATTGTTAAAGAACACTTAGCATGCCTCCAAATGTATTTCAAAGACTCCGAGATTGAGGGTTAACCCTCCAGAAGGAAAAATGTGAGTTTCTAAAGAACAGTATCAGCTTCTTTGGAAACCTGTTCTCATCAGAGGGAGTGACCATAGAACTGGCTAAAGTGAGGGACATAAGTCAGCACCAGCTCTGTTGTCAGTAACAGCTATGAGAAGCTTTCTGGGAATGGTTAAATATTGCAGCCATTTCATCAAAAATGTGGCCACCCTCAGAGCTCCACTACGTGCCTATGAAGGTTTCGGTGTAATGGGCATGGGAAGATGAACATGAGAAAACTTTCTAAAGCATGAAGAAGGCCCTGTCTGCAGACATTAAACTGCCATATCCTGACCTCAGAAAAGAATCAGTGCTAGCAATGGATACCAGCTCTATAGGCTTGGTAGCTTTTTCTCATAAGAAGGCCGGCAATAAGTGGGCCCCAATTGCCTATGCCAGCAGAGTCCTCATCCCCATGGAGCAGCGGTATTCACAGATTGAAAAGGGGGCCATCGGCATGCACTGGGGGTGTTGGCAGTTCCATCTGTACCTATATGGACAACTATTTATTGTTCGTACAGACCGCAAAGACTTCATCCAGTTACTTCAAGGGTCAGTTTTCAAACAGCTGCCACAGACAAAAAAATGGATATTCCAACAGCAGGAGCACTCTTTTTTGGTTGAATATAAACGAAGAGCACAGAACCCTGGAGACCACTTATCACAACATTCTCATCCTGTAACCCAAGTAGTAGAGGAAAGAGCTCAGGAAACAGAGGAGCATGTAAAGCACATGGTAGAGAGGTCCCGACCATTACTGATCTCTCTGGTGAAGACCTGGAAAGCCACAGAGACTGGAAGATCCTCAAGGCCAATATGTCACGTTGGACAAAAGAAACTCAATAGATACTGACATCTTGGTACCATGTGCACCACAAACTGGCAGGCTCTACTGAAAGTTGTCTCAGGTGAGGGCCCCGGCTGGTGATTCTTCAAAGCCTGTTGAGGCTTGTCGTATATTTTATGCATGGTACCCACCTGGGTTTGGTCAAGACAAACAGCTGAATTAGAAACAAGGTATAGTTCCCCAGGCTGGACGAAATGATTCAAGAGACTGTTAAAACCTGTGAGATGTGTCAAGCTACAGGGAGCCCTAACACTCCTTCTCCTTTCACCCCAGAGGAACTTCCTCGATACCCAGGGCCTGAGTCAATGCTGACTTTGAGAGCCTGCCGGATGTCCATTAACTGCTTGCGATGTTCTCGGATCATTTCAAGTAACCGGAAATGGAAATTACATACACTATGGCTGCCAGTGAAGTAATACTAAAATTCGAGAAAATCATGGCTACCCATGACCTTATCAAGGAGGTTAGTGGACACAATCCTGCATCATCTGGAGTGGTTTCCAGAGCAACCACAGTGACATGTGAAACATCAGTGCTGGAAGAGACGGAAGGCTCAGGCCAGTTTGCACTTCCGAGGCAAAAGGAGATATCTGCAAGTGGGGAATTTAGTGCTGGTCAGAGACGGGTAGCCTGGTAGCAAGGTCAGGCTCACTTTTGAATGAACTCCATTGAGAGTCACCCGGATACCAGGTACCATGGTGTCAGCCCGAAAGGAGGCTGAGAACATTGCAAGGAACATATCATTTTTGATGAGGATCTGGAGTCACCGTTCTGGTCCTCAGATTGGGAGAAATGGTTTTGAGTCTGTTTAACTTGCTGGACAGGGCTTAATGGTTTGTTCCAGAATGAATATATATGTAAATAAAGAAGGTTTGCCTGCACATTAAGGGGCAGATGAGTTGTACCCTGTAGCACTGGTGTCCGTGCTTGTTTGCTACGTGAGGACACCACACCAAAAACACCCCCTTGAAATATGACAGTGGTGCAACAAAAGTAGCTTGGTTACGATTGGTGGCAATCAGCAGCTCTTTTAATCATAACCTAGATGATTATGAGCTCGAATGACTAATACCATCTGACGTTAAATTAATGATTGAAATTATATAATGCAATTTACAAATTGCTGGTAGTGTGCAAACAATATGACATGATCTGTAGCTGTGAAGATGGCCAAAATGGCGTTTACACTACCTCTTAACCTTAGTGCTAAATTTGGGCAAGTGGTTCCAGATGAAGGGCACTCATATTCATTTTGGAGATAAAGGTGTAATTTTCATCATCAGACTTTGGCCCAAAGAAACACAAAGACAGAAAAGGGTGAAACATGGAGGAAGATAAAGATAACAAAAATGTAATAAAGTAAATAAGCAGAGAAGAAAAAGAAGCCGAAGGACTGGGAAAATATATACAAAACCACAGAAGCAACCCGTGGGAGAACATGGCGGCCGCTGCTTGAGCCGTCCGCTTGCTCGTCATAGGCGCTCATGTGTAGTATATACTGTTCCAATAAATCAAGTAGATTATTTCCTTGAAAGAAGTTTGAGATTTATTGATGAAAAGACCCACGACCTTCTCCTTCCAGCACACCGTCCGTTATGCCCTTCAATCCCAACATTCTCTAATGACCTAGTAAGAATTCTACACACTACATTCCTTAAAGTAACAAACACTAAATAACTCTTATACCCCTCTAAACATAAGTAATTTACAACCACATATTACACATCCCCCTTTCCATAAAACAAATGAGCAGTAGAAGCAATCACACAAACAAAAATATATACATATACATATACCATAAAAATGCATACTAAATACATTGACTCTAAAATTTGATGATGTAAAATCAAACAGAGGAAATATACATATTTACAAATCATTAATAATATACAAAGTCCCTTGAATGAATAGGTGCAGATCTAATTCTAGAACTACTCCTGACAAAGGCATCTCCACCACCTGTAGACTGGAAACTAGATGGCAGTGAAGGAACAACTATATTGTCACCGCCACTCCCCATACCATTTCCTTGATCCAAGTTATCACGTACATGGCTACTGCGGCCTGCACCAGCATGAACATCTAAGTCAAACCAATCCTGTCTTATCTTGCTACCCAATGCCTTCACCCTTTCATAAATGATGCCAGCTTGCTTAGGAGTAATTTTGACTAAAGCATTGCAATTCCACCACCCCCTATCCTGCAACAGAACTGCTGTCCTGTTCATACTTACAACTTTAACAGGTTCAGAGAATTTCGACTGCCCCTTACTAACCCTATACGGTTTTCTGATAAGGACCCAATCTCCCACACTCAACGTTCCCTCCTTAACATGCATCCTGGAATCATAGTTCTTCTTATAACACTCTTGTTTTTCACAGACACGTTCTCTGAGACTCTGTAAGTCTACTTTATGATAACGTTCCACTTTATCCAACAACCAATTTGGACTAATGGCCGTAATGGGTTTCCTTCCTCTTAACAAAATAAAAGGAGCTACATCTGTTGTACTCTGTGGTGTAATATTATAATTCCACACTTTGAACTGTAAGTACTCTTTGACATCAAGGTTATTAGCAATCGCCGTTTGAACACCTTCCTTAATTAATCTATTAGCCCTTTCAACTAAGTCGTTGGAAGAAGGACTATACAAAGGTACCCTTATGTGTCTTACATCATTTCTATCCAAAAAACTGGTGAACAACTCAGAAGTAAAATGGGAACCATTATCCGTCACAATTTCCTTAACTCTCCCTTCTATATAAAATAGATGTTTCAAAAATGTTATGACAGACGCAGAATCAGCAGACTTAACAAAAGAAAAGTACAACCATTTTGAAAAATAATCAATAGCCACAATCAAAAACCTTTTATCACAACCCACCATGTTAATAGGGCCCGAAAAATCCAACCCAATTTTTTCCCAAGCATTGTTGGGCCAAGTAACCGGACATAAAGGAACCGTAGAGGTCTTCCAATGCTTGTCAGAACACAGGCATTCCGTGCAAGAATCAACAAATCTCCTAACCTGCCCATCAATACCTGGCCACCAATAGATTTGTTTAATTTTCTTTGACGTCGCTGAAATACCTAAATGTCCTTCATGTGCCAAGGCAATAATTTTTGGACGTAAAATACTAGGAGGAACAAACAGATCTTGTCGAACCAAGATACCATTAACCATCGACATCTCTGAAGCGACCTGATGAAAACATCTCAACTCCATTGACAAAGATCTTTCATTGGGCCAACCATCAATTAAAAACTTCTTCACCTTAGTCATACACTCATCTTTGTCACAATTCTCAATCCATTCTTCCTCAGAAATCCGAAATTGTTCATTTATATCTCCAATAGTAAACACATACTCCAAACCTTCCCATTTTTTGTCCTTGACCTCCCCAACATCATCACATTCAACAGGTAGGCATGATAAACAGTCCGCTCTAACATTTTTCCCACCGGGAATATATTTTATGTCAAAATTGAATTCTTGTAACCTAGCCAACAATCTAATCAGCCTAGATGAAGCTTTATTCGAACAACTATCTCCTAACATGTATATTAAGGGTTTATGATCCGTATGTAATTCAAATTTGTTCCCCCAAATATACATTTTAAATTTTTCCGAGGCCCAAGAGCACGCTAATGCTTCCCTTTCGATCGTACTATAGTTTTTCTCAGCCACATTCAAAGTACGTGAGGCAAACGCTATGGTACATTCCTGACCATCAATCATTTGACTGAGGACTGCCCCTAAACCTTTCCCACTGGCATCAACTGTAATTATGCACTTCGCTCCATACATAAATGGCTTAATAGCAGAAGCAGAAGTGATTAATTTTTTTACAGCCTCAAAAGCTTCCTGACAATCCTTGGACCATATGAACTTCTCATTTTTCTTTAAGAGATTCCTTAGAGGCTGCACAATTACAGCATAACCTTGCACAAAACGTGCGTAGTATTCACTCAGGCCTAAAAACGCCCTAAGAGAATCTTTATCACCAGGAACTGCCGCCTCATGTATACCTTTTAGCAATGATTCTTTGGGTCTGATACCATCACCAGAAATGTTGTGTCCTAAATAATTAACCTGTTGTGCTAAAAATTTACATTTCTCAAAATTTACTGTCATACCCCATTCACCCAATTTACCTAAGACCTCTTCCAAAAGTACAATGTGTTCATCTAAGCTTTCCGTGTGAACCAAAATATAATCTTGAAAAGTTTGTACACCCCCAAGATCTCCAAAAATTTGATCCATCAATCGTTGAAAAACGCTGGCAGCAGATGCCAAGCCAAATGGCATGCGCCTGTACATATATACACCAAAAGGTGTCACAAACGTAGTCAAATGTTGTGAATTCTTAGCCAATGGGATTTGATGGTACGCCGAACGTAAATCAATTGTAGAAAAATATTTACTACCACCTAATCTCGCAAGCATTTCATGAATACGTGGGAGGGGATGACAATCAACCAGGATATTTCTATTTAGAACTCTTAGATCAGCACACAGGCGTATATCCCCATTACCTTTTCGTGCGACAACTGCCGCAGAAACCCATTCTGATGATTCTACACGTTTAATAATGCCTTGAGTGCACATATCATTAAGTAATTTCTTAAGATCATTTCTGGCCGACAAAGGAACAGGTCTTACTTTTTGAATTACTGGAACCGCATTACTCTTGAGTACAATATCATGTTCAAAGTTTTTAATAACTCCTATCTTGCCAGAAAATACTTGGGGAAATTTATTTTGTAGCATCCTAGTGAAGTTGTCACATATGTTTGTTTCCTGGATCGCTAGAATGGGCATCTCACCTAAAGTAACTGGCTCCTCATGACCTGGTCGTAGCATAATACCCAACTTAGCTTGATCCTGCCAACCTAGAATATCCCGTCCGTTAACAGCTACATAAATTTTAGTAAAAATGTTCCTCCCCTTAAACAAAATACTATCTTCAAAATATCCTCTCATGATTATGTCGTACTCCCCGAAAGCCTTGGGATTGATAGTTGTAGATTTCAGTAATTTTTCAGACCAAAATTTATGAAATGTGTTCTCCGCTAAAATTGTAATTTGAGAACCAGAATCTGCCATCACATTTAAGTCAATTACTCCAATTTTAACCTCACATATAGGACCTTTACATCTTTTTTCACATTCACCTACTGTACTAATTTCTAGCGATGACACTGAAACATTGTTAATGGCTTCCGCCAATATGTCATTTTCAACGTCAAGTTGACTAACCTTGACTATCGTTTTACTAGCATGACACACATTATAGAAATGTCCAATTTTCTTGCAATTATTGCATCTCTTGCCCTGAGCTGGACAGTTTTGAAAATTCCCTAAATGGAATCTCGACCCACATCTGTAGCAAGATCCACTCACTCTCTTGTCAACATTCCTTCTCACATTACCCTTATGTGTAACCAAATGTATGTTAGCTTCATTACTAACAGGTGTGACCTCCACAGCAGAAACTTTAGCAATGTCAGAGGACACACTAATACTAGACTCCGATAAAATTTTCGAAGATACAACAGAACGCTCAATACTTCTTGCTATATCCATGACCTCATCTAAAGATGGATTTTTACACGTTGAGATACGTTCTTGAATCTTTTTGTTAAAGCAGTTGAAAACTAATTGATCACGTAGGGCAATGTCTAGATAATTCCCCAAAACACACTTAGATGCTAATACACGCAAAACAGCCAAATAATCCTCAATAGATTCATCCACAGATTGTTTGCGTTTAAAAAATGTGTGTCTTTCCACCATTACTGAAGGTTCATCCACGTACTGCCTTCCCATACGTGCCAACGCTTCTTTGTAAACATCCCAAGAGTCATCTCGCGCAGGTGCTGGAACCACAGGTAAATTATCATAGACTTCTTGTCCAGCGTTGCCCAAAAGATTGAAAAGAATGGCTTTTTTGCGAGCTGGAGAATATTTTAAACCATCTATGGCTTCCAGATAATTCTCAAAAATTCTAAGCCATTTATGCCATGGTTTACTAGGTTTACCAGAAAGTTCCAAAAAAGGAGGTGGTTGCATAACATTTGAATTACTATTATTGGCCATATTTAAATGTTTCTTGAACCACAATATGCAATCTCAATTCTCCCTTTCACTTTGTATGTTTTCTAACGTTTTGGCTGCAAGCGCGATGAAAAATGATTCAAAAACAGTCACCTTGCGTGTATGATCTCCGTGTATCACACGCTTTGCTTGTTGCTAGGCGACTGGTAACAAGACATCCAAGATGGAGGCACGCAGCGTCAATTAGCGTGATGAGGCATCACGCTGTGCCCCAGAGCGAGATTGCAAGCGTCATACCGCTTCCGAAGAACGAAGAGCGTGTGGCTGCCTGGAACGCTGCACACGCTTCGAACAATGCTGCTCCAAGCGTTGATGGTGAAACCGTTGGAGGCCTTCAACCCCTCACCATAACACCTCTGAGCACAAAGTAAGTCAAAACTCACGCAGAGTCACTGCAGACTCGAAACAGCTTGCCAAGCAAATAGAGCACGCCTCGACTTGCCGTCGTCACACAGATACGAGTATCCTGGCGCCTCTTAGCGATGTAGATCTATGTAGATCATGAACTAGTCAGACTCGTATGCTGCTTCCCAGCTAGCAAAACTACACGATGAAGTGCTCAGTGTCTCCGATGCGACACGCAGGTGCCCAAAACACATACACAAAAACCTGGAACCATGAAAATCGTCGTTTTCAGAAATCTGCCCTTTTGACGAGGTTTAAATCTTCATAGTCGGTGGGTCTAAGTCTATGATCGTCGCCATTAATTGTAGTATATACTGTTCCAATAAATCAAGTAGATTATTTCCTTGAAAGAAGTTTGAGATTTATTGATGAAAAGACCCACGACCTTCTCCTTCCAGCACACCGTCCGTTATGCCCTTCAATCCCAACATTCTCTAATGACCTAGTAAGAATTCTACACACTACATTCCTTAAAGTAACAAACACTAAATAACTCTTATACCCCTCTAAACATAAGTAATTTACAACCACATATTACATCATGTCCCATGGCTCATAATGGCGTTCAGAGGAGATAGCACCACGTAATACAGATCCGTTTTCTTTACTTCCCTCCCTCCCTAACGCATGGTACAAACTTACCGGCTCATTTGCTTTAAACCCCCTCGGGTATGTGCCACGCCGAGTCAGCGCCTGCTGTGGTCCACGATACGGCCGTCCTCTCTGCTTGCACCTGCTGGGAGGCGGCCGGCCTAGAGTTGAGGTGGGACCGCAGGGCAGCGGCACGCAGTCTCCTCCGGGACAGCGTGAGCAGCGGCAGCAAGCTTCCAGCCTGCTCTGCCGTGGAGGAGGAAGCTGTATTGGCTGGTGAGAAGGTTGGTGGTACGGAGGAGCTCTCCGAAGCTCACAGGCAGCCCTCGAGTCCTCTGCAAAGACAGGAGAATCAGCCGGGTCAGGCTGCATCATCAGGCTCATCTAAGGAAGGTAAAAGGAACTGGGGGGTTTCTCTATGCCCCACGAAATTGACATCTAGAGGGAGAGGACAGGCCCCCACAAAAGACAAGGCAGCTAGTGGGGGGAGGAAAAAAGGCTCCCCTCCTCCCACACAAGGAGCATCGCAGGATCCCGAGGAGGAGATTAATCCTAACTCCTTCCCTTTTCAGAGGTTTGAGGTGAAAAGTCGAAGTATTAAAGCTGGAAAGGTCAGAGCCATTTCTTGCAACCACAAGATAAAAGCAAGCATTTGCAATGCAATAGGTCTCGCATTATTAAAGTTTGAGCTATTGGCATTGCTAATAATAATGCAACACCCTAGAAACCAACACTCCCAAAGTATCCATTACCACTCAAAAGAAAAAGCCCGGACACAACTGCCAGCCATAAGAAGAAACTACAAACATGCAAAGCTTTGGGACTCAGGATTCTTAATGGCGGGACAAGAAGGGGGTCACTGAGACAATACACATACAGCTCTCATTTAGGTAATATATAACAGAGTACAGAAATGATTTAAGATATGGTAGCATTCCGCCAGTCTGTTCTTCATATTTTTATTTCCTTACTGCTCCGGTGGAGTATTTCAAAGGAAAATATTTCCACTGTAACAGCAAGAGCACCTACGTAAGAAAGCATTGCTGGATCAGCTACCATATCATGGTGGTTCGCTTGCCATTATTTTTGTTTCTCTGTATCAATCATTTTGCGCACAATGTGGGTGGAGGCCATAGAACACTTTTAATGGCGAGGAGTCGCAGGCTTCAAATGGTGCTCCTGAGTTGGGAAAATATCTGCATTTGAAATCCCATCTTAAATAGGGCTGGCCTTCTGAACTACTGATCTGGCAGCTCTGTAGTGTCCGCCAGGTCAAATTTTTCTAAAAGCAGAGCCAGCAGAAGCTCCGGCAATAGGAAACCTAGTAGTTCAACCAACAGTAAATAAGGCGTGGAAACAGCAGGTCTAGATAACCAGGATCCATGCTGATTTTCTGCAGGGCTCCTGCTCCACCACACCCAATACACCCTCAGATGTGGTTACTGACTTACCAACATACATCGTCCAAGCTTTAACCAGAATCACACAGACCCACATCTGAAACTACCATATACCATACAGTACAGTCACAATGCAGAGAGAATGCTACAGGCCTCAAAGAATGTTACACAGACGACTAATGATAGCTGTCATGTGAGTGAACATGACTTCATGAAGAGAGACCAAATAAATAGAAAATCCTGGGTCACATGCCTGCAAAAGGTCTCCATGCAGAACTATGACCGATGTGTAACTACAAACACAAAGTGATCCAGTGCTAAGTGCCAAACTAGTGGTGCTCACAACTGTCTCTACTTACTACTTAACTGTGATAAACAACATGCTAACACAGAATAAGTAAGCCTGGGTAACAGAGCTGCAGTAGGCGGAATACATCTTGAAGCAAGGCAGCAGCAGCTATTGACGAGACAAGACTTGTTCTAACTTGTGAAAGAAGTTCTGCATTGATGCAAAGTGTTTTAGTGCTCACATCAGTTGCTTGCTAATATCATGAAACACCATGGCAAAAGAGTGCCCATATTTTCTTCCCTCAGAACATGAGAGCTGAAAGAGCGGCAATGTTTTAAAGGGTGACTTAATCTCAACATTTATTTTTTATTCTAGTGTTGTTTAACTCCTCTCATTGAGCATTTTCTTTGCACTTCTTTACAAGAAAGTAAATGTGCAAAAGAAATCTAAACCCAACTAAGGGGCAGCATTATTTATGTAATTAAGACTGTCATGAACGTTTCCAATAATTCAGTCCAACTGGACGAGAAAGCAGACTGCACATGCACTACAAGGGAAGCTCACTACAATGCCAATTGCAGTGCAACCTCCACACTCCCCACTTCTACCCCTATGCCCATAAGAGTGGTGAAATAAAAATGTGCAAAGCCACTGCCCTGGTCTTTTTAACTTCTTTGCTAGGGTCCCACCTCCAACAAAAAAGAAGAGCACAGGGGCATAGTAATCCAAATCACAAGTAGTGGCTGATAGTGGAGAGAAACACAATTTGACATGGTGATTTGATACTTCTTGGGCAATGGAAAGGAAAAAGGCAACAAGGTAAGGAAAAATGAAGCAACTCTACATCATATGGTTTGTTGAATGCACAGAGCTTCCACCAGCAAAGTGTTAAGAGAATTGTTTGCAGACACACTGTTCAGAACCTTCATTAAACAAGCATTTGAAAACCCAACTGTTCTCGTCTAAGAGACATATTTGCTTCATTGGTACCTTTTAGCTGGGAAGTGGAGGGGGTGGGGGGGTCAGCAACACAGGGAGCCAGAGACAACACGAAGGGTGCAGGTGGGGGAGAGGGAACCAAGCAGGATAGAAGGAGAGCAATGTAGAACGCAGATGGCAGGTGAGAAAAACAAACTGTTGACAGAAAGGGATCAATTTACAGCTGGGAGAAGGAGAAGCAGAAAATTTACAAAGCAATGCAGGCGGGAGGGCATCAGAAGGTGAGAGCATGACAAAGGCCGGCAGGGGTAACTACACAGGCAGGAGAGCAGCACAGAGAGAGGAAGAGAAGTACACTAAGTAGACAGCAGGGAAACAGATGCACGCACGTGGAGTGCTTAAAAATTCAGAACGAGTTTAAGCTATAGGCACTGTAAATGACAATGCCTTTTATTTATGTTTTCAAAACCAATACGTAAATAAAAGGCATTGTCATTTACAATGCCAATGGCTCAAATTCTCACAAATGCGATACCTATTGCTTTGCAATTGCTTGGTAGGATTGTTAGAGGCTTTAAGGCTGAACAGAAAAGAGCATGTGAAAACGGAGCAATACTGTGTCCCATGTGAAAGCTAGGTGAAGAATCAGTATTTTATACACCACTCTTGCCGCAATTTTAGCATTAAGGCGCTTTATAGAGAACAATGATGCATATACAGGTATAATAATGCACAGAACATATGTCGCTTGACCAGGAGCAATGAAGAAAAATCACACACATAACAGCATAGTGGTGTAACTGGGGAGGAGGGAAGG
Source organism: Triturus cristatus (assembly GCF_964204655.1). NCBI lineage: Eukaryota > Metazoa > Chordata > Amphibia > Caudata > Salamandridae > Triturus > Triturus cristatus. The sequence continues at coordinate 301,333,725 of NC_140588.1, forward strand.
AAAGAGGAGAAATTGGGTTGTGTTGAGGCAAGAGGGAGAGGGTGCAGTAAGAAGGGGAAACATACTGTTAAATACCATGACTTAAGAGCAGTTCATATGTAGTCGATAATCTGCATTGCTTTGTGCCAATGTTACTTGCGGGGGGTAGGTTGAGTGACGCCAGCAATACTTGTGGGGGGGGGGCGTTAATTGGATGTTGAGTGATGCCAGCTATACTTGCTGGGAGGGGGTGAGGTGTTGGAGTTTGAGTGGCACCAGCGGTTACTGGTGTGTGTGGGGGGGTTTGGAGGTTGAGTGATGCCAGCGGTACTTGGTGTGTGTGTGGGGGGGTTTGGAGGCTGAGTGATGCCAGCGGTACTTGTGGGGTGGGGGAGGAGAGGGAAGGTTGGAGGTTTAGTGGCATCCGGGATACTTGCTGGGTGGGGGGGTTGTTAGTTGAGTGACGCCTGCGGTACTTGCATGAACGGAAGGCAAGCAGCAGATTCTCATTACTCCCCGCCCCGCATGATGTACCTGGTGGCTGGCCTGCGGCCTCGAGCCTGCACCATCGCCAACCTGTCGTAGTAGCGAGAGATGGTTGGAAGAGAGGCTTCCTGTCCCCGGTACCGTGCTGACCAAACAGAAAGGACTATCACAGAAAGGACCCCACAGTTATATTACGCCTGACACCTACTTCCGGGTAAACGCTTGAGAGACGGACTCCAACCCGTTCTACTGCGCAAGTCTCTTGAACATGATCATTATGCAGGTTTACTCTAATTTGCCTGAAATGCTTCCCAGTGCTGCTTTTCTACTTACACGCAAATCTGGAATGAAGGTCATAACTCAGAACCAGTGGGGTGCGCGCACCACAAAGGAGATGATGCCGGAATCGAAACCAGTGGTGTGACCGCACCACAGAGGAGAGGGGGCCTGTTGTCTGTGCCGCGCTGATGCGCGTCCTAGACACCGACGGGAATGGGCAGGGCAAAGGTGGGACATGCGCCCGCCTTTGCCCAATTGTGTGCCTTTTTTTTTGTTTTAAATCACGCGAAACCCAATGGCTGCCGGGAAAAGCAAAACCACATGCACGAGCGTGTGGACAGCTTTCAAAACCCCGTTTTTCACCTACTAAATGTCTCGCGCAGCGCAAGCAGTGCTGCGCACTGCAACGCTAGGCTCGAGGCCTAATCACTCCCTTCTTAAGGTCATACTTTAAAGTGCAACCCATTGTGGTCGATATAGTAAGGCAGGGAGAAGCACTTAGGAAGGCTCAGTTTAATATAAAACCCAGTAAAGACCAAATGGTGGCTGCGGGGGGCTCCCCCCCGAATAGACCCCAACAGTAGACAGGGCTAGGAGGGGATTCTGATGCCTGTGGGGTGACCACACCCCTGATCAGAGGGGTGAAAGTGAGCCAGAGACAGCTGAAACAGGCTCTGAAGACCTTGGGGGGCTCCACCAGCATCTATGGAAGAATTGTTTCGCACCCTCTCAGAAGACATTAAAAAGGGGTTCGCTGTATCTGAGTCCAACCAAGGCGTGATTAGGAGTTTTTGTGAATCCCTGGAGAAGAAGATTGATGTCCTAAACTTGTGAACAGAGTCCCTTGAAAACTTTGTAGGGGAACTAAAAGATGAGTTGAGTACAGCAAAAGCCGCTATATTGGTTCTCAAAAGAGAGGAACAGGCGGTCCAAGACAAGCTAGAGCAATTAGAGAACAACTCTAGAAGAAGCAACCTTCGTATCCTGAATGTCCCAGAGGGAAAGGAAGGAGAGGACCTAAAGTCCTTTATTGTTACATTAATAAAGGAAACAGTACAGATCAAGGAGTCTGAGGAGGAGCTTAAAAGGGACATTTAAAGGGTACATAGAGACCCTTTTAGAAGAAATCCGAATAAAACCAAACCCCAAAAGATTCTCCTGAACTTTTATACATACTACCTGAAGGAAAAATTCTTGAATATGGCCCTGAAAGTGAAATCTTTGAGGGGGAAATAAATTCCGACCTTGCCCGAGCCACCTTACATAGGCAATGGGAGCTAGGGAGAAAGCTAGAAGAATTTACAAAGCTTGGGGCTGTTGCCCAACTCAAGTTCCCAGCATCCCTAAAAGTCATGCACAAAAATAAAATGCATAATGTAAGATCTAAACAAGAGGCAGATGAGCTTTTGGAGAGCATTAAAAAAATGTACACTTAATATTCAGGAATTTCTTTGCCCGGCTCTTCTCCTACTATGTTTAGTAAAAGTTGTGGTTAAAACCTTTCTAACTCCTCTTAACTAAGCAGGGGGTGCACGTGGGGGGGATCAATATATATAGTTTGGATATGTACATTCATAAACACAAAGAAAAAAAAAGAACAGGGAAAACACACAAAGAGTGCAGATATACATATACATTGATTTTGTTATGGTCATGGTATTTGCACGAAAGAGAGCCAGGGAGGCGAGTTTCCCCCGAGAGTAGCAAGGACTATCATCAAGTCCAGGATAGTAGTGAGATGGGTTCTCCAGGAAGGAGTTCGGGGGTGGGGTTGGAAGGGGCGCACCAGGTGGGGAGTATGTGGGGGGAAAAAATCCCCTTTCACCTTAGCTAGTCCACTTCATTTAGTAAGAAAAGTACAGTCTGTTTTCTATGTTTATTATCTTCTATGCCTTAGACTTGCCATAAAAATCTAAATATTTAGAGAATGGTGCTGTTTTGATCATGGAATGTGAATGGTTTGAAGGTTAATGAAGATATATTAGGGATTCCCCAGCACAGGTCATTATCTTACAAGAGACACTCCTGTCGAAAGTCGAATCTACAGTGATTTTTAAAAACTGAAAATGGATCGAACATATGATCTGTACTGACCAAAGCAATAGCATTAGAGGAGTGGCGATATTAATAAAAAAAACAAGTCAAGGCAGGCTTATTAAAATCACTAGTTGATACCGGCGGTAGGTGGGTCAACCTTAGGGTAATAATACTCGGTAATCTCTTTACTCTGGTAGGCTACTATGGTCCAAACCACGATGACCCTGTCTCCTTAAAAACCATCTTCGCAAACTTGCTAGATTTTCCAGATCCTGTAATCATGGCTTGAGATTGTAACATTGTATTAGATGCTAAACTAGATAAATCACCAAATAGCAGAGCCTTGATACCATCTAAATCAAGTTCATGCCTCCATTCTTTGATGAAGCAGATGGGACTAAGTGATGTTTGGAGAGATAGATCTGGCCTCCAGTTAGGAGTCTCTTATTATAATGGGAAGTACGGCCATAAATCTAGGATAGACTATATTTGGACCAGCCTTGGCTTGAGAGGGAAAATCAAGGATATTGGTTATTTGACTCCACACCTATCTGCCCTCTAAGGGGTAAACTTAGATTTGGATCTGGAAAAAGTCTGGACTCTTGATCTAACACTGCTACAAGACCGCAGAGGAAATGAACTATCTGAGTCTTGAGACAATCAACTTTTTAGGCCATAATGTGGGGTCAGCTTCAACCCCAATAGTCTGGGACTCCCTGAAGGCATACCTGAGGGGAAAATTACTAGCAGACTATGCTTCAGAAATAGGCAGTACAGGGAAGAGGTTGCCCGAATAGAAGCAGAGATGAAGATCGTGGAGGTGGAAGGGACTAGTACCGCAGAAGCAGAGAAGCAGCAGTAAAGTATGTTCAAACTGGAGAAACTAAAGGAGCAGCTTGACAATATCCTTCAGATGAGGGTCATGAAGCGATGGGAAGCAAGTAAGCTTGCCCATTTTGAATATGGCGAAGGAGCAGGGAGACTATTGGCCTGGAAAGCAAAAACAGATAGAACACGCAATCTGGTATAAGAAATTGAAGATAGTAATAGCAAGATTATTTTATCCACTAATGAGGAGATAGAGGGCGCCTTTTACAACTTCTTTCAGAACATAGTTTAGTTAATAAATCAGAAGCGGAGAAATGGTTGAGTGCAAGTACTCTTAACCCTTTGGACGCCATGCAACAGCAATTCCTAGAGCAAAAAATCACCCAAGAAGAGGTTAAGAGAGCCATTCAGTCCAGAAAAGGGGGTAAGGCGGCAGGACCAGATGGTCTGCCAACGGAGCTCTATAAAAACCTGGGAGATGTCCTAATTCCAGTTATGACCCAGCTCTTTAACGAGATTCTAAGTAATGGGAGGAAATTGCCAGGCTCTTGGGGTGAGGGAACGATCACTTTAATATTAAAGCCAGGGAAAAGCCCAGCGAGTTGTGAGACACACAGGCCCATATCACTGCTCAATACGAATTATAAAATCTTCACCAATGTTCTAGCTGATAGATTAGGCACAGTAGCAGGAGATATGCTGCACCTTGACCAAAAGGGCTTTGTTAAGGGTAGAAACCTGTATGAACTCACATAGGACCTCATTGGCGCAATAGATCTAGCCACAACATACTCGCTCCCCTTTGCACCCATGACCCTGGATGCCACAAAGGTTTTTGATCGAGTCAACTGGGTGTATCTGACGGCTGTATTGGAGAAATATAACATTGGTAAGAACTTCAGCAGAACTATCCAGCTCATATATCAAGACCCATCTGAAAAATTGTTGGTCAACGGCAACCTTACCAGTCCTTTTAAAATAACCAGGGGGACTAGACAGGGCTGCCCACATCCCCCTTCTTTTTAATTTGTACATCGAGCCATTTGCTCAAAGGCTGAGAGATGAAGCAAGCATCCTATCATTCAGGCACGAAGGATGGGAGAGAAAAGTGGCCCTTTACGCCGATGACATACTGTTTTTGTCTTCTGATCTCTCAACCGCCCTGCCTGCTGTAATAAAGCATGCTGAAGATTTCAGAAGGATATCAGGGTATGAGGTCAATTCGGGGAAAACGGTGGTGATGTCATGGAATCTGAGTGAGAGTCAACATCAGAATAAAAGAGAGATGAGATATCTGGGGGTAAAAAAAGGGCAGGACATTGATAAAATCACAGAGGTTAACCGGTCTAATGTTACAAGAGAGTGTTCGCGGCTCATGAAGAGCTGGGTTTACCTTCCGCTGTCAATCTTTGGGAGGGTGAGCCTGGTTAAAATGATAGTGCTCCCTAAAATCACCTTCTTCTTTAATGCTATCCCATTGCATTTTTGCAAGCCTTCCATAGATAAACTCCAGCAGGCTATCAACTCCTTTATATGGGCCTATAAAGGAACTAGAATTGCTTTGAAGAAGCTGAGACGTAGGAGGGAGAAGGGAGGATTATCCCTCCCAGACTTGTAGTACTACGCCTGGGCTTTCCAATTGTCCCACTCCAGGATGCTGTTAAAATCACCAGATCGCGCTGGGGTAGTGGCTATGTTCTCAGCAATGCTGAATTGTGCTAACTTGGTCCAGGAGGGCTTTATGTTCAAGTATGGAGTTTCTAAGTTTTTCAAAAAGATAAGACTAAAGGTGCGTCAGGCGATGGCCAGAACATGGGCAAGCATTAGGCGGCTGACGGGCCTTAGCTATTTCAGTATTCTTGCCCCTCTTTGGGACTCCCCCAGAACACCAGACTGTCTAAAAGACAAATTAGCTCAGCCACTTAGGGAGGTTGGACTCAGTGTATGGGGTGATCTAGCTCAGGAGGGCATACTTCTTCCCTGGCAAATGCTCTATGCCAATCTGGAAGGGGGCATTTCTAAATTTAAATATATCCAACTTCAAAGATGGGTCCAAAGCTTGAAATCCCCTATAGGTATGGGAAACTTATTAGAGGAGTATCTGGTGAAGAAACCTGTGGGGAGAAAAGAGGTTTCCATATGGTATTGGAAAATGGAAGAGGCGATAGACTGGGACTTCAAACTTGCAGAGGAACTGTAGGGTGCTTGTCTGCCGGGAGAGCCCTGGGAACAACTCTGGCAAACATCACTAGGCATTTTGTTCCATACAGTAAAGCCAGCATGGCTATGGAGAAATCACCTATTTTCGATTCACAGTGCTTATCTAACCCCCCAAAGGCTATCAAGGATGATGAATGGACCTCCTGTAAAATGCAAGAAATGAGGCCAGGAGAGAGCATCAGACATCCATATGTTCCAGGAATGCCCGGATATCCTTGATTTTTGCGCTAAGGTTGGTAAAACCATTTCGGTCATCCTTGGTTTCCAAGTTAAGCTAAGCCTCTCTATGATAATTTTCGGAATCTCTAATGAAGTTACAGGCCCAGCAAGGGCCTTCCTTTTTTATGCCATGCTTTTAGCCAGAAGGGAAATTTGTTGAAGATGGATGGAATGCTCGCCTCCACTACACTCTGACTGATTGGCTTAACTTATCTGGACGTCTAAGCTAGACCTGCAAGGGACCCAGTCTAAGAGGAAGAAAGCACTTTGGACTTTTCTACTAAGATGGCTAATTTCAGAGGCAAGTGAAAACTAATTAGAGCTCTGGCTTAGTGTCTGTGTAGAAAGAAATGCGCCCTATGAATATACCTCTCTGGATCTCTCTGGACTGCGATAGGCCCGCCCACTCCCTTACCGCCATTGTAAGAGGTCACTGGTGTATACCGGACCAAATTTGAGAGGGACCTTGCCCATTTGGGACTGTATCCTTCCAGCACACAGGTGTACCCGTCAGAGGGCGATATCCCACACCTTTTTACTCTCTAAAGGTACGTTTGGTACAGGCTGCTGGGTTGGTTACTGTGGTTGGAGGTGAATGAGGACAAAATAAATTTACAAAAAAAAAACACAGGAGCAACTCATGGACCAGAGCTGGACAAAGGTAAATATTATGTGAAACAATATCGACCACTTAGATATCATTAACCATAGAACTTTTTTGATTATCAGGGATAGCTGAAAAGTCAGTCCCAGTACACCTAATGTGTGTAACCCAACATAAAGTCAAAGTCAAATAATAGGTTTTATATTAGAATAAACTTATTGAAATGAGACATAGTCTTCAATGATGAAACTGTGCTCAAAAGTGACGGTGAACACACAATGGTAGTGATACCACAAAAATTAATAGCCTGAACATGTGATCAAAATAGAAAACCAATGATAGGCATAATATACAATACTTATTCTCTTTTTGAAGTAAGTTCATTAATGACGTCATTGTAGCAATCAACGTTTTAACCCCAAGGTGAATCACAAGGTTATCATCAGGAGAATGGAAAGTGGTGGAGAAATGAGCAGGTCCTACATCACTATGAAACAAATAAGGAATACGGGAATCCTGAATTATTTAATACACAGCATTAAGTCACAAGGGCTCAGGATCCTAAGTTATTCTATGTATTATGCAGGGCATCAATTGCAAGGAATGCTGTTGGCTGTAAACAGAAAAACAGGTGACAAGGGTCCAAAGAACAACATAATGCAAGTACGAGCCAATGAGCCCTGGTAACACTGACATAGCCAAACATGGGTTACATGTGCTGCTTGGAATTAGGTACATCCAAGGAGTGGTCCCGCTCAGAATAACTGGAGTAACATCAATAAGGTCTATTAAGATAGGGGGTATAATAGAGCACAATAAAATAGATTTTTACAGCTCTCCTTCCTTCCGTGAGGAAAACTTCAACCAACAGATACTTAATACAATACAATCTCGGAATTTCCTTTGTCATTTTATCACAATCCATCCCTTCATCATCCTGAGCAGTGGTGGTAAGTTTAAATGAATTGTTAGTGCCTTCATTTTTGCATGATGCAACTTGGGCTCAAGCCAGGGCCTGCTTCCATTTCATGCAGTTTCTTCACACTTTCCTAAATATGATCTATTTGTTCATGTGTGCTGAGAGAGGTATTGGGGAGAGGTGTGCAACACTTGGTCTCACAATGGTACAAACTCCCCCTTTGGCCGCCGGAAGATAATCTTAAGCCTTTCTATTCTGAAGTAACATCTAACTGTTCTGTCACTTATCCCACAACTAATACTATGGAAGTTGCTAATTCTTCCAGACTTTTGGCATTTCGCTTTATTTCAACTAGAGCTACGGTCATAACATACATGGGATTAGGGCAGAAAACAACTGGTTCAAGCAGCTTTCTGATCCCTTCTCCATTGTTGTGGGTTGTCATCAAATTGTCATGTGGCAGGCACAATGTACCCTGGATAACAAGTTTCAGTCCAGTTCCCACAAAAGAAATGTGCATGACCTCTTTGAGGGAGCCACTGAAAACATAACAGTCCATGAGAAAGATGTTACTCAAATGTGGGCTGGTCAAAAGGAATGTTCTCAACAGTTAAATTACATTTACTAAGCCTGACAGGAATGCTTGGTACATCTACTTCTCGGAGCTCTCATTCCGTCATTTCAGGGGGAGTCATGTCAGGCATGCTGTGTGTAAAAGGGTTGTTAAACTTCTCAAGGACTGGAAAGGAATAGCTAGAATTCCATGCACATTCCAGTAGTCTGTGTACTTGGTGATAAAGATGCAGACAAGTGTCTTTAAAACTGTAAAATCAAACAAATGGATACTGTCTCCTACATTAATATGCATATGCATACAGGCCCAACAGGAGGAAGAGTTAATTGTTCACCTGTGTTTTCCAAACAGCTGCACATAAGAGTGGTGGTTTAGTACAAGAGGAGTCTTGGCACAATTCAGTCTAGGAATAATCATCCATTAAGCCGCAATAGTGTATCCCACTACCAGCCAGATGCTAGGAGCAGCAGCAAATACAGCAAGGTAGACCCACCACGGGATCTAGAATCCAGGAGAAGAAGGTTGCTTACTGATGGCGGAGACAGTAGTGGCGAGAGGCTGTCGGGACTCCGTACTATGATGAAAAAGCATGGAGGGAATCAAGGAAGACAGGTCTCAGCCTACCAGTGGTCACAGAGGCTGTAGCAGAGAAGGCTTCTGCACATGTTTCAGGGGTCATTCCAGGCTCTAGCTCGATCGTAGGAGCGCAGGACCAACTCGCTGACAGCGAGAGGAATGAATCCACATTTCCAGGCCACAACATTTAACAACAGTATTCATGATGAGCAAGGCTTGACATGGACCACGCCAGTGGAGCTGGAGGGCTGTCTTCCATCAGTACACATGTACATACACCAGATCAATAGGCAGAAGAGAGTGTCAAGCTTCAGTTGTGCACTCCGGTAAGGCGCCTCACAACAGAGAACGGAAACTATAAAGAGATTGTATATGTTTTGTGCAATGCTGTAATACAGCAGCATCATTCAGCTGTAGGTCTAGATTTGCTAGTGAGAAGGGAGGGTTGGAAGGGAGTATCATGGGTCAGACCATAATGATTTCATAAGGACCCAGTTTGATTTTCTGGGAGAGGAATGCTCTCAAGGACCATAGGATTGGGGTTAGAGCATCTGGCCACTTCAACTGAGTCCCTGCACAGATCTTAGCTATTTTATTCTTCCAGGTCCCATTACTTCTTTCTACCTCACCCGCTGACTCAGGGTGATAGACACAGCAAAAGTGCTGATCTACTTTTAGGGCTTTGCAGACTGTGGAGAACACAAATTGTGTCCCCTGATCACTGCTGATCTGACTCAGCACTCCACACCTACAGATAAAGTCATTAAGCAGCTGCTTAATGGCAGTGAAATCATTCATACGGGCACAGGAATATGCTTCTAGCCTCCCTGAGAACATACCAACAACAACTAGCACATAAGAATATTATTCACGTTTAGGTAACTGTATGAAATTCACTTTGATGTGCAGAAAGGGCTCCAAGGAGGAGGGGGAAGCAGGGGGATTGATCCCTTTTCCAACATTAAATAAATGGCAGCGGCACAGGGCTGGCAGTAACTCTAGGCAATGGAAGCAAAGGGCACATACCAATGGATTGCAGCGGCCTGGGTAATGCTGCCTATACTAACATTGGCTGCTCCTTGATACAACCTGGTGAGGTTGTAGAGTAGAAAATTCGGTTGACCACATACCTAGTCTGTTCTCCGAACACATCCTCAGGGTCTCCTTTACATTGATGTCTCTGCTAAGCTTGTTTTTCACTGTCAGAGAGTTGTTACTGAAATTGAGCAAGTTCTTTAGAGACGGTACATGAAATAAGTCACTTTTCACAGCATGCATAGCAACATCAGTGTTTTTAGACAATGCAGAATTTTAGCTGCTAGGTCAGCTTAAGCATTTTCTTTACAAGATCGTTGTGAGGATGCTGACGGACGGCAGTCTTCTCTAGGCTTCCTTTTCTGACAATTGTAAAGCATTTGAATGGTTTTGCCCATTTTTAATGGGAATATCTGCTGATGTCAAGAATCCCCTCTGCATCCAAAGGAGTCCAAAGTCATGGGTGACCCCAAAGGTGTACTTTGAGTCCTTAGCTAAAAGACATGCTTTTGTAAGCTCTATGAGCTCTGGAACCTGGTGAATTTGACTGAGGGCAGGTTACAGGTCCCTACAATGAGACAAACTGTGCAAGCAGCGTTTACTGCAAATAATTCCTGAGACATGATCATTCTATGAAATAATTCTCAAACAGCTAAAGGCACATCTGTTAAGTCAATTTGTGTTTTACCAAACTGTGCAGTAAATAAGTTACAATTGTGTGGTTCTCCCTCCTCCCCTATGCATTAGTGAAGCAGGGTTCAGTGCAAGACAGGGGACCAAAGTAGCTTGGGAAGCAGATAACAGCAACATTTCGTGATAAATGAGAGGTGGACAAGTGCTGCGTTTTCGTGGTGAGGAGAAGTGCAATCATGGCATGTGATACAGATACCATTAGTGGAGATATTAATACAATATTTTTAGAGCCTCAACAAAGCTGGCCGCTGCCATCAGAGTGCAAACAAGGCAGGAGTTTACTTGTGACCAGGGCCGGACTGGCCGTAGCGGGCACCGGGCAATCCCTTGGTGGGCCGCTCGGTTGGGGGCCGGTTTTGGGCCCCCTGGGGGCCGTTTTGCTACAGGGCCATTTTTGTAGCATAGCTGCAAAATCGGACCTGTAACCAAGTCGGCCAAAAAACGGCCCTGGCAAAGAGCTCAGTGGCACCCCCAACCCCCGGGTCGGGTGGGGGGGAGCCGGCCGAGCACTTTGCCAGGGCCGGTTGTGGTTCCCAGTCCGGCCCTGCTTGTGACTGGGTCCAGTGTAGAAACATAGTAGATTATGGATCTTTTCTGGTCGCTCTGAGATTGTACTAACACACCAAGTACAAATTCATTGAATTCATGACAAAACAGAATGAAAGGATTTTCATGGTCAGGGAGTCCCAAGGCAGGTGCCGAGTGCAGAGCTTGCTTTATCTTTACAAACGCATTTTCAGCCTTGCTAGACCACTGCAAGTGCTCGGGGGTGTCTTTCCTGACAAACTGTTGTAAGTGTCTGGCTATCTTGGCATATCCTAAAATCCATTCGATTGTCTGCAATAATCAGCCATTCCTAAAAAGGTGCACACACTAGAATGCAGTCACAGGATGGGGCAATTTACCGATGGCTTCAGTGCTCTCTGGGGATAAATAAAGTTGTCTTGCCAACAGTTCAAGACCAAGGAACGTGAATTGGGAAAGGCAAAATAAAACAAGCATTTGCAATGCAATCGGTCTCGCCTTTTGGACCTTATAAGCAGTGCTTAGTTTGAGCCGGTGGTTTCCGATGCTGAGCACCGGCACTTAATCATTAACACAGGCGCTTGAGCATCAATTAAGGAGACATTCATTTTTGGTAGGCAGAGGTCGATTAAGTGATTCACCCAGAATCACAGGATGTTGAGACACCGCCTGCAACCTCAGACGCTGGATCGATGACTGCGCCAACACCCTCGCCCCGATCAAGAATCCCTCCAATACACGCACCAACAAGACTGCCAGATGGTTCACCGCGGACCTCCAGACCTCCAAGCAAAACTGCCAAAAACTGGAGAAGAAATGGCACCACGAACAGACACCCTGGAGAATCAAGCAGCCCACAAGTACGCCATGCGCCAACACCATCACCTCATCAGATCTGCCAAAAAGACCTCCTTCAAGGACCGCCTCGACAACAATTCACACAACAGCAAAGAGCTCTTCAACATTGTGAAGGAACTCTCCAACCCCAGCTCCAACACCAATGACATCCCACCATCGCAAGACCTGTGCAACTCCCTGGTCTCCTTCTTCCACCGTAAGATCGCAGGATTCCATGACAGCTTCGACAACCAGTCCACCACGGCAGCCAATAACACCTCAGACCCCACGGCCACCACCAACGGCGACCCCCTACTCACCTGGACCAACATCAACGACGACGACACCATCAAAGTCATGAGCACCATCCACTCCGGCTCCCCGTCAGACCCGTGCCCTCACCACATCTTCAAAAAAGCCAGCGCCACCATCGCACCCCACCTCCGCAAAGCCATCAACATCTTCTTCGAGACGTGACCTTCCTGGAGAGCTGGAAGCACGCCGAGATCAACGCCCTGCTCAAGAAACCCAAGGCAGACCAGAGGGACCTCAAGAACTTCCGGCCCATTGCCCTGCTCCCGTTCCCGGCGAAGGTCATCGAGAAAACTGTCAACAAACAGCTGACCCGCTACCTCGAGGAGAACAACATCCTGGACCCGTCCCAGTCCGGGTTCCGCAGCAACCACAGCACCGAAACGGCCCTCATCGCCGCCACCGATGACATCAGGGCCCTGCTAGACAACGGCGAGACTGCGGCCCTCATCCTTCTGGACCTATCAATCGCGTCTGCCACTGCACCCTACGCACTCGCCTCCATGACGCAGGAATCCGAGGCAATGCACTGGACTGGACCACCTCCTTCCTCTCCGGCAGAAGCGTCCGCCTCCCTCCCTGTCGATCCGAAGCCTCCAAAATCATCTGCGGTGTACCCCAATGATCCTCTCTCAGCCCAACGCTGTTCAACATCTACATGGCCCGCTAACCCAGGTCGCTAGACGACACGACCTCAACATCATCTCCTACGTCGACGACACACAACTGATCCTCTCCCTCACCAAGGACCCTCTCACCGCCAAAACCAACCTCCACAAAGGAATGAAAGCCATCGCCGAATGGATGAAGAACAGCCATCTGAAGCTGAACTCGGACAAGACGGAGGTCCTCATCCTCGGCTCCACCCCATCTGCCTGGGACGACTCCTGGTGGCCGATGGCCCTGAGAGCAGCACCGACACCCACCGAATACGCACACAACCTGGGATTCATCCTTGATTCAACACTCTCCATGACCAAGCAAGTCAACGCCATCTCATCCTCCTGTTTCAACACCCTCCGCATGCTCCGAAAGATCTACAGATGGATCCCCACTGACACAAGAAGAACGGTCACCCAGGCCCTCGTCAGCAGCAGACTGGATTACGGAAACGCCCTCTACGAGGGAGCCCAGGCCAAACTACTTAAATGACTGCAACGCATACAGAACGCATGCACACCTGATCCTCGACATCCCTTGCCACAGCCACATCACACCCCACCTGAGAGACCTGCACTGGCTTCCCATCAACAAGAGGATCACCTTCAAGCTCCTCACCAATGCACACAAGGCACTTCACAACACCGGACCAGTATACCTCAACAAATGACTCACCTTCTACATCCCGAACCGCCAGCTCCGCTCCACCGACCTCGCCACCGTCCCCTGCATCCGAAGAGCGACCACCGACGGCAGATCGATCTCCCACCTCGCCGCCAAGACCTGGAACACCCTCCCCATCCTCCTACGGAAGACCGAAGACCTACTAACTTTCAGGAGGCTACTCAAGACCTGGATGTTCGAGCAGTAGCAGCACCCCACCCCCAGCGCCTTGAGACCATCACGGGTGAGTAGCGCACTTTACAAATGTCTTGATTGATTGATCGATTGATTGCACCGAAGCAGAGACTCGAACCTGGTTCGCCAGCTCCGAGGTCGGCAGCTCTGGCCATTATGTATCGTCTTCTCCCCACTTGTATGGTTTGTTGTTTCTGTGGAGAAAAGGGCTGGTCAAAGCTCCCTCCTGATGAGAGCGCCGGCACTTATTTTTACAAATTAACGACTGCTTATAAGTGTTTAGCCATTTAACAAATATAACATTTTGCAAACAACGTACTTATTTTTAAAATACGCATAGAATTGCTGCTGCATTCAGCTACTAAAATATAATATTTTAACACTTTTAGCCAAGCAACATCATAGCACCTGGATTGGATAACTGGGAGTCTGCAACTTGTATGTTACAAGCTACAAATTGTAAGTGTCCGAGATGCGGCCATCTGCAACAAAGTGCTGTAGTGTTAACAAGAAGTTTGTTTAAGAGTCATTTTCAGCATCCATTCTTTTCACGAGGCATGCTTACATTCATTCATACACACACACAAGTACCGCCAGTGACACGAGAAACCCCTGCTGCAGGACCTAATGCGTTTAGCCTGATCGTGTTATTAAACACATGGCCAACAAAAGTGGAGAAGTTGCACACAAAATTTTTAAAAAAAGCTTTGACTCAAATCAGTCTACTAAAATGAAAAAAATTAGTTTCATTTTGACAACAATACACTTTTGGAAATACTTATATAATGAAATGTTCACAACTCGCAGGGTGTGTATTGGTCTTTTTTCCAGGACTGAAACTTTGTGAGAAGACAAAAATTTGGAGCGAATGGGGTGGGTGGCCGGAGCCCTTCGTTTGCCGCTTCCTGTTCTCACCCCACCACAAGGGAATGTCAGGAATTTATAGCTAATTGCCAGGCTGCTCCCTCCACCTCACCAGCACACAGCAAGGCTCATTCAAATGAAGTGAAGCAAGACGGAGAGCCTGGACATTCAAAGGTTCTTCAGTGGGATTTTCAACAAGGCGTGGACAGCTGAGCTCGGTCATGATATGGACGCCCAACCTTTCAGGAATAAATGATTGCAAGAATAGTGACACCTGCGTTACCCCGTTGCGTCGAATCAACCCGCACTATGTTTAGACAGGTTAACGCAAAGTGCCATAACCTTTCAGTTGAGGTCATTAAAGTAAAAGAACAACAATAAGCGGTTCAACCTACATGTAAGTAGGTTCCTGTGTCTAGGTGAAGGCTGAGCGGGGGAAATTAATGTAAAATTGACGAACATGAAAGAGAACGGCATTTCCTAAATTAATTATGCATCCAACACAAAATGCACTTCATACTGAACTGGCACACCCATTCATTGTTGCTATCCTGTTGAGTGTCCTTGCCGAGACTCGAACCGGTTCCCCAGATTCGAGGTGGGCCGCCCTAGCTGTAATGCTACATCCTCTAAGAACGATATCAGTATATGTACTGATCCAGCGGAAAAGGGCAAATTTACATATTCTCCCTATGTCACAGACTAGTCATCACTCTAACTCATTCATACATTCATTCATTGGTGGGGCCCATAACACCAACACTCATACCTCTCACTCTAATCTGTGCACAGGAGAAAAAGCGCTGGACATGTGGGGGTACCTTGTTATCTGTCGGGAGTAATCCCTTTACATTATATACATTATAAACATTAACACCTATAGAATCCTGACTTTAACATCAAGGTACTCCACCACTTGGTCGATTGACCAATTAGTTGGATTGGTTGATGGTGATTTAGAACCTGCTAAACACAACTAAAGCCTAGGAAACCTTTGATTAATCCTCAGTACCTAATTAAAGAACCACAAACTAATTTCTTATTAATCCAAATCTTGTTTATCTAATATTAATTTAGCATTCAGGCAATATAGAATAAACAAGATTCAATTTATTTCACATGGACATCAAATCTTTAGAGCATAAGCATTGATTTCACCTTTCATTATATTTAAAGATCTCAAGTTGGTGACCCTCCGATCACAGGGATACAATATCCAAAATCACGACTGCACTCTCCCGCACTGACTGTCCAACCCACGGCAATAATCAAGCATCAGATGGAAGAGCTTTCCCGAATTTCAAAGAAACCCAAGGTGAACCAGGGAAATCTTCGTCAGTTAAACGCAGACCCAGCGCCATAGACGATCAGCCCAACGAACCACCCCCCTTTCGCGGACAAGGGTCTTTATACCCTTTTCCCCCTTACTTTAGGTCAATGTGCAACAATTTTTGCGGTAGACAGTGTTCTGATTGGCTAATTCAATTCAGTTGGTAAGTTCTTGGAGTTTTCTCATGTTCGCCTGTTTTCCCACGAGACCGGGCATGGCAGAGAACAAATGCATATCCTTTAATGCGGGTCACAGGCGAAAGTTCCGAAGGAACAATAAGCAAGCCTCCTCGTACAGGTCCCTTATTGTCCCCTTGGTAGTTCACACTGTTCATCATTTGGCAGTCCTCCATGCTCCTATCCTTGACAAGAAACACTCTGGTTCGGGTTTGAGGTCACTTGGAGATCTCCAGAGCCATCCGATTCTGTGCAGTAGCTATCGCGCTCACATGACGGCAGCACCTTCGAAGCTCCATCTTAAGTACTGCGGCCTAGCAGGCCCGAATGCCAAATTAAGCAAAAACAGACATAACAGTAATTAGAATATAAAAATGAAGATTCTAATGTTTAATCCCACACTAATCCCAGTATATATTAATATTTCCTAGCTTGTAGCAACATTTAAAGCAATAATGCTCACCATTCTGCAGCACTGGAAGCACAAACCATCACAAAAGCAACATGAATCATGCAGTTTTCTATTTCACCACGTTCTAAAGTTAGTTCGCGTACCACAGTTAATAATTTTAATTGTTTTGCCATGCAATAAGCATTTGAGTCCCATGTGTATCTCGTGTTTATCATGGTGCAAAGGTTGATTAGTCGTTCCACTCCACACTAGTTAGTACGAGTTAATGCTTAATATGGTTCAGGAATTAATTTCATGCAAAATAGAGGAGGTATACAACATTTTGTTTTACTTGCTCCATCAATCCCCTCTTTGGTGATTTTTAACATCACCACTAATAACTAAAATTCAAAACATGTCTATAGAATTGGTTTCTCAGTTTCCTTGCATTCGTTAGATTACATCCTAGTATTTCCCATATCATCTTCTCTTGTTTTCTTGTACATGTTTTCTTTACATTCTTCTATTTCAATATCTTCTATTTCTCTTTCTGTTATTTCTATTTCCTTTCTTTTCTTAACTTCTCTTTTTATCTTGTTTTGTAATTTTCGTCTTTTTATACACATACATCCTAGCCTTAATATCAGTACTAATATTATCACACAGGTCACTGGTATCAGTATTTTACCTACAAAAGAGCTACCTAATTTTGTTAGTAAATTCTTAATGGTAGAAAATCTTTTACCAAGTTTCTCCCAAACACTCTCAATCTCCAGTGGAACAATTTCTTCATGCAAATCAGTTATGTTCTTAATATATTTCTTTAGATTTTGACTTTCGTCAGGAATGTAAGTGCAGCAATGTTGTACCTTCAGCATCCCGCAGACTCCTCCCTCTTTGGACAATATAATATCGAGGGCAAGTCGATTTTGCATAATCATACCTCTCATGGCAACCATCTCGGTATCCACCATTAAGAACCCTCCAGCTGTGCTTGTTGATAAGCAATCTACAACTGTGGACAATTTTCTAATTTTATGGGCATTCAGAGATATTTCAACTGCTGGTATTAGTGCTCCAAAACTATCCCCTATAATCTCTGACCAACTCTCCCTCCTACTACGTGTTAGTTGTCTATCTATTTCGTGCAAACCGTCCTCTCCCCTTTCCACATGAAATGTGTTTGGGAAGACCAGGCCTTGGTAGCACGTGCCATACCAGTGGTCTGGTAACCTATAATAAACCCTGTTCCCACAGATGTAATATATTCCAGGGAAAACCGGATCATTTCCTCCTTTAAATCCCCATCCTCCCATGATTTTATAGAAGTCATGGCATTCACTTGCACCTACAAAGTAATTATCATAAACAGTGTTATCTCTACTGATGCACAATTTCCCTCTCTGGGGCCAATCTAAAGCCATTGCTGGATTTGTTTCTCCCTTTAAATGATTTTCCTTTCCAACATCCCAAAATGTTGTTTCCATCTTTTCCGCAGACACTTTCCTATGCATCTTAATTCTCCTCTCCTCAACCATGTTCAAGAAAATGTTCTCTTCTTTTCTCAAACTACAAGTAAGATTATTCTTAAACACTTCTTCTAAAGTTTATACCCTTGTTTCCAAGCAAAATTCACCTAAGAGTCTACCCGGAATCACCTTGTTTAGTTCCGGAACTACAGGTATTTGTGAGAAAACATTATCAACATCAGTGTAATAGTATTCTAATTTCCCAGTTCTATAAAACAAGCTAGCTAAAACACTACAAGTTATCCCATATGTCAAAGGAAGATGATGATAAGTGACACCTTCAGATACAGATGCAGGTAACTGCATGCAAACGTAGCAATCCCTAACCTCCATGGTTTTTACATACTCATACAGTAACTTTGAAAATACATTATTAGAAAAATCACTTATGGACTTATCTTTAAGAAGTTCTGTTCTATCTACCAGTTTCGTAACATGACTGTTACCAATCTTTCCCTTATTTGTTCTATTCTTGGTGTGTCTTTCTATATCTACAAATGTTATTCTACATGAAATTATTATTACCAATATTATCCAGACAAGCATTAGTAATCCTGTACAACAAAAACACATTTTACACCATTTTCGGAGAAACCCACATGTAGGTTTTATACCTTCTCTGTTTGCCATTTTCGGTAATGATCAGTGTCTTTTGACTTAGCCTCTTTTCATCAATAATTGTCCTTCATCTAAACCCAAGGCTCTAACTGCCTACTTGATTCTTTTTCTGGTTGTGTGTCTCGTCCGGAATTTTCATTCCATGCGATTTTCTTTGTCATTTCAATCCATGCATGGATCGTCTTTGTCTCTGTTTTTACAATCTTGGTTCAGATCTTCCTGATCATCCGTTTCTTCTCTGATGTCAGATAAGAAAACTCTCAGGATTTCCGAATCTTCTTCTTCTTCAACCACTTCCTGCCCAGTCACTCTTAGACTTTCTTGGCTATCAGCTTCCTCTTGTATATCAGGAAGTACCACATATGTCCATTCCGGTGACTTGTACTTCTGGTTCGGTTTCTTTATCCTTTTTGCTCCTTGCAAGCGTTGCATCAGTGTCTTCCGATTTCTCCTGACTAGATACTTCATTCACTTGTTCAGCCTTAGAAGATTTTACTCTCGTTAATCGGTATCTCAATTGTTTGGGTTTGTTGGGCCAAATCTCTTCTTTTGATGGCCTCTTTAATTTTGTTCCTTTCCCTTCACGCTCCGTTTTCCAAACTCTTTTCCTTAAAGTTCTTCCTCCTTTATCTTCTTGTTCACTTTCTTCAGATTCTGTATCGGTCTGGCTTTTACTGTCTTTGGATTTTGTTCTCAGGATTTCAGGTTCACTATCTACATCCATGCCTCCTCGTGTTTCTTCCACGCAATCTTCCTGCTGACTAACTGTCCCTTCTTCTACCTGAGTGTGTGTTGTCCCTACACCTCCTCGGGGGTCTTCCGCAATGATCTTACCATCACTCTCTGTATCTAATTCCTCACCTTCTATTTCTATGATTTCGGGTAGAATTTCTCTTGTGCTTGTACTTGGTGCTTCTTTATCAAAGATTTCTTGTTCAGTTTCTCCAGTATTTTCATTTGTTCCTTCTTGTATTCCCACTTGTTCTGTTGCTTATTCGGAACTGGTGTCTGAAATTTCTAGTCGTCTCCTTAGTGGTATATTCTCCTGCCCCACTTCTGGGCTCAAATCCGCTTCTCCTGTTTTTGAGGTTTGTCTTATTCTTGTTTCTTCGGACTCTGATTCAGAGCTGGTCTCTGACTCTTCGAGATGCTCATCTTCAGATCGATTTACAGCACCAGGGACTCGAAGAGTGTGACTGGCATGAATCCAGTTCGTTACCTTTGCACACTTCACAGCAGTCGTCGTAGTCAGAATCACTTGACGTGGTTTCCCCCAGTGTGGAACCAGACAATTTCTTTTTCGGTGTACTTTGATGGGTACCCAATCTCCTGAACTTAAGTCATGAGCGAGCTTCTTTTCAAGAGTGGTCGCATCTGGTCCAACCTGATGAAACACAGAATGAACTGTATCAGCCAACCCCTTGCAATAATCCAAGACAAAGTCATCAGATATAGGCAGCAGTTTGTTGACAGGAATGAAAACATGTCTCATGGCTCTACCAATGATAATTTCATGGGGGCTCAGACCAGTGCTCCTATTAGGAATTGATTTAATAGTCATAAGCACAAGAGGCAAGACATATGGCCATTTGAGACCTGTGGCCAAACACATTTTCCCCAATCTGTTCTTTATGGTGCCATTCATTTGTTCCACCACTCCAGAAGTGTCTGGTCAATAGGCACAATGTAGTTTCTGTTGTACATTCAATGCTTCACAAATCAGTTTTATAATCTCATTTTGGAAATGCTTTCCTCTATCTGATTCAATCATTACTGGGAAACCAAACCTAGGAATGAACTCTCTCAATAGAAGTTTCGCTACAGTAACTCCATCACTCCTTCTGGTCGGGTAAGCCTCCACCCAACGTGAAAACAGGCAGACAATCACCAGTACATATCTTAACCGGTTATACGGGGGCATTTCAATGAAATCAATCTGCATTCTAGTAAAAGGACCTCCCTCCCGTCCTATGGTTCCCAACCTCACCACTGTTTTCCTTCCTGAATTATACTGCTGGCATATAAGACATCTTTGACAAAAGCTCTCTGCTATAATCCAAAACTTTGCATTATACCAGGTCTGTTTGAAAAGTCTAATCATGGCATCCCTGCCTATGTGGGTCTGCCCATGGTACATCCGTGCCATTGTAGAGATCATGCTATCTGGCATTACTGGTCTTCCATCACTATAAACCCAAACTCTGTCTACCTCTCGTGGTGCACATCCTGATTTTATCCACTGTTTCTTTTCCTCCTCTCCTGCCTCTTCCTGCAACTGCCTCACTTCATCCCATGTACTCACAGTGTTAGTAAAAAGCAAGGGACATGACTCCAATTCCTTCTCCCTGTTATGATTTAATGAGTTTTGATTTCGCGCACAATATTGCGTTATGTTCTTGGCAAACTCATTGCCAGCTGACACATAGTCCGTTCCCTTTGAATGCGCTGCACATGCTTAGGCAGCTGTATTTCCTCAAGTAATTTTCCAACCATTTCAGCATTTCTAATTGGAGTTCCCCTCGACGTCAAGAAACCTCTTTGGGACGAAATTTGCCCAAAGTCAAGCACCACTCAAAACACATACTGACTGTCAGTCACCACAGTGACTCGCAGATTCTTTCCCAACTTACATGCCCTAATCAGTGCAAACAACTCAGCAACTTGGGCGGATCTTACTCCTTTCAAACAAGATGCTTCCAACACAGCAGCTACAGTGCACACAGCATACGCAGCACTCAAAATTCCTTCTCCAGTTCTCAGACATGTCCCATCCACAAACATCACATAGTCACTCTCTTTCAGGGGCACATCTTTTATGTCTGGACGTGGTTTTGTGCAAAAATAAAGTACTTCCAAACAGTCATGATCAACCTCGTCCTTCACTTCCACATTCACAGCATCAGGTAGTAATGTGATGGATTCACAGTAAGGCACCTTTCAAGGCTCACATTTGTAGCACCCAAAATGACCTTTTCATATTTCGTTAGACGACTGTGCGTCATGAATTGTGTTTTGCTCCTTGTCAAAAGGATTGCAACATAATGGGGCACAAAAACTCTCACAGGATATCTCATCACAATTCCTTCACTCTTTTCCAAACTTTTACACGTGGCTGCCACAGCTTTCAAACAACCAGGCAAAGCTATGGCTACGGGACCTAGTATAGCCAAAAAATAAGCAATCAGTCGTCTCAATCTCCCATGCCTTTGTACCAATACAGAGAGTGCACATCCATCTCTCTCACTGCAATAGAGCTCGAATTCCTTTTCGTAATAAGGCAATCCAAGAGCCGGTGCTTCACACAAGCTGTCTCTCAATTGTCTAAAAGCTTTCATCTCTTCTTTATTCAGCTCAAGGGGATCTTTCACATCACTTTTTGTTAAGCGTACCAATGGTTTTGCAATCAGTGAAAAGTTGCTGATCCACTGGCGGCAATATCCTACCATTCGAAGAAACATTCAGACTTCTCTTTGTGTCATTGGTGCTCTCATTCCTTTTATTATTCTAATTCTGTCCACAATCACCTTTCTCAGACCCTTTTCAATCTTATGACCTAAGTATTGTACCTCTTTTTGACAAAACTGTAATTTCGATGGGGATACTTTGAGTCCTCCATCAGCCAAATGATTTAACAGTGCAACTGTGTCCACTACACATGCTTCTCGTGTCTTCAACGCCACCAATAGGTCATCGATGTATTGCACGAGTACTGAATTTTAGGGCATTTTTAAATCTTCCAGGGACTTCTTCAGAATCTGATTAAATATTGATGGACTTTCTGTATACCCTTGAGGGATACGGCACCATGCCAAGATACGCTTGCCGAACCGGAACGCAAAAATTTGTTGGCTATCAGGGTGCAATGGGATAGAGAAGAAAGCATGACACAAGTCACGGACTGTGTACTATTCCGCACCATGGGGAATCTGATGTAGGATTACCGAAGGGTTCGGTACAATGGGATAAAATGGAACAATGATTTTATTCACTTTTCTCAAATCCTGTACTATCCTAAAAGTCCCATTCGGTGTTTCAAACCCATGATCAGAGAATTACATGGACTACTCATTATTTCTCTCAGAATTCCTTGTTCAATCATTTTGTCAATGACAGGCGTTACTCCGGCAATTATCTCTGGTGTCAGTTTATACTGAGGAATATTCGGGTAATTTACTCCTTCTTTTACAATTATTTTCACAGGATCTACTCTTTTTATCAATCCAATATCCTCTCCTGTGAAATCCCATACTTCAGATTTTACGGTTTTCTTCAACTCTTGAGGCAATCCTTCCGGATCAAATACAACAAATCCCTTAGTGATCTCAGGTTCTAAATTTACCATGGTCATTCTATACAATACGTCCTCGTCAGGTAGGTAGGTGCCTGTGAAAGCAATGCAGGGAAGTCTGGTGACATAGCAACAGGATCCATACACTCACTACAATATAAACTCACACAAACAAAGCAAGCACCTGATGTTCTAGTTTCTGGGGTATATTTAGGAGCACTCCATCTGGAGTGTAGAACACTGCACACATTAGTTTGGGATACCCTTAGCTAATAGGTTTGTTGGGGATTTGTTGCTGAGTATCGAAAAGTGTTTGCCGCTTATAGGTTCAATGTAGATTAGTAATATGGTGGGAGACTTATTGGTTAGTAATATTGACTGCCTCGATGGACCAGCCTGAGAAAGTAAAGAGGGGAATTCAGAAGACTAAGGACTGAGTGACTTGCACCAATGTCAACGAGGCAAGTAGTGCATTTACCATATTAATTTCGCAGTCAGGACTTCCAGGCTGTCCTAAAACTCAGGGTAGGGGTTCAGGATGGATTGGTGGTACCCAGCTGGGTCTGATGGCTCGGATGCACTGGAAACAGCATTGGGGTAATCCAGGGTTGGATTAGAACCACAATAAGGCCCTGGTAGCCAAAAAAAGTGCCCCACGCTCACAGATCACAATCTTTCCCACAATACTGCTTGGTTAGGATCACTAAGCTAATATTGGCAAACATTTGCTGTAATAAAAGTATTTTAAAGCTTATAGGAGCTTTTGTCATGACTGGGAACAAAATGATCTCACTGCAGCGCACCCGCAGGTTCCTAGTGCTCGTCTTCAGTGCTATAAATCTCGTTCTCACCCTGAGTTCCATGAATTTGCAACTCATTCTAAGGTCTCATACCCTGTTCTCACTTTTAGATCCCTGAATGTCTTGTCTGCAATAAGGCTGTAAGGTTTTTGCTCCTCCTTGAGTGGTGGCCGACCAGGTAAGAGTGGTGGGACGGTGGGGCGGGCCGACTAGGCAATGCGGCGAGTGCAAGGTAAGTGGTTTATTCATTTTTTTTTTGTTTTCCCTATCCCATCATATGTCCACTTCCCCCCCACTTGCCCCTCCAGTACCCACCACTGTTACCTGTGCTGGATGCACCTGTTCTCCTTAAGGATCCTTACATCCCAGTGACCAGGAGGTTTCCAGAAAATCATACTCCCCTTTAGGCCTTGAGACTTCTCTACACCCTGATGGACTATGGACCCCTGCTTATACTAAATCAGCACCAAGCGAATAATTGGGGTAGTGGGTAAAATATGAATTCTGTGACTCACTAATGCTTCAGAAGCCTAGCTCATCATCAGTTAGTTCCCAAAGAACCCAGTTGCCCTCAGAACAATGAATCTCCTTTCTACAGGTGGACCCAAGTAGGTTCTTACACTCAGATCCTTGAGGCTCCTGCCCACAGAGAGACCCTCAGAGGTTACTACTCATGGAATACTTTTCAACCTAAGGTCCCCTGATAGCCCTCTTCATCCTTAGGCCTTGTAACTCTTGCTCACTTCGACCTGGACCATTAAGGGCGATGTGGTTCCATGAGTCCTCTTTTTACCTTCAGTTAAACTGGTGCTCTGGTCGCTCCGGTACAGTGAGGCCCACTCACCACCAGAACTTCAAAGTTACAGCTCAAACCCAGGTCCCATGGACTCATACACACTCAGAAGGTCCCCAGCAAGACCCATGGTCAATTTAAGTCCTCAAGGTTACAGCTCAAATCCAATTTCTTGGGGATCCTGCTGACCCTTAGTTTCCTGTGTTTAGTGCTCATTCATAGGTCCCCAGGGTTAATACTTATACAACCCAGAGGTGTGCTATTAAAACTGAATAGCAATGGTAAAGCTGCTTCTACATCTTAAATACACCTGGTGACTGAGTTGCACTGGTAAAGTTGTGCATTCACAGTGTGCTTGCAGGTTAAGAGCACGGTGCACTGGTAGTGCAAGATGTACATGTTAGAAATTAGGTACAGTGACAGATTTGAATATGCATAGGGTACAAACAGGTCATGATTGGGTTGAGCTGGTAGAGCTGTGGGCATGTGCAGATCATGTTTGAGGTGCAATAATAGAGCTTTGTGTGCACATGGTATTTGCAGATCTGGGTTGAGGGCCATTGGAAGACCTGTATGTGCATGTTGTACGTGTATATTAAGGTCACGTTGCAAAGGAAAAGCTGGATGAACACAGGGCATGTATAGGCCCATGTCGATGTACACTGACACAGCTGTGTGTACACTGGATATGTGCTGGTCAGGGATGAGGTAGACTGGCAGAGCTGTATATGCATAAGGGTGTTGCATATCAGTGGTGAAGTGCACTGGCAATGCTGGGGGTGCATGTTTGATCTAGCTGCAGTCCATGTGTACAGGCTTCTGAGTTTAGGGGTCTCTGTCAATACAAATGTAGGAGAAGTAATGTCAATACTGTAATTTTTAAAGAGCATTTGCTCAGGGGCGTGGCTTGGACCACGATAATGGCGGCCGCATAGTGACAGCGCTCCGTCTTGGCTCAGAAGCGAATCCTGCCGTGAACCGAGAGAGGCGTCCCCGAAGCCCTGCACGCTGAAGGTGAGTGTACTTGCTAGTCCCTACGGTCAAGTGGACCTGGGTCCGAGGCCTGAGGTCATCGACGGTACAGCACTAACAATAGTGCAACTGCGGAGCGAACCCCTGGACCGGGACTGCGGAGGTCGTGCTGGCGCTGCTGGGGGCCTGCAGCTCTGAATGGAGGTCCTGGCGGCAGACAGGAGCGACAGCAGGTGCCCAAAATATTCAAAAACGAGAGGCGTGACATAGGCAAACCGCCTACAGTGAGAGCGTTGGTCCGGCGGGGACTTTGAGATGCAGGGAGGAGAATGGAGGCCCTGACCGGAGCGGCTGTGAGAAGAGATCGGCGGGGGTCCGCTTTCCCTGTGGACCTCCGGCGGCAGTGGAGAGGGCGGCTGAGGCGAAGCGAGGCGCAACCTCAGTGGCGGAGGAACAAGGCCGGAATATTGGAGGTGAGCACAGTGAGCAAGATGGCCAGCAGTGTGGTGACGCAGCACAGAGAGGCCTAATTTAGGAGCAGCAGACAGGTTGGGACTGGAGAGGATCCATGGGTGCCACATTGAAGGGACTGTCGAGAATCCAAATAGGTACACTGGTGGGGCAGATTTGAGACATTTGCTGCTGGGCAAGTCTGGAAAGACCACAGGATGGTCAGTTGTGGCCAGTGACCACTGAGATACCATGTGAGGGAATAGCGTGTGCACGCCATTTTGTGGCGTGAGAGCTGGACTGCCTGCAAGGCGGGAGCAAACAAATCGGGCAGGGGGATTCCTCACTTGGGGGCAAAGATTGAATCAGTGAGGGTGGAGTAGGGTGGAACGAGACCCAGGGTGGTGTGGCACGCAAGGCTTGCCTGATACAAGCTATCTGTCGGACACCTGCAATAGGGGCTGAGGGCCCTTCAGGAGCCTGGGTTCTCGGGGCACCGGGCAGCTGTGACAGAATCCCATACAGGGGTTTTTCACTGGGAGCTGGGGCCCTGCTCACCGAGAAGGAACCTAATAAGAAGAGACACCATAGGAGGTGTGAATCGGAATTCCAGCGTGCTTTGGGACTTTGAGTGAGGCCAGACGGAAGGAGGGGCTGCCTGTTCCCTGGTCGAGTCCCACGGGAGTAAAATGGGGCAGCCGAAACATAAAACAGGCAACACCCGGTCCAACACCTGGGAATCATCCCCACAGCATAGTGAGCAAGAAACTGGGGGCACAACTAACAAAGATCTCTCACTGCACCTCCACCTGGACAAGATCCTGGAGGCTATCTCCGATACCAAAACAACATTACAGCAGGATATAGGGGTGGTGTTGGTGGGCCTACGGCTGCTGCAGGCGGAACATCATATTCTGGCAGATAGGGTAACGGAGGTAGAAAACTCTCTAACAGAGCTAGTGCTGGGGCAGAAACAAGGATCAGCGCAGCTAGTGATCTTACCGGCAGAGTGACGGAGCTTGGACGGAGGGCAGAAGATGCTGAAGGAGAAATCCACGCATCAATGTCCGAGTGGTGGGGATCCCAGAGACCACAGAAGGGACGGACATGCTGACATTCCTGGACACATGATTCAAGGAGGTATTGCCGGCTGACACACTATCTCAATCCTTTGCCCTGGAGAGGGCTCACAGAGTTCCGGGTAGTCCCCCGGCGCCGGGGACACCCCCACGCCCGGTGGTAGCCAAGCTTCTGTATTATAGAGACAGGGATGCCATACTACAGCAGCCCAGATCGGCAGAACTAGGAGATGGCCAACGTCTGTCACCAAGCTGAGGAGGTTAAGTTCCTGACCTGGAATATCTGGGGTATGGGTTCTCCTTCTAAGCGTTATACTATCCTTAATTATATAAAGCGTAGAGGTGCTCATGTGCTAATGCTGCAGGAGACCCACCTCACAGATAGGGAGGTTGGCCAACTCAGGCGCAGATGGCGGAGGCAATTGTTCGCTACCGCATACTCAAATTATGCAAGAGGTTCCCTTGTGTGGGTTAGACCTGGAGTTCCGTTCCAAGCCTCCCAGACAATAATTGACCCGGAGGGGAGGTTTGTGTTAGTGAAGGGCAGATTGAAGGGCAAAGAAGTGACGCTGAGGAGTGTGTATGGGCCGAATCACGACCTAGTCCCTTTCCTGGCGCAGTTGTCCAAAGCTCTGTAGGGGTGGCATCCGGTGACTTGATTTTAGGGGGTGATTTTAATTGTGTATGTCATCCGGCATGGGACAGGTCTACTCCTCCGCTGGGGAGTGCTACAGTGGCCGCAACGGCCAAGGGCTTGAGGTAGTGGATCATTTTTGTGCAGCTACCTAAAATATATGTAATTAATACAATTATTATTTTTTCGTCTAGCTTGCAACTGACCCAAATTGTTCCAACTATTGCACATGGAGCACTCGCTAAAGAATTATGATATCTGTGGTGTTGCCAAATTCATTTACGAATCTGTATGTGATAAAAGCACAAGAGAACTGCGGTATTTATAGTCTGTGGTCTAAATCTATTGCTCAACAATAGCCTTTTTTTAAATGTTTCTCTTGTTTTTTGATTTGCTTCTAAGATATGTTTTGTCACTATGTTGTGCTCGTGACATTTCTTCTACACATTCTGCATTTTATCATTTATTCATAACATTGTTCTGAGTTATCTCTTTTATGTCTACTACAAGCGCGGTTGCTGTGAGAACCATTCAAGCAACTCGTGTATTTAATGACTGATGGGAGAGAAGCCCGTCGTTGTGACAAAGGCGGCTTCCCGTCGAAACGCATCGTGGCCCTCTTTTTGTTAATAAATTAATTTTCTTGTTTAATCCTCACAGAGTTGGCGCCTGTCTTTTTCGTCTTTGACGGGATTGGTTTATATATATATATATATATATATATATATATATATATATATATAATAATCATAAATGACTCCTGGATATTGAATATAGAATCACGGACCCAAGGTTTCATGGCTGGAACTTTTTTTATTGTTTAAGCCTTATGACGCGTTTCGGGTATACAACGTACCCTTGATCACATGCGGAAACGCAGTCCGCTTTCTATTTTTATACTTGAATTTGCAAATCACCTGTGTTAAACATAAAAGAAACACTTACTAACATGATCTCATACCAAAAGTTCTACAACATTGAACTTAACTACTCTTTTTCTTGTCACCTCGGTATTTAAATGGTGACCAAAAGACAAATGCACATTGCATGTATAATGTGGTCATAAACATACGTTTGCATGGATGAGACTTATTTGTATATTTGAATCACTCATAAACGTTTGAATATGAATAAAAGCTGTCTGTTAGAATTCCGGATGGTTAAAACCCAAAATTAAATATTATAAATACATATTAATATATATTTTAAAATATGTAAAAAACACAGATTTGTTAAGATATACTTTTGTGTTTAAAATTGTGTAAACACATAAAGTGCACATTGTGCTTATTGCTGCATAAATGCTTAAAATCTGTATGGATTTTCAATGAGTTACACACAGATCTATACCTAGTATGTTATTCAGTTGCTCATAACAAGGTTTGACCACACATAAATTGTGCTTGTATGTCGCTAGTTGACATTTGTATATTGTTTTGGTTGGTACGGTCGATAGTGCAATGTAAAGTGCTGAGTGTTCCCATAGTGCTTTTTAAAGTGCTAGTGCTTAAAATCAAGGTTTCTAGGTGCATAATTTATGAAAAAATAGAAAAGAAAATATGTTAAGAAAAAATAAAGGGAAGTTATGGCTTCGATGAGCTGTTCATACGTATTGGTCTTCAACGTTATAAATAACCGAAAACAAAATTTTTTGTAATTCTCTTCTTATCAATTGTTTAGTGAGACAATTAGAAACTATTTTACAGAATAATCAGAATAAGGGTAAGTACATTTATCATTGGACTATCTTCATTGCATAATGTCTTGAATTTAAACTTAAAAAGCAGGCCAGTTGTTCTGCATACCTGTACAAGACTAGTGAAACTGAGTTGGAAAAATGAGTAAATAACTTTTTTTTATATTTGTTTTATTTTTAATTTTTAATTGCCCTTGCAATAGCCAGACACCTACTTACGCAATGAGTTGTAATTATAGAAAATTGTGAAGATCTTCTGTGTTGTTTAGACCTTTCGGGTATTTGCTATCTAGCTCAATGATAAACCGCGATTCTAATTGGCGCAGCTGTCGTTCTCTGTTGCCGCCTCTGCGGGATTTTAATACTGAGCTGATTACAAAGTAACTTAAACAACTCAAATTGTTGTTATGACATGCTTTGAAGTGTCTTGCGACTGGGTAAGCATCATCGTTGTTCACGATTGCTCGGATATGTTGCAGTATTCTGACGTGCACCTGTAGCTTTGTACTGCCCACATATCTTAAACCACAGGTGCACGCCAAAACATAAACGGCAAACTCAGTCTTACAATTATAGTGGCCCACAATCTGTTTGGATTTAGTATTGAAAGGAATAACATAGCTACTGGTGTTAATTCCAAATTTACAAGCTCTACAACTTGAGCATTTAAAGAATCCCTGTTTTGGTTGTAACCACATTTTGTTATCTAAGTTGATCTCTGGGCTATTTTTGACCAACTGCGATTTCATCGAAAAACCTTTCCTAAATGTGATTGTGGGATTATCAGACAGTTGTGGTGCCAATACCGCATCTGTCAAGATTATGGGCCAATTGCGTTTGAGAATTGCCTTGATTTTTTTCTCTTGTTGATTGAAAGTCATAATCAATCTTGGTTCAGAATCATCAGTATCTGCTCCTTGGACTTTGGCAGTTTGTGGTTCCAGGAGTTCCTCTCTAGTCTTCAGTTTTACTTTGACCTGTGCTGCTTTGAGGATTGTTTCATCATACCCTCTGTCTCTAAACCTTGTGATGGCCTCATCTGTACATTTTTCAAGTTCTTGTGTTTGGCTACAGATTCTTTTAATGCGGAGTAACTCGCCATAGGGAATGCTTCTTATTAAATGTGGGGGATGTTTACTTGAAGCATGTAGGGTGGAGTTCCCCGCCGTATCTTTTCTGTGGAGTGTTGTGGTTAGCTGATCTTCTTTAATGACAATTTCAACATCTAAAAATACTATTTTTTCTGCATGTATATTAGATGTAAATCTCAAATTGACCTGATTGTTATTTATAGTATTGACAAAAGTGTGTGCTTGCCAAACCACAAACACATCATCAATGTATCTATACCAAAATTTCACATGCTGATTGTACATTGCTGCGTGGGTACCTCTCAGGACCTGCTCCTCCCACCAGCCTACCATCAAACAGGCATAGCTGGGAGAGGAGCAGGATCCCATGGACACACCGCGCAGCTGCTTAAATACCTCTGAACCAAAAAGAAAAAAGTTATTATTGAGACACCAGTCAATACATTCAAGTAGCATGTTGTTGTGTTGGTAACATTCAATAGGACGTAAACTTAAAAAGTGTTGAATTGCTTTAAGACCTATGTCATGTTGTATGCACGTGTAAAGGGATTCAATATCCAATGTCATCAGAATCATGTTGTTGTCCCATTCAATATTTTTGATTTTATTCAGGAAATCTCCAGTGTCTCTCACGTAAGTTGGTAAGTTTTTAACTAGATCCTGCAAATAAAAGTCAATGTACTGAGAGACATGCTCGCTCATACTGTTGATCGCTGAAATTATTGGGCGTCCTGGGATTGGAACAGTCTGTTTATGGATTTTAGGGATGAAATAGATTATGGGAATTACTGGATGTTGCACTT
This sequence comes from Triturus cristatus, assembly GCF_964204655.1. Classification (NCBI taxonomy): domain Eukaryota; kingdom Metazoa; phylum Chordata; class Amphibia; order Caudata; family Salamandridae; genus Triturus; species Triturus cristatus. Next base: position 301,364,880 of record NC_140588.1, read on the forward strand.
GTAAAAAAATGGAATTCATCCTGTGAGATCATCCCTTCCCTTTTAAATTGATGTAGCTTTTTATTGAGAGAGTCTTTTGCTGTGTTGTACTCTTTCCAATTGGTTCTTGCATAGCACGATGCATCTTGTAATTGACGTTGTGCCTCTTCAACATACTGATTCTTGGGCCAAATAATGATGTTGCCACCTTTGTCACTTTTGGTGATGACTACGTCATGATTGTTCTGTAGTTTCTTGATCAGTTCATGATACTGTCGTTCATTATGCTTGTGTGAGCGTTTGTTCTTATTGATTTGAAGATTGAGTTTTTTCAATTCTTCTGTCACTGTCTCGTGAAAAATGTCTATCGCATCTTTGGGCATGTTTGGTATAAAAGTTGATTTCGGTTTAAAGGGGCTGCTCCCAGCCCCTTGTTGATCTACATGCATCTTAGCAAGATGCTGTTGTGTGTTCAAATTTGTAGCGATACTGGTTGTTTGGGGTGAGCTTCCATCTTTTAGCGCATGTACTGTGCGTAGTAATGGTATATCTTTGACTTGTAGCCCCAGCCTTTGTTGGGGATCACTGAGTTGTTGTTGCTTCAGACCATTTTTGATTGTAAAGAACTTTTTTAGCTTGAGTTTGCGAATGTAGCTGAACATGTCTATTCTGGTTTGAACATAATTGAACTCATTTGGAGGACAATATGACAAACCCAGATTGAGCACTCGAGTCTCTGCTGCAGTTAAAGTTATTGTTGATAAATTTACAATGGTCTTGTTCTCCAATGTCATTACTTGCGCCAGTAATTTCTTTTTGATTTAATTTTTTGTTTTCTTGCGCCGTTCTCTTCTGTTGATGTTGCGTTTTTTTCTTTGGCTGTCGTTTGCTTCCGTGGTCTTAGTGTGTTGCGTCTGTCCACCGCTAAAAAATGCACTTCTTCCCCCAAGCTCAATCTTCTTGTTTCGATACTCATTGTTGTACCTTCGCTGTCTTCTGAGCCAATGTCGCTACTGATGGAGCTGCCTTCAGATGGTATATAAGTATCTTTTGAAGTGCCCGCTATTTGTGGTTGAGTGGTGCTTTTGTCCTTGTTTGAGGCTGCATTGATGTTGACTTTTTGGGCCATCGCAAATTTCCTGGCAAACGTGTAGATTCTACCATGTTCGTAATCGGCCAGGTCACGAGCAAATTTATACGCTTTTCATGCTTTGATTTTGTCTTCTTGTTTTTTCAGGCGTAAACAAATCTCTTGTTTGGTTTTAGTGAGGAATTCATTAGGTTCTAAGGAGCTTAGTTCATGGTTGATTTTGTCAATCTCCTTTAAGAGTTCTAACCGATCTATTTCAGCATACTTGATTAATATGCGGACAAGGTTCATCGATGCTTCCAAATTGCTCAGTCCCCATTCTTTGAGCATTGCTGGGTTTGGTTTATCAAAACTTGGTGCCAAAAATATTCGTAATCCTCGTGGGACCCGTCCTGCCTCCTCATATTTAATCAGGGATTTATTTTCCCACCACTTGGTGACTTCCGATCTTTTGCATTTTTCTGGTTGTTTTAAAAGCTCTTTTGCATTGGAATTATTGCCGACGTTGTCAGAACTGGCCTGTGTATTGTCTCCCATTGTTGGAATATTAGGCAAGTTTTTAAACAGCTCATCTGCTGCCGCTTCCCGCTCCCGGACCTCTTCCGCTGACATATTTAGGCTTATTTCAAACGGGCCGGATCTTGTATATTTAGACCTCCGGCTATTAGTTCACTTTGCCACACCTCCCCTCCTATGCAGTTCCCGGGCTGAGACTCACCGTTACCGGAGCTCGAATTCGGTGAATCCTCCGACACGACCTTGTTCGTCTCCGTATCCGATGTCTCGCCTCGGCTGCTGTAGGGGGAAGCCGCTGGAAATCCCTTCCGGGTTAGTAGCGTTCGATTTGGTTGTAAGCCGCTTCCTGCTTCTGGCGAGGGGGTCCGTCAACGGAATCAACCAATGTTTCCGCAATTGAAATAATCATAAATGACTCCTGGATATTGAATATAGAATCACGGACCCAAGGTTTCGTGGCTGGAACTTTTTTTATTGTTTAAGCCTTATGACGCGTTTCGGGTATACAACGTACCCTTGATCACATGCGGAAACGCAGTCCGCTTTCTATTTTTATACTTGAATTTGCAAATCACCTGTGTTAAACATAAAAGAAACACTTACTAACATGATCTCATACCAAAAGTTCTACAACATTGAACTTAACTACTCTTTTTCTTGTAACCTCGGTATTTAAATGGTGACCAAAAGACAAATGCACATTGCATGTATAATGTGGTCATAAACATACGTTTGCATGGATGAGACTTATTTGTATATTTGAATCACTCATAAACGTTTGAATATGAATAAAAGCTGTCTGTTAGAATTCCGGATGGTTAAAACCCAAAATTAAATATTATAAATACATATTAATATATATTTTAAAATATGTAAAAAAAACACAGATTTGTTAAGATATACTTTTGTGTTTAAAATTGTGTAAACACATAAAGTGCACATTGTGCCTATTAGTTCAGATAACTATAACTCGCGCGACCGCCACTCTATCACAAGGATGATGTCATCAGTGATGTCATGAGTGATGCCACTGACCATGTCATATGTGACGTCATGAGCAGTGGATTGCGGGCGCGCGAGTTATAGTTATCTGAACTAACTATAACGGGGGAATTTCATTGGTTTTTTACGAGTGAAATGTCCACCTAACTATAACATGTGTGAAACCTATGGTTTTTTAAGTGAATTTGCAAGGTTTTTTAAATGCTAATTTGTAACTATAACGTGTGTGAAACCTATGGTTTTTTCAGTGAATTTGTACGTTTTTTTAAATGTTAAGTTATTTTTTTTTCAGGTTTTACACCGTGCGCGCACCGTGCGCGCTCTGTGGGCGCTCGGTGCGCTTCGCGCACCGAGCACCCACAGTTCGCAGTGCGCGCAGGGTGCGCGCACCTCGCGATTTGAAAAAAAAATAATAATTGTTTTTTTCTCCCTTGTGGGTCCTTCTATGACCCCCTGACCAAGGCTAGGGGGTCAGGAACTGTCCAGTCTGCCCCCTTTTCACGTTCTCCACCTTTGTTTTTCACCCCCTCAGACTGCGAGAGACAAAATGGCGGCCGACACTTCCTGGTTTCGACCGATTCGAATGTTTACCGACATCTAACAACCAATCAGAATTGCGCTCGCGCACGGCAGGGTGCACGCACAGTGCGCGCACAGTGCGCGCGTATAGATATTGATATCTAAAAGATCAAGTTTTCAACCAGTGTCTCCCGCCCTTGAAATTTATTGTAGACAGGCAAGAGTGGCCACAATTTATGGAGCCGAACTTTGGGGACACAAGCAGTCTGTTTCCTTTACAAGGGCTGAGCTATCTTTTTTAAGATCTCTTCTTGGACTTCCCTCCAGCACACCGTCGATTCCTTTTATGCTCGATCTCGGGCTAGTCCCAATTGAGGAGATTATTAGTGCCAGGCCTATCTTGTATTGGAAAAGGCTGTGGTCAGTGCCTGAACTGTCTCCGTATAAATTAGAATTTGTAGAGATGTGGCCTGCACTTAAACTTAAAAAAATCCCTTGGCTTCTGCATATCAAAGCAGTCTGCTTTCAACTAGGACTCCCGGAAATGTGGGTAAACCCGGAGGCAAGTTGCCCTGGTATTCCAAAGAAGGACATCCTCTCTTTGGTGTCCTCGAAAAATTCTTCTCTACATTTGAGTTCTTTAGTGACAGGTAGATTGACCCTAGAATTCCTCTTGGTTAAACAGGACTCCAAACTAGAGGAATTCATGGATCTAATAGAACCCCCACTTGCCCGTAAATTGTACATCCAACTAAGGTATGGCACCCTACCAATTAGGTCCTTTTCATCCAAGTGGCAGGCAGGAAATTCGGAAAGTTGTCCTGCTTGTAACTTCAAAATTGAGTCTGTTGAACATGTGCTGTTCTTTTGTCCTGCCTATCATTTAATTAGGAAAAGTTGGCTGATTCCCATCTGTAGGAATTTGGGCTTTCGCCATTTTAAACAGGCCAGCAGGACTCTAACTTATGATACTGATCCACTCATTGTTTTCGCTGTATCTCGCTATCTTTACGGCATGTGGCGTTGGAGGAAAACTTTTTTAACCTAACCACCTTTATCTTGATGACGTAAAAGTTTAATTTTGTTTTTTAAAGATTTTAACTCCAAAATGTTATTTATTGTTTTATCGCTCAATTTGTATTATTGTAACTGATGATATGTCTATTCGTACTTTTATGGTCTTTTGACCGAAATAAAGTTATCAAGCAAGCAAGATATTGATATGCTTTTAAATGCTATTTTCTCAGAAAATACTGAACAGATTTACACCAGATCTGCAAAAGGCACTTCCTTGACCTTATGGCTACCTCTCTGCCAAATTCCACGTAATTCTGTTCAGCCGTTCGGGCTGTAGCTGCGACTAAAGGTCCTATGGAAAAATGCATGGGGAAAATGCGTTTTGGGACCCCCCTTTTTCTCGGTGCCCGCTTGACGAATCACCCCAAGACTTTCAGGGTAGGAGCTGAACGGAGCGCCCCATTAGTTTTGAAAATTTCGCGAGGATTCGTCAACCGGCGCCAAAGTTATTCAAAATAGAATTTTGAGATTTCCTATGGAAACTAGGTTGTAACTATAACTATCCACTGGCGACCGCCAGTAGATAATATATATATATATATATATTATATATATATATATATATATATATATATATATATATTATCTACTGGTGGTCGCCAGTAGATAGTTATAGTTAGGACCGTGCCGCCATTTTGTGTGTCGCACTGAAAAGGAAAGGTGGAGACCATGAATAGGGGGCAGGGTAGGGAGTTCTTGACCCCCTAGCCATTGTAAGGGGGTCACAGTAGGACCACGAAGGGCAAAAAAAATCGATTTTAATTTTTTTAAAAAACATCACGAGGTGCGCGCACCCAGCGCGCACCGGAAAAAAAACATTAAAAAAAATAGAATTAAAAATCACGTTTAAGTGTTTAGATATTAGGTGGCTCTAAAAAGAGCCCTTGTGTTTATTGAGTGTTTTTCGGTACCTACAAGTAAGTACCAATGCAGAGTCTATAAGCGCACTCCGAGCACGTACGGTAAGCTTACCGTACGCGCACGCTGCCGTGCGCGAGCTTAATTCTGATTGGTGGTTACATGACTGTAAACATTCGAATCGGTCGAAATCAGGAAGTGTCGGCCTCCATTTTGTGTGTCTCACACTGATAAACAAAGGTGGAGAACGTGGAAAGGGGGCAACGAAGAGAGTTGCAGACCCCCTAGCGTTTGTCAGGGGGTCCAAGAAGGTCATAAAAGTATGAAAAATACATAACATTTTTTTTTTTTTAAATCGCGGGTGCGCGTACAGTAAGCTTACCGTACGCGTACGGCAGAAAAAAAAACAATAAAAAAATAGAAGTAAAAAACAAATTTAAGTGTTTAGATATTAGGGGGCTCTAGAAAGAGCCGTTGTGTTTATGAAGTGTTTTTCGGTACCTACAAGTAAGTACCGATGCAGAGTCTAAAGTTCAAGAGGAAGACTCTGTTGCCTTCATCAGTGAAATGTACACCGTCTCCTCTATAAATGCCTTGCATGTTGTAACGCAAGTTGTTGTGGTATATAGAACCCATACCATAGTCTCTGAGGAAAGCAGAAACAGACTTATTGACGTGCTTTCTTGCTTTGTCAATCTGCGGACAAAATTGGTTGGACCAGTTCCACTTTTGCCTTTGGCATATATTAGAATATACAAAGGCAGTTTGTGGAAAAAGTGACATCATTTGCAGAAAGGTGTCCTTAATAAGCATTTCCAGACCTACCCCAGTTAAAGTGCCTAGGTCATTTCCACCACAGTGCACAATAATAGGGTTAGGCTGTGGGAGATGTAGAAAGGTTTTCACCAAAGGCATTAATTGGTGCCACTTTAACCCTCTCTGACCAATCCATTTAATGTCTACATTTGGCAAGGCAAGGTCTTTGAAAATACCTCTTTTTTTCTGCATACGTTTCACTCCAGAAGACATAGCTATGACCTACAATCCACACTGTAAACATCTTCCAAGGAGAACAGGATGCACTCAGGAGGTGTCTTTCAGTAGAATGGCAATATGAAAAGAAAGACAGTTGAAAAATTGAGGCATACATACATTTTTTTAATAAAAAGAACTCATTGGCTGATTCAAACCATTTTACAGTTAAAACTAGGCTGTATGTTTAAATTTTTAAAAGCATGTTTTGGATTGGTACAGAAAAATGTGTTCTCACTGAACATTACTTTGGATTTGCTGTTAGGTTTGAAAAGTCAAGCACTCTTGCTCTTTGGATTTGAAACATTGTGTGCTGAACTTCTGACCTCTCTGCTCACACCTGTGTTCCATGAGCTGTTGCTATGGTAGCAGGCAGAAGTCATGTTGGGGGAAGGGATGATTTGGAAAGGGGTTGAAAGTTGCAACCAATAGAAATGTGTGATTCCATTTGAAAAAATGTGGGAAGGACTGTGATTTTACATTAACATGTATCTGTGGGAAAAAAGAGAGGGAAAAATTGCCATTTACTGGTTGTGGAGAGAGGAGAGAGGTGGCTCTGATAATCTGCTGTTTGAGTGCCACATTTCTTTCTCAACTAATTAATTTTAATGGTGAGTTATGAGTTTGAGAGGGGAAGTATGTGGTGTATTTTGATATAAATAATAGAATTTATTAAAGTTGTGTTTTACATTTTGTGATTTAGGAGAAATTTAACTGTCTTGAACTAGTAAGATATTATGGAGTATGTTTTCACACGTTATAGTTAGGAATTAGCATTTAAAAAACCTTGCAAATTCACTAAAAAAAACATAGGTTTCACAGGTCAGTGATGTCATGAGTGATGTCACTGACCATGTCATGAGTGATGTAATATGTGACGTCATCAGCAGTGGATTGCGGGCGCGCGAGTTATAGTTAGCTGAACTAACTATAACGGGGGAATTTCATTGGTTTTTTACGAGTAAAATGACCAGCTAACTATAACATGTGTGAAACCTATGGTTTTTTTAGTGAATATATACATATATTCACTGATGCCCGGGATGGACAGTCCAGAACTATTCGACAGTTTCAGTTCACGGATTGGCCAGAGCAGGGTGTGCCAAAAACTGGCGAGGGCTTCATCGACTTCATTGGCCAAGTGCACAAAACCAAGGAACAGTTTGGGCAGGATGGACCAATCTCTGTGCACTGCAGGTGAGTTGTGCCCTCTGTAAGAACAGGATCAGAAGAGGCCTTGGATGTGTGCCCCTAGTGTAAGTCCTTACCACTGTGCATGTACGGCAGGTGGGAGCTGTGTGCATTGCATGTGTATCTGCAGCCCTGTGAGGGTGATACAAAGGGTGCAAGTGACCCCTTACACTTTGAGGGTGGGCAGGAGGCAGGTGGGGGCATATCTCCTTCCTATAATACTTCATAGTTGGTACTACAGTGCAGTAATACATGCTTTTCACACACTTCAGACATGAAGTATTAATTATGCATAGGTAGGCGGGTGGATGGGAGTGTTCGCGGCCAAACAGAAATATTACATGGGATGTAGCGTGGTGGCTAGGTACGGGTGGAATGTAGCGTGTTGGCTAGGTACGGGTGGAATGTAGTGTGGTGGCTAGGTATGGGTGGAAAGTAGTGTGGTCGCTAGGTATGGGTGGAATGTAGTGTGATGGTACGGTATGGGTGGAACGCAGCATGGCGGCTATGTATGGGTGGAACGTAGTGTGGTGGGCTTCAGGTACAGGTTAGCTGAATGTGAAAGATGACAGTGTGAGGATGTGCATTAGGGTGCAGGAGTGCTGGGAGATAGTGTGATGACACACCTGTAATCTTGGTTACTCCTGATCCAAGCCTTCCTTAGGACATGAGGGCGTCTCCCCCCTTAGACTGGCAAACCCTCGTCTCCATCTGTAGCTCTTGTGTTGTCTTCACACTGACAAACTCACCCCTCAGTTCTGTAATACCCACCCCAGATCCTGACACTGCCAGTAACTCTACGCGTTGGATAACAATTCAAGGGCTTGAAGGTGGGATGTTGGACTGTGAAGAGATGATCTTGGATCAGGAATAATGAAGGCTACATTTAAATATTCAGACAGTTACTTCCCCTTCCCGCCTTCCTCGTCAGTCTTTACGAAATGAGGATACACACTACTGTCACTGGGATGGGAAATTTATAGGATCGAAAAAATACATTCCTGTTAGATGCAGAAAGGAAAGTTTATTGAAGGTATTTTTTCTTATTCTATCGTTTTTTTATTATCAGTTGGTACACAGGCAAAAACAAAAAAATCAAAAAGGGTGTTCTATTTTCTGTGTATCCACATCTAATCTGTAATGTTTCACAAAGGCATGCAGTGAACGCCATATAGCAGCTGTGCAGAGCTCCTTTAGAATAACCCTTGAAGTTGTGCACAGGAGGCTGCTGCTCCTAGTGTAGAGCCCCCTGTGTGCAGAAGAATATGCTGTGATTCGATGTTCCATATGCAGTAAGAGTAACTCACTCCCATCTATTTATAGCTGCAGTCATTGCTATATTTCCCATTCCATACATCCAAAAAGAAGCTAACAAGGAACGGGATGAGCTAAAAGGCTTTGTTCAGGATCAGTAATGCGTGGCAAACCTCTTAGGTGTGTGGGTTTCGTTGCAAAGGTTCTAAAAAAGATTGTTGGAAGGATAGTCTTCTGATCTCAATTAAAAGGATGAGTTATTTTGGAATACAATCAGAATGTGGCCTTAGGGTCATTTTGTCGGGCAGTATTTAGATGTAGGAAGTCATCTGTTGCTCAAACGCTTATTTCTCCTAAATGTCGAACTGATGTGTTTTCTAGTAAAAAAAAAAGCAAGCTGCCAATCATTTTTTTCTCAATTGTAGCATTTGTAAAGCGCATAAAACCAAAAGCCATCTAAGCGCTAACCAGACAAGACAGCGTGAAAGGCGAGGACCTTACGCAGAAAGTGGTACTGTCTCTAAAGGATCTAAAGTTTAAAGACCTTTTAATACTAAATGTAGGTCCCATGATGGATGAATCATTGGGTGCTTTAGTGATAAACTGTGCAGCACACAACTTGTCAGTTCTTTCCTCGAGCATAATGATATTCAGTGTTCTCTTTGATGGCTGCTCCTTGGACTTTTGATGTACAAATGCATACATCTTTGAAGAAGCCAACCGTAAAATAATCCAACATTTTCTTAGGGTCATAGGAAGGGAGGGAGGCACCAAATGGATTTTTTTCCCAGTGTATAGCATACAATAATCAAGTAGCAGGTCCTTAACTTTCCTGAATGCATGCTTCTACCATGACAAGCAACCCATTGTTGCAAAGTTAAACTTTAAACTCCCATTCAACCAATGGGTGGATTAGTGCCTTATGAGATCGATATGAATGTAGGGTTCTGAAGTTTTAACAGAAGAGATTTTGACAATCTCTGTAATAAGGGAAGTCATGGTCTCCTTGGCCACATGGGACTACCAGGGGCACTCGTTCTTGTCCCTCCGTATCTTCCTGATCCCTTCAGGAGGAGAGGAAATGTAGGGAATGCATTCAGGAGAGCTGTCGGCCTTCTGACTGACAGCGCATTCATTGCCCAAACATCTGCACATTGTGTTCTCGAAGAGAAGGCCAGTAGTTGTGCATTGGACTCCGATGCAGATGGGTCCAATCTCGGTTTGCCTGGAGACCTTATTAACGCTTTGAACACTTGTGGGTGAAGATTGACATTTTTAAGATGAAGGAAATTTCTGACTCGGTCCGCTATCATGTTTTCTTCCCCTGGCAAGTGTGGAAATATGGATTTTTATGATCAGTTATGTCCCCTATCTTGGACCCCAACGGTTTCATGTATAAGTCACAAGTACATGTATGTTCCCTCCAGTTCCAGTTATGAAGACGCAAACACATGTGCGTCCACCGTCAACATGTCCTCTTTCAGATCCGCCATGAATGGGCCGGATATTCTATTCCTAAGTATGAAAGGCCACCGGCTTTATATGGTTCATTTATCCCATTTTACAGTCCAGGCGAGTAGGCCCTGATTCTGCCATTAAGCCTTTTCCTGCCTTCTGCCTCTGAAAGCTCCAGTCTGAGCTCGCATCTGTATCCATGAACTTTGTCCTACTCCCTGCACGGCTAACGGTGCCTGACTCGGCCTGTCGGCCTGTCTGCCTGCCAAAAACTGTATTTCACCTTCAAGATTATCTGCTCTGCTCTGCTCCGCTCCTCATCCAATGCATTCCTGTCTAGCAGTTTAAGTAAACATTCCTCTAGCTACTGTGCAAAAGAGCCCTGCTTCTCTGTCTTTATGCAAGTAATTCATAGCCCTGTTACCATGGAATATTCCTACCCCCTCGCATCTAGTGTAGACACTTAGACGCTTGTACACGCACTAACAGTCAGTATAGTCAGTATAGAATAAGATTCTATCCTAAGAGACCTTTCTTTTTGGATAACACAGTTCTTTAAACATAGGATGTAAGATATGATTTAGGATTAGGTTGACATAACCCCAGACTTTTGTCTCCACATGTAGAGCTAAATGTCAAGTCCCATTCACCCCCTAGTTGCACGTCAATCACACGTCATGCTGCTGCGCGCGCATCTCTGCCAAGTATTTTTGCTGACATCGCGAAATTCTTTCATGGAACCACCCATTTGTGACATCATACCTAATGACGTTCTTTAGTTACGCCTAGTTACACCCATTTTAGTTACGCATGTATGTTTTTATCTCTGTTATCAACTGTTACGCCTCCTGCATCTGTTTCACTGTAATGCCTCTTCTATAAAAATGATTACCTGTCAATAAAGTATTGTCCTTCACTTCCTGAACCTTCGTGGTGATGGAATATGAAGCCCACAAATTCGAATTGTGTTTTGGAATAAAGCCCGTTCCGAACCTCTAATACCACGGATTCTGCCTCTTATCTTACTGAGCTATTTTTATTAATTTTCCGCATCAAATTAAGTACCGGTAATTAAATTATTTACCACATATATGGCGCCCGAATAGGGACACTTTCTCATCTCACGCGCCGGAGGTGCGTTGCAGGCCCGGTCTCCTGCCACAGCTGGACGGACAACAACGCGTACCCACAGGATTTCCTGTATCTCCCTCCTGCCGAGCGGGGGTAACTGAGGCTGCGATCAACACCCAGACGAGGCGGTGAGAAGTGCGAAGTATCCCGACCAGAGCCTAGCTGAGAGAGCAAGATCCGAGGTATACAGAGGCCCACCCGGTTCCGAAGTTCCGAAGTTTCGAGTCGAGTCCAGTCTTGTCCAAGTCCAAGTTCAGTTCAGTTCCGAGGCCTTCCGTTCCGAGCTACCCGGTGAGTACCATTGTCGGGGAGGCGTTCTGACGTGCACATAGGTTGTGCCGGTCAAGACGGGTTTGGGTACACAAATCCGGTCTGCACTGTTTTAGCAGTGTATCTGTACTGTTTAGCAGTATATCAAGTATGTCTAGTATATAATTCAGAATTACCTAGTTAGTGCCGAGTATTATGCTTAGTGACTAGTTCCCTAAATGGCCATCATTGTTGTTCATTAAATGTTAAATGTTAAAATGTTTTAAATACGTTCTGCATATTGTGGTGTGAATGACTGTTCATTATTGTGTTTTGTTGTATTAAACGTGTTCAAAATTAGGTATCAGATCAGTTCTCAATATGCCGCTCTTTTCGAGATTAAGACAGATCAAAACTAGAAAAGGGGTACTCGAAGAAGCTGTTCCCATTCCTCCTAGGGACACTCCAGGGTACTTCATGTATCATAAACATGGCCTAGACGCCATATTATTTCTTGATTTATGGGTAGACTACACCAAGGAATTACCAGAAAGTCAGAGGTGGCCCGCAGCTGGGACCTGGGATGCAGATTGCATCATGAAAGTAGAGGAAGAATTATGGAAAAAGAAAGCTAGACAATCACAGAAGGATGCCATTGAATTATGGCGTAAAGAATCATATAGACGTACAGAAAAAGCACTCAGACAGGAAGAGAAAAGTAAGGAGAATTCAAATAAAGTCCGAGAAAATCTATTAATTGAAGAAGGAACCCGAGCAAAATCAGAACAAGTAGACAGACAAAGAAATGCCCTTATGAATGGTATGTATCCTCTTCTGGCCGAAGGGTTACCTAAGGCTACTCCGGAGATACCAAAAGACTTGCCACCTCCATTGTTTCCGATAAAAGCACATCCCAAAGGGCATCCCAGAACCGCAGAAGATGTTTTCCTTTCCTCTTATTTAGACGATGCAGCTCCCGAGTATGCTAATACTGCACCACATAGACCGCCTGCCGAGGGGGTTCAACGCCAAGACCCTCTGTCTGTACCTCCGCAACAACAAACTCCGACACAAGTTCCGGCAAGCACACCTGTTTCTACAGCTGTACCCACACCTATGGTTGCTATATCACGTTCAACGAATCCTTTCACGTCCAGCACCCCAGGTGGTGCTACAGGAGGTACAGCAAACATTTTTTAAACGCCACCCAGAGTAAATAAACTTTCCTTTCAAGAATTAGCCCACCAACGTACGCCCAAACTAGTAACTCCCGACATGCTTAAGAAACTTCTAGTAGATTGTAGATATGACCCTGTGCCCGGCAAAGAGGACGAAATGCTGCTGGCATCATTACGTATCCGACGAGCTGCAATATATTTAGGGAGGCTACCAGGAATGACTACACATTTAGAAAATATATATCACTTTGTCCAGTCAGGGCGAGATTCTGGGAGTATTAATAGAGCCATGGAGTACCAGAAAGTGGAGATACAGGGGGAACTGTTACGTTTCCTCATAAATTGTGTGATCAGAAATCAAGACCGACCAGGGGTAAATCCGGAAGAAATGCGAATTCTTACCACATGGAGTCGGAATATATCAGAGGGGAGACATAATAAACTATTAAGTATAGTAGCTATGTGCCGAAAGATCCGCAAAGAAGTAGAACGCATACACGAAGAAAGATTAGCGGTAGACCAGCCTGAACAAAACGAGGAGGAGGAAGAATTAGAACTGCCCACAGGACAGTTAGAAACCATGGCCTATGTAGGTAGAGGGAGATCTTGTAATAATACTAGATGCTTTACTGATCCGATACGTCCGATACGTCCAGATAATAACAGAAATTTCCAAACACCTATAATAAATATAAGGTCCCCCGAACATTCGTTCCAAGCCGCTGACAAATTACTCCGAGAACGAAGGGGTTATCATATACTCGATTCTATGGACGAACAAGAATTAGCCAGGTCAGCCGTTCACTGGGTTGACAGTCCCGGAAAATATAGTGATGATACACTAGCACATACGTTTTTGAACCTCACCCCAGATGAACAGCGTTTAGCTGGTATCTATATGATTCAACAACTCCTTATATTATATAAAAGCCAACACTCTGATCCTGGTCCCCTACCTGATATATTGACTGAATTACTCACGAATAAATGGAGAGGTTCAGGTACTGAGTTAATTAGAGAAATACTAGAATCCAGAAAGCAGTACATTCTTTTTGTATGCCCCGAACATGTCTCACTGCCCATCAAGGAAAGAACGACGTATTATATGGATAGACAGAATCCCTTACGCGAAGTCCACCCGATAAAAGGTGATGACAATCAGTTTAAACGTGTGTTTGTATACACACCCATATCTAAAATGGAACTATTAGAAATGAAGAAAGTGGTACCCAGTCATGACAAAGACCCAGCGGGTTTCCACCGTGAAATTAAAGACATGTTGCTCATGGGAGAGTATACCTATCCCGACATTATGAAAATATTAAAGGTATTAATGCCTGCGGGCATTTACGAAAAACTCAAAGAAAAGGATTGGGAGGTGGGAGACCAAAAGATAGATTGGACAGCATTAGAAAACGAAGAAACAGCTCGAGGTCCAGGTTTAGGGCTCGGGGAAAAGACCAGAATACTACCAGGTTTATTAGTACAGGTACTGCCACGTTTATTAACTACGAAAAAGGAAGACTGGGGTGCAATCTCAGCCTGTAAACAAAAGCAAGATGAAGACACTAGTGATTTCTATGCCCGATTCGAAAAATGTTTTGGTATAAATAGTGGAATAAAAGCAAGTAGCGAATCGTATCCACATCTGTTTGTGACAAAATTAGTTGAAAATGCCTTGCCCCAAGTTAAGAATAGAGTATTGAAATTCGAGAGTACCTGGCAAGGTAACACTCCGTCACAAATGTTACAAATGCTACAGTACCATCACAATAGAATTAGAGAGGAACAAGAACATGAACAAAGACGCATGAAAGACACGAAAATGAAAATGCTAGTTTCCCAGACAGTTCCAGCTGACGGTCATAAAAAGGGTATGACACAGTCCAGTGTTTCAGCAGGTCCTGTAAAAGGGACATGCAACTATTGTAAACAGCCAGGTCATTATGTACACGATTGTCCAGTTTTAAAACATAATATCGCCATAGGTAATACAAAAGAAAGACCACGGCCACTTAGACAGGATCAGAACAAACAAGGAGCCCCGCAGCATGCACAGTCCATGCCGGCTCCGCAACAATCTATGCCAGCTCCACCACCGCAGCCTATTGCTGCCACACAAACAACCACACAACAGATGTACCAGACCGCACAGTATGACTATCCTGATTATCAACGATACTCATGAAACAGCCTAGAGAGGGAAGTTGGCTTACCCCTTATCGAGGTCCCTGTAGATCAAGAAGGACCTTATGTACACAGTGAACTATTAGGCCAAGATAGAAAATTTTTACTTGATACAGGGGCAAGCCGAAAAACCATAAAACGTAGTGAAGTTCCAGGGGCACCCCTCTCAGGCTCACAGAATATTTCCCTTGGTTTTTCAGGAAAACCTATCATTAACGAAGTATCACAGCCTCTTCCCCTTACGATTGGTCCCTTGACACGAACTACAGATTTATTGCTTACTAAATCATGTCCAGAAAACCTGTTAGGTATAAAAACATTGAAAGCTCTAGGAGCTATAATATGTTGTTCTCCGGAAGGAGTAAGATTGTTTTTACGTGATTTCAAAGGGCACTACGTGTCCCGAGACATGGACCACCGACTGCAGACTTTACCCACACATTTATGGGCACAAGGCCCTACAGATGTTGGTTGCATGAACATTACACCATATCGAGTCACACTAAAGACAGGAGTGGTACTACCACGAATGCGACAATACAAGTTACCCCCAGATGCTGTAGTGGCTTTACTGCAAATCATTGACGAGCTTATTACCCAAGGAGTGGTTGTGGAAACCGACTCCAATGTATGTAATTCCCCGATAATTCCGATTCTTAAACGAACTGATCCAAAAGCCCCGCCAGTATATCGATTGGTTATTGATCTGCGCGAATTAAATAAATGTATTGTACCACAATACCCCGTAGTCCCAGACATTTCTTCATTACTGACAGCCATTGATTCCGAAGCAACATTCTTTACTGTAATTGATCTCAAGAATGCCTTTTTCAGCGTCCCAATAGATCCGGAAAGCCAATACTTGTTCGGATTTAGTTTAAATGGACGAAGCTTTAAATTCACACGCGCACCTCAAGGATTCACAGAAAGCCCCAGCATCTATAGCCAAGCACTGAAACGAGAACTTGACAGTATCCACATGCCAGTCAACACTGCCCTGCTTCAATATGTCGATGATCTGCTGATCACCGCTAGAAGCGAACCTGAATGTGAAAAAGCCTCACTGACGGTTTTACAATTCTTGGCCGAAAAGGGGCACAAGGTGTCCCCTTCTAAGCTGCAATTCTGTGTCCAGCGAGTTGTTTACCTTGGGCACTCGCTGTCCAAGGAGGGAAGGCAGCTTACACCCGATCGCATCCAGTTAATTGCTAACATGCCAATACCCAAGACACAAAAGGAGGTGCGGGCTTTTATAGGCCTCACTTCATATTGTAGGCAGTGGATCCCTCAGTATGCATTTCTAGCAAAACCACTCATTCAGTTGACAACACAGGAGGCAGCCACATCGACTGTCCTCCCTTGGACTCAGGAACATACACAAGCTTTTGAAAGCCTAAAGAAAGCTTTATGTCAAGCACCTGTTTTAGCAACACCATGTTACAATAAACAGTTTACACTCTTTGTTACAGAACGCGAAGGTACTGCCTTGTCAGTACTCACTCAGGAACAAGCAGGATCACACAAACCATGTGCTTATTTTTCTAGTACATTAGATCCCGTAGCTCAGGCTCTGCCTGCGTGCCTGAAATCAGTGGCAGCGACAGCTTTAGCAATTAGACAAAGCGATGCCATAGTGTTAGGACATCCATTGACAGTACAAGTACCACACGCAGTAGAGGTTCTTGTGAACCGAACGCAAACACAACACTTGACTATAGCAAGACTCACTGGTTACGAATTAACATTGTTTCAGCCACACATAGAAATCAGACGTTGTAGTACATTAAATCCTGCCACACTGTTACCAGTAAACGGAACAGACCCACTAGCTCATGATTGTATTGAAGTTATTACTCTCACGACGAAACCTAGACAAGACTTGACAGACATCCCATTGTCAGACCCAGACCTGACGTTGTATGTAGATGGTTCGTGTATGAGAACAAGTACAGGAGAGTTAGTGGCCGCGTATGCAGTCACAACAGACACTAAAGTCATTGAAACAAATTGCATAAATACCTTGTCAGCTCAAGCAGCAGAGCTCATCGCTCTGACACAAGCCTGTATTCAAGCTACGAATAAGAAAGTCAACATATACACTGATTCACGTTATGCATTCGGAGTTGTACATGACTTCGGCGTGCTGTGGCGAGAGAGAGGTTATTTAACTTCTCACGGTGCCCATATTCAGCACGGACCTCTCATTCATGCCTTATTAGATGCAATACATCTACCCACTGCAATATCAATTATGAAATGTAAAGCTCATACGAAAGTTACTGATATCATTTCCCAAGGCAATGATCTAGCTGACAGAACAGCTAAACAGACTGCTCAAACTCACACATCTGACATGACAAAGACAATAGTTCCGACACCAACACATTGCATGATGGTTAAGGATCCCGCTCTTGACGTAATTGACATACAGACACATGCTACACCAGATGAAATAAAGAAATGGACTGAATTAGGAGGGATCCAAACGGATCAAGGATGGATGACGAAGGAAAAATCTGTATGGTTCCTTCCTGATTCTATGGTTCAAGTTATCATTAATACAATACATAGTCCAGCGCACCTAGGAGAAAAAGCTATGCTAGACAGCATTCAACACATTTGGTTCAACAAACATTTACGAGCAGCAGCTAAACAAAAAGTTCGTACCTGTATGATCTGTTGTCAGTTTAACCCAGGTAAAAGCATTCCCGTAGAACAGGGTGGATTTCAGCCTCCTGATCACCCTTTTGAAGTCCTCCAGATGGATTATATCCAGATGGAACGATGTCGAGGATTCAAATATGTTCTTGTAGTTGTCTGTGCTCTTTCCCGTTGGACAGAAGCATACCCGGTCTCAGATTACACTGCCCCGACTACTGCCAAACAGTTGGTTCGAGAATTCTTCCCACGGTACGGTTTACCACGTGTTGTCTACTCAGATAAGGGCCAGCCGTTCTCATCCGAACTAATGAAACACGTTTCACTTTTGTTAGGCTATCAATGGAGATTTCACTGTGTCCGACACCCCGAGGCAGCAGGTCTCGTGGAACGACATAATCAAACTCTGAAAATTAGATTGTCCAAAATATGTAGAGAGAAAGGCGTCGATTGGGTAGTAGCCTTACCAGTTGCACTCTTTTACATGAGAATGGTAGCGCACTCTCGAACAGGGCTATCCCCTTATGAGGTGATCTTCGGTAGACCACCAAATATGTGGGGGACGCCTATACCACGCAAAATAACTGATGTTGACTGTAATATGCTGACAGATTACCTGGCTTCCTTGATGTCTGCACTACAATCTTGTCGTTCACAGGTAGCTGCAGCCTTTCCCGACAACACCGAGGTGAAACCCCATGACGTAGTTCCCGGGGACCTGGTGTTAGTGCGGAATTTTGACCGGAAGACTCAGCTGGATCCTAGGTGGAAATCGCCTCAACTTGTACTGCTCACCACGAGGACAGCCGTGAAGATCGAAGGTCGCAAAGGTTGGATACATTCAAGTCATATCAAGAAATTTCATGGACTACCGTCTGATGTAAACGATACACCTCGCGTGTCTTCACCGATTGACTCAAAGCTTCCTTTGATTGAACTAAGCGATAAGGAACTATACAAACTAAAATTACGGTCTAAAAAGTCAGACAATTTGATTGTTTAAGTCCTCTCCAAGGTGAATCGGTCGAATTTGTCTCTGACATGTATCCCCTAGACCTGAATAGAGAAAGAAACCGAAAGATGCAGTTGAAAAAACATGCGTACTGTAAATCACTGCGTAGTCATTGCACAGTGACGTTATTAATTTTGTTTTTCTTAAGTCTTTTAATAATCGCTGCAAGTATATTGTTACACATATATTATCCTATTTCTAAACATGTTTACAATGTTACTGCTGAACATTCTTTTAGTGAATTACCCCCGCATGAGTTGTCCTATAGATTTGCGCTGCGCAATAACACTTTTATTAGTATGTTACATCATTCCCATCAGACTAGCAATGCTACAAATTGTTGGATATGTGGCCGACTCCCTCCCTATCAGAACTATAAGGGAATTCTGCCTCTCTTTCCATATCCGTTCACACACAATGGCTCCTGTGGAGCATGGTTTAGTTTAATTAATTCCCTAGATTCGAATTCCGCAGTTTATCAAAACAACTGGGTATGGGGAAACTTGAACTTAGTTTTGCTTAAAGTCTGCTACCCTAACAAGGAGGGACTTCCCAAAAGAACAGGAACTGATCTAGAAAATGAAGTATACGGATTAGGTAATTTCACGCTTAATCTCATGATCCTGAATGTTGAATCCGAAGCTGCACCAATTTTGCCCGCTATGTCAGTATTTCCAGTTAAAGGTGAATTGTGTGTAAGAAAGAATGGTTCCATACATATGGGCCATAGTAAGTGCACCACTGTAATAGAATTCAGTGATCAAGGCAAGTCTACATTTAGAGCTTCTCGCCATTCCTACTTCGTATGTGGTCAGACTGCATATACACGTTTGCCTCTAGATTGGGATGGTACCTGTTACATCGGATTCCTTTTGCCACCTGTTTTCCTAGCTCCTCCTGATTATCATAGAAATACTCATTTAGTACACAATAGACAGCAGAGAGATCTCCCAATCGTCGATTACACTGAAACAGCATGGGAAAAATACACAGATTTCAATAAAGGTTTCTTCCCCTATATAGGTACAGTCACTAATAGTAAGCTGATACGTAGATTAACCAGAACCCTTGAAGCAGTAGTGAACGAAACTATTTCCGCCTTAGGCAATTTAACAGAAGAGCAGTCTGCTATGCGGATTGTTGTGCTTCAAAATCGTCTTGTCCTTGACGTCATCCTGGCCGATAGGGGCGGAGCTTGTAGGGTCATCGGATCAAGTTGTTGCATTTTCATACCAGAAAATTCGCCGTCTGTATATAAAGCCATAACTCGCCTTCATAAGATTGTAAGCCAGATACACCAGAATCCAGGCACCTGGACTTGGTCCGGTTGGTTTTGGAGTGTACTGTCAGCCTGGGGATGGAGGGTCCTATCCTTCCTAGGTATTGGCTTTCTCATATTATTCAGTTGCTGCTTATGCCTACAATGTGGACCAGCGATTTGTGGTCTGTGTGCCACATCGTGTATTCCACCACCAAGTTTTTATTCATCCCGGAAGAAGAAAGAAGAACAAATGATGTTATATGAACAGATCAACGGATTGATGAAGATTGATATCTCTTAAGGGCAAGTAGGGGACAAGGAGGGAATGTGGAAATATGGATTTTTATGATCAGTTATGTCCCCTATCTTGGACCCCAACGGTTTCATGTATAAGTCACAAGTACATGTATGTTCCCTCCAGTTTCAGTTATGAAGACGCAAACACATGTGCGTCCACCGTCAACATGTCCTCTTTCAGATCCGCCATGAATGGGCCGGATATTCTATTCCTAAGTATGAAAGGCCACCGGCTTTATATGGTTCATTTATCCCATTTTACAGTCCAGGCGAGTAGGCCCTGATTCTGCCATTAAGCCTTTTCCTGCCTTCTGCCTCTGAAAGCTCCAGTCTGAGCTCGCATCTGTATCCATGAACTTTGTCCTACTCCCTGCGCGGCTAACGGTGCCTGACTCGGCCTGTCGGCCTGTCTGCCTGCCAAAAACTGTATTTCACCTTCAAGATTATCTGCTCTGCTCCGCTCCTCATCCAATGCATTCCTGTCTAGCAGTTTAAGTAAACATTCCTCTAGCTACTGTGCAAAAGAGCCCTGCTTCTCTGTCTTTATGCAAGTAATTCATAGCCCTGTTACCATGGAATATTCCTACCCCCTCGCATCTAGTGTAGACACTTAGACGCTTGTACACGCACTAACAGTCAGTATAGTCAGTATAGAATAAGATTATATCCTAAGAGACCTCTCTTTTTGGATAACACAGTTCTTTAAACATAGGATGTAAGATATGATTTAGGATTAGGTTGACATAACCCCAGACTTTTGTCTCCACATGTAGAGCTAAATGTCAAGTCCCATTCACCCCCTAGTTGCACGTCAATCACACGTCATGCTGCTGCGCGCGCATCTCTGCCAAGTATTTTTGCTGACATTGCGAAATTCTTTCATGGAACCACCCATTTGTGACATCATACCTAATGACGTTCTTTAGTTACGCCTAGTTACACCCATTTTAGTTACGCATGTATGTTTTTATCTCTGTTATCAACTGTTACGCCTCCTGCATCTGTTTCACTGTAATGCCTCTTCTATAAAAATGATTACCTGTCAATAAAGTATTGTCCTTCACTTCCTGAACCTTCGTGGTGATGGAATATGAAGCCCACAAATTCGAATTGTGTTTTGGAATAAAGCCCGTTCCGAACCTCTAATACCACGGATTCTGCCTCTTATCTTACTGAGCTATTTTTATTAATTTTCCGCATCAAATTAAGTACCGGTAATTAAATTATTTACCACACAAGTATAGGGAGATGAGATTGTTCTCGGCCTATAGCCCCATGGCATGAACAATTTGATGTAGAGAAACAGATGGTGTCCCCCTGTGATGGTTTACATACGCTTTCTCTACCTGATAGTCCATCCTGACCAAAGCATAATTCCTAAGAACTGACGGAGCAAACTCCCTCAATACCAGAAATAGCTCCGTTAGCTCTTTCCAGTTCGATGTCTAGGCCGCTCCCAGTTGTGACTACTGGTTTTGAATCATGGCATCGCCCATGTGTGCTTCCCACCCAAAGTGACCGGTGTCAGCTGCTGCTATCGGCCAAGGAGGTGGTCATGGTCCTCCCTTCAACACATGATCTTCCACCAACTCACTCCTGTCTGTTATCCGAATCAATTTTGACGTTTCCGGACTGTTTGGATCCAAGTGTAGCAACAAATGTTGAAGCTGAGGTTTCGAATGTCGTCAAGCCCAGGGCGTGAAACCCTGACCCGCTCACTCTCTGCTGACCTATCACCATTCCAAGAGGGTGCCCTGTATGATGGAAAAATAAGCTCCCTTTTCCTCTGGGACGAGCACCTCTGATGACTTCACATATTACATCACTCATAACATGGTCAGTGGCATCACTCATGACATCACTGATGACATCATCCTTGTGATAGAGTGGCGGTCGCGCGAGTTATAGTTATCTGAACTAACTATAACGGGGGAATTTCATTGGTTTTTTACGAGTGAAATGTCCACCTAACTATAACATGTGTGAAACCTATGGTTTTTTAAGTGAATTTGCAAGGTTTTTTAAATGCTAATTCCTAACTATAACGTGTGTGAAACCTATGGTTTTTTAAGTGAATATATATATATATATATATATATATATATGCTGGCTTCATTGTACAAAAAACAAGTAAGAAATTTACAAATAAACAATGACCAATTATAAACAAATTGCTATTTATTTATTACTTAATTGACTTCCCACACTATACCCCTACAAACCTAGCAACCCACACTCAAAATATAATTACAATAAATAAGTATAACACAATATACATCATTGATAGTCAATTAACTAATTAATAAACAATAAATAATTATGTATTAATATATTTTTGCTTAATTAATATCCCACTCTATACACCTACAAACTTAGCAGCCCACAACTAAAATATAACTAAAATAAATCAGTATTACATAATGTACATAATTAATTATCAATTAAATATTTAATGATAAATAAATAAATAGATAATTGTTTAATTTATTATTACTTAATTAACTTTCCACCCTATACCCCTGCAAACATTAATATTTAATTATTTCAATCAATTATTACTAAAGAAACATCCCACCCTCTACCCCCTACAAACACAGCAGCCTGCACCTAAAATAGAACACAAGAATATAACTATTACACAATTTACATAATTAATAATCATTTAAATTATTGATAATAAATTATTAAATAATTGTTAAATTATTATTACTTAATTAACTTCATACCCTATACCTCTACAAACCTAGCAACCGGTTACACCAATATGAATTACTATTAGCAATTAAATAAATCACGTAAAATTACAAACTATATTTAAAATTATTATCAACAACTTTGCAAACAATCACACATAAACTTAATATATAAACTGAAGCACATTAAGATAATTACAAAACAATATTTATTTTTTCCAAATACCATTTTAAATCAGCAAGACAGCAATGGAGATCCTCTCCTGAACCCACTCTGAACCAGCATTCTCACCGTTAGGGCCCAGGAGGGCTGGTGCTGCAATCCTGATGTCACCAGCTTCACAGAGGGTGCACTTCTGTTTCCGGCGGATAGGCGGAAGAAAACCTCATGAGGTGGAATGCTCTAGCACAACTAAAAGAGAGCACTGT
Source organism: Triturus cristatus (assembly GCF_964204655.1). Classification (NCBI taxonomy): domain Eukaryota; kingdom Metazoa; phylum Chordata; class Amphibia; order Caudata; family Salamandridae; genus Triturus; species Triturus cristatus. The sequence goes on from NC_140588.1 coordinate 301,387,948, forward strand.
GCAGCACACATACAAAGTAGGAAAAGCTATGAAGTGTTTCTATGCATAGTATCTTGTAATTGAAGGGTACCCTTCCAGTACAAACCCTACGGTAGACAGGCATGCACCCTAGCGCTATGGCGCAGAGGTGAGTGCCTGGCGCACGGCAGCTGAAAACAGCACCAGTGCTAGGGAGAAGAGAGAAGAGTGTCATATCGCTATGAATATGGCTCTCTCCTGCTCTCTCTGTCACGCAGCAAAGCCTCTTTGGGTGCTGCACAGCATTGCCTGACAGCTACGAGAATCTGGACCTGGAACGCGAATCTGGTTCCCCCATTCATAGTCTGCAGATCTGACCATTAGTTCATATGGGTAGGTTTTAGTAGGAATCACTGAAGGGTTCAGCTTGGAATCATTAAAGTCACCCAGTTTGACATCCTTCCGAGGTTGTTAACATGGGGGCTACTGATTTAGGGGACAATAACACCTGCTACAAGTGGCTAAAGAGAACATGGTTCTCTTTACAAGGGTGTTCACTAACTCAAGTATGTTGAAAAGAGTACATTTTCTGTGACTCGCACATGTTGATGAAGCTCCTCACCAGTTCAGTACTACTGTGCACACAATTGTTAGTTTTAGCTCAAAAGACACATCAAAAAGGAACAGAGAGGAAAAATGCAAACAAAAACGATTTACTTTGTGTTCCAGAGCAGGACGCTACTGAGTGCACCGGTGATAGGGCACTCTGTGAAAATGAAGTGCAGGAAGAATACTAGATTGCTGTAGAAAACAAAAATGGGGGTGTAGAATATATAAAATATGAATACCACAGGCTATGTTACCTAAATCAATGAATTGGGCACAACATCCCATCTGTGGGTGCTGTTTGACATTCAGAAAAGTGGATGGGTGATCAACTGAGTTTTTTGATTTTTTTGTATTCTTATTTAGCACAAACCTGGCACAAAGGCATTAGAGAGCTTCACATGAGGGCTATATTACATTACATAATATCAAGTTCATTTTTTTATTATTATTTTTTTATGCACAGGGAGATTAAGTGATCTGCCCAGAATCACAAGATGTTGAGCTGACACTGGGACTTGAATCTGGTTTGCAACTTTCAAAGTCAGCCAAGGCCACATCCTCGCCTTGTTGCCTGCAGTAATTGATATTTGGCAGGCAAAGGAGAACACAGGGAATAATTTATCCACCCTTGTTTTATACAAGGGAGAGTGGCACAAATAAACTGAGGAGCTCCCTTGCTGGACCTCACCAGACCCCAACTACTCCAACTCTCCAGACCTCCCCCTACCCCAGTCCTCTGCCAAGCAAGTGGTAATGGCTTTCAATCAGCATCTCCTTGAGGCCTCTGTCTTACATGGGAGAGCCACAGGGCAAGTACACCTCATGCTGTGACAGCCAGACCAGCCAATTGTCATTCTGCCTTTGACAATTAGCCTGCCTGACTTAATGTTCACAGGCTCAGTGTATGATGCTAAGGCTGTAACAACAGCCTTTCACCTTGTGCACTTCCAGTGGAGATGAAGACAGCCCAGGCAGGTTGGACTGCACAGTCAACCCAAAACAACGGCCCACCAACTGGCCTCAGCAACACGCTCTTCGGCCGAAGGACAATTGCTCACCTTGCCAATTTGAGCCTGGGACAATCCCTCTTCCAAAACCCGAGCTGCCCACATGCAAAACAAGAGCCCCTCACTCCTATTACCTCTCCTCTACCCCTTCAATTTCCCTTCCCCTCATCCACCCCCCTTCAACCAGTATGGAGAATATATACAGTAAATCCCCCTCCCTTGATTCATCTGTTTCTTTCTTCTCTTCCTGATCAGTGATCTGGGGATAAAGGTAGGGAAGACATGAAACAGTTGGAGCACAAGTTCTTACCATATCTTAGCGGTCTCTGATTTGGAACACTAACCTTCCTGTGTATCTTTCATTCTCTGAAAAAGAGATACATGTTTTTTCTGCAAATCAGCTAATCTTTCTATATCTAAGTAACCATGTTCTGGAAGGAACTTCTTTCCATCTGTATTAGTTAGTTCCACCCACTATTTTCACTTCTGGCGGGGAGTTTACTACAATTAGATTGTTCTGTACCCATTGGGATTCACTTTAATTTTTCACACTTGGGAATGAAGAAAAAAAGAGTCTGCACTACTTGCAGCTCATGCCGGGGAGGGAGGGAGGGAGGGGAGGTAATGGAGAGAGGTTAGGGTTCTCTTCAATAACCTCTTGTAACTGATCTCATTGAAAGGGGATGAAGGTTTCACGCACTCATAGCCACACATCTCCTTATGTTCAATGTTCCTTCAGTCTATGCCCGGAGAGGCTTGTGAAGTCATTGGGGTTGGTAGATTACATGGTCTGTGCTTTGGGTGTTGGCACTCCTGCCTATCTTCTCCTTTGCCTCACTTTTCTAGAGCCCTCTTGCTCCAGATCATGGGATCACATTCACAGTCTCTTTCCCCTTGACTCCGATCAATTCTACCTGCCTAACCACTTTCAGTTCTTCCCTGTTGTCTCCTACCCTGAGAACAGATCTTTTTCTCTTTAGTTTCAACAGTACAGTAACCTCAAACTATGCAAGCCATGCAAGTGAGTTATGAAGAGATGATGAGCACTGTTGGACTTTTACCTAAATTTGGATTTGATTTGTGCTCTACATTTCTGCCACTTGCCAGATTTGGCACCGGGCTGTTCTCCACCCCAATTCCCCCTAAGAAACGTCCCCTATTTTCTCGGGCACACAAATCAGGAAAGGAGGTAAGAGAAAATATTTTAATAAAAACAAAACACGTTTGATCTTGTTGCATTCTGACTATAAGATAACAGTTTTTCACAGATAACCCTGTTTTGGGTTTTTCCCCTGCTCTCCTTGTTCCCACTAGTTCTATCATTTTCTCTTCACTTCTGTTTACTCTTCATCCCTCTTCCACCCCCTACCCTCATTTCTGTTGTGGTCAGTGGCAGGTATTGCATCATCTCTTTCACATTGAATGGGCATTCTTTCCAACCACCCAGCTCTGGTCATGCTGTGACCCTTTACTGCCAAGTGTATTTTGATTTGATGATATTTTTTTTGCATATTAAATTGTTTCCACCTTTTTTACTTTGATCGAGCAGCATCTTCTTCACTGCCCAACACTGATTTGCTCCTAGTTTTGGGCTGAATGTTTGATGTTCCAGCATTGTTATGCAAATATAAGTGTATCTTCGGATGCACTGTATTTCCTTAACTGACAGTCCTTTCCCACTATCTTGAGTCCCACAACCAGTTTAACTTTCGGCCTTTCAGAGCACCCTTTTGGGTTGGTGCTTTTTCTAGGCTTACTTTCCATAAGCCTAATTCAGGCTTCATTCCTATTTTCTCCCGGCTCAGGTTCACGCTGGCCAACTGAGTTTTTTCATTTTTTTTGCCAGCTCCAAGCAAGCAATGGCACTGGACTTTTGCCAGTCTTCCTCACGAGTCCAGTATAGTATCTTGGACCTTTTCATTTGCTAGGCTCTACTACCCCTTTACTCTACCACTTTCCTTTGTCCTGATGAAGAACCCACAATTAGCCTTGGGGTTGAAACATCATTGATATTAACAGCTGCAAAGACATCCTTAATGAACATATTTCCAATAGAGCATGAGGACTGGAATAATTTGGACGTGACTTTGTAACAATTTTCTGAAAATACTGAATACTTTGGCCCGATTCACAGAACTAACTTAAGACAAAATCCTAAACTTACTACCATTTTCGTATTCACAGAAGGCACTTACTCATTTTGGTATTCACAGAAGACACTTACTCACTTCGGTATTCACAGAAGTTAGGAGTCCTAAATTTAGGACTCCTAAATGCCTTCTTTGAATACCGAAAGTCTTAAAATGAGGATTTTTCTCAGTTTAGGAGTCCTAAAGTTAGGACTCCTAACTTTACTACTACTAAACTGAGAAAAATCCAAATTTTAAGGCTTTCGGTATTCACAGAATTCATTTAGGAGTCGTAAAGTTAGGAGTCCTAACTATACTACTACTAAACTGAGAAAAATCCTAATTTTAAGACTTTCGGTATTCACAGAAGGCATTTAGGAGTCCTAAAGTTAGGACTCCTAACTTCTGTGAATACCGAAATGAGTAAGTGCCTTCTGTGAATACCAAAATGAGTAAGTGCCTTCTGTGAATACCAAAATGGTAGTAAGTTTAGGATTTTGTCTTAAGTTAGTTCTGTGAATCGGGCCCTTTGTCTTTTGCTGTTTTGCTATTTCGATCACAATTGTTGGGTTCCCTGTTTTTGTGTTATCACTAGTACTTTGTGTTCACCTTCTCTTTGAAGACTGTTTTGTTATTGCTGGTTATGTCCCAATTCAGTCAGTTTTTCAAACATAAAAGTCAATATTATGACTTTATATCAGGTTATATTAGAAAAACTTATTTTACATTTAGCAGACCAGCATTGATTTTTCAGCTATTCTTGATTATGTATAAAGTTTGATGTCGAATGATAAATAGTTGAACCCTTTTGTTGTACAGGACTAGAAGAAATAGGCAGGAAGGAAAGAAGTTAAGCTGCCAACTCCAGCTGCTGGGGAAATCTCACACAGAGAAAGGAAGTCACAAGTTTTCTCTTCATTTCTCCCCCGCAGATAAAGTGATATTACACCCTGCAGGGACTGCACTGCTGGAGGGGTGGTTATCAGATGGGCCCCTTTCACACAGGGCATACAATCATGGCCGTCCTTAGAACCGAATACTGCAGTGTGTACAGTTAGAGTATTTAGTGTTCAGCTTATCAGAGTGCTAAAGATGGAGGACAAGTTAAAAAATATTAGCATCCAATGTTTCTTGACAAGAACGTCACAGGGAGGCCCAACATCCAAAGTGAATGGAAGGCAACATTGTGTACCATACGTGTTTCTAGATGTTTCACGAAAATGAGGACCACCACCATCGGAACACACAAGTTGTGGTGCCAATTGAAAAGTATCTGCACAAATTAGGCTCTGATGCCACCTGTTGCAAATTCATCCTGTGCCATTGGCAGCCGCATTTTTTTCTGACTGGAACTGGTGGTAACCGACTCTGGATGTACCTGGGCTCTGCCTAACCAGTCCCAGGGTGAGTGCTATGATGAAAAACACAATTAAAATACAGTGAAAACACCTACATACACTAGGGAACACTATGGGCTAGGGTACCCCTATGATTGGCATTACGGCTCCTACAAGGCCCTAGTAAAAAATAGGGCAGGGGGATTAAAACTACCTTTAAGTCCCTAGTATATAACAGGGCATGGCAGTTTAGAGGCCAACAGCCCTTTCTGGACTTGCATGTGTGCACAGCCAAGGCCTGAGATCAGTTTACAAGCAGCTCTGTGTTGCAGAACTGCTTTTAAAATGTAAATTGTGTCCAAACTCGACTTTAGTGTTTGGGGCACTTAAAAATTAATAAACTACTATATTCTGGCATATAAGTTACCCCCAGGGTCTCCCCTACGTCTCCCAGTGGTGGTGGCTCAGGTACTTATAAGAGAGATCCTCATAAAATATGTTTTATATGCCCTGGGGCTAGTGAAATTCCACATTTCACTTCCCATATTGTAGTAAATTGCTATACAAAACCGACTTTTGTGCTAGGAGCACTGTGGAGTGAGGATCTGCAATATTTTCACATATTTAGAACCCCTAAAGTCTCCCCTAGGTGTTCCGGGGTGGGGTCCTATAGATATATGCAGGCTCCTTGTAAAAGATGTTTTATAAGTCCTGGTGTTGGAGAAATTGTCCAGTTCATTTTCACCATTGCAGATCCCCAGCCACATAGGTTAACCCAGCAAGAAGTTATTAACTTGCACATACTAACTATCTTAAACAATCACTTATAGTAACACCTACTTATTTGTACAGGATCTCTGCCAATCTCTCACTTTCACATATACTCACTTATATACACCAATACTCACATATACTAGTTTAAAACATATGTAGTTACTCATAAAGACACTATTGAGACAGTCATTCACTCACTAACACACCAATACACACACTCATCCACCTATACAGTCATGCACACATGCTGTCTTCAACACATACAAACAGTGAGTCACTCATTCATGCATCTATGCACTAAGTAATACCCCCCACCGAACCATACAGACACTCAGACAATCATACTGATACTCAAAAAACCAACTAATAACCCATATAGACACTCATGTAGATACTCACCAACCCATGCAGCCACTTATACACAAAGTGAGAGACTGATACAGATACTTACATATTTAAACATTACTCACTAACCCATGTATTCACTAAGATACACTTAATCAGTTAGTTATACAACCAATTTTACAAAAATAAATCATCCATTTGGACACTTATATACCCATTTATTCTTCCATCGACCTTGAGATATACATATATAAAGCATATTTATTTTCAGAAAAACACACATTCACTGGATGATGTCACCAGTGATGTCAATTGAGATATCACCAGTGATGTCATGAGTGATGTCACTGACCATGTCATGAGTAATGTAATATGTGACGTCATCAGCAGTGCATTGCGGGCGCGCGAGTTATAGTTAGCTGAACTAACTATAACGGGGGAATTTCTATGGTTTTGTACGAGTGAAATGTCCAACTAACTATAACGCCCCTGAAACCTATGGTTGTTTCAGTGAATTTCTAAGGTTTTTCAAATGCTAATTTCTAACTATAACGTGCCTGAAACCTATGGTTTTTTCAGTGAATATATATACATTTATTATACTATGTATATATGTGAAAATGTCTCGGTCCGCCTGTTTGCCTCGGTGGCACAGAAAAAATGGGTGGAACTGACGTCAGCACGCCGACGAGGTCCTCTTATGGCTCCGATGACGTCATACGGTGTTGTGAGTGGAGCCGTGCTATTATGACATCCTCGTCGACGTGGGACAGCTAGGAAAGAATTTCCGTGGAATGCTGGTGCAGGGGATATTCACCTAAGTGTTCCGGCCAGTCCTTTGGGAGCAACTGTTTATGTTGCCACTCCAGAAACTGAAACCAGTGATCCGAGGGCAGAGGCCCTGCAGATGGCACACGAGGTGGGGTGCCCAGTCGTGTGCACCGGCGGGGCAGTGAAGTGACAAACACCACAACCCACAAAAAAGGTAACGAGGGCACTGAATAACACAGGATCTTCTCTTTGTATCTGGCAGAAACAACAAAGTTAAAATGCCCTAGTACCAAAATGTAGAATTAGTGCTACAACGGTCTTCAAGAGGACCTGCGATGCTGCTTCTGCCTCCCGTACCCTGGCGGGGGCACATGGCTCACGCGGTACAGTCATACCGCGGTGGGACGCACACTCGTTGACCTCTCATGGCACTGCTCCACACTTCAGGGAGAACGCTTTCCATTAGCTATGTTTTCTGATGACGTGTCGCGCCGGCCCTGTCCAACAACAGAACTCCTTTAGATCCAAACAGACTCTTCCACTTTCTCACCGGAAGTGAAACTAGGCCATGCGGACACTTTCACAATACAACAGCTGGGAATGCACTTTTCGGTTAAAAAAAAACACATTCTTTCCTCCTAATTAATCAAATAAACGTCTGACTGAAAAACAGGGGCCAGCTTTGATCGGTAAACAGCCGTTACAATGACTTTTTTACTTCGCGACACCATTACAGCGCATGCATTACCACGCATGCATTGTATATCGCGAAGTCATTACTACACATTTTTTTAGAATGCATGGTCATTTACCACGCATGCCTTTACAACAAATTTTGTTGTAAAGGTATGTATGGTAAATGACCATGCGTTCTAAAAAACATGTAGACGATCCAAGTTGTTGTAAGGGAACAGAGGCTGTTCCGTTACGTCATAATGATGTGCACCGCCCCTCAGAAATGACGTGAAGCAGGAACCACGAGAGAGAGGAACCATGAGGAGTGAGAGGTAAGGGGGATTGGGCATGGGGTGTTTTTTTTCTAGGGTTTAGGGTAGTGCAGTGGTGTTTGGGTAGTGTAGGGGGTCATGCTGGGGGTAGTGTTTTAGGGTTTAGGGTAGTGCAGTGGTGTTTGGGTAGTGTAGGGGGTTATGCTGGTGTAGTATTTTAGGGTTTAGGGTAGTACAGTAGTGTAGGGGGTCGTGCTGTGGGTAGTGTTTTAGGGTTTAGGGTAGTGCAGTGGTGTATGGGTAGTGTAGGGGGTCATGCTGGGGCAGTGTTTTAGGGTTTAGGGTAGTGCAGTGGTGTGTGAGTAGTGTAGGGGGTCATGCTGGTGGTAGTGTTTTAGGGTTTAGGGTAGTGCAGTGGTGTTTGTGTAGTGTAGGGTGTCGTGCTGGGGGTAGTGTTTTATGGTTTAGGGTAGTGTAGTGGTCTTTGGGTAGTGTAGGGGGTCAAGCTGGGGGTAGATTTCAGGTCTAGGGTAGTGCAGTGGTGTTCGGGTAGTGTAGGGAGTCGTGCTGGCGGTAGTGTTTTAGGGTTTAGGGTAGTACAGTGGTGTTTGTGTAGTGTAGCGGGTTGTGCTGGGGTAGTGTTTTAGGGTTTATGGTAATGCAGTGGTGTTTGGGTAGTGTAGGGGTAGTGCTGGGGTAGTGTTTTAGGGTTTAGGGTAGTGCAGTGGTGTTTGTGTAGTGTAGGGGTAGTGCTGGGGGTAGTGTTTTAGGGTTTAGGGTAGTGCAGTGGTGTTTGTGTAGTGTAGGGGGTAGTTTTTTAGGGTTTACGGTCGTGCAGATCTGTTTAGGTAGTGAAGGGGGTCGTGCTGGGGTTAGTGGTTTAGGGTTTAGGGTAGTGCAGTGGTGTTTGTGTAGTGTAGGGGGTCATGCTGGGGGTAGAATTAGTGTTTAGGGTAGTGCAGTGGTGTTTGTGTAGTGTAGGGGGTCATGCTGGGGTAGTGTTTTAGGGTTTAAGGTAGTGCAGTGGTGTTTGTGTAGTGTAGGGGGGTGTGCTGGGGTAGATTTAGGGTTTAGGGTGGAGCAGTGGTGTTTGGGTAGTGTAGGGTGTCGTGCTGGGGGTAGTGTTTTAGGGTTTAGGGTAGTGCAGTGGTGTTTGGGTAGTGGAGGGGGTAGTGTTTTAGGGTTTAGGGTAGTGCGCCCAACCAGCCTCAATATCCATGGACAAAGGGGATCCTGACTTTTGAACGCTCCGCCAATTGAATAATTTGGGTCAAGGGCCCTACCACGTCCAAAACCTATCAACTCCTTTCTTGGGATCCCTCATATACTTGGAGAAAAAGTTACATAGTTTCACATCAATTTCAGGCACGTGTGCCGCCTTCCCCTTCAGTGAGGGCCTGGGGCATTCTCCCCTCATACTATCCCTGACCTCCCTTTAAGGGGTTGATGGATTTTCCCATACTCTACCACTTTGGTGTCAGGGGTTCACTCCACCGACCTAGGATGGTAAATTTGGGTAGGCTCAAACATGTCCGAGTGGATGCCGTACCCAACCCGGGACTGAGAGGAGTGGGACTCTGGATGCCAGGGACGCCCTGAGTCCTTATCCTCATCGGAGGAGAAATCGTCCTCCAATACACCCTCTCCCTCCAAGGGAAACCCGCCGTTGGGGTCTACAATAGTAGTGACAGCGTCGTAATTTTCTCTGGACTCCTCCTCCTCCCGGCAGGGTGCATGTTTTAGAATTCGCGCATTCTTGAGGAAGGTCTCCGCAAGTGTATCAAATCCTTCCAAGTGCCCCGCGTTATGCTTAACGGCCCTTTTATTCCCCATCTGGGTGCTACTGAGACCCGCCACCACCAGATCTGGGTCACTGAACACCCCAGGGATACTTTTTGCCAGCTTATCAACCTGTTCCCTAAGAGGAGCCATCGCCCTAGAAATAGCCAGAGAGAGGGCTTGGTCCACTGCTGGAGGGAGAAGTTGGGGGGCCATTCCTCCTCCACTTCCTGGTAGGAGGAGTAAAAATGGTCTTCTGGAGAAGACATGATAGCAGAGGGTGTGAGCACAGAACAAATGCCCTTAAAATCCTTAAGGCAGCCCACTCGCCGGTGCTCCAACAGCTGGGCTTTCCCCGAAGCTGTTATAAGAATAGACTGAGGTGCAATACCAAATACCACCACCAGGTGGCGCTGGTCACTGACGTGGACATGTGGGGAAATCACCACATAGCGGTGTCAAAATTAAACGAAGGTTGGTCGGGAATCAAGCGGACACTAAAGGAGTGACTGGATTCCCAAACGCGCGTAAAGACCAGCGGGAGCGCTCGACGGAGCTGCCTCACTCGGACCAGATGCGCCTGACAGGATCTCACCGCGCGCAGAGCGCACAGCGGGAGAAACTGCGAGGGGGAAAATGCTCTTGGGCAAGAGCCTGCTGCGCAGGGAATATGAAACAATACCAAGGCAATAATGCTAATAGCGTGCACAAGAAACCGCTATGCAAACAGCAACAACGTCAGATTAAGCCAAGAATCTAAGGAATGCACTTAACTGACGAGCAGTGAAGAAAGAGGAAGCGGAAGGGACGTCACGATATTATATACGATGGACTGTGATATGATTGGACTATAGTTGCCTTGGAGACTACCCCCCTAATGGTTCATGAGTTGTGTAGTCTTTTGTTTAATGATTGTTGTGTTACGTTTTCTTTGAACTGCTGTGCAAATAAAGTGAGGAAAGATATGCATAATCCTCGCCTCCGTCCTGCCATAGAATTCATTAAACTTTATTCGATCTGATTTTGAAACATAGATCATAAAAGAGTAAACAAAAACAGTAAATCCTCTTTCCTAATACAATACAGTGAGAATTAATTAAAACCAGTAGGTAAAAATGGGTGTTACAAAGCCCGGTTCAGAGCAACTTCAGGTTAACAGAATCGTAAAGTTCAATGTTTCGCAAGATCAATCTCATGTACTTCGTGCAAAATACGCAGTAAGGGGTCCAAGTAAGATATAACGCTCCAATACCTGACCAGTCTGCACTATATAAAACTGCAGAAAAACTAAAAATAAAAAGTGTTTTGCACACTTCTGTCATTGGGCTATATGTGGGCTACATCTGGGTGATATTTGTGCTACATTTGGGCTCTTTTTTCTCTGGTGGCCATCTTGGGAGACTTATTTGTTATGAAGTTTCCTAATTTCCTCATTTACTGCAGTCTCCTCAGTAGGAAATGCTTACAGTTTTTTACTTTGATTCCATCAAGAAGGCATTCAGATGTGTCACACATTTACCATAAATTCAGAATGTTAGCACTCTAGTTGTTCATTAGATCACTGTAGTAAAGCTACTGCTCACCAGGGAGTTAACTGGAAGTCTACTGCTGGTATTGAAAGTGATTTTTTCAGTCTGCATGTCAGAATTTTCTAATGAAATAGAAGAGGATTTGAGATCTCACTTAAAACATGTCCTAATTTTTCTTTCTACAGCACTAACCATAATTTATATGGCAAAATGTACCCCCTCATTGTGTTCCTTTTTAAATTAAATGTTTTAAGTGTTACCAGTTTATTCCAATCAAGATGGCTTCAGGTGTGCCATAACTTTGTCATAAGTAAGACTGTTAGCTCTCTAGTTGTTCTTTAGAACACTCTGGGAAGCTGCAGTAGAACACAAAGGCATTCACTGACACGCTGCTCCTGTTGAAATATAACAGGAAGATATTTGAGATCACACTTGAAACATGTCCTAATTTTTCTTTCTACAGCACTAACCATAATTTCTATGATAAAATGAACCCCCTCATTGTGTCCCTTTTTAAATTAAATGTTTTAAGAGTTACCAGTTTATTCCAATCAAGATGGCTTCAGGTGTGCCATACGTTTGTCATAAGTAAGACCGTTAGCGCTCTAGTTGTTCTTTAGAACACTCTGGGAAGCTGCAGTAGAACACAAAGGCATTAACTGACAGGCTGCTCCTGTTGAAATATAACAGGAAGATATTTGAGGTCACACTTGAAACATGTCCTAATTTTTCTTTCTACAGCACTAACCATAATTTCTATGATAAAATGAACCCCCTCATTGTGTCCCTTTTCAAATTATATGTTTTAAGAGTTACCAGTTTATTCCAATCAAGATGGCTTCAGGTGTTCCATAATTTTGTCATAAGTAAGACTATTAGCGCTCTAGTTGTTCTTTAGAACACTCTGGGAAGCTGCAGTAGAACACAAAGGCATCAACTGACAGGCTGCTCCTGTTGAAGTATAACAGGAATACATTTGAGATCACACTTGAAACATGTCCTAATTTTTCTTTCTACAGCACTAACCATAATTTCTATGGCGTTACCTTGCTAAATCTGACGTTAAACCAGGATTTCCCTACTTACAAGGGGATTCCTTAATTTAAGATGATCAAAAAAACTGCAACTAGAGGCAGTGTTTTAAGACCTGAAAATATCAGGTCTTAAAATGGAGATAACCATTGGGGCCGCATTTCAGCAGGTTTTGTTGCTGGACCGCGCTGCAAACAATGTTGCTGCCCTGCCCTACTACAAAATTACAGGGCAGGACTGCGCACCATCAATAAGATAGTGCGCATTCCTGTGCCCCAGTCATGAAAAGTGTTGCAGCGTTGCGACAAGACTGCGTTGTAACACTTCTCAATATGCCCTTCTTGCGACAGCATGGATTCACTGTACTCACTCAACAGCGCTCTATGACACAAGTAATGACAGTTACATTAGGAATCCTGATGTATCTGTTTGCGCTAAAATCACGCATTGCTGCAGTTGTGTCACAAACATGACGCAACTCCAGCAATGCATGGGGCCAGCCTATCCCTGTGTCGCTGTGTCACCCTCACGCCTGCCTGATGGCAGGCGGAAGGTACTGACGCAGTGCAGTTCATGAGGGGTGCCCGAATGTCGATGCTGTTGGAGATCCATCGGTGTTGGTTGTGCGCTGCGGTGTCATCATTTGGAAGCAGTGGGGGAGTGTTGGTGCTGAGTGAGTTGATGAGACATCCAATGGTGGCCTTGATCCAGCTGCGAGGGTTAGCGATGATGGCATTGGCGTGTGGTGGACAAGGTGAAGACATGATGCATCCAATGAATGTTGGTCCAGGAGAGTCCGGTATTGTCGCTGAAGTTGAAGCTCCCACTTGCAGCAGTGACACGCTCAACCGTGTGTCCTGCTATGTGGCCTGTTGAAGTGAGTTGCTGCTTGCATTTGATGTTGGCGATCTTCCTCAGAAGGCGGTGGTGTCCTGGTCATTGGGTTTGTCCAGGTGGAACTTGAGATCACGTAGTAGGATGTTGTCGGTGGATGGGAGATCCTGGGGTACAATGAGGTCAACAATGGTATTTGAGAATGGGGGTCCAATGTCCGGGGGTCCTGCACATGAGTGTGCCGCAGTGGATGTGCTTGGGCTTTGTCCAGACCTGAGAGTTGAGGTGGTCCATGGTCACCCTTGGGTCATTAGAGTACGTGGTCAGTCAGAATGTGCCTCTGTAGGTGATGGCAATGCCTTGTCCTTGAAGGGCGTGCTGCTCCTTTCGGGTGATAATGCAGACATCAGTGATGGCGATGGCGATGTCCAGACCAGAGCAGATGTTGGCCCTTGTAGGCGATATGGCGTCCAGGGTTGGTGGCAAGGAGGGTGCTGGTGTCGTTGTGGTGGATTTTCCAAGAGGAAGGCTCCTTGGTACTGAGCGGGATCCAGGGGCAGACGGACGCAGATGGGCCAGGCTATGGTTTGCCTTTGGCATGGGAGACGTCCAGTACAATGCAGGCAGTACATCATTAACTACGCAACTCAAACAACGCAGGTGCCTTTACATCGCATTTGAGTACAACATATTGTGAGGTCAGTAATGGGGTAATTTAAAATATTTTGTGTGGGTATGGGTATAGGATGTCAGTTCTGAAATTGTGTGTGTGCAATTGTTGTAAAATATGAAAATTGGTGTGTGAGTTGGGTAAAATATGATTTTTGGGGTGTGATTTGGGGTAAAATATGATTTTTGGGCTGTGATTTGGATTAATATATGATATTTGGGGTGTGATTTGTGGTAAAATATGGATTTGGGTGTGCAATTGGGTCATTTTTGAGTTTTGGGTGTGTATTGGGGGCTCAAAAAGTAACTCCTGGGTTCACGTTTGGGATTGGGGTGCAAACATTAGTTATGGGTTGCGCTCACTGGAGTGCTGATTTTGTCTCCAGGGAGCTCATCCCCTGCGTCCTAGCCCCTTAGTATAAGGGGAAGGGCCCTCGTTCTGGTACTTCACGGAGTCCGGCAGAAGGAATTTGCCAAAAAATGTGGCACATACCGTGAAGCCCCACGAGCTGAAAGCAAGACGGAAGTTGGAAGTCACTGCCAATGATAAGGAGCTTTGCGGACTGCTATCGGAGCATCGGAGGACGCCTGCGAGCAGGTAAGCAGCTCCGCACACATAGCGTGATCATCGTTTGTTTCGGGGAGAGGTGCTGGGAGATCATACTGCCAATGTGGCAAGGTTTGCACGGGGAAGACAGCTGTGAGGTTCAACTAGGGAACGCCTTGAGTGAACTAGGGGGAGAATTGAGTAAGCGCATGCAGATTGCGAATAGTGCACCCTCTGGGATGGATTTTCAGTCAAAGATGAGTAAACTTAAGAAATTGTACAGAACAGAGATCTCCAAGTGGTGGGAGTGCAAATCGTTATAAAAATATCTGGAGTTGGAAAGAGTACCGTGAGGTTTGAGGGTTTTGATTGCTCCAACCTTTGAGAACCCAGACCCCGAAATGTTGCAGGAATGGGGCCGCGAACACTGCAGAATCATCAGAGAACCTGATGAAAATCCTTATTAAATACGCGAAATGAGACAAAGAGAAAATGCTAGAAGAAATTAGATTACTCCAACAAGAGATCAGTCAGCTTTCCAAACCAGAAGCAGTCCAGAATTTTGAAAAAGATTTGGAAATCAGTCTTAAGAAACATGAGCAAACCATCAGAGAATGAAAGGCAATAACATTTCCGAGGGATAGGTTGGATTACCAAAGGGGCCAAAGTTACACATTTGCATGCCATTTTGATACTATAGGCAGACAGAAATTATCAAACAACGCTGCTCCACAAGTGAAAAATCAAGATAAATGAATTCCAAAGGAAACCAGCTTGGAATTCAGTTTAGAATTGGACACTGATCAGTATGAGGGAGCAGCATGTCTGATAGAGGTAGAGATACACTAGAGCCACCCTCAGTTATAGATGAGCTCTGTTTTTTACATCTGTACCGCCCAATGAATGCCAGAGCGCGTCTTCCAAGAAAATGAAAATTCAGCAGAGGAAACGCAAGAGACGAAGGTGTGATCAAGGCAGTAGCAACTGCCGAAATGTGTTACAGCCAAGAATAAATGTGCGTTGGATATACCTTGTCGTGGTGGTGTCTGGTTTGTGGAAGAAGACTGGAATTGGCGTGTATATATATATGAACCAGTAGAAGGCAATTTGTCGAACCGCGTCAGGCTGATCTTGTAGACGGAATTGACTGTGTGTACTTGCCATGGAAGAATTAGAATAAAATGCACTTTTAAAAAAACTGACCCGAAAAGCAGTAAAGTTGCAGTTTGTTGACCGGGTGCCACTGGATTCAGTGTTCGAGAGAAGGACGCTACTTGCACCATGTTTTATTGTCAAATAAATCTCCAAGGAGAGTGTCTAGAAGGCACAAACTGCACGCAGCGCATTTTGGGGAGCAAGTCACCTTGGTCACAAGTGGGTGGTTGATGCCCTCTTACATCTATTTAAAGGATTTTGATCACAGATCGGCTGCATACAGACATAGAAAATGGACTAACATAACTATTAACATTGCATCTACTGTGGCAGCCATTTTGTAGCAGAGCTGTAAGCTTCGCAATTTCATAAGTAGTACAGGTGAGCATACTTAAACATGCAATTTATGTATTCTAAATGATGCTAAAATAACACAATGTAATTTGCATATAATGAACAACACCTAATATTATGGAAACAAAAGTATGTCCTTTGCTTTTCAGCAAATAGTAGCACTGGTCAGTTTGCTAAATGGCAAACCACAAATATAGTTATTCTTTGAGGGAGGCATGTATACGCTCATTCATGTCCCAGTGGGTCATATCTGTTCCATGTTACATCAAAGAACCTAATGAAATACAATGTGTCCTACTGGTGAGGCAGAGCGGCCATATTCCAGTAGTGTTCATGTTTAAAACTGCAATGATTCTTTCAAGTTACAAGAACCTTATCTCTACATGCACTTAGTTCATGGTAAAAACAAATATAGTTGTCCTGTGCAGGCAGCATGTATATGCTCAATCATGCCCCAGTGGGCCACAGTTGATGGCAATCCAGTCAATACTAATGTTAACAAATACTGTAGACTTGTCCGTAACCTCTCTTCAATGACCGAGACTACCGCCGACACACACTCATAGCCGCCCAGGTGGGCTACCCCACCAGTACAATTTCGATAGCTGCTACAAAGACCACATTTTCACACTCTGATTCAAAACCTGAATATAATCAATCAAATTGCAACTAAAAATGTGTCATGAGGTATGTCATAATGCTGTACACCTGTGCCAATTTGGTCATATTATCTGAGATAAAATTATAAGAAAGCAGAGAACTCAATGTACACAAAATTCTCAAAACAAATATTCAACTCAGTCCATATGGGATGTTGTGGATTGTTGTTGGAAGACCCTCACATCCACGCTGCAGAAAGCAGTCAATATCCTACCTTGTGAGCATTGTCCTCAAAATAGTACCAGTCAGGCATGTATCTCACAATCCAGCCCCAGTGGACAAAGTTCTACATTGAATAGATAATCCTACTGGCATGTGGACAGTACTATCTCACCAGTCCTAAATGACATGGTTCAGTAAATGACTCCGCCAGACAGCAGTCCCATCTGCATAGTTCAGTCTGAGACTCCACTGAACATCAATATCACTATCCCCTACTTCAGTTACTGCTTCCCAGGTCAGCCTCTCATGGCTCATAACCCTGTTTAAAATCAATTGCAGCACAAAGTGAAGAAAAGTGAGAAGAACTAAAGAGGGAAACAAAGAAAGTGAAGAAGAAAACCACAACAAATATAAGCATTAAAACTTGTCAAAAATGAAGCAGTTTCTGTATATTTTAGTCCTCAATAATTAGACACTATCTTACATGTAGGGTAAAAGATTTCCTATACAGAATCCAACACTCATGGCATCACTGAGACATATCAGCCCAAATGCACATTCATTTCCTCATCCGTATTCAGACCCACTGGTATCTGAGTATGTAATTCCAGGATATATTTTGATTCTAACCTCCTTAGAGCCATTTCTCTATCACCATCTCTAGCTATACAATGTATTCTATTGATGGCAAAAAAAAATCAATTGTTTAGTGTCACAGTCATGAAATTGAGCAAAATGTCTTGCTACAGGGTTGTTTCTATCTCCATGGATGATGGCCCTCAAATGTTCCAAAATTATCTTCCGTGCTAGATGGATGGTACTTTCTATGTACCATTTTCCACATGGACCTGTGAGCACGTATGCTGTGAAATCAGAGTTGCATGTCAGATATTTGTCAATGTTCCGTTCCTCACCTAAGCGGGTGAGTGAAAATTGCTCACATCCTGACTATTCTTGCAGGCTTTACATTTCCTGCATACAAAGAATCTACTTCTCCTATTAGTCTACCGTGGAGATTTGCTCTGGGTGGCATTCCCTTTCAGTCTATCTGTCAGGCTAACCCCTCATCTGTATGTAATCATGGGGTAATCCTTTAACACCTTGTTAAGACATTCTTCATTGCGTAGGATCTGCCAGTTCCTCCCCAGAATCTGTCTCACATCCCTCAACTTGTTGAAAGTCGTGATGAATCTTATTTTCCCACTGTCATTGAAACCTGCTCTTTTGGGGATCAAGAGTTCTTGTCCTGTTACCCTGTTGGCTTTGTGCACTGCTGTGCGTAATTTTTGTAAACAAACTTTATTAGGTTTCACATAGGTTACATGGAGGTATTATGCCACAACTCTCCATTAGCCAGCATGGGATACCATTAATGCAGCATGTATCATGCAGAGTAGTGGTCGGCCAGTATATGCAGGTAATTCAGTATTCACTAACAGTACCACTTCCTTACAGGTATGTAGTCCCAGATGTAAACTCCCTTCCCACAACTACTCCCCCCCAAGTGTGTCACTTACGTTCAGGATATTAATGTACCATAGATTAGTTCCCCAGCTTGTCTGTTTACGTGGATTGGGTTAGCACCTTAGGGGATCACAACCAGTCCAGGCGGTAAAATGCCGTTCCTGGTAGCAACTCTCCAGGCCCAAGATACTTACAGTTGCCTGCAGTTTAGTCTAATACGTCCGGGGAGGCACCTACGACGTCTTCGTCCTTAGGAGATTTAAGTTCTGCAGCTAACCCTTCCCAAGCTCTTGCCTCCTCTAGCACCTCTCACTTCCTGTCCTTTTAGCTATCAGCAGTCTAGTCACACCTTCACATTCTGCCCATTTGAAGAGCTCTGCTTTCCACCGTGCTACACTGGGGCCTTTCTTTGCCTTCCAGTGCATGGTGATATCTCACCATGCACTGGAATAGCCCCATATCTAGGAACTTGCTCGTGATTTTATTCTTGGGCGTGTGAGGGAACCAATGGAAGATACAGTATTTCTGAGTCTGTGCTACGTCTCTGTGAGTGATGTCAGCCAGTAATGTTGTTACCTCTTCCCAATAGGTGTCTAAGAACAGGCAGTCCCAGAACATATGCTTAAAATCTGCATCTTCCCTATTGCAGCGCGGGCAAGCCGCCGTCTGTATCGGGAAATACTTATTTATTTTTGACGGGGTGAGATATGCCCTGTGTAGGATGTAGAAATGCACTAACTGAAACCTGGCCTTCCGGGTACTCTTCCACGCTCTCTCTACTCACTCTGGGATATCCTGCTCAAGGTCAGCCTCCCACTTGAGCCTCAGTTCTGATAAGGGGAGTAATGTTTCTCACGTTATGTGCTTGTACAGGCACGTTACTGCCTTTAATATGCCTGCTGCCATAACCGCGTATTGGCAACCCAGTGACGTTTTTGGTTTGTAGAGGCCCTCTCCTCAGTGTTTCCACACTGCAGTAGTAAGAGCTGTGTACAGCCTAAAGTCCCCTCCAGGCAAATCGTAACGGGTTTGTACATCAATAAACGGGATTATGGCCCCTTCCTCATACAGGTCTCCTGTGCAAGTCAATCCCTGTTCCGTCCAGGCCCCCAGCCTCTGCCAGTTACCTCCATGGGGCAAGGCCGTGCACATAAATAACGGGATTTCCGGTGGGTAAGGGCGTTTAATTTTAGCCCTCTTCAGATATCTGTTCCAGCACCTGCGTGCCGTGTGTAGTTCCGTGGTGAGAGTTGCGCTACTAACAGGAAGCTGCAAAATGATGCGGGATATCTGTTTTAAGGTCACAAAGTCTTCCCTCTGTTCTACTTCTCCCCTAATGTTGCTCGCCACCCTTTGCTTGAGCCATTGAAATTGCGCTTCTAAATAGTAGCCCTCAAAGTCAGGCACCGCTAGTCCCCCTTTCGCTCTTGCTCTCATGAGGACAGTAAGTGCCACCCTACGTCTTCCAATGCCCCATAGGAACCCTGTAATCAACAATTGAAGCAGGGTAAAATACTTTGTTGGGATCCAGACCGGCAGGGTCCCAAAGTAGTATAATATTCTTGGGAGAGTGACCATTTTGAGCAGGGCCACGCGACCAGCCACAGATAGCTGCAAGGAGCCACAGAAGGCAAAGTTACTTTTTGCTCCTCTGATGGTCTCCCTCTAGTATATCTTCCGGAGCATGGTATATGTGTCTGCCCAGGTATGGGAGGCACCTATCTTCTCAATTCACCCCCTCTGCTACCTGCGGGACAGTTCTGCCCCCTTTGGCAGGGAACAGGCAAGACTTTGTCCAGTTCACTTTTAACCCTGCGACTCTGCTGAGGTCTTGTAGTAGATTTTTTGCTCCCGTGAGCCCCTCTCCCGGATCGGCCAGAAATAACAAAAGGTCATCTGCATACAACGTGATGTGATGAATCTGCCCATGTACGTTGAGTCCCTGATAGGTCCGCCCAGCCCGGGCCCACGCCACCAGAGGCTCCACCGCCAGGGCAAATAGCAGAGGAGAGAGGGCCACCCCTGTTGCGTCCCTCGTCTCACATGGCAGACGTCCGATATGAGCCCTCCAGTCTTGACCCCGGCAGTGGAGTCGGAGTACAGGAGCGCCAACCAGTCGACAAAATCATCCCCCAGCCCAAACTTCCGCAGCACATGGAACAGATAAGGCCATTCCAGGCTATCAAATGCTTTCTCTATATTAACGGCGAAGATCGTCACTGTATCTACGCTTGATGTATCCGCTTCTAAGACCCGCAGAAGACGCCTAATGTTAAGCGCCGTATTTCTGGTGGGAATAAATCCGGACTGGTCCTTATATACTTGAGTGGTCATGTGGGGGAGCAAGTGCGTGGCCAAAATCTTACTTAGTATTTTGTAGTCCAAGTTGAGCATAGAGAGTGGGCGGTATGCTGTCTTGTCCCATGGTGGCTTTCACAGCTTGAGCAGCGGTACGATGATCGCTTCTCTAGTTGACACAGGTAGGTGGCCAACCCGTTTAGCATCATTATATAACTGTACCAGTTTGGGGGCCAGCATATCCAGGTATGCTAGGTAGAATTCGATTGGCAGACCGTCTGTGCCTGGTGTTTTAATCTGAGCCATGGCCTTAACAGCCCCCCTCACTTCTTCAAGCTCAACATCTCGCCCTAATGTATCTGCACTGTCCTGGCCGGGTTTGTAACCAAGCCAAAAGAGCTCCAGACTTATCTCTTTCCAAATGGGCTCTGGCAATGTATTTTTTATAGTCAAAGCAACATAGGCGTTCTACTTGCGCCGCCACTGCCTCCTTAGCCTCTAAGAGCTCCCTCTGCTTTTCTGGTTGCTCAGGCCTATCTTTTTCTAGGTTGCGCAGTGGTTGGTCATCCCACTCTATGTCGCGAAGCAGCACCTTCCGTACCCCCATCATCTCTGATATGCAGCGTCCTCTAATGACTGCTTTGCAGGAATTCCACTCCACTAAGGAGGACATTGCAGTGTTCTCATTATCCTGAAAGTAGGTAGTAATAGCTGTGCCTATCGCCTCGTGAAACTCGGGATCTTCTAAAGCCTCAGGTCGCAAGCACCAGGTGGGGATCTTGGGGTGCACGCGGGACCAATGAAAGTCTGCTAACTCAGGGTTGTGGTCAGACAACGTCCTTGTGAGGTATTCACTACCGCAAACCCCCTCATGGACATCAGGGGAGCCCAATATGGCATCTATTCTGACATGCAGTTCATGTAGAGCTGAGAAAAAGGAATAATCTCGGGTGGCAGGGTGTTGTGTCCTCCAGGTATCTATCAATACCCATTTCTGTTGTCAGTTATAGCGCGCCTCTCCAAGTTTGTGTGCGGGTGCGTCAGGGAGTGGAGGGTGTGAGCGATCAAGTCTGATATCTAGTGTGCAGTTAAATTATCCGCCCAGTAACACTGATCCCATAAGGACAGCCACCAGTTTCCTAGACAAATGCGAAAAAAAAGGCTGGTTGGTCCGAGTTAGATGCGTATATGCTGCCCAGTACTAGATCTCTGCCATCTAGTCTCCCCGCAACTACCACATACCTGCCCTCTGGATCAATAATTTGTTTTGTGCACTGAAAGGGCACCCCTGCCCTCACCCATATGAGGACTCCCCATGCAAAAGAGGAGTAAGTGGTATAATATGCCTGCCCCTGCCACCTATGCTGCAGCGCTGCTCCCTCTTTCGCTAAGAGGTGAGTCTCTTGGATCAGTGCAATCTGAATGCCTCTGCGGACAAGGTAGGAATGTATTTTATGATGTTGTACCATTGGGTGCATCCCCCGCACCTTCCAGGAAATACATTTTAATCCTAGTGGGGATCCCATTGTCATGAGAATTGTCGGTACACAATTAAAATGGCCCCCCTCGTGACACGCCTGGCCCCCCTGAACATTGCCCAACCTAAAGATAAACCTTAACTCCCTCACCCCAGGACAGGTAACGGAGAACTAGCTCCCATCCACACACTGCTTAAGCAGACAAACATCCAATGATGGTTGCAGGGGTAATCACCCACAGCCGTGGACCCAAGTTCCCCATACCGCCGCCTCCCTGGTGAATGAGCCAGACATCACCTCCTGAACCAGCTAGGAGCAGCCCTTAGTACAGTGTGAAATACAATCAGGTCAGTGAGTTTGTGTCTGCGCACTGGTATATTCCCTGCTTCTGAAGTCAGCGGTATCTCTTGCTGCGTCATGCGCCTCACATGAGATCGTCTGCAGTTTGAGGTGTGACCTTCGGGCATCCCATTTCTGAATGTGCACTGCTGTGTGTAATGTGTAATCTGAGTAACCCCTTTCCTTGAACCTCTTCACCATGGTCTTACTCTCCTGTTGGAACCCCTCCTCTGTACTACAACTGCAACAGGCTTGTAATAGTTCCCCATAGTGGATACTATATATCATTGCAACAGGCTTGTAGTAGTTCCCCATAGTGGATACTATATATCAGGGGTTTAGGGTGGCTGCTCTGAGCATGGAACAATTGTTCACTGCAGTTGATTATCTGTGTAAACTGGTTGTTTTATACTATGATTTCCAACTTTCACATTGATGTATAAAAAATGAATGAATGTTTTTCTCATTTCAATTATGAATTTGACATTCAATTAATTAATGTTCAGTAGTATTCGCAAAGTCCTTAGCTTCATCGATTTCACCCATTCATATTATGAAGAGAATGTAGATTAATCTAATCCATAAGACCGCATGAGACTTAAAGGCATGCAGTGTGCCCAGTATTTGTTCTTCCAGCATCCTAGGAACAGATTGGCAAGACAAGTACCGTCTAAAGCATTTATCATCAAATACAAAAAGGTTATTCCTGAGACAAATCTCTGTCATTTCCAGAATCATTTCTGTATGAAAGAAATAGGATAGAGCTCTGGATTTCAGAAAGGACCTGCAGGCATGTATCCCTGCTTCATGGTGTATGCTAGTATATAAATGTCCCACATCAAGGGTAACTAACTAGCACAAAATCTGGTTCCCACTGTATGCCTTCAACACAAGTCAAAACATCTTTGGTTTCTTGTATATATGAAGGGAGGACTAGGACAAATGGGCATAGAAAGAATTCTACATATTTAGAGGAATTTTCAAGCAGGGGTCCTATAGAGTACACAATAGGTCTACCTGTTGTATTGATCTCACTCTTCTGAATCTTAGGAAGTAAATATAGGATGGGAATCTTAGGATACCTACAAGCTAGAAATTCATACTCCTCCCATTCTACAAGATCTATATCTGTCCATTCAATTAATTTGTCAGAATAAACATGGTTAGCTGTAAAGATATCATTCTTTTGTACATTCTCATATCAATCACCATGAATCAATTGTTTGTAACTCTCCTTCGAATACATGTCAACGTTGCTCCCTTTGTCTGACTGTCTGATGACAATATTGTTGTCAGACTGCAGACTTTTTACAGCTGTTCTTTCTTTTAGGCCAAGGATGTCATCCTTCCACCTGTTTCTCTTTCTGCTGCCTTTAGCTAATTTCTTCAGCTGCTGGGTGGTGACTGTTTCAAAGGCATTCATCGTAAAGTATGGTATGAAAGAAAGTGGATTTGGCCTAAAACCACTTGGACAGCTTTTCTCCAAGTCAGTGTCCATAGAGCCCAAATTTAAAAACTTCTCACCTGCTGTATTGCCAACAGGGTCAAGCTCTGCAATAGTATGTAACATGTCAATGTCACTAATAATTAAATTGCTGTGTTCTCCCTTGGTTATCATTATAGGAGAAGACTGTTTTTTTAGAAAGTACCACTTGTAGAGTTTTAACTTTGTGGTAAATTTGTATAAATTAATATGACATTGAGCGTAATTAAAAGAGTTAGTGGGACAGAAGGAGAGGCCTAGTTTCAAAACTTTAAGCTCATCATTAGAAAGTATGAGATTCGATAAATTTACCACACTGTTATTTTGCTCCATTAATGTTCTTTCTTCTGGCCACTCATTGTGATTCCCATGGGATTTGCGGCTTTAGTCATGTTTTCCTCTCCTCTGCCTCTTCCTTCCCCCCAGTCCTTTTGTCAATTCTATTGGTTTCTTTCATGGTTGATTAGCCTTAGTTCCTGCCAAAAAAACTATTCACTTGCTGTTACTTGGTCCAGGCATGTCTGCTCCTCCTCTTCCAAGATGTCTCACTTGCTGAGTTCACTGTGGGATTCACTCTCTCCTGATGGTTGCTCCCTCTCAACAGTGTTGCCTGTTTGCATCACCTGATCCTTTTTCAGATTGTCATATTTTATGCTGAATGTCAGCTCTCTGCCTTGGGAACTTTCTTTGATTTTTCGATTTGGTCTCTTCTTCCAATTTATTCACTCTATCATTCATTTCTTTTATGTTCTAGTCAAAGGATTCCTTGCACTCCATGTGCTGAATTGTATGAGATAGTGTTTCTATTTCTTGCAGTAATTTGTTGCTTTCCTGCTAAGCATATTTACCCAGTATCTACATCATTATTTTAAAACAATAGTCTGTATTTGCCGCCCAACATTTTAGCATCTCTGGATTATGTTGTCCGTATGTGGGCACCATTATGATTCTCAGACCTCTTGGCACTCTGCCACATTCAAGGTATTTTTCAAGTGTGGGAGCCTCCCACCATTCTGCTTGCTTCCATCATCCAATTGTGCCTTTCCTGCACTCGTTTATGCCATGTGTAATAAACATATTGTCATCTATAATTTCATATTAAATTGTTTGAATTAAGTATACATGCTTTTAAAAAGTTATATGTATTCAAAATAAAAATAATACATTGATATGTTTTTGTTACATTTAAAAATGAGTTAACATTTATTTTAAATTGCAATAATGTTAACTACAATTATATATATATATATATATATATATATATATATATATATATATATATATATATATATATATATATATATATATATATATATGTACACACACACCTACCATTATAATATTGATAATTTAGAAAATGACAATTTTGACAATATATTTGTAATTTACATCTTAAGGATTTAATGTCAATATTTTTCGGGTTGATGTTTTTACCTCAATATTTTTGTGCAAGCACCTGCTGACTGACAGGCATATTAGGTGGGAGAAGCAAGACGTCTTTCAACCTAATACCAGGGTGAAGAAAGGCACATCTGATGAAGAGTCAGAAATGCTGTGGTGGGAGAGAGGAAGGAGATGATGCATGGTCTTGATGTCATTGTCAAAATACTGGATAAAGTGTAAAAAACAACTATTGGAAACATACCTAGGCGAAGCCTCTGATTTATTAGCAGAATGTCCTTGGATAAGCACAGCATCTAGGTATTTTGAAAGTCTTTCCCCATTTTTAGTAGCTGAGATCAGATATTATAGTCTTCAATGCCTGGATCCTATGCCGAAAGAAGATGTTATGACATGCTCTTTTGCTAGTTGAAGGTGCTTCGCAACACTGTGTTAGGCAAAGGTCCATTTATATATAACCCATTGCTGGGGAAAGCATGTAGTAAACCATTGGTTTGTTGATAGCTTAGTGATTCATTGCTAGCCAGGTGTTAGGACTGAGTTCATTCACGCTCTGTTAGGACTGAGGATAAACACACTTGTCCTACCACCAAAGATTCTGCCCAATTGCAGGTAGCAGGTATCCACTCACCCGCACAGCTTGGTTACAGCAGGGAAGACCAACATACAGACTGTGGCCCAGCAAAGGCTCCTGGAAACACTGACTCACTGCAAGGAGCTGGAAGCTTCTGCCAAGTAAACTCTCGTTTTATAGTGCAGGTCACCTCCTTTTTAGCGGTGTTTTACAAATCTGCACAAAAATTCACAAAAGAAACCCAAGGGGGTTGGGGTCCTGGGGGTCTGTAGGTGAGGGTACCACTGATAGTTGACTTGGCCTTAGCTTGGTGGTGGAAGTTGAAGGGTTCCATATCGGGTGAGGAGGGGTCATCGGAGGTAGTGAGCCTGATGGTGTCCTTGTAGATGATGGCATTTCCTTCACAAGGTCTGCCTGGCCGGTTTCTGTGGGTCAATTTGTAGGCGGTTGGAGTAGCAGTGTCTATGTCAGGGGCCGAGGTGTCCTTGAGCCAGGTCTCTGCAAAGAACACTGCGTCAGGGCTGGTGGTGGTAACGGTGCCCCAGAGTTCGATGTCGTGCTTGCTCACGGAGCGGACGTTGAGTAGCGTGCTTTGTAGATTGGGCTGGTGGCCTTTGTAAATGCCCTTAGTTCCGTGGAGTCGCAGGTGAAGTGGCAGTGCAGGCAGTTGAAAGCTCCTTCAGTGTCTTTCAGTGAGTGGGTGCAGCAGAGGGTGCTGCGATGTCCTGGGTCCATTGGATGTATGATGCTACATCGCAAACGTTTACATTGCATGGCATGACATCGCAGTTTTCACATCGCATGTCCCTTTACATCGCAAGCATCCACAACACAAACCATTATATCGCATTTCCATTGAAATGCATACAAAATACATTTACAACGCACACAAACACCCCGCATGCTTTGACATTGCAATTTTTACCCCTAGGCCCACTCCCCTAAACCCGCAATTCTAAAACCTTTAATAACTACCTTACACGAGGACCGCCTGACCCGACCCTAAGCCCTAAACCCTGAAGCCTAAAACAGTACCCTACAGTACGACCCCCTAACACTTCCCTAAACCCTAAGCCCTAAACCCTAATACAATACCCTACAGTAAGACCCTCTGACACCACCCTCAACCCTAAGCCCTAAGCCCTAAGCCTTCCCTACCTACACTATAACCCCCTAACACTCCCGTAAACCCTAAGCCCTAAACTACACTCTAAGCACAATCCCCCTTACCTCTCTCTCCTCGCGTCATCTCTTCCTCGCCTCTGTCCCAGTGCTTGTCCATCCTGGTGCTTGTCCACCTCTGTCCCGGTGCTCTGCCTCGCGTCCATTACACCACATGTGATTTAAAAGCGCATGCGTTTTAAAAGCGTATGCGATGTAATGGGATGCGTCGCAATGTGTACGTGTCATAACGTCGCTTGCGTTGTAACGCATGCGACGTAAAGGCATGCGTAGTAATGCCAGTGTTGTAATGGGTGTTCGCCGGGTCCATTCCTCAGAGAGCAGAGCTGAAGTAGCAGTGGACAGTTGGTGGGCCAGGAGTTCTGATGCTGGGTGTGGTCGGGACACGGACTGGCTCAGGCAGGCTTGCTTTTGGCATGCCACCGATGCGGCCATGCAGCGGCCGGCATTGAGTAGCCTGTGGTGTGGCTGGGGCAGGGGGTAGATCTGGGGGTGAGGTCTGCGACACGCTAGCATCGTAGAATGAGGAAATGGCAGCTGGTCAGTTGCCTAGCAACTGGTCGCACTGAGCAGGTAGCTGGGGTGGTGAGGGAAAGGGGGCACCGATGGAGTCT
Organism: Triturus cristatus; assembly: GCF_964204655.1. NCBI lineage: Eukaryota > Metazoa > Chordata > Amphibia > Caudata > Salamandridae > Triturus > Triturus cristatus. The sequence continues at coordinate 301,415,379 of NC_140588.1, forward strand.
GGGTGGAGTCTCTTGACCTGAAGAGGATTGATGAAGCCCAGAAGTCATGCAAGAGAGTGGGGTTGGGGTGACACAGGCTCCCTGTCACCTTTGTTTTTTTTTAGTAAATTTCTACCGTTTTTATTGTTATTTCCTAACTGTAACTTCCCTGTTACCTTTGGTCTTTAAGCTTTTTTAAATTGTATATCCTACCTGTAACCTTTGAGAGTGAGTGTGTAAGTGGGTGCATGAGTATCACAGTAGGTGTGTGAGTGAGTATGTGAGTGTCTCAATTGGTGTATGAGTGAGTGTCTGAGTGGGTGTGGGAATGGCTGCATAAGTGTCTCACTGGGTGTGTGAGTGGGTGTGTGAGGGAATGCATTTGTAAGTGCCTTCATGAGGTGTGAGTCTGTCTGTGAGTGAACGCATGTGTGTCTCAGTGGGTATGTGAGTGGGTGTGTGAGTGGGTGTGTGAGTCTTTGAGTGGGGGTGTGAGCCTCTGAGTGGGTCTGTGAATGAGTACATGAGTAGGCTTGGGCAGTGAACTTCGCTCCGTTTACAGAGTTTTCTGCACTCCACCTTCGCGTCGTGAGGCGTAGTTTTTCCCCGCTCGCGAACAGTAAGTTTGCGATCGTGAACAGTAAGTTCGCGAGTGCGAGCTGCTGCTCGGGTAGAATTTCTACCCGAGTGGCAGGAATACCAGCACAAATTGCAGTTCGCACTGCACTCTGCCACTCGCGGAACTTTGCTGAGTTTTTTTGTAACTTCGCAGAGATCTGCGTAGCAAAACTCTGTGAACTACACCCAGGCTTATACATGAGTCTCTGAGTGAGTCTGTGAGTGAGTGCATGAATCTCTGAGTGGGTCTGTTAGTGTGTGCTTGAGTGCCAGAGTGGGTCTGTGAGTTGGTGCATGAGTCTCTGAGTAAGTCTGTGAGGGGGTGTATGATTGTCTCAGTCAGTCTGTGAGTGTGTGCATGAGTGTTAGAGTAGGTCTGTGAGTGGGTGCATGAGTGCCTGAGGGGGTCTGTTAGTGGGTGCATGAGTGTCTGAGTAGGTCTGTGAGTGGGTGCATGAGTCTCTGAGAGGGTCTGTGAGTGGGTGTATGAGTGTCTCAGGGGGTGTGTGAGTGGGCATGTGAGTCTCTGAGTGGGGCTGTGAGTGGGTATATGAGTGTCCTCTGTTTTACCCTCTTCTGCTCTGCCTTTTGTATTCATTTTTCTGCCCTCTGTTTTGCCTTTTCTGCTCGTTTTCGTTTCCTCCCTCTGTTTTGTCTTTTCTGCTTGTTTTTTGCCCTTGTTTTGCCTTTTCTGCTTATTTTTCTTCCCTCTGATTTGCCCTCTTCTGCTCTGTTTTGCCTTTTCTGCTTGTTTTTCTGCTCTCTGTTTTGCCTTTATGGCAAATGAGGATGTGGGCCGTGCGCCCCCCTTCCCTGGTCTGAATTCGGCCCTCAGACCCCATCCCCCGTACATAGCCAAACTTCAAAGGAATAGGGGGCCATGTGACCCCCTCATCGGGCCACTTTCAGCCCCGGGACCTCACCAGCGGGGGCCCGCCTCTTGCTTCTGGGTGCCCTTGAGCTTAAGCAGGGCACCCAGTGTAGTATAATTGGGATCGCAGGGGAGCCTTAATGCCCCTGCGGTCCCTGCCAGATCCCTGCCTCCAGTGGGAGCTGGAATTCCTCTGGCACATAGGGAGCTACTGCGTGCAGTAGCAATGTTTCATCTGTTTCCCTACCTGCATGACAGCAGGCAGGGAAACAGATGAAACTTCCACTTCCAGCAAGCGGGAGCAATTTGACAGCTCCCACTTCCTGGGAGCGAAATAAGTGTTTGCACTAGCTTGGCAGGAGCTGTCAGCTCCCATCAGGAGAACGTAAACTTCTATGCACTGGGATGGCCACCCTAGGACATGGCAGGAGCAGTCCCAGGGGGGTGGTGGTCACCAGGTTCATTAATTGCTCGAAGAGGGGGGGCACGTGGCCCCCACCTTTACTTTTCACAGGCCGGCCCCAGGGGTGTGGTGGTCTCAAGGCCGTGTATGGCCCGGAAAGGGGGTCATGTGACCCTCTCCCTTTTGTTTAAAGTGATTTGGCCCCAGGGATGTGGTGGTCCCTGGGGAAGTCTGTGCAGCCACCCTCATTACTTTTTATTTAGCCCTGGGCAGGTGGTGGTCCCCAGGACCCTGGGGTGTTTGTGGCTGTGTCCCCCATTACTTTTTATTCAGCCCCAGGGAGGTGGCGATCCCCAGTGCCTCAAACAGCCCCAGGAGGGATTGTCCGCGCAGCCACCTGCCATTTAATAAATAAAGCCCCGGGGAGGTGGTTGTCTCTGGGGCTCAAAAGCACCCGCAGGAGGGGGACCACATGGGCCCCTCTCCATTTCTTTTGTTTGCCCTTGGAACCTGGCCCACTCGGGCACTATACAGTAAATAAGTATGGGAGCCTGTGCTTGGTTTTTTTTGCTGCAAATTTGCAACTCTGGCATTATTTCACAGCAAAAAAAAAACAATTTTTTTTTGTCCTGGCTAGTGGGTAAGGATATGCCTACCCAGCCCCTTTTCTTTTTTTTTACCTTTTTTGGGGGACTCGGCTGAAGCCAAGTCCCAAGAGGGCTGCCAACACATACTGGTTGTAGTGTTGGCAGCCAATCAGATATCAGCATGGGGACTGTCACATCCTCGGAGAATCCGCACCACTCTATATACAAATTTTGATTTACTTTAATATCTCCAAAACTCCTGAATGGATTTACACCAAATAACAAAAAAGTGTGCTTTCTGGACCAAGAGCTACCTTTCTGCCCATTTTGGTATAATTCCGTCAAGCGGTTTGGGCTGTAGTCATGTTGAAAACCCTTATGGGAATTAACAAGAGAAATACACTTCTTGACAGATCACTCAAAACTTCCCATGCACAATTAGAACCTCTGGGCACTTTGTTTAGAAAAGTTCATGAAGATTCATCAAACGGTGCGAAAGATATAGGCAAGTCAAAAACACTTTTCCTATGGAAACTAAGTCCTAACTATAATTACCTACTGGCGATATATATATATAAAACCTGCCGGCGTCATTTGACCATTCTTCAGAAACTTTTTTTTATAAAGTGTCAAGTTAGGTTCTGGTTGTCATGGAAGTTTTGGGGGTGATCCATGCAGTGGTGACCGAGAATTTGGGGTGCGAAATAAGTTTGCGTTTGTAATGTTAATTCCCATAGAAACCTTTAGCCACACCTATAGCCCGAACCTCTGAACGGACTTATACCAAATTTAGCAGATAGGTAGATGTCGGTTCAAAAAGTGCCTTTTGCTTATTTGGTGTTAATCCATTCAGTAGTTATTGAGAATTTTAAGCCAGAAATTATAGTGATATCTCTGGCCATGGATATTTTGCTGTGGTTTTGCGATTAATCATGAATGCAAGTGCCAACTGGAATGCTCTGATTGACTGGACACAACCTGAACAGAAAGCTGTAGCCACCATTTTACCTATCAAGAACAGTTCCCAGGGCTAAATGTTTGTGTGAAAGCCCACATAAGGGGTCAGGGTGGAGATACTATGACCCCATGGTTGAGAAATGGGGGTGTTAGTGACACAAGTTATGCATCCAAAATGGATTTTTTTTATCGCAAGCAGTATTCACGTTGATGCCGCGATCGCCAGCACAGCCCCCGTGAACAATAGCGGGACATCGCGACTATCAACATCATCACAAATATTGGTGAAAATATTTTTAAAAACCAGTGAATCATTAAAACGCATAGTTATAGAGATATTGAGATTTTGATAAATGTTTATAAAGAGTTATTTATAAAGTGAGTTATCTACTGTGATGGTTAGAATTAATTATATAGCTACAATTTTTGAAAATGTTGGTGGGCATTGAATGTCTGCTTTTGTTTTATGCATCAGTGCTGTCATTTGAGATGTCATCAGTGATGTCATCAGTGACGTCACTGACCATGTCATGAGTGATGTAATATGTGAGGTCAAAGGCAGTGCATTGCAGGCACGTGAGTTATAGTTAGCTCAGTTAACTATAACTGCTGAATTTCTCTAGTTTTGCATGAGTGAAATGTCAGCCTAACTATAACATCCCTGTAACCTTTGTTTTTTTCACTGAATTTCTAAGGTTTTGTTCATTCTATTTCCTAACAATAACGCCCCTGTAACCTTTGTTTTTTTCAGTGAATATATACATATGTGTTCATAATTATATGTATATGCCCCCGAGACTTGGCCCACCCGGGGGCTTTTTTAAACACAAGCGAGGGAGCCCACACTTGCGGGGTTTTTTGTCGCAAATCCCTTGCGACCTCGTGGTAAAAAGCTTTTTAGCATGATGGGGTCCCACAGGCACCCCAAAACCATAGCTTGGGGATCAGGGTATTCCTACCCTGCCCCCTTTTCTTTATTTTCATTTTCTGCTCTGGGACTCAGCAAAGTTCCAAGATGGCTGCCCGTACTTCCTGGTTGAAGTGATCGCAACCAATTGGAGCTGTGCATTTCCCTGCATGAGCTCGTCTTTTTTCGTGAAGGCTTCGCGACAACATATATCACTAACTATTTCTTCTTAAATTTCTCAATAACTATCAAACGGATTTAAACCAAATAACAAAGCGCACAATCTGCATAGCCACATCTGCCTTTCTGTCAAATTTGGTATACTTTCGTCTAGCAGTTCGGGCTATAGGTTCAACTATGCGTCCTTTGGGAATTAACATGGAAAACATACTTTTTTAACCCCCTTTTTCTCTCCCCCGCTTGACAGATCACCCCGACACGTGCCATGCACAACAAGACTTACTATCACACTTTTGTCGGATAATTTCATTAAGTTTTGTCAACCGGGGCCATAGATATAGGCAAGTCAAAAATAGCTTTTCCTATAGAAACTAGGTTCTAACTATAACTACTTACTGGTGCCCGCCAGTAGGTAATATGTATAGTCTATAGTTAGTAAATACAATTTAAAAAACCTTTGAAATTCACTGAAAAAAAACAAAGGTTACAAGGACTTTTTAGTTGGGCTCAGATTTCTCTTGTGAAAAACCAAAATATTCAGCGGTTATAGTTACCTGAGCTAACTATAACATACGGCCCGCAATGCACTGCTTATGACTTTCACTCATGACATGGTCCGTGACATCCCTAATGACGTCACTGATGACATCATCCACTGAGTGTTAGTGTTTGATAAAAGATTTTGAGACTCAAATATATGTACTAAGCTACTGCATAAGTTAAATTACTATTGTTTCTGTAATAGTAATTAGTGATACTATTTCTAATATATTTTATCTGAGTGGTTGTGTGTCTCTCTGTATCAGTGTGTGAGTTAGTGTCTTGCTGTATGAGTGTGTGAATGGGTGTGTAAGGGGCTGTATGGTTGAGTTGGTGACTGTGTGAGTCGCTGTATGTATGTATGTATATACTTTCACACAAAAAAGGTTACAGGGAAGTTATAGTGAGGATTTGTTAAGAAGGCAATGCAGCACACCACAAAAGTATCATACAACCCTAAATCAATCTTTTCTCCGGGTATAGTCCATTAATTGTAAATTTCATACAAAGAAAACAATCAATATCCGTTCTTGATACGACTGGATATGTTGTGTTTATTCATTGGTAATCATACAGATGTCCAATTTCCACAGCGCAGCCGACGCGCGTTTCGCCCAACGGGCTTTCTCAAGGCTGCATATATACAAGAAAAGAAAAAACATAGTATCTAATACTCTGTATATACAAATATGTAACAAGTATTTTGATCTACATTGCGCCGTACATGCAGGTACAAAACAAATCCATTATTTTGAAAACCCTGGTAGGGTACAAAAAATTGAGAACACGGCTCCAAGGGAAAGTGCCCCCCAACAAGTGGTCCCCTAGATCGCGTACTTAGCAGAGAGATAGATGCCAGAAGACTCCCCAAGTGGACAGAACGTGAGTAAAAGAAAGGGAACAAGGTGACCTAGTCCTGTGTTGTCAAAACTCCCCAAGTGAATCATCCACGTGAAATTGATACAAAAGGTGAGTGTTAAAAAGAGTGACCATGTCAAGTACCAGATAAAAGCAAAAGGAATACCCGATGGGGTACTCAGGTTAATATTGCACAAGGTGATAAGGTCTCACCTTGTCAAGTTCGATGTTTCGTTCGTTTTCAATGTATATGGCTTAATTTGAAAAGCCTGTAGAAAAGATATATCCATATGTGAATTCTAATCAAATTACTGTCATGACATCTTCTACGTTATTTGTATCGGTTCATGGTTGACTTCCGTATCGTCTATTATACATTTAGTATTGCTTACCTAATCTCAACAGGTTGGTCAAGTGTGTTTGTTACGAAGTGCCACAAGGTAAACACTATCGGCGTTTCCGTTGCTGTAGTGTTTGGAGCGACGAGTAGGACCAGAATCCGTCCTCTCTAAGGAGATATATTAAGAGAGACAGGTATTCACGAAATGTCCCGTACGTGTCGTTTTCAATGAGGAAATAACTAGCTAGAGTTTATCCATGATTAAATATTGATCTTAAACCTAAGTGAGTTATAGTGAGGAAATAGAATTTAAAAAGCCTTAGAAATTCACTGATAAAAACAAAGGTTACAGGGATGCTATAGTTAAGCTCAAAGTACTCTGAACTTAAATATAACGGCCCTGTAACCTTTGTTTTTGCAGTGAATTTCTAAGGTGTATATATATTCACTAGAAAAAATAAAGGTTATAGGGATGTTACAGTTAAGAAATAGAGTTTAAAAAAACCTTGGAAATGGTAAGTGACATCACTGATGACATCATACAGTGAGTGTTAGTGTTTTCTAAGACTTTATGAGTGTTAAAGTTAAATACTAACCTACTTCAAAACTTAGATTAGTATACTAGGTGCATGACTAATGAGTGATACTACTTCTAACATACATTATGTGACTGTATGTGTGATTGTGTGTATCCATGTCTGGAAACATGGGTGTGTGAGTGGGTGACATAGGTGCACATGCATCAAAATTCGGAAAAACGATTCCTTATTAGCAAGAAATAAGGATTCGTTATTAAGGAATCGCATTTCTGAATGCATCAACAGATTCGGTAAAAAAAAGCGATTTCTTAAAAATCGCTAATATTTACCGAATCCACAATAGCGAGTAGAGCAAACACCGATTAGCAAATAGGGATTTCGGTATTAGCGAAATCGGTATTAGCGATTTCGGTAATAGCGAAATCGGTAATAGCGAAATCGCAAAAAACGGGTCGCTCTGGGAACGGTCTTATGACATCACTACCAGGAAGAAGAGCTGCCCCACCCTCATTCACTCGCCTGAGGAGCTCACAGGAGGAGGAACAGGACACAAGCTGAGGCTACAGAATCCTCACTGACAACACTCCCACCCTACCCCACCAGGATGGACAAGGATGTACCAGGCACCGCTGAAACAGCCAGGAAGAGGAAGAGAAAGTTCCCTGACCGGGAACTGGAGCACCTGATCGAGGGTATGAGCAGCAAGCATGATAGGCTGTTCGGAAAGCTGCCTCTCAAGGTGCCAGAGGCGGAGAAAAGACGCATATGGCTGCGCATCAGGGAGAGGGTCAATGTCGTGGGAGTGACGCCCCGCAGCATCGATGAACTAAAGAAGAGGTGGTACGACCTCAGGAAGAGGGCCAAGGAGAGGATCGCAGAAAGGGTCAGGGAGGCAGCTGGCACAGGAGGGGGGCCATCCACAGCGCCTGCAAACACTGCCCTTGAGGAGCTAGTCGAGGGGACTGTTAGACCTGGCATCTTTGGCGTGGTTACCCCTGACTTTTTTTGCCTCTACCTCCTGCATTTTTGATGCTATGCTGGATTTCGTTTTTGCTGGTTTAGATGCTTTGGGCACTTTGCCACTGCTGATCAGTGTCAAAGTGCAAGTGCTCCCTTGGTAAATTGTTATATTGATTGGTTATCCATGATTGGTATATTTGTTTCACCTGTTAGCCCCTAGTAAAGTGCACTGCGTGTGCCAGGGCTGGTGATTCAAATGCTACTAGTGGGCTGCAGCACTGATTGTGCCACCCACAGGAGTAGCGCTAAAATGATGTCTTAGGCCTGCTTGCAGTGCCTATGTGCAGTCCAGGACTGCCATGTCGACCTGGCCAGTGCACCCACTGACCAGGCCTTATCCTTCCCTTTCTGTACATGTCAGGCATCCCTATGGTGGCCCTAGGTACCCCCCTGGACTGAGTGCAGTGTATCTGAAAGGTAGGGCATGTACTGAGGTGTGTAACATGCCCTGGTAGTGAATTACAGCCATTTTCATTTTTCACTGCTGAGAGGCTATCTTGCCCATAGGATAGAATGGGGAAGGCTGTTTACATGCCTATCTTTCCATAAGGGCAAGATAGAAAATCCAAGTTTGGTATCTCTGTGTTCAGAATTTAATTATACATCTTTTTAGCAAGATGGTTTTTAAATTCACTGGGTGAGAATAGCACTCTTTAGAAAGTAGCTATTCTCCTGTTTAACCTTCCTGTGTGCCTGTGTGCTGGTTGGCTGACTGGTGTCATGTGATGGGCTAGGTGGCTCCAGGAGCCTGGATGAGTCAGCAGCAGGGTGAATAGGGAGATCTGCTTTAGATGGGTGGGAGGAGTAGTCCCTGGGTTTGAATAGGGCTGCCCCTGCCAGCACAAAGCTGGCTCCACCCCCTGCTGGCCAGGCTGAGGACTCTGCCTCTGCTGGCACAAAGAAGGCTCCACCTCCTGCTGAGCGTCTAACGACCCTGCCCCTCACTCTGAAAGGAACCAGGTGCTCCAGAGCAGAGCACACCCAGGAACCGGTTTGAGCAGGGGAATCCCCCCACTGGAATAAAGAGAGACAAAGACTTGGAGGGGTATAAGAAGAGGACCCCAGACACCTAAACTTTAGATCACTTTGGAACTAAGAAGAAACCTCTGCCAAGGAGAAAGCTGAAAAGGACTGAAGAGGAGAAGACTGCCTGCTTGCTGTTTTGCTTTGCTGCCAAGGAGAGGGGAAGGACTTTGCTGTGTCCCTTTCTTTTGATTCTGATCTCCAAGGGCCTGAGAAGAGCTGGCTCCCTGTTAAGAAGTCCCAGGAACAAAAGGACTTCACCACCAGCTCCCTTGGAACTCTGCTGAGAGAGTTCTGACCTGCCTTGGAGTGCTTGCCCAGTCTTGGGGCCTCAGGAGGTCGTTTTGCTGTGTTTGGGAGCTGGGAAGCAGAAGCGTGAAAAAGAGCAACTGGTACCCAACGCATCATCCGATTGCGTGTCGCAAGAACGAGAGTGCGTGGAAAATTTAATCGCGGCACCATCGCAACACGCAGGGTCCCCGCATCGCCGAGTGCGTCGAGCATCGTCCCGAAGCGTGAAGATTCCTGACATTGCGAGGGTCGTCGCAGAACCAGTTTGCGAGCCGCACCACTGCCGGTGCGTGAAAGTCTCCAGTCATCGGGTGCGTCGACACAGAGTCCCATTCCGTGGCGCATCGAGAGTTGCGGCGCCGGAAGTCAACGCTGCGCCACGCATCGTGCCACATCGAAGCGTGTCGCATCGAAACTGTGCGTGAAGCTTCCCCCTAAGAAACCTACGCAACGAAGGCCAAAGTCATTGCATCCTCCCCTTACAGATCGGAGCCGGCGCAAGCCACCTCTGCTGCGTGAAGCAGGGCTGCTGCAAAGCCTCCCCCAGGATCTCAGGAGTATCGCATCGCCTTTGCCAGCTTCCTTGTTATAGCTTTTGGGAACCTTATCGCAACTACAGGTACTGTTGGGCACGAAAGTGTCGCATTTTGTGCACTGAGATTCGCATTGTGCAAGACACTGACTTTTACATCCTGGAGTACTTTCTGCAAGCTCTTGAACTATCTTTAAAGTAACCCTTTTTGAATTATATGTTGGTTTGTCTGTAGTATTTGGTCTTGTGAAGTTTTTAGTAAAGATACCTTATTTTTCTAAAACTGGTGTGGAGTAAATCTGTGGTGTTTTCACTGTGTTACTGTGAGTGTTGGTACAAATACTTTACACATTGCCTTTGATAGCCTAGACTGCTCAGGCCAAGCTACCTAGAGGGTGAGCAGGGGTTATCTTAACAGTGTATCCCCCTTTCCCTGACTAGAAGCAAGGGTCCCTACTTGGACAGTGGTATCTACCCTGCCAACTAGAGACCCCCAGATCAAACATTGGTGGTCAGCGGTGGGATTGAACTTGTATTTGTACTTGACCCACAGTAATTGGTGTACATCACTAGGAGTGCAGACCAATAGACAACCACATACTGTATTTCTATTTTTGAGTAACTCTTCAAGAGCATCATGTCTCAGGTGGCAACAAGTGAGAGGGCAGAATTGGAGTTTTCCATTGCGGATTTATATTCATACAAAGTTGAAGATCTCAAGCAATTCTGCAGAGACCGTGGTTGCTCTTTTAAAAACGGAGCTAGAAAGGATGTGCTACAAAGAGTCCTGAAGGCCTGGTGGGAGGCCCAAGAGGAAAGTGATGCAAATGAGGAGGATGGTTTTGTTCCCCAAGATCTGCCCGTGGGCAGAGCAGTCTCAAGGGCTGGCAGCTCCCATTCCAGTAGGGGGCTCGCTCCAGTGGAGTCTTCAGGAGAATCAAAGGGTGAGAAACCATGAAATGGAAATGATGAAAATGAAAATGAAGCAATTGGAAGTAGAGAAGGACAAGGCGGCGGAGGAGAGCAAGAATGCCCGTGCCTTGGAAGAGAAGAAATTGCTTCTGGCTCATGAAGTGAGCCTGAGAGAACTGGACATCAAGGCCAAGCAGGTGGAGTCCGGTTCGAATGGTGGCAGCGCACAGCCAGTGCAGGGGGGTAAAGTATATATCCCCAAGGATTTAGTACAGAATTACAATAGGAGTGAAGATATCTATGCCTGGTTTACATCATATGAAATAGCATTGAGAATGAATGGTGTGCCTGAGCAGCATTGGGGGGCGGGCCTGTGGAAACATTTTGAGGCTTCTGGGAGGAGTGCTCTAGAGCCCTTAGAATTAGCAGGTGCCATGACCTATCCCAATATGAAGGAGGCCCCATGTCTCAGGTATGGACTTACTCCAGAGCAGTATAGACTGCAGTTTAGGAACTCCAAGAAGAAAGAGTCTGAGACTTGGATGGAGTGTGTGAATCTGTACTCGCGGGCACTGGAAGGTTGGATGAAGGGCAGCAAGGTAACTGATTATAAGGGGTTGTTGCATTTAATTAGTTGGGAGCACTTGAGTAGTCTATGTGTTCCAGAGCTGCGCCAGCATCTTTTAGACAGCAAGCTGACGGACCCCATTGAGCTTGCTAAGGAGGCGGACCGCTGGACCAGTACCAGGGTCCACAGAGGAATTGTGGGTACCATTTCCAAAGGTGGGCAGGGTCCCCAGCAGAAGAGTGGGGGGGACAAGGGTAACCAAAAGGAGTTCTCACAAGGGCCCCAAAACAGTTCCCAGGGTAACCAGTCCCAGCCCCCCAAGTCAAAACCCAAACCAACCTGGCCCCCTAAGGGCAGGTCGGATAACAAGGGTCCCATTAGGTGTTATCACTGTCAGGAATTGGGTCACAAGTCTCCTGTGTGTCCCAAGAAATCCCAGGCACCCTCTGTTGTTCCAACCCCGGGTATAGCTAGTGTAGCTTTTGGTGGGGATTTAATTTCTAGCGATTTGGAGGGATTAGCAGTTATGTCCCTTGTCTCTTTAGGAGACACAGAGATGGTCCAGGAAACCCCTGTCCCTGATAACACTAAGAAGTACAGGCAGTGGGTTACCATCAATGGGAGGAGGGTGGAGGCTCTCAGGGACACTGGAGCCAGTGTGACTACGGTCAGGTGTCAGTGGGTCCCTGAGGAGCTGATCACTCCAGACGTACTTCACCCAGTAGTGTCAGCTGACAACTCTGTGCACCTTTGCAAGGTAGCACATGTTCTCTTTGAGTGGGGGGGGGGGGTCTCAGGTCCTCTCAGAGTTGTTGTGAGTCCATCCATGCCAGTAGACTGTCTGCTAGGTAATGACCTGGAGAGTTCCCCATGGAGGGAGGTGGAACGCCAGGCTCATTTGGAGATGTTGGGTTTGCCTGAGTGGGTCTGTGTGACCACCCGGTCCATGGCAGCCAGACAGGGTTGTGAAGCAGACCTGGAGCCTGAAACAGTGGCACAGGTCCATGCCAGAAAGAGGAAGGGCAAGGGGCATGGTGCGTCCACCCCCACTGTTCCCACGGTCCAGGAAGGAGCAGAACCTGCGGGGGATGCCCTGGAGCCTACAGGGGAACAGGTAGCTGAGCTGGGAGACATACCTGAGCTGACCCATTGGCAGCAAGAGGGTGGTCCCTCCAGAGAGGAGTTCTGCCGAGCGCAGAAGGCATGCCCTACTCTTGAAGGTCTGCGGCACCAGGCTGCAGACCAGGCAGCAGGTGCTGATCCGAAGAACTTCTTTCTCTACTGGGAGAATGACTTGTTGTACAGTGAGCCTAGGTTTGCTGAGCCCAGTGGATCACGTACCCTGGTGGTACCCGCAGGGTTCAGAGACTTCCTACTGGGTCTGGCTCACGACGTGCCGCTTGCAGGACATCTCGGGCAGGACAAGACCCGACAAAGGCTTGCCACCCACTTTTACTGGCCCGGGATGAAGACGGACGTCGCTTCCATTTGTAAATCATGCCAGACTTGCCAGGCAAGTGGCAAGGCTGGAGGAAAATGCAAAGGCCCTCTCCAGCCTTTTCCGGTAGTGAGCACCCCTTTCGAGCTGGTGGGGATAGATATTGTGGGGCCACTGGACCCCAGGACAGCCTTAGGCAACAGGTTCATCCTGGTCCTGGTGGATCATGCCACCCGGTACCCAGAGGCTATCCCTCTCAGGACAACCACAGCCCCGGTGGTGGGCCGTGCGTTGATGGGGATCTTTTCCCGTGTGGGTTTCCCCAAAGAGGTGGTATCTGACCGGGATACCAACTTCATCTCCAGGTATATGAAGTCTCTGTGGGAGGAGTGTGGGGTAACTTATAAGTTCACCACTCCTTACCACCCTCAAGGAAATGGGTTGGTTGAAAGGTTCAACCGACCCTGAAGGGCATGATCATGGGGCTGACGGAGCCCATGAGACGGAAGTGGGACGTCTTTTTGCCATGCCTATTATTTGCCTACAGGGAGGTATCACAAAAGTCTCTAGGGTTCAGTCCCTTTGAGCTTTTGTACGGGCACCCTGTTAGAGGACCTCTCAGTCTGGTGAAGGAGGGTTGGGAGAAATCCCCTGGGAAAACCCCCCAGGATGTGTTCAGCTATGTGCTGGCCATTCGCAACCAGACACAGCGCTTCCGGGCCCTCGCTCAGGCGAACCTGGAAGCCAGCCAGGATGAGATGAAGAGGTGGTATGACCAGCATACCACTCTGATGGAATTTCAACCTGGGCAGATGGTGTGGGTGATGGCGCCAGGGGAGCCTTGCGCGCTCCAAGACAAGTGGACTGGGCCATATGAGGTGGTGGAGCGCAAGAGTGAGGTGACCTACCTGGTCAACTTGCGATCTCCCAGGAACCCCATGAGGGTCCTACACGTGAACCGCCTCAAACCCCATTTTGAGAGGTCTGAAATAACAATGCTACTTGCTACAGATGCAGGGATGGAGGAGGATAGCGATCCTCTTCCTGACCTCCTGGAAGCTAAGGAGCAAGATGGGTCAGTGGATGGAGTGGTCCTCTCGCCCACCCTGACCCCAGAACAGCAGAAGGACTGTTGCCATGTGTTGGGTCAGTTTGCATCTCTGTTCTCCATGACCCCCGGTATCACCAACTGGTGTGTCCATGACGTGGACACGGGAGATAGCATGCCTGTGAAACAGAAGTTTTACCGGGTGGCTGACAAGGTCAGGGCCAGCATCAAGAAGGAGGTTTCTAAGATGTTGGAGCTAGGGGTGATTGAGCCCTCCAGCAGCCCCTGGGCTAGCCCAGTGGTACTTGTACCGAAAGCTGCTGCGCCAGGTGCCACTCCAGAACTTAGGTTTTGTGTGGACTACCGTGGGCTCAATGCGGTCACGAAGACTGACGCACACCCCATCCCCAGAGCTGATGAGCTTGTGGATCGGTTGGGAGCTGCCAACTACCTCAGTACGTTTGATTTAACTTCTGGGTACTGGCAGATTGCCTTAACTGATGGGGCCAAGGAGAGGTCTGCGTTTTCAACGCCAGAGGAGCACTTCCAGTTCCGTGTCATGCCCTTTGGGTTGAAGAACGCCCCTGCCACATTCCAGAGACTGGTCAACCAGGTATTGTCGGGGCTGGAGCAATTCAGCGCCGCATATCTGGACAACATTGCTGTGTTCAGCTCCACTTGGGAAGAACACTTGCAACACCTCTGCGCAGTGTTGAAGGCTCTGCATAGTGCAGGCCTCACTATCAAGGCCAGTAAGTGCCAGATAGGGCAGGGTTCGGTGGTGTATTTGGGACATCAAGTAGGAAGCGGCCAGGTGGCGCCCCTACAAGCCAAGATAGATACCATCCGGGCCTGGGAACCCCCCAAGACCCAGACAGCGGTGAGAGCCTTCTTAGGACTCACCGGGTACTATCGCCGTTTTGTCAAGGGGTATGGCACCATTGTGGCTCCCTTGACAGAACTAACTTCCAAGAAGTTACCGAAGAAAGTGATTTGGACCAGTGCCTGCCAAGAAGCTTTTGATGCCCTGAAGGAGGCCATGTGTACAGCACCTGTACTCAAGGCGCCTGACTTCTCCAAGGAATTCATAGTGCAGACAGACGCTTCTGAGCATGGAGTGGGAGCGGTGCTCTCACAACTAAATGATGAGGACTTGGACCAACCTGTAGCTTTCATTAGTAGGAGGCTACTTACCAGGGAACAGAGATGGAGTGCGATTGAAAGGGAAGCTTTTGCTGTGGTCTGGGCGCTGAAGAAGCTGAGACCCTACTTGTTTGGCACTCACTTCCGGGTTCAGACGGACCACAGGCCCCTCAGATGGTTGATGCAGATGAGGGGTGAGAATCCTAAGCTGTTGAGGTGGTCCATTTCCCTACAGGGGATGGACTTTACGGTGGAACACCGCCCCGGTACAGAACACGCCAACGCTGATGGTCTGTCCAGGTTTTTCCGCCTTAGCGATGAGAACTCCCTAGAGGGTGGGTAGTTCTCCCCACTTTCAGCTGGAGGGGACACGTGTTAGACCTGGCATCTTTGGCGTGGTTACCCCTGACTTTTTTTGCCTCTACCTCCTGTATTTTTGATGCTATGCTGGATTTCGTTTTTGCTGGTTTAGATGCTTTGGGCACTTTGCCACTGCTGATCAGTGTCAAAGTGCAAGTGCTCCCTTGGTAAATTGTTATATTGATTGGTTATCCATGATTGGTATATTTGTTTCACCTGTTAGCCCCTAGTAAAGTGCACTGCGTGTGCCAGGGCTGGTGATTCAAATGCTACTAGTGGGCTGCAGCACTGATTGTGCCACCCACAGGAGTAGCGCTAAAATGATGTCTTAGGCCTGCTTGCAGTGCCTATGTGCAGTCCAGGACTGCCATGTCGACCTGGCCAGTGCACCCACTGACCAGGCCTTATCCTTCCCTTTCTGTACATGTCAGGCATCCCTATGGTGGCCCTAGGTACCCCCCTGGGCTGGGTGCAGTGTATCTGAAAGGTAGGGCATGTACTGAGGTGTGTAACATGCCCTGGTAGTGAATTACAGCCATTTTCGTTTTTCACTGCTGAGAGGCCATCTTGCCCATAGGATAGAATAGGGAAGGCTGTTTACATGCCTATCTTCCCATTAGGGCAAGATAGAAAATCCAAGTTTGGTATCTCTGTGTTCAGAATTTAATTATACTTTTTTTTAGAAAGATGGTTTTTAAATTCACTGGGTGAGAATAGCACTTTTTAGAAAGTAGCTATTCTCCTGTTTAACCTTCCTGTGTGCCTGTGTGCTGGTTGGTTGACTGGTGTCATGTGATGGGCTAGGTGGCTCCAGGAGACTGGATGAGTCAGCAGCAGGGTGAATAGGGAGATATGCTTTAGATGGGTGGGAGGAGTGGTCCCTGGGTTTGAATAGGGCTGCCCCTGCCAGCACAAAGCTGGCTCCACCCCCTGCTGGCCAGGCTGAGGACTCTGCCTCTGCTGGCACAAAGAAGGCTCCACCTCCTGCTGAGCGTCTAACGACCCTGCCCCTCACTCTGAAAGAAACAAGGTGCTCCAGAGCAGAGCACACCCAGGAACCGGTTTGAGCAGGGGAATCCCCCCACTGGAACAAAGAGAGACAAAGACTTGGAGGGGTATAAGAAGAGGACCCCAGACACCTAAACTTTAGATCACTTTGGAACTAAGAAGAAACCTCTGCCAAGGAGAAAGCTGAAAAGGACTGAAGAGAAGAAGACTGCCTGCTTGCTGTTTTGCTTTGCTGCCAAGGAGAGGGGAAGGACTTTGCTGTGTCCCCTTCTTTTGATTCTGATCTCCAAGGGCCTGAGAAGAGCTGGCTCCCTGTTAGAAGTCCCAGGAACAAAAGGACTTCACCACCAGCTCCCTTGGAACTCTGCTGAGAGAGTTCTGACCTGCCTTGGAGTGCTTGCCCAGTCTTGGGGCCTCAGGAGGTCGTTTTGTTGTGTTTGGGAGCTGGGAAGCAGAAGCGTGAAAAAGAGCAACTGGTACCCAACGCATCATCCGATTGCGTGTCGCAAGAACGAGAGTGCGTGGAAAATTTCATCGCGGCACCATCGCAACACGCAGGGTCCCCGCATCGCCGAATGCGTCGAGCATCGTCCCGAAGCGTGAAGATTCCTGACATTGCGAGGGTAGTCGCAGAACCAGTTTGCGAGCCGCACCACTGCCGGTGCGTGAAAGTCTCCAGTCATCGGGTGCGTCGACGCAGAGTCCCGTTCCATGGCGCATCGAGAGTTGCGGCGCCGGAAGTCAACGCTGCGCCGCGCATCGTGCCACATCGAAGCGTGTCGCATCGAACCTGTGCGTGAAGCTTCCCCCTAAGAAACCTACGCAACGAAGGCCAAAGTCATCGCATCCTCCCCTTACAGATCGAAGCCGGCGCATCCACCTCTGCTGCGTGAAGCAGGGCTGCTGCAAAGCCTCCCCCAGGATCTCAGGAGTATCGCATCGCCTTTGCCAGCTTCCTTGTTATAGCTTTTGGGAACCTTATCGCAACTACAGGTACTGTAGGGCACGAAAGTGTCGCATTTTGTGCATTGAGAGTCGCATTGTGCAAGACACTGACTTTTACATCCTGGAGTACTTTCTGCAAGCTCTTGAACTATCTTTAAAGTAACCCTTTTTGAATTATATGTTGGTTTGTCTGTAGTATTTGGTCTTGTGAAGTTTTTAGTAAAGATACCTTATTTTTCTAAAACTGGTGTGGAGTAAATCTGTGGTGTTTTCACTGTGTTACTGTGAGTGTTGGTACAAATACTTTACACATTGCCTTTGATAGCCTAGACTGCTCAGGCCAAGCTACCTAGAGGGTGAGCAGGGGTTATCTTAACAGTGTATCCCCCTTTCCCTGACTAGAAGCAAGGGTCCCTACTTGGACAGTGGTACCTACCCTGCCAACTAGAGACCCCCAGATCTAACAGGGACCATCGAGACAGAGGCGGTCGTGGGAGTCACGCAGATGGACACCTCTGGCGCAGCCACAACTGAACAAGGTAAGATGCATGCCTGCGCCCATTATCTGCATATCGTATACCCATTCCCATCCCCCCAGATCGATCACAGTGTGCAGGCAGAGGTGCACCACACATATTCCCTCATATCAGTAGTGCATCATGGGAGTCGTAGTCATGTCAGTCAGGTGTGCAAGTATAGTCATAAATGCAATAATAATTCCGATCAGCAGTAGAAGCTAAACATAGACTCAAATAATGTAATTAATAGAAGGACATGTATGAAAAATTACTAACAGATGTAGTCATAATCCAACTAATCATGCACTGTTTCACACACAGATTTATCTCCTGGCGATTCAGATGACAGCGGCCGCCTCATCATCTCGGAGACACCAGCTGATTCTGATGGCGACACTCCGCAGGAGGGTCAATCCCCACCTCCACCAGCAACTATACCACCACCACCACCACCTGCTGCGCCAACTGCAACCAAACCGCCAAGACGCAGGGCACAAGTCCCCCCCATGCAGGTGATGGATGCATGCCCGAGTCCTGCAACACCAACTGGGCCAAGTCCGACAGTTGTCACACCGCCAGCACCACCACCAGCACGTGGCCGAGTCACGCAGCGGCGCAGGTTCCTGCGCAGTACTTCTGATGTAGCCGACCAGGCAAGCTCCCCATATGGTGGCATCGAGTTACAGATGCTGCGTGTCCAGCACCTGCAGGGTAGACACATGGGGACCATTAGCCTACACATGTCGCGCCTTGCAAAGCAAATGTGTACCCTGACAGACGCAGTGCGGGACATGACAACAGTTGTGGCAGAGGGTAATGGAAAACTGAGTGAGGACCTCCAGGAACTCACCCGTGCCATCAGAGCAGGGCATCACAGTGAGCGACGGAGGCACAGACAGAACTTGCTCCGTTCAACTGCATCAACCAAGGCCATCACTAGGCTGTGCAACAGCACTGCTGTATTGGCCCGACGCTCCGTGTCACTGCAGGTGGACCTCGGCCATTATTGTGGTGATGTGGCAAAGGCCTTAGGCCAGGTGACCACTTCAGTGGAACACTTGCAGAGCGGAACTTTCAGTGGCAGCACCTTGGGAGGGGAGGACGGCAGTGAGGCTGCCTCAAGTGTCAGCAGCGTATCCGTGGTGGAGACCAGCACCAGGAGGCGCAGTTCACGCTGCTCCACAGCCACAGGGACAGGCCGTGGTGAGGTGGAGGAGACAGGTGATAGGAGGCTAGGCGTTCATGGCAAGCGCCACTAGTCATACAGTACGGCATCCCTGACCATGGTGGGGTAACCATGGCCCTGTCCAAATGTACTTTTGCACACCCGTGACTACAACGGGCATGTTTTGGTCCTCATTGTGTGGGGGAACTGTAATTCACATTTATGTGTGACCGCACATACATCAGTGCTCCTGTGCATTAAACAGTAGCACCACTAATGATATCGTCATGGCTCATTCTTACCTGGGTCAGAAATGATGTTGCGTGATGTATGTCCACCTCCTTTGGCCCTCAGCTGTGTTAGGAACGTGTGCCTGTCGGTGTTGTGCGGGTGGTTGGTCCTCCCGGTAGTCGTCATTCCTGTCCACCTCTATGGGTATCCCCCTTCTGGTTGCGATGTTGTGCAGCTTGGCACATACTGCTACAATCCTGCAGCAGGTGTCTGGTTTGTATTGCAAGGTACCACCAGTCTTATGTAAGATTCGGAAGCGACTCTTCAGAATCCCAAATGTCCTCTCTATCACATTTCTGGTGCTTATGTGGCTTGCGTTGAAGCGTTGCTCCTGTGGTGTTGCTGGATTGATGTAGGGGGTGAGGATGTATTCACGCAGGGCATATGCACTGTCACCTACAGGATGGAAGCAAAGGCTTAGCGACAGTGATGAATATACATGTGTGATGCTCATTTTATGAAGAGGTATGTGTACGTACCAAGCAGGAGTCCCTCTCCAAATTCTCCATTGAGTAGGCGCCTGTGGATGCCACTGTGTCGGAATATGTAGGAGTCGTGTGTGCTCCCTGGAAATTGTGCCACTAGGTCCGTGATGATGTGCTTGGCATCGCACACGACCTGCACGTTGATGGAGTGGTAGGACTTGTGGTTATGGAAAATGTACTCATTGGCTGAGGGTGGACAGATGGGGACATGCGTGCAGTCAATGCATCCTATGACATGGGGGAATTGGGCCACCTGGTAGAATGCCTGTTTGGTGTGGTCCAACTGCTGTGGGGTTGTGGGGAAGATGATGTGGTCATGTATCATTGTCAGCATGGCATCAATGAATTTGTGGAAGAAGCGTGATAGTGCGCTTTGTGATACGCCTCCTGCAACGGCGATGACCCCCTGAAAACTTCCAGAGGCCAGTAGGTGCAGACTGCATAGGACCTGGACGTGCGCAGGAATAGCATTGGTCCGACGTGTCTGATGCTGCAGTAGTGGTTCAAGGTCTGCAATTAGGCGCATGATCATGGCACGATTGAGACGATACTTGTCGTAAACCTCATCCTCATTTGACCAAGCAATGTGATGCGCACTCTGAAGACTCTCTCCTGGACCCTTCTCCTGCGCTGTCCTGCTGCATTGATTTGCATCCTCCTTGCAAGCACGTAGAGGGCTGCCATTTTGTGCAAGGTAACAGGGTCTCCTGGCCCTATTTGTAAGGCTTACTGATTGTTAGCATCTGTGGCAAATTTTGTTAGGTTTTTTTTATGCAACTTTACCTCCTGGTTCTGATTCCCCTTAATCTGCTCATGTAAATTAGCGATTTTGGGGATTTTCGGTATTTGCGATTTTTGATGCATTCATTAGCGATTCGTCATTTGCGATTGGCACATGCCGGGCGCTAGTAGGGATTTCGGTATTTGCGATTTATTGTTTAGCGATTCTTTATTTTGACGGGGCTTCTTTTTGCGATTCTTTATTTTTGCGGGGAATTATTTAGCGATTCTTTATTTTAGCGGGGAATTATTTAGCGATTCTTTATTTTTTCCTGATTTCTGTTGATGCATTGGGAATCGTTTTTTGGCACTCGCTAATGGGTGATTTTTGCGATTCGGTTTTTTTGCGAGTTGATTTTTGGTTGATGCATGTGCCAGTTAGTGACTATATGGGTGTATAAGCGTGAGTTTGTAAGTAGCTATGTGTGTGTGAGTGGCTGTATTGTGAGTGAGTGGGTGTGTAAGAGACTCTATGGGTGAGTGAGTAGCTGTGTGAGAGGCTGTATGGTGCGTGAGTAGATGTGTGGGTTACTGTATGGGTGAGCCGGGGTGTCTGAATGGCTGTATGAGTGAGTGAACAGTTATGGAAGTGGTTGTATGGGTGAGTGAGTGGCTGTTTTAGTCAGTGTTTGGTTAAATGAGTTAGTGTGTGAGTGACTGTATTGGAGAGTGAGTATCTGTGTGAAAGGCTGCATGGGAGAGTGAGCGGATGTGAGAGTGATTGTATGAGTGTGTGAATGGGTATGTAAGTGTTTGTGTGGGTGTGTGAGTGCTTGAATGGGTGAGTGAGTGGCTGTGTTGAGAGACTGTATGCATGAGTGAGTGGGTGTGTGAGTGGCTGTATGGGTTAATACATGGGTGGGTGGGTAGCTGTATGGGTGACAATGTGGCTGTATGTGTGGCTGAATAGGTAAGTTACTGGTTATATGAATAGCTGTATGAGTGAGTGAGTGGTTTTATGAGTGGCTGCATGAGTAAGTGAGTGGGTATATGAGTGGCTCTATGAATGAGTATGTGGCAGTGTGAGTACTTGTATGGGTCTGTGAATGGGTATGTGAGTGATTGTGTGGTTGTGTGAGTGGGTGTATAAGAGGTTATATAGGGATATGAGTGGGTGCGTGAGTGCTTCTGTGGATGATGTCATCAGTAATGTCATCAAAGATGTCTTTTGAGATGTCATCAGTGATGTCAATGAACATGTCATGAGTGATATAATATGTGAGGTCATAAGCAATGCATTGTGGGGACGTAAGTTATAATTAGCTCAGGTAGCTATAACAGCTGAATTTCACTGGTTTTGTATGAGTGAAATCAGAGCCTAACTATAATGTCTTTGTAACCTTTGTTTTTTTCAGTGAATTTCTATGTTTTTTAATGTTGTTTCCTAACTATAATGTCCCGGTAACCTTTGATTTTTAAGTGAATTTCTAAGGTTTGTTTAATTTTATTTCCTAAATGTAACCACTAATCTTTGACAGTGACTGTATGAGTGAGTACATGAGTGTATCAGTAGGTTAGTGAGTGGGCAGTAGAGTGTCTGAGTTGGTCTGTCAGTGGATATATGAATGTCTGAGTAGGTCTGTGAGTGGGTGTGTGAGTGTTTAAGTGTGTCTGTGAGTGGGTACATGAGTGGGTCTGAGAGTGAGTTCACGAGTCTCTGAGTGGGTCTATAAGTGAGTGCATGAGTCTCTGAGTGGGTATGTGAGTGAATGCATGAATAGGGAGGGACTTGGCACTCCTTTCAGATCTGTCTCTCCAATGAACAGTGTGCTTAGTAGGGTGTGTGGAGGGATGGATCTCTCTGGTGAGACCTCCCCACATCCTACTATGTATAAGGTCTCACCAGAGAGGCCAGTCCCTCTATACACCATACTATGCACACCCGTCATCTGAGAGAGAGGTCTGAAAGGAAAGTCCAGTCCCACCCCACACCTTGCTATGCACACTTATCACAGAGGGAGGTCTCAGCAAAAAAGGCCAGTCCCTCCACACACTCTTGAGTTTCTTTGTGCATTAATGGATTTTGTGGGTTTGGTTGTATGTCAGAGTATTGTATACATAAATATCTTCTGACATAAGTATCATGTCCTAAATGTTGTATACAAAAATATTGTTCTACTGAATTAAAAATTTAATTTTTAGCTCCAATTGAGTGCTATTTTAGTAAATGATATTTAGGTCACACAATTTATGTTACACCACATTCTGATAATGATAATGATATTCTGGTACCACACCATCAGGTTGTAAGTGGAACCATTACCTTCAGTTACCTGTCAACCTATGTATTGCTGCTCTGTATTTAAACCTCTTTTCTGTCACATACTTTAGCATTATTCAGGTCCAGTGCGCCATAATAAGCATTACACAGCACAGAGCATAATAATTACATCAACCAAGTGCACCAAGAAGTGAAAAATGCGGTAGTGGAAAGTCGGCAATTCCAGAACCTTAAAACCTACCTAAAGGATATTTGTCTCCATCCTGCTGTTCATTTGATTGTGGAGCTCCTTCAAATGACCAAGGAGAAGCGAGAGATAGCTCCCAACATCTTCCAGGAGGTAGTGGAGATCATTGGGGAGGGGATCCTTGAGAAATAACTATAGCTATACTGGGGCCAGACAAGCAGCTGAGCCTCAAGGGATACCTGAAAAAAATGACAGGACACTGTTATACAATGAACTGCAGTCAAAGTTGCAAACCAAAAGGTCTGAGGTGTATGCAAATTCTGGGAGAACTTCTAACGACCAAGCTCTAGGCCCTCGACATACTGAAGTGGCGCTCCCTGGTGGGCATGAATTCGATTTTCCAACTCACTCCATTGAAGCGGAAGGTTCTGGTGCAGACCTTGCTTGACTTCTGTGTTCAGCTGTGGTAGCATCAGCAGCACCCCACAGTGAGTATTTATCCATTTTCATGCTGTGTTTATGCTACTTCATCACATGCTTAGGCACATTATGTGTGATGACCTAGCCTGCAAGAATACTGTTCAGAAACGTTGATGTCTTTGTTCATTTTAGATAATGTCAGACAAGGGATTAGTACATATTTCTCAACACAGAAAATCACAATGAGCTAGAGACACAAATCAGAATGGATAGGAATTCTTTTCATTCAGTGCAATGTACATTTGACTAACTAATGTCAGCAATGTCCTCTGCATAGTCTTAGCCCTAATATTCAAGGCTCATGGCACTCTGTGAATATAATGCTAATTTCAAGCACAGGTGAGATGATAGATGTATGGTGTTGTGTTGCTGAAAGGCATGTACTATATATAAGAGCAAGCCACAAGTGATGATTCGTATGTGGCACAATTGTCTTGTAACATCTCATCACATCATGTCTGTCAGCCTTACAATCATGTTTGCAGTGTGTATCATACGGTAATTATACATGGCTTAGATTAAGTGGAGCCATCATACCTTTGACATTTGTGGGTGTGGAGCAAGCAAATTGCCATTGTTCCCACATATAAATTTGTATTAATGGAACATGCATGGATGAAAACGTGTAGTCTACACGAGCCTCTAACCACAGTGACTGTATGTCACCTTTGTCAATCACATTTGTAATGATCTCTGTAATATGCATCTTGTATTGTTGAGTCCTGTGATAGTGATCTCATCTTGACTCATGCCAATTTTATTGTTCCACATTTAATCCCACACATCTTGACTCATGGTATGTTCTCTATTTTCCACCACCTGGCAACAACCAGGCGTACGACACTGTGCATGGTACACCTGTTCAATGGAGGGCCTCGGCAGCAGGCAGGCAATACCATACCAATGGTGAAAGCGGATGAAGGGGGCACAGAAGAAGATTCAGTGCCCTTCCCGAGACCCACAAGATCATCCACACACTGTCTCCATCATCAGGCACTGAAAGAGAGGTGGTGAACCTCAACTTTACTATGGATGCAGAAGATACAATTAGGCAGATGGCTCACTGGCCCAGTAAGGAGCTGTGCTGACGAAGGATGCTGGTGGGTGAAGGCAAAATAGTGTCTCATCCAGTAGCTACCTCATCATTCCTTCTTTCACAAGCACTGCAAACCCGATGTAAAGCTGATGTCCAGACCTGATGTTTACATTTAGTACTCTTTGGCTATCAGGTGCCCCTCACAGACCAATCCTTCACCTTTCTCAAGATTGTCCTTCATGTGTAGAGACGTTTTTCACCAGGCAGCAAGAACTCCTACAGGCTTTCAGTGGCGGAACAAAGTTTCTGTAGTATATTATCCAAGTAGCTTGTAATTTCATTGGGGAAACAATTTTGATTTCATTTTCAGGTAAGATCTTGTCAGCCCATTTTTTTGGACTTTTCAGTTGAAAATTGGTGAGAACTATTTCCGGGCCATATTTTCGGGACCTGAATACATTTAGTTCACTGGGACAGTTTTTTCGATTATGATTTTTACCTTCCCCTCTCCAAGTATAGAATTAAGCATTATTATTGTTACACTTTTAGGGCCCGATTCACAAAGGTAAACTTAGACCTGAAGTTTAAATTTAGACCTAAAGTCTAACTTTACATCTGAAGTCTAACTTTACACCTGAAGTCAAAGTTTAGACCTAAAGTCTAAATTTAGACTTAAAATCAAAGTTTAGACCTGAATTCTAACATTACACCTGAAGTCTGACTTTAGACCTGAAGTCTAAGTTTACCCTTCAGGTCTAAAGTTAGGCTTCATGTCTAAACTTAGGGCCTGATTCAGAAACGTAAAATTAGTCCAAAAGTCTAACTTAGACCAAACGTCTAACCACTACTTTTCGGTATTCACGAAGGTAAGTTACTACTCCTAACATTACTACTAACAAAGTTACTAGTAGTAAATTTAGTAGTAGTAAATTACTGCTAGTAAAATTCCTAATAGTAAAGTTACTAGCAGTAACTTACCTTTGTGAATACCAAAAAGTAGTACAGTTAGACTTTTTGTCTAAGTTAGACTATTGGTCTAACTTAACCTTTGTGAATCAGGTTCAGAAAATGGTAATTTTGTTCATAACAAGCCTTTCCTGAACTTTTTCTTGATGATCCTTATGTGTGATGGATAAAGTGTTTGTTGATGTGGTACTTCATGTGCTTGGTTTTACTTTCGCAAGGCATGCACCTACGTGCGTGCTGCACTACACGTTTTATGTCATCATATCATTACATAATAGATGACTGAAAGCTTTTAACATTTTAACAATGTTTTCATTGTGAACTACACTGGGGGCGGTTTCCACTGCCCAGTACTCAGCCTGAGCCAAGTTTGCTGAGTGCTGTGCATGGTTACTGGATCTCAAAATATAGGGCCAGATTCACAAAGGTAAACTTAGATGTTTTGTCTAAACTTGGACCAACCACCTAAGTTTTCGACTTTGGGAATTCAAAAATGGCATTTATGAGTACTATCTTTGTCTCCGCACTCGGGCCGGATCACCGCCCGAGTGTGAACAGAAAGATAGTACTCGTAAATGCCCTTTGTGAATCCCCAAAGTCATAAACTTAGACGTTTGGTCTAAGTTTAGACCAAACGTCTAAGTTTACCTTTGTGAACTGGGCCCATAGATTTGTGCTTGGAATATTACAAACTTATTTTAGTATATTTTTAGCGAATTCTAGCAAGTGATATTAAGTGTAGTTATTGGTATACTTCTACATGCACATAATATTACGTTCAGATTTTCTCTTTGTGAATTGGGAGCACCAAATTTGATGTGGGTGCTTGCATTGTGATCTGGTTTAGAACTGAGAGGCATAGTTATCAATATGTCGTGCAGCAAGTCACCTTGCTGCGTTGCGCTGCCCCGCATGACAGGTAAAGGGCAGGAATGTGCAGTATTTGATATAATACAGCGCATTCCTGCCTTTTCCCAGCACTGGTGCACAATGTGCTGCCTAGCACCAATGTAGGCACTCTTCCACCATGGTGCAAGGATGCCTGTGTTGTGAGCAGAATTGTTTTTGTGCATGAAGGGGTATCTTCCTGCACAAAAACAATCCCCTGAGGAATTGTCCTCTTTTATGTGTGCTGCAAAATGCAGCACACATAGAAAGAGGACAAAACGAGGATAAATGAACATATTTCTCCTTGGTACGCCTCACCTGGAGAGGCGTAGCAGTATTGGCACACTCCCAGGTCTACCACTTATGGGAAATCTGGGAATGCGTGAAAATCCATGGGTTTTGCCTGGCAACAGCCCTGCACCACCCATGGAACACCTTCCTGGGCATAGTAACGCTAACACAGCGGTATGCGCTGCATTGCGGTACTCTGCATTTATCAAGTCACTCAGGTCCACGTAAGGTGGCCTTGCGTGGCTTAATAAAGTACATTTTAGGGCTGCATCTCGCACGCACCCCATTGCATTGTGTAAAATAGACTCAACCCTTTCATAAATATGGCCCCAAGTGAATATCCTTTGGCAGTCTCTTTTCACGAATTGCCTTCTTTATTTTTTCTCAAATATAATTGTATAATATTTTATTGTGTGGTCAGATTGTTTTTACCACATTTGTCTTTAGTTTGTCACCGGATGTATTTGACCTTGGGCTGTCTACGAGGTATGGTGCACTAGACCTATGCGAAGTTCATTGGGCGACTTGGGTAGACGTGAATATTATGTTGCTTTATACCCATTAAAAATGTCAGCGGCCAGTCACCTTTGATTTTACATTTGTTAAGCACTATAAAAGCTTGGAACGCTTATAGGATTCCTGCAGGCTTATTCTGCTGAGAAAGTCAGTGTGGGTTGCCTGGTTCAAGACGAGGATCAGTATTGCTATATGATTAATTTATATATGTTCCCATTAAAATTCCCTTGACTTTCTTTATGTCTTTTCTTTTTTTTACTTTAAACAGTTTTCTTCTCGGGGCAGTCTTTCATAATGAGATTTCTTTGCAACCCTTGAAATAAGAAGGAACATCAGAACATGAAATAAATGTCACTCTGCAGATCCAATAGAATGAAAAAGGTGCAATCTAGAAAGTAGCGTTTATCTTTTATGCCGCAAACAGATGTACAGAAATATTGATCATGCCACTCAGCACAGATTCCTAACATTAGCAGTTCTAAATCCAGGTACTTCCACTCCCCTTGGTAACTGTGCCTACTCTTACCATTAAGGTCATCTCAAGAACAGCAATTTAGGCGACTATGGGCCCGATGTTTGAAACACTGGTCGCCAAATATTGGTCACAAATTAAGACTAGCATTTTTGTGACCAGTGTGGAACTTTGTGAACCCATTGAAAGGAAATTGATACGAGCAAGGAACTCCTTACATGTATATGTGTTTGTTATTGTCAAGCAGGTGCTCCATAATTTCCAGGAACAATAGTTGGAAGGTAAAGCAGTGCATATTATTTAGCATTTACATTAAGGATTTTGTGAATGAGTTGCTTAATGTTAAAGCATATGTTCTCTTCAGCAAGTGGCAAAATACGGGCCTTGAACCGCTTATATAGACCGATTTACAACAGCCTTTAAGAGTATGGGAAGTGGCACTACAGGAGTAATCTTTGACCTACGCTTATTTGCCTTTGTGAACAGGCCTCACAACGTCCAACTCCCTTTTAATAAACTTGCTAAGAGGGAATGGTCCATTCTAGCTGTACTAGTTGTATATTAATATTCCATGAATATTCCTATTGCATTCCCAATTTAAATGTTTTATGTTTTGGAGCCAATGCACTAAGGCTTATAAGAGTACCTAAAAGAGTACTACAGAAGTACAGATTGCTGCACTTCAAGATGAACTTGTGAATGGAACCAAAATATTTCGTCTTTGTGTTCCCATTAGAGCAGAGCTGACTAAAATAAGTTTAGAAGGACAGGGACACGTTTTAGGAGATCCAAAGAAGTCAGAACAAGCATTTGCAATGCAATAGGTCTCGCAGTTACGAGAGTTTCAGCTATTGGCATTGTAAATAACAATGCCTTTTATTTATGTTTTTTTTTTAAAACAAGAAAAAGGCATTATTATGTGCAATGTCAATGGCTCAAACTTGTGTAAATGCGAGACCTATTGCATTGCAAATACTTGTTTTCTAAGAATTGTATCCATTGGTTTACACTCTTATACCTGCACGGGGGCATCAGTGTCTTTTGCAAGTGATCAGTCCTTCAGTTGATGCCCAGGCAGCTTCTACCAGGCACCAGGGCCCAGTCCTTCATCCATGTTGCTGCCCCTCTGCTGTGCCACCAGTGCTCAGTCAATGGGTCATGGCTCCTGCAGCCGTTTATTGTCATCAGTGCCCAGTCCATTAGTTGCTTCTCGTGCACCTGTGTTATGGCATCATTACTCTGCCCTGCTATAGTGACAACAGTGCAACATCGAAATAATCACAACTGGTTTTATAATAACAATCACACCGAAAAGCGCACAGAAACGATGTCCCTGAACATAACTCACAGCCCCGTTTCAATGATGTCTGACAAGCCTCATCGCCTACTGTGAACACCCACGAAGGGTGATCGGCAGGCAGCTTTGCAAGAGATTCAACAACAACGAAATGGACATTAAAGCACGCTCTTTGTGTCAGTCCAATAATTGTTCTTTTTTACTTGTAAGGGACAGCCGCCAGCATAGTGCGATACATCAAGAAAAACTACAGTATTGCTGAAGTACTAGATAAGGAAGATTTTGAATATTTGAACAACTGATTCGCTGCAGTTAAAGTCCCTAAGGTTAAAGTATCTTTAAAAAGCTGAATATTTGGGATTTCGAGCTAATCCACTCCAGCAGCCATCTCATGAATAGAACACGGCATTCCTTCCACACAACCATCGCACCAGTATAGTAATGATATAGTAAAGTGTTTAGCCTGGAAGCCCGTCCCCCTGGAGCGATGTATCTATCTATCTATCTATCTATCTATCTATCTATCTATCTATCTATCTATCTATCTATCTATCTATCTATCTATCTATCTATCTATCTATCTATCTATCTATCTATCTATCTATCTATCTATCTATCTATCTATCTATCTATCTATCTATCTATCTATCTATCTATCTAACCATCTATCTCTGTCTGTTTAATGACAGCTATCTCTCCGTATCCAGCAATCAAAATATTTCTTTTTCTCAATAAATCGTTCTCTCTAACTATGTGTGTATCAATCTATCTCTCGATTTACCTATACATCTGTTTATCTTTAAATGTATTTATTTTTCTAGGACTATGTTGTCTGTGTATCGTGCATCTGGGATCTATACATGTGTTTTACTTAAAAAAAATGCATTCATGTTTGTGTTTTATTTTGTGTTTGTACGACGCACAGTCTGTTAGTAGTATCTACCTATTTGTCTTTTTCCAGACACAAGACGATGCTTGTTGAGGTAATGGTAACAACATTCATGTATTTTACATATGAGTGACCTAAGATGGAATGATAAAGCACTCCGTTTCACGTGCTGGTGGCACAAGTGCCTGTGGTGTGTTTAGAGGACTGGCTGTCGGCTGGACTCACCCTGATTCCCCCAGCTAGTGTCCGCAGTCGTGTTTTGTTGACACACATCACCTTCTCTTGCCCTGCTTGCTAGAGGTTGTGTTAGCGCTGGCAGCCTTATCGATCCAAGGACCTGTCCCAAGAGCAGACACCGGAGCGCTGACAGCTTTATTGCGACATTCAAAACTTCACGGGATCCCCCCTCAGGCCACCCACCTTCAGGGCTTGGAAGGAATCATCAGCGCGTCCTCCCATCTTTCGGATCCCACAGTGCCGCTCTCCGCTGAATGCAAACCAGGCACACGGAGGAGCGTCATGCGAACGGTTCTTGGAACGGTTTGTAGCCACCAAATTGCAGATTACACATTTCCATGCATCACACTGCTGCGTGCACGGTGCAGTGAGAGAGGTAGACATCCCTGTAACTCCACGAATCTTTCAGTCTGTGATGTCAATCTGATTTGTTCCTTAAGAATTTGTGCAACTGCCAGAGGGTGAGCGCAGCATCTGCAGCGGTGCTGCGACAACCTCTAAAGTAAACACACGAAAGAATCCGAGATACCGAAATGTGTATCGCATGCTCCTGTCACAACACCGGGAGCGTGCAGCATTAAACCACGCGCTGCTAACGCAGAGAGCGAGTCGCTTATGAGGCAGCAAGTTGAGCAGCATTAATGCACTTTAACAATGCTGTCCCACGTGTTTGTTTCCAGAGATTATCCAAACAATAATCAGTGCAGTTACAAATAAACGCTCGTGCAATACGGCAAACGTGAGCAACAGCAGCTTAATGACTCAACTAATAAACATTGTTACAGCAGCGATTCAATTAAAGGCCCTCCCCGCAGGCCTGCAGCGCTGAGAGTGACTTACACCAAGCAGGCACGCGTGCACATCTCCTGTCCTACGAGTTGTCTTGTAAGTAATGCAGCTGACATAAGCGCGCCGGGCCCAGACAGGAGATGTGCACGCGTATGGTGCGAGCAGGAGTTGTGATAACGCCGTGAGCCTGCAATACACGTGCACATCTCCTGTCTTCCACACGCGTGCATATGTCTTGTCCCCCTTCGGCCAAGAAACTAACAACAATAGATCTCGCCAAGGCGAGTAGTGCTTGCGCTGCATCACTAGGCGAGACCTAAAAAGAAGGAACTAAGCTGAAAAGCTGTGAGCCACAGGGGGAGCCCCGAGGTCCCAGCCGGCTCCCGCATGCACCCATGCTGGATGATGCAGGAGCCGGCATTGCTCTCGCCCGACAGGAGCAGCAGTTTTTGCTTGCTTTCGCCAGGCAGGAGAAATGTGTGTTTCCTTGCCCTCATGAGCGCGGGCAGGGAAACAAAATTCTCCTCCCACCTGGCAGGAGTAAATATATGCCTCCCCTGCCTATGTTCTTACTCCACTCTAATCTGAGACACACTTCTCCACTCTACTCCCCTATTCAACAGTACACCACTCCACTCTATGCTATTCTGTGCCACTTCACTCTATTACACTCTATGCCAATACACTGTACTACACTCTACTCCACTATATGTCACTCCACTCTACATCACTCTATGCCACTCTTCTCTATGATACTCCACTCTACGACACTCCACTGTACATAGCTCTGCACCACTCAATGGCACTCCACTCTATTACACACCACTCCACTCTATGACAGGCCACCCCACTCTATGGCACTCCACTCTATGACACTCCACTCTACTCTACAACACTCTACTCTATGATACTCCACTCTACGACACTCCACTGTACAAAGCTCAGCTTCTCTCTACTCTACCACACTTCACTCAATGACACTCCACTCTATTACACACCACTCCACCCTATGACAGGCCACTCCACTCTACGACATGCCCCTCTACTCTACACCAGTCTACTCCACTCTACGACACGGCACCCCATTCCACTCTATGATGTGCCACCCCACTCTATAACATGCCATTCCAATTCACAACACACTTCTCCACTCTATGACACACCTCTCCACTCTAGGAGTCTCCACGTCAAACCACTATGACATGCCACTCGACTCTATGCCACTCCACTCTGTACCACTTCACTCTATGCCCCTCCACTTTAAGACACTCTACCACATGCCACTCCATTATACTCTACAACACCGCACTCCACTATATACCATTCCACTTTATGCCACTCCAACTTACACAACTCCTTTCTTTCCCACTCTACTGCACGCCATTCAACTCTACACATGACACTGTATGCCATGGCCCTGTTCGAGCAAACACTCTGCGAGAATCCACTCTACTCTATGCCACTTCACTCTACTCATTCTACTACATTCTATGACACTCTACTACACTCTACACAACACCCTCTATGCCAGTACGTCACTTTACTCCATTCTACTCAACACACTTCTGCACTCTACTCCACTATGCCACTGTATGCCACTCCACTGTAAACCACTCTATGCCACTCCACTGTACGCCACTCTATGCCACTCCACTTTACGACACTCTACACCACTCTACTCCACTGTATGCCCCTCCACTCTAAATACACTACTCCACTACATGCCACTCCACTATACTCA
Source organism: Triturus cristatus (assembly GCF_964204655.1). NCBI lineage: Eukaryota > Metazoa > Chordata > Amphibia > Caudata > Salamandridae > Triturus > Triturus cristatus. Next base: position 301,447,695 of record NC_140588.1, read on the forward strand.
ACTCTATGACACTCCACTCTATGACACTCTCCTACACGCCACAACACTCTACTATACACCACTCCACTCTACAACACTCCACTCTAGGACACGCTCCTCCTTTCTACACTATGAAACTACACTCAAGAACACTCCACTCTACAACATGCCACTACACTCTACAACACACCACTCAACTCACTGACAGGCCACTCCCCTCTATGACATGCTGCTCCACTCTATGATATTGCACTCCACGCCCCTCCACTCTAAGACACTACGACATGTTACTGTATGAGACACCACTTCACTCTACTCTACAACATGCCACTTTGTGCTATGCCACTCCACTGCACTCTACGACACACCACTCCACTCTACCACACACCACTGCACTCTACGACACTTCACTCTACTCTATGGCATGACACTCAACTTTACGACATGCCACTCCACTACACTTTACGACATGGCACTACACTCTACGCCACTACACTCTACACCCTGCCACTATAAGGCACTCTACAAAACGCCACTCTGTGACATGTCACTCCACTCTACTTTACAACACACAACTTCATTCTACGCCACTCTACTCTACGCCACAATGCTCTACACCACAACACTCTTCAACATTCCACTCTATGCTACTCCACTCTGCTCCACTCTATGACACACTACTCATGCCTTCCACATGCACTGCTTAAACCCTTTCATCATTTATAGCATGCGAAATGACAGCACTCATAGCAAGACATATGACCCCTGAAATGCCATATTTTCTGAGAACACTGTATGTGGTAGAGGGTTGAGTTATAGTTAATATAGTGTGGGTAGCTAGTTGACAACATCGTGCATGGAGGTATGTGACTTATAGTAAGTTTTGTGTGGGGCTCAAATTATAACTTTAAGTTATAACTATAAATTTCTGTTTGTGTAGTTCAAGTTGCTTTTTATACAAATAATTAATCAAGTTTTCCTAACTATAACTTATTCTCAACCTTTGTTTTTTATTAATATATATTTATATACATACATGTAAATCTGCATGTGTATCAATTGCTCCTACTCTCTGCGACACCCGTCTCTAAGCTGAAATCGTTATCAGCTTACTGCACACCTTATTTACAGTACATAATAGGAAACTGATTAACATCAGTCGAGCAGAATAATTTACATTACCCACATCAAAATTAATGAAATTGCTCAGGACATTGTGGATATTTCACCAATTAATTATTCTTTTAATTATGCTATTGTGCAAGTTGCAAAGGCTGTGGGTACGCATTCATCCTAATATTATGTAGAATAAGGAGAATGAGGAAAATTGCACTTACATTCCACAGTGCTTTGCTGCTACAGCATAAAATATGTGGCTGCCTTTGCAAATGCAGAAAATCTATTTTGCTATAAATACTTGTATTTCTGACCATAGTTGTTGCTGAGAGCAGTAATATGCAGATTTTTTTTTGCAGAGTTTTATACAGCGAGAACTTGACCCGAAAGTATCGGGTATCAATCGCTTTTACACGAGCACCAGTTGTGTCACATTCATTTTTTGTTAGGCACGGGGAGATTAAGTGATTTGCCCAGAATCATAGGATGTTGCGCGTCCTTGCAGAGACTCAAACCCGGTTCCCTAGATTTGAGGTCGACTGCTCTAGCCTTTAGGCCAACTCCTCTCCCATGTGAGCTGCAGGGCTGGCACAAGGGGGTATCCACCTGCAACTGGTTAAGCAAAGCACAAATGCATTTAGACCACTCCTGCAGTCTTAAAGCACTGGATGGTTACTTCTGTCAAGAGGTCCAGTGCTTAATTTGTGTCAGTAGTTTCTGTGTTCGGCATAGGTACTTAACGGTCAACTCTGGTGCTTATGACTGTCACATGGTGACGCTGTTTGTCTAATTTAGAGATGAGCACAACAACGGTTGTTTAATAATCCAATGTACATAAAAAAATTACTAGTACCTGCCATCCAAGCCATTTTTATAGCTTTGGGTGGCTTGGAATAGATGGTTAGTGGTTGTCATTGGCAGCACTGGCAGGGGCAATGAGTGATGCAAGATGCTGTGAAATCCTGACGAGGGCCCTGGCACTTATGTTTTTTAAAAATTAAGCACTGGTGGTACATTCACGTTCTTCTTCTGACAGATACAGTCTGCCAGTAAATGCTGCTAAAGGTAGGAGCCGCCAAAGTCTCATTGGCTACATAATGCGCCTCCCAAGTTGCATTTACGATATGCTTTTGTAGCCTTTCCCCTGTACTTTTAAGACTCAGGGCTTTCAATGCCAGTATGTTACCAATGTTAATGCTGAGACAGCAGCATTCACTTTTGTACAAAATATGGGGTTTCCTCCATCATAAATAATGATGTTGGACCCTGTGCCAGATTAGTAATTCAGGTGCAGGGCAAAGGATTGTCTTTACAGCTTTGTGTTATTCACGCCACACTGCCAGCCATGTCTGGTGACCCTACAGACACCTATTTATACTAAATAACAATTGTAAAGCATACCCTTAAAGAAAATACAGACAAAACTGCACCACAAAAACCAAGCACAAACAAGTGGCACCCTTGTGCACTCAAGAATTCAATAAAAGCAAAAAAGACATCCGCAGATAGGAAAGTTTCTAGAGCAAGACTCATTCTGGCACAGAATCTTACTTCAAACCTTTGCATTACACACAAAAATCCAATGCGACTGTCAACTTTGGCGAGTGGAGGGGCGGGCAAATGAGTGGTGGGTGGATGGTTTCATAAAATAAAAGCAATTAAGTAAATTAAATAAAAATGTACCTACAATGGTTGCTGCGGTGTCCTCCTCGCTCCGGTCTTCTCCCCTCGTGACTCCAGGGCCCCAGCTAACTCTCAAACCAATCCTAGCACTGCTCTTGTGCTGTTAACCAGCCTCAGAGCAGCGTCAGGATTGGTGGGATCGGCCGCTATCAGCGCTCACCAGAGCACTGGAGGCTTTTGCTTTCTCTAATCCAGCTGTTTTAAGACAGCTGGGTTAGAGATGTTTAAAGTGCGCGTGCGCGTGTGTCTGGCCGTCACAAGACGTGCACACTTTAAACAAGTGCAAAGGCAGCCACCCTCCTCCCTGCTGCCACTCAGCAGGCCCACCCCGTCCTGACACTCCATTCGGGACGGGTGACGAAAAATCAAATGTTAATCAATTAACTTCATCACCATTTTATTTCCCATCTCTGGGGCATTTCAGTGTGGTGACGCTCCTCCACTATAACGGAGGAGGCGCCCCTGCAAAAATGTAATCCATACTGCTAACTCCTGGAAAACTAACCTTCTGCAAGGAAGGCATATCCCCATCTTCTGTCCTTAAGTCCCTCGTCTTCGGTGCTCCATTTTCCATTCTGACTGTAGTTGTTCTCTCAACAAGTGAGTCTTCCCAGGATTGCTAAAGTGACGTCCAGCCCATCATCCTTCTTAACATTCTAAACAAAATTCTCAACCAAGATGACTTCAGCAACTTCTGTCCTATCATGTACCTACAATTAATTTTTGTGAATGTCTTGGTAAAAACTGTATCTCTAAAAGCATAGATCCTAGACATGGCCAGAATATCGTGCAGTCATACCTTCTGGATAAGTGTACTGCTATAACAGCTCTAATTCCAGGGTCACTTGGGATTATGATGACCCATACCAAGTGCCACTGGAATTATGCAGTATAAAATGATAACATTGTGCTGCAGGGTTAACTAAATTATGTGCCAAGAAAAGCAAAATGATGCAGCTTAATGCAGCACACTTTGTGAAAGTATTACTCCCGTATTTTGTCATTTGTACACAGGTTAACACTGTCTGGGAAAAGTCTTCATGTCATTTGCACTAGTTTAACACCCAGATACAACAGCAACAGAAAGTTGACCAGTCAGCCTTTGTAAAGGGGCTTCGACTGTGCTGCAACATATTTAAGCATTTTTAGTGAATTTTGATCCATTGCTGCCAGAAGCAATTTTCTTTTGCTAAAATCTGCAGATAATGCAGCGAATAATGGATTATGTGGCAATTTTCAAACTCCTCTGCCTGATGCACAAAGCTCTGGCAGGTAAGGGGCCGAAATATCTACAGGACAAATTGACACCTTATCACCAGAATCGAAAACTCAGATAAAAAAATCAGCTGTATCTCTGCCCTCGACGCATGCGCACATCTAAATAAAGTGGACAGGTCTTCACATATCTGGCCCCGTACCACTGAAATAAACTCCCCTTTGTAATTAGGGTTTGTACAGACTTCGCAGGTTTCAAGAAACAGCTTAAAACCTATCTGTTTTAAATGGCTGCTCCTAACTTTTCTGTTATCTCAGCGTCGAGATGCCCCTTCGGGGACGAGTCTTGCGCTATAGCGAATATCCATTAACATAATATAACATGTAGAAAATGCAGCGGCCACAAAATAGCATGATTCCAATCACCCTGCCCGTACCTCCTGGTGTATTCTAGATCTCTCAGGAGCCCTTATTACTGGCAATCCTACCATCCTCATTAACATGCTCTGCACCCCCATGGGTGAAGAGTAGAAAGTCCTTTAGTGGTTCTTCTCACTTCTGCCCAACAGCCATCAGTTTGTCCAACTGGACCCCTCCAGAGACCTACAACTACTAGTCATCCCAAGGATTGCTCCACTCTTCTATGCTATTCATCCTTTATGTGCATCTCCTGGGAGCCCTCTTTACCCTCCTTATACTCCACATCCACCATCATCAAAGAGGTCACACAATTCAACCCTAAAACTATTACCAGTCGCTGACATAAATTGCCTCAGGTTTTTGGCCTTTTCCTATTCAGTTCTGGTTGCACAGTGTAGTGTAGAAAAAATGAATTCATGCTCCTATCAAACAACTCCAATCACCTACATAAGTTGACTTGGCTGTCAGCCATGAACTGCGAAGGACTAATTCCCCAACACCAATTATTTGGGTTCCAAGTGGTTTGTCAATAGTCCTTCAAAAAAGACACAAGGCCAAATAAAACAGAGGTTTTCTGGTGCCAGCCAATCCTCCTGCTATGTATAAAACCCTACTTTCTTGAATAAATCATTCCAGGACTGGTCCTACAGCACATAGATGGCTGAAATTCCATCTCCAGCAGTATCCAAATAACCCATTTAAGCCCTGAGGCAAGTCCTCCTCATTACCTCATAAAAGGATAACATCAATTTGGCCACTTCACCACACTCCTTATTAAACTGCACTGGCTTACCCTTCATCCCTTGTCCTAATTTTGTATGCATGTCCCTGTTTCTTTGGAAAAATGTCAACTCATCCTTCAAAGCAGAATTTCCACAGGTCCTTGTAAATCCTGAAATAACTTACAAAATGTACCTTTTTATTTCGGGCAACACATGAGGATATCAGCTGTGTGCTCCCAGCTTAGGGGAGGCAGAGTGGGGAGGAAGGCAGCGTGCTTAGAGGGAGGTTCTGTCATAGCTAATGTTATGTAAATGTGCTTTGTAAATGGGTGTGGATATATATACACACTAAACATACCTATTGTTCTAAGGACTGGCCATTGATCATAATGAAGTGTGTAATTACCATTCCAACTCCATGTGCGCTTAGATAGTTAGGTAGGTGATAAAGTGGACCGAGGCAAATCTAACTGTGCTTTTACTTTTTTGATACACTCGCTCAATAGTACCTAAACACACTATGGGGGCGGGTCCTCACAACGCACTGGTCCACACAAAGATAGTGTTTGTCTGGTTCTGACAAGGTTAACCCATGCTACGAGCCCGTCCCCACAGCGTGGGTTAAACATACACACACATATATGAATGTTTTAAGCTCTGATGGCGTCTGGTGCGACCATCTTTTTTTGCCACCACCCCACTCTATGATCTCCTCCCCGGATTCTCTCACTAGCACACAGCAAAAGTGCCCCTCAGCTCTCCACAACCCGTCCCTCACATACATTTCATTTGTTTTAAAGCAATGGTAAAGGCTGGCTTTACTAATCCACTCAGATATCCACATAAAATGCAGATCTGTTCTTTGCAACAGGCATAATAACCCTTTGTGCTATTTCATAGCTGGTCAAAACTGCCACTAGACAAAACTCCAATCTCTCTCTCTAGCAGCAACATTATTCATAAGAGTTATCTTGACATTTTTATTGCTGCCTTAAAGCTGGAGGCACAAGGAACTCTGCAGCAGGTAAGTAATTGCTAAACACAGTGTCCCCCTGATGTCAGTGTTCCCCCTCCAGGTCAGCGCCCAGATACAGGGACCAGGTTCGTCCCGTTGAAAGGTTATCTTCTCAAGTCTGTGTGAGGAGCTGTCATTCACGTTGGAGGGGGCAGCAAAGAAATCGTTTTGGCATGGGGAGTAGGCTGGGCTCGGTGAATGGTCGCTGTTGTGATCCGAAAAGCCAGTTGTCCCTGGAGATTCACGCTGATGGTTAATGCAGGCTGCCCCTGTCAGCCCGAAGAGCAGGTCTCGCTGGAGCTTCATGTTGGCGGTCATTGCAGACAGTCGCTGTTGATACGTAGAGCAGGTCCCACTGGAGATTCGCATTGGTGGTTGTTGTGGACAGTCAATCCTCGATGTGAAGGGGTCATTTTGCATTATGAGGAGCCCAAAACACCTATATTTTTACTTCTTCTTCAGGAGGAGTACACTCTAATGCCAGCAAAGAGTCCAGGACCTAGAGGGCAAATCTTGGGAATTAGGACTCACTCCAGCAGAGGCCAGCAGCAGTGCTCAGGCAGGTCAGACAGGTCCAGTTGGTGCTGGTCAGCTGGGCAGTTTCAGGGAGTCCTCTGGAAGCTTGTTGTGTCCATGTAGCTCAAATAGGAGGTCAGCCAACCGATCCTTGGAGTCACTTCTGGGGAGCCTGGGTTCAAGGCAAGCAGTTCCAATCTTCTTTCTTTAGACAGCATGGCAGTCATTTTTCTGAATCTTATACAGTTCCAAGAGTGATCTGATGAGCGGTTCTGAAGGTATCACTGTAATTCCTGGTGGCAGCCTTTGTGTGGGGGAATTCCTTGGCCTACCACTAAAACTGGTTACGGTCAGTTCTTCCCCTTCCCAAGCTCCAACCTGTCTATGGTGACAAAAGCAAGGGCAGGCCTTGAGTCAAGTTTCTCGGTGAGTGCTGCAGGCAGGGCCTTTTGAAGTGCAATCAGGGCAGGGTACAGCTCCTCCCCAATTCTCCTGTCTGGAAGACCTTCTCTCGTCACGGCCTGGCCTGTTTTGTCACAATGTCTGGAGAGAATACACAACACATAAAGGAAGCTATTCATAGTCATGAGACCCAAGACATTAGGAGAAAGGCACTGTTAGTTGGTGCAGAAAAATGCCAATATCTCTAAAAGTGGCATTTTCAAGATTGTAATTTAAAATCCAACTTTACCATTAAGGAGGATTTTACATTACAATTAATTTCTGTGGAAACAGCATTTCTCTATCTGGTCCCAAATGGAAGTTATCAGGTATTAAGTGTAATAAAGTAACTCAGTGTTGGTGTATGGTAGAAATAGCCTTACAGCAGTGGAAAACGACTTTAGGAGTTTTTGACTGAAAGGACATGTAAAACGTGAACCCATATGTCCTACTTTTTAAATACCATGCACCCTGCCTCTAGGCTGTTGTAGGAATGATTAGGGCCTACCTAAGGGGTGACTTAAAAGTAATAAAAAGGAAGGATTAGGCCGGCAAAAGGTTTATTTTGCAAGCACGAACTGCAGTTCAATACTGTACTACAGGCTTCAGCGGCAGGCATGTTTTATAGTGTTACTTCAGTGAGTGGCAAAATTAGTGCTACAACCCACCAGTAGCATTTCATTTACAAGTCCTGGGTACATGTGGTACCAGTTACTAGGGACTTATAAGTAAATGAAATACTCCAATTAGATGTTGGCCAATGTTGTCATGTTTAGAAGGGAGAACAGAAGTAATTTGCCGCTGATTAGCAAGGGAAAAATTGTAGAGAGTTCTAGAAGCCAACAAAAACGGGTTCAACAAAGAAAGGTAAATGGAGGCAATAATCTGGGGTGACCCTACAGAGATGGCCAGGTCCAACACCCCCACACAGGGAGGCATTAGGAGGAAGAGGACATCTGTAAGGTAAGAAATTGCTACCAGCGTGCAGAGTAGACTGAAGACGTTGGTCCGCCTTGCATCAGAGCCCAGTACCCGGCTGCCATCATGTCCAACGTGTAAACCATGCCCTTCTTTCTTTTTGATTCTCACACATCTGAAGATGCTGTCATGCATACGTCCAATAAGTAGGATTTGAACCGTTTGAGACTATTCTCTTCTTTAGCCATCATATTTTTGAATGCATGAATGAAGATATTGTGACAGTATTGAAAGCTACTGCTAGATCTAACAGAATGAGCAGGCAGGAGTGGCCTTCATCATCATTTCTGAGAATACCATCAGTGATGTGTAAGGAGGCAGTTTTATTGCTGTGGCCTATCAAAAACCATACTTGTGTCATCCAAGTATGTCATGTTTCTGCATGTAGTCCTTTTGTTGTAAAGCTAAATATTTTTTAATGATCTTGGCCACATATGGACAGAAAAAGCAAGCCTTGGTCAATATGGTATTCAGCTGTACTTAGTTTCACTGCACACTGTCCAGACCTAGCCTGAAGCAACCCATGGGTCAAAATATCGAGTTTCACACAATGCACCATTCAGCTCTTATACTGGGCATAGCACTGCCTCGCTCTGATAGTTCTTCTATGTGGTTTTGGGAGGGTATTCTTTGCAACGTAAAGCCCACACGACACACTACCTGACGTCATCATGACATTGGGAGCCCTTGCTCTGGGTTGCTCATGGTGCCCTTCTAAGCCTCACGAGTTTGGCCTGCTTTCCTTCAGATCAGCTTACTGCAGTCAGCCAGTCTTTCTACTGCAAGTGGGTTTAGTGGTGGTTACAAACCTACTGTTGTCTATGGTGTGGGGGTACAGCCCTTCTGGCGCTTTGCAATTTCCCCCTAGCTAGGGTTTTGAAATGCCAGACTTAGGCTCACATGAAGTAATATACTGCTTTCCTTTAGGCTTTCACTTAAAGAACCCAATACTTTTCCTTGTCTGAGCTCTGGGCTTTACATGGTTGTCTAAACTGGTGGCTCTTTCTTGGACCTGACAAAGACTTTAACCTCTAGGCCTTTCTCAGGAGCTTCTCAGAAGGCTTTGTTTACTCTTCGAATATCTCTGAAGCCCCGCCTTATACGTCAAACGCCGTCAGGTATACATTGAGGTTTTGCTTTCAATAGAGGTGATGTAGCGCAAATCTCGCTCTTTCAGTTGTAGGGTTGCATCATAATCCTGAGTAGTCTGCACCCGCATAATTTATTCATTTGTTGTATTAACGTGACATTGGAACGTGAAGTGTAATAAGGTGAATTGTGGTGTGTTAGGGATATGTTCATGTAAACGTGCAAAGATTAACGATGAATATGACTGTGTTTAGCTGAAGACATTAACCTGTAGAATTTCTGGAGTTTAACCTCATACCAGGTTTCAGGCCCTCCCTTCATGCATTCTGTCCCTGGAATGTCCTGGAGTTCTCCTTTTCAATTTTCACATATAAAGGCCCTTATAGTGGTTAAATTATGTTTGGTGTCTCCATACCGTTGGCTAATGGCCTAATCTGATTCATTATACTTAAGTGAAAAAGCGATACAGTGCACACCAATAGTAGAAGGGGAGACAAAGATTGGGAGAGGTTTCTTCAGGCTACATTGTTTGCAGCGTTTAATTACGGTTGTAGAGGGAAAACTCTGTGCAGGGTCAGCTATAAAACATGGAAATTGTTTCTTGTATGATTTCAACATTGCTTGCGAAGATATAGAGACTTTTAAATTTACACAAGCTAATGTCACTGTTCTTTTATTTGTAGTAAACCCCTGATGAAGGGCCACTAAAGGCTTGAAATGCATTGGGTATAACATCGTCTATGACTGAGGATATTTGATGGATTCTAGCGTGCTCAGAAAAAGGCCCGGATGGGCATATCTGTCGCATGAGAAAAAGTATTGAAAACGTCAGCATCTTGCGTGTGTCTTGACAAGAAAAATAAACAAATCAATGAAAAATGTTTTGGAAATTTGGAATAATTATTTTTGAAATGAAAAAACAGAAAATATTTACGTGTGACAATCACGCAACGCTGTGCGCTTGGAAAAGGAGTGAAACTTCACTTCATTTACAGTTCTAATTTGATTCATGCCAATATCATTTTGGGGTCAATGTGGGACCTCCATGTTGATTTGGTCAGACTATCATCTTTCTGACAATAGTCCCTCCCCCTGCCCCTTCCCCCCCCCCTCTATCATTGGAAACCTTACACTGATGGGCTGATGGAGTACGGCTTCCAGCAGAGTAATGACATCACACCACCCCCTCTATTTAGAGCCATGGTCTGATGTTTCTTCCTGTCCATCACCACCAGGAAAATCCTGACAGTACTGGACAGAAAAAAAAGAAAACTCCAAGGTGTGGGGTGGTCATTTTGTTTTTTTAAAAAAGGACTCACACTTTGGGAGTTTGCTTTTGAAAAACAAAAAAGTTGGGCTTGCGCCAGCCTGAAAGCCAGCAGCTATGCACCAAACTTGCAGTGCCTTGCGAGGAACCGCCACGCGAGGAACCGCCTAGGTGGCGGTTCTCCTGATGACACAGATCACAGCTCGTGATCTCTAAATATGTCAGGCAGGGTGGCGGCACCCTCAGGGACAGCGTGCCATCCACCAAACTAAAAATCAAGTCCCAAATGCCTTAAGCATCCCATTCATATGAGCCTGATAATGTTGTTGTTTAACATTACAGCACAAGTGCAGATAGCGCTTCTAGCCATTGCAGAGTAGGTGCATGATTAATGACTAGCAAAGCACTGGATTCTGTGGGGAATGAAGACGCGCAATTTAAAGCTCTTGTCTACGTGGAATGTGCTTCTGCGCCAGACACAGCCCACTGCTGTGCAAGTGTAATACTGTGTGTTTTTTGTGGTGAGTTCTTAACGGGCTTGCTAAAGCAGGCAATGTTATCCTTGGACATAATGCACCGCCCTACCAATAAAAAAGGTTATCAAGGAAAGAGGAAATGTATTGGCAATGAAAGGAGACATTCTAAACAAGCCGTCTTTGGGTGGATGTGGCGGTGGGGGATGGGTTGGGGTAGAAGAGGGACTCTGAGAGAAGCTGCATTTAAAAATCGTTGCGCCCTTATATGCAAAAAGCAGTCACAAGCCCTATAAAACCATAACACTAATTGCGCTATCAAAGCCAAGTTCATTAAGCACTCTATAAATAACATAATTATTCATTGATTCCCTGTGTGTGTGTATAGGCTTGACAATATATTTTTTTCCTTCACGTAGCGGGACTTCATCTCAGCCTCCACAGATCCAGAGATATAGCACCCTCAGGGCATGCAATTATAAAAGCTTCAGTGATGTTCCCGACACAAGAAAATGCCTTTTTTAATAGACATATACTATGTGTGGAAAGCTTTTAATTATAGGACTAGAAGCCATTTTTTCAAACTCCTTTTCACTCTCCATTAAAGTAAAGAAAGCCGCTTTCCGCCTGCTGACAGCCAAAGACCAGTGCCTTTAATTTCTGGCACAAATTCACTGGATGAATAGATCCTTACACACCTGCTTTCGCCTTAATTAGCCGGCTACCGAGAGGCTGCAAAATGGCGGCTGCGAGCTTCCTCCAATAATAGAAACACCTCTGAGGTTTGAAGGGTGGGCCATAAAAGCGTGCCTTGCCCTGAAACACAATGCGCAGAAGTTATCCGACCAAGAGAGCAGAGGTGATTCCCATTTTCAGATTGAGCGTGGATAATAATCCTCTAACAAGGAAAAACGTTTTCGTAACATTCAATTAGATAATAGATAAGAAAGGAAAGGGTTAAAGCACATGCGCACAAATAATGAATAGGACAAGTCACTGAAGTACCAGTGCTAAGACAGACCAGTACCCCCTTTTTAGGTCACGCCAGCACCTTTTGTTTTTTAATTAAAGAAAACTCGTGTCGCCCCCCCTGGTGCTGTCTCAGCGCATGGGGAGAGAGGAGGCAGTATTTATCTGCCTGATAAGGGGGACCTAAGAGGACTTTGTTACCTGCCTTCTGCACTGCAGCGGCTGTGGAACGGCGACCAACCGGAGTTGGAAGCATCACTTGGTGTTCAGTGGGTCCCTTCACTGCATGGGTCCCTGCGGCGAACTACGATGACCAGCATGCAGTGGGGGAGCAGGCACAGCACAAGGAGCTTCGCACCTGTGAGGCAGAGGAGGGGCGTGATCACGTGACTGGGAGTGGTCACAGCTGATAAAACACCACAATAATGGACCCCTGACAAGGATACAACTGAAACAGGCACTGAGGAATCCATTTGAAGGAAGAAACACGTCTGCCAAGTGTTTCAGGGACCCTTTTTATGCTTGTGCATTGACAACAAATAAAGCCGCTTTTAAGTCCCCCGGAGCATGGTCACACTTTTTTCCTGTTGGAGGGAGAAAGACTGGTAACTATATATATATATATATATATATATATATATTTCTTTCCACACGTCGGTTCGGTTTCACCAGGAATTCTCAGCGCTCACCACGGGTGCAGGTCCCTGCGGCAGAACCACGCCGCTCCAATATTTCACCACAATTCCTCACTCGAAGAAAAACAGGACGCACTCCTGCAGTTTTCACAGCTTACGTTATTTAATTATCACCATGTTTTCATTTCATAGGTCAAAAGCGCAATGATCTATATAACTCCTCTGACTGATTTAGGCCATGTGGATTTAGGGTTCGGAGTTTTAATATGTATCGAGATTCTTTCTGTCTTAAAAGTTTCTCCCTGTCCCCACCACGATCTTTCTTTGGGACTGTTTCGATACCATAGAACTTCAAACATTTCCAATTGCTCTCATGATGTTGTTCCATATGTTTAGCAATCGCATTTGATCTGTCCTTGTGAATTGTTGCTCTCATGTGCTCCATTATTCGTTTTTTCAGTTCACAGATTCCTGCTGAAGTTACATGAAGATAAAAAAAAAACACCGTCGAGACTAATCCTGTCGGCAAAGGGATCAGTATTAGAACCACTTGCGAACTATATTGACCATTTCTTAAGATCATAAGTTGAACAAATAAGCTCCTACATACAGGACACCAGTGATCTGCTGCGACGATTCCAAAATGCGCCTTGGCAAGAAACCTATCAGTTGATCACAATGGATGTCATATCCTTATATACTAACATAGGGAATGACATGTCATTTCTTTATACAAGATCGAAACATACAATATAAAAATCACAATCAAATGCTATTAGACATGATCTCAATGTGCCTGACAAAGAACATTTTCCTATTTGGCGAGGAGGTGTATCGCCAAAATAACGGGACCGCTATGGGATTCTCTTTTAGTCCCAGCTGCGCCTGTTTGGCAATGGGATGGTGGGAGAAGGAAGTGACGTGGAATACAGGAAATGACCAAATGACAGATAAAATTGTTAGTTGGATACGTTTTATCGATGACCTACTCATCATTTGGGATGGGTCAACTCTGGAATTCCAAGAATACTTTGAAGTCATAAACAACAGCATGTCAGGTTTGAAATTTACCTATGAAATAAGTAACCAACGAGTTATTTTCTTGGTCACGGAGATCTACATTAAGGAAAATCAAATCCAAACTACATTGCACAGGAAGAGCACTGCAACAAATGCCACTTTAGAAGCAACAAGCTTCCACCAACGTACGCTTATTTCCAGCATCCCATATGGGGAATTTCTTCGTATACGAAGAATCTGCAGCAAAGAAACAGAATGGCAGAAACATAGTGAGGCAACGATGACAAGATTTAAAAAAAGAAAATACAACAGAGGCAATGTTGAAAAATGTGGGACAAAAACGAATGAAAAATCTAGAGAGGAATGTCTAATTTGACAAAATAAAGAGAGAAGCAATGACCCTGAACCGATAAGGTTAATAACAGATTACTCGCAGGAAAGTAAAGAAATTTCCCAAATTCTAAGAAAAAATTGGAAAATTTTGCATTTGGACGAAACTGTGAGTAAAATAGTAGGCAAACACCCTACAATAACCTATCGGAGAGCTAAAAATCTAAAAGATCATTTAATTCACAGCCATCTCAAAACAAAGTAAAAAGAGGAAACATGGCTAAAAATGAAAGGATTTCTAAAATGTCACGCATGCAAAGTGTGTCAGATTGCCAAACAAACAAAAGAGGTCAAAATGGCTAATAATAAAATGTGGGAGATTCGTCAACTAATTACCTGCAAGACGCAATATACGGTATATGTGGTGAAATGCCCGTGCCCATTGTTGTACGTAGGAAGTACTATCTGTGAACTGAAAAAACGAATAATGGAGCACGTGAGAGCAACAATTCACAAGGACAGATCAAATGCGATTGCTAAACATATGGAACAACATCATGAGAGCAATTGGAAATGTTTGAAGTTCTATGGTATCGGCTCAGTCCCAAAGAAAGATCGTGGTGGGGACAGGGAGAAACTTTTAAGACAGAAAGAATCTCGATACATATTAAAACTCCAAACCCTAAGTCCACATGGCCTAAATCAGTCAGAGGAGTTATATAGATCATTGCGCTTTTGAACTATGAAATGAAAACATGGTGATAATTAAATAACGTAAGCTGTGAAAACTGCAGGAGTGCATCCCGTTTTTCTTCGAGTGAGGAATTGTGGTGAAATATATATATATATATATATATATATATATATATATATATATATATATATATCCAAAGAAAAGCTTGCTCTAAGCAATGAGGCGCCTCACACTCCGAGCTTTTCAATCCCATTTATTGGAGATATCACAAGGTTGAAGCAGCATGCATCCCACAAACTTCTCTTAAGCCTGTATTCTCCATACGCGTTTCGGGAACAGCTTCCCTTGCTCACTGGCACAGGCATCTTTGAGGAACGGCGACAGAGTTCTCAGCACAGCTGTGCATATTTAAATGTTCCGCCCAGTGGGCGTCAGTAGCAAGTGCATGTTGGTAAAGTGAGTTCTACTAAATATTTTCATAGTGATTGCCTTGCCCCATTGCCGCCAGTTCCTGTGATCAAGGGAGAGGGCTCCCGAAACGCGTATGGACTACGAAGGCTGAAGTAATTTTTTGGCTGCACTCTGTTTGATCCCCGTGATAACTCCAATAAATGGTATTTACACACGAAGACTGTGGCGTCCTAATGCTGAGAGCAACCTGTTTTTGTATATATATATATATATATATATATATATATTCACTTAAAAAACCATAGGTTTCACACATGTTATAGTTCGCTGGACATTTCACTCGTAAAAAACCAATGAAATTCCCCCGTTATAGTTAGTGCAGGCAACTATAACTCACGCGACCGCAATCCTCTGCTGATGACGTCAGATATTACATCACTGATGACCTATGTGTCTTTATGATAAATAAATATTTGTAATATATGTATAGCTAAAGATTAATGGAAGAAGACATGGGTAAATAAGTGTCTAAATACAGTGATGTAATATCTGACGTCATCGGCAGAGGATTGCGGTCGCGTGAGTTATAGTTGCCTGCACTAACTATAAAGGGGGAATTTCATTGGTTTTTTACGAGTGAAATGTCCAGCGAACTATAACATGTGTGAAACCTATGGTTTTTTAAGTGAATTTGCAAGGTTTTTTAAATGCTAATTCGTAACTATAACGTGTGTGAAACCTATGGTTTTTTCAGTGAATATATAAACATATAAATATAATCTGCATATCTATATAAATATAAATTCATGCAAACATATACATATATGCATACATATGCATGGTATGTACATGAAAGTTTGAAAAACTCTAATACAAGCAAAGCTAAAAAGCCACCTAATTACAAACAGAATTGCTTTAACTTAAACGAGGGCGAGACCTATTACATTTTCAATGCTTGTTTGCTTTGATTTCATCAAGAAGGCATTCAGATGTGTCCCACATTTTCCATAAATTCTGAATGGTAGCACTCTAGTTGCTCATTAGATCACTGTAGTAAAGCTACTGCTCACCAGGGAAGTCTGCTGCTGGTATTGAAAGTGCATGTTTCAGTCTGCATGTCAGAATTTTTTAATGAAATAGAAGAGGATTTGATAAGTCACTCAAAATGTGCCCTAATTTTTCTTTTTTCCTCACTAATCATAATTTCTATGGCAAAATGAACCTCCTCATAGTGTTCCTTTTAAATTAAACTACTCACTCTCTACTACTCACTCGCTACTACTTTCTACTACTCACTCTCTACTACTCACTTTCTACTACTCTCTACTACACACTCTCTACTACTCACTCTCTACTACTCTCTACTACTCTCTACCACTCACTCTCAAATACTCTACTACTCACTCTCTACTACTCTCTCTCTACTACTCTCTCTCTACTACTCCCTCTCTACTACTCTCTCTACTACTCACTCTCTACTGCTCACTCTCTACTACTCTCTACTACTCTCTACTACTCACTCTCAACTACTCACTCTCAACTACTCACTCTACTACTCTCTCTACTACTCACTCTACTACTCACTCTACTACTCTCTACCACTCACTCTCTACTACTCTCTACTACTCTCTACCACTCACTCTCAAATACTCTACTATTCACTCTCTACTACTCTCTCTACTACTCTCTCTCTCTACTACTCCCTCTACTACTCACTCTCTACTGCTCACTCTCTACTACTCTCTACTACTCTCTACTACTCACTCTCAACTACTCACTCTCAACTACTCACTCTACTACTCACTCTCTACTACTCCCTACTACTCACTCTACTACTCACTCTCTACTACTATCTACTACTCACTCTCTACTACTCACTCTACTACTCTCTACTACTCTCTACTACTCTCTCTGCTACTCACTTTCTACTACTCTCTACTACTCACTCTCTACTACTCACTCTCTACTACTCACTCTCTATTACTCTACTACTCTCTACTACTCTCTCTACTACTCACTCTCTACTACTCACCCTCTACTACTCTCTACTACTCTCTCTCTACTACAAACTCTCTACTACTTGCTCTCTACTACTCACTCTACTACTCACTCTACTACTCACTCTCTACTACTCCCTACTACTCACTCTACTACTCACTCTCTACTACTCTCTACTACTCACTCTCTACTTCTCCACTACTCTCTACTAATCACTCTCTACTACTCACTCTGTACTACTCTCTACTACTCTCTCTACTACTCTCTACTACTCACTCTCTCTACTACTCTCTCTCTACTACTCACTCTCTACTACTCACTCTCTACTACTCACTCTCTACTACTCTCTCTCTACTACTCTCTACTACTCACTCTCTACTACTCTCTACTACTCACTCTCTACTACTCTCTACTACTCACTCTACTACTCATTCTCTACTACTCATTCTCTACTACTCTCTCTCTGCTACTCAGTCTCCACTACTCACTCTCTACTACTCTCTACTACTCACTCTCTAATACTCACTCTCTACTACTCCCTCTACTACTCACTCTCTACTACTCTCTACTACACCCTCTACTACTCACTCTCTACTACTCTCTACTACTCTCTACTTCTCACTCGCTACTACTCTCTACTACTCACTCTCTACTACTCACTACTACTCTCTCCTACTCACTCTCTGCTACTCTCTCTACTACTCTACTACTCTCTCTACTACTCTCTCTCTACTCTCTACTCTCTATTACTCATCCTCTACTCTCTACCTCTCTACCTTTCTCTACCTCTCTCTCTACTACTCTCTACCTCTCTACCCCTACCTCTCTACCTCTACCTCTCTACCTCTACCTCTCTACCTCTACCTCTCTACCTCTACGTCTCTACCTCTACATCTCTACCTCTCTACCTCTCTCTACACGCACACATATGCACATATATGCATTTATATATATGTATGTGTATATATATGTATATACATACATATATAAACATATATATAATCTGCATATCTATATAAATACAAATATAAATGCATGCATACATATACAGATATGCATTTTATTTACATGAAATTTTGAAAAACACTAATAAAAGCAAAGCTAAAAAGCCACCTAATTACAAACAGAATTGCTCTAACTTAAACGAGGGCGAGACCTATTGCATTTTCAATGCTTGTTTACTTTGGTTCCATCAAGAAGGCATTCAGATGTGACACATTTGCCATAAATTCTGAATGGTAGCACTCTAGTTCCTCATTAGATCACTGTAGTGAAGCTACTGCTCACCAGGGAAGTCTGCTGCTGGTATTCAAAGTGCATGTTTCATTCTGCATGTCAGAACTTTTTAATGAAATCGAAGAGGATTTGAGAAGTCAAAATGTGCCCTAAGTTTTCTTTCTGCAGCACTAGTCATAATTTCTATGGCAAAATAAACCCCCTCATTTTGTTCCTTTGCAAATTAAATGTTTTAAATGTTACCACTTTATTCCAATCAAGATGGCTGCAGGTGTGCCATATCATAAGTAAGACTGGTAGCTCTCTAGTTGTTCTTTAAAACACTCTGGGATTTCTGTTATTGGGCTATACTTGGGCTACATCTCTGTGATATTTGTGCTACATTTGGGCTCTTTTGTCTCTGGTGGCCATCTTGGGAGACTTGTTATGAAGTTTCCTAATTTCCTCATTTACTGCAGTCTCCTCAGTAGGCATACTGTCAGTTTTTTTACTTTGATTCAATGAAGAAGGCATTCAGATGTGTCACACATTTGCCATAAATTCAGAATGTTAGCACTCTAGTTGCTCATTAGATCACTGTAGTAAAGCTACTGCTCACCAGGGAAGTCTGCTGCTGGTATTGAAAGTGCATGTTTCAGTCTGCATGTCAGAATTCTTTAATGAAATAGAAGAGGATTTGAGAAGTCACTCAAAATGTACCCTAATTTTTCTTTCTGCAGCACTAATCATACATTCTATGGCAAAATGAACCCTCTCATTTTGTTCCTTTTTAAATTAAATGTTTTAAATGTTACCACTTTATTCCAATCAAGATGGCTTCAGGTGTGCGATACCTTTGTCATAAGTAAGACTGTTAGCGCTCTAGTTGTTCTTTGGAACACTCTGGGAAGCTGCAGTAGAACACAAAGAAATCAACTGACAGTCTCTGCCCTTGTTGGATGTACATGTTTTACTGAGAATGTCAGACTTTATTCTCACATGACTGAGAAAGATAATGTGAATTTACAGAAAATATGCTCTCAGTTTAGCTTATAGATCACCTTCCAAACCTCTGTGGGAAAAGCATGTGGAAATAGTTTTCTCTCAAACATGATTCATGATATCCCAGCAGAAGGCTTTTTCACATGGTAAAATCACCTTAGAACATACTACAATTCCTAAAATGAGTATGGTACCATCAACAAATGATTTATAATGTAACTAAAGTCTTAAAACCTTCTATTAACTGCAATGCTTTTTAATGAGGTGCTATCATGTATATTGGTCCCAAGATGGCTGCCAACACTTCTTGGATGAAGTGTTGACAGCCAATCAGATCTCACGATGAGATGTGTGGTTATGCTCTGCCCAGATATATATGTGATTTTACTTTTGATTTTCTCAGGAACTACTGAACGGATTGACAGCATTTAAGCAAAAGTCACATGCCTGATCTGAGGACTACCTATTTGCCAAATTTCAAGTAATTCTGTTCAGCCGTTCGGGCTGTACCTTCGACTAAAGGTCATATGGGAAAATGCATGGGGAAAACGTGTTTTGGGACCCCCCTTTTTTCTCAGCCCCCGCTTGACGAATCACCCCGAGACTTTCAGGGTAGGAGCTGAGCGGAGCGCCCCATTAGTTTGAAAATTTCACGAAGATAAGTCAACCGGCGCCAAAGTTATTCAAAATAGAATTTTGAGATTTCCTATGGAAACTAGGTTGTAACTATAACTATCTACTGGCGACCACCAGTAGATAATATATATATATATATATATATATACATATGTATATCAGGCGCGCAACGCCCTTTGGGCTCAAAGGACTTCAGCCCCCCCCACCCCCTTCATGTGTGGCAGCTCGGGCGGAGACATATATATATATATATATATATATATATATATATATATATATATATATATATATATATATATATATATATAACATTTCGCGAGGATCCGTCAACCGGCGCAAAAAGTTATTCAAAATAGAATTTTCAGATTTCCTTTGGAAACACGGTCCTAACTATAACTATCTACTGGCGACCGCCAGTAGATAATATATATATATATATATATTATCTACTGGCGGTCGCCAGTAGATAGTTATAGTTAGGACCGAGTTCCCATAGGAAATCTGAAAATTCTATTTTGAATAACTTTGGCGCCGGTTGACTTATCTTCGTGAAATTTTCAAAACTAATGGGGCGCTCTGCTCAGCTCCTACCCTGAAAGTCTCGGGGTGATTCGTCAAGCGGGGGCTGAGAAAAAAGGGGGGTCCCAAAACACGTTTTCCCCATGCATTTTCCCATATGACCTTTAGTCGAAGGTACAGCCCGAACGGCTGAACAGAATTACTTGAAATTTGGCAAATAGGTAGTCCTCAGATCAGGCATGTGACTTTTGCTTAAATGGTGTCAATCCGTTCAGTAGTTCCTGAGAAAATCAAAAGTAAAATCACATATATATCTGGGCAGAGCATAACCACACATCTCATCGTGAGATCTGATTGGCTGTCAACACTTCATCCAAGAAATGTTGGCAGCCATCTTGGGACCAATATACATGATAGCACCTCATTAAAAAGCATTGCAGTTAATAGAAGGTTTTAAGACTTTAGTTACATTATAAATCATTTGTTGATGGTACCATACTCATTTTAGGAATTGTGGTGTGTTCTAAGGTGATTTTACCATGTGAAAAAGCCTTCTGCTGTGATATCATGAATCATGTTTGAGAGAAAACTACTTTCTCATGCTTTTCCCACAGAGGTTTGGAAGGTGATCTATAAGCTAACCGAGAGCATATTTTCTGTAAATTTACATTATCTTTCTCAGTCATCTGAGAATGAAGTCTGACATTCTCAGTAAAATATGTACATCCAACAAGGGCAGAGACTGTCAGTTGATTACTTTGTGTTCTACTGCAGCTTCCCAGAGTGTTCTAAAGAACAACTAGAGCGCTAACAGTCCTACTTATGACAAACGTATGGCACACCTGAAGCCATCTTGGTTGGAATAAAGTGGTAATTCTTAAAACATTTAATTTAAAAAGGAACAACATGAGGGGGTTCATTTTGCCATAGAAAGTATGATTAGTGCTGCAGAAAGAAAAATTAGGGCACATTTTGAGTGACTTCTCAAATCCTCTTCTATTTCATAAAAAAATTCTGACATGCAGACTGAAACATGCACTTTCAAAACCAGCAGCAGACTTCCCTGGTGAGCAGTAGCTTTACTACAGTGATCTAATAAGCAACTAGAGTGCTAACATTCTGAATTTATGCCAAATTTGTGACACATCTGAATGCCTTCTTGATGGAATCAAAGTAAAAAACTGAAAGTATTTCCTACTGAGGAGACTGTAGTAAATGAGGAAATTAGGAAACATCATAACAAATAAGTCTCCCAAAATGGCCACCAGAGACAAAAGAGCCCAAATGTAGCCCAAATATCACCCAGATGTAGCCCAAGTATAGCCCAATGACACAATGTCCCAGAGTGTTCTAACGAACAACTAGAGCGCTAACAGTCTTACTTATGACAAATGTATGGCACACCTGAAGCCATTTTGAATGGAATAAAGTGGTAACACTTAAAACATTTAATTTACAAAGGAACACAATGAGGGGATTAATTTTGCCATAGAAATTATGATTAGTGCTGCAGAAAGAAAAAATAGGGCACATTTTGACTTCTCAAATCCTCTTCTATGTCATAAAAAAATTCTGACATGCAGACTGAAACATGGACTTTGAATACCAGCAGTAGACTTCCCTGGTGAGCAGTAGTTTTACTACAGTGATCTAATGAGCAACTAGAGTGCTAACATTCAGAATTTATGGCAAATGTGTGACACATCTGAATGCCTTCTTGATGGAACCAAAATAAAAAACTGAAAGTATTCCCACTGAGGAGACTGCAGTAAATGAGGAAATTAGGAAACTTCATAACAAATAAATCTCCCAAATGGCAACCAGAGACAAAAGAGCCCAAATGTAGCCCAAATATCACCCAGATGTAGCCCAAGTATAGCCTAATGACAGAATGTGCCAGAGTGTTCTTAAGAACAACTAGAGCGCTTACTGTCTTACTTATGACAAAAGTATGGCACACCTGAAGCCATCTTGATTGGAATAAACTGGTAATATTTAAAACATTTAATTTAAAAAGGAACACAATGAGGGGGTTCATTTTGCCATAGAAATTATGATTAGTGCTGAAGAAAGAAAAATTAGGGCACATTTTGACTTCTCAAATCCTCTTCTATTTCATTAAAAAATTCTGATATGCAGACTGAAACATGCACTTTTAATACCAGCAGCAGATTTCCGTGGTGAGCAGTAGATTTACTACAGTGATCTAATGAGCAACTAGAGTGCTACCATTCAGAATTTATGGCAAATGTGTGACATATCTGAATACCTTCTTGATGGAATCAAAGTAAAAAACTGAAAGCATTTCCTACTGAGGAGACTGCAGTAAATGAGGAAATTAGGAAACTTCATAACAAATAAATCTCCCAAGATGGCCACCAGACACAAAAGAGCCTAAATGCAGCACAAATATCACCCAGGTGTAGCCCACATGTAGCCCAATGACAGAAGTGTGCAAAACACTTAGGGGCAGATTTATGTTTCCTGGCGCATCCCTCAAATCAGCAAGGATGCGCCAGGAATGATGCGTCACGCAAGTTTACCCTTGCGCCACACATGATGCGCCGCATTTACAATGCGGCGCATCATGGCGCAGGAATAAACAGATGAGTGACGCATCCGATGGCATAAGGTTGGCGCAGTGCTTCAGTTGCGTCGCAAGCGCGACACAACTCCAGCACTGTACCAACCTACCCTATCCCTAACATGGTGCGTCAAGCCTTACGCCTGCTTCAAGCAGGTGCAGGGTTTTGGCGCATCAGCGTTGGGAAAGTGGCTCAGTCAAATCTTATAGATTTGACTGAGTCACTTTTCAGGGGCGTTCCTGCGACGGAACGCCCCCCCCTCTGTCGACACGCCCACGTGAAACCTGACGCAGGTTTTACGTGGCGCAGGGCTTTACATCGTGATGCATCTCCATAGATGCGTCACGATGTAAATATGGCGCAACGTGGCGCAGGGTTTACACCGCCGCTGCGTCACAAAAGTGACGCAACGGCGGCGTAAAAGTGGCGCATCTCCAATATAGATCTGCCCCTTATTTTGTTTTGTGTATTTGCAGTTTTATATAGTGCAGACTTGTCAGATATTGGAATGCTTTACATGAGCATTGGTTACATCACACAAGATCAAATTCATTTTGGTTGTAGACATGGGGAGATTAAGTGATTTGACCACAATCACAGAATGTTGAGCTGAAGCAGAAACTCCAACCTGGTTCCCCAGTTGCAAAGTCTGCAACTCTGGAAGTAACACCACATCCTCTCGCCAAGGTGCAACATTTAATCAAGTGGTCAACTGGATAAAAAAAATAAAGATTACAAATAATTTAAAAGTTCTTTGTCGCTATTTGAAAACTCAGAAAATATGTCCTCATTTTAGTTTTTTAGAGCACTAACCATAATTTTGATGCAAATAAGACCCTCTCATATATGTAATTTCTAAAGGAAATACTCTAGGTATTACAGTTTTGATTACATCAAGATGACGTCAGGCGTTCCACACTTTTGTAATAAATATAGAATGTTAGCAATCTAGTTGTTCATTGGGATACTGTTGAGAGGCAGAGGCCAGGGGCACGGACTCTGAAAATTGAAGGCAGGTAGGAGAGTGCAGAGGCAACAATTTGACCACACTGGGCAGGCAGGAAGGGCAGTGGCAGCACAACAGACTATGGAGGGCTGTGGAAAGGGGGGCAGGGGCAACAAACCAACAATACAGGACTGGCAAGAGAGGCTGTGGCAATATAATAGACCATTGTGGGCAGAAGGAAGAGGCAGTGGTAGTACAACCTTACATGCCAACAGACCCGTTTCAGCCAGGAAACGTCCAATGTTTTTAGGCTCAAATGGGCTTTATTTGATCTTTCTCCTGTCTACAATCTCCTCTTTTTCAATGTAAC
The DNA here is from genome assembly GCF_964204655.1 of Triturus cristatus. NCBI lineage: Eukaryota > Metazoa > Chordata > Amphibia > Caudata > Salamandridae > Triturus > Triturus cristatus. The sequence goes on from NC_140588.1 coordinate 301,471,939, forward strand.
TCAAAGGGGAAAATCAATACCCCAGTTTTTTTTCAAAATCTCCCTCTTACCAAGTTCAAAATGTTCGCAAGTATGGTACATTGAATCATGGTAGGCAGGAGGAATTGGGGTAGGGACATGGACTCGGATAACAGAGGACAGGAGGAACATGGAGAGGTGCACCAAACTGACCCTCCTGATCCTGAGGGCCCCTGGGGGCTAACTAGCCCACCAGGTGCTTCCAGTAAGCGCCACTGAGCTGCGTTGCAGAGAGGTGGTCCAGGCCGTGCCACTTTTTACACCTCTCTGCAACGCAGCTCTGTGGCGGATACTGGAGGTGCCTAGTGGGCTAGTTGGACGCTAGGGATCCTCAGGATTCAAATGAACTTAATCTCCCAACTAAAAACGGCCACAGGGCGTATTTACACAGTGGTGAAGGGAGGGGACGGGGCCTGAGTTAACGTGTGCAAACAAGCCCTGTGGCGCGTTTTAGGTTGGGGAAATAATTCCCCTTCAATCCTGAGGGACCCTGGGGGCCAACTAGCCCACCAGGTGCTTCCAGTAAGCACCACTCTGCTGCGTTGCAGAGAGGTGGTCTAGGCCGTGCCACTTTTTACACCTCTCTGCAACGCAGCTCTGTGGCGGATACTGGAGGTACCTAGTGGGCTAGTTGGACGCTAGGGATCCTCAGGATTCAAATGAACTTAGTCTCCCAACTAAAAACGGCCACAGGGCGTATTTACACAGTGGTGAAGGGAGGGGACGGGGCCTGAGTTAACGTGTGCAAACAAGCCCTGTGGCGCGTTTTAAGTTGGGGAAATAATTCCCCTTCAATCCTGAGGGACCCTGGGGGCCAACTAGCCCACCAGGTGCTTCCAGTAAGCACCACTCCGCTGCGTTGCAGAGAGGTGGTCTAGGCCGTGCCCCTTTTTACATCTCTCTGCAACGCAGCTCTGTGGCGCTTACTGGAGGTACCTAGTGGTCTGGTTGGACCCTAGGGACCCTCAGGATTCAAGGGGACTTAATCTCCCAACTTAAAACGGCCACAGGGCGTGTTTACACAGTGGGGAAGTGAGGGGACGGGGCCTGAGGTGACGTGTTCAAACACGCCCTGTGGCGCGTTTTAAGAGGTAGTTTTAATCCCCTGCCCTATTATATACTAGGGGCTTACAGAGGAGGTCATGCTGATCACAGGGGGACCCCAACACATAGTGTTCCCTAGTGTATGTAGGTGTTTTCACTGTATTCTGAGTGTCTTTTAACATAGCACTGGCTCTAGGACTGGTTAGTCAGACTCAGTTACCACCAGTATCTGTCTGAAAAAGTTGAGGGTAAAGGATGATTTTGCAACAAGGCTTCTTTCTGCTCTTCTGTTTGTTCTTTCTGCATGTTATCCTTCTTCCTGCACTTTTCTTCGTCTTTAAGGACTTCTGTTGCTTCTTTCTGCATTTCTTTTTTTTCTTTCTGTGCGTTTTTTCTTCTTTCTTCACATGTCCTATCTCTGTAGGCATAGTTAGAAATTAGCATTTCAAAAACCTTTGAAATTCACTGAAAAAACCATAGGTTTCAGGCACGTTATAGTTAGGAATTAGCATTTAAAAAACCTTAGAAATTCACTGAAAAAACCATAGGTTTCAGGGGCGTTATAGTTAGCTGGACTTTTCACTCGTACAAAACCATTGAAATTCCCCCGTTATAGTTAGTTCAGCTAACTATAACTCGCGCGCCCGCAACCCACTGCTGATGACGTCACATATTACATCACTCATGACATGGTCAGTGACATCACTCATGACATCACTGATGACATCTCAAATTACATCACTAATGACATCACTGATGACTTCATCCTTGTGATAGAGTGGCAGACCTCCTCTTCCCCTAATATAACCTTTGATACACACATTCAAAAATAGAAACTACAATGTTCAAAACAATGGACATACCAATACCAGTTACAACAACCTATTCAGTAATTCTAAGATCCACATACACATCCACTCATTCACCAACAGTCCTATACAGTCACTCATACATGTACTCACTCATCATATGTACTCACACACCTATACATCCTGTTACACAACGCCACTCATCCATAGAGTTACTCACACACATAGTCACTCATGCTAATAAAGAATCAAACATCCATTTACTTGCATATACAGTTATACACACACCACCACACTTACTTCTACAGAAACTTACACATACTTAGTCTTTTAAACAATCACTTATAGAAACACATACTTATTCATACAGGAACTCTTTCAATCTCTCACTCTCACATATACTCACTTATATACACCAATAGTCACATATACTAGTTTAAAACATATGTAGTTACTCTTAAAGACACTATTGAGACAGTCTATCACTCACTAACACACCCATGCACACACTCATCCACCCATACAGTCCTGCACACGTGCTGTCTTCAACACATACAAACAGTGAGTTACTCATTCATGCACCTATGCACTACGTAATACCCCCCACCGAACCATACAGACACTCAGACACTCATACTGATACTCAAAAAACCAACTAATAACCTATATAGACACTCATGTAGCTACTCACCAACCCATGCAGCCACTTATACACAAAGTGAGAGACTGATACAGATATTTACACATTTAAACATTACTCACTAAGCCATGTATTCACTAAGATACACTTAATCAGTCAGTTATACAATCAATTTTTCAAAAACAAATCATCCATTTAGACACTTATATACCCATTTATTCTTCCATCGACCTTGAGATATACATATATAAAACATATGTAATTTTCAGAAAAACACACATTCACTGGATGATGTCATCAGTGATGTCATTTGAGATGTCATCAGTGATGTCATGAGTGATGTCACTGACCATGTCATGAGTGATGTAACATGTGACGTCATCAGCAGTGCATTGCGGGCGCGCGAGTTATAGTTAGCTGAACTAACTATAACGGGGGAATTTCAATGGTTTTGTACGAGTGAAAAGTCCAGCTAACTATAACGCCCCTGAAACCTATGGTTTTTTCAGTGGATTTCTAAGGTTTTTTAAATGCTAATTCCTAACTATAATGTGCCTGAAACCTATGGTTTTTTCAGTGAATATATATATATATGGTTTGTTTATTTAAGCAGATTGGCGAACGATACCTGTTACTCGTGATCAAGGGGTTGTCCCCGAAACGCGTTGGGTTGTGTGCGAAGCGACAATAAATCACCGCTTTTTGCAACATTATGGTCTTCGGCTGTTGATTTAACGAAGAAGAATCGACAATTGTTTTGGATTTATAGGGGCTCGCCGTCCCGCCGAAGAACGCTGCCGTAAGTGGCAAGGATACATGGCGATCGTGTTGCTTTGCAACGCTCAGCTGAGGGACTTTTGAAAATCCTTGCCCGCTTTGAAAATCGACAATTACGAAAAAGACGCTGAACCTTTGTTTACAGGATCCGTGAACTGCTACGTTCGCAAGAACGGTACTGTGAGAGCGATCAGAGGACAGCGCCGGATGATTTCGTATGTCTGTCAATAACGGAGAAGAAAGCAGGCGGCTTTTCCCCGCAGAGTGAGTATTTGCTCTTAACCGCCGGGGGTTGCAAGCGGTCACGCACACGGCGTGTTAAATCATTTTTTGTCATGGCTTTGTCACGAAACGTAAAACGATGTGAGGCGGCAGACAAAATGTTTGAGAATTATAAGGACAGTGTTAAAATTGGACCTAATACATTGGAGAGTCATGAAGATACAGCTCCCAACAAACGGCAGTTGTGGGACCGTCTTTGGAAAGCTCTCAAAATGGAGCAAAACAAATGGTGGGAAGCAACAGCGCTCCAAAAATACATTGATGTGGGGCGAGTACCAAGGGGTTTAAGGATTTTCGTGACCCCCACCTTTAATGATCCAGACCCAGAACTCATCAGCGACTGGGCAGCCAACAACCACAACTGCTCGACTATCATGTTGGGTCTGCTAGTTAAATATGCGAGGAAGGATGTAGAACGACTTGCAGATGAAATTGACAACATCACTAAACAGCTGAAAGTCATTTGCGGTCAAGATGACTTTCAAAAAGAAATGGAGAAACTTGATGAGAAATTGAGCAGAATTGAGGAAGTCATAAAAACTAAAAAACAAAGGAAATTCCACAGAGACCTGATCGATTATCAGAAAGGACAGGTGTTCACCTTTGCGAAGAAGTACGATAGATTACGTGATACCCATACAATTACTGATGATGTTAATGTTGAGCAGATAAGAAGACACACCAATGAAGCCGGTGAAACAAGTGACAACTTAAGAGAAGAAAGTATTGTCAGCGAAAGGGACATCTCCAACATTTCAGGGCGCGATGGAGTAAAAGAACGTATTTTAACAGAACTCACACTTATGGCAAAGGGAAGATTGACAGCCAACAGACTAACATCAAATCGAAGTTGTGGAAGAGGAGGCAGAGGCGCATCAAGAGGAAGCAAAACTACATTAGGAGATTTGGGAAGCCCAGTGGGAAGTCGGACAAGGGGCCAGCAACAAAAGAAATGATGCAACAGAACACAGTGATAAACCTCTCGAAGCGTCCATTGACCGACATTGAGGTAGAGATCCTTTCTATGGGTTTATCTTTTTGTCCCTCGCAGAATTTTAACTACACTCAAAGTCGCATAGATTTATTTTATTTCACACGGAAACTCAGAATTAAGAAATGGTTTGCGACTAAGGTTAAGGACACAAGATTGAGTGTTGTTGATGACCCCAGCACAACCAGCATAGGAGATGTTGAATTGTTTAATACTTTGAGGGAGTTTGGAGGTGATAATGATGAGGTTGATTTAGATGTCATTACACGTACTGATTGTAGTGCAGGCACCAGCTTTAGACCCAAATCAATTTTCCTTCCTCAAATCAAAAATGACACCATTGATGTATTTGAAAGAGGGGTAATGCAAGAATTTTTTAAATTAACCAGAAAACGATGGCATGGAAATAATAATTTATCTGACACCCAAATGAATGCCATTGAAAGCCTTAAAAATGATCGCACCATTGTCATAAAGAAAGCTGACAAGGGTGGAAATGTGGTGGTTTTATCACGTGAGATGTATGTTAATGAAGGTATGAAACAGTTGATGGACCCAGAGAAGTATGAGGCAAGCAGTAAAAAAGAATATGAGAAATCTGTTCAGTCCTATCAAACACAACTATCAGTTTGGTTTGAGAGAGGTATTCTAGAGAAAGAAGAATAAAATGTTCTTGTCTGCAAACATCCCAAATTACCGGCATTGTACCTGCTCCCCAAAATTCATAAGGATAAACTAAATCCCCCTGGCAGACCCATCGTTTCATCTAGGGGAAGCTTTCTGGAGAACACATCCAAATATGTTGATTTTTTTCTCCAGCCTTTCGTACAAAAATTGCCATCTTACATTAAGGACACAGGGGATTTCCTTAGACTCCTAAGTACAATACAATGGGAAACTCGTTATAACCTTTTATGCCTTGATGTTACGAGCCTTTACACCTGCATCCCCCATGATTCAGGTATACGAGACTGCAAACACTTCTTGAGAGAAAGATCAGCCTCATTTACTTCACACACTGAAATGTTAACCTCAATGATGCTCAGTTGTTTAACACTAAATTTTTTCATATTTGATGAGAAAATCTATAGGCAAACCCTAGGAACTTCTATGGGTAGTTGCTTTGCTCCTTGTTTTGCGGGTCTCTACCTAGGATTTTGGGAGGAGACCATAGTGAATAAAATGGAAACCAGAAAGAAAAATGTAATTGTCTGGGCGCGCTACATAGACGACATTTTTGTTGTCTGGGATGGCAGTGAAGAGGAGGCTATTAATTTTGTTGAAGATTTGAACAGTAATGATTTCAACTTGAAGTTCACTAGTCAATTCTCGAGCTCAGCATTAGAGTTTCTTGACCTCAAACTGACGGTGGTAGAAGGCAAACTAGAAAGCACGCTGTTTCGCAAAGAAACAGCAGGCAATAGCCTTCTACACGCAAGAAGCTGCCACCCAAGAAATCTGATCCACAGCATTCCCTTGGGGGAATTTTTGCGCGCAAAACGCAATTGCAGCACGGATTATAGCTATCACCTAGAAGAGGAAGCTATGACAAAACGTTTTCTCGAGAGAGGTTACGCCAAGACAGTCATCGGAAAAGCCAAAACTGAAGTCAGGGCCCGCAACAGAATTGATCTTTTGACTGAAGCTAATGTAGAAGCTGTCAACCTTGATGACAAGATCAGATTTATAACTACGTTTAGCAGACAAGCCCAGCAAGTAAGACAAAGTCTCAACAAATTTTGGAATGTACTTTCCACTGACAAAGACCTGGTTTCACAAGTGGAAACCTACCCTCAGATCACATATAGAAAGGCCAAGTCTTTAAACGATGCCATTTGCAGGACATTAGAGCCATCTAAAGAGAAGGGTTTTAACATCAAGGGTTTTTTCACTTGTCGCAATTGCAAAGCATGCAAATATAGTAAAAACTGTAAAGAGTGCAAATTATCACCTTCATGCAAACCATTCACAATCCAAAAACATCCATCCTGCAACACAGATCACGTGGTGTATGCTCTCCAATGTCCTTGCAAAAAGACGTACATAGGAAGCACACTACATAAAGCCAAAAAGCGAGTACTTGAACACCTTAGAGCCATAAGAAACGGTGATAAACAATACCCCATGGCTAGACATTTTCAGACAGCCCACAATAAAGATGGAAGATTACTATCTTTCGTGGTCTTGGATTCAGTTAATGTCAACATAAGAGGAGGTAATCGTGTACAAGATCTAAGACGCTTAGAATCGAGGCTGATCATCCAATACCGCACAATGGCCCCTGAAGGACATATTTGTGACGAAGAATTGTCTGTACACTTAGGATAGAAGTCCACAACATTCGACACAAATTTGATGAGAAATTTAAAAGAAACTCTTGAAGTTTAGTAAGTCAAGTATTTTCAACCAACCCAGGTTTGCATGAAAATCTCGCCTATAAATCCTGCCAGTCTTTCCTGCATCCATGCCTCTACAATTGTTAATGTTTAAGTAACTTAATGTGATGGGTATTTTTACAAACTTTAATGAGTTGTATCTACTAGATCTTTCCAAGAGTATAACGGATTTTCCTAAGGGAATTTATTTAACACTGTTTTTCCAACATTTTTTATTCTAAGAAGTAAGATCTTTTTAATAGCCTGCGACATCACACATTTTTGTATGTTTATGTGTATCTGTTTGTCAATGTGTTATTTATGGAAACTTATTGATTATTGTTGGTTTTTGTTTAGATCGCAGATTGGTTGGATTAGGAAGCAGTCATGAAAAGAATGGAGTTCTGTTCATTGTTATAGAAGATCAGCCAATTTTTCGTCCAACACCCTTATATATAATTATTTCGAGACACATAATGATTGCCCACTGGGGCTTTATTATTTTCTTGAGCATGACTCAGGGTATGATTTATCAATTTAAAGAGGGGAATAATAAAGTTTTCCCAGGGTTCTATTGAATGGACTGAAAGCTAATAATGACATGATTAATGAATTTCAGAGCTTATCCTTGAGACTATTTATCTTTCCATTGTGAAGGTAACATTGTGAAAAATAATTTAAATCAGCAATTATATTGTTTCCAATGCTTTGAATAACATTTCATGTTTTTGTCACATTTATTTAATTTTAAAATGACTTTTTGAGTGATGGTAACTCTTCAAGTCTGTTTTCCATTATTATTTGTCACATGATGGTTTGTTTATTTAAGCAGATTGGCGAACGATACCTGTTACTCGTGATCAAGGGGTTGTCCCCGAAACGCGTTGGGTTGTGTGCGAAGCGACAATAAATCACCGCTTTTTGCAACATTATGGTCTTCGGCTGTTGATTTAACGAAGAAGAATCGACAATTGTTTTGGATATATATATATATCTATATATTCACTGAAAAAACCATAGGTTTCACACATGTTATAGTTAGCTAGACATTTCACTCGTACAAAACCAATGAAATTCCCCCGTTATAATTAGTTCAGCTAACTATAACTCGCGCGCCCGCAATCCACTGCTCATGACGTCACATATTACATCACTCATGACATGGTCAGTGACATCACTGATGACATCACTGATGACATCTCAAATGACATCACTGATGACATCACTGATGACATCATCTAGTGAGTATGTGTTTTACAAAAATTTGAATATGTTTAATATATATAGGGAAAGGCCTGTTTAAGAATGTGTGGGTGTACAAGTGTGTAAATGGATGATTTTCTGTGGTGCATAACATGATTCTTTAATTTAGTCATTAAATGTATCTTACTGCAGACTAGTGAGTAAACTGTGTAAATGTATGTATGTGTCTGTATGTTGGTGTATAAGTGGCTGCATGGTTTTGAGAACAGCTATATGAGTGTCTATATGAGTTATTGATTGCTTGTGTGAGTATCTGTATGGGTTCATAAGTGTTTGTGTGGGTAGGGTGTGTGTGACTCTGGATATAGATGTGTGAGTGGGTGATTCTATGGGTGCATGGTTTTAAGAGTGCATCTGTGTTGAACTGTATGGTTGGGTGAGTGTATGTATGGGTGTGTTAGGGATTGCATGTATATCTCAATGGTACATGTGTGACTAACTACATATGTGAAAGGCAGTATATATGCGTGTAAGAGTATATAAGTGGGTATATGTGAGAGTGTGTGATTGTGAGAGTGGCTGTATGGATGAGTGTGTGCTTGCATCAATGATTGTATAAGAGCGTAAGAATGTGAAACTATTTTTATGTGTAAGTAAACTTGAGTGTGTTTCACTGCCTAGATGAGTAAATGGGAGTGTGATTATTTGCATGATTGAGTAAGTGTGAGAGTACCTCTATGGATGATTTGTAGTGTGTGAGTGTCTATTTATGTGTGTGTATAAATTCATATGACACATTTGTTTGAAGTGACTGTAAGTATGAGTGACTGTACAGGTGAGTGTGTGGTGGTGTATGTTGACCTAAGAGCTAATAATTGGGTATGTAGTTAGTGGTATTGCAGTATGTATGGTTTTGAGAATGGAACTCTTAAATTTTTTGTCGGTGTTTTAAAGGTTATATTATTGTGTGCGAAGATGTGCTACTCTATCACACGTATGATGTCATGAGTGATGTCATCAGTGATGTCATGAGTGATGTCATCAGTGATGTCATCAGTGATGTCACTGACCATGTCATGAGTGATGTAATATGTGACGTCATGAGCAGTGGATTGCGGGCGCGCGAGTTATAGTTATCTGAACTAACTATAACGGGGGAATTTCATTGGTTTTGTAAGAGTGAAATGTCCAGCTAACTATAACATGTGTGAAACCTATGGTTTTTTCAGTGAATTTGCAAGGTTTTTTAAATGCTAATTTCTAACTATAACGTGTGTGACACCTATGGTTTTTCAGTGAATTTGCAAGGTTTTTTAAATGCTAAGTTATGTATTTTTCATTTATATTTTTTAAATATTTTTTTTTACAAAAATTTCCTATGTATTCATTTATATAATATCTTTATCCTTTAATTTTTTTTGGCTCATTTTTTAATAAATTTTCAATTAGGATAAAGTTGAACAGCATAGTTAATATTTTCTATTAAGTTATGTTCTTTTTTTTTTTAATATTAATTCTTAGGGTGCGCGCTCAGAGCGCGCACCTAGTACGTTTGCGTAAGTTTTTATGAATTCCGTTTTACGTTATTTATGTACGCATACATACGTTTTTTTTTCGCGCTCGGAGCGCGCACCCAGTACGCATGCGTACGTACGCATGCGTGCGTGCGTCGTATGTGCTCCACGCGGTACACTTCCGTATACGCGTAGAGTACGCGCGCTGTCATTCGCGTATACGCGTGTGCTACGTATGCGCGTTACGTACGCGCATACTACGTATGCGCATGCGCTCGTACGCGTTCGCTCATGCGGAATTGCCCGGTGCACGCTCCGAGCTTGCTCCGTGCGCGCACCTCGGGTTATGTTCTGAATAAAACAACACTTCTAATTGGTTTTCATTACTTTCAGTTTCTGATTGTTTCAACACCACACCCAATCCCCTCATTGCAAGTCATGTGATCAACAATAATCACTTTTGATTGGTTTGAAGTAATTTCAGTTCCAGATTCTTCCAACACCACTCCCACTTTCTTCATTATTAGTTCTGATTCCCTTGGAGAAGGAGCTAATCTGTTGTTGAGAGACAATGGCTGAGCAGCAACCATCTTCAGAGAGTGAACAGGACACTCTTGAGAGACAGAGGAACAGGAAGCAGAAAGACAGCTTTATATGGCAGTTTTTTACTTTTCCTGAGGGACAAAAAAAAGTGAATGCACTGAAAGTTACTTGTGTATTGTGTCAAAAAGTCTTATCACGTGGGAATGCTAACAAGAAGTATTCTTTTAGCATACACACAATGATGAGGCATGTTGAGGCAATGCATCCAGTGACTTTTCGTCGAGCTTCTGGAGAAAACCCTCCACCTGCTCAGCCGACGACATCTGCAGCAGCTCAGCCGAGCACATATTCGGCAGCTCAGGCAAGCACTTCTACTGCGATGGTGCCTTCACCTTTTTCTACACCTCTTGTTGGACCACCTTGTTTGGCGAGGTTGTCTACACAGTGCACTGATTGCGGTAGTCTTATTTCTGTGGGGGAGACCAGTCTTGATCTCCTTCAGTGAAAATTTGATGCGCATCATTGCTCTAGGCCATAGATGTTTTTTCTTTTTTTCGTTTTTCTCTTCCTGTTTCCCTACATTAACTCAAGGGCTCTTTTCAGAGTCACCTAAAAACTAAACCCAAAAATAATTTTTGGGGATTTTTTTTTGATTTTTTTTTGGGGTGCGCGCACGCTGCGCGCAACCGAGGAGGTTTTTTAAATTTTTTTTTTTTTTTTAATTTTAATGAACACAGAGAGGTGAAGAAAAGGAATCATGAAAAGGAAGGATTAAGCAATTCAAATATTTTTAACTTATCTTTTTTTTAAATAACATATTTTGATAAAAAACATTTTTACTAATTTGCAAGGAAACACAATTTCATTTTTTTATTTTTCTTTCAAGTTCTGAAAAAAAAGAAAAAAGTATTAATATTCAATCATACATTTTATAAAGCAGTACATGTTTTTACATATTTTACAAAGCAATTTTTTGCCCTTTTTTTGCTGTTTTCAGAATTTTTTAATTTTCACTTAAAATAGTGAAAACAATTGTATTCATCATTTAACAGTGGGCAAAAAAAAAACAATCTGAAAGATTGTTTAAAAAAGCCCCAAAACTATCCACACTAAAATATACTTTGATAGAAATATTACATATATATTACAAATACCTTTCTAGATGAATACAAATTTTGTAGATATTCCATCTTTAAACATTGTTGCAAAAGCACATATGCCAAAATAATATCTGTCATAGAAGTCCACATTATAATCCTTTAAAATTTCAAAAAATGCTTTCTTCAGATGCAGTTTTTAGTTTTTAAAATTTAGGTTTCAGAAAAATTAAGTAAGAATTGGGTAAATCATAAGGCAAACGTTGCTTGAAAATCAATTGGGAATCATTACACAGTGTCCAGCCTTTTTCACATTTAAGATAAACTGTGTAATGTCCAGAAGTTACAGTAGGTCCTTCATGAAAAATTATTGCAACTGTAACAAAAGTTTTTCCAGAAATTGATAATTGTTGTCCTATAAACTTCTTTATTAAAGTATCCAATTTTGAACCATCAGCTCTACAACGTTGCATCATTAAAATTACATACTGACCGTATTTCTGTAAAAATAACGTGGAAAACATGTCAGATTTGCATTCAGAACATTCCATGTTGTGATTGGCATCTTTAACTAATTTACTAAAAGTCACTGATTTACTTTGTGGTAATGGTAAATATATGAACCTTTCAGAATCAACATTACTACTGCATGTGTTCATACAGTTTTCACAGCAATGTTCCCATTTATAAGAAACACCAAATAAGTTTTCTACTTGTACTCCTTCATCTTCAAGTACCATCAGCATATAAATTAAGAATTCCTGTGCATCTTGCTGAACATTTTCTTTAAACTGCGTAGATCCTGAACATACATCTAAAAGAATTCTAACATCAGAAGCACTTTCTATTTTAGTTTTATCATTACTGAGCTTCTCATAAAGGAAACTCAGCAGAGAACAGAATCTTTTTCCATGATTTACATTTATCTGCTCTTGCAAATTTTCAAGATAAAATACAACATTCAGCACTACATTTGCATAGCAGTTGACAGCAGAGCTGTTTTCAAAATGACAACCAACAACCTCTTCAGCACTGTCCTTTTTCTTTTTGCTTACAATCACTTCACTCTCCTTTTGTTTTCTCTTCTGTCCATCCTCATTACAGATATTCTCAATTCTCCTTTTCTGAGAAACAACATGTTTTTCAATCACAGGATACTGACCTAAATGAGGAGCATAGGTTCTTCTTAATCTATTATACTCCTTTACACAGTTTGCATCAGCACTAACTTTTGTGTCATCAAAGTCTATCATAAATAAACCAGATAATGTTTTCACTCGTGACAAAGCAACATATGCCATACCTTCTTTGAATACAGTAGAACCAATGTTTACAAAAGCACTATCTACAGTTAATCCTTGAGACTTGTGAATAGTTACAGCATTTGCTAGAGAAAATGGAAACTGCTTCCTATGTACATACAAGTCTTTCACTAGCAAAAAACGAACTGAACAACGACTAATGTCTTTAAACTCTTCAATCTGGTCAAATTTTATTTTTAAAAATTCAATTCCATCTTTTTTCTGGTACTTCTCATAACCCACAACTTTACCCATAGCTCCATTTACTAAACCTTTTTCTACATCCAAATTTCTCCTTAAAATCACTCGACAATTCATGCAAACAATTCATGCCAAGAGTCCGTACAGACCACACGGTTGTGCCGCCACCGCCAAGAGTCATCGCCAGCCAGATCCCGCGCCGCCGCAGAACGGGACTACGAATCCCGGCAGCACTTGCGGCGGCGCACAGCACGCACGCATCAACGGCGCCAGGAGGCGCATAAAATCAGCGTAAGGCCGGCGGAGCGGGGGGAACCAAACTTACCTTAACGCCGCCATCGCCAAGAGTCCGTACAGACCACACGGTTGTGCCGCCACCGCCAAGAGTCATCGCCAGCCAGATCCCGCGCCGCCGCAGAACGGGACTACGAATCCCGGCAGCACTTGCGGCGGCGCACAGCACGCACGCATCAACGGCGCCAGGAGGCGCATAAAATCAGCGTAAGGCCGGCAGAGCGGGGGGAACCAAACTTACCTTAACGCCGCCATCGCCAAGAGTCCGTACAGACCACACGGTTGTGCCGCCACCGCCAAGAGTCATCGCCAGCCAGATCCCGCGCCGCCGCAGAATGGGACTACGAATCCCAGCAACACTTGCGGCGGCGCACAGCACGCACGCATCAACGGCGCCAGGAGGCGCATAAAATCAGCGTAAGGCCGGCGGAGCGGGGGGAACCAAACTTACCTTAACGCCGCCATCGCCAAGAGTCCGTACAGACCACACGGTTGTGCCGCCACCGCCAAGAGTCATCGCCAGCCAGATCCCGCGCCGCCGCAGAACGGGACTACGAATCCCGGCAGCACTTGCGGCGGCGCACAGCACGCATGCATCAACGGCGCCAGGAGGCGCATAAAATCAGCGTAAGGCCGGCGGAGCGGGGGGAACCAAACTTACCTTAACGCCGCCATCGCCAAGAGTCCGTACAGACCACACGGTTGTGCCGCCACCGCCAAGAGTCATCGCCAGCCAGATCCCGCGCCGCCGCAGAACGGGACTACGAATCCCGGCAGCACTTGCGGCGGCGCACAGCACGCACGCATCAACGGCGCCAGGAGGCGCATAAAATCAGCGTAAGGCCGGCGGAGCGGGGGGAACCAAACTTACCTTAACGCCGCCATCGCCAAGAGTCCGTACAGACCACACGGTTGTGCCGCCACCGCCAAGAGTCATCGCCAGCCAGATCCCGCGCCGCCGCAGAACGGGACTACGAATCCCGGCAGCACTTGCAGCGGCGCACAGCACGCACGCATCAACGGCGCCAGGAGGCGCATAAAATCAGCGTAAGGCCGGCGGAGCGGGGGGAACCAAACTTACCTTAACGCCGCCATCGCCAAGAGTCCGTACAGACCACACGGTTGTGCCGCCACCGCCAAGAGTCATCGCCAGCCAGATCCCGCGCCGCCGCAGAACGGGACTACGAATCCCGGCAGCACTTGCGGCGGCGCACAGCACGCACGCATCAACGGCGCCAGGAGGCGCATAAAATCAGCGTAAGGCCCGCTTCGCGGGACGCGAGCGGGACGCCCGGGGCGAAGCCCGGGCAAAGGGCGGGCCCTCTACGGCCCTCATCGGCAGGAAGAGGCAGGGGCAGGGCCATACACGCTGCAGGAGTCAAATCGGACATCAGTGCACAAGTAAGTTGAGCCTATAGAAGTCCCCACATTTATTTTATTGTACGAACTGCGGTTACATGATAAGTCATGCCTAAAAAGGTTGTTACAGTCCAACACAACAAGATGAACAATTACTTGGTTCAGACTGTACAGAAGATCAATACGCAAAGGAGGGAGTCATTGGGGCTAAGCCAATCACCGGATTTGCTCTGTTTGTCCCCACCCACTTTCGCCACTATTTCGTCTGATGAAATTAACACACAAGATGTTTTTAGTGCAACCACGTCCGCAGACACTGTTTTCCAAGTCATACCTGATATCCCGGACACTGTAACCCCGGCTTCAGAAGACTCGTTTATTGAGGGTAATATAAATGATTTGAATGACATTAATTCTGACCAAGATGCACAGTCTCAGACGTCCCAGGTGCTTACTCTTGATCTAACTCCTACAGCTCATGAAGTTAGACCCAAACGTCAATGCACTAAGATCCCTCCAAAGCGGGGCGGTCTACGTTCTGGGGCTAAATGGAAGAGGGTTAATACCTCAAAGTGTATACAAATGAATCACGCTGAGGATCCTTCTATTTGTTCTATTGAAGAAGCCCTTTTTGACAAAATTGCGGATTTTATTGAGACTAAAATTAATTCCATTATCAAACCCCTCATATCCAAGATTGATAAATTACAAGCAGAGGTTAAGAAGCTGGGTGGTTATCAAAATACAGTTGCAAGCAGCATTGAAAATTTAACCACGCTAGTTACTCTTCTCAACAGTAACCATGGGGAAGCCGCTGACGGAACTACTTTGGGTGTTGGAGAGGGAACAGAGCCTTCTGGGGAGAATCCATCGACACTGATTCCCAACGCCGTTGTTGGGAGCTTTACGCTTCAGTGCCCCCCAGTAAATCCAATTCCCGCGGCGAATGTTCCCCACATGCAAACATTACAACCCCATACTTCTACGTCGGATCCCCTGCAATTTATCGTTGAAGCCACACCCGTGGTGCTAGTCCTTGCAAATGTCCCTCCATTAGAAAGAGGCACGGTGGAAAGTTCTAACTCACTGTGTAGCAAAGCCCTACATTGGTTAACCAGTAATATGCGGCTAGCTCCAGGAGGACAGCAACATCTCGCAAGTGTAATCAAATCAGCAACTAGGGTTTCTTGGCTGGGAAACCGGCCAAAAAAATTCAAAGGTGATTGTGTGGCTGTGAGCTTTTCAAATCAACATGTTCTTCCTAATATTCTTGCAAATATTCTCCCCCCTCAACGAAGACAAGGTACTGTGGTTCCCCTTACTTTGAAATTCTTTTATGGGGAACAGCAGAACGTATCAATCCCAAGGACTCCTGCTCTAGGATGGAATACAAATTGGGATCTTCACTCTAGATGGGGACAAGATATAAGGAATAATGCACCAGTCCACCGACAACAACCCTTTGTATTTAACCCTGTTACACAACCTTTAGAACTGTTTAACCGTTTTGCGCCACTATCTTTTATGGATCAAAACGATTGACTTTTGCCAAGTCAAACTATTGATGTCGAGGGACCACATCCGGCTCCCGTTTTATCACTTCAGTTTTCTGCAGGCAATAGGGCCTATAGGGCCTGTAGAATTATGAGCTGGAACATTGCTGGGCTTAGAACCAAATTTAAAGACAAAATGTGGTTGGACAAAATCAGGAGTTATGACATCCTTGCTTTCCAGGAAACTTGGGAAACGCTAGAGTGTTTGGCTTTAGATGGCTATTCTCACTTTTCAGTACCTGCAGTTCCCAGTAAAGCAGGAAGAGCTAAGGGTGGGTTAGCTGTGTATCTTTCCCTTGACGTTAAAGGAAAACCTAGATACATCCAGTCTAAATCCAAAAATTGTTTAATGGTTGAATTGACTTTATCAAACTGTAACCCTATTTTATTTGTTAATTTTTATAATTCTCCGACCAGTCAATTTTCTAACGAGCATTTGTTATCCTTAGAGGATTTCTTATCTACTCATATTGAGAATAGCTGTTTCGAGTATGAGGTAATCCTTATGGGAGATTTTAACATCCATCCTTGCCTGGCAGGTTGTCAGAGGGAAACTGAGATACTTCCTTTTTATCCTTCATCTCCGCATTTTGAACACACTCCAAGCGGAGAGATATTGGAATCATTTTTGGCTACCCTCAACCTTTATGAATTTTGTACCTGCTCAAATGATTTGAGGCTACCAACATATGTGGGCCATGATTCTGGTACAATTATTGATTACATTTTTGTTTCTTTAAGTATTCTACCTAGAACATTTGCTTATATGGTAGAAACTTCTGTTTTTAGTGATCACAATCCTGTGATTTTAGAGGTTTTAGCATATGGAGTCCTGAAAAATAGGAAGATTGACACATTGTGTGCGACAGGTCTTGCGCTAAAAGATCAAAATCGTAGACTGAAATGGGACCAAGTTATCCCAACATCCTTTTTACAGGAGACATTGGCCAAAGTTGCTGATGAAATTGCTATTTGTTTAGATAACGAAAACCCGAGTGCCAAAATGGTGGATGCCTTTGGTGTCATATGTCATCAAGTTAATTCAGATTTGACTGTAAAGGCAAAGTTAAACAAACCAATGGGCCCTAGATGGTTTGATACAAGCTGTTCTAGGGCCCATTCAGCCCTTCTTAAGGCCTTAAAGTGTAAACCCAGAGACAGAGTAACATTGAGGAAACAATATAATTTTGCTATTAGGTAGAGGAAATCTGAGATTAAAAGTGAGGCTTGGAATGATTTGTTACTGCCCGAGACACAGAAAGATAGTGCTAAATTTTGGGCAGTCATAAATCACCGATATTTTCGTGGGACTAGATAATCAAAGAGCTGACTGTATTATCCCAGACGAACAGTGGGTGTCACATTTTAGTAACATTTATAGTCAAACTCACACTACAATAGATTATGAAACAACAGTATTAAAACCATTGACTCATATTCCTCCTTTTACTCAGGAAGAGGTGATACTTGCAATAAAAGACACACTTTGCAAAAAGGCACCGGGGCCAGACGGGGTCCCTGCGGACTTCTTTAAGAGCGCTCCTCAACTTAGCTCAAAAATTTTAACTAATATTTTTAATGTAACAAGGGAATTTATTTTCCCCCCCAGTTGGGCAATTTCGACCATTGTGCCAATCTTCAAGAAAGGACAGAGGACAGACCCGGCCTGTTACAGGCCTATCTCTCTTATTGATTCGAGTGTCAAAATCCTGGGGAGAGTCCTGTTAGGCAGATTGTCCACGATTTTAGAAAGTAAGGGTATTTTATCTAATGCACAATACGGCTTTAGAGCCAACAGAGGAACTTTAGATCAGTGCCTAAACCTAGAGCTAATTATAAACAAATATGTAGTCGCTAGGGGTGGTTCACTGTACATGGCCTTTATGGACCTCTCCTCAGCTTTTGACCTGGTTAACAGGTCAAGGCTGTGGGGGATCCTTTTGGGCATGGGCCTTGACCCACCTCTAGTCGATTACTTAGCCGAGCTACATAAGGATCTCATGACTTCAGTTAGAGTCACTAGGGAAGGAAGATGCACCTGCCTCTTTAAGTCTGAGAGGGGGGTTAGGCAAGGGTGCATACTCGCCCCCCTCCTCTTTACCCTATATATTAATGACCTTGAGGCAGTAATGAGAACATCACATAGTGATATTCCGCGCGCAGGGGAGACAAAGATACCTGTCCTCCTGTACGCGGACGATGCTGTTCTTCTTGCACGCTCTGGAGTTGCATTGAATAAACTCCTTTTATCTTTTGGAGCTTTTATGGCATCTTTGGACATGAAAATTAATACAGAAAAATCACATGTAATGATCGCTGGACAAGCAGGCAGAAAAAAAAAGATGCTAACATTTTATTGCGTGGGGAAGGAGGTTAAGAGAGTTCCTTCTTTCCCATATTTAGGAGTGACTTTTGACGAAAAGGGCACCTGGGGCCCCCAGCTTCTGGTTAAAAGTAGCGCTGTTGCTAGAGCGACCGCTGGGTTGTTGGGTTTTGCCAAAAAACTGGGCGTTCGTCCTATGGAAAGCATAATTAAAGTTTATAAAGCAAAATGCTTGTCAGTCGCCCAGTATGGCTCTATTATTTGGGGATATATTAATTCTACTAAAATACAGAATGTAGAAAATAAATTTGTAAGATCTCTCCTTTCTGTTCCCCAATCAACCCCGATATTTGCACTACATACAGAGGTAGGCTTGGGCTAATATCTGATACTTTAAAATTAGCCCCAGTGATTGGTTGGCTAAAAACCTGGCTTAACCAGGAGCTCACATTAAATCACATCATTTTAAAAGACTGTTTAGCCCTGGACAGAGCACTTAAAATCCCATGGTTAAGATACGTGAGAACTCAGCTGTCCCTAGCAGGCCGTCCGGAGCTCTTCTCATCTCCAGATGAAATAACTCACGAAGATTTAAAATTAGTTAAAAACACCCTGTTAAATCTATATGCTATGGAAAGGGAAGCACAAGAGCTAAAAAAAACCATGGTAAGGAAACATTATTTGCTTACCTCTGTTCCTGGAATGGAACCATACCTTCTTTGGGTAACAAATCCTTACCATCGTTTTCTCTTAACGAGATTTCGTTTCGACTTAATTCACTTCATATTGGGTAATTTTGGAACTTGGGCCAGACCTGATGACGCTTAACCATGCGATTGCGATTGTTTCTCAGTTCAGGACACGATGCATTTTATTATGTTTTGCGGTCATTATACTGAGATTAGAAAAAGATACTTGCTCCCTATTTTACGTACTCAGGGCTTTATTCAGGTAAAACCAGCCCTGTTGTTTTTGCAACTTCTTCCTAATACAAAAGTAGCCTTTGCTGTCGCTAGTTTTCTAGTGGCAGGAGCACGTCTAAATAAGTTCCAAATAAGGCACAGGCACTTTATCTCAGAAAAATGAATTTCCTCTCTTTTTTAATCAACCCTTCTTTTTCATCCTTTTTAAAATATTTATGTATGTTTTATTGTATAAATTTAATGTTTCTTTTTGATAATTGTATGCAAATTTAATGATCTGATGAAATGTTGTTATGTACTTTTGCTCGATCTTTTATGATTTTTAATAATCGAATAAAGATAATTGACTGACTGATATAGATATTTTTCTAATCCAGCTGTTTTTGAAATGTTCTTCTCTAGTGAATCCAATTTATTTTTCAGTTTGCCTGTTAATGTAATAGTAATTCCTTCATGTTGAATTTTGTCCACTGCTTCCATTTTCTTAATCTCTTCTTTTTCCAATTTCAAAAGTTCCTCATTGAATATTGAGCATTCCCTTAGTGTTGGCATTAAGCAGATTACAGTATTTTTTTCAGCAATGTTCTTGAATATTTTCTCTGCAACTATTGTTTCTTTTGGAAATAAATTATGTAGCATCAGACTCTGTAATGCTTTTTTGCCATCTTCTGTGAGAAGTCCAATTCTAATATCTTTCAGAATACTTGCATAATCTACATCGTTTGCTTGCCTCATATTGGTAGTGAGTTCTTTGTACTCAAAGAACGACCAAATATTCGCATTACCAATGCTTCCTAATGACTTCTTCGTGTCTTCATGTGTCACAGTATTAAACACGGGTTGTCCTTTTACTGGAGTGAGCTGTAAAAGATCCCCAAAAACGATGACGTGTTTTCCTCCAAATAACACGTCATAGTCTCTTTTTAGAATTTGTTGCATTCTTAAATGCACAAAGGCAAGCATTAAGTTTGATACCATGCTCACCTCATCAATAATGAGAACTTGCATCTTCTTCAACACTCTTGAAACTTCGAAGCATGCTTCTCCTGTTAGCTTGTGATATTTTATTTGGTTCTCATGCTCCACTGGTAACATTAGCAAGCGATGTAAGGTAATTCCTTTTATGTTATAGGCTGCTAACCCAGTTGGAGCAGTTACAACACAAGACAAAGTGGAAGCTGTTTTTTGCTGTAGGTAGCTTCTGATGACTTTTATTAAGTAACTTTTTCCAGTTCCTGCTTGTCCACTCACATACATCCTGATTGGTTCAAATGATGTGCATGAGCACTCTTTATTTTCATGTAGTAATCCATGATCAATTTTTTTGGTGACTTCTTCATGAATTTGTTTTTGTTCTTCATTCAGTTGTTGTTCCAGATTTAGTAAGTCTATTGAATCTTCCTGTGCTTGATTCATAGCCGTTTCTACTTCAGTCATGGCTATTGCAGCTTCATTTTCTACAATAGGTTGTCCTAGGGGATCTTGACTGAGTGTTCCAGAACTTTGGCTGTCTTGAGAACTGTCTCTAGCTACTTCAGCTGCAATTGTACTTTCCTGTTCTATTTTTCATTTAACATTTGCACGTAATTCGTGAAAGTACTGCATTGAATTGTTTCTTTATACGCATTAAATGAATCTTCATAGCTGTGAAATTCTCCCAGTAGTTCGTCCTCTGAACGCCATGGTTTAAACAGCTGTAAAAGTGCCAAGTAGTAAAATTCCTTTTTCTCAGTTGTATCACAACTGAGCTTCCTGTGATTAATCAAACTTCCTTTTGTTTGCTTCACCAAACATCCTTCTTCACCAATGACTTTATATTTTCCATTATTGATGTCTTCTGTGTCTTTCCGTGAAAAAATGTAGTTCTGCAGCACTTCATAGAGACACATGTTCTCAAGATGACGACTTCTTTTTGGGTAATACGTGTCCAACATGTTTGATTTCAAAATATCTGTACTTTCCGGGTTATACTCGGCAAAATATTAAATTTCTGCAACAGATTTCAGTACCCGATTTCTCATTCCTGCAAGGCCTAAACTTACCCAAATTATTCTTCTGGATTTCGAGTAAAGACTTGCAGATGATAACCTATCTGAGCATTCGTAGGATCCAATTTCTCGATGCGATAACATCTTTAAACTGAAACTGTATAGCTTCTTACTTACAGTCTTCTCATGAGAAATCTCTTCCCACATTTCCTTCAATTCTGTTTTCTCGGATTTAGTGATGTATGATGTGACATACCGAGCAACAGCAATAGAATTGTCTGCCACATACTGAATATACATGTTAGCATTCCACATGGATAAAATGACTGGGTTGTAGTCATTTATGTATTTTGACTCTTCTTTTCTTCGTAGGTTGTAGGTATTCTTAGGTGATTTTCTTGTAATAGTATGTCGCACAGCTGACATAAAACTGTTTACTCTTCCTTTTGAAAGAACAGGTCGTGGAAATCCAAATCGACATTTTGTGTAGAATTTATCTTTGCTCTTGTACTTTCGCCGACAGTATTTTCCACACCGATGATTTTGAAAACGTAGAACTTGCTCTTTTAACTTTTTCTCTTGTGTGCTTTTAGGTATAGCACATGTTGCATATTCTTCAATGAAACTTAAAACTACTTCATCTGCATCTGTTCCAAATTTTGGGGCATCCTTGATCCACAACAGCATATGAATATGAGGAGCACCTCTTGCTTGGTACTCTTTTCTCCAAAAGAAATCCACAACTTCTCCAAGAGGTGGATTTTTTTTATTGCAGATGAAGGACATCATAGCCTCAAATCTATGATTAAAATATCTGCAAACATTAACCGGATCCAATGAGCACAGTTCTCCTGCTGTCTTGTATTCGATGTTTTTAATGTTAGAATTTGCCTCTCGAAGAAAATCCAGTAAATCATCCCAAGCGTACTCGGCACAGCTTAGAGTAAGGAACCATGTTGGTGTTCCTAAATTTCGTAACATGCATTTTAATTCTCCATGGCGTCGGTACCAATATTCATTTGTCCCACGCTGACAAGCCATCAGATTGATCAATTGTGTTTCCAAATGATCATCTCGGTGCTGCACTTTGTCCATAAAATCCTTAGCAGACACATTATGTAGATGTACTCCACTTTTTAAAATGTGATTTACTGCATAAGATAGTGCAGACAAGTCGCTTTCAAATAAAAGATGAAACAAATAAGGAATACTTTGACGAAATCTTGGATCTTCTGCATATAATCTTGTAGTCCGATACTCAGAAGCTGGAATCTGTTCTGGGCGTTCATCGTATCGTCCACCTTTTCCTGTAGGAAACAGCTGGGGAAAACATCGAGCTTCCAAGCTCTTCTCCCATACACTCACGGGAGTTCCTTTTGCTTTCTTCATCTGAAACAGATCAATAGTGTCTCCCATAACTTCTTTTGAATGAAGAGGATGTATGCTAAAATGTTCATAAATTTCTTCTTCTTTTGACTTGTCCACTTTTTCAATTTGCCCAGTTGGTGTTTCTGTGTCTTCTTGTAAATCTTCTTCATCTTCATCTATATAAATTGATTCATACCATTTATTATTCCTTTTCAAATATAAATTTGCTCTTTGTACTTTCCGTACATCTACCAGCTCCTGCCAAATCTTCTTATTCTTTGTAGGTACACCATTAACCAGAATAACTAATGGTTCAGTTTCCAAAGTATCTGCATCAATAGTTTCCATATTTTTCTTCAAATCCAATGGCAAATACACCACTCTTCCTTTTAAACCTCTCAGTAAATCTGAAGGAGGTAATTTACCAGTTTTGGGCTCCATACGTACTATGATCTGGAACGGATGAACACATTGAATGAGTATAGACTCATATGTATTTAAATCAGAAAGTTCGGCAGGAATAGCATCCAATTCTAAATTATTATGTACAGCTCTGGTCGGCATTCTATTTTCTTCAAACTTGTTATAACAGTATTTACAAATACGCTGATCTTCACCCAATTCAAAACAATTTTCCAGAAATATATATGTTGCAAAATCCTTCCACTTATAATTATCTTCATTTTCACTTTTTTTATACAGATCAACATTCCTTGTTTGAATTTTATAATGGCTTCTGCGGCAACAAATACAAGTAATATTTGGTCTTTCATTAGAGATGATAGTAAATTTTGTCATTTCATCCTCAAAATTTTTAGTAATAATGAGTTCTACATTCTGTTCCTCATTTTCCTCATTAACTGTGTCCTTTTCTGCACTTTCTTGTTCTGGACCAAAGTAACAAAACTGAATCTCATCGGTAACCTTCACTACATCTGATACAGATCCACGGAACAGAGCATTATTTAACTCATTTAACTTTACTGCTGGACTTTTAGCAAAATACAATGTTCTCACAAACTTTCTCATTTCAGTATGATGAACAGCTAGCATCCTAAAATGGTGAAAAACACTTTGACACACTTTCCTAGATAGACAAGCCAGAGAATGTCCTTGCAAACCAGTATTCTCTCTCACTCTGCATGGATCTAGTCTTTGAAGCACCTTAATCTTCTGTTTTACACTCTTTTTACTATATTCTCTTAGAAAGTCACGTGATTTATCAATAGATTCCTGACGCACAGTACAAATACTACTACATTTCCAAGTGTACACTGGGGCTTTTGGACGTCTCCCCATAGCCTCAGCAGCCATCACTTCTTCCTCATTTCTTGGAACCATTTTCTCTTTTTCCATCACACAACCATCTCTAACTTCATATGCTCTACCATTGGTGTCAACTGCATGCAACAAACTATTACTTTGAAGATAACTCTCTTCATTAAAAAATGGTTCAGTACTTGAACTGTGCTTCCATTCTCCCAAGAACACTTTACAAAAGTTACTTTTTTTCACTTCTCTTTTCCTTTTGCTTTGTGACTTCATTGCATTGACTAATTTGTCTAATCTACGCATCCTATTCAAAATTGAAATAAAAAGTTTTCTTTTTATTTCCAAAGCCTTACTTACAATATATTCTATACATTTTTTTTTCTTAATAAATTTTGTTTTTTTCTTATATTTTTTCACATCCTTTAGCAAATTTAACATCACTCTTCTCTTAAACATTTTTCGACGAATGTTTTTAAAATCTAATTTTCGTGTTAAATCACTTTTACTTACTTCTGATTGTACATTAGCTTTTGTTTTTTGCTGTTGACTCTGTTGTTGCTTTGTACCTAAAACACTGTTTGTTTTACATTTATTTTTTCCATTTTTTTGTTTTTTGAAGATCTTTTTTAAGAAATCTCTACTTTGCTTACCAGTAGACTTTTTCTTTTTTCCATCACAAGCTTTTCCTCCTATTTTTTTTTCCAGTTTTGTCCAGATATAGTTGTTGTTGCTTTTCTTTCCTCTTTCTTGTCCTTAAAGGCATTTTTTTATTTTTTCACTGTTGCTCAGCAATACCTGCAAGAAACTGTAAAAAAAATACCTTTTTGAAATTATAATTCATTTAAATTTTTTTTTAGCTTTTCAATAATTTAAAATGTTTTAGCATTTGACTCTCATTTGCGATTTAGTGATTTCTGCTGAGTGCTAACCACCACATTTGAAGAAAACAAGCTGTCCCTTTCCTGCAAGTGCATGTTTTACAGAACAACTGCAACACAAATTACAACTCTGGCCACAATTCCTGTGCGCACACAGCCTCATGGTGTGATTCTAAGCAGAAAACAGAATTTTATTGGCAATTTCAAAGCACATTTACTACTGTGGTAGAGCAAGTGATAATTACTGTTACAGCCTGACACATTTTCCTTGTAGATTACAGAGGCAGAAAAGAGCAAATGTCCTAACAGCTACTTCATACCATGAGCATGTGCAACCTGGGTGAGTGACTACACTAGAGCAAAGGAAATGAGCCTTGGTGACGTTGAATGTCTTTGCGTTACACAGTGCTATCTGAAACAGCACACAGAGCTGAGTACTACGCATGGGAGTGTTGGAGAAGCTGCTGCGTGTGTGCCAAGAGTGTGTTTCTGGAGACTGTATTGTCTGGTGCAAGACAGATGAGCAAAGAGACTTCCAAAACTGCATGAAGACTGCAGGGATGTATGTAACAGTGCATGTGTGGTAAGGGTTATTTTCAGTTTTGAACATATGGCAACTACCTGTGCCTTTGCTATTTTGAAAGGAAAATCTAACCTGTTGGTTACAAATGTTTTAGCTTTTGCCTCTCATTTGCGATTTAGTGATTTCTGCTGAGTGCTAACCACCACATTTGAAGAAAACAAGCTGTCCCTTTCCTGCAAGTACATGTTTTCCATTACAACTGCAACACAAATTACATCTCTGGCCACAATTCCTGTGCGCACACAGCCTCATGGTGTGATTCTAAGCAGAAAACAGAATTTGATTGGCAATTTCAAAGCACATTTACTACTGTGGTAGAGCAAGTGATAATTACTGTTACAGCCTGACACATTTTCCTTGTAGATTACAGAGGCAGAAAAGAGCACATGTCCTAACAGCTACTTCATACCATGAACATGTGCAACCTGGGTGAGTGACTACACTAGAGCAAAGGAAATGTGCCTTGGTGACGTTGAATGTCTTTGCGTTACACATTGCTATCTGAAACAGCACACAGAGCTGAGTACTACGCATGGGAGTGTTGGAGAAGCTGCTGCGTGTGTGCCAAGAGTGTGTTTCTGGAGACTGTGTATTGTCTGGTGCAAGAGAAATGAGCAAAGAGACTTCCAAAACTGCATGAAGACTGCTGGGATGTATGTAACAGTGCATGTGTGGTAAGGGTTTTTTTCAGTTTTGAACATATGGCAACTACCTGTGCCTTTGCTATTTTGAAAGGAAAATCTACCCTGTTGGTTTCAAATGTTTTAGCTTTTGCCTCTCATTTGAGATTTAGTGATTTCTGCTGAGTGCTAACCACCACATTTGAAGAAAACAAGCTGTCCCTTTCCTGCAAGTGCTTGTTTTACAGAACAACTGCAACACAAATTACATCTCTGGCCACAATTCCTGTGCGCACACAGCCTCATGGTGTGATTCTAAGCAGAAAACAGAATTTGATTGGCAATTTCAAAGCACATTTACTACTGTGGTAGAGCAAGTGATAATTACTGTTACAGCCTGACACATTTTCCTTGTAGATTACAGAGGCAGAAAAGAGCACATGTCCTAACAGCTACTTCATACCATGAGCATGTGCAACCTGGGTGAGTGACTACACTAGAGCAAAGGAAATGAGCCTTGGTGACGTTGAATGTCTTTGCGTTACACAGTGCTATCTGAAACAGCACACAGAGCTGAGTACTACGCATGGGAGTTTTGGAGAAGCTGCTGCGTGTGTTCCAAGAGTGTGTTTCTGGAGACTGTGTATTGTCTGGTGCAAGAGAAATGAGCAAAGAGACTTCCAAAACTGCATGAAGACTGCTGGGATGTATGTAACAGTGCATGTGTGGTAAGGGTTATTTTCAGTTTTGAACATATGGCAACTACCTGTGCCTTTGCTATTTTGAAAGGAAAATCTACCCTGTTGGTTTCAAATGTTTTAGCTTTTGCCTCTCATTTGCGATTTAGTGATTTCTGCTGAGTGCTAACCACCACATTTGAAGAAAACAAGCTGTCCCTTTCCTGCAAGTGCATGTTTTACATTACAACTGCAACACAAATTACATCTCTGGCCACAATTCCTGTGCGCACACAGCCTCATGGTGTGATTCTAAGCAGAAAACAGAATTTTATTGGCAATTTCAAAGCACATTTACTACTGTGGTAGAGCAAGTGATAATTACTGTTACAGCCTGACACATTTTCCTTGTAGATTACAGAGGCAGAAAAGAGCACATGTCCTAACAGCTACTTCATACCATGAGCATGTGCAACCTGGGTGAGTGACTACACTAGAGCAAAGGAAATGAGCCTTGGTGACGTTGAATGTCTTTGCGTTACACAGTGCTATCTGAAACAGCACACAGAGCTGAGTACTACGCATGGGAGTGTTGGAGAAGCTGCTGCGTGTGTGCCAAGAGTGTGTTTCTGGAGACTGTATTGTCTGGTGCAAGACAGATGAGCAAAGAGACTTCCAAAACTGCATGAAGACTGCAGGGATGTATGTAACAATGCATGTGTGGTAAGGGTTATTTTCAGTTTTGAACATATGGCAACTACCTGTGCCTTTGCTATTTTGAAAGGAAAATCTACCCTGTTGGTTTCAAATGTTTTAGCTTTTGCCTCTCATTAGCGATTTAGTGATTTCTGCTGAGTGCTAACCACCACATTTGAAGAAAACAAGCTGTCCCTTTCCTGCAAGTACATGTTTTCCATTACAACTGCAACACAAATTACATCTCTGGCCACAATTCCTGTGCGCACACAGCCTCATGGTGTGATTCTAAGCAGAAAACAGAATTTGATTGGCAATTTCAAAGCACATTTACTACTGTGGTAGAGCAAGTGATAATTACTGTTACAGCCTGACACATTTTCCTTGTAGATTACAGAGGCAGAAAAGAGCACATGTCCTAACAGCTACTTCATACCATGAGCATGTGCAACCTGGGTGAGTGACTACACTAGAGCAAAGGAAATGAGCCTTGGTGACGTTGAATGTCTTTGCGTTACACAGTGCTATCTGAAACAGCACACAGAGCTGAGTACTACGCATGGGAGTGTTGGAGAAGCTGCTGCGTGTGTTCCAAGAGTGTGTTTCTGGAGACTGTGTATTGTCTGGTGCAAGAGAAATGAGCAAAGAGACTTCCAAAACTGCATGAAGACTGCTGGGATGTATGTAACAGTGCATGTGTGGTAAGGGTTATTTTCAGTTTTGAACATATGGCAACTACCTGTGCCTTTGCTATTTTGAAAGGAAAATCTACCCTGTTGGTTTCAAATGTTTTAGCTTTTGCCTCTCATTTGCGATTTAGTGATTTCTGCTGAGTGCTAACCACCACATTTGAAGAAAACAAGCTGTACCTTTCCTGAAAGTGCATGTTTTACATTACAACTGCAACACAAATTACATCTCTGGCCACAATTCCTGTGCGCACACAGCCTCATGGTGTGATTCTAAGCAGAAAACAGAATTTGATTGGCAATTTCAAAGCACATTTACTACTGTGGTAGAGCAAGTGATAATTACTGTTACAGCCTGACACATTTTCCTTGTAGATTACAGAGGCAGAAAAGAGCACATGTCGTAACAGCTACTTCATACCATGAGCATGTGCAACCTGGGTGAGTGACTACACTAGAGCAAAGGAAATGAGCCTTGGTGACGTTGAATGTCTTTGCGTTACACAGTGCTATCTGAAACAGCACACAGAGCTGAGTACTACGCATGGGAGTGTTGGAGAAGCTGCTGCGTGTGTGCCAAGAGTGTGTTTCTGGAGACTGTATTGTCTGGTGCAAGACAGATGAGCAAAGAGACTTCCAAAACTGCATGAAGACTGCAGGGATGTATGTAACAGTGCATGTGTGGTAAGGGTTATTTTCAGTTTTGAACATATGGCAACTACCTGTGCCTTTGCTATTTTGAAAGGAAAATCTACCCTGTTGGTTTCAAATGTTTTAGCTTTTGCCTCTCATTAGCGATTTAGTGATTTCTGCTGAGTGCTAACCACCACATTTGAAGAAAACAAGCTGTCCCTTTCCTGCAAGTGCATGTTTTCCATTACAACTGCAACACAAATTACATCTCTGGCCACAATTCCTGTGCGCACACAGCCTCATGGTGTGATTCTAAGCAGAAAACAGAATTTGATTGGCAATTTCAAAGCACATTTACTACTGTGGTAGAGCAAGTGATAATTACTGTTACAGCCTGACACATTTTCCTTGTAGATTACAGAGGCAGAAAAGAGCACATGTCCTAACAGCTACTTCATACCATGAGCATGTGCAACCTGGGTGAGTGACTACACTAGAGCAAAGGAAATGTGCCTTGGTGACGTTGAATGTCTTTGCGTTACACATTGCTATCTGAAACAGCACACAGAGCTGAGTACTACGCATGGGAGTGTTGGTGAAGCTGCTGCGTGTGTGCCAAGAGTGTGTTTCTGGAGACTGTGTATTGTCTGGTGCAAGAGAAATGAGCAAAGAGACTTCCAAAACTGCATGAAGACTGCTTGGATGTATGTAACAGTGCATGTGTGGTAAGGGTTATTTTCAGTTTTGAACATATGGCAACTACCTGTGCCTTTGCTATTTTGAAAGGAAAATCTACCCTGTTGGTTTCAAATGTTTTAGCTTTTGCCTCTCATTTGCGATTTAGTGATTTCTGCTGAGTGCTAACCACCACATTTGAAGAAAACAAGCTGTCCCTTTCCTGCAAGTGCTTGTTTTACAGAACAACTGCAACACAAATTACATCTCTGGCCACAATTCCTGTGCGCACACAGCCTCATGGTGTGATTCTAAGCAGAAAACAGAATTTGATTGGCAATTTCAAAGCACATTTACTACTGTGGTAGAGCAAGTGATAATTACTGTTACAGCCTGACACATTTTCCTTGTAGATTACAGAGGCAGAAAAGAGCACATGTCCTAACAGCTACTTCATACCATGAGCATGTGCAACCTGGGTGAGTGACTACACTAGAGCAAAGGAAATGAGCCTTGGTGACGTTGAATGTCTTTGCGTTACACAGTGCTATCTGAAACAGCACACAGAGCTGAGTACTACGCATGGGAGTGTTGGAGAAGCTGCTGCGTGTGTTCCAAGAGTGTGTTTCTGGAGACTGTGTATTGTCTGGTGAAAGAGAAATGAGCAAAGAGACTTCCAAAACTGCATGAAGACTGCTGGGATGTATGTACCAGTGCATGTGTGGTAAGGGTTATTTTTCAGTTTTGAACATATGGCAACTACCTGTGCCTTTGCTATTTTGAAAGGAAAATCTACCCTGTTGGTTTCAAATGTTTTAGCTTTTGCCTCTCATTTGCGATTTAGTGATTTCTGCTGAGTGCTAACCACCACATTTGAAGAAAACAAGCTGTCCCTTTCCTGCAAGTGCATGTTTTACATTACAACTGCAACACAAATTACATCTCTGGCCACAATTCCTGTGCGCACACAGCCTCATGGTGTGATTCTAAGCAGAAAACAGAATTTGATTGGCAATTTCAAAGCACATTTACTACTGTGGTAGAGCAAGTGATAATTACTGTTACAGCCTGACACATTTTCCTTGTAGATTACAGAGGCAGAAAAGAGCACATGTCCTAACAGCTACTTCATACCATGAGCATGTGCAACCTGGGTGAGTGACTACACTAGAGCAAAGGAAATGAGCCTTGGTGACGTTGAATGTCTTTGCGTTACACAGTGCTATCTGAAACAGCACACAGAGCTGAGTACTACGCATGGGAGTGTTGGAGAAGCTGCTGCGTGTGTTCCAAGAGTGTGTTTCTGGAGACTGTGTATTGTCTGGTGAAAGAGAAATGAGCAAAGAGACTTCCAAAACTGCATGAAGACTGCTGGGATGTATGTACCAGTGCATGTGTGGTAAGGGTTATTTTTCAGTTTTGAACATATGGCAACTACCTGTGCCTTTGCTATTTTGAAAGGAAAATCTACCCTGTTGGTTTCAAATGTTTTAGCTTTTGCCTCTCATTTGCGATTTAGTGATTTCTGCTGAGTGCTAACCACCACATTTGAAGAAAACAAGCTGTCCCTTTCCTGCAAGTGCATGTTTTACATTACAACTGCAACACAAATTACATCTCTGGCCACAATTCCTGTGCGCACACAGCCTCATGGTGTGATTCTAAGCAGAAAACAGAATTTGATTGGCAATTTCAAAGCACATTTACTACTGTGGTAGAGCAAGTGATAATTACTGTTACAGCCTGACACATTTTCCTTGTAGATTACAGAGGCAGAAAAGAGCACATGTCCTAACAGCTACTTCATACCATGAGCATGTGCAACCTGGGTGAGTGACTACACTAGAGCAAAGGAAATGAGCCTTGGTGACGTTGAATGTCTTTGCGTTACACAGTGCTATCTGAAACAGCACACAGAGCTGAGTACTACGCATGGGAGTGTTGGAGAAGCTGCTGCGTGTGTGCCAAGAGTGTGTTTCTGGAGACTGTGTATTGTCTGGTGCAAGAGAAATGAGCAAAGAGACTTCCAAAACTGCATGAAGACTGCTGGGATGTATATAACAGTGCATGTGTGGTAAGGGTTATTTTCAGTTTTGAACATATGGCAACTACCTGTGCCTTTGCTATTTTGAAAGGAAAATCTACCCTGTTGGTTTCAAATGTTTTAGCTTTTGCCTCTCATTTGCGATTTAGTGATTTCTGCTGAGTGCTAACCACCACATTTGAAGAAAACAAGCTGTCCCTTTCCTGCAAGTGCATGTTTTCCATTACAACTGCAACACAAATTACATCTCTGGCCACAATTCCTGTGCGCACACAGCCTCATGGTGTGATTCTAAGCAGAAAACAGAATTTGATTGGCAATTTCAAAGCACATTTACTACTGTGGTAGAGCAAGTGATAATTACTGTTACTGCCTGACACATTTTCCTTGTAGATTACAGAGGCAGAAAAGAGCACATGTCCTAACAGCTACTTCATACCATGAGCATGTGCAACCTGGGTGAGTGACTACACTAGAGCAAAGGAAATGAGCCTTGGTGACGTTGAATGTCTTTGCGTTACACAGTGCTATCTGAAACAGCACACAGAGCTGAGTACTATGCATGGGAGTGTTGGAGAAGCTGCTGCGTGTGTGCCAAGAGTGTGTTTCTGGAGACTGTGTATTGTCTGGTGCAAGACAGATGAGCAAAGAGACTTTCAAAACTGCATGAAGACTGCTGGGATGTATGTAACAGTGCATGTGTGGTAAGGGTTAATTCGTGTTTTGAAATCAGACTGCCCCTTTCCTCGGTCTGCAATTCTTACAGAACAACAACTTCACAAATTAAATCTCAGACAACAATTCCTATATGCACACAGACTCATGCTGTGTTTGTAGGCACAAAACACAGGCTGCCCCTTTCCTGGGACTGCAATTCTTACAGAACTAATGCTAATTTCAAATGTGTTGCCAGTTTCCTCTCATTTCTTTCAAAGTGATTTCTGCTAAATCCTAACCATCACAATTAAAAAGAAGCTGTCCTTTTCTTTCAACTGCAAGTCTTACTTTTCAACAGCAACACAAATTAAATCTCTGTCAACAATTCTTCTCTGCACACAGACTCATGGTTTGATGATAGGCACAAAACAGTATTCCTCATTGTTACCAGTACACATTAACTTATGGTGAAAACATACTCCATAATATTTAACTAGTTAAAGACAGTTAAATATCTCCCAAACCTCAAAATGTAAAACATAACTTTTGAAGAAGATTCACAATTCTAATATTTATATCAAAAATCACCACATACTTCCCCTCTCAAACTCATAACTTACCTTTAAAATTAGTTAGTTGTGAAAGAAATGTGCCACTCAAACAGCAGACTATCAGAGTCAGAATATCAGAGCTCTACACCTCTCTCCTCTCTCCAGAACCAGTAAATGGCAATGTTCCCTCTCTTTTTTCACACATATACATGTTAATTTCAAATCTCAGTGCTTCCCACTTTTTTTCAAATGAAATAACACATTTCTATTGGTTGAAAACTTCAACCCCTTTCCAAATGTACCCTTCCCCCAACTTGACTTCTGCCTGCTACCATAGCAACAGCTCATGGAACACTGCTGTGAGGACAGAGGTCAGAAGTTCAGCACACAATGTTTCAAATCCAAAGAGCAAGAGTGGTTCACCTGTCCAACCTAACAGCAAATCCAATCTAATCTTCTCTGGGAACACAATTTTCTGAACCAATACAAAACATGCTTCTAAAAATATACACACACAGCCTACTTTTTACTGTTAAAAGATTTTAATCAGCCAATGGTTCTTTTTATGTTAAAAAAATATGTATGCCTCCATTTTACAACTGTCTTTCATTTCATATTGCCTTTCTACTGAAAGACACCTCCTGAGTGCATCCAGATCTCCTTGGAAGATGTTCACAGTGTGGATTGTAGGTCACAGCTATGTCTTCTGGAGTGAAAAGTTTGCAGGAAAAAGAGGTATGGTGAGAGACCTTGCTTTGCCAAATGTAGACATTAAATGGATTGGTCAGAGAGGGTTAAAGTGGCACCAATTAATGCCTTTGGTGAAAACCTTTCTACATCTCCCACAGCCTAACCTTATTATTGTGCACTGTGGTGGTAATGACCTAGGCACTCTAACTGGGGTAGGTCTGGAAATGCTTTTTAAGGACACCTTTGTGCAATTGATGTCGCTTTTTCCTCAATCTGCCTTTGTATTTTCTAACATATGCCAAAGGCAAAAGTGGAACTGGTCCAACCAATTTTGTCCACAGATTGACAAAGCAAGAAAGCACGTCAACAAATCTATTTCTGCTTTCCTCAGAGACTATGGTATGGGTTCTATATACCACAACAACTTGCGTTACAACATGCAAGACATTTATAGAGGAGATGGTGTACACTTCACTGATGAAGGCAACAGAGTCTTCCTCTTGAACTTAAGATTCTGCATCGGTACTTACTTGTAGGTACCAAAAAACACACAATGAACACAAGGGCTCTTTTTAGAGCCACCTTATATCTAAACACTTAAATGCGATTTTTTATTCTTTTTTTTTTAAAGTTTTTTTTCGGGTGCGCGCTGGGTGCGCGCACTCGGCGATATTTTTTTTAACAATATAAATCTTTTTTTTTGCCCTACAAGGTCCTACTGTGACCCCCTTACAATGCCTAGTGGGTCAATATCTCCCCACTCTGCCCCCTTTACACGTTCTCCCCCTTTGTTTCTCACCCCCTCTAAATGCGAGAGACAAAATGGCGGCCGCCGCTTCCTGATTTCCACTGATTCGAATGTTTACTTACTTCTAACAACCAATCAGAAGTGCGCTCGCGCACTGCCGAGTGCGCACACCCAGCACGTACGCTGTGCGCTTACAGATATATATATTGATTTCAATGCTTTTTTCTCTGCAAATACTGAACAGATTTACACCAAAAGGCTACCTCTCTGCCAAATTTCAAGTAATTCTGTTCAGCCGTTCAGGCTGTAGCTGCGACTAAAGTCCCTATGGAAAAATCCATGGGGAAAACGTGTTTTTGGACCCCCCCTTTTTCTCAGCCCCCGCTTTACGAATCACCCCGAGACTTCCAGGGTAGGAGCTGAGCGGAGCGCCCCATTAGTTTTGAAAATTTCGCGAGGAATCGCCAACCGGCGCCAAAGCTATTCAAAATAGAATTTTGAGATTTCCTATGGAAACTCGGTCCTAACTATAACTATCTACTGGCGACCGCCAGTAGATTATATATATATATATATATATATATATATATATATATATATATATATATATATATATATATATATATATTGTCTTTCCCCAACGACAACAGGGTTTACGCGGCGCTCTCATTATTAACTGCAATGTCAAGGGACGCTTTGCGGGATCGCGAGGCAGCAGCCGACGAGCTGTTCAATAATGCACCAAGCGCAACGTTACGAAATCCAGTCCCACAAGGGAATGAAATTCAAACTGATGCAAAGTCATTACTCAAAAGATTAGAGAAATGTACCAGAAATGAAATCACAAAATGGTGGGAATATAAGTCACTACAGAAGTATGAGAAGGCAGGACCTGTGCCTCGAGGACTACGAATTTTAATGGCACCTTCATTTGAAAACCCTAATCCGGAGATGCTTAAAGAATTGGCAACGAATAATCTGGCAGCATCCATGAATTTGGTAAGGATTCTGGTGAAGTATGCTCAAAGTGATCGTGAACAGCTATTGAAAGAAATAGAAGGTATTAACGAGCAATTGAACAAGCTGGAACAAGCGGAGTTCATTAATAAATTCAAAAAGGACATTGATTATAGAATGAAGAAACATAAGGATAAAATAAAAACACGAAAGGCATTCAAATATGCGCGAGATAAAGCGGACTATGAGTTGGGACAGGTATTTACATTTTCTCGTACATATGACCATGCCAAAAAAATCAGATCAGGAAATGTAACCCACAATGCAATGGTTCAAGAAAAAGAAACTGTGGCATGTGTTATCACCACTGAAACGTCAAGCTCCGAAACGGGCTCATTGACAAGCGACAATGAATCCGAAGACGGTGCACAGAGAATCAACAATCCTGATATGGCCAATATACTGAGTCCCTCGGAAGAACTAACTTTTTTAGTAACGGATCGCCTGCAGACCCGACGACCACGGACTCGGAATGTGGCAAAAGCACCAGGCAAAGGAGAAACCGGCGCATTGAGAAAGGAGCAAGCACAGGAAGAGGAAAATCAAAGAGACGACAATGGCGCAGACGATAGAAGAAGATTCGAAAACTGTTAATAATTTATCAACCATAGTTCTAACCAAGGCGGAAACTCAGTTGCTGGCTCTTGGGTTATCATTTTGCCCTGACAGTAACTTAAATTATGGCAAAACTCTAGTGGACATATACAAATATATTAGAAAGCTCAAGTTAAAAAAGTTCGTCAGAATCAAAAATGGCAACAAACCTACTGAAAATGAGACAACTCAAGTAGCCACTAGTATTCCAACCCTTTTAGCTTCGGATGCCACAACTTTAGTGGCCTTGCATGAATTAAACAATGAAAATTATCAAGATCATGTGGGTGGCAACAGTCAAACTTCCACTCAAGAAAGACTGACAGCTTTCAATCTTGTTCAGCCAAGTGCAGGCATCAGCCTGTTTAAAGTCAAATCATCTTTTTACCCTATGATGCCCAAAGACGCAATTGATATATTTCATGAGAGAGTTACTGATGAAATAAAGAAACTATATCATAAGATCAATCACAGCAAAGAAAGATTTAAACATTGTGACATTGAATATGAAAATCTTATTAATAAATTGCGCAATAACAAGGATATAGATATTAATAAATCGGACAAAGGCGGTAATGTTGTTATTTGGCCACACAAAGAGTACACCGAAGAGGCATATAAACGACTTTCCGACCCGGCCTGTTATGTCATCAGTACCATGACGGAAGGCCAAGGAGAGTCTCAAAAAAGATTTGATGAGTTGGAAAAGACAAGGGCTGATTTTCAATCAAGAATTCAAGTTCATGATGAATGACTTTCGAGTAATTCCTACTTTGTATCTCATTCCGAAGATTCATAAGGAAACTAATCCAACTCCTGGCAGACCTATTATCTATGCAATAGGTGGTATGAGTGAACAGATTACCCAGTATGTTGATTATTTTTTGCAAACACATGTACAAGCTCTCCCTTCTCATGTTAGGGATACTAGTGATTTCCTTGACAAGATTAAAAATATTGCATGGGAGGACAATCTTTTGCTCATCACCATGGACATTGAATCACTCTATACGAGTATCAATCATCAAACAGGTTTGACTGCTGTAAAGTATTATCTAGAAAAAAGATCACTTATTTTCCATAACCACAATGTGATGCTCCTTGAAATGATTAAGTGGTGCTTATTCAATAACTTTTTCATGCTCGACAACAAGTTATTCTGTCAAAAACGAGGCGTGGCTATGGGAGCCTGCTTCTCTCCCAGTTATGCGTGTTTGCACGTTGGCTGGTGGGAGGAGCAGGTTCTCAGGGGCTTTATGGGTAGGATATATGACAGTAATGTGATGCACTGGCTAAGATACATTGATGACGTGTTTTTGATATGGAGGGGAGATACAAACAGTGCTATATCCTTCATCAATGAGCTTAACAACAATGACATCAATCTCAAATTTACATCACACATTAGCCAAACACAGGTAGCTTTCCTTGATACTACCATCTACATATCAGAAAACAAATTGGAATCCACACTCTTTAGGAAACCCACTGCGGGCAATGCTACTCTGCATGCATCAAGCTCCCACCCCAGCCACCTGATTAGAAGTATCCCCTATGGGGAACTTCTTAGACTCAAACGAATTTGCAGCACTGATGCTGAGCTTACCAAATGTACTCAAGAGGCACTAGCCAGATTTAAGGCTAGAGGCTACAGTGAGTCTATACTCAAAGAAGCTAGTGGTAAGGCGGCACTAAGAACAAGAGAGTCCTTATTAGGCAGAGTTAGCAGGTCTTCAGAGATAGGACACAAGGGAGATGAGGCTAATGCTCTGTGTCTTATCACCACATTCAATAGACAACATAAACAGTTGAAGACCATTATAAACAAAAACTGGCCTACTTTGAGAACAGATGGTGTGTTGGCACCTTATTTACCAGACAAACCGTTGATTACTTAGAGATGTGCTGTTTCTATGAGAAGCCAATTAAAAAGCAGCCCTGAGATTACATCCAGTAACACCTGGCTGCAACCAAAGAAGGGCTTCTACAAATGTACCTCATGTAGGGCTTGTAAATTTGGTATCAACCGCACGACATACACCACTCCTTTTAGTTCTAAGGAAATGCAGATCAAAAGGCACTATACGTGCCGAACAGAATATGCTGTCTATGTGCTTACCTGTACCTGTGGCCTTAATTATGTGGGCCGCACCAAACTCCAGGTGCATGCCCGCATTCTCCAACATTTGAGAGCAATTGTCAATAACAATGCCACTTACCCAGTGGCTCGCCATTTTAAAGACAGGCATAATAATGACCTCCAATGACTCCGTTATTTTGTGATCGATGCCATCCCTATATTACGACGGGGTGGCAATAGGGAAAAGCTGTTGAGACAATTGGAGACCCGTCTAATATTGGAACTTGATACAAAGGCCCCCTTTGGTCTTAACACTACTGAAGATATGCATATTTACCTGTAGTGTGTCTTGATCTGTGACTCCTGCTTCCTCAATTTTCTGGATCTGTAACATTCGTCTGGTGTTTTTCTCACCATATATGTACATATTTAAAATGTATATTCTGCCTACTCCACACCCATACATTTATTATTGGCATGATCAGAATTTTTCTGTTCATCACATTTGAGGACACCTCCATCTAGATTTGCAGTCTCGACATAATTCATTATTGGTTACTGCTATATGTATATATTTTTATATATTTCTTTTAGATTTGGGCACATTTGCACATCTTCAGCACTTTATATATAGCACTGACATTATTTTATTAATGTTAGTAGCATAGTATATACAATAATTGCATTTTGCACATTTAGGAGGTGGTCAGTTGATGTTTTATCATGGAGTTTTTTACAGACTTTTATTTATCTTTTTGATTTTTTACTGTGTCGAATAGATGTGTTGCATTTAACATAGATGCATCAATATTTATGTAAATTTTTATTACATCTAAGTAGTCGTCCTGCATTTATGCTGTTATAATGGATCTACTTACGTGTTTTATAACTGTATTTACACAGGGATATATTTATTTATAATATATATATTTAAATGTGTATTTATTTATGTATTGTAATAATACATGTGATTTACCATATAATTCCAGTTATTAGCAATGATATAACTGTTTTTTGATTATGTTTCTATTATTGTGCAATATTCGCCAGTATGTCTTCAATCAACATGCAGTATAAAAGTTTTTAGTCTGTTTTCTATGTTAACTGATCATGTGACACGGGTTTAGCATTTTAAAAAAAGAGTCTTTCCGCAAAGCCTACCATATGTGATCAAGGCGGGCGTTCCGTCCGAAACGCATCATGGCAGGCAATTGAGAGAAAATAAATTAACCTTCTATTGCCACTAAGAGGAGTTTGCCACGTTCCTTTTCGCCATACCAGGAGGTTCAGGAATGATTGGATGTAACATATATATATATATATATATATATATATATATATATATATATATATATATATATATTCACAGAAAAAAACATAGGTTTCAGGGGTGTTATAGTTAGCTGGACTTTTCACTTGTACAAAACCATTGAAATTCCCCCGTTATAGTTAGTTCAGCTAACTATAACTCGCGCGCCCGCAATGCACTGCTGATGACGTCACATATTACATCACTCATGACATGGTCAGTGACATCACTCATGACATCACTGATGACATCTCAAATGACAGTGTGGCAGGAATTTCTGCAGGGAGGTGCAAAGAGGAGAAGTGGGACTTGGGCCAGGAAAGAGGACATCATTAAGTTCATGTTGGACTTGATCGGAAAGGGTTTGTCGAAGATTACCATAGCGGCAAAGCTGGCAGGGATATCCTTCAAGGGCAAGCTACTGTGGGGTTATACTCCAACGGCAGGCGAGCTGGGAAAGAGGTTGATAGAGGGTTGGGCCAGGGAGTCGGATAGAGGACAGCGGGTTAGGTTACCGTGACTAATGTGCTGTTGGGCAAATTGATAGCGGTGTTGCCAAAGGTATGCTGCAGCTGGCAGGAGGCGATATTGATTCCAGCCTTAATGACTTGGCTTTACGGTGGAGCTTTCCACGTGTCGGAGCTGCTGGGAAGGAAAGGGTTTCCAGGGCTGCATTGGAAGAAAGTACAGCGGTGCAAAACAGGGAGTGATGCAGTCACCATCTTCCTGAGGTGCTCAAAGACAGATCAAAGGGGGTCGGGGAGGTCTGTGGCGCTGTGGGCTAGAGAGGATCCTATGACCTGCCCGGTGAGATGGGGGTGCCTTTTGCGGGGAGGTGCAATGAGGGAGGTGGGGACAGTTTTCTCCCGGTCATCGAGGTGGGAAGTCACGGCAGCACAGCTTTTGTGGGTCATGAGGCTGGCATTACAGTTAGTATGGGAGGTACCTGAGGCGTGTGGCACTCACTCTTTCAAGATTGGGGTGACTTCAGATGCTGCAAGTTTGGGGTGGGGCTCAGAGAGGTTGAAGCAACTGGGAAATTGGTCATCAGGTTCTTATAAACGCTATATCAAAGCAGGGAGGAAGTGGGGGTTGGGAGGAAGAAGGGCATGTAAAATTTTCTCACGCATGTATCTTTGCAGGTACATTGGCTGGACCCGAGTCAGAGGTGATCGCTATTTGGAATTTGGTGCATTAATTTGTAAAATGGGCTGAAAGGCACAAATGGAACAAAGGAAAAGGAGTAAATTTGGGATTGGACCCGGGATTGTTTAAAGTTAGTTGGCACGGAAAAGGGGGCATGCGTTGGCACAAGCTTTTTCCCCTGTTAAATAAGTTGCTGCATCGTTACATTTGCCCAGACGTACTGGTACTTCACCTGGGGGAGAATGATTTGGTTGTTTGTAAGGGATTGTCTCTGTTGAAGCAGATGAAGAGGGATTTGAGGCACATTAAGAGGCAATGGTCTGGGTGCTTCGTAGTTTGGAATGAGTTTATCCCCAAGAGGTATTGTAGAGGGGCCGAGCGGCCGGTGGCCATAGATAAGGCCAGGAGGAAGATAAACTGAGAGATGAGGGTGTTTTGCTGAGAGGCAGGTTTTGGCAGGGTGGAGCACCCAAAGTTAAAATACGTGGCGGAAGATGATCCGGAGCACAAGTATTCGGCAAAACATTTTTTCAGAGATGATGGAGTACATTTGTCTCGCTTCGGGATGGAGTTATATTTGAATCAGATAAAAGAAGTTTTAGATTCTGCACTGGACATCAGGCGTTATCCTAGATGAGGCCTAGAAGGGGGAGTCAGAAATGTCATAAGGACTATTTCTGAGTGGTGTTGGTTACCTATTTTTGGCCAGTTTGTTACTGTTTTATTTTTGGTTGGGGACAGGTAGGTAATAAGGTTAGGATAGGTTATACTTAGTTAGAGAAGAGGTTACAGGGTTTAAAGGTTAACAGTTATTGATCGAGTAGGTAGATCTTTAGATACGTTGAGAAGCAGGTTAAAAAGTTTCTAAAGGGGCGAAATGTATTGATTAAAGTTGGGGATGTTCAATAAATTGCAATTGTGTTTGGGAAAACATTAGGGGTGGAGGGAGGTGGATACGTAGATGTTTTTGTATAGTTAGCTATAGTTTTGTAAGGCAAAGGCCAAGGTTATGTTGTGTAAGGTGCACCTGTCTTGAATAAAGGCGGCCCTTTTCACACTTATGGTAGGTCAATTGTGGTTTGTTACGCTGACTTTGACCCAATGTTGTTTTATTTATATTTTTCTCCTTCCCACTACAGCATACAACAGGGACCATTGGGTGAGCCCACTTTTGTCATTGCTTTACTGCACTCGGAGTGAGTCTGAGTGACGCATTTTGCCCTTGCACATGTGCACATTCACATAAGAGACAAACCACTTCAGGGCCAAGGATGTTGGACCAGTCTTTCAGTTTAAGTCATCCTGATGCGCCGGCACTGATAAACCAAGGCTTTCACATCAATTAAAAAACACTTCACCATCCTTTTGAGCTCTGCAGCAGTCACGCTCCTGGCTGCTTTTCTGCTCCGTCATCCAGGTGATACCAATAGCACTGGTCTAAGGTGCACTTCGAGCAAGCCGTTGAGAATCGGATAAAGACACATCATGGCAATGTAAACAAGCATTGGTAAATGCATTCGATTGCGCCTATGTGATTAATAATAAACTCTTTTTTGTTGTAAGTTGTAGCTTGCTGAGTATTTGTACAATATAAGTTATAATTATATAAGAAAGTCTGTTAAAGTGTTATTACTTGTTTATGTACCAGAGGGCAATATATTGTGCTGTTACTAGTGGTATAGTGCGGGTAAGTAATAGCGACATTTTGAAAAATAAAATGAAAGAGGGAAATAATACTATTAATTGATTTAATAGCAAAATTATATGTTTAGACGAGTTCTGCCACTGCACCTGCTGCACCATTCACATCATGCCCCTAGCGCCTGCAAGATAACTGCACCTGTGACTGCCTGTTTAGTAGTGAAATATAGCAATATTTGGTGTTTAGAGGAGTTATGATAGCTCTTGACCCCTGTGCCACTGCACCTGCTGCACCATTTAAATCCTGACCCTATTGCCTGTAAGGTAACTGCACATGTGACTGCCTGTTTAGTAATGAAATATTGCAATATTTGGTCTTTACAGGAGTTCTGACAACGTTTGGCTCGGGTGCCACTGCACCTGCAGCACCTTTGAAATCGTGGCCCTAGTGCCTGCTAGATAACTGCACTTGTGACTGTCTGTTAGTAGTAAAATGTAGCAATATTCTGGGCCTCATTTATGAGGTTTTGCCGTAGGGCAGCTCAGAAGGCCTTCCTGCTGCGCTTCCCTATGGCAAAAGAAAAGGGCAGGAATGCGCCGTATCTATAAGATACAGTGCATTCCTGTCCTTTTCCCCTGTGCCGGTGCACAATGGGCTGCCGTGCGCCAACGCAAGCACCCTTGCACCATGGTGCAAGGGTGCCTGCGTTGCGGGGATGATTATTTTTGTACAGGAAGGGAAACCTTTCTGTACAAAAATAATCACAAGAGGCTTTTTCCTCTTTCTATATGTGCTGCAGAATGCCTGGAGGTCCGCGAGTGTCGCTGGCAGCTGTTCCCATTTCATTCCTGGTTGGCCAAACCACCTTATGCATGTGTCTACTGGTCGTCCTTCCTGTCTGTGGCCCCCTTGCTACCACCAAGACTGCATCCGTCTGATGAAAGAATGGCCCACCACCCACACTAGGCGTGGTCTCCTTCCTGTTGAGGCAAAGACGACATTGTCAGACTGCTGCGTCCCCTTGTGAGCGGCGCCCCATCCCCCCTCTGCCGCCAGGGGTCCTATAGCAACTGAGGTCTCACGTAGGTCATCTACCTAGCGCCTGTATCCCCGCCTCGGTCATTCCATGCTGTGCGGCTGTTGTTGCTGCTCCTATCCTGAATGATTGCGACCCAAAATTCGCTGGCGGCAACCCTGCTTTGCTGAGGGCGAGGCGCATGACTTCTGTGAATTCGAATTTGCTCAGCTGTGACCCATCTCTGTGTTTGAAAAGGGGGCCTTTGCCCGCCGGTCGCACAGTCATGAATGCTAGCATGCAGCATACTGCGCAGCAGCCCTGGTCCTCGATGCACAGTAGATTTACTATCACCCCCTTGCCGGTCTGGTCTGTCTTTGACCTCATCAGCAGTATCACCATTTCCTGTGTCCTGGGTGTCACATCACTTGCCTGTGGGCAATGTGTGGCTGGCCCGGCCCTTGATGGTGCCACTAATTCGCTGAGGCGGAATGCCCCGAAGAATGCGGTGGAAAATATAGACCTTAAATAAGAAATGCCCGAAGGGGTCCTTTGTTATGTCACCCAGCATCTCCAACAGTAGGCCCAGTTTGCTGTAGTCTATCGGGCGCCTGGTGTCCCTCCTTGTGCCCTCTGAGCGTTTCCACCCTTTCATCGCCACTTTGATATAGTGAGAGGCCATAGGG
Organism: Triturus cristatus; assembly: GCF_964204655.1. Taxonomy (NCBI): domain Eukaryota; kingdom Metazoa; phylum Chordata; class Amphibia; order Caudata; family Salamandridae; genus Triturus; species Triturus cristatus. Next base: position 301,515,444 of record NC_140588.1, read on the forward strand.
TTCTGCCCTGTCTCCAGTTTTGTGTGATGCGCTACTGCGGATAGGTGGGCCTGTGCCCATGACCCGGATTTCTTGCATCTGTATGCCCACAGGATGAATTGCTCAATTGCCCTGCATGTGGCCCACAGGTCGCCCAGGTTTTGTATGCCCCCACCCGCATAACAATTTCCACATACTTTCTATATCTTTTGGCTGCTTTCGGGGCGAGGGCTTGGTTGACCAGGTCCGATAGGTCTACCCTGCCAGGTTCCATAGTTGTGCCGGGAAGGGGGTCATGCTCTGCTCCGCCCCGGGTGCCAGCTATCTGAATCTGTCCATCCGTGCTCTTGATAGGGCGTCTGCTACCTCGTTCTCCACCCCCGGTACGTGGCGTGCTCTCAGGTCTATGTTCCCCTCCAACTGCAATTTAACCAGTCGGCGCATTAATCACAGTGTGTCTGGGCACCTGGCTGAACCTCTGTTAATCGCCTGTACTACTCCCTTGTTATCAGACCATAGTTTCAGTTTCATGTTCTGTATTCCCTTCCTCCACACTGTTAGCTCTACTATGATGGGGAACAGTTCTAGGAATGTGATATTGCAGGTTATGCCCTGCCTGCGCCAGCTGCTAGGCCATTGGCCCGCGCACCATTTCCTACCTAAGATGGCCCAAACCCTGTGCTGCCCGCAGTGTCCGTAAATAGCGCAATCTGTTTGCTAGTGACCTACCCTTTCCTCCAGATCAACAACCCGTTGAACTCTGTTAGGAATGTGTTCCACATGAAAAGGTCCTGTTTGACTTCTGCCCGAGCCTTACATGATGGTGCTTGTGGGTCAGTCTGCAAGTTAGTTGGGTTAAGCGCCCAGCGAACACCCTCCCTGCTGGTATAACCCTGCCTGAGAAATTGAGTTTGCCTATGAGCCGCTGGAGGTCCCGCAGTGTCGCCTTCTCGTGCCAGCACAAGCCAGTGATTTCCTCCCTGAAATCTACCACTTTCTCCGCGGGGAGCCTGGACGTCCCTGCTACGGAGTCAAGTTCTATCCCCAAGAATGTTATCTTTGTGGCGGGGCCCACCATTTTCTCTGTTGCAAGGGGGATCCCTAACTCCTCTGCTAACTTCTTGAATGCAGCCAGGGTGTCGCCGCTCTCGATCGATGCCGCCCGGGCCTGTGAACAGGAAATCGTCCAAGTAGTGGAGTTTACCGCCCTGGGGATGCCTGTCGTGTAGCGCCCATTCTATGAGGGTGCTAAAGATTTCAAAATAGGCACAAGATACTGAGCACCCCATCGGCATGGCCTTATCAAAGTAGAGATCTCCTTCCTACTGGAGCCCTAGTAGGTGGTAACTCGAGGGATGTACCAGGAGTAAGCGAAACGCGGACTCGATGTTCGCGCATCGCCATGAGGGCCCCATGGCCTGCTGCTCTGACTAGACGTCAATGGCGTCTTCTACCGTAGCGTAGCCCACTGAGCAGGATTCTGTGCTAATTCCATCATTTACCGACGAACCCTCTGGGAAGGCAAGTGGTGAATTAGCCGGCATTGTCCTGGTTCTTTTTTGGGTGCCACACCCAGAGGTGAGATCACCAACCCTTTGCTCATGTTGGTGAGGAGAGGGCCCTTGATTCTTCCCAACATCCTTTCTTTTTCTAATTTCTGCGTGACTACCCCTGGGTGTTGTAGTGCTGATTTCAGGTTCTTGGCGCCGCCTGGGGGAAGGGGGCTCCTAAAGGGGATAGTAAAGACCTCCTCAAAACCTAGCACTAATATAGCAGGGTCTGTTTTGTTGTGATATGTATTGGCTAACTTGCGTAATAGGGTGGTGTTGATGGGGGACCTGCCTAGCCTGTAATTTTGCACCTCTTTTGGCCCCCTGTCTCCCACTGTGGTTGCCTCACTGCTTCTACTTCTTTTTTTTGTCTCCCTTGTGGACCTCTTGCATCTGCACCCCGCTGCCGGGGGCCCCCCGCCGCAGGCTGAGCAGATATGCTGGAATATGCATGACGCCCAGTAGGTACATTTGTTTGCCTCGAATTTCCAGCAAATTGCCCCTGTCCCGCTATTATATGGCGCTTTTCCTGTGCCGAATTGTTTGGACTTTTGGAAAGGCCTCCCTCTCCCCCTGTGGAATGAACCCCAAAAGGACTGCTCGCTCTTCCCTGCCCATGTTTCATTTTGTGAATGAAACCCGATACATCCTCCTCGTTCCATTCCATCTCGGGGTGCGTTTGCATTGGTAACCGGAAACCCTTACCGTATTCCAGCCATGCATCACCAGGGAATTGCCTCTGTGCATTATGGATGTTGGCTTCGTAAAGCCACAGGTCGACTGCGCAGCTCGGGAATTTCTCCACAATTATGCAAGCCATTATTCTGAACGTATCTTGCCAATCGTCAAAATTCCTTTCCTTACGCTCTCTCCTCCTTTCCCTTTTGTCGTCATCCTTCTTATCACAGGTAGTCAGTTCCAACCCCTCTAACTGTATCTCTAGCAGTGTAAAAATGTCAATAAACTCCTCCCTCCATATTCTTTTTTTTGCCGCTAGCAGTATGAGGCTTGGCAGCCCTGTGGCTCTGGTCGTCAGGGATGCTGGACTGGGGGAGGGCCATGCGTATGGCTCAGGGGTCGGGGGATCTGGGGTGGTTCTCGTGCTGTGACTGCCCCCCCCTATGCCAGTATGGGTGACCCTACTTCTCTCCCCACCTCCGGTGTGCTCTGGCCCCCTAAGTAGTACTGGCGCTCCCGGCCTGGGTCCATTAGGTGCCGTGGTAGCCCCGAAACCTCCTCCTCTGCTTGTGTTCCCGCCGCCCCCATTCCGTGTATGCCTAAACCCCTCAGCAATAGTGGTGCCATAGTTTTGAAACATATTACATATTAGTTCTATAGTGACCGAATGGTCACTATAGAACTAATATGCTCACCACTTGTCACTGCTTTTGTGGTCCCCCTTGCTTGGTCCTGCCGCTGCCGGGCTGGCAACAGACGGCTGGTTCTTTTTCTCTGGGAGTTTCCTGGGTGCTGCTGCCTCCGTAAGCTTGGCAGGCGCCCTCCTTCTCCTCTTAGCTGCCGGGGCACCGGTGTCCACCTGTTGTTGGTTGCTTAGCCCCTCCTCGGCATCGTGCAACAGGTGGGGCAGTAGCCAGTCATTCCCATGTACTGCTGATGCCGCCCGGATCTTTTGCAGGAGCTCGTTGAGGTCTTCGGGCTGCCTTTGCCCCCCACGTCTTGCCATCTCTGCATGAATGTCGGCTTGTACCCAGCGGAGGTTCTGGCGTGCTGCTCTGTTCAGGCGGGGTGCTGCCGCTAATCGTTATGCACCAAACAGCTGCTCCTGTGCCCTTAAGTTGCTTTCGCCTATGTTGCCTGCAGCGTGCCCCTCACGTGTACCGTGTCCTGTAGGAAGAGGGGCTGCCTCAGTCTCTATTGGTTCCCTCTTGCTGGAAGCAATGCTCAAAATATGCACAATACCAGAGCCTCCGGGCCCCGGCCGCTATTCCCTGCAAGGGAGGGGACTTTTCTGCCGGGCTGCACGCTCGGACCTGCTTGCTTCGCGCCTGTCTCTTTAAGGCGTGTTCCCCCGACCCTGGGCTCGTTCCTGTTGGCTCGTTCTCGTCGCAATTGCCGTGATCCTCCTCTCCTGCTCAGGGGACCCGGGGTAGGCAAACGGTCAATCTCGTCCTCTGTGGGTGAAAGCGGGTTTGATCCTTAGAAAGGCCCCAGGCAGGGCTTCGCCGTACGCTTGAACAGGGGTTCGCCTCCACCGGTGAATCACCCAAAATAAATGCGACTCACGCAGCTGCTGCTCCCCTGCTCCACAAAGATAGGAGCTTACCTGGGGGAGCCGCGCTTATATACCCCCCAAGTCTTACCTGCTTCGCTGGCGGGTTCCCCCCCATTGAGGGGTTTGTATCGCGCCCTGGCCCCCATTGGTCAGGGGGGTCGGCGCCTTCCTGGCTGCCGCTGCGGGGGGGGGCTGGTGCTTTTTGCTTCTTGAGCGCTTCAGTGCTCCCCAAACCAGTTCGTTCCGGGTCTCAGCGTCGGTTATGGCGCTGGCCTTTGAGGCCCCCTTTGGGGGCGGCCTCTGCAACTAGCTTCCATTGCTACCCTATCCAAATTGAATGTGCATCAAACTCTCTTTCAGGCAAGTCCAACACTAATAACGCAATCCACAATAACCATAGTACCTGAAAACGTGTTACTTCTATACCACCTCTATGCTAAAAAATCCTTCATCCTGTTCCTAAACCAACCTACAGGCATTTGTACCAAATAATTGAAGACATATCAGATCTACCAGGTAGCGCCACAACCGCACTTCTCTACCATTACATCTCTGATCAGCTTTAGATTTCTGCGGCCACATCACACCACCATCCCTTACAGTGTGACCATCTTGTACTTGCAAACCCTCGCAGCCTCTCCCGTCAATCAACTTAGAAACTCTGAAAGCTGCAAAGAAAAGCCCATAATACTGTTTCGCTGCTGCTCAAACATACACTCACCAAAACCCCCAGTATCTTCTTCAGTAAGGACACCGTAATGGATCTCTTAGCTGTGTGACTTTTTGCGCACCCAACCTTTCTATACTCTTCTCCAATTTCTCCTGAAGAAGGGACATAACTTCACAACAAATTACCATAAAATGCAACTCCTGCTAACTTTCTTGCAATGGTCACCGCTGACAAACCCATCTCAACTAAATCTAGTATGAAATTCAGAACATCTCCTGCTCACGCCACATCAGCCCTGCACATTCTAGCTCTGCACTTAACCGTTGAAGTCAGGAGCTCTCTCCAAGCATGCTTGTATGCTTTCTCTATTGAGCTGGCAACAAACCTCTTATTCAATGTGCACATTCTCAGTTAGCCAGCTTCCAGATCTCCTGTTGCATCTTTGTCCAGAGCCAATCCACTTTCGGTTCTAGGACAAGAAACCTCGGCCACTGAAAATGAGACAACACACCTGCTATCATTATTCATGCCAGTTACGTGGGACACTCTAAAAACAATGTTATGGTGCAGGCATCTCATCAGGAACACTCTCTGCAACTGCAAAGCATGCAAGTCTTTCACAGATTGTCTGTTCACAATGTGCACCACAGAAATATTGTTAACATTAAAAACCACCTTCCCATTCTTAAAATACTTCTTCCCACAAGGCCACTGCAACCATCAAAGGAAAAATTCCAAAAAGGCTATGATCAGTCACCAGCTTCCCACTCCTTGGGCCAGCACTGTGCGCACCATCGGCCTTTGCCAAAATATTTCAAAACCAATTCCTCCAGGTGCAGCCAGGAAAATCTGAATACTTCATTCTCTTTCATCGCCCAAATGCACAATCAGCACTCCATTGAATGGATCTAAAAAGGACAGCCATACCCTCTAATCCGCCTTTACCCCTGCTGCCAGTCATATCCCGTGATGAGGTAAACCATTACCTAACATAGCAAAGCCCAACTGTCTCCAAGATGTTTTCCCGTTGTCCACATAAAACTGTCCTAAGATTTTAAAGTCCAACAATTCAAAATCTCACAGATACACCAGTAAATGTCGAAAATCAAACTTCACATCTCACTTTGCAGTGAGTGCTCCTGCGCATGCCACTTCCACCATGTCCAAAGTGCCTTGAACTGATGCATATTTAATTTACATCAGATCTTCAGCAATGAAATCATTGGCAGATGTCCCTTCTGGCCAAGACAAATGCTGTATTGATCAAAACCTACGTTTTTCTTTTTTAGGAACCACTCCAATGTGAGATGTTACAAGACATTTCAAAGTGGCCCTCCGTTCTTCCTTCTCAAATTTCTTTGCCTCATTTTGTTTGTATCGCTACCTTATGTTTCTTGGCGGAACGTAAATTCTCCACTTCTGTCTTACCCTAGGACCTTCATAATGACGTTGAAAAGTTTCCTCAAACCACTCTCTAGTTCTTCAGCAACTTAAACCAATGGGTAACCATGTGGCCAGAACTTAAGCCTGTCTAACTTAAGTGGCGTAAGTGCCTTTTCCCAATTTCTCCAGGTTACCCCTTCCACCTGGGGTAATCTGGTGTATGAAAACCCCACCTCCTGTACTGGATCACACTCCTGAACTCCCTAAGCACTGCGATACTGCATGTTTTCCCCACATTTGGAACATTCATTTTGGAATTTGCAGTATTCTTTGTTGCTGAAACCTTTATTAAAGACCCATGAGGCTCCTCCATGCATGTATCTTCTCTTCCCACATAGCCCACTCCTCCTTGGATGACCCTCCATTGAAAGAGCCAATAAATTAAAGTAAGAACAGCACCACTACATACCTTGTATGTAGTGGTGCTGTTCGTATGGGTGCCATCAACTGAAAACACAGATTATTGTCTCCCCACTTACCATTGCCATTTTCAGCTAAATTTACTCTAAATTTATCATCACATTAAACCCATGGTAAACCTCTAAAAGTAATTCCGAGCTTTTCGTAAGATAGCTATATACTTAAACAGAGCCACACTTTACTCTGGCAATATTCACAGTACAAGTTGGCATATACCAAAAATGCTGCTGTACAGTTTACAATTGTCACTGGTACCCAAGGTCTTCTAGGTAATTCCCATTTCTCATCTTTTGACTCTTCCTTTGCTCTAACTTCCCTGTGCAATAATTTGAAAACTTCAATGTACTCCCTTTTACAAACCTTATCTTTTGCAGTAGCCAATAAAGAAGGCTCCAACTGCTTTGTAATGCCCATGTAAGGGACTTTCTAATGTTTAACTTCTTTGCTTTCCTTATTTTCTTCATTATCAGAACTCTCTTGTGTACCTACTGCTATGTCTTTCTTGCAGTCACCTACCACCACTACTTCATTTCTTATCTCGATTTTATCCACAACATATTTATCTTTTCATTAATTTACAGTCTGATGTGTCAACTACTACTTCTTCCTGTAGGAAGCTGGCTCTGTATATACTATACCAAAGTAAGGTATAGTGTGCACAGAGTCCAGGGAGTCCACAGAGGTATAGCAGAGGGTAAATTAGATAAGGACTTTACAGCTCACTTTGTGGTTGTGTGGTCGAGCAGTTAGGCTTATCAGGAGGGTGTGTTAAGCATTTATTGTATTCACTCAATCAAGGACTGATTTCACACACTCAGAGACAGAATTCAGACTGATTGGGTAAGTATAAAAAAGGTACACTTATGTTTCATTTCTAGAATCAAGCAAGACTTGGTACAGGTAGATAAAATGTTTGCAATTGTAAAATTTTACAAGATAAAGCAATTGGGAATGGATTTGCAATTGTTACAGGTTTGTATATGCTTTGAAAACTGTTTAAATTAAAAAAGATATTACTTTTGATTACTTTTGGATTACATTGACTACTTGGGTGGTATCCTTAGATACCACACAGTGGATCCTACACTACAAGGTAAGTAAGACGTTTTCAGGTTTGCATTAGAGTTACTTTTCTCTCATACATAAGTTCAACTCAACACAGAACATTTTTAGGAACAAAACATCACAAAAGTGTTTCCTATGTGTAGACAACCTGCAAAAATTGTTTTTGGGATTTAGAACCAAGGTTTCCCATGGTTGAGGTAGGCACTCAGATTGCACCATTAGCGGCACTGGGGCGGCAGGGTGCGGAGTGCAGGGGCCCAATGTTGGCCAATGGGGCTAAGGGGGCCTTCGGTCTTACAAGCAGGCCACGTAGCTGGGGGAGCAGACCTCCTGGGTTTGGGAACAGCATTGCAGGGGACAACAATCAGCACAGGAGCTGTACCATCAGCTGCAGAGGGGCGGCCGGTTGCAGAGTGCCAAGACAACGTCAGGGACCCTGTGGATTTCAATGGACATCTCCAGTTTGGCAAAGATGCTGCAGGCTCGAGCAGGCAGGCTTCCTGTAGGCGACCACCGGCTGGAGAGGTACATTGGGTTCTTGGGGGATGCCTGGACACTGTCGGTTGGGCCACCCAAGGCCATGGGGCGTTGGGTGCAGGTGTGTCTTTCGGCATCAGGTTCTTCTTACCAGCTCCGGTTGTGGTCGGGGGACTCTTCAGGGTTGGCTGCAAGCATCAACTTGAAGCTTGAGAGAGGTCGGGAATCACCTGACCCCAGGTCAGGATGCCTGGGGAGACCTCCTTGTGTTGTTGGGCCACTCGAACTCGACCCCCTGGGCATCGGGTGCAGAGTGGTGCAAAATCGCGGAGCCACCTGGATCCGGATTCTTTGGGTGAGTCTTTGTTGCACAAATCCGGTGCTCACAGGAGACAGAGTCTGTAAAGTGAGTGCAGGGCAGGTCCTTCAGTTTTTGGGGGGCTGCTGGCTGCTGGACATGCCGGGGTTTCCGCTGTCCCTGTCGGCAGGTCAGAGTTGGGACAGGCCGGTAGGGCTGGGGCTGAAGTACTTGGTGTCCTCTTCTTCCTAGGTCAGCACGGATCTTTGGTCCTTCTTTCTTTCTCGAATCTGAGGAGGCAATGTTCAGCTTTGCCCCTAAATACTAAATTTAGGGGCGTTAAAGGGGTGTGCAGGTAGGACTGAATGGGTCCCTTCCTTGGTGTGGGTACATCACCTATTATGCCGCCCTCCAGTGGGAGGAGGGCATAAGCTTTTTCCCAATTGGCTGGGTCCCCTCATCGTCAAGATGGAGGGGACTGAGATGTTTGGAGTGGGGTTGGCAAAGGTGGGCACACCTCTACTCCTAACTTGGTTTTCCCGCTGGTTCTCTCACCCAAAGTGGGGGACAGAACCAGTGGGACCCAGTTGCTGGGGGCAGCAAAAGGCAGGGACAGCTTGAAGAGGTGGCAGGCCTTTGAAGCTTCCCCTTTGTGGACCCAGCCCATCCTGGGGGAGAAGGCATGACACCTCTGCCCAGGAAGGGCTTTGTTTCTGTACCCAGAGAACGGAGGCCCTTAACCGAGGGGTCCAGAAATCTGTCTGATGGTGGAAAATGGTGGGCAGCCATTTAGGAACCACAATAGGGCTGGTCGTTTTTCAGGGGGCATTTCTAAGATGCCCTCTGAGTGCATTTTACATTAAATCCCACATTGGCATCAGTGTGGGTTTAATGTGCTGAGATGTTTGCTACCTAACTTCCCAGGTTTTAGTAAAGCTATTATGGAGCTGTGGAGTTCGTAATGACCAACTCCCCGACCAGAATTTACTACACTTACAATGTCTAAGAATTTACTTAGACACTGTAGGGGTTCAGGGCTCATGCCACTGTACCTTTACCTGAGGAATAGTGCATCCTGCTAGACCCTAGGCAGTGGGTTACAGGCCTGGCACACAGGGATGTGTGCCATGTCAACTCGTCACTTTTCCCTGCACCAAAACACACAGCCTGAAATGGCAGTATGTGTGTTAAGGTACAGGGCCTCTAAGGGTGGTACAATAGGTAGACCCTTAGAGATCTTCCCTGGTCACAGTGCCCTTGGTACCCATGGTACCTTTTACAAGAGGCTTACCTGTGGCCAGGGAGGTGCCACTTGTGGGCATAAAGGTACCGCTTTGGGAAAGAACATAGGCCCTGGAAACCTGATTGGCAGGGACCCATGGCACACCAAGTCAAAGTGCATTATGTGGCAGGCAAAATGTGGGGGGTAAGCATGCAATAAGGGGCACGTTCCGACATTCCCCCCGTGTGCTACATAACACCTTCTTTGAGTAAACAATACCTACCTGAAGTGTTGCGGCCCACTCCGAAGCTATCCGCACACACGGCATCAACTTCTGTATTGTACTGCCAGCTGGTTTCCATGTCCACGTCTGTGCTGGCTTCTGCAAAAGTCCAATCTCCTTCCCATGGTTACATTGAACTGTCCAAGTTTGACCAGAAACGTGTTCAGAACATCACTCTTTTCCTTCTATGGGCTTCACAGGCTCATCAGCAGTCACCCCTTCTTCCCACTTGTCTCCTTCTTCTCATAATCGAGTTACGTGTCATCCAACTCCATCACATCTCTCTCCGAATATTTCACGCTTTTGCCCAGTAATTCACCATCTCCACCTTCTCATCCCAAAAACGAGTATCTGCAGTGTAATCTTCATGAGAGGAGCTGCTCTGGGACCACCATTATCTCCTCTTTCCTGTCCACCGCTATTTCAGGGTTGGATGCCCAAATCCAATCTTCATCCCATGGTTTTTGACCCACACTAGACTCTCTCATTCGTTTCTGTGAATGAAGCTGCCTGGTACTCACACCCCTTGAACCAGACTCATCCCTTTCCTTTTTCTCTGGTAAACACTCTTCCTTCCCCTGCCTCTGACAAACTTGGCCCCTTCAGACACCTCATTTGCCACTCAAACCCATATTACCTATTTTGCCTTTGGTTTCCGATAGTCAGGTCACTGTGGCTTGAAAATCTGTCACCTGACCAACACCAACCCCCATGAACCCTGGCACTTTCCCAAAGAGTGTACCCTTAATGTCCTGCCACACACCCCTTTTCTCTCCCAGCAGCAATCTGTAGACCCTTTTTTTGTTCCACCACAATGCCACTTGGCTCTGTCAGCTGTCCCCATCCTCTAATATTACATCCCCTGAATGATCTTGCAATACAATGCCTGCTTCCCCATTATAGCCAACGTTCTCCTCTGATCCCTCATTAAATGTACCCCATAATTCGCCCTCTAATTGAGTAGCTGAGCTTGAACTGCTTGCAGACTTGCCAGCATTGAGAAGTGATCCGCCTCTTTGTCTCCTCCCAGTACGACATTGCATGCTCTAGTCCTGCCCCCTTCTGCCATGCTGCACTATTCATTGCGCATCCATGCTTTTCCCTCTGGTGCCTCTACTCAGGAGCACGTTGTGCCCTGCAGGCTCAATGCATTCTTCTATCACTGGAGGCACATGACCGGCATCCACCACCCCTGCCCCACAATGCAGTCCGAAAGGTATGGGGAATATTTTGTTTTGCCTCGCTACTGCCTTTCTTTTGTTATGCTACCACAGCCAGACATGGTTTATATTATATGCCCATGTCAGTCGCTCGTCAATGTTGACTTCTTTACCTTTCTCTCCATGCTCCTCCACTAACACTTTGGGACATTTCGATCAAGGTGGAATTTGACAGAACGGCCACTGCTACACCTCCCACTGATCTGGATCTCTGACACAATATCATGGTAAACAATATCGTTAACAAAAATGTGTCAAAAATGTGGTTTACCATAATATTGTTGTCATATACTTCTAATGGTAAGTACAAAAATATTGGAAAAAATATCTTTGACATTAAAATCATCAGAAAATAGACAAACATTGAATTTTTAATATAAATAGAGTTTAAAAAACATTTTAAATATTTCAATCTATAAATGCAATATAATGTAAATTAAATGTATTTCACTAATATTTAATACTATAGATAAATATACACTTATATAAACACAGAAACTCATCAGTATGTGTTTGTATATATATATATATACATTACCAACTGGCGGTCACCATTAGGTAGGGAGAGTTAGGACATAGTTTACATAGGAAAAGCGTTTTTTGTTTTGCTAATAACTTTAGTGCTGTTTGATGATTCTTCATGAAATTTTCAAAATTAGTGTTCCAGTCCGTTTGGCTGCTTTCTGGAAAGTTTCGGGGTGATGCGGCAATCGTAGGTTGAGAAAAAGGGGGTCCCAAAATGCATTTCCCCAATGCAATTTCTTATAAGGATTTAGAAATTACTACAGCCCGAACGGCTGAACGGAATTACATCAAAGTTGCCAGATGCTAGAATTTGCTTCAGAAAGATCTCCTTTATGATTTGGTGTAAATTCATTCAGTAGTTTTTAAGTAATTAAAAAAAAGATTAATCTATATCTAGGGACCGCTTCTGCACATCCCACAGATCTCAAGCTGAGATCTGATTGGCTGCCACCACTTCAACCAGGAAGTGGTGGCAGCCATCTTGGAACTCGGTACTCGTCTAAGTCCCAAGAAAAACTCAAAATAAATTACAAGGGGGCAGGGTAGAGATACCCCGACCCTCTAGGCCTAATGGTGGGATCCCACAGGGACTCCGACTGGGGCCAAACACGTTTAACAAAAAAAAAATGTTGCAGTGAAATCACGGAGGATCTGCGGCAATTTAAAAAAACAAGCTCTGTCTTCCGTGCTTGTTTTGTTTAGCCGGTTGGGGAAGGTCCCGGGGTAATTCCTTATATTAAAATAGGGGAGGGAGGCACATATGGCCTCCCTCCTCAAGCCGATTTCGGCCCTAGGGACTTCATCCCCTGGAGCTCGGCTGATATTGAAAAGGGGGGGTGGCAGTGTGGCTCCAGGGAAGATTTTGGCCCAGACTTATTAAATAGTTGGAGGGGGCACATGGACCCCCTCCTGAGTCAATTTTGACCCCAGGGACCCGATTGCCCATGGCCCAGCCGTAGGTAGCAAGGGGCAGGAGGCATAGTTCCTCCCTGTGTGGATTTTGACCCGGAACCCCATCCCCCAGGTCCCAGCTGCATTACCAAAGCAGATAGGGGCTGCACAGCCACACTCCCAAATCTATTATTGGCCCTGGGGACCCCATCCCTCAGGGCCGGCTCCTGCTATGTTCCCCGGGTGCCCACCCCTGGGAAAAGCGGTTTCCCTGCCCGCACTGGCATGGGCAGGGAAACCTGTGTTTACTCTAGCTTGGCGGGAGCAATTTCAACACTCCCGCCAAGAGAGAGCAAACACAAAGGCTGCTCGCAGCTGGCGGGAGCTTTAAAAATGCTTGCGCCAGATGGGAGTGAATTTCAGTTCTGTTTATCTGAACACAATGATGCGGGCAGGGAAACATATTTGAATATTGCTCCCGCCCACAAGGATCAGCATTTTTTGCTGCTCTCTGCAGGTGGGAGCAATGGCGGCTCCCGCTTGGGGCGGAGAACAGCCTGGAGCTGCGGGGGCCTTGGGGATCTCCCTGCACTCCCCAAGGCCCCCAACCAGGATATGGTGATTGCCCTGTGTGGTCACCAGGGCGCCCACCCTTTGTTGGCCAGGCCTCTGGGATGGGATCCCTGCAGCCGATGTCAGCCTGGGGAGGGAAGCTGCATATCCCCTCTCTATTTACAAATATGCCGTCCCTGGGCTGAAATTTGCCCGGGGAAGGGGGCTGCATGACCCCTACCCTTTAGAATGTGTCTGGGCCCCAGGAGATAGAGTCCTTGGAGCAGAAATTTGCCTAGGGAGGGGGGCTCTATGCCACCCTCCCCCATAAATATAAAGGTGGGCCCAGGGAGATGGGATCCTGCAGGGCCTAAAACGGCTAGGGGAGGGGGGACCACATACCCCACAACCCTAAAAAATGCACTGGTCCCCATGGATGGGGTCCCCTGGGACATAATCGGGGTTGGCTGACTTTTGGGGGGTTGTCCACAGGGCCTGGCTGCAGGCCAGGTGACCACCCCCTGGTGCACACAGCCACGCATGGCGTGGGCATGGCTGCTTGCCTGTGGTCAAAACCCTTCGGCCGAGCACGATGGCGGTTGAATCAACGTATGGTAATTAAATATTATTTTATGTTAAAAACCCTAGAAATACACTGAAAAAACCCAAAGGTTACAGGGAAGTTATAGTTAGGAAATAAAAATGTTAAAACCTTAAAAATTCACTAAAAAAAAAAGGTTCCGCCACGATATAGTTGGGTTCAGATTTTACACACACAAACCCATAAAAATTCAGCGGTTAGAGTTATCTCAAGTAACTATACCTCGTGCCCGAAGGTAACTATAACTCACGCTGTTACAATATCCTGCTAATTACCCCACATATTACATCACTCATGACATCTTGTATGACATCATTGATATTATCACTGCATCATATGCTGTAAAATTAGTAATGAAAAACTGTGTATGGCGAGGGCATGAGTCAAAGTTTACTTATTTAGGGGCATATTATCAAGAACGGCGTTAAAATTATTGCCGCTTTAGCGACAGGAAACTGCCGCTAAAGCGGCGATAATGGGCTTGATAATATGCTCTTGAAAATTCCAATAGAAGCCCATGTTCTGGTGTGAACATGGGCTTCTATTGGAAGCCCATGTTCAGCGGCGATAATTTTAACGCAGTTCTTGATAATATGCCCCTTATTTATTTATTTATTCATTTTGAGTTTTAAATAGCTTGAACTAGGCCCCAGGGCATCAAAGCGCTTTACAAAGGGTGCAAATGGAGCAATTACAGGAGATATAAAACAATAGGATGTAAACAGGAGATATAGATACAGGTAGGAAGCATGCAGTAAATTGCAATATATAGCAGGGGCGAAATATACAATGGAGGAGGGAGGGGATTGTCAATGCCGTTCTGAGGGAGTTAAAGGATGTTTCAAGTTATCAGAGCGCTCTACAAGGGAAGCATATACAGCGATTACAGGAGATATAAAACAATAGGATGCATACAGGAGATGTAATACAGATAGGAAGCATACATTAAAACACAATAAATAACAGGGGTGAAGTATACAATGGGGGAAGGAGAGAACTGACAATGCAGTTCTGAGGATGTTTAAAGAGATTGCGGCATGGAACATAGAATCGTGGGTCGGGTGGGACAGCTTTTTAAAAAAAAAAAAAAAATGTATCCTCATATGACCTCCGTAGATGAAGCAACCTCTCAATCTGTTCCACCCCTGTTGTTCTTATCTAAGGGGTCCAGACTCAGCTGATGTTGTTCTTGCAAAACCCAGCCACACCACACATCGTGAGCTGACCAAGAGTTGTAATCATCGGATAGTATAAAATAATTTAAACTGCATCTAAACAATCTAACAAATTCCAAAATAACTCAAGATCTGTTCTATCTCTATTTAGATTAACCTTTTGGTCCAAGTCTCTAAAATATCTTACTGCATTCCACCAGGCTCTCCATGTTGGGGGTATAGCTTGGCCCATAACTTACAGATCTCCCTTCTTGCCAAGTAAAATACCAATTTATTTTGTAACCCCGAAAGCCCCAACACCCCTTCGTGCTTCAGTCCAAACCAAAAAGGATAAGAGAAGGGCTTACCTAAACCTACGTACCAAGGACATCAGACAAGGTCTTACCCACGCTACCCCAGTATTCTTGAATCGCGGGCAGGCCACAAATATATGTACATTATCTGCTTTCAGCACTTCGCATCTCATACACTTTGCTTCTCCGTTACCCTTTATTTTGGAAAGCTTCAGAGTGGACCAGTATAGCCTGTGTAGTGTGAAAAAGTGATTCTTCCTGAGTGCAGCAGATTTAATCAATGGGTATAGAATATCTAAGGATACTTGCCATAAATTTTCCAGCTCTTCACTCGGCAAGCACCTCTCTCAGACCAGGTATGGACTCTCCATTTTTCTATCCACTGAAGCAAGAAGGTAATGATACCACTGTCCTACTTCCTTTTTTTTACAGTTGGGTCTTGTAACTCATCTTCCATGGTGTTATCCTCAGGGAAAGACCAACGTTGACTCTAACACCATGAAGAAATTTGGTAATACTTAAATCTGGAGAGAGCTCCACTGGTGAGGTTCCTCCAGAAATCCCAAGGGAAACATTTGTTACCATCCACCATGTCCTTCCAGTGTGTGACTCCAACCTCCTGTAGTGGCTGAGCTAAAGCGTCTAGGAGACATTCTGGTGTTCCTGGGAAGTCCCACACTGGAGCCCATTCACTATAATAGGACAGTCCCAAACACACCCAACACTTTGACCATACCTTACCCGCCAGATATAAAGTTTTCAATCTAACTTTTTAAAAGAATTTAGGAGCACCAAATTTGTACATAAAGCCTACCTTATCTAGATCTAGGAGCATAGCTTTAAACATTCTGCCGATCAGGGAACTATCTGTCTTTAAGTTTTTTAATTGGTATGCCCAACAGTACAAGTGAAGATCCGGCAGACCCATACCTCCATGTGACAGTTTCCGCCTTAGTTTCTTTCAGGACAGTCTAATCCCTTTAGCTGCCCAGATAAATAAGGAGATCTTACCCTGCAATTTAAGAAAATCACCTTTATCAAATTCCAAGGGAATGTTATTAAAGGGTAGGCATACTTAGGGAGGACACACATTATAATCAGATTGACTCGCCCATAATGGGATAATGGCATACTCTGCCATCTCTTCAATAAGATCTCCACCTTCCTGGAAACTTTCTCTAGATTTGTTTTAGGGATCTTTCTTATGTCTTGAGTTATTATTACTCCCAGGTATCTTAGTTCCTTAGAAAGCCTCACCCCCTGGGCTGGAGTATTCCAGGCCATAATCGCTGTGTTGACGCTAATAACTTGATAGCCCGACATTTTCCCAAAAGCCTGAACTTCAGCCAGTAGCTCAGATAACATGGGATTGACATTCGATGACAATAAAATGAGGTCATCCGCATACAATGCTACCTTCCTGGTAAACCCATTACCTTTAAAGGGGAGATTTTATCCTTCTGCCTTAGACTTTGAGCCAATGGCTCTATATACAAATCTAAAAGAATGCGGGATAATGGACACCCCTGCCTCATATCACGCTGAATTGTTACTGCCGCAGTAAGATTACCACTAACCAAGATCTGGGCCCGGGGGACAGCTTGCTCCTAGGACGGGATGAAGTTAAAGTTACTTGAAATAACTCTAACTATAGCTGCTGAATTTCTATGGTTTTGTGTGTGAAAAATCAAAATCTAACTATAATGTCCGTGTGACCTTTGCTTCTTTTAGTGAATGTATATGTCTCTCTCTCTCTCTCTCTCTCTATATATATATATATATATATTACCTACTGGCGGTCGCCAGTAGGTAGTTATAGTTAGGACCCTGTTTCCATAGGAAATCCGCAACATTCTATTTTGAATAACTTTGGCGCCGGTCGACGAATCCTCGCGAATTTCTCAAAATAGGCTCCTACCCTGAAAGTCTCGGGGGGATTCGTCAAGCGGGGGCTGAGATAAAAGGGGGGTCCCAAAACGCGTTTTTCCCATGCATTTTTCCATAGGACCTTTAGACAGGGCTACAGCCCGAACGGCTGAACAGAATTACTAGAAATTTGGCAGAGAGGTAGTCCTCAGGTCAAGGAAGTGCCTTTTGTAGGTTTGGTGTAAATCTGTTCAGTAGATTCTGAGAAAATAGCCTTTAAATCAATATATATATCTGAGCCAGCTTACGGTACGCTTACCGTAAGCTTACCGTACGCGTACGGTGGCGTGCGCGAGCGTGATTCTGATTGGCTGTTTGATCTTAGTAAACATTCGAATCGGACAAAACCAGGAAGCGGCGGCCGCCATTTTGTGTATTTCACTCCGGTAAAAAAGAGTGATATCTTGAAAAGGGGGCAAGGGAGAGAGTTACAGACCCCCTAACATTTGTAAGGGGGTCAAAGAAGGACAGAAAAGTACAAAGAAAACATTAATTGATTTTTAAAAAATCACGGGGTACGCGTACGGTAAGCTTACGGTAAGCGTACGGTAAAAAAAAAATACAAAAAATAAATGAAATTCAGATTTAAGTGTTTAGATATTAGGGGGCTCTAAAAAGAGCCGTTGTGTTTATTAAGTGATTTTTTTGTGGTACCTACAAGTAAGTACCGATGCAGAGTCTAAGGTTCAAGAGGAAGACTCTGTTCCCTTCATCATTGAAGTGCACACCATCTCCTCTATAAATGTCTTGCATGTCGTAACGCAAGTTGTTGTGGTAAATGGAACCCATACCATAGTCACGGAGGAAAGCAGAAACAGATTTGTTGACGTGCTTTCTTGCTTTGTCAATCTGCGGACAGAAATGATTGGACCAGTTCCATTTTTGCCTTTGGCATATGTTAGAAAACACAAAGGCAGTTTTAGGGAAAAGTGAAAACAGTTGTGCAAAGGTGTCCTTCATAAGCATTTCCAGACCTACCCCAGTCAAAGTGCCTAGGTCATTGCCACCACAGTGCACTATTATGAGGTCAGGGTGTTGGATTTGCATGAAGGATTTCACCAATGGCATCAATTGGTGCCACTTTAACCCTCTCTGACCAATCCATTTAATGTCTACATTTGGCAAAGCAAGGTCTCTCACCATACCTGTTTTCTCTGCAAACTTTTCACTCCAGAAGACATAGCTGTGCCCTACAATCCACACTGTGAACATCTTCAAAGGAGAACTGGATGCACTCAGGAGGTGTCTTTCAGTAGAATGGCAATATGAAAAGAAAGACAGTTTGGAAATGGAGGCATACATATTTTTTTCAAAACAAAAAGAACTGATTGGCTGTTTCATACCATTCTAGAATAAAAACTAGGCTGTATGTGTAAATTAATAGAAGCATGTTTTGTATTGGTACAGAAAAATGTGTTACCAAAGAACAGTACTATGGATTTGCTGTTAGGTTTGAAAAGTCAAGCACTCTTGCTCTGTGGAATTGAAACATTGTGTGGCGAACTTCTGACCTGACTCCACACAGCAGTGTTCCATGAGCTGTTGCTATGGTAGCAGGCAGAAGTCAAGTTGGGGGAAGGGTACTAGGCAGAAGTCAAGTTGGGGGCAGGGTACTTTTGGAAAAGGGTTGGTTTTCAACCAATAGAAATGTGTGATTACATTTGAAAAAAAGGGGGAAGCACTGAGATTTGAAACTTACATGTATATGTGTGGAAAAATAGAGGGAAACTTTGCCATTATCTGGTTCTGCTGAGAGGAGAGAGGTGTAGAGAACAGAGATCCTGGCTCTGATAATCTGCTGTTTGAGTGCCTCATTTCTTTCACATAGTACGCATGCGCGTAAAAAAGACACGCGCTCACGCGCATGCGCAAAACAGTCACTCCACAACACTTCCGCGTAACGTGCGCGTATAGCGTATACACCTACGCGCCCCACGCGCAGTACGCACGGCTACGCAAATTGCGTAACTATACGCAAACAGAGTAGATAAATTACGAAAATTGCGTAAACCGTACGCTTACCGTACGCTTACCGTACGCGCACTAAAAAAAAATATATATATATATATATTTTCTATGTTATACTAATAGATCTTACCTGTTTGGTAAAAAAAAAAAGATAAAAATTGATATATTGCAGATTTTTTTTTTTTTTAAATTGTGTTTTAAGAGAATAAAAAGTTTTTAAAAAAACTTGTTTTTTTTTAAAAAAAAAAACACATTTAATATAAGAATTTATAATAAAAAAATCATACAAAATCAAGAAAAAAAATATGGGAATCACATATGTTATAGGTAAGAATTAGCATTTAAAAAACCATACAAATTCACTGAAAAAACCATGGGTTTCACACACGTTATAGTTAGAAATTAGCATTTAAAAGACCTTGCAAATTCACTGAAAAAACCATAGGTTTCAAACACGTTATAGTTAGGAATTAGCATTTAAAAAACCTTGCAAATTCACTGAAAAAACCATAGGTTTCACACACGTTATAGTTAGGAATTAGCATTTAAAAAACCTTGCAAATTCAGTGAAAAAACCATAGGTTTCACACACGTTATAGTTAGCTGGACATTTCACTCGTAAAAAACCAATGAAATTTCCCCGTTATAGTTAGTTAAGCTAACTATAACTCGCGCGCCCGCAATGCACTGCTGATGACGTCACATATTACATCACTCATGACATGGTCAGTGACATCACTCATGACATCACTGATGACATCTCAAATGACATCACTGATGACATCATCCTTGTGACAGAGTGGTAGACCTCCTCTCACCCTAATATAACCTTTGATACAAACATTCAAAAATAGAGACTGAAATTTTCAAAAAAATGGACATACCAATACCAATTACAACAACCTCTTCAATAATTCTAAGATCCACATAAACATCCACTCATTCACCAACAGTCCTGTACAGTGACTCATACGTGTACTCACACATCATATGTACTCATACACCTATACATCCTGTAACACAATGCCTCTCATCCATAGAGTTACTCACACACATAGTCACTCATGCTAATAAAGAATCAAACATACATTAATTTGTATATACATTTATACACACACCACCACACTTACTTCTACGGAAACTTACACATACTTACTCTTTTAAATAATCACTTATAGAAACACATACTTATTCATACAGGAACTCTTTCAATCTCTCACTCTCACATATACTCACTTATATACACCAATAGACAAATATACTAGTTTAAAACATATGTAGTTACTCATAAAGACACTATTGAGACAGCCATTCACTCACTAACACACCCATACACACACTCATCCACCCATACAGTCCTGCACACATGCTGTCTTCAACACATACAAACAGTGAGCCACTCATTCATGCATCTATGCACTACGTAATACCCCCCACCGAACCATGCAGACACTCAGACACTCATACTGACACTCAAAAAACCAACTAATAACCTATATAAACACCCATGTAGCTACCACCAACCCATGCAGACACTTATACACAAAGTGAGAGACTGATACAGGTATTTACACATTTAAACATTACTCACTTAGCCATGTATTCAATAAGATACACTTAATCAGTCAGTAATACAATCAATTTTTCAAAAACAAATCATCCATTTAGACACTTATATACTCATTTATTCTTCCATCGAACTTGAGATATACATATATAAAACATATTTAATTTTCAGAAAAACATACATTCACTGGATGATGTCATCAGTGATGTCATTTGAGATGTCATCAGTGATGTCATGAGTGATGTCACTGACCATGTCATGAGTGATGTAATATGTGACGTCATCAGCAGTGCATTGCGGGCGCGCGAGTTATAGTTAGCTTAACTAACTATAACGGGGAAATTTCATTGGTTTTTTACGAGTGAAATGTCCAGCTAACTATAACGTGTGTGAAACCTATGGTTTTTTCACTGAATTTGCAAGGTTTTTTAAATGCTAATTCCTAACTATAACGTGTGTGAAACCTATGGTTTTTTCAGTGATATATATATATATATATATATATATATATATATATATATATATATATATATATAGAGAGAGAGAGAGAGAGAGAGATAGATAGATAGATAGATATAGATGTATAGATTTAGATATACACATATGTGTATAGCGTAATAATTAATAAATATATTTATGTTACAGTATAATAATTTTGTTATATTTTACATTTCTTCAAATTAATATAATATAATTAATAAAAAAAATACACTGTATTGAATTTTTTATATTTCAAATGTATTAATATGCATATATATATATATAATTCACTGAAAAAACCATAGGTTTCACACATGTTATAGTTAGCTGGACATTTCACTCGTAAAAAACCATTGAAATTCCCCAGTTATAGTTAGTTCAGCTAAATATAACTCGCGCGACCGCAATCCACTGCTGATGACGTCACATATTACATCACTCATGACATGGTCAGTGACATCACTCATGACATCACTGATGACATCTCAAATGACATCACTGATGACATCATCCAGTGAATATGTGTCTTTCTGAAAAATAAATATTTTTTATATATGTATATCTAAAGGTTAATGGAAGAATAAATGGGTAAATAGGTGTCTAAATGGATGGTTTTTTTTGTAAAATTAATTGTATAACTGACTTATTAACAGTATCTTAGTGAATACAGTGATGTAATATGTGACATCATCAGCAGTGGATTGCGGTCGCGCGAGTTATATTTAGCTGAACTAACTATAACGGGGGAATTTCAATGGTTTTTTACGAGTGAAATGTCCAGCTAACTATAACATGTGTGAAACCTACTTTTTTTTCAGTGAATTTGCAAGGTTTTTAAAATGCTAATTCCTAACTATAACGTGTGTGAAACCTATGGTTTTTTTTGTGAATTTGTAAGATTTTTTAAATGCTAATTTATGTATGTATTATTATATTTTTTATATATTTATTTTACAATAAACTACCTATGTATATAGTTATAGATTGACTGTATCCTGTAATATGGAATGGCTCGTTTAAAATGTTTTTTTTTTAAGGGTTTTTCACCATGCGCACACCCCGCGATTTTTTGAAAAAAAAACTAAAATGTTTTTTTCACCCTTCCGGGTCCTTCAGGGACCCCCTGACAAAGGCTAGGGGGTCAGGAACTCTCTACCCAGCCCCCTTTTCACGTTCTCAACCTTTGTTTTTCACTGCCACACACAAAATGGCGTCCGACACTTCCTGATTTCGACCAATTCGAATGTTGACTGACATCTAACCACCAATCAGAATTACGCTTGCGCACGGCACGGTGCGCGCACGGTGCGCGCATATAGATATTTATGTACTTTTAACTGCAATTTTCTCAGGAACTACTGAACAGATTGACACCATATATGCAAAAGGCACATCCCTGACCTGAGGACTACCTCTTTGCCAAATTTCAAGTAATTCTGTTCAGCCGTTTGG
Source organism: Triturus cristatus (assembly GCF_964204655.1). Lineage (NCBI taxonomy): Eukaryota > Metazoa > Chordata > Amphibia > Caudata > Salamandridae > Triturus > Triturus cristatus. Next base: position 301,537,734 of record NC_140588.1, read on the forward strand.
GCTGTACCTTCGACTAAAGGTCCTATGGGAAAATGCATAGGGAAAACGCATTTTGGGACCCCGCTTTTTTCTCAGCCCCCGCTTGACGAATCACCCCGAGACTTTCAGGGTAGGAGCTGAGCGGAGCGCCCCATTAGTTTTGAAAATTTCACGAAGATTAGGCAACCGGCGCCAAAGTTATTCAAAATAGAATTTTCAGATTTCCTATGGGAACTCGGTCCTAACTATAACTATCTACTGGCGACCGCCAGTAGGTAATATATATATATATTATATTATTATATTACTATAACTATCTACTGGCGGTCACCAGTAGATACTTATAGTTAGGACCTATTTTCCATAGGAATTCCGCAACATTCTATTCCCAATAAATCTGGCGCCGGTTGATGAATCCTCGTGAAATTTTTCAAACTTTTGGCCACCTCCGCTCCGCTCCTACCCTGAAAGTTTCGTGGTGATTCGTCAAGCGGGGGCCGAGAAAAAAGGGGGTCCCAAAACGCGTTTTAACCATGCAATTTTCCATAGGATCTGTTGTCGCAGCTACAGCCCGAACCGCTGAACGGAATGACATCAAATTTGGCAAAGAGGTAGTCCTCAGTTCAGACTCGTGCCTTTTGCATAAATGGTGTGAATCTGTTCAGTAGTTCCTGAGAAAATTAGAGTTAAAAGTACATATATATCTATGGCCGGGGAGGATCCGCGCACCCTACCCGCACCGTAAGCGCACCCTCCCCGAACAGAGCGCGCACCCTCCCGATCGCGCACTGAATGCTAATTGGCTGTCGAGTGTCTGTCTACATTCGAAACCAGGAACTGTTGGCGGCCATTTTCTGCCTCGGTAGAATCGAGGCTGTAGAAGCAAGGGGAATAAGTGTGTAAAACATATAAAGGGAGCAGAGTGGAAATACTCTGACCCTCTAGAGGTGCTTAGGGGGTCCCAGAAGGACCCCCTGGGGCCCCCTTTTTGTTTGTTTTTTAAACAGCAAAATGCGCGCACGGTGCGCACATCCTATCGCGTTGGGTGCACGGATTCTCTCGCGTTGGGTGCGCAGATCCAAGGAAAAAAAATTGAAATTGTTGGGAGATAAAGATCAAGCTTAAGTGTTTTGTTCTTGAGTGGCTCTAAAAAGAGCTGTTGTGTTCATTGAGAGTTTTTGGTACTTATAAGTAAGTACCTATACAGAGTCTAAAGTTGTTGAGGAAGACTCTGGTTCCTTCATCAGTAAAGTGTACTCCATCTCTCCTATACATCTCTTGCATATGAAAGCGCAGATTGTTATTGTAAATGGACCCCAGTCTATAGTGTTGGAGAAAAGCAGAAACAGATGTATTCACATGTTTCCTAGCTTTCTCAATTTGTGGACAAAAATGATCGGACCAGTTCCATTTCTGCCTTTGGCATATGTTAGAATACACAAAGGCAGTTTTGGGGAAAAGTGAAATCAGTTCTGCAAAGGTGTCCTTCATAAGCATTTCCAGACCTACCCCAGTCAAAGTGCCTAGGTCATTGCCACCACAGTGCACTATTATGAGGTCAGGGTGTTGGATATGCATGAAGGATTTCACCAATGACATCAATTGGTGCGACTTTAACCCTCTCTGTCCAATCCATTTAATGTCTACATTTGGCAAACCTAGGTCTTTGTGAATGCCTTTGTTTTCTGCATACTTTTGGCGCCGGAAAATATAGCTGTGTCCCACAATCCACACTCTAAGCATCTTGAAAGGAGGTCTGGATGCACTCAGATGGTCTCTGTAAATGAAATGGCAGTTTGGAAAGTAAGATGTTTCTAAAATGGTGGCTATGATGCAATTTTGAAAAAAGACAAGACATCATTGGTTGTTTAACAACCTTCGACACTGAAAGGTAGGGTGCATGTTTCTGCTTTTTAAACGCATGATTCTTATTGGTTAACAAAAACTGATTGTAAGGAACATTATATATGATAACTGATATGTTGAAAAGTCAAGCACACTTGCTGTCTTGATTAGCAACATTGTGTGCTGAACTTGTGACCTGTGTGCTCAGTACAGTGTTCCATGACCTGTTGCTCTGGTAACGGGCAGAAGGCAGATTGGGGGAAGGGTTCAAATGTATGTCATTTGGAAAGGGTTGACATGTTTAACCAATAGAAATGTGTTTTTGCTTTTGAATTTATGTGGGAAGGAATGTGATTTGATGTTTACATGTATATGTGTGGAAAATGAGAGGGAAACTTGGCCATTCTTTGGTTCTGCTGACAGGTGCACAGTGCGGAGATTCTGCATAAGAAAATCTGGTGTGTGACTGATATCTGGTGTGTGACTGATATACTTCTTAATCTACAAAACAACTTGAAAGGTGAGTTATTTAATTGTGAGGGGATGTATGTAGACTATTTTGATTTTAATCAGACTAATGTATTTCTCCTGCTAAAGAGTAGGAAGTACTTTTTTTCTCTACAATCTTATTGACAGTGTGTGTGCATGTAGAAACCATTCTGTGATAAGCATTTGTGTTTTTCATGTGTTTGTAGACAGATAACTGTGCTGTTTTTATATTTTGGTAGAATTAGAAACCAGTCATTGTTTATGAATTTGTGAAATGAGTTATGTTTCTACACTAAAATGTAGTATTCCTTCTAGATAAAGAAATGTGTTTTGGTATGGTGCAAGTGATAGTGTTGTTTGTCTAGAATCACACTGTGAGTCTGTGTGCATTTGGGAACCACTGTGAGAGAAGCATTTGGGAACATTGTGTATTTTCTGACAGATAACTATTTTAAAACCTGTCATGTTGTCAAGTTTTAGTAGCATTAGAAGCCAGTCTTTGCTTATGCGTTGATTAAATGAGTCAGGCTTTGACACAAAAGTGCAGTCCTGAAATATGTACATTGTGTGCAGTTCCCTTACCACTTCCATAGTAGTGAATGAGTTTTGGTAAACTGCTAGGGATAGTGGTTGTTGTCTAGAAGCACACTGTGAGTCTGTGTGCATTTGGGAACCACTGTGAGAGAAGCATTTGGTAACATTGTGTATTTGCTGACAGATAACTGTTTTAAAACCTGTCATGTTGTCAAGTTTTAGTAGCATTAGAAGCCAGTCTTTGCTTATGCGTTGATTAAATGAGTTAGGCTGTGACACAAAAGTGCAGTCCTGAAATATGTACATTGTGTGCAGTTCCCTTACCACTTCCACAGTAGTGAATGAGTGTTGGTAAACTCCTAGGGATAGTGGTTGTTGTCTAGAATCACACAGTGAGTCTGAGTGCATTTGGGAACCACTGTGAGAGAAGCATTTGGTAACATTGTGTATTTGCTGACAGATAACTGTTTTAAAACCTGTCATGTTGTCAAGTTTTAGTAGCATTAGAAGCCAGTCTTTGGTTATGCGTTGATTAAATGAGTTAGGCTGTGACACAAAAGTGCAGTCCTGAAATATGTACATTGTGTGCAGTTCCCTTACTACTTCCACAGTAGTGAATGAGTTTTGGTAAACTCCTAGGGATAGTGGTTGTTGTCTAGAATCACACAGTGAGTCTGTGTGCATTTGGGAACCACTGTGAGAGAAGCATTTGGTAACATCGTGTATTTGCTGACAGATAACTGTTTTAACACCTGTCATGTTGTCAAGTTTTAGTAGCATTAGAAGCCAGTCTTTGGTTATGCATTGATAAAATAAGTCATGCTTTGACACTAATGTGCTGTACTTTAATATGTAGATTGTGTGTAGTCTCCTTACCCCTTGCACAGTAGTGAATGAGTTTTGGTAAGCTGCTAGGGATAGTGTTGCTTGTCTAGAATCACACTGTGAGTCTGTGTGCATTTGGGAACCACTGTGAGAGAAGCATTTGGTAACATTGTGTATTTGCTGACAGATAACTGTTTTAAAACCTGTCATGTTGTCAAGTTTTAGCAGCATTAGAAGCCAGTCTTTGGTTATGCATTGATAAAATGAGTCAGGGTTTGACACAAAAGTGCAGTCCTGAAATATGTATATTGTGTGCAGTTTCCTTACCACTTCCACAGTAGTGAATGAGTTTTGGTAAACTCCTAGGGATAGTGGTTGTTGTCTAGAATCACACAGTGAGTCTGTGTGCATTCGGGAACCACTGTGAGAGAAGCATTTGCTAACATCATGTATTTGCTGACAAATAACTGTTTTAAAACCTGTCATGTTGTCAAGTTTTAGCAGCATTAGAAGCCAGTCTTTGGTTATGCATTGATAAAATAAGTCATGCTTTGACACTAATGTGCTGTACTTTAATATGTAGATTGTGTGTAGTCTCCTTACCCCTTGCACAGTAGTGAATGAGTTTTGGTAAGCTGCTAGGGATAGTGTTGCTTGTCTAGAATCACACTGTGAGTCTGTGTGCATTTGGGAACCACTGTGAGAGAAGTATTTGGTAACATCGTGTAGTTGATGACAGATAACTGTTTTAAAACCTGTCTTGTTGTCAAGTTTTAGTAGCGTTAGAAGCTAGTTTTAGCTTATGCTCTGATTAAATGAGTCAGGCTTTGACACAATAGTGCAGTCCTGAAATATGTAGATTGTGTGCAGTTCCCTTATCACTTCCACAGTAGTGAATGATTTTTGGTAAACTCCTAGTTATAGTGGTTGTTGTCTAGAATCACACTGTGAGTCTGTGTGCATTTGGGAACCACTGTGAGAGAAGCATTTGGTAACATCGTGTATTTGCTGACAGATAATTGTTTTAAAACCTGTCTTGTTGTCAAGTTTTAATAGCATTAGAAGGAAGTTTTTGCTTATGCTTTGATTACATGAGTCAGGCTTTGACACAAAAGTGCAGTCCTGAAATGTGTAGCTTGTGTGCACTTCCCTTACCACTTCTACTGTAGTGAATGAGTTTTGGTAAACTCCTAGGGATAGTGGTGCTTGTCTAGAATCACACTGTGAGTCTGTGTGCATTTGGAAACCACTGTGAGAGAAGCATTTGGTAACATAGTGTATTTGCTGACAGATAACCGTTTTAAAACCTGTCATGTTGTCAAGTTTTAGTAGCATTAGAAGACAGTTCTGGCTTATGCTTTGGTTAAATGAGTCAGGCATTGACACTAAAGTGCAGTCCTGAAATATGTAGATTGTGTGCAGTTTCCTTACCACTTCCACTGTAGTGAATGAGTTTGGTAAACTCCTAGGGATAGTGGTGCTTGTCTAGAATCACACTGTGAGTGTGTGTGCATTTGGCAACCACTGTGAGAGAAGGATTGGGTAACATCGTGTATTTTCTGACAGATAACTCTTTTAAAACCGGTCATGTTGTCAAGTTTTAGTAGCATTAGGAGCTAGTCTTTGCTTATGCATTGATAAAATGAGTCAGGGTTTGACACTAAGGTGCAGTACCATGTACTATTCTCTTCACTGTGCCAGAACTGAAAATTTAAAAGTTTTACCCAGGCACTGTCCTAGCAGTAGTCTGATGATTTAGTCATTTTCTAAGTACTTATGTTGTGAACCATACATTACCACATAGACTGCTTCAAATGTCTATGCAGTATGCATGCAGTCTTCTAACATACTGTACACTTGTCTTTCAAACCTTCAATTCCTTAGTCAGTATCCATACACTTCCAGGAAACACCCTGTCACTCCCTTTGCACTCCTCTAGTGCCCCATTCAGTACCAAGTACTAATTCATTCACTGTGCCAAAAGCCAACCACTTATAAATTCACCCAGGCTCTCTCCTTGCTGTACTCTAATCATTCCGTCAGTACCCAAGTACTCATGCAGTGAGCCAGGCCTTATCACATAGACTGCTTCAAACGCCTATTCACTATGCATGCAGTCCTCTAACCACCTACACAGTTGTTTTTCACACCTTCAATTCCCTAGTCAGTATCTATACACTTCCAGGAAACACCCTGTCACTCCCTTTGCAGTCCTCTAGTGACCCATTCAGCACCATGTACTAATCCATTCACTGTGCTAAAACCCAAACACTTATAAATTCACCAAGACACTCTCTTTGCAGTACTCTAATCATTCAGTCAGTGCCTAAGTATTCATGCACTGAGCCAGGCCTTAGCACATGGACTGCTTCAAACCCCTATCCACTATGCATGCAGTCTTCTAACCACCTAAAAACTTGTCTTTCACACCTTCAATTCCCTAGTCAGTAGCCATACAGTCCAGCAAACATCCTGTCACTCCCTTTGCACTCCTCTAGTGACCCATTCAGTACCAAGTACTAATCCATTCCCTGCGCCAAAAGCCTACCACTTATAAATTCACCCAGGCACTCTCCTTGCTGTACTCTAATCATTCAGTCAGTACCCAAGTACTCATGCAGTGAGCCAGGCCTTAGCACATGGACTGCTTCAAATGCCTATCCAGTATGCATGCAGTCCTCTAATCACCTACACAGTTGTCTTTCACACCTTCAATTCCCCAGTTAGTATTCATACACTTCTAGCAAACACCCTGTTACTCACCCAGTGTGTCTCCTTATAGTACTGTAATCATTCAGTCAGTTAGCATGTAGTCTTTTAGTGAGGTAGGCTTTAGGGCATGAACTGCTTCAAAGTAGTATGCACTATGTATGTAGTGTTTTAACCATCGTCACACTTGTGGTTCAGGGCTATAGTTTCTTAGTCAGTTTTTATATAAAATGTGTTTGTACAGTAATGGAATAGTATAAATTTGAAAGTTATTAACCCCTTCCCTGCTCATGACGGAACCGTTCCGTCATGAGCCACGGTTGCCGTGTGCTCATGACGGAACGGTTCCGTCATGACAATCCTGTCGGCGGCCGCTCCGCCTGCGCGGCGCTGTTTCCCCGCCTGTGCGGGGCGACAACGCAAATGGGCGGAGTCATGACGGAACCGTTCCGTCATGAGCACAGCTCAACTGTGGCTCATGACGGAGCGGCTCCGTCATGAGCACAGGCCCGCCGCGCTGCCCCCCTGCCCCCCCCAGCGCTGCAGCGGAATGTCCGCAGCAGCGAAGGGGTTAATATACATTTATTTGTGATTCTTTTTTACATATACTGTTTTTCAACGTTAAAATAGAGAAATCATGCCAGAAAAAAATGGAAAAGAAAAGAACAGAGACAGGAGGATTATTTGAAGAAACATCAACCACAAGTATTGAATGTACAAGATAATGTGGCTAAAAGGAAAACATCTTCTGGTAAGATCACGAAGCAATTTATTAAAAATGTTTGTAGGAGCAAACAGAATATAGATAATGCTGGAACTACTGAGAATTTTTCAAGTAAGAAAAAAATTCAAAATAAGAGGAAAAGTAAAAAAGCAAATGGTCAGTCAAAGGAGATAAAGTATGGTAAAAGAAGGCAAAATCAGTATAAGGAATTACGCAAAAAAATATTTTACAAGAGAGTAGTGCATAATTTGCTGAAAGATGTGAAGAAATATAAAAAGAGAGCTTTATTTTATAAAAAGAAGAAGCATATTGAAAACATTGTGGAAAAGTATTTTGAAGTAAAAAGGAAACTGTTTATTTTAGTGTTAAACAGAATTCGATCACTAGATAAACCAATACATGTAATGAAGGCCAAAAGTAGAAGGAAAAGAGTTATTAATAAAAAACATTATTGTGATGTTTTTTTGGGAGAATGGAAACACAGTTCCAGTTCAGAGCCTTTTTTTAATGAAGAGAGTTATTCACTGAGCGAAAAATTATTGTATGCAGTTGACACCAGTGGTAGATGTTATGAGGTTAGCGACGGTTGTCCAATTGAGAAAGAGAAAATGGTTGAAAGAAATGCAGAAGAAGTGATAGCTGATGAAGTTTTAGGGAGACGTGCTAAAAACCCTGTGTACACTTGGGATTGCAGTAGTGTTTGCAGCGTACGGCAGGAATCTATTGAAAAATTATGTAGCTTTTTACGAACCTATACTAAAAAAAGTGTAAAACAAAAGATTAAGCTGTTGCAAGGACTGGACCCTTGCAGAGTGAGAAAACATACTGGTTTGCAAGGTCATTCTCTGGCTTGTCTTTCTAGGAAAGTTAGTGAGAAGATGGTATTATGCGAAAAGTCCAGCACTAAAGTTAAGTGAGTTGAACAGTGCTCTTTTGCGTGGGTCAGTATCAGATGTGAAGCAGGTCTGTGATGATATTGAGTTTTGTTACTTTGGTCCTCAGCAAGAGAGTAAAGAAACTGACACATAAGTTGAACAAAATGTTGAAGACAATGTACAACTCGTAATTACAGAAAAATTTGAGGATGAAATCACAAAGTTTAAGGTAATTTCAGGTGAAAGACCAAATGTTTCTTGTATTTGTTGTCGGCGAAGTCACTATAAAAATCAGACTAGGAGTGTCAATCTGTATTTAAAAAGTGAAATAGAAGATAATGATAAGTGGATGTAATTCGCAACTTATTTGCTGGTAGAGGATTGTTTTGATTTGGGATGTGAGCAGCATATTTGCAAATATTGTTATAACAAATTAGATGAGAATAAAATGCCTGCTAGAGCTGTTCAAAATAATCTAGAGTTGGTTGCTATTCCTCCAGAGCTGATAGATTTAAATACGTGTGAGTCTATTCTCATACAATGTGTTCACCCGTTTCAGGCTATTGTTCGTATGGAGCCCAAAACAAGTAAATTACCTCCATCAGTGTTGCAAAGAGGATTGAAAGGAAGAGTTGTGTATTTACCGTTAGATTTAAGGAAAAATATTGAAACTATTGGTGTAGACCATGCAGAAAATGAGCCACTAGTCATTCTAGTTAATGGTGTTCCTACTAAGAATAAGAAAATCTGGCAAGAGTTAGTGGATGTTAGAAGAGTGTAAAAGGCGTCATTGTAACTTTTAAAAAATAATGAGTACTATAGAAATGTGTTTGTTGGAGAAGAAGAAATAGATTTAGCAGAAGATACTGAAACATTAAGTGGACAAATTGAAAAAGTGGACATGTCCAGATGTGAAGAGATCTATAAACATTACAGTGTACATCCACTTCATTCCAAAGAGGTGATGGGGAATACGATTGAGTTGTTTCAAATGAAAAAAGCAACAGGAAGTCCCATGAGTGTATGGGAAGAGAGCTTGGAAGCTCGTTGTTTCCCGCAGTTATTTCCAACAGGAAAAGGTGGACGATATGATGAACGTCCTGTGCAGATTCCTGCATCTGAATATCGGACAACAAGATTATATGCAGAAGATCCAAGATTTCGACAATGTATCCCTTATATGTTTCATCTTCTGTTTGAAAGTGACTTGTCTGGACTTTCATATGCAGTAAATCACATTTTAAAAACTGGAATGCATCTTCAAAATGTAACTGCAAAGGATTTCATGGATAAAAGTGCATCAGAGAGATTATCATTTTGAATCTCAGTTGATTAATCTGATGGCATGTCATCGTGGGACTAATGAATATTGGTACCGTCGACATGGAGAACTGAAATGTATGCTACGGAACTTGGGAACTCCTACATGGTTCGTTACACTAAGCTGTGCTGAGTATGCTTGGGATGATTTACTTGAATTTCTTCGAGAGGCAAATTCCAATATAAAAATTATTGAATACAAGATACCTGGAGAATTGTGCTCTTTGGATCCTGTCAATGTATGCAGATATTTCAATCATAGATTTGAAGCTATGATGTCTTTCATCTGCAATACAAAGAATCCTCCTCTTGGAGAAGTTGTGGATTTCTTTTGGAGAAAGGAGTATCAAGCAAGAGGTGCTCCTCACATACATATGTTGTTATGGGCCAAGGACGCCCCCAAATTTGGAACAGATTCAGATGAAACTGTTTTGTCTTTCATTGACGATTATGGTATATGTGCTCTTCCAAATAGCCGAGAAGACAAAAACTTAAAACAACAAGTCTTACGATTTCAAAGCCACAGGTGTGGAAAATACTGTCGACGAAAGTACAAGTCAAAGGATAAGTTCTATACCAAATGTCGTTTTGGATTTCCACGTCCTGTATTATCCAAAGGAAGAGTGAACAGTTTTATGTCGGCTATACGACATACCATCACAAGAAAGTCTCCGAAAAACACCAACAACTTAAGAAGAAGCAAAGAATCAAAATACATAAATGACTACAATCCAGTTATTTTATCCATGTGGAACTCTAACATGGATATTCAGTATGTTGCGGACAATTCCATTGCTGTTGCTCGATATGTAACGTCTTACATTACTAAATCAGAAAAGACTGAATTGAAAGAAATGTGGGAAGAGATTTCTCACGAGAAGAGTCTAAGTAAGAAATTATACAGTTTCAGTTTGAAGATGTTATCGCATCGTGAAATTGGAGCATATGAATGTTCAGATCGGTTATCATCTGCAAGTCTATGTTCCAAAAGTAGAAGAATCATTTGGGTGAGTCTAGGTCTTGCAGGAATGCGAAATTGGGTACTTAGATCTGTTCAAGAAATTGAATATTTAGCAGAAAATTACCCAGAAAGTACAGATATTTTGAAAACGAATATGTTGGACACATACTATCCAAATAGAAGTCATCATCTTGAGAACATGTGTCTCTATGAAGTGCTGCAAAACTACACTTTTAAACGGAATACTACAGAGAACATCAACGATGGAAAATATGGAGTGATTGGTTCCGAAGGATGTCTGGTGAAACAAAGGAAAGGAAATGTAATTAATCACAGGAAACTGAGTTGCGACACTGCTGACAAAAGGGAATTTTACTATTTAGCCCTTTTGCAAATGTTCAAACCATGGCGTTCAGAACTGGAATTACTTGGAGATTTTCCCAGCTATGAACATTCATTTAATGCTTGTAAAGATAGCATACAATGCAGTGCTTTCGCAAATTATGTCAAAATGAATGAATGATGAAATTGATCAAGAAGCTATAATTGCAGTTGAGATTGCTAGAGACAGTTCTCAAGACAGTCAAAGTTCTGCTGCACTGAGTCAAGATCCACTAGGACAACCAATTGTTGAAAATGAAGCAGCGATTGCAATGAATGAGGTGGAAACAGCAATGTATCAAGCTCAAGAAGATGTAATACAGTTAGGAAACTTGGAAGAGCAACTAAATGTTGAACAGAAACAAATATATCAGCAAGTGAAAGAGCAGATTGACCATGGATTACTTCATGAAAAGAGAGGGTGCTCATGTACATCATTTCAACCTATCCGAATGTATGTGAGTGGTCAAGCTGGAACAGGAAAATGTTTCTTAATTAAAGTAATTACAAGTTATCTGCAGAAAACAATCGAGTCGCATTAGTCTTGTGTTGTCACTGCTCCAACTGCGTTGGCAGCTCATAACATTAAAGGAATTACTTTACATCGTTTACTAATGCTGCCAGTAGAGCATGAGAACAAATTGGAATACCACAAGCTATCTGGAGAAGCTTGTTGCGAAGTTTTAAGAGTCCTGAAGAAAATGAAACGTCTCATTATTGATGAGGTGAGCATGGTCTCAAACTTGATGCTTGCCTTTGTGCATTTAAGAATGCAGCAAATTCTTAAAACAGAGTATGACGTGTTATTTGGAGGAAAACACGTCATAGTTTTGGGAGATCTACTGCAACTGACTCCGGTAAAAGGACAACCGGTATTTAAAACACTTGCCCATGAAGATACCAGAAAGTTTCTTGGCAGTGTTGGTAATGTGAACATTTGGAGTTATTTTGAATACGAAGAACTGACAACAAATATGCGACAGGCAAATGATGCTGAATATGGAAGTATTCTTCAAGATATAAGAATTGGAATTCTTTCAAAACAAGGGAAAGAAGCTTTGGAGAGTTGATTACCTTGCAATGTGTTTCCAAATGAAAGTGCAGTTCCTGCAAAAGTGTACGTGGAAATTGCTAAATATAAGTCAGTGATTTGCTTAATGCCAACACTTCGTGAGTGTTCAATATTCAACAAAGAAGTATTAAAACTGGAAAATGAAGAAATTGTAAAAATAGAAGCCATCGATAAAATACTGCATGAAGGAATCACTATTATTTTGACGGGAAAGTTGAGATCAAAATTGGATTGTTTAGAAAAAAAAATATCTAAAACTGCTGGTTTAGAAAAGACACTATATGCGTGTGTAAACTGTCGGGTAATTTTCAGGCGTAATTTGGATGTAGAGAAAGGTTTAGTTAATGGTGCAAAGGATAAAGTGGTGGATTTGGTGAATTATCAGAAAAAAGAAGGAATTGAATTTTTAAAAATTAACTTTGATCAGATTGATGAAATTAAAGAAATTGGTCGTTGTTCAGTTCGTTTTTTGCTTGTTAAAGATTTATATGTCCGTAGGAAACAATTTCCATTTTCTCTGGCATATGCAGTGACTATTCATAAATCTCAAAGATTAAGTGTAGACATTGCATTGGTGAACATTGGATCTACCGTATTTAAAGAGGGTATGGCATATGTTGCTTTGTTGCGAGTCAGAACATTATCTGGTTTGTTTTTTATTGATTTTGATGAGACAAAGGTTACTGCAGATGCAAACTGTGTAAAAGAGTATAATAGGTTAAGAAGGGTGTATGCTCCAAATTTTGGTCAATATCCTGTATTTGAAAAGCGTGTGGTTGGTCGAAAAAGAAGGTTAGAGAATATCTGTTCTGAAGGTGTCAAGAAGGGAAAAGAACAAGATAATGTTGTGATTGCAGGTAAAAAGAAATTGGACACTATTGGAGAGATTGTTGGTTATCAGTTTGAAAACAGTTCTGGTGTCAACTGCTATGCTAATGTAGTGGTCAATGTTGTTTTTTATCCTGAAGGTTTGCAAGAACAAATTATGCAGAATCTGCAAAAAAGATTTTGTTCTCTGTTGCATTCTGTTTATGAAAAATTGACAACAGATAGAAGTAAAATAAAATCTGTTTCAGATGTTCGTAGTCTTTTGGATGTGTGTTCTGGTTCTACACAATTTACACAAAATATCCAACAAGATGCTCAGGAATTTTTAATGTATATGCTTACCATTTTTGAAAATGAAGGTGTAGAAATAGAAAATATTTTTGGCATTTCTTACAAATGGGAACATTATTGTGAAAATTGCATGTATACATGTAGCACCAATGTAGACACTGAGATATTTCTGTATTTAACATTACCAGACTGTAAATCAGTGTCTTTCAATAAATTAGTTAAAGGTGCAATTCAAAACATGGAGTGTAGCCAATGTAATTCAGAAGTGTTATCCACATTATTCTTAACAAAATATGGAAAATACATAATTTTAATGATGCAACGTTGTACAGCTGACGGAAGAAAATTGGATACTTTAATAAAGCAATTTGTAGCAGCACAACTATCAATATCAGGAAGGACTTTTGTAGCAATTGCAATAATTTTCCATGATGGTCCTTCCACAACATCTGGACATTACACTGCCTATCTAAAATGTGACAAAGGCTGGACACTTTGTCATGATGCCCAGTTGGTTTTCAAACAACGTTTGGCTAGTGAATTACCAAATTCCTACCTAATATTTTTAAAGCCAAAGTTTTAGGAAGATAATTCACTCTCTGAGTATTTTATTATTATAATTTAATAGGACTACCATTGGACAATTTACATAAAGAAGGAGTGCAAAAATACCATTTGGCCTCAAGGAAAGGTATATTTTTGAATTATGGACTTTTTGGTGGTCATTCATTTGGTGATTATTTTAATGCGGCAACATTTACAGTTTTTATAAGTTAAAGTTATACGATTTTGTAAGCTGTAAGCATTTCATATATGTGTGATTTGTATTTTCTGGTATTTTACTGAGAATAGTATGTTGGGTTTTTTTGAACAATCTTTCTGATTGTTTTTTTTTTGCCCGCTGTTAAGTGATGAGTACGATTGAAATCACTATTTCTAGTGAAATTCAATATATTCTGAGAACAGCAAAAAAGGCAAACAAATTACTTTGTGGAAACTATGCTGTGTTGTAAAAAATGTATTATTACATGTTATAATTTTTTTTTTCTTTTCTTTCACAGATCCAAATTTTAAAATAAGCAATTTATATGAATTTAGATTGCAATGAAAATATGAAAAAAATGTATACCATTTTTCATTCCTATTACTGTGAAGGTAAGTTTAACTAAGTCTCAATATGCAGAATGATGAGGTATGCAAGAAGCTACAAAGTTGAAACACGTTTCTAAAAACACTCTGTTTATACCTATGCAGTTTTGAAATCTGACTATAATCAGATATCATGTGACCTGCAAAAAAAGGGATTTGAGGGGTTCATAATATTTTCCATTGTACCTATTGAAGGACCGCAATCATTTCAATCATTCTTCTTTGAACATCTTTGCAGACAAAACTCTGTGCTTACCTTCTATCATTCGCAAGGAATTTTAAAACCGGAAATATGTCACTTTTTGTAACATAGTTATTGCGCAAAACACTCGTTTATGTTTACAAAGAGAGGAAAAGGCACTCTGTGTACTTTTTCTACTCCATGTAAATACAACCTCATCATACACACCACTTTGCGTTGAAAGGGTGTTCTATAAGTGTTGTTGTGCATGATTGCACTGAATACTCATAGAACAAGATATATCTCTAGATTTATCAGAAATCATGAATCTCAATATGTATGTGAATGCTGCACCATTCTACAATTGGTGTAGGAAAGTACAATAAGGAAAATTATTTTTATTTCTCCACATTTTTATATCTTCAATGCATGCTAAAATGTTCAGCATACATTGAAGGAGAAAAAAGCATTTTCTCATTGTTTTTGTGCAGGAAGGTGTGCCTTCCTGCAGAAAAACAAACGGCACATGACACAGATATCCTTGCACTATGGTGCAAGGGTGCCTGTGTCACCACATGGCTGCAGTTTAAGCAGCCATGCAGAGAGAAGCATCGATTTGCAACATATTTATGTACATATGTTGCATCCCTATGCTTCGGAAGTACTACAGCACACTGTAGTTAAAGAGGTTACTGTGTGAAGCTGCAGCACTTCCTCATAGTTCTGCACTTATGCATTCACCATATGCTACTAATGCATTCATTCACTCAATTACGTACTGCACATACATTCATCTAAACTTTCACACATTAACAAAGAAATTTAGCTCTTTTTTTAAATCATGAAAGTTAGTTCTTACAAGAACTTTTTTTTTTCTTCTTTCTTCTTTTATATATTTTTTTTGGTCTTTCTAACAATTGTGTGATTTTTTTGGTTTTTCCGGAAAAAAACAAAAAACAAAAAACAAAACAGGAGGAACCAAACAATGAAGTTCAGGGAACAAAACATTTTTTTTTTTTTAAACTAGCAAATGTGACTTTCTTGCCGGCAGCAGATCAGATCGATCGACTGCTCACCTTAGCACAAAGTCACATTGCACTTAGTGCAGAGCACTGTTAAATATTGAAATTGAGGACGGATGTCCAAGTTTTGGGCTGATGGATGCACTCTTGAAGTGCTCGGCTGCGATGAGGTGGAAGGCGCAGGGGCAGGAGTGTTTCTCATCCGTCGGCACTCTTGTCGTGCAAGATTGTTCGGATGAAGGGTCCTCAGGTGCTCCATCATACTTGCCGTGCCGCACGAGTATTTCTTGTTAGGATCCCCTCGCGACAGCATTCTTTTGCAAATCTTGCACGTGACCAAGGTGGCATTGGTCTTATTATGCCCCTCGGGAAAAGTAAAAAATTTCCACACCACTGAAAAAACGTTCTTTGGGTGGTGCCTCCACCAAAAATTCATCCTCAGATGAATGAGGAGATGCAGGTGATGCCTGCTGCCCTGAAGCCATTTTTAGTTGAAAAAAGTTAGAGCTAAGTGTAAACTTAGTCTAAAAAATCTTCTTCTCTGCAAAGAGATGCTCCTCCAAAGAAGGTCAAAGAAGAATGATTGAATTGGGTGGGATCTTTCAATAGTTAGAACAGGAAGTGTAATGAACCAATCAAATCTCTTTTTTTGCAGGTCACATGGGATCCGCGCACCATGCGCATACGCAGCACGCACCCAGCGCGGATTCGGGAAATTGAATAAAAAAAAATTAGAGGATTAGATGTAAAAATATATTAGTTTTACGACTAGTTTAGAGTTTGTCTTCAATTAATATTCACATGAAATACATATATATATATGTTTTTTAAATGTTAAAAATTTCGCGGAATCTGCGCACCGACCGCGTCATAGACGCATATGACGCATTGCGGAAGCGCGTAAACATCGCGTTACGTACTTCGAACGTGTCGCATATAGGCTGGGAGACGCGTACCAGTCGCATTGCAATCGTGCACTAAACACGTACCCAACGCATACCATGCGCGGATGCTGTCGCGTAGGGATCGAGAACGGTGCGCATAGGGTGCGCGGATCCAAAAAACATTGAAAAAATATATATAAAATAAAGTTTTGAACATATAGTTGAAAAATATTTAGAAAAATATAAATAAATATGCTTGAAAAACCCATTAAATTCAAATAATATTTTTTAATTTTTAAAAGAATTAATTGAAAAAATAAGTTTAAAAAATGGTGATAAAAAAGTATTTTAAAAAAAACATAATTAATGAAATTGACACACTGAATTTGAAAAATATAGAAATCCAATCAAAATCATTAAACATGATATCTTCAGAGATAAGTTAAAGATAGGAATTAGCATTTAAAAAACCTTTGAAATTCACTGGAAAAAACATAGGTTTCATGCACGTTATAGTTAGGAATTGGCATTTAAAAAACCTTTGAAATTCACTGAAAAAAACAAAGGTTTAAGGGGTGGTATAGTTAGGAATTGGCATTTAAAAAATCTTAGAAATTCACTGAAAAAACCATAGGTTTCAGGGGCGTTATAGTTAGCTGGACATTTCCCTCGTACAAAACCCTAGAAATTCCCCTGTTATAGTTAGTTCAGCTAACTATAACTCG
The DNA here is from genome assembly GCF_964204655.1 of Triturus cristatus. Taxonomy (NCBI): domain Eukaryota; kingdom Metazoa; phylum Chordata; class Amphibia; order Caudata; family Salamandridae; genus Triturus; species Triturus cristatus. The sequence continues at coordinate 301,554,528 of NC_140588.1, forward strand.
CGCCCCCGCAATGCACTGCTGATGATGTCACATATTACATCACTCATGACATGGTCAGTGACATCACTGATGACATCACTGATGACATCTCAAATTACATCACTGATGACATCACTGATGACATCATCCATGTGATAAATTAGTGCATCTTCTCACACCCTAATATAACCTTTGATACACCGACTCAAAATTTCAGACGGCCATTTTGAAAACCATAGATACTCCAATACCAATAACTACATACCCACTCATTAACTCTTAGGTCTACATACACCTCCACTCACTCACCTGTACAGTCACTCATACTTACAGTCACTCCGTACAAGACTATCATATGCATTCATACACCTATATAGACACTCACACACTGCCAATCATCCATTGAGGTACTGACACACCTTGTCAGTCGTGCAAGTAATTAAACACAGTCCAATTTACTCACCTATACAGTTAAACATACTCAAGTTCACTTAATCATAAAAATACTACCACATTCTTACGCTCTTATACAATCACTGATACAAGCACACACTCATCCATACAGCCACTCTCACAATCACACACTCTCACATATACCCACTTATATACTCTGACACACATATATACTGCCTTTCACATATGTAGTTAGTCACACATGTACCACTGAGATATACATTCAATCCCTAACACACCCATACATACACTCACCCAACCATACAGTCTATCACAGATGCACTCTTAAAACCATGCACCCATGGAATCACCCACTCACACATCTATGCATAGAGTCACACACACCCTACCGACACAAACACTCAGGCACCCATACAGATACTCAGACAACCAATCAATAACCCATATAGACACTCATATAGCTATTCACAAAACCATGCAGCCACTTATACACCTACACACAGACACATACAGACATTCACACATTTTAATCACTAGTCTGCAGTAATATACATTTAATGACTCACTTATAGAGTCAGTTACGCACCTAGAAAATCATCCATTCACACACTTGTACATCCACTCATTCTTCCACAGGCCTTTCACTATAAATATATAAAAAACATATTTAAACTTTGCAGAAAAACACACATTCACTGGATGACGTCATCAGTGATGTCATTTGAGATGTCATCAGTGATTTCATCAGTGATGTCACTGACCATGTCATGAGTGATGTAATATGTGACGTCATCAGCAGTGCATTGCGGGGGCACGAGTTATAGTTAGCTGAACTAACCATAACAGGGGAACTTCTAGGGTTTTGTACGAGGGAAATGTCCAGTTAACTATAATGCCCCTGAAACCTATGGTTTTTTCAGTGAATATATATATATATATATATACCAACAGTCATAATATATATATATAGCATATATACATTTGTAGCAATACAATTAAAAATATAAATAACATTTATATTTAATGTAAAATAAATATGTTTATAAATTATGTTAATATATATTTGTATGTCTACATGACATAAATACACAATAAAATCATAAAACTATAAACAATAACAACTGAAGATGAAAAAAATGGAAAATTGATGTGGACAATAAATAGAATATTAAAAATTAAAAATTCCAAAAAACACATTTATGAAAAACAGCTATAAACATTAAAATTAATTTAAAAATGAAAAACATAATATCAAATATAAAAAGATTAAACAATGAACACTATAAAAACTACTCAACCAATATTATGAATACTATTGGAGTCAAATAATGTTAAATATACTATTCCCACTGTAGTTCAAGCAACAGTAGGGAAAGTGTTGGACCTTGTAGGGGTTAGGTTTACTATTCCTACTCCAATCACCACAATAATAGGAAAAGTGTTGGACTTCAGAGGAGTTACATTTACTATTCCTTCTCTAGCAGGGAAAGTGTTGGACTGCAGAGGGGTGACATTTATTATTCCCACTCAAGTCTACACATCAGTAGGGAAAGTATTGAACTTTGGAGGGGTTACATTTGCTATTCCTATTCAGAACAATGCAACAGTGGGGAAAGCGTTGGATTTTGGAAGGATGAAGTTTACTATTCCCACTCTAAATAGCGCAATAGTAGGGAAAGTGTTAGACTTCACAGGGGTGGCATTTACAAATCCCACTCCAGTCTACACGACAGTTGGGAAAGCATTGGACTCTGGGAGGAACAGTAGGAAAAGCGTTGGATTTCAGATGGTTGAAAATTTCCATTCGCACTCCAGAGAGTGCAATATTAAGGAAAGTGTAGGACTTTGGACGGATAAATGTACTATTCCCAGTCCAGTCTGTGCAACAGTAGGAAAAAAGTTGGATTTCGGAGGGGTGAAATTTACTATTCCCACACCGAACAGAACAATAGTGGGCAAAGTTGTGCACTTTGGAGGGGTAACATCTACTAATTCCACTCCAGTCTCTGCAACAGTAGTGAAAGCATTGGACTTCATAGGGTGAAATGTACTATTCCAACTCTAGTCAGCACAACAGTATGGAAAGTGTTGGACATTGAAGGGGAAACATGTATTATTCCCATTCCAGTGTCTGAAACAGTAGGGAAAGTATTGGATTTCAGAAGGGTGAATTGTACTATTTCCACTCCAAACAGCGCAACAGTAGGGAAAGTGTTGAACTTTGAAGCCATTCATTTTACTCTTCCCACTGCAGTCTAAGGGGCTTATTACGATTTTGGTCAGACACCTTGGCGGAAACGGGACTGACCGACTTCCAGTCGGCGGTTCCGACCACCTTATTACGATGCGACTGTACATGGTGCAGTCACATTCTCCCATTTCTCTATAGGAGCTTGTGTTACGGGCGTAAACCTTCCGTAACACAAGCTCCCATAGAGAGATGGGAGATTATGTTAATCCCTGCAACCCATGGCAGGCACATTGTGCCTGCCACAAGGTGCAGGGATTACAGGGGAGCACCAGAGGTGCCCCCTTGGCCCCCAACTGTATGCTGCAAGGAAAAGGGGGCCCTGCTATGGGCCCCCAAACTCGCCTTCCGACAGGCTTTTCATGTCGGAAAGCCTGACATGGAAAGCTTGTCGGAAACCCAGCATCGTAATCCCGAAGGCAGAAACGCCTTCCTATGGGATTAAGGACCAGTCTCCCACTGGCCGATGGGCTCCTTGAGCCCATTGGAAGCCAGCCGGAATGACCGTCCGGTTTCAATTCCGACTGGCTGTATTGTAATCAGCCGGTCGGAATTGAAACTGACTATCCCGGTTGGAAAGCCTCCAATCTAAGGTCGGAGGCTTTACAACCGAGATCGTAATTGGCCCCTTAGAAAGAGTAAGGAAAATACTTCACTGCAAACACATTACATATATGAGTGACCCCAGGAATTTAGAAAAATATAAATTAACATAAAAAATATATATGTACTTTTAAAAGTAAAAACAATCAATTTAGATAACTACTATTTAAAAAAAATATATCAATTTTTCTTCAATTATTAATTAACTACCTTCCCAGCCTGTACTCCTACAAACCTAGCCGCTCACACCTAAAATATAACTAATAAAAACTATTCCATTACTTACATATTCAAAATAAATTCAATATTTCATTAATAATTAATTGTTAAATAATTATTACTTAATTGACTTCCCACCCTAGATCCCTACAAACATAGCATCCTGCATCTAAACTTTAACTCAAATAAATAAGCGTAGCACATTTGCCTAACTGATAATCAATTAAATAATGAATTAACAATTAATTAATTATTACTTAATTAATTTCCCCCACACCCTTATAAGCCCAACAGCCCGTGCCTCAAAATATTACAAAAATATATAATAATTAGACAAATTACATAATTTATGATCAGTTAAATAATTATTAATAAAATAATAATGTGTTCATTAATTATTACTTATTTTATTTCTCACCCTGTACCCATACAAACCTAGCAACCTGCATCTAAAATATAACTAGTTAGTATTACATGATTTACATGATTAATAACAATTACATAATTAATTAAAAAGTGTTCAATAATAGTTAGTTTTTGCTTAATTAACTTTGCACCCTATTCCCCTACAAACCCAACAACCTGCTACAACACTAGAAATAAATATTAATAATTTAATAAAAAATTATAAATCAATTAAAATAAACCTTATGAAAAAAATTACACTAACAATAGTAACATATAAAACTAAAATATGAACTAAAACATATTAAAATACGATATTTTTAACTTACCTAAAAAAATATATTCTTGACAACTATATTTTTGCATCACAATATTTTCATGTCACAATATTTTTTTCGATATTTATGTCTCCTAATATTTACAACTCAAAATTTTGTCCAAACACCCACTAATCTGACTGACCAGGCACTGCGGGGAATCCAGGCTTGCTGAAGCACATCTGATATCTAGAAATCCTTCCCGCTCACATCACGAAGCACCATAATCACAACTCACACTTGTCATGCCATTATTCCACCCACAGCAACCAAAATCTATTCTCACCTGACTCTATTCTAACTCTAGGCAAAAATTGTCAGCTACCCCTAGAGGTCTGGCTTGCCACTCAACCTTGAAGGAAGAGACTTCAACAAATTGTCCATAGCTCCGCCCCTCTCAAACTCCCGCCAGCACCTGACCTTTCACTCTTGTGTCCTCTCTGCACGCATGAATACCCCAGGGGGAGCTCCAAAGTCATTGTCCCTAGCCCCATTTCTGCCAAGAAGAACCACCTGATCCGTACTTACGTCATGATTGCAGAAAAAGAAAAATTATGCCTTTTTCACAGGCTTCTATTTTAACTCTATATCACTGGCGCTCCATTTGAAGTTATCATTGTCAGCTGATTGAAGCCTTTATATGGGGTAGTAAAAAGCCACAAATTGAAAGGTAAAGAAACTACCTACCAATGGCAGAGGGAGGCCTAGGCATTTGCAATCTCTGTAATTACTACTTGGTGGCCCAGCTACGATATCTCCTAGAGTGGAACAGGTGCTCTTGAGGAGCATTCATAGATCAATCCACAGCAGGAGTCCCCATATGGAAAATACCATGGCTCCCTGAAAAGCATCAACCCTGGGTAGTGTACTCCTCTTCTCTCCAGGCTACAACAGACGATTGGGATTTGTACGACTGATAGAGCGCTCGCCGTTCTTAGAATTTCTAAGGGTGGATTATACTCATGGACAAACTACACTCACATATATTTTGCTGAATTATTAGAATGGAGCTTATATTGATACATCAAGACGTTAGAATGGAATTTGCAATGCTGTATACAGGAATGATTAGGATTTCGCACGTGTTTAGCTATGTAATCATGCATGCACATTATGTACATTATGCAATATAAAGTTATCCATTATTATATAAATGGTTTGTATAGAGACTTGTGTAACAGGTGCGTATTAATGAATGCTCTTAGGTTAGCAAATCGTGTAGGCCGAACTTTTTTTTCCTTAAATTTCGTTTCTCCATGTTTGCTCTCAAGTTATAGGCTCATTAGAATGTATGTATGTGTAAAGAGTTTTCCTCGCCCTTACTGCAGCTGCAGGAATTCAAGCTCGTTATTTTAGATTTAGGAAGATACATGGGGAGGTGAGGAATGTCTTTGAAGAGCCTGAACAGAGAGAAGAGAGGACGCCTTCCATGCTAGGTGAAACCTGGGAACCAAGGTCGCTGGACAAAACCTAAATTAATTAACGTTTTGTGGAAAGTTACGCAAAGGAGGTGTTCACGGAATAGGTTACCATGTGACCTGTGAGGGGTGTAACTTTGTCTTTTTGTATTTGGCACCAGGAACAATTTCGGGGGACTTCTGCTTTGGACTGAGGAAAGGGGGCATCTTAGAGCGAGCTCCGTAGCCTTGCGCTACTTGACCCATTTAACGTGAGTGCACGTCTTAGGAAGTCTTCATGCGCTGACACCTTTTGAGGGGAAACCAACTGGGAAGTTAAGTAGGGATGTCGCTCTAGACGTAGAGTAGGGACAGATTATTTTCTTAATTCCTGAAATACAAATGAAAATTGAATTGGACACAGCGTCTATACTCAGTTGAATTAAATTTGCCGACTTGGCACTGTATTGGTATTCATGTATCTCTTTACTCTGATATTGATGTGTGTCTATATCCTGTTATTTTTGGCCTTATAATAAATTAGCAAAAATTGAATCAAGAGTCTGCAGTCCTTTGGTCGCATGGGAAAGGGAAATGTATTATTCGTAAATAGTTTTCTCCCCTCTACACTTTCTTAGCAGGCAAAAAAGACCATCGGCCAGGAATTCCTAAGTAAATCTAGAACGTGAAATCCGGCCCCATCATGACCATAACAGAATCATGACCTTTGAGCAAACCAACAATGGGTCCCCTAAAAGGTGAGATGGAGATATATATCCACATTTGACACTGGGTGACTCAAGCCAAGATCCAACCTCAGGCCAGTAGGCCTATTTCCCCGAAATGGCTATTCTCCAAAAATGATGGCTAACAAATGCTATCTGATCCATTTAGGTTTCTTAACCACCACCCCCACGCAACCAAATCCCCAGCCCAAATTCATTGGGAAATGGATATATACCACACTTTCTCTGATAAAGAACGGTCTGATATCTTCTTTAGTACTCGCACCTCTGCCTTCAGCGCAGTAGGGAAAGAAGCAATACTGAAAACCACTCACTGCTGGCATTATACACCTGCAGGTGCATGTACACATACACCCACCTAAAACCAGTGGTCGGTGTGAGTAACATAGATTGCAAAGTCGGTGGGTTGGCCAGGAAGGAAGGGTAGGATTTCCAAGGGAAAGGAGCTAGGGAGAACAAATTAGAAAAATGTGTCCGTTTCCCCCACCATGATGCTTAACAAAAGAAGTTAGGATAATTCTTAATGTTTGAACAACTACCATGGCGAGGTGGGCATTGTTTATTTTTGAAAATAAAAAAAAACATTGTAACTTTGTTTTAAGGCTCAGTCATGTTGACGGGGCTGTAAGGCAAACTTGCAATGGATTGGCAAGAGCCACCATGGTTCCTGCAAATGCTAGAAATGTCCTCTGTGCCAGCGGACATTTCTAACTTTGGCCGACTGCAGCATCTCCATCAGGGCCAGGGCCATACCTTCACATGAGCAAACAAGTAGAAAGCAGCTACAGTATGCTTCCCTGTAAACAATCAGGGGCTTATTTATGAGGCCTTGTGACACTTTTGTGCAACCGTTGCGTCACTTTTTGTGAAGCACCGGCGGCATAAAAAATGCACCACGTGGTGCCCTATTTACAAAGCAGATGCGTCACTTTGTAAAGCCCTGCGCTACATTATACCTGTGTCAGGTATAATGTATGCAGGGTGGGCATTCCCCCGTAAAAAGCCTCATAAAAGTGACGTAGTGAAATCTGTCAGATTTTACTGCATCACTTCTAGGATACCACTGCATCAAAACCTAACACCTGCCTCACAGCAAGCTTAAGACTGACGCAGACCCTTTCACATGGGGATTGCCCCATGTGAAAGGACACATTGCTGGAGTTGCGTCTGTTTTCAAACACACCCCAGCAATGCGTCACTTTTGTACCTACAGATAAGTCAGTAATACTGACGTATCTGTAACTCCTTGAGCCATGGATCGCCGTACGTTAAATACGGTACATCCATTGTCTCGCAAGGAGGGCACGGTGAAAACTGTTGCATCGCTGTTTTGTTGCAGCAATGAGACAGCTTTCATAAATGAGGCCCTGAGTGCTCGCCGGAATCTTTAAAAAAGTGTCGCCTTTGCATCCATGTAAATATGGAACAAATGAAGCGCCGCGTTACGTCAAAAAAGTGACGCAATGGCGGCGTAAGGCGGCCCAGTGGGCTTGTAGATAAGCCCGTGTGTGTGGAGGGAGAGCATTATTGCAGCCATTTTTTAAAGAATTCTTCCTGCTTAGGACCAGAGAACCTATTTTTTCATAAGAGCCTATTAAGGATATGGTAAACATTAGAGAATAACTTTAGGTTTTTCACAGCAATGCATAGATGAATTCGCCCAGCACAGGCTCCTAGCTTAGGCAAAGTCCCAGTCACCCATTACCATGTCAAGGTTTCTCTTTGAATAACGTCCTTATCTTCCTGCAAGAGCTCTCTGTATGCTGAAATAAGAGAGTATTTTGTTAGTTTTATTGGATTTTCATTTATTTGGATAAAATGCTTGCTGCTGTAGATAAGGCAATATACAGTCTGAGTAGGCCTAGACCCACGGAGAAAGGAGGCAATTGAATCTATATTTTGAGGAAAGAACAGGATTCAAAAACTCTTGTCTTGTTATACATCCTGCAGAAGTTATGCTGTGGAACTATGAAAAAGGATTTAGAAGTGCATGTTCACCACTGCAGTCAACTGATAGGGGAGATAGTGTTAGTTTCAGAGACATAAAACAATTTAGGGTGGTGTTTATGTGTGCTAACCTGCATACGTTCGTATCTACTATGTTTATTTTGTAAAATAAACATTTCAGTCACTTTTTCCAACGTAAGTGCCTTTTTTGCAAATACTTCCTGATCATTTTCTGGCACCTCCCAGTTTCAGAATCCTTTCACAGCAGGCTGACTCAAAGGACCAAATGCAAATATTTTTGTACCCCTATCAAAGAGGACGGATTAGAGCTTTGTTGCGTATTTTGCTTTGCCAGAGACCCTAATGAATGTAAGGTTCTAGCTCACTGAAAAATTATCCAGGGCCTTGATGCATTTTCTGTGGTCAGCTGCCACCAAACTGTGAAAAGTGAGCAGCAATTAAGTACTCGGAGAATATGAACACTATGCCGAAACGTTTAGATCATGGACTGTTTTTTAAGTGTGGTTGTGCCCTGGGGCTCTCGTAATGGCACTGCATTTGCTTGGAGGCCCCATATTGGCTTATGAGCGAAGTTCAGTCTTTGCTCAAGCACAGGTTTTCTTAGGTGTAAGTCTCGATCAAATGCAGCCATGATAATTACTCTCTGACTCCTGTCTGGGGTAGATCCCATCCTCCACCCTCAACTCTCAAATCACCTATATAGCCACACACTGGCAGTGTTGGGGGCCAGTGGCATTGCCTGGCCTTCAGGAACAGCAGCTTTGTCCTTTTTGGGTCTGGTCAAAACCTTTTGATTTTAGTAAAATTATATGTGCAAAATACTTACTCATAGGGGCCTGCAGACAATCCTCTTCCACTGTGCTGTTGTTGTGGCCCTCTGCATCGTACAGAATGAGGCAGTGGGTCAGACCGCATCAGTCATTGGCTAACTTCAGTGTGAGTGAACAATGTGTGCTTTTTGAGATCAAATAAATATATTTTATTGACCTTTTCATTATATTGTCTAGGGCCTGCAGCTCACGCAACAATAAAGGTTTAAAATTGCACAGCCACGACAAAACAAGCGCTGTTAAAGCCAGAGCTAAAGTCTGTCATTGGCTGCCAGTCAAAGCTGGACATTTTGGATTTGCCAATGTTTGTTTATCATAGTTGTCTGTCTGAGACCTTATGTTAATAAATACAGTACAAACACAAGGATATGATGGACTGAGCGCTGAAACTTTTCAGACACTCACCCCGAGTCACAGATCTGGGTTGAATTCATCATTATTCTTTAGTTCACTTTGCCACCTCAGTTCAGACCCAGCTATATGCAAATCAGTCTTGACCCTGTGCCTCATGGGAACAGTCCAGCCCGAACTTCCAAGCTAGGTCTTCCCTGAATGGGAAACAAGCATCCTGGGACCGGTTTCGGGGTAACACCCTTCATCAGCCAGGCTAGCTAGAATCCAGTGGCAAAGTGAGCAAGGGAATAAATATAGTATGACATACATATATATATATAGATACCTATGTTGCAGAGAATGGGTGTTAGATTTCCCCCCTTTAGCCATAGGCTGCTGGAATTATTGTAGGAGTTGGCTGGTGGGGCCATCAATAAAGTCATGTAATTTCATGGGAGGTTCCATGGGACTTTAAGTGCCCGCCCGTAGTACCCTCTCCAGTGTTGCCCATATTATTCTGCACCCAGCCTCACTAGTTCTAAGTCCCAGCTCACCCCAGTGCAGGATGGATCCACACCGCCATTTACTACCAACAGCCACTGCCTGACTCTGGTGCTTTAGGCTTTGTCCGTGCTCCTTGAATTGTAGCATTGACAAAGCCAATAGCATCATCCGCACATCTGTACTGAAGAAAAACATTCTAAAATGATTCATACACAGTGGCCCTCAAGTAATGGACTTTCAAAAGACATGAAAATCAATTACAAGAAAGCCACTGTGTATGTGCTCATGCTTGGTGGCCATCTGTGGAAAAAAACAGTGGTGAGGTCAATAAATTGTAATCCAGTCTCAAAAGCGAGGCGTATTGGATCTGTCAGTGCTTGTTTTAGGTGTGGCTGTCTAGACAGCATCATGTCTTCCGTGTTTCAAAAAATTAAAAGATGGGGGGCGTAGCTAGCAGCCAACTAAGATGGCCGCAGCCTGAGCGAGCTCCGTGACCGGAGGTGCAAAACCCGAAAAATACTGTCATTTATCCGGCGGCTACAAAGGGGAAAACGGTAGCAATAAATCCGGACACTGTCCTACACCATCCAGTGCAAGAACGAAACCCGTAGGTGGCATAACTTTCTGGTGGCACCGTTTAACGTGACTGCGGCCTGGGTCCTGCAAAGAAGCCGGGGACTGACGTAGCTTCGCGCCCGGAAACGGACCCGGGTGACGAACACCTAAGAGCGGCGGCCCAAGAGAAAGGAAGGCGAGCTATCCTGAAACGTAGTAGATGCGAGACACACCCCTGAGAAATATAGATACCCGGTGAGGTGATACACCAGAGAACTGTGACGCTGCTGCCATGCATCAGACGATACGCTTCGAGCATAGAAGCGGAGGGATACGCCGGGCGCCATTTTTGCACTGGGACGGACTGGGAACCGATCGGCCCCTGCGACCATCAACACATACGCCGCAGCCCTGGATAGCCTTAAGGAGGAGCATCGCGAAGAGGTGAGGCGCTGCGGCTGGGGGGCCTTTCCGTGATCAAGAGAATCTGCCAAGTAACAGCGCAGTCTGTCTTCCATACCGAACGACAGACTGCAGGTGCACACAGACTTTCCCAGCAGCGTTCAGCAACACACGGGCCCCGCTCTCTGGACCCTGGGAGTAGGGAGGATACCTGAGATAGATTGGGAGTGGTGCGGGTGGAGCCCACATTGCACTGCAACTGCACACGTGGCACTAAGAAGCCAGCATCACGCATTGAGGCTGCTAACGAGCTGGGTGAGATCTGATCCGAGCAGAGCATATATGTCACTGGCGTGTGTAAAGTTCATCCACGAGAAACAGCTAAAGGACATCACCAGCACATTCCACCCTTCCACATAGTTCCAACCGCCCCAGTCCTAGACGTACTGACTGGGTGATCACCCATACGACTGCGCGACTGTCCCAGAGCACGAGGGACGCAGGAGCACCACATACCTGCAAATGGAGGGAGTGTATAAGAAAACCGGAAGGCTCTCCCCTCCGTGAATGCCCACACCTAAGGGCAGTGCAGAAAACGGCAACATGAGCGGACGTGGACAGCGCACGATCCAGACAAATAGCCTGGACAAATATGCTTTCAGCAAGGAGGAACTGAGTCAACCTGACCCTGCAGCGCCGGCAACCACAACTGGCTCACAGACTGATAAGCCAAAAGAGATTACGCTGCAAGACATAATGGCCACTCTACAACAGGTACAAATGTCAATAGGCACAATATCCACAAACGTAACGTTTCTACGTGCTGACTTTTCCAAAATGAATACCAGACTCGCAGACATTGAAACCACGACAGCTGGTCTCTACAGACGCAGCTGCATTACGGAAACAGGTAGACCAACTGGAGCGCCGGACCCAGCAGCTAGTTACCAAGCTCGACGACCAAGAAGGGCGCTCACGGCGCAACAACATACGCCTGGTTGGGGTGCCCGAGAGGTGTCAGGGGGCCTGCACTGGATCTATTCGTGGAAGATCTAATAACACAGCAGCTACAACCACGAGGTCTGTCCAGCTTCTTCTCCGTGGAAAGAGCACACAGAGTTACAGGGGGTAGACCCAAACCAGGGGCACCCCCCCCCCGGCCTATACTGTCCCGTATCTTCAACTATCGCGACAGGGACACAATTCTACAAATGGCACGTGTGGCCCCCCGCTGCAGGTGGAAAATACCACGGTGTCCCTGTACCCCGATTACACTGCGGCAGTTACCAACCAACGTAGAAGCTTTCAAGACATTAAGAAAGAACTGCGCAATCGAGAATTGAAATACGCTATGCTCTTTCCCGCAAAACTTAGGGTCGAGGCGGAAAGGAAGAGTTGGTTTTTCTCGACCCCAGAGGAAGCACAGAACTGGCTGGAGGGTTGGCGACCGGACTCGGGCCCGAAACGACAAGATCGAAGAAGACAGCTACAGCCTTCGGCGTTGGTGGGGCCGGCCTCAGCTCAGCGAAAAGAATCAGGGCGCAGAACAAAGATGCAGACTCTGATTAGAACAGAAAGCTACTAAAGAACAAGAACACAACGGACAATTAAACACAGACACACCCTATAATCAAGTACAGATTCGTAACGCAATAATGCAATGATGACATTGGAAGAATATGCAAGGTCTCCACATGCTTCGGATGTAAGACGGATCTCTAATATGAACACACCCAAATGCCGCCACAGATTGGGGGCAATGCATGGGACTTGTGCCAGATGGTCACGAAGAGTCTCCACCCTCGACGCAAGTATATAGTTATGGGACGGAAGTGCTCTGCTAAGTTGGGGTGGCGGGTAGTTCTAAATCCGCACTGCAGGGTGGCAAGGAGGAACGGAGTTGGTTCACAGGGTTATTGTTTATTTTTAGTTGCAACGGTACTGCACACCAATACAGTATGCACACATGTGTGAAGAAAACTACGCTCAGAAATGACACACACTAAATCCCACGAGAATGACGGCACAATTAAAGGCTACAACATCGGCGTGGGTCCTAACACGGGTGAGTCGCCACTACACCTGACACACCCACCCTTTACGATAATCTCATAGAATGTAAACGGACTGGGGGACAAAATAAAAAGAGGCCTGGTCCTTCAATACCTAAAACGTAAAGGACCTGCGATAGCTCTTATACAGGAAATGCACCTGGTGGGTTCTGCATGCAAGGCACTAGACAGATGGGGCTACAGGATGGCAGTACACTCAGACTTCACTTCCGGGTCACGGGAAGTGAGAATTTTACTTAATAAATGCTTCCCACTGATAATACAGGGATCTTGGACTGACGACCAAGGACGCTTTGCAGCCATAGCCTGCCAATGGGAGGGACGCTCCTACAATCTGGTATCAATATATATTTCCCCTGCACTACACAGCACAGCACTGCCAGCCCTGGGTAAATTTCTCCTATCACTCCCGGAGGGAAAACTCATCTTGGGAGGGGACTTTAACACCACAATGGACACATCCATAGATAGACAACCCCCAAGGGACACCAACAGGCCAGGTTACAGACAGTCAGAATTCACTGAAGTAACGGGCCTCATAGACATTTGGAGGGCCAGACACCCGACAGCGAGGGAGTACACGTTTCTCTCGGGAGTGCATGGTAGTCTCTCCAGAATTGACTACATACTAACGTAAGCAACTGGTGTTGAAAGGGTGGGGGAGATCACGCACCTCCCGAGAGGCATATCTGACCACTCACCGATTTTACTCACATACATCTCACACTGCCTGGGTAGACGATGCATATTCCCATTGCACCCAGGCTACCTAAAAAAAACAAAAAATTGGGAAAGGACTGCTCAAGGCCACAAACCAATATTTTAGTGAAAACGAACACACAGTGTCATCCCCGGTGACCCTATGGGAAGCCTACAAAATGGTAATGAGGGGGCAAGCCATATCTCTAATTACTAACCATAAGCGTGAGACACGACGCCAGGTTGAGTCTCTGGAACAGGCAGTGTCTCGGGTGGAGGCCGAATATGCGGGAGACGCAGGAGAACCTGCGACACATAGGTTGCAATTAGCCAAACAAGAATATAGAGCATACGCTTGTGAAGAAGCAAAAACCAAAAATACAAATACTCAAAGTACCATATACGGGATGGGAGATAAGGCAGGAAAACTGCTGGCATGGCTTGATAAAAAAAAAAGGGCGGGCAGACGGGTGAACTCACAACAGATCCGCAAAAAATTGTTGAGGCACTAGCGACACATTTCCAACAGGTATACACGCCCATTGCAACGGGCACGGTTCAAGAAAATATAGAATTCCTCAAAGACATACAAATGCCAGCACTTGAGCCTGATGACGCCCTAGAGCTAGAAGCTGAACTTACTAGTAATGAACTTCAGCGAGCGGTTGGAGCCTTGCACTCGGGGAAGGCACTGGGGCCTAATGGGTTACCAGTGGAACTTTATAAAAAAGCTGCAACACAACTCATGCCACATATGCTCTGTATGTTTACACATAGTCTACAGAGAGGGGACCTGCCTAGGGACCAGCGCCTGGCAACAATAGTTAATCCCCAAACCAGGCAAGCCCCTGGAGGACTGTGAATCCTACAGACCGATCTCCCTCATTAACGCGGAGGCAAAAATATTAGCCAAAGCACTAGCCACATGACTCCAGGCACACCTCCCGACTTTAATTCACCCTATCAGTCGGGGTTCATGCCAAATCGGAATAGAGCACTCAACCTGTGCAGATTAAATGGTGTGATGGCACATAAAGACACGATTGAAGATGTGTAGATTCTCTCACTGGATGCCCGTATGGCATTCAACTTGGTGGAACGGCCCATCTGTTTTTGCAGTGCTTCGGCACCTGAGGTTTGGTCCAAAATTTTGTACGTGGGTAGGACTCCTATACACGAAACCTTTGGCCCAGGTGGTAGTTAATGGTCGTATCTCAATAGACTTCCCATTGGGGATGGGAACAAGGCAGGGCTGCCCTCTGTCACCATTACTTTTTGCACTATGGCAAAAAGGAATATAGCTCTTAACTGGGGATCCGGGCAGACCCCAACCCTGCGAAAATGGTGCCAAGATATGGACACAATAATGGTGACTGAGAAAGCAGTATATGCACATAGGGGATGCCCCAAAAAATGGGCCCGCATATGGGGAAAATGGAACACCTACCGTGGCAATATATGCGAGCCCCCTCAAGCTTTGTGTGAGCTCTCTGTCAGACATCGACTTTGATGTGTTTTTTATGTTTTTCAATTGTTTGGATGGGCTGTCATCAAGGTCACTGCATTTTGTTAATTACTCAATTGTCTCATTTTTGTTCTCATTATGTTTTGTTGACAGAGCATTAAATAGTACTTTTGTTAGACTGCAAATGTGAAATTGCATGTTCCTTGTAAATCAGATCAACGTATGTTCTTTGATATATTTAGTTTGGTGACATAGTGCCATTCCAATTGATGGTTTCTGGCTTTTTTGTTTAGGATGTGTGTGATCTTTGGATGCCTTAGCCTGTCCTTAAGATACATTGCAATTCACTAATCAAACTTGTACGTTTATTTGTTTTACTTTACAGTCATGATAACATGCCATTTGATTTACAGTTTGTATGCAAGACACAGTGGCTTTCCTAAAGATAATGGGCCCGATTCACAGAACTAACTTAAGACAACATCCTAAACTTACTACCATTTTGGTATTCACAGAAGGCACTTACTCATGTTGGTATTCTTAGAAGGCACTTACTCATTTTGGTATTCACAGAAGGCAATTACTCATTGATGAGTAAGTGCCTTCTTTGAATACCAAAATGAGTAAGTGCACTTAACCAGAAAATACAGTCACTGATTCCAAAAAGGCCCTCATCAGACCATAAGTAAGTGAAAAGAGTATCAGAGGCTTCCCAAAGAGTCTCACAGTGAAGCATGGCTAAGACAGATGGGAGCATTGTGTAGGATTTTCTTCTCCATGTCACACAAAGAGAAGATCTGAGAGTAGGGCCATTGTAAAGAATGTTGATACATGTTGAGATGGAAATGTCCTCTGCATACAGTATAGTCATGTGTCCTTGCCCTGAGTGCCTGTATCTGGTACCCTTATTTTGGATTTTTAGTCATAGCCTCCCATAGTGTGTGCACAGAGCCCTAGGTCTGTCCTGTCAAATGAGTGAGGTCAGGGACCTGTACTGTGACCAGGAGGAGCACGCAAAGTTTCCTCATTGCACTTGCAGTTGACTACTGTTCCTATCAGGGATTAGGGTCCATAAATATGGGAAAGTAAATCAACGCAGCACAGCAAGTCACCTTGCTGCACTGCATTACAGGGAAAGGGCAAGAATGCACAATATTAATAAGAATACAGCGCATTCCTGCCTTTGTCCCGATGCCGTTCTGGCTGCCAATTACCAATGGAGGCACCCTTGCACAATCCTGCACAGAAACCCTGAGAGACATATTCCTCTTTCAATGTGTCCTGCAGAATTGAGCACAAACAGAAAGAGGAAATAATGAGGAGAAATAAAGCTATTTCTCCTTGTTACGCCTCCTCTAGGAAGGTGTATCTTTTTGGCTCATTCCCAGGTCTACCACTTTTGGTAAATCTGGGAATGCATCAAAAACCATGGTAGTTGCGTGGGAACACCAATGCAACACCATCCTGGGGCAGAATAATGCACTGCAGCAAATTGTGCTTTGTTGTTTTACTCCAGATGCACAAAGCCATTCAGGGCCATGCAAATTGGCCTTGCTGGCTCCATAAATTGCATTTTCAGTTTGCTTAGCACTTGCAACGCTTTGCATGGTGCATGCGTGGCGCAAACCTCTTCATAACTATGTACCTTAGTACATAGAGTGGTGTTGGCAGCTTACAGTGTTCTGTGTATCCATAGATTTGGCAAAATATTTTTAACTGTTTCACTGGATTGGAAGCCTACTAGCCCACTCATGTAAAGGTTCACTTCTGTGTGATAACTCAGATAATTTGTGTTTGTGTATGTAGCATGCATGGTACCTTAAGAAATACAGAGTAATGAAGGCCTGTGTAATCCATTCTGGATGCTCCTGGCCTTACCTTCTGCACAAGACAGAGGTGAGCTTGTTTTCCCAGACAGTGGAAGAGTATTGCTGACGTAGTTGAAGGGAAGAGGCCTACACACTCGAGTAGGCAGAGAGGGGACAAGGTTCCTTTAGTAATTCAATTAGAAATTGTTGAGAGGGGCCGATGATTAAGCTTCCTGTAGCTCTGACATTTGGTAGATTGTACGGGTCAAGGATGGGACTGCGGTCGCAGTTGTTCAAAGTGAAGTGGACACCTTAGGTGAGGCCATCCTTTTGTCTTTCACCTGATCACTCTTCAGTGTAACTAATGATAACCAAATGCAGGATAGTCACACCTCTTTGTGCCTCTATTGTGAGTGCTCCAGGCTGGAGACTACCCTGTTGTGAGGAACATCACTATACACAAAGGCTGTGTCTGTAAAGCAGCCTGAAAAGGACTCTTAAAATGAGAACCACTTCCAACCATTCCTGAAATTTCAGGCGGTGGATCACCATCTACTGTCGACTTTGACAGTATAAAAGTGGTTCCTCTAGTTGTTTCAGTTCCTTCAATATAAAAAAAGAGGCGCACTTGGCTGTTTCCACCTAAGCAGCTTGATTGCCCAGGTTTGAGCTCTCTTTAAACCTTTGGTACCTTCTCTCGGTCTGGATCTGCTTAGCGCTAAGACACCCTTGGGTAATGCTCACTTTATAAAGCTATCTCATTCATTCATTCACTTTAAAGTACTCAGAGGACAGCTGCACAACTAGAGCTGGTGACAGCCAGCCTACTGGTGGTGAGGGAACATCACCTGAGTCTTGCCTTCCTGAAAGAAGTTGTCCATCTGATCTGAGCACATATACACGCAAGCCTGCCTGCTGAGAAAGGAAAGGAGCCCA
Source organism: Triturus cristatus (assembly GCF_964204655.1). Taxonomy (NCBI): domain Eukaryota; kingdom Metazoa; phylum Chordata; class Amphibia; order Caudata; family Salamandridae; genus Triturus; species Triturus cristatus. Next base: position 301,572,428 of record NC_140588.1, read on the forward strand.
CCAACCCAACAGGAGGAGTGACTGTCCAGGAGGAGCCAGGTGCAGCAAGACTCTGGTGCTGGTGAACTCTGCCAGAGGAACGAGAACCAAGGAGAATATTCTGTGTCTCCCAGGTGTCATAATGGCTGCCCACAAGTACGGCAACAAGGATTGCAAGTGTTCTGATCCTCTGCTGTTGTGACTGGAGGAACTGTAACTACAACTTATCATGTGCCACTGAAACCCAAAGAACTGTGATTGTGGCTATTCTTGTAACACTGTGTCTCAAAGAATTGTTATTAATCACAAAGTGACCGAAGTCTGGCCTAAGTCACTTTCACTGAGGAGTCTAGTGCCTAGACGTGAGGCCTGTGTCGACCATAACACCCATAAGCTGACCAAAGTGTAACTGTGATGAGATCAGCCCACAAGGGGGCACCCTGAATCCAGGTTACCTGCTTTGATGACCCTGAGTGCTCTCCTTTGTCTGCTGTCGCTGCAGCCCTTCAGCTGTTACCTTCCTGCAGCTGGAAGAAGTCGCATCAGAACCCCCAATCCTAGATGTGGGAGACAAGCTGTGTGCTGCCACGGCCTGCCTGCCACCTGACACTTGAACCCCTTTAGGATTTACTGCTGTGCGAGAAGAACTGCAGGAATTGTGAAAGACGTTGCACAGTCTGGGCATACATTCATACTATTACAACTATTTCTGCAAAGAGGAGAGTCACCTAGAACAGAATGGAGGAGAACCTAGGCATGAGGAGTAGGATCGCTAATTGAGGTCTAGCTAGTGTTAAATTCCCATTCACTAGATTGTACCTGACCAATATTTATTGTTGTTGTGTGATAAACTGCCTTTCTTTTTAAAATAAAGCAGTTGTTTAAACAATCAGTTATGTGGCATTGTTGAGTTCTGAGCTTGAGCACCTCCAAACTACCTCCCTGAGAAGCCTCTGACTGCCTGTCATTGCTACAGCTGAGAGTCATGTGCTGCAGGGGTTTTAGTTGGTCGCGTTTGCAGAGCCATAGTAGAACAGACCTGGGACTTCAGAGGCAAATTACCCCAATCCCCACTGTTAAGACCAGGTATCTCCTTCTTGGCCTGTGGCCCTGTGAATGGGATGTGACAATACCCTAGGCAACAAATTACTTCATTGACCCCCACTTTTCCCCCCTTGGTTTCTCATTTCTACTTCCTTCACCTTGCATTCCTTGTCCCCACTCCTTCACACACAAGCTCACACGTTCAGCATGGGGTGACCACCAGACGTAGAGGCAAATTCTTGGCAGAGAGTTTACAAATTCAGACCAAAGGGTCAGAATTCAGGACAAAAACAGAGGAAAAAAGGTCTTTCTTATGAACACATCTGTTAGAGTCAACCAATAATATAACAATAAACAAAACCCCCAGCCCCCATCCACATTAAACTTTCAGTGCATCCCCCATTCCCCATCCAACCACCTTCCGTAGTCCATGTTATCCCCCAGACTCTCCGTTGTCTGTGTCAGCTTGCTCCCCTAGATCCTCAAACTCACCTCCATTGAAAGCTTTCTTCCCCTGCCCTCCCATTTACCCTCCATTGTCAGCTTGCTGCCCCATCCCATTCTACCCACCCTCTGTTGTCAGCTTGCCGCCCCATCTTCTCCTGCCCGCATCTGTTGTCAGCTTGCTGCCCAAGCTCTTCCTGTCCACTTTTCATTCCCAGCTTCCATCCCCTCTAGCACACCCTCTTTTCTCAACTTATATCCCTATCCCCTACCACCCGCTCTCTGTTATCAGCCTGCTTTTCCGACCCTTCTGCCCACACCCTATTGTCCATGTGCTTCACCAGCGTCTCCTGCCCACCCTCTGTTGTCCTTTTGCTTTCCCAGCCACTCCTGCCCACCCTCCATTGTCTACTTGATCCCAGCCCCTCACACACAAACCTCTGTTGTCAGCTTCCAGGCCCCCCTTGTAGTGACCTGGGGCAGGGCACTAGGACCCTGCAGTGGACCATGGGGACCCCAGGGTAACTGGACACCACATCCGGTCAAAGGGTGGGGAGGGAACAGTAGAGGGGACGAGGGAGTGTAGGCAGATGTAACTACGAGCAGCTCTGCACAGAGGTAGAATAAAGAAAAGCGATGAATCCTACCTGTGTTCTGTGTCTTTGTGGGATTGTGGGGACACGACAACTGGTGATCGAAGGTGGGATTCACCAACAAAAAGCCGTATCGTCGTCCTCCCTGACCTGAAGCAGGCGTGACGAACCAGGAGCCCACCCTGGTCCGCTGGACGACAGGAGGACAATCGCGACGATCAGCGATCATCGCGACGATCCCCGATCCAAAAAAAAAGCCAGGAGCCCACCCTGGTCTGAGGGAAGCAGCGAAGAGAGCAGCAACGCGAGAGCCCACCCCGACCGCGGAAAAGTGAAGCGGTAAGAGCACTGAGGCAGGAGAAAATAAATTAAATAAATTAGGCATCCGCCCGTGAGGCGAAGAGTGAGAAGCGCCAGCACCGGAGCGTGCACAAACAGAACTGAACGAGGAAAGCGCGCGTAATTCAAAGGAACTCTTGTGAGAGCGGCGGCCATCTTTGAGTCAGGCAAAACGGGCCAATAGGGACAAAGAAGAGTGCGGCAGCCAATTTGCAAGGTCAGGCATACTAAGAAAAGACAGAAACATCGCAAGACTACGGTGGCCATTTTGAAGTCAGGCAAAAGTGGCCAATAGGAACAAAGAACAGTGTGGTGGCCATTTTGAAGTCAGGCAGCCATTGAGACCTATAGGGAAACAGAAAAAGAGAGGAAAAAAGGCATAAAAGAAGAGAAAAACAGCGAAACAAAGCAGGATACAGTGGAAACAAAGGGGCAAATAAAGAACTAAAGAAAAAAAAAAAAAGAACAGGGGAGAAGGACCAGAGAAGGAAAATGAGCGACAATGATGAGAAAACGAGCACGCAAGCCATATTCCGCAGGCCTCTATCGTTCAGCCTATCGGATCCACAAGCGGGCATCCAGTGGGAAAGATGGATCAGGAAATTTGAGCGCTACATGAGCGCCACGGACGTCCCGAATAGCAAGCAATTGCACCTGCTTCTGAATCTTGCAGGGGATGAAATAGAGAATTTATTGTTAAAATTCCCCGCCGATCAAACGGCGAATTACAAGGGAGTGGTAAAGTGTCTCACTCTGAAATTTGACCCCCAACGAAATGTTGATTTCGAGAGATACACATTCAACACTGCATGCCAACAAGGAGAAGAGAGTCTAGATGACTTTGCAACGAGACTGAGAAAATTGGTCACGTACTGCGAGTTTGCCAAATTTGACAATGAACAAGCAATAAGACTGCGCATCATCTAAGGTTGTCAATCAGTGGAGTTCAGAGCACGCATTCTGAAGGAACCAACGACGCTGGAAAAGATATTGACGATGGCTCGCATGGAAGCAAGGGCCACAGAGCATGCCAAGCAGATGGAGCTAGGAAAAGAGAAGAGAGAAGCGTTAGCACATCGCGTCACTGGGAACTTCAAAAAGAAGGAATTCCAGGCACAGACTGTACCAAAGAAGGGCGAACAAACATGCTACCAGTGCGGCGTTGAATTCCCACATGTTGGTGCCTACCCAGCTATGGGTCAAAAGTGCAGGAAGTGCAACAGGGACAACCATTTTTCAAGCACGTGCATGACTAGACAATTCAGAAGTGAAAGAGACAGAACAATGAGACCAAGGATGACCAGCAACAGGTACGCACGACAAATGGAAACGGCAAATCGCAGCTCCTCCGACGAAGCAGAAGAAACGAGAGCTCCTGTGTCAGAAGTGAGACTATATCTCATGTCAGATGCACCAAGAGAAGGTAAAGAGACAGAACACATTCATCTTGTGGAAAAACAACAAATAAAGAAGACAGCCACGGTGGACATCGGCGTAGGGAGCCACCAAGCTAAGTTTGTACTTGACAGTGGAGCAACATGCAACATCATGTGCATGTCAGAATACCAGAAAATGAGAGTGAAACCACAAATATCACCGTCAACAGTGGATGTGTTCACTTGGGGTTCCAAAAGGCCAGTAGAAAATATGGGAAAATTCACGGAGATCTTGACATACAAAGACAGATTTTACCAAGAGGAAATACAAGTGCTCAAAGGAGACATCCCAGCACCATGCCTGCTCAGCAATGTGACGGCACAGGTGATGGGGCTACTAGCAATGACATACCACATGTCGGAAACGAAAAACATCCTACAAGAATACCCTGCTATACTGAAAGATCTTGGTAAGCTAAAAGGGAAACAAATAACATTACACATCAATGAGGCGATCAAGCCGGTGGCTCAGCATCATAGACGAGTACCAATACATCTCCAACCACAAGTTGAAGAGGAAATAACAAGCTTACTGGCACAAGACATAATTGAACCTGCAGAAGGACCAACGGCGTGGGTGTCTCCAATTGTGGCAGTTCCTAAGAAAAACACCGCAAATATCCGCATCTGCGTGGACAAGAGGATCCCAAATACAGCAATCGCAAGGGAACGTCACCCGGGGCCACACCTGAATGACATGATAAGCTGCCTCACTGGAGCGTGCCGGTTCTCGAAGCTGCACTTGTGCAAAGGATACCATCAGCTAGAACTAGATCACCAATCCAGATACATCACAACATTCTCCTCACATCTGGGCCTGTTCAGATATAAGCGACTAAGCTTCGGAATCTCATCGGCAGAGGAGATATTCCAGGAAACAATACGGCAAGTGATAAGGCCAGTGCGGAACAGCCTCATTTACAGTAATGACATTTTGGCATTTGGAAAAACAGACAAAGAGTATGACGCAGCGTTGCGTCAAGTGTGCACACAACTGGAGCAAGCAGGCCTAACATTAAATGGAGAGAAATATGAGCTGGGGAGAGGGAAACTAGTGTTCTTCGGGTACATTTTCTCCAAACAAGGGATGAGGCCAGATCCCAGCAAGGTTGAAACACTGAAGAGCACAAATTCTCCGGCGGATGTTGCTGAAGTAAGATCATTCCTGGGCCTTGCTAGCTACTGTGCGCGGTACATACAGGACTTCGCCACTGTGAGCACATCACTAAGAGAACTGACTAAACAAAGGCAGAAGTTCATCTGGTCCCAGGAATGCAACAAGGCATTCGAGGAAATAAGACAAGCAGTGATGACGGTGGAACATCTGGCCTACTTTGACCCGCTACTCTGCACTGAACTGACTGCCGATGCCAGCCCAGTAGGACTAGGTGCAATTCTAGTGCAGAATTTGCCAGGGAGAGACTCACAGAGGAAAATTGTTGCTTATGCAAGCAAAAGCTTAACAGACATTGAAAAAGCATACTCGCAACCAGAGAAGGAGAGCTTAGCAGTGGTATGGGTATGTGAACACTACCACATGTTTATCTACGGAAAATCATTCACAATCATAACTGATCACCAGGCGCTAGTGACGATCTACGGCAGCCCATCAGCCAAAATGCCACCTCAGATTGAAAGCTGTGCATAAGACTAATGGACTATGATTTCACGGCTGTGCACAAGCCAGGGAAAGAACACAATCCGGCAGACTACATGTCGAGACACCCATTACCGCAGGTCCACAAGATGACATCAATGGCAGAAGAACACCTCAACTTCGTACTGAAACAAAACACTCCAGCGCCGATAACACTACTAGAGCTAGCAAAGAAGAACAAGGGTGATGCCATGCTGCAAACAGCAATGGAGATAACGAGAAAGCAGAGATGGAGGAACGTCAACAATAATTGCACCTGGGGAACAGGAGTATGCAAGGAAGAAGTGCTAGCTCTCAAGAAGATCAATGAGGAACTGTCCGAAACAGACACAGGGATAATGATGAGAGGGATGAGAATCGTGATACCAAGCTCACTCCGGAGTCAACTGGTCAATCTGGCTCATCAGTCACACCGAGGCGTGGTAGCCACCAAGAAACTACTAAGAGAGAAAGTATGGTTCCCCGGCCTGGTTCGCATGGTAGAAGAAACCATATCGACATGCCACCTCTGTCAAGTGATAGGACCACCGGCTAAGCATGAGCCACTACAAATGTCGGATCTTCCAAGAGCGGTGTGGAAAACATTAGCAGCTGATTTCTCTGGGCCCCTGGACACAGGCAACTACCTGCTTGTGGTCATCGACAAATACTCACGGTTCCCGATAGTATGACAGGTCTCATCAACGTCAGCCACAGCAACACTACCGATATTGGATGACATTTTTGCAGCATGGGGTTCACCAGAAACACTAAAAACAGACAATGGCCCTCCATTCTCAGGAGAAGAGTTCCGCAGATTCATGGTGATAAACCACAGGAAAATAACACCGCTGTGGCCTCAAGCAAATGGAATGGAGGAGAGGTTCATGGGGATCATTAAAAAGGCTGTTCAAAGGGCAAAGCTAGCGCAGATTTCACTTAGCCAAGCGCTGTGCCAAGTACTACGTGATTACAGAAACACACCCCACAACTCCAGAGGAAGGTGTCCAGCAGAGCTAGTACTGGGAAGAACAAGTCGGACGAGGCTACCGCAAATAGAAGCAACCGTGCCACCAGATCACAGCAGCATTGCAGATAGGGACAGAGAGGCGAAAGAAAAAATATGCAGACGCCAAGCGGCACGCCATCTCGTCAAACATAAAGGAAGGAGACACGGTAGTTGTGCGTCAACGACAACAAAGAAAATCTGACAGCATGTTCTCCAAAGACCCGCTAACAGTAACAAAAGTGAAGGGCCTAATGATCACAGCAGAGTCAGAGCATCAGAGGATAACAAGAAACAGCTCACACTTCAAAGGATTATAGGAGAAGGAAAAAGAAGAAGATGACACAAAGACAGCAGAACAAGAAAAGCAGGAGCACAGCAAGAAAGAAACAAGAAATAGAGAGGGACCACAGGAAGAGCAACAGACGGGGGCCGGTCCGCGAAGAACATGCAGACGGCCAAAGAGACTAATAGAAGAAATGTAGTGATGGGAAGCATACTGAACTATGCCATGACAGACCTGCATCTATCACCTACCTACACATCTGTGGGTTGTCACCTTCTCGTCATTCTTTGTGCCACAGGGGGGAGATGTAGTGACCTGGGGCAGTGCACTAGGACCCTGCAGTGGACCATGGGGACCCCAGGGTAACTGGATACCACATCCAGTCAAAGGGTGGGGAGGGAACAGTAGAGGGGACGAGGGAGCGTGGGCAGATGTAACTACAAGCAGCTCTGCGTAGAGGTAGAATAAAGAAAAGAGATAACTCCTACCTGTGTCCTGTGTCTTTGTGGAATCGTGGGGACACGGCACCCCTCACACTGACACTCCATTGTCAGTTTGGTGTCCCAGCCTCTCCTAACCACTTTCCTTTGTCACCTTACTTACCACTACATACCCTCTTTTATCAGCTTGCTGTCCATCCTCGTTCACCCACACACCATTGTACATTTGCTTACCCAGTCTATCCTGCACACCATACATTGTCCATTTGAATTCCCAGCCCCTTCAATCCACCATCCATTGTCTGTGTGCTTCCCCACTGTCTTTTGTGTGTCATCTTCCTACCCACGATCTTTTCTACCACCCCCCTCCCTTCTGTTGACTCGGCCTCTCATCCACCTCCGTGTGCTTGTTTTTGGCCACGTCATAGCGCTTTTTCTTTTTCATTATTTTTAGGCATGCTGCACAGCAGCCATGCTGCAGTACAGCTTGACTAAAAATCATTGCCAAAGCCAGTACCTCTCTTTGGTGAGACCTGTTGGCTTTGCCAATGCTTGCTTTCTTGTAGGCAGTCAGTGGTTGAACAGCCCAGTAGGGTAGAAGGCAGAGATAGTCTTTCACATTCAAATGTGTTCACTTCACTGCTAATAGCCTATCTTTACCACTCCTTGTAAAAACAAACGGCATTCTTTATTGGAGCAATGAAAGCAGCAAACAAGTGAATTAGTTCCAAGAGATACTGAAAGGAAAAACAATTGTGCTGGCACCCCTCTTACCACCTCATCCTTGGGCTAAAGGTTTGTGTAAAATTATGGACAAAAGGCATCCGTAACAGACCACTGATTACTTCATGGACAATGCACACAGATTCAGGACAGTCAATGGAAAATACAGACAGGATCTCACCCTAGTTTTGCACAGACACACCAAATAGAGAGCAAACCACACACACCAGACACACATTGACACAATCCAGGCAGAATCGCCGACACCCTGCACACTAGGTGCACACAATCCACAGAAAAGCACACAGACCGTGTGTGATTGTGCACACAGACATCCATAGATGTGCTCTAGACATGCAAACCCTGTATCCCCAAGGACTCCAGACACAGACCCCCTTCCATCCACCCTGTAGAAACACATCCCAATACACCCAATCAGTATCAGACACACACACACACTATGACAAATAAAACACATGCAAAGACTTACACCAACACACTCATCAAAACAGAACATCCACGCCAAAGACACATACACGCAGGCCCCTACAACAGACATGCACTCTACAAAACAGAAACACACTTGTAAAATATACCAAATACACACATGCACTGACACCCCTTATGCATACCATTTATACACAACATTCATACACAACATGCATCAAGGAATGCAGGCAGACACTGCAGGACAGATTACCATCCAGCATGCATGTCATCACCGACACCATTTGCAGACAGACCCTCACTTGAAAGCAAGACAAGCATTAACAGAGAAGTCAGAGAACACTCACTGGGGCAGGTATGCACTCATTCATAGGAAGCTCTGATTTCAAAGGGATGCAATCTCAGGGTACACAGACAGGCACTCAAAGGTCAGGCAGGCACACACTCACAGGGAAGACAATTACTGGTAAGGAAACAAGACCACTACTCACGGTCAGAAGAGGCATAGTCACTTTCATTACATGCAAATAAACACTCAATATGTGGGCACTCACAAGCCAGCCAGATTGGCACTCTGAGAGAAGACTGACTGTAGCTCAGAGGACAGGGAGACTGGTAGTCACAGGGTAGTCAAGATACATCTGGGCAAGAGGGCATTCACGCACATCTCAAGTGGGGTTTAACCGGTAGTCCAGGCATGAATTTCATCACAGAGTAGTCACATTCTCACAGGTCTGGCAAGTAATCACAAAGCAGACAGGAACTCTCAAAGCTGGCACGATCTCACAGAGCAAGCAAACCATTACTCAAAAGGCAAGCAGTTGGTCCCACATAGGATATGCAGACAGACACTCATGTGGCAGGCATGCATACTCAGGGCAGACATGCAGTCAAAAGAGCTATTAGAGAGAGATATACAGAGCAGGGAGGGCATGGTAACATAGCATGCATAAACTCACAGGTCAAGCCAGGTATGTGCTTACTTGCAGAGCATACAGATAAGCACGAAAGGCTGGTTCTCACAGGAAAAGTAGAGTTGCTCACAGAAAAGGCTGACAGCCACTCACAATGTGGACTAGCACTCACAAAGAAAGACTGCACTCACAGGCTAGGCATACCCCAAATTAGAGTGGAGACAGGCAGTCACATGATCACTTAAAATGCAAGCCTGGTTTCACTCACAAGAAAGGCATTCACTCACTCACAGGGCAAGCAGATGCTCACAGAGCAGGCAGACATGCATTTAATGTGGAGAAAACATTATTTACAGGGCACGAAGATAGGTACTCAAGGTATAGGTGCACATGCATTCACATAGCAAGCATTCACGGGCAGGCAGGTACTCACAGACTAGGCAGGCATTCACTTTCAAGGCAAACGCTCACAAAACCAACAGGCAGATGGCAAGAAGGCAGAAATCTCACAAGGCTGTCAACTAAGGCACACAAAGGTAAGTATACACGGATTAGGCAGACAGGTTGTAACATGGCAGGTTGGCATGTATAGCAAGCAGATTGACACTCACAGGTAATCTGGACAGGCATTCACAGGACAGTCAATGTGGTATTCACATGGCAGGCTCCCACAGGCCAAATAGGTTAGCACTGAAGAAGCAGGTAGGCAGTCACAGGGCAGACATACATTCAAATGGCAGACAGACACTCAAACAGAAGACATGTACTCATTCACAGGACAGCCAAAAAGCCATTCAAATTGAAGAAATGCGGCAACTAACAGGACAAGCAAAAAGTCACTAGTAAGACAAATGCATGTGAGACAGGCATTCACACAGCAGGTATGGCACCTTGCATCATATGACAGGCTTGCATCTACTTACATGGCAGGAATAAAGCCCTCACAGGACAGGCAGATGCTCAGATATCAGGCTGGCAGTTAGTCGTACTGCACACAGGCTCTTGTGTTCCGTCTCTGGCTCAGCTCAACAAGGTGGTTTTCACACCCACGGGTGACACAAGTCAACTGAATTCAATGCACCATAGCTTTAGTGTGAAAGAGAGGTTTGTTTTTGTAGCCCCACAGAACCCCAACCAATACATAGTCAAGTGGCATCAATGCTTTTGGATTAGTAACAGTCCCTAAATAGGTATCCAGGGACACTGTGGTGATTGGAAACAAACTTTTTGTATTCTCTTCAATACCACACACACAAACTACGCTAAGGAAAAGACACTTTAACTAAAAAGCATGTTTATTTCAACAAGTGCACCCTGTTACTCAGCACAACTAAAATAACCACAGAGAATACGATTAAAATGGCACAGATGCATGTTGTGAATCCCATGAATAAATGGAACATTTCTACCATGGTTAAAATGTTGTCTAATAAAAAATCTAACATTATAAAACCTACTTCTTTGTGCAATTCTAGGACAGCATGGAGTAGCATAACCAGCATCTATATTTTCTTAGGGAGAGTGAGCGCACTACATTCCTTTTTACAGCAAAACCCTGTAATTATCAGGAGCCAGCGAGGCAGTGTTCCATGCGAAAGAAAACACATGTCACATCAGCATCAGCTCCTCCCGAACTCGGGCTTGATATCAGCTTTCAGTAGAAAGTGTGATACAGCGGCATCTCTAGCAGGCAGGATCTTCTCTAGCAGTAACTTGTGTGATAATCCGGGGCAAAGGACCTTTCTTGACAAGTGGTCAAGTGGCAGTCCTTTTCATACTATAACTTATCTAAGATGGAATTTCCAACATCACCTTAGGAATGTCTGGTATAAAAAATAAGCATACAAATGCCAGTCTAAGATGCATTCATTTAAACAAATAAAGCAAAAAAATGACAATTCAGACCACACTGTTCTTGTTCGACCTTAAAATTGAGGCCTTATAATTTTTATATCATTCCCGACTTGTACGCCTGAATTGTGACATCATAAGGATGGAGAGCTATATAGGGAGTTATCTAATTTATATGGAAATCCATGCTCCGAGAACATTGAAATATATATATTTCTATATTCAAACTAATCTCATGATATCTGTTATACGTATATATACATAAAATAAGTATATATAAATGTAATTTCATAGAACCATGATTACATTAAATAGCAGGAATAAATTCAATAAGCTATGCATGAATTTGTTTTTTTGAGCCTAGCATGCTTCAAGCAATAAAACATTAAAAATCTGGATATATCAAAAAAAATTATTAAAAGATTATCATAAAAGCATTTATGGTGGTTCAGAGGGATGCGTGTTGGCGATTAAACAGATCAGACATGATACTGAAAAGAACAATTAAAATGTGGCTTTGAAAAAAGGAAAAAGCAAAAAAAAAACATTCCATTGAAAATCTTCAGCTTCACAACACAGTCTCTGTGGTCGGTTAGATTCCTGTGGTTGAACCATAAATAGTTTTTAATCCTCATCTAAGGGCATGTCGACATCACTAGGTTTACATGCAGCATACATGTGGTCATTGTGAAAACCAGTTAATGCTTGATTGTTGTTGTTAGCTAGAACATAAGATGGACCAGCAATTGGTTGCAATTCCAAAGAACTCAGCCATGGTGAGAGTACTGCATTTGGAGGCTCGCACATTAGTAGCGAGTCAAGCCAGTTATCGAGCAGCTAATCAAAGAGTGTTACTGGCATAGTTGAGCAATCAAATTTAGCATTTTGTAGTGGGAGCAAACACACTGCTCTGTGTTCATTGTTCTGTGTAACGTTGGAAAACAATGGTCTCAAACATCCTTGTCTGGGAACTCAAGCTAGTGATGTCACTGCTCTGAATCAGGGGTATTTCATTTAGAGTAAGGAGAGGCTGAGAGGTTCTATTATGAAATCTTCTTGGTGTCTGTAATTGTTGCTGTTCAGAATCCGAAACATAGTGATTTTTTACGTCGTTGATAGACACCTGACTGTTTTTCCTTGAACCAGACAAAAGAGGCAGAATAACAGTTTGTTTGCTTTTTACCCCAAGGACTTTAATAGGCGGTCTTTTGGATGCATCAAAAGCTTGGTGTGTGGATATTTTCAGAAACTGGGGGCCAGATGTACTAACATTAGGAATTTTGAATTCCTAATTGCAGTTCTCTCCGATTCACCATTAGGAAATTGGTACTCCTAAAGTGTGAACCTCCTTTGAGTTTCATTATCAGTCAGTCAGTCAAGCTTTTACTTCGGTAAAATACCATAAAAAGACATAAATAATTATATACAATAAAACATGATTAAATTAACAATGCATAGAGTATAATCCAACAAGATAAAAATTTCATAAAAACAAATTGTTAAAACTAGATCCAAGGCCCACGGTGTTCTCGCTACACCACAGCTTCTTGGAAGTAGCATCACTAGGAATCGGGAGGGTTGTGTGACAGATTGCAGTTTTTTAGACCGGGTAAACCACATAGAAAGAAGGTATTTGGCCGTCGCAAACACTATTAAAGGGGTAGTGTCATACTTCAGTATTCTAAACACCTCCTGATAGTCCCTAAAACCCTTGGACTTGCAGAGCTGAATAATCCACTTCTTCCTTGCCTTGTTATATAGAGGGCAGAAAAGAACAGCATGGAGCTCTGTTTCACAAATATCAATGCATACAGGACACGTGTTTAAGGGATCAGATGCATTAGACCATCTGCAAGTAAGAGCCCTCAATGGTAACGAACCGTGTCTAAACTGAATGTAGAGTTTCTTCGCCAAAGGGGGTTGGATAACATCCAAAAAAACTTCAAACTGGGGGCAGAACTTAATGTCCAAAAAGGTGTCGGTAAGCCTGCCAAGAGAGGAATGCAGTTAAATCTCCCTCCGATACAATTGTAGTGCCTCCCGCAGTGAATTCTTTGAAAGTGAGCGACTAGTCACTTCCGGCGCGGACCATAGGTCCCCCAACCCTATGGAGTAGCAAAGGTTCTTTACATAAGTTAACCAAGGGATTTTTTCCAGATTCCCCCTTGACAGTACGTCACCAAGATCCTGCCTATAGCTTGCAAGCTCGGGAGTTGACCAGAGACGTCTCCAAAACAGGAGTGGGCGGTTCAGGATAATCTCTTCTATAGGAACTAGACCTAAATCCCATCTCAACGGAATTAAAGGGGTACTTGCAGGTAGTTTTAGCAATCGCCTAATAAAGGAATTCTCAGTTGACGTTAAGGTAGCACAAGCACAAGTGCAATGTCCCCAGAGTTCAACGCCGTAAAGCGCACCCCCTCTTGCTTGGGATTTGTAAATTTCCATAGGGGGGCCCAGAGGTTTAGAAGAGGTGTTATTGAAAACCTTCAGGATACCCCCCGCTGATTGTGCTAGCTTGAGATTTGCCTTCGCCAAGTGAGACCCCCATTTCATTTTGTCGTTGAGGGTCACCCCCAAATATTCGAAGGTAGAGACCCTGTCCAATGCAACATCTCCCATCTTGGGGTGTGGGCAGTTGGTTGAATTAGAACTGAAGACCATACATTTTGTTTTAGATAGGCTCAGTTCCAGATCCCTTAATTTACAGAAGGAGCAAAAGCCTCTAATGTGCGCTGGATGCCCATGTAAGATTTAGACAACAGGAGCGTATCATCCGCGAACATTAGGGCCGGTATCTTACGCCCCGCTAGAAAAGGGGAATCCAAGTTAGCGGCGCTCAAAAGATGCTCGATCAACCCATTGATAAAGAGGGAGAAGAGAGTGGGAGCCAGAACACAGCCCTGCCTCACACCCTTTTCAACCGGGAATGGCCCTGAAATCTCCCCACATCTCCCGAATCTCACCCTTGCATAAGTACCTTCATGCAGACGTTTAAATAAATGACAAAGGTAGGGGGGAGCGCCCATCTCTAATAATAAGACCCATAGTTTTTCCCTTTGGACCATATCGAATGCGGACCGCAGGTCCACAAAAATCAAATAAAGATTACCAGCGCCCATACTCTCCAGACTGTCTTCCAATAGATCAACTGTAACCTGAACAATTGGTCGATAGTGGAGACCCTTGCACGAAACCCCGCCTGGAGGGAGGTTAGAATTTGGTGATCCTCCATCCAGGTCTGCAGTCTTGTTAAAAGGACTCGGGCAAACAACTTCTGTAAGACGTCGATCAAGCTTATAGGGCGATAGTTCGCTGGATCCAAAGGGGAAGATTTTTTATGGATGGGTATAATTTCTGCTCCCAGCCAAGTGTCCGGGATCTCAAGGCCCTGCAGAATGGCATTAAAGTATACCCGGATGTAAGGGGCCCAGATTTTTAATTCACTTCTGTAAAGGTCACCAGGGATCCTATCGAGCCCCGGAGCTTTCCCGACTGAAAGGGTACAAAGGGCCAGCTCTATTTCTGGAAGGGAGAAGGATCGACTCACTAAATCTTCCTGGTACACTTGATTCATTACAATAGCATTAGGGGGGGTTGCCAGGTCAACACCTCCCCTAGGATTACTAGAAGAGTAAAGGGGTTTAAAATGGGCAAGCCAAACCTCCTCACTGAGGTTAGGGATGATAGCAGGGCTGCATGCTGCCGTACCAGTTCGAACTAGGTTCCAAAAAGCCCTCGAATCACGATCAACTAATGCTTGCTTCATATTTTGCCACCTTAGGTCCTCCCACTCGGATTTTGCCTCCTTAATCAAATTTTTGTAGAAGGTCCTCGCAGCCTGGACACTAGACTGTGTGCCCGTTTTTACCTCTTTAATCAGGGCAGCCTTAGCCCGCCTACAGGAGCCATTATACCAGTGCTCAGGCCTAACAACCCTTGGCCTAGGGGCAGTAGAGGTGTAAAAACAGCCAACCAGGGCGCCGAGGAGTTCCTTGTGAATATTCTGTAGATCAGGGAAATAATTCGGCGGAATATCCCCATTGGGGCTCAAAAGGTGGGAAACCGCCTCCAGGGAACTGGTAACATTGCTATAAAGTGCTGCAAGTTTTGACTCATCAGTCACAACCCTAGCCCACCTAATCCGTCTGCCTCCTGCCACTAACACCAAGTTCTCACTATTTAGTGGTGTTAGGCCCCGTGGGACTCCACTGCCACCAATATTATTTACCAGTTCCAGTGACAGTAGGTTATGATCACTATCGACCCGCGGAGTAACAGAAAAGTCTGCTAAAAACCCCAAAATTCCACATTCACCAGGATGTAGTCGATAGTTGAACAACTCCCAGGTCTGTTAAAGGTGAAAGACCCCGGTACATCAGGACAGAGTCTTCCATTGCAAGCCCTCAAGGAATGTGCAATGGCCAACTTGTTGATCTCAAGGGCTAGTGGAATCAGACGTTTAGCAGGATAGTTAGTGGGCTCTGGAATTTTATAGTTTTCGTCCTCATCACAAGTAGGAGAGGGGATCCCAGGGAGAGGTTCAAAGTGACAATTAAAATCTGCACCTATTAATTTGTGACACGCAGGGGGAAGGAAATGTAGTACATCATCTAGGGCGCCCAAGATCGACAAACCCAGCTGTACCGGATGAGGACGCAGGTAGACATTTAGTACTGCCAGCGAATAACCGGTAGAAAATGTGAGTAATAAACATAGGATATCTGGGGATTTTGAATCTATGAGTTTTACAGAGCAACCTAGATGAGTTGCAACCCAGACAACAAGGCCCCCCGAGGGTCTACCCCTTGCACCTTGGGCCGTAGGAACAAAAAAAGAAGCGTATCCCACCCTCGATGGAATATGCCGCAGCCATGTTTCTTGGGATAAACAGATATCATAATTGTCCATTAACTCTCCCCACTCAGGGTCGGAGAGTTTGGACTCCAATCCAGCCACATTCCAAGACCCTATTAGAGGTCTGCGTGCAGGCATATAGGGGGAACAAGCCACCAGAGGGAAAGAAGTGGGGGAACCCTGTGAAGCAATATGCTCACAGGGGCCCAACTCAGGGCCCCCTTCCGTAGAGCTGTTAAACAGAAGCGGGAAGGAGGAGGAAATAAGACCGACCCCGGCACCAGGAACAGCCGAGGGGAGGTCCATCTCCACATCATGCCCATCCCCACCCACACTCCCCCCCGTATGCCTATGCCCACCCTTTCATTATCGATTCCTAGTGTGTAGACCTACCTCATGAATATTAATGAAATAGGTCGCAATTAGTGACCTATTAGGAAGTGCTACCATCAAGAGATGGTGGCCTGCTGAGGTCAGCAGACCACCATGTCTGCGATTGCTTTTTGATAAAGAAATCTTTTTTTTATTTTAAATACTGTCTGTTTTCTTTAAAGAAAAATGCAATGCATTCATAATAGTCTTATGCGTTCCAGTTCCGATTGTTTTACCTGTCTTTTTGGTGTGAGGCATTCTTCCCTTGATTTTTCATTTGCTCTTTTCCAACTCCTCTTCACAATGCTTTTGTTGTACTTCCTGCATTTAAATATTTCTGTTGTGGTAGCATAAAGACAGGTAAAACAATCGGAACGGAACCCATAAGGCTAATTATGGATTTTTCTCAAGAGTCCAAAGATATCGTGAATATCATAAGGAAAAACTGGAAAATTTTGCAACTGGATGGAACTATAGGAAAAATAATGGGAAAACATCCAACCATCACATACCGCAGAGCCAAAAATGTAAAAGATCGCTTAGTGCACAGCCACTTTAAAAGGAAAAAGAAAAATGAATCCTGGCTAAAAACAAAGGGCTTTGTAAAATGCTATGGCTGTAAGGTGTGCCAAACTGCGAAACAAACAACAGAAGTCTTGATGGCTAACAACAAAGTATGGAAAATCCGTGAATTAATAACCTGTAAAAGTCAGTATACAGTCTATGTGATAGAGTGTCCATGTATGTTAAAATATGTGGGCAGCACCATATGCGAACTGAAAAAAAGAGTGTTGGAACAAGTACGTGCCACAGTAAATAAGGATGGAAACAACGCAGTGGCAAAACACATGGAGCTACACCACAATGGGGACTGGAAGGCTCTATGGAGTTCTATGGAATAGAGACGGTACCATTAAATGAACGAGGAGGAAACAGGGAGAAAGTTCTCTGATAAAAAAAATCACACCACATCCTGAAACTAAGAAGTATGACTCCATATGGCCTTAACCAATCAGAGGAACTGTATATACATCTATAATCTGATAATGACACTTCTAATCATAAAAATGAGAAAAAGAAAAATTTAATACACCAAGCTGCAAATGTACATAATGGGCCCCAACGCAGATATGGCAGAATAAACCCACCGGAGGGGTAATCAATGGGAGATAACTTAAGAACTAAAAGTATGCCCACCAGTGGGATCCATATAGAGACATTGCCTGTGGAATAGAGACATAAATTCAGCTCATAGGAGCCAACTTCTGATAACATTGAGAGAACAACATTCTTTAAAGCTAAACAAATCTGCAAAAGTATGGGACTTGGTGTAAGATGAGAGTACAAAAGGTTTTTAAACTCACTGTATATATTTTTTGATCACTGAAATTGTTATTGAACACGCTAGTAAATGAAGGGGACTACATCACCCAGATAGCTGGGGATGGGAGTTTCCCTAAGACCGGAAATGATGTAACTAGCTTGACATTTAAAAACAAAAGTGTTTGTGCTAAAAATTGACCGTGACCAAGGTATTACGAAATACCGAAACACGTTGGTTATTTGCCTGTGTTCCTATGCAAACGAATGGAAGGAATAAAGGAATAAATCAATATTGCCAAAATCAACCTGCGAGAGTGCGACCCCTTTCTTTTGGTAAAATGAAGGATATGATAGCATGTTTAGCGGTTTGGTTCAACCGCGAGCGTCCCGCACCTAATTGAGTGCCAGGAAGCTGTTGCAGGGATTCTGCTCATGCACAGGACTATGCGCAGGAGACCAGGACCTCAGAGAATTGTGGTGTACCAGAAACTCCCCTCAGAACCAAGAACCCCTTATCCGACTAGCTTAGTATCCCATTCGTTAGCCTAGATCTAGCTAGGCGGTCCCAATGTATAGACAAACCAGAACAAGCGACTTAGATATTTCTCAGGAGTGGTGGGAATCCGAAATACCTGTTTGTATCTATTTGTTAGTCCACAACAGAATAATACAGACACAGTAAAGTTTAAAGAGTTTATTTTATAAACCTCGCGTCCTAAGATGCAGTACTTTGGCTAACACTAGCAGACTAACGGTACAGATCAGAACCATAAGCATTGTTACAATACCATACAAAATGAAAGGAGCAATCATACTAATAATGACAGTGGTATACAGCCACACTCCTTTCGCTAGAATCTAATACATTATTATTAGACTATTAGAAGGTCTCTTAGGTTAACAGGGGGGACACCATACCGTATAGATCAGCTTAGTAGAATCACATCAAAGGATCAGCTAGCTCTCTCATGCATCGGCTCTTCTGTTCGAATGTGTGCAAACCCAAACTGTTCTGCAATATTAAAGACGCTTGTCCTTCAGATATTGGCAGCTGCATGTATGATATGTCTAAAAAGTGGTACGATCAATCTAATCACAACACTCTGTACCTTCTAGTGACCCAGACTCGTTCTTTACATGATGTACAGACCAAGGGCACATTTCACTGTTAAGCATGTGAAACAACAGTTTGTTATCCTGTAAGGCAAAGTCGAGTCAGCATTTCTAAAATGAATAACACATAACAACAGTGTCGTGTGCAGCGCAGCAGAAACGACAAGCTGGCTTGCTAACAATTATTTTGGTTATGCTAACTTAGTGTTGTAAATAGGGTGTGGCTTAATCCATCCTACAAAGCCAAGGAAAGGAGAACCAAGCTTGTGACTACGCAAGGAGTGTTGATTTATTGAAATCAGCCCACAGCCCGGCGGATTTGTGCCCCAGAGGTTAGAACGTATGCGGAAACTGAGGGAGGCTCTGGGACTTTATTCAGACTGGACACAAGGCGCCTTGCCCTGCGTAATACCAGTGCCACACGGACTTTACTCCATCTAGTTTCCCCACGTACCACCTGCCCAGTCAAGGTGTATCCTGGGAGCTGTAGTGTCCACAATGTTGCAGCTGGTGGACGATCACATGGTTGGGGAGTGGTGTGTGCTTCTCCTTATGGGAGGACGGCAGGACTATTCAAAAGCGGAGGCATGGCTGTGTTTTCAGTTTAGCAGTGGCATCTGAGGAAGGCACTTAAGCCGAAATGCATAATGCCTGAACTGCTGTCCTAATAAAAGCCTTTCCTGGATTCCCCGCGTGGCCTCTTCCTTCTGCTTGCTGGAGATTCGTGTGTGTATATATATATATTCACCAAAAAAAACATAGGTTTCAGGGGCGTTATAGTTAGCTGGACATTTCCCTCGTACAAAACCCTAGAAATTCCCCTGTTATAGTTAGTTCAGCTAACTATAACTCGCGCCCCCGCAATGCACTGCTGATGACGTCATATATTACATCACTCATGACATGGTCAGTGACATCACTGATGACATCACTGATGACATCTCAAATGACATCACTGATGCATTTGGGAACCACTGTGAGAGAAGCATTAGGTAACATTGTGTATTTGCTGACAGATAACTGTTTTAAAACCTGTCTTGTTGTCAAGTTTTACTAGCATTAGAAGGCAGTTTTTGCTTATGCTTTGATTAAATGAGTCAGGCTTTGACACAAAAGTGCAGTCCTGAAATATGTAGATTGTGTGCAGTTCCCTTACCACTTCCACAGTAGTGAATGATTTTTGGTAAACTCCTAAGTATAGTGGTTGTTGTCTAGAATCACACTGTGAGTCTGTGTGCATTTGGGAACCACTGTGAGAGAAGCATTTGGTAACATTGTGTATTTGGTGACAGATAACTGTTTTAAAACCTGTCATGTTGTCAAGTTTAAGTAGCATTAGAAGCCAGTCTTTGCTTATGCTTTGATAAAATGATTCATGCTTTGACACTAATGTGCTGTACTTTAATATGTCGATTGTGTGTAGTCTCCTTACCCCTTGCACAGTAGTGAATGAGTTTCGGTAAGCTGCTAGGGATAGTGTTGCTTGTCTAGAATTAAACTGTGAGTCTGTGTGCATTTGGGAACCACTGTGAGAGAAGCATTTGGTAACATCATGTATTTGCTGACAGATAATTGTTTTAAAACCTGTCTTGTTGTCAAGTTTTAGTAGCATTAGAAGCCAGTTTTTGCTTATGCTTTGATTAAATGAGTCAGGCTTTGAAACAAAAGTGCAATCCTGAAATATGTAGATTGTGTGCAGTTCCCTTATCACTTCCACAGTAGTGAATGATTTTTGGCAAACTCCTAGGTATAGTGGTTGTTGTCTAGAATCACACTGTGAGTCTCTGTGCATTTGGGAACCACTGTGAGAGAAGCATTTGGTAACATCGTGTATTTTCTGGTAGATAGCTCTTTTAAAACCTGTCATGTTGTCAAGTTTTAGAAGCATTAGAAGCCAGTCTTTGCTTATGCATTGATTAAATGAGTCATGCTTTGACACTAATGTGCTGTACTCAAATATGTAGATTGTGTGCAGTACCCATACCTCCTCTAGACTAGTGAATGAGTTTTGGTAAACTCCTAGGATAGTGTTGCTTGTCTAAAATCACACTGTGAGTCTGTGTGTATTTGGGTAAGGGTTGTGAGAGAAGCATTTGGTAACATCGTGTATTTGCTGACAGATAACTGTTTTAAAACCGGTCATGTTGTCAAGTTTTAGTAGCTTTAGAAGCTATTCTTTGCTTATGCATTGATAAAATGAGTCAGGGTTTGACACTAAACTCTCTACTATTCTCTTCACTGTGCCAGAACTGAAAATTTAAAAGTTTTACCCAGGCACTGTCCTAGCAGTAGTCTGAGGATTTAGTCAGTTTCCAAGTACTCATGTTGTGAACTATACATTACCACATAGACTGCTTCAAATGTCTATGCAGTATGCATGCAGTCTTCTAACATACTATACACTTGTCTTTCACATCTTCAATTCCCTAGTCAGTATCCATACAGTGCAGCAAACATCCTGTCACTCCCTTTGCACTCCTCTAGTGACCCATTCAGTACCAAGTACTAATCCATTCACTGTGTCAAAAGCCAACCAGTTATAAATTCACCCAGGCACTCTCTTTGCTGTACTCTAATCATTGCGTCAGTTCCCAAGTACTCATGCAGTGAGCCAGGACTTAGCACATAGACTGCTTCAAATGCCTATTCACTATGCATGCAGGCCTCTAACCACCTATACAGTTGTCTTTCACACCTTCAATTCCCCAGTCAATATTCACACACTTCTAGCAAACACCCTGTTACTCACCCAGTGTGTCTCCTTATAGTAGTGTAATTATTTAGTCAGTTAGCATGTAGTCTTTTAGTGAGGTAGGCTTTAGGACATGAACTGCTTCAAAGTAGTATGCACTATGCATGTAGTGTTTTAACCATCGTCACACTTGTGGTTCAGGGTTATAGTTTCTTAGTCAGTTTTTATATAAAATGTGTTTGTACACTAATGGAATAGTATAAATTTGAAAGTTATTAAAATACATTTATTTGTGATTCTTTTTTACAGATACAGAATAGGAGTGTTTCTCATCCGTTTGCACTCTTCTCGTGCAAGATTGTTTGGATGAAGGGTCCTTCGGTGTTTCATCATACTTGCCGTGCCGTACAAGTATTTCTTGTTAGGATCCCCTCGCAACAGAACTCTTTTGCAAATCTTGCACGTGACCAAGGTGGCATTGATCTTTGTTTGCCCCTCGGGAAAAGTAAAACATTTCCACAGCACTGAAGAAAAACGTTGTGGGCGTGGTGCCTCCTCCAAGAATTCATCCTTAGATTCGGTGAATATTCTAAAGCGACAACATATACAGTTTTTGTAAGTTAAACTTATAAAATTTTGCTAGCCGTAAGCATTTTATATATCTGTGATTTGTATCTTGTGGTATTTTGCTGAGAATAGCATGCTGGTTTTTTTTTAACAATCTTTCTGATTGTTTTTTTTTTGCCCGCTGTTAAGTGATGAGTACGATTGAAATCACTATTTTTAGTGAAAGTCAATATATTCTGAGAACAGCAAAAAAGGCAAACAAATTACTTTGTGGAAATTATGCTGTGTTGTAAAAAAATTATTATTACATGTTATAATTTTTTTTTCCTTTTCTTTCACAGATCCAAATTTAAAAATAAGCAATTTATATGAATTTAGATTGCAATGGAAATCTGAATAAAATGTATACCATTTTTTATTCCTATTACTGTGAAGGTAAGTTTAACTAAATCTCAATATGCAAAATGAGGAGGTCTGCAAGAAGCTACAAAGTTGAAAGACGTTTCTAAAAACACTCTGTTTATACCTATGTAGTTTTGAAATCTGACCATAATCATATATCATGTGACCTGCAAAAAAAGAGATTTGAGGGGTTCATAATATTTCCCATTGTAGCTATTGAAGGATCGCAATCATTTCAATCATTCTTCTTTGAATATCTTTGCAGACAAAACTCTGTGCTTACCTTCTATCATTCGCAAGGAATTTTAAAACTGGAAATATGTCACTTTTTGTAACATAGTTATTGCGCAAGACACACTTTCATATTTACAAAGAGAGGAAAAGGCACTCTGTGCACTTTTTATACTCCATGTAAATACAACCTCATTATGCACACCAGTTTGCGTTGAAAGGGTGTTCTATAAGTGTTGTTGTGCATGATTGCACTGAATACTCATAGAAAAGACACATGTCTAGATTTGTCAGAAATTATAAATTTCGATATGTGTGTGAATGCTGCACCATTCTAAAATTGGTGTAGGAAAGCACAACAAGGAGAATTGTTTTCATTTCTCCACATTTGTATATCTTCAATGCATGCTACAATGCTCAGCATACATTGAAGGAGACAAATGCCTTTACTGATTGTTTTTGTGCAGGAAGGTGTGTCTTCCTGCACAAAAACAAACAGCACATGACACAGATATCCTTGCACTATGGTGCAAGGGTGCCTGTGTCACCACATTGCTGCAGTTTAAGCAGCCGTGCAGAGAGAAGCATAGATTTGCAACATATTTATGTACATATGTTGCATCCCTGTGCTTCGGAAGTATTACAGCACACTGCAGTTAAAGAGGTTACTGTGTGATGCTGCAGCACTTCCTCATAGTTCTGCAATTATACATTCACCATACGCTACTAATGCATTCATTCAGTCAATTACGTACTACACATACATTCATCTAAACTTTCACACACTAACAAAGAAATTTAGTTCTTTTTTTAAACCAGGAAAGTTAGTTCTTACCAGAACTTTTTTTTTTCTTCTTTCTTCTTTTATATTTTTTGGGGGGGTTTCAGAACAATTTTTAATTTTGGGGGGTTTTTCTGCAAAAAAAAACAAAATAAAAACAGGAGGAACCAAACAATGAACTTCAGGGAACAATAAAAAAATAAAAAAAACTAGCAAATGTGACTTTCTTGCCGGTGGCAGATCAGATGGATCGACTGCTCACCGTAGCACAAAGTCGCATTGCACTTAGTGCAGAGCACTTTTAAATATTGAAATTGAGGACGGATGTCCAAATTATGGGCTGATGGATGCACTCTTGAAGTGCTCGGCTGCGATGAGGTGAAAGGCGCAGGAGCAGGAGTGTTTCTCATCCGTTTGCACTCTTCTCGTGCAAGATTGTTTGGCTGAAGGGTCCTTATGCGCTTCATCATACTAGCCGTGCCACACAAGTATTTCTTGTTAGGATCCCCTCGCGACAGCACTCTTTTGCAAATCTTGCATGTGACCAAGGTGGCATTGGTCTTATTCTGCCCCTCAGGAAAAGTAAAAAAATTCCACACCACTGAAGAAAAACGTTCTTTGTGTGGTGCCTCCTCCAAAAATTCATCCTCAGATGTATGAGGAGATGCAGGTGATGCCTGCTGCCCTGAAGCCATTTTTAGTTGAAAAAAGTTAGAGCTAAGTGTAAACTTAGTCTAAAAAATCTTCTTCTCTGCAAAGAGATGCTCCTCCAAAGAAGGTCAAAGAAGAATGATTGAATTGGGTGGGGTCTTTCAATAGTTAGAACAGGAAGTGTAATGAACCAATCAAATCTCTTTTTTTGCAGGTCACATGGGCTTATGCAGCACGCACCCAGTGCGCATCCGCGAAATTGAATTAAAAAAAATTATAGGATTAGATGTAAAAATATATTAGTTTTAAGACTAGTTTAGAGTTTGTCTTCAATTAATCCGCGATCCCGCGAAATGTTAAACATTTCGCGGGATCCGCGCACCTACCACGTCATAGACACAGATGACGCATCGCGGAAGCGCATAAACGTCGCATTACATACATCGAACGTGTCGCGTATAGGCTGGGAGTCGCGTACCTGTCCCATTGTGATCACGCACTAAACACGTACCCAACGCATACCGTGCATGGATGCTTCCACGTAGGGATCGAGAACGGTGTGCATAGGGTGCGCGGATCCAAAAACATTTTAAAAAAAAATATGCAAAATGAAGTTTTGAACATATAGTTAAAGAAATATTTTTAAAAATATAAAAAATATGTTTGAAAAACCCAATAAAAACAAATCATATTTTTTATTTTTAAAATAATTAATTAAATAAATAAATTTTAAAAATGCTGATAAAAAAGAATTTAAAAAAAACATAATTAATGAAATTGACACACTGAAATTGAAAAATATAGGAATCCAATGAAAATCATTAAACATGATATCTTTAGAGATAAGTTAAAGATAGGAATTAGCATTTAAAAAACCTTTGAAATTCACTGAAAAAACCATAGGTTTCATGCACGTTATAGTTAGGAATTGGCATTTAAAAAACCTTTGAAATTCACTGAAAAAACCAAAGGTTTCAGGGGCGTTATAGTTAGGAATTGGCATTTAAAAAACCTTAGAAATTCACTAAAAAAACCATAGGTTTCAGGGACGTTATAGTTATCTGGACATTTCCCTCGTACAAAACCCTACGGAGTCAGGGTGCTTGTACCCTGCCCACTTTTCTTGTTTTTTCATCTTTTTTCTTGTGATTTGCATGTAGCTACAACAAAGTCCTAATAAACACAAGGGCTCGTTTTAGAGTCACCCTATATCCCAACAGTGGGGACTTATCGGCACTTTAGCGCAGAGAAAGTGGCGAAAGAATTATCGCCCCATTCTCAAGTTGGTGCACACTGCCACATTGCCCACAGGCTGACGGTACTAATACAGCGGACAATCAACATACTTCCGCAGACAAAGCTTCTGGCTGTGCTGCACCTGTTGCCCTCTGGTACCTTCTAACTAACAACTGCCAGAGTTGGAGGAGTCCCACAGCCAGCCCTATTAAACTTCCTCACACATCTTAGATGCATGTCCACAAAAGCAACGTAGGGCCCCAGTATCCGCACCACCCGCTCGTCCCAATTTGTAGTATTCCAGCACAACTAACCTCAACCCCAGATGTTGCTTGACGCCTCTGTCTCTCCAGATCCAAGATTGTAGTCACTGAAATGGGGGTGCGCCAGGCCATAAAATCCAGTAGTCAACAGTGGTGGAAAAACAGAACTTTATTACAAAAACATAAATTAACAACACAAAAACATCAAACAACGAGTGACATTCCCAATGGGGGATATCAAAAGGGCAACTTGCGGATTCCAATAACTGCAGATCGGCCAGGAAATTCCCATACTCCACATTCATAAACCTGTTGGATAAATGGTGAGAATGGTCAAGCGTTAGTATGGTCTCAAACGTAATATGGTACAATGTATTGTACTTGGACAAACCGGAATGCTTACAGGAATGATCAATCCTGCACAAAATGACTGTAACAGAAGTATGTGTAGTCGTATCCTTCGTCGGAAAGAAAAGGAACGTTACAACCACACAAACTTCTGTTATGGTCTCATTATGCAGGATTTATCATACCTGTAAGTATCACGGTTCGTTTCAGCTTGATACACCTGCATCTTCATTTCACGCACACTGCGCAGGAACAGCTGGGGACCAAGCAAGTCAACCACACCATAGCAGGCTTCCTGCACGTGTTGGGGGCAATTGTCTGCACACATGTACTACTTGTGCCCGCTGTCGACACTACACAATCACTGCAACAGAAACCACACGCATTCTAACTATGTGCAGGCAAAACTGGACCACCGGGGCCTGTACACTAATGTCGTCGCAAACTTCTCAGAAAGTGTGCATGATTCCTACATCTTTTGCAAGCATCCTAGCCCTAGTCCCCAGACCAGTTCGCCGCCCAGCAATGACTGCCCGACCCTGCGCACCCAGACCTCAATGCTCACCTGCCGCCACCGGGATGTCTCCAAGAGGGCTCACCACGTGCCAGAACGACCTCCTCAGCCGTCGCTGGATTCCGTGGCACAAGCACCCAGCGCATTCTGCTGCACCGCGCCAAGGAGTCATTTCTGTGTGGCATACACGCGGTCCAGCTGAGTTCACAATTCAAATAGGGTCTTGATTGCCAGGATAGTGTATTGAGGCCTACGCATCATCGCAGGCTGCACACCCGCTCAGCTCTGGTGTCACTAACTCAGTGGAACTCAAGTCATAGGAGAGAATGGAAATGGCCTCCAGGCCATGCGCCAGGCCCTTTTTCTTGGCAAGGTGACATGTCCTGTGACGCCTGTGCTGTATGGGTGTGGTGTGGGAGTAAACCAGCCATGAGCGAGTGGCTGTGGCATGCTGACAACTAGTTGAACCGGGGTGGCGGAGTGAGCTAAAGAATGATGATGGATTAAACCCAGATCAGTTGACTGGGGTTGAGTGTTTGCAATGTTCAACACTCCGTCCATCATCCCCTTTGGTTTTTTTGTGTGTTTTTTTTATGCTGACAACTAGACATGCGATCAGCAGATCACTACAGGGAAGACCTGGGACATGTAGCATTGTCGTTCCTTCCCTGTAAGCGTAAGCGGAGTGGGCTGGCTGAAAAGCGCATCCTTCACAACTATAACCAATATGGTGGTTTGAATCCGCGCACCCACCAAGATAGTTACACGATGGGTGCGCGACTCTACTTTTTGCTAAAAAAATATATATATTTTAGTATTTAATAAAAAAGAAGACATTATATCTATTTTTAATAACAAACACAAATAATTTCCAAAACTATTTTTAGGATATTAAAGTTACAAAATCTCACCAAAAAAAATCAAAATTACTGAAAAAATCATAGGTTTAATGAACATTATAATTAGAAATTAGCATTTAAAAAACCTTTGAAATTCACTGAAAAAACCATAGGTTTCAGGGACATTATATTTAGAAATTAGCAGTTAAAAAAACCTTAGAAATTCACTGAAAAAACCATAGGTTTCAGGGACGTTATAGTTAGTTGGACATTTCACTTGTACAAAACCAGAGAAATTTGGCTGTTATAGTTAGTAGAGCTAACTATAACTCATGCCCCCGCAATGCACTGCTGATGACGTCACATATTACATCACTCATGACATGGTCAGTGACATCACTCATGACATCTCAAATGACATCACTGATGACATCACTGATGACATCATCCATGTGATCTTTGTATGCACCTCCTCACACCCTAATATAAGCTTTGATACACCCACTCTGAAATACAGACTACCATTTTTGAAACCATAGACAAACCAAAAGCAGTTACTTCATACCCACTGACTGATTCTTAGGTATACACACAAATCCATTCAGTCACCCATACAGTCACTGATACATGCAGTCACTCATCAATACAGCACTATCATATGCACTCACACACTGCCACTCACCCATAGAGTTATTCACACACCTAGCCAGTCATGTAAAGCATCAATAACACTACCATGTACTCACCTATACAGTTCTACATTCACTACCTCACCTATTCATACACATACTAACATATACTTACTCTCTTATACAATCACTGACACAAGCACACATTCATTCATATAGCCACTTTCACAATCACCCACTCTCACTTATAGTCATTTATATACTCCAATAACACATATACTGCCTTTCACATATGTAGTTACTCACACATATACCAGTGAGATATGCATTCACTCACCAACACACCCATACACACACTCACGCACCCATACAACTACTTCCACATGCACTCTTGAACCCATACACTCAGTGAATCACCCACTCACACATCTATGCACTAACTCACACACCCCCCACCCACCCACACGAACACTCAGGCACCCATACAGATACTCACGTAACCAATAAATAACCCATATAGACACTCATGTAGCTACTCACCAACGTATGCAGCAGCTTACACAACAACAGACAGATACAGGTATTCACACAGTTTAGTCACTAATCCATGCATTCAGTAAGACATAATTAATCACTCACTTATGCAGTCAGTCACATACCTATTAAATCCTCCACCCAGACACTTATACACCCACTCATTCTTCAATACACCTTGGAATATACAGAAAACATATTTATTCTTTATAGAAACACACAGTCACTGGATGATGTCATCAGTGATGTCATCAATAATGTCATTTGAGATGTCATCAGTGATGTCACTGACCATGTCATGAGTGATGTAATATGTGACGTCATCAGCAGTGCATTGCAGGGGCGTGAGTTATAGTTTGCTCTACTAACTATAACGGCCGAATTTCTCTGGTTCTGTACGAGTGAAATGTCCAACTAACTATACTGTCCCTGAAACCTATGGTTTTTTCAGTGAATTTCTAAGGTTTTTTAAATGCTCATTTCTAACTATACCGTCCCTGAAACCTATGGTTTTTTCAGTGAATTTCTAAGGTTTTATAAATGCTAATTTATAACTTTAACGTCCTTGAAACCTTTAGTTTTTTTGTGAATATGTATACTTATATATATGTATATCTATATATATATATATATATATATATATGTATGTATGTATATTATCTACTGGCGGTCTCCAGTAGATAGTTATAGTTAGGACCTATTTTCCATAGGAAATCCGCAACATTCTATTGGGAATATCTTTGGTGCCGGTTGATGAATCTTCACGAAAGTTTGCAAACTTTTGGCCAGCTCAGCTCAGCTCCTACCCAGAAAGTTTTGCGGTGATCCGTCAAGCGGGGGCCGAGAAAAAAGGGGGGTCCCAAAACGCGTTTTCCCCATGCAATTTCCCATAGTATCTGTTGTCGCAGCTACAACCCGAACCGCTGAACGGAATGACACCAAATTTGGCAAAGAGGTAGTCCTCAGTTCGGACTCGTGCCTTTTGCATATATGGTGTGAATCTGTTCAGTAGTTCCTGAGAAAATCAGGGTAAAAAAGTTAGTGATATCTATGGCCGGGGAGGATCCGCGGACCCTACACGCACCGTAAGCGCACCCTCCCCGAACCGAGCACGCACCTTCCCGATCGCGCGCTGAATGCTAATTGGCTGTCGAGTGTCCCTCTACATTCGAAACCAGGAACTGTTGGCGGCCATTTTCTGCCTCGGTAGAAGCGAGGCAGAAGATGGAAGGGGAATAGTGTGTAAAACATATAAAGGGGGCAGAGTGGAAATACTCTGACCCTCTAGAGGTGCTTGCCCCCTTTTTTTAAAAAAAAACATGGGGAAATGCGCGCACGGTGCGCGCATCCTATCGCGTTGGATGCACGGATTCTCTCGCGGTGGGTGCGCGGATCCACGGCAACGTTTTTTGAAAAACAACAAGAAATCATTGGTTGTATGACAACTTTCTACACTGAAAGGTAGGGTGTATATTTCTGTTTTTTAAAGGTATGATTGTTATTGGTTAACAAAAACAGATTGCAAGGAACATTATATATGATGAGCTGATATGTTGAAAAGTCAAGCACACTTCCTGTCTTGTGTAGGAACATAGTGTGCTGAACTTGTGACCTGTGAGCTCAGTGCAGTGTTCCATGACCTGTTTCTATGGTAACAGGCAGAAGGCAGATTGGGGGAAGGGTTGAAATGTATTTCAGTTGGAAAGGGTTGAAATGTTTAACCAATAGAAATGTGTGTTTGCTTTTGAGGTTATGTGCGAAGGATTGTGATTTGATGTTTACATGTATATGTGTGGAAAATGAAAGGGAAACTTTTTCATTCTTTGCTTTTGCTGAGAGGTGCACAGTGCAGAGATTCTGTAAAAGAAAATATGGAGAGTGATTGATATACTTCTTAATCTACAAAAGAACTTGAAAGATGAGTTATTTAATTGTGATGGGATGTATGTAGACTATTTTGATTTTAATCAGACTAATGAATTTTTCCTGCTAAAGTGTAGGGAGTACTTTTTTTCTCTACAATGTGTGTGCATGTAGAAACCATTCTGTGATAAGCATTTGTGTTTTTCATGTGTTTGTAAACAGATAACTGTGCAGTTTTTATATTTTGGTAGAATTAGAAACCAGTCATTGTTTATGAATTTGTGAAATGAGTTATGTTATGTTTCTATACTAAAATGTAGTACTACTTCTAGATGAAGACATGTGTTTTGGTATAGTGCAAGGGATAGTGTTGTTTGTCTAGAATCACACAGTGAGTCTGTGTGCATTTGGGAACCACTGTGAGAGAAGCATTTGGTAACATCGTGTATTTGCTGACAGATAACTGTTTTAACTTGTCATGTTGTGAAGTTTTAGTAGCATTAGAAGACAGTTATGGCTTATGATTTGATTAAATGAGTCAGGCTTTGACAGAAAAGTGCAGTCCTGAAATATGTAGATTGTGTGCAGTTCCCTTACCAGTTGCACTGTAGTGAATGAGTTTTGGTAAACTCCTAGGGATAGTGGTGCATGTCTAGAATCACAGTGTGAGTTAGTGTGTATTTGGGATCAGTGTGAGAGAAGCATTTGGTGATATCATGTATTTGTTTACAGATAACTTTTTTAAAACCTGTCATGTTGTGAAGTTTTAGTAGCATTAGAATCCAGTCTTTGCTTATGCTTTGATTAAATGAGTCATGCTTTGACACTGATGTGCTATACTTAAATATGTAGATTGTGTTCAGTACCATTAACTCTTCCAGACTAGTGAATGAGTTTTGGTCATCTCCTAGGATAGTGTTGATTGTCTAAAATCACACTGTGAGTCTGTGTGCATTTGGGTAAGGATTGTGAGAGAAGCGTTTGGTAACATTGTGTATTTACTGACAGATAACTGTTTTAAAACCTGTCATGTTGTCAAGTTTTAGTAGTATTAGAAGCCAGTCTTTGCTTATGCGTTGATTAAATTAGTCAGGCATTGACATTAAAGTGTAGTCGTGAAATATGTAGATTGTGTGCAGTTCCTTTACCACTTCCACTGTAGTGAATGAATTTTGGTAAACTCCTAGGGATAGTGTTGTTTGTCTAGAATCACACTGTGAGTCTGTGTGCATTTGGGAACCACTGTGAGAGAAGTGTTTGGTAACATTGTGTATTTGCTGACAGATAAGTTTTGTAAAACATGTCATGTTGTCAAGTTTTAGTAGCATTAGAAGACAGTTATGGCTTATGCTTTCATTATATGAGTCAGGGATTGACAGCAAATTGCAGTTGTGAAATATGTATATTGTGTGCAGTTCCCTTACCACTTGCACTGTAGTGAATGAGTTTTGGTAAACTCATAGGGATAGTGGTGCTTATCTAGACTCACACTGTGCGTTAGTGTGTATTTGGGATCACTGTAAGAGAAGCATTTGGTAACATCATGTATTTGCTGACAGATAACTGTTTTAAAACCTGTCATGTTGTGAAGTTTTAGTAGGATTAGAATCCATTCTTTGCTTATGCGTTGATTAAATGAATCATGCTTTGACACTGATGAGGTGTACTTGAATATGTATATTGTGTGCAGTACCATTAACTCTTCTAGAGTAGTGAATGAGTTTTGGTAAACTCCTAGGATAGTGTTGCTTGTCTAAAATCACACTGTGAGTCTGTGTGCATTTGGGTAAGGATTGTGAGAGAAGCATTTGGTAACATCGTGTATTTGCTGACATATACCTGTTTTAAAACCGGTCATGTTGTGAAGTTTTAGTAGCATTAGAAGCCAGTCTTTGCTTATGCTTTGATTATATGAGTCAGGCTTTGACATAAAAGTGCAGTCCTGAAATATGAAGATTGTGTGCAGTTTGCTTACCACTTCCACAGTAGTGAATGAGTTTTTTGGTAAACACCTAGGTATAGTGGTTGTTGTCTCGAATTACACTGTGAGTCTGTGTGCATTTGAGAACCACTGTGAAAGAAGCATTTGGTAAGATTGTGTATTTGCTGAGAGATAACTAATTTAAAACTTCTCATGTTGTCAAGTTTTAGTAGCATTAGAAGCTAATCTTTGCTTATGCATTGATAAAATTAGTCAGGGTTTGAAACTAAGGTGCAGTACCATGTACTATTCTGTTCTCTGTGGCAGAACTGAAAATTTAAAAGTTTTACCTAAGCACTGTCC
Organism: Triturus cristatus; assembly: GCF_964204655.1. NCBI lineage: Eukaryota > Metazoa > Chordata > Amphibia > Caudata > Salamandridae > Triturus > Triturus cristatus. Next base: position 301,605,065 of record NC_140588.1, read on the forward strand.
TAGAAGTAGTCTGATTATTTAGTCAGTTTCTAAGTACCAAATAGACTGCTTCAAATATCTATGCAGTATGCATGTAGTGTTCTAACATACTATACACTTGTCTTTTACACCTTCAATTCCCTAGTCAGTATCCATACACTTCCAGGAATCATCCTGTCACTTCCTTTGCAGTCCTCTAGAGACCCATCCAACAGCATGTACTAATCCATTTACTGTGCCAAAACCCAAACACTTATAAATTCACCAAGACACTCTCTTTCCAGTACTCTGAGCCAGGTTTTAGCACATGGACTTCTTCAAACCCATTTCCACTATGCATGCAGTCCTCTAAGCACCTACACACTTGTCTTTCACACCTTCAATTCCCCAGTCAGTATCCGTTCACTTCCAGCAAACACCCTGGCATTCCATTTGCACTCCTCTAGTGACCCATTCAGCATCATGTACTAATCCATTCACTGCGCCAAACCCTAATAAATTCACCCAGGCACTCTCCTTGCAGTACTCTAATCATTCAGTCAGTATCCAAGTACTCATCCAGTGACCCAGGCCTTAGTATATGGACTGCTTCAAACCCTTGTCCACTATGCATGCAGTCCTCTAACTACCTACACAATTGTCTTTCTCACCTTCAATTCCCTAGTCGGTATCCATACACTTCCAGGAAATACCCTGTCACTCCCTTTGCAGTCCTCTAGTGACCCATTCAGCACCATGTACTAATCCATTCACTGTGCTAAAACCCAAACACTTATAAATTCACCAAGATACTATCTTTGCAGTACTCTAATCATTCAGTCAGTGCCTAAGTATTCATACACTGAGCCAGGCCTTAGCACATGGACTGCTTCAAACCCCTATGCACTATGCATGCAGTCTTCTAACCACCTAGACACTTGTCTTTCACACTTTCAATTTCCTAGTCAGTATCCATACAGTCCAGCACTTGTGACTGCCTTTGCACTCCTCTAGTGACCCATTCAGTACCAAGTACTAATCCATTCCCTGTGCGAAAAGCCTAGCAGTTATAAATTCACCTAGGCACTCTCCTTGCTGTAGTCATGCAGTGAGCCAGGCCTTAGCACATGGACTGCTTTAAATGCCTATGCAGTATGGATGCAGTCCTCTAATCACCTACACAGTTGTGTTTCACACCTTCAATTCCCTAGTTAGTATTCATACTCTTCTAGCAAACACCCTGTCACTCACCCAGTGTGTCTCCTTATAGTACTGTAATCATTCAGTCAGTTAGCATGTAGTCTTTTAGGGCCTCATGTAGGTAGCCAAATACCGGTCGGTAACGGCCGATTTTCGGTAAATATGTCATTACCGACCGGTATTGAGACAAGTGAGATGTAGGAGTGCAAAAACCACTTTTCGGTAAATATGAGGCGGTAAATACCGAATCATATTTACCGAATCCTAAAATACCGATTCATATTTACCGAATACATACTTAACGAATCGGTAAATATGAAGTGGTAAATATGAAGTGGTAAATATGAAGTGGTAAATATGAAGTGGTAAATATGAAGTGGTAAAAACTAAATTGACATGTAGGAGCACTCGGTAATTAAGAAATCCATGAAAATCGGTAAATAAGAGTCGGTAATTAACACGGATTGAAAGCAGGTGGTAACCATCAACAATGTATATAAGCAACCCCAAAATGCAACAGCGTGGACAACATGGCCGCTCTGTATGTCATTGCAAGGCGCCTACGTCTACAGGCAGCAGGTCTGAGGATTTGGCGACGGGAGGAACGCATCTACAGACAGCGCATCACACTCTTCCAGCTGACTGATGCAGAGATACATGAGAGGTACAGGCTACACCCCGAAACCATCATGGACTTAATCAGGGACCTGCACCCACTCCTGGACCAGCCAATAAGAAGGGCGCACGCCATACCCCCACATGTGCAGGTGCTCTGCAGCCTACACCTACTGGCATCCGGCAGTTATCAGGTGGTGATAGCTGCGGTGGGTGGTGTATCCCAGAGTTGCCTGTCCCGTTTCTTCAGGAAGTTCCTGGATGCCATGATGCAGAGAATGCACCACTACATCAGCTTCCCAAACACACAGGCTGCACTGCAGAAAACCAAAACAGACTTCTATCACATGGCACAGTTCCCCCATGTCATTGGCTGCATTGATGGCACACACATCCCAATCTGCCCACCAGCTGACACAGAGCACATCTACAGGAACAGAAAGTCCACCCACTCCATCAATGTGCAGGTGATCTGTGATGCAGGGAACATCATCACTGATATTGTTGCCAAGTTTCCTGGGAGCACCCACGACTCTTACATCTTCCAGAATAGTGGGATCTACACACGACTGAGTGCCGGAGAATTTGGAGAGGGATACCTGCTAGGTAAGTAGCAGTGACGCCCCTTGCAACCTGCAAATCATAGTGTATAGAGGCATGTGACTGATGTTTCCCTGTTACTCATCTAGGCGACAGTGCATATGCATGCCGGTCATTCATCCTCACTCCCTACCTACACCCATCAACCCAGAGTGAGAGACGATACAACGTGGCACACAAAACAACACGCAATGTGGTGGAGCGGACGTTTGGACTACTGAAGAGCAGGTTCCGCTGCCTCCACAAGAGCGGAGGCGCACGCCAGTACACACCCATCAACTGCTGCAAGATCATTGCCACTTGTGCAATGCTGCACAACCTTGCCACGAAAAAAGGGACAGATGTGGAACTCACATATTTTGAGGACAACGAGGATGAGTCAGGCCAGCCAGAGGGCAACGCAGCTAGAGTGCCAACTGCAATCGATGGGAGAGAGAGACGGGCAGTGATCACATGCAACTATTTCTGAGTAAGTAAGGGGACACAGCCAGTTGTGATAAGTCATGACGTAGTTTAATGTTGCACCACGCCATGAACACATGAACAAGCCAATTTAGCTATATACCATCTATCCAAGGAGTAAGTCCAGGGTTACGTCACCCATTGGGAAGTGGCTAAGCAGGGCTACATCAATGTTTGCGCATACGCGCTGCAGTGGTGGATGGCACGGCCTGTGCATCCTCACTTGAGCCAACCCCAAGCCGCCTGCTGCTCCTGCGTCCTTCTGGGACGGGGGGTGTGATGCTGCTCCTGCTGATGGTGTCGATGCTCTCCGCAGCATCCCCTGCATCAGTTGTCGACGGCTGACTAGTTAATAGCACCCCTAGTGCACTTGTCACCTGCACCATCCCCCGAGACAGGTCGCTGCAGCAGTGTGTCAGCCCCTCCTGCATCGACACAGAGCGCCGGCAGAGTAGAGAAGTGGCAGTTGCCAGACGGTTGAGTGCCCTGGTGGAAGTGTCCCTCCTCTGCCGTTCCCGGCGCCGTGCTTCGATGTCAGCATCTAACTTGCTGCACAACTGCTGGATTGACTGGGACATGTCCAGAATGCCCGCTGCCATACCGCTGATGTTATTGTCCATGTTGACTAATGTAGTTTTCATTACCCGCATGTGCCTCTGGACTGACATGACTGCCTTTGTTTGCAGGCGCTGTTGTTTCAACATTTGGCCCTCGAGCCCCAAGAAGACACCATGGCTGTCAATGGGTGCTGGTGGACTCTGGACACGCGACCTGCGGCGCCCTCTTGCTCCCGTCTGTGCTGCCTGTGAGGTGTGGGGCACAGTGGCATGGCTCCCTTCCTGGGGCCTGGTGAGTTCTTCAGGGCCCATGCTGTCGTCAGACGAGGTGTCTAAGGCTCGTAGCCTGGCTGCTGGACGCCTCCTAATTCTCACACCTGCAAGCGGAGATGTTGCCGGTGACTCAAACATGAGTGGCGATGCTGGCTCTGGGTGAGGTGATGCTGGCTCTGGGTGAGGTGATGCTGGCTCTGGGTGCGGCGAGGCTGCCTGTGTTGGTGGTGCGGCTGCCAGTGGACCTGCTCCCTGGTCTGAACTTGTGCTGGCCAGAGGTGATCTGTGTGGCCGGTGTGCCCTCTCTCCTGCAGCATGCCCTGTCCTGCATGATGTCACATCTGTGGACAGAAATACAACATTGGCTCAGTGTCCCCGAAGGGCTGCATTGCAAGCGTCACAATAAATCATTTCACATTCCAAAATGTCCTCTGCCTCCTTGTGCCTCATGTGCGTGACATGCCTTGTTGCCCTGTGCCATTTACATCATGGTTGGTGTTTCCCTGACTACATCTCCCAGAATGCATTGCCTGTCTGCACTGACACATGTGGACTGCAGTGTGATTCTCGTTTCACAATGGGGGATGTGGGATAGGGGTAGGGGGGGCTACATTGCTGTGCTTTCGTCTTACCTTGTTGTGTGGCGGCTCTGGCAGAGCTGTCGGCGTCCCCAAGACCCACGACGCTCTCTTGCTCGATTGTGGCCCCCACCAGCTCCTCCAGTTCGGTGAGGGCAGGTGCCCTGTTGGTTCCACCTCCAGTCTGGCTGGCCTCCTTCTGGATGTCGCCCATCTTCCTCTTGGTTACAATCCTCAGGTCATACCAGCGCTTCTTTAGGACCTCTATGTCCCTGTGGGTCACTCCCACAGCATTGACCTGCGCCTGGATGGCCAGCCAAATGTTGCGCTTTTCAGCCTCAGGCACTTGCAGGGATTGCCTTCCAAACAGCTTCTGGTGCTGCTTCACCACCTCCTCCACCAGCACCTGGAGTTCCTTGGGGCTAAATTTCAGCTTCCTCCTCCTTTCCCCTCCGTCTCTCTGTGTTCTCTGGCTGGACATGATGTTCGTATTCCCGCTCGCACAGGCACCGGCTCCCTGCCTCTCCTCTGCACTCCCAGCCTCTCCAGGGTCTGCTAATTATGTACACCTGCCTGGGTGTGGCCACTTCCTGGTTGGGTGGGGTGTCGTTGCACAGGATTAGCTATTTCATCAAGTCATGTGATTTTATTTACCGATTCCGTACATACCGATTCGGTATTTCCCGATTCGGTAAATACCGCCTCGGTATTTACCGATTCGGTAACTACCACCTCGGTATTTACCGATTCGGTGATTTCCGATTCTTGATTACCGACTGTTACCGATTCGGTAACTGTTACCGAATTTTTACCTACATATAACTTACCGATTCTTAAATACCGATTCGGTACGGCTCGGTATTTAAGAAACGGTAAAATTTATTTACCTACATGAGGCCCTTAGTGAGGTAGGCTTTAGGGCATGAACTGCTTCAAAGTAGTATGCACTATGCATGTAGTGTTTTAACGATCGTCACACTTGTGGTTCAGGGCTATAGTTTCTTAGTCAGTTTTTATATAAAATGTGTTTGTACAGTAATGGAATAGTATACATTTGAAAGATATTAATATACATGTATTTGTGATTCTTTTTTACAGATACAGAACAGGAGTGTTTCTCATCTGTTTGCACTCTTCTCGTGCAAGATTGTTTGGATGAAGGGTCCTTATGTGTTTCATCATACTTGCTGTGCCGCACGAGTATTTTTTGTTAGGATCCCCTCGTAACAGAACTCTTTGGCAAATCTTGCGAATTAAGAAGGTGGCATTGGTCTTTGTTTGCCGCTTGGAAAAAGTTAAACATTTCTTCACCACTGAAGAAAAACGTTGTGGGCGTGGTGCCTTCTGCAAAAAATGTTCCTCAGATTCGGTAAATATTTTAAAGCAGCAACATTTACAGTTTTTGTAAGTTAAACTTATAAAATTTTGTTAGCTGTATACATTTTATATATCTGTGATTTGTTTCTTGTGGTATTTTGTTGAGAATACCATGTTGTTGTTTTTTTAACAATCTTTCTGATTTTCCAGGACTGTTGTCGACATCCGTGGTTCCCACAGGAGTGTTCTGCCTTGTTGTTTTGCTTTATTGTTGTTACATTTTGTTTATTAGTTTATTGTTTATATTTATGTTAATAAAAAAATAAAGTTTGAAAATAAATTATCGTTTATTTATTTATTATTATAAAAAATAAAGTTTGAGAAAAAAAAGAATAATGTTTTTGGTTGTTCTCTTAACTGCTGTGTGACTCTTTCTTGTTCTTATTACTGTTATTTGATGGAGTCCACCATGGTGTTAAATTTTGGGGCACTTATCGCTGGAATACTGGTGATATCTGCAGTTTGCGCCAACTTCTGAATAGTGTGTTAGATTTATCTCAACTTTACTTCCGTTAAAGTGCTGATAATGAAATGGAGAGTAGCCGTTCCTGTGCAAAAAAACACAAGGTGCACCTTTGCGATTTATTCTAAATACTAAAATCCTGTATTGTATTGCAGTGAGGTATTGGCTGCACTTACAGTGTACACACAAAATCTATTAAGAAATCTCATTGTATTCATATTGATTGGGAATAGTGCGTCAGGTGCTGGATCTTGACGAGATACACTGCTCAGTTCGTATATTGTTAGGCACATGAAAAAAATCACATTACAACTTTCACACCAATTGCAATGTGATACAAATTCCGGCGATAAGACACGTTAGCACCAGGGATTTTACACCTGCTTTCTGCTGGTGTTAAGCAGGACAACTACCTGCACCATGAAAGGGAACACAGCCAAGAGCCACACCAGAACACCCACAGGTGCCATAGAGTCAATGAGCATGATACAGGGATACCCATGAGGGCCAGAAGACTCATCTCAACAACTCCAGGACCGCCAATGGCCCCCAAACCCACATCTTAGTAAGTGTGTCCCTGTGGTCATTGTCTTAGCATGATAGGCACGAGCCCTGCAACATCACAGTGTGCTGTCACCTCAGCGTTGGCAGTGAGCCTGGATGTGTAGATACGTACGCATCCTCCTGCATGCACAACTGGCGTGTGCTGGTCTGTCGTTCACAGGTCAGTGCAGGGGTGTGCCAATCCGGCAAGGGGAACGGGGTGTCTCAGACATGTCCGTGTACAGGAAGTGCGGTAAGTGTGTCTCTGTGTTCTGGTGTGGCCTGTTACAAGAGCCGCAGCAGTCGATGTTGTAAAGTGGCATGCACCACCTCCAAACGGCACTGTGATGTTGTAGTTGGAATGTAGCAGGACATGCACAAATAGGCATTACAATGGCGTGCCGTACGAGTGCACGAGATACAACAGCTCACAGTATAAAAGTGTGGGGGCTTGTGGGAGGAAGGAGCAGCCATTTGGCAACATAACACACAGTGAACTCAACCATGTGCCACATGCTGGGCATCTCATCCATGATGACCACGGTCGCAGACATCCCACAACACCAACGACTGGCCTTTGTACACATCCTGTATGAATGCAGTGTGGTTTTCACTTCTATGCTCATTCAGTGGTGTGATATTGGCAGGTTGTGTGACTTGTGCTCCTTGTTGGTGTGTTTCATCTTGGCCATTGTTAGTCTATATGTGTGTTGTACTTAATTGTGCATGTGTGCCATTCTGCCCATCTCCCCCCACTCCCTGTTTCTTCCTTTTCCTAGTGCTGTTGTGTCTATAATTTTGTTGCTGCACACATAAATACATGTAAAGAATAAATTAGAATAGTTCCTTGATTCTTTTAGGTTTCAAAACTTCTCTATTGGTTTCTTTTTAATTTTCCATATGAACCGTTTTTTTTAATATTCAATAACACATAGAAGTCAGAAGTGCAACGTATTCTATCAACACACTTTCTAGAACATTCTATAATACATGCAGGTTAAAAGTTCATCAATTTTTTTCAAACTTTCCGATATTTTTTTGTAACATTTTCTTGAACATTTAACGACACGTGCAGGTTAAAAGTTGACGATTGTTTTAAGTTCGAACAGTGCCTTCCAAATGCAAGTAGCAGGTGTGGTTGAGCTGAGCAAATTTTATCCTATGATATGTACTCCACGTTGAAACTGCTTTTTCTTAACCAATCACAAAGATGCTTTTCCACAAAACTAATATGCACCCTACTTTTAAAAAAGAATGATTTTCATGATATCTTCAGAGATAAGTTATAGATAGGAATTAGCATTTAAAAAACCTTTGAAATTCACTGAAAAAAACAAAGGTTTCATGCATGTTATAGTTAGGAATTGGCATTTAAAAAACCTTTGAAATTCACTGAAAAAACCATAGGTTTCAGGGGCATTATAGTTAGGAATTGGCATTTAAAAAACCTTAGAAATTCACTGAAAAAACCATAGGTTTCAGGGGTGTTATAGTTAGCTGGACATTTCCATCGTACAAAACCCTAGAAATTCCCCTGTTATAGTTAGTTCAGCTAACTATAACTCGCGCACCCACAATGCACTGCTGATGACCTCACATATTACATCACTCATGACATGGTCAGTGACATCACTGATGACATCTCAAATGACATCACTGATGACATCACTGATGACATCATCCATTGAGTATGTGTTTCTGAACAGTTTTATTATGTTTAATATATATAGGGAAAGGCCTGTTGAAAGATAAGTGGGTGTACAAGTGTGTGAATGGATGATTTTCTAGGTGCGTAACTGAGTCTATAAGTGAGTCATTAAATGTATCTTACTGCAGACTAGTGACTAAACTGTGTGAATGTCTGTATGTGTCTGTGTGTTGGTGTATAAGTGGCTGCATGGTTTTGTGAATAGCTATATGAGTGTCTATATGGGTTATTGATTGGTTGTCTGAGTATCTGTATGGGTGCCTGAGTGTTTGTGTGGGTAGGCTGTGTGTGACTCTGTGACTAGATGTGTGAGTGGGTGATTCAGTGGGTGCATGTTTTTAAGAGTGCATCTGTGATGGACTGTATGGTTGGGTGAGTGTATAGATGGGTGTGTTAGTGATTGAATGTATATCTCAGTTGTACATGTGTCAGTAACTACATATGTGAAACGCAGTGTATATGTGTGTAAGAGTAGATAACTATCTATATGTGAGATTGTGTGATTTTGGGAGTGGCTGTATGCGCCATAGTGCAAGGATATCTGTGTCATGTGCTGTTTGTTTTTCTGCAGGAAGACACAGAATTTGTTAGTATTTTTATGAGTGAACTTGAGTGTTTTTAACTGTATAGGTGAGTAAATTTTACTGTGATTAATTATTTGCATGACTGACTAGATGTGTCAGTACCTCAATGGATGATTGGCGGTGTGTGAGTGTCTATATAGGTGTATACATGCACAGAGTGACTGTAAGTATGAGTGACTGTACAGGTGAGTGAGTGGAGATATATGTAGACTTAAAAGTCAATGAGTGGGTGAGTAGTTATTGGTATTGGAGTATCTATGGTTGTCAAAATGGCCGTCTGAAATTTTGAGTCGGTGTATCAAAGGTTATATTACGGTATGAGAAGATGCACTAATTTTTCACATGGATGACGTCATGAGTGATGTCATCAGTGATGTCATTTGAGATGTCATCAGTGATGTCATCAGTGATGTCACTGACCATGTCATGAGTGATGTAATATGTGACGTCATCAGCAGAGCATTGCGGGGGCGCGAGTTATAGTTAGCTGAACTAACTATAACAGGGGAATTTCTAGGGTTTTGTATGAGGGAAATGTCCAGCTAACTATAACACCCCTGAAGCCTATGGTTTTTTCAGTGAATTTCTAAGGTTTTTTAAATGCCAATTCCTAACTATAACGCCCCTGAAACCTATGGTTTTTTCAGTGAATTTCAAAGGTTTTTTAAATGCCAATTCCTAACTATAACGTGCATGAAACCTATGGTTTTTTCAGTGAATATATATATATATAAATATGTATCCAATCCACTTTCTGTAGTACCAGCCGGTACCACCAAAGACACGGACACGTTTTCGCTGGTGCAAAATAGTGCTCAATTTATTTTAAACAAACATAGTTCGGTTTAGTCCAGACGCGTTTTGACTGTCAAAGCGGTCTTGCTCACATGACTACACTTTACTGAACGTGACAATTTAAAGGGGCAAGGTACCCAGTTACGTAACAGCTTTCCTATTGACATAGAAAACATACTCGTTAAGGCTGTCACTTCAAAACCTGCAAAACTTTACGCAGGAAATACCAATGTTAAATGTGACATTACATATCCAGATACATAAAATAAATTCGTTCATGGCGTTTAAATCTTAGGCAACAAAAAATAATATATATATGTTTGTTTAAATACTGACTTAATACATAATATTGCGTATATTCTGCTAGACGAGGACTTTGCTCAATCATAATGTCTTGCCTACGCTATGAAAATTTAGTATACTAGATTTGATCACTGTTTATCCCTCTAATGGGAACATTCCCCTCTGGGTTAGTGCAAATAGCGCATATTATGTGCAAACGAAGCAATTTATTAATATCTGTGCAAATACAGCAAAAAATGTGCAAATACGCAATATGATGTGCAAAATATGCAGATATCTTAATTAATGCCATAAACATCATTACTAATAAATAGTTTTAAAAGAGTCTGGAAAACTATATGAAGATTCAATGCCACGCTATGTCTCTATTAGGAATTACTCTGGGTATAACATATAAATACATAAATATAATCAAAAATAAATCTGAATCTTTTTTCTACACAATTTCACCATGATCAGCTTTGAAAAACCTGATTTACAAACTTTTTTACCATTGTGTGGGAATATATACACATAGTGATGCAATTAAAACTTTAAAATACATACTATTTTAAAAGAGTTTCAGTGTTTAGAGGTGCGGTAGTCAGAAATTCATATGATCCGTAAGCAACTTCAAAATCTGTAAAAAAATTCCAGATAATTTAAAATCTATATGAACAAGATAAAAACACCATATAGTGAAAAAGCCTGTATTGCATACACAATCAATGTATCTATAAGAAGTGATGTAAGTCCTCTCCATTGTTCAGACCTCCTGGTGTTCGTGTATCTAACTCTACTATGTATTTAGATTCCAACTGCCTCAGAAGTTTTTCCCGGTTGCCCCCTCTTTTTGATTTAGGTACTGAATCGATAGTAAAGTATTTCAGACAACTGAGATTATTATTGTGACAGGCTTTAAAATGTCTCGCTACCGGGTAAGTTGGGTCGGAATTTACTATAGCTCTAAGGTGTTGTAAAATACGAGTGAATGCTTGTAGCTTAGTGCTCCCTACATACTTCAGTTTGCATGTGCATTGCAATATATATACCACATGATCAGTACGACAAGTATAATGTCCTTTCAGAGATCTAGGTATATCACTGAAAGGTGTGGTATATTGGTTGGTATTGAATTCAAATTTACATGCTCTGCAAGAAGAGCATTTAAAAAACCCTTTTAAAGGGTTAAGCCAATTGCCACTAGATGAAATTTCAGGACTACTGGATACTAGTTCATCCCTCATTGAAAAAGCTCTTCTATAAGTAATAGTAGGATTCATAGGCAGCACTGCTTTGAGAGTCGGATCCGTTAAAAAAATGAGCCACTCCTTACAAATAATGCTTTTAATTTTTTTGGCCTGTCCACTATAGGTAGTAATCAATCTTATTTCATTCTCTGTTTTATTGTTATATGTATATATATATATATTTCTCGAATCGTTTCTGCACTTGCACGCTGTACTCCAAATCGAAGGGTGCGTCGTCGATTGGGATATTTGCAGTAAAATCCAATTAATTATGAAAATCCTTAAGAAAGGAAGACGACGCCATGTGCGATTAAACTTGATTTATTTGTCAAGCCACCATCGGATGCGTTTCGGCTGATCCCATCCTTGTTTACCAAGTTTATTCTCACATCCCGTCGTCTTCCTTTCTTAAGGATTTTCATAATGTATATATATATATAGAGAGAGAGAGAGAGAGAGAAAGAGAGATTGTCACTGAAAAGACCACAGGTTTCAGGGATGTTATAGTTAGAATTGAGCCGCTATGTGCTGGGAAGCGGCAGCGCCAATATAACTTCGATCTGGTGCTTCTTTGATTATTCCGGCAAATAATAGAGGAAATGCGTGAAGCATAGCGAGAAGTCCCCTCGTGGACTCAGGAGTGAGAAAGATATCTTCCGCTAGGTGAGGAGCCCCCAGGCACGGTGCGCAGGAGGAGGCCTGTTGTCTGGGAAACGCGGCTCCGGAAAGTGCGGTACGAGGATATTGACTTATGGGGAGAGGAGCCGGGACGGTTACCCGTCAGGAAAGCGGTGCGAGTCTTACGTTTGGTCTGGCTACAAAGTGGTGTGTTTTGCAGTCACCCCTGATTGAAATTGTACTACAATGGATACCCTGATGAAAGAAAGGGCGGAGGCAGCGGACTTGGTTTTTAGCGAAGGAAGTCTGTGTTTACCTGAGGAAAGTCGTGGTGCAGAGTCCTCTACAAATGAAAACAATGCCCAAACGTTAATGCGCAACCTTCAAAGCTGAAGCACAATGAAATCTTAAAAAGGTGGGAAGTGAAGTCATTAACTAAATACCTTGATGTGGGAAGAATACCCCGCGGTTTAATAGTGCTCACAGCTACCACATATGAAAATCCCGATCCGGAAATGCTCCAGGAGTGGGCCGCCAACAACGCATCGTCGTCACAAAATATGATTAAGAACTTAATTAAATACGCAAGTAAGATCGTGACAACATCCTTGATGAAATTAAAAAGGTAGAGAACAAGCTCAAAAAAGTTGCAAAGGAAGATGTAGTGAAGAAATTTGAGTTGGATTTATGTGCCCGCCTAAAGAAGCATGAACAGGTAATAAGAGATCGTAAAGCGATGAAATTTCAAAGAGATAGGCTGGATTATCTACAAGGGCAGATATATACATTCGCCCGCCGGTTTGACAATATTAGGAGGCAAAGGTTTTTGAAATCCACCGGTGCTGACAGAACGATAGATGATGAGCAGCAAACAGGGGGAGATTTGAGTTCTGAAGCAAGTTCTGATATAGAGACCGGATAGGAAGAAGGAAATCGGAATTCCAAGCACTGCGACCCCCCCGTCCATAATTGAGGAATTCGTTTTTTTATACATAGACCGGACACAGAGCATAATGCCGAATCTGCAACGGAAAAGAAAAGAGCACCAAGGAAGCGCAAAAATCGACAGCACAGGCATGGAACTACGGTCGGGGAAGACAAAGGAATCATACCACCGCAGAGGATGGAAGACGCCACAACCATAATTAATGTGACAGATTTGATATTAGACGATGAGGAAAACAGGATACTGTCACTGGGCCTATCATTTTGCATCAGAACAAACTTCAACTATACGCAAGCCTGCATTGACTTCTTTAAATTCATAAGGAAGCTAAAGCTAAAAAAAAAAAATCTTTAACAGGAGTGTCAATTTTGAGAAAAAGTCACTTGAAAGAGAAGAAGCAGGGAATGTGGAGGTCGGAGGTATGGAGGTACTTTTTGATTTACAACAGCTTGAACGTGAAGGTGAGGGGTTAGCAGCATTGGGGACTATGAGTCAAACAGTAGATCTATTATGCTTGGATATTTTGACAGTGCTGCAACTCCATTTAAACCAAAATCAACTTTTACATCCAACACTCCAAAAGATGCCATAGATATATTCTCGGCTCTGGTGATCAAAGATCTGAAAGAGTTATCATCATTCTCTAGTAAGGCATTCTTGAAAGATGGCAATCAACTAGAAAAAGATTACTATGCTGTTGTAACTAACATAAAAAATATTGTGGTCCGACAGTCGGGCAAAGGTGGCAATGTGGTTCTCTGGCCCCTTGAGTCCTATAATGCAGAGGCAAAAATGTAGTTAAGGGACCACAATTGCTATCTTAAAGTGCCCCAAAGCAACCTAGTCAAAATGAAGCAGAAATGTTTTAAGGACCTAGCTCAGTGGCGGGAATTAGGGCTGATTTCACAAGCAGAGTATTTATTCATGAAGGTAGATAATCCAGTCATGCCCATCCTCTATTTGATCCCAAAGATACACAAAAATATGGAATCCCCACCGGGTAGACCCATTATTTCTGCAATCGGTAGCTTGTTTGAGCCCACGTCCAGTTACCTAGACTCCTTTTTGCAGGTATTTGTAAAGGCACTACCAGCATACATCCAAGACACAAGGGATTTTTTTAACAAAATTACTAATTTGGTCTGGAAAGAATAATATCTCCTGATCACGCTAGATGTGGTCAGCTTATACATGAGCATTGCTCATGAAGATGGTTTACGTGCATTACGCCATTATTTGAAAACATGACCTATCAGCCTATATCAACATTCAGGCATGTTAGTGGAAATGTGCAGATTGTGTTTGAATAATAACCACTTCATGTTTGGAGGAAGCACATACAAGCAGCAACAAGGGAGGGCGGTGAGCCACTGCTTCGCCCCCAGCTATGCTAATTTGCATGTGGGCTAGTGGGAGGAGCAGATGCTCAAAACCAAATACACCAGGGAATGGAACGATCACGTTGTAACTTGGATCCGATTTATCGACGATCTGTTTGTGTTGTGGGATGGCTCGTGGGATTTAGCTAAGAAATTTGTGCAGGACATAAAATTATAACGACCTGAACCTGAGATTTACATACCATATCAGTAAGTCCAGTGTCTCATTTTTAGATCTAGAAGTATATGTTCAACAGGGGGTGATCCATACCCGCACATTCAGACAACCGACAGCTGGAAACACCATCCTGCATGCAGACAGTTTCCATCCTCAGAGACTCAAAATGAGTATTCCTTATGCTGAGCATCTGAGGATGAAGCATAACTGCAGTGAGGCATTGGCTTTAGTAAAAGCGCAGGACTCACTAACAAAAAGATTTGTTCAGAGAGGTTATAAGTCTAAAGTATTGAATTAGGCATGTGAAAAAGTGAATAAAATTGAAAGGGAGACACTCTTGAGGCCTGATGTAGAAAAATTGAAGAGAAAGAAGAAAACCACAGGAGACCAAAAAAGGATGATTACCGGATTCAATGCCTACCAGTCCAAAGTGAGAGATAGTCTGTGTAGGTATTGGTATCGGCTAAAAAGAGACCCAATACTAAATGGTTTGGTGCACCGTAGACCCATGATCACCTTCTACAAGGCAAAGTCAATGAGGAATGATTTGTTTAACAACAGCCCGGAAGTGAGAAAAGTGGAAGGTTGGTTGAAAGTAAGTCCCGGCTTCCACAAATGCTTTAAATTTAAAGTGTGTAAGATTGGTCAGAATGAAAAGCAGGTCATTTCACCACTTTTGAACAGTCCATGGAAAATTAGATGTTCAGTGAATTGCAGAAGCGAGTACGTTGTATACATCTTACAATGCACATGTTCAAAAATATACATTGGCAGTAACATTCATATGGTGCATATCCGCATATTGCAGCACCTTAGGGCTGTAAAAAACAATGATAAGAGCTATGTGGTTGCACGACATATAAATGAGGTACACAAAGGCAACACAAATGACCTGTCATATTTTGCAATAGACCAAGTGCCTAAACTCAGAAGAGGTGGTGATTGAGAGGGCAAACTTCGCCAACTGGAGCCCAAATATATTTTGCTGTTCACCTCCAAGAACCCCTTTGGATTCAATACTATGGGACCCCCCTAAGCAGACCTAGGGGGGCAGGGTGTTTCTACCCTGCCCCTTTTCTTATTTTTGTATCCTTTTTTACCTTTTTTCTTGTGACTCGGTTCAACCGGGTCACAAGATGGCTGCCAACACTTCCTGGTTGGAGCTGTTGGCAGACAATCAGATCGCAGACTTGAGATATATGGATTTCTGAGAAATGTTTACATTTCTCAGCAACTACTGACCAGATTAACACAATTTAACAAAAAGAGTGCCAAGAGCTACCTTTTTGCCAAATTTGGTGTAATTCCATTCAGCAGTTCGGGCTGTAGCCGTGTCTGAAGTTTCCTATGGAAATTAACATGGACGCAATGCGTTCTGGGACCCCAACTTGACAAATCAACCAGGAACTTTCAACACAGGGGCTGACTGGTCCACCCCATTAGTTTTGAGAACTTTTCATGAAAATTCTTCAAACGGCACCACAGATATTGGCAAAACAAAAAAACGTTTTAAATAGAAACAATGTCCTAACTATAACTACCTACTGGTGACCGCACAGAATGAACGAGGGGGAGATAGAATGAAGAAGTTGAGACAACTACAATCCCACTATATTATAACACTACGAACAAAGACCCCACTGGACCTTAACAATGATGAAGAACTTTATGTACATTTATGAGTCACAAAAAATACTACAAAGTGTGTGGAATGAGGAACAGATATTGAATAGGACAATATTATAGCAATAACTGCGGATCCAATGTTACTAAAACCTGTAAAAACTAAATTGCTATACCATATTCAAATAGAGACTGCGTTAAAGAATTAAACATAACGTGAACCCATGCAAACCAATAAGAACATGTGATGACCATATAGACCAATATTTATGATTTGAAGTGGTACTATACCAGCTAACTATAGGTGCACAAAAAACTGTACCTGTGAAAGTAACAGGATACAAATGTTAATTTTTACAATTAAATGTTTATATTAGTCTGCATTTTGTAATGGATTCTTATCATATTTAAGTGTTATTTAATGAATATAATGGAAATAAGTCTGTCATTAGTAAAAGATGATGCTAAAAGTAAATCTTTAACTTCCAAAAGGCTGCATAATAGGCTGAGAGGGGAGTGGTATGTAAACATGTGGAGTAGTATTGTTCTCCAACCGTGAGCAAGGCCCTGTGAGGTGAGGCCGAAACGCGTAGGTGAGATAGACCAGCTCTGATCGAATAAACTAACTAAAGAAAGGATTCCTGAGTGCAGCATACTTTTGTTTGAAAGAATTATCCAGGCCATTGGTTCGGCCTCACGTCGGCACCCACTGTTGTGCACGTTGGTGGCAACCACATTGTTTGTCCATAAAAATATGTATATATATATCACCTGCATTCGCATAGGAAGAGCGTTTTTTCATTTGCCAATCACTTTGGTGTCATTTGACGAATCCTCATGAAATTTCCAAAACTAGTATGACGCTCATTCCAGCTGATGTCTTGAAAGTTTTGTGGTGATCAGTCAAGTGAGGGACGGAAAAATGGGGGTCCTAAAATGCATTTTCCCCATGTTAATTCCCATAGAAAGTTTTGGCCCGACTACAGCCCAAACTGCTGAACGAATTTACACCAAATTTGGCAGAAAGGTAGCCGTTGGTCCAGAAAGAGACCTTTTTGTCAATTAGCATAAATCAGTAGTTTTTGAAATATTAAGGAAAATCCAAATGTGTATATATAGGGACGCGAAGGTTCTGCAAACCCTCCCGATCTCATGCTGAGATATGATTGGCTAACAACACTTCAAACCAGGAAGTGTTGGAAGCCATATCGGGACTCAGCTTTAGCCGAGTCCCAGAAAAAAAGTTTTAAACAAAAGAATAGGGAGCAGGGTATGAATGCCCTGACCCTCTAGGCATCTTGAGGCGTTCCTTGGGGACAAAAAAGATGTTTATTTTTTATTTTTGGCGGGAGCCACGTTGGGTCCATTGGGGATGTAATATGTGAAGTTATAAGCAGTGAATTGCGGAGGTATAAGTTATAGTTAGCTCAGGTAATTATAACTGCTTAATTTCTATGGTTTTGAACAAGTGAAATCTGAACCTAACTATGAGGTCACTGTAACTTTTGTTTTTTTCAGTGAATTTCGAAGGTATTTTTAATTATGTTTCCTAACTATAACATCCCTGTAACCTTTGTTTTTTTTAAATCCTATTTCCTAACTATAACGTTCCTGTAACCTTTACTTTTTTAGGTGATTTTCTACGTTTTGTAATGTTATTTCCTAACTGTAACCTGTAACTTTTGAGAATGAGTGTGCGAGTGAGTGCATTAATGTCTCAGTGGGTGTGCGAGTGAGTGTGAGAGTGTCTCACTGGGTGTGTGAGTGGCTGCATAACTGTTTCTGAGTGACTCTCTGGGTGGGTGTGAGAGTGTCTGAGTGGGTGCATGGGTGTCTGAGTTTTTCTGTGAGGGGTTACATGTCTGCATGAGTGGGTTCTACTCGTTTTTTCCTCATTTTCTGCATTTGTTCTGTTCACTTATGACCTTTAGTTTGCCTTTTCAGCTCGTTGCTGACCTTTATTTTTCCTCTTTCTACTAGGCCTGGGAAGAGCTTGCAGAGTTTCACTCTGTGGAATTCTGCGGAGTTACCAAAAAACACCATCAAATTCTGCGGAGTTCCGTGAGTGGGTGGATTATTGCTCTGCCACCCCTAATTAAGTCCCTACCAGTATACCCCCCACAGTGGGATTCCTGAAACCTCGTTGGAAGCCTGGTCCCCTTTTTCAACCACTCTGCAAGCACACCTCCTTGCACCCTACTGGTTAGGGTATGAAGTCCTCCGGCTGCTGATGGTCCTTGGGAGCCAAGAATCCTCATTGTTGCTACCAATAGGTCCCCCACATCGGGATTGGTAAGACCTTGTTGAAGGCACCACCCCCTTTCTCAACCACTCTGTAAACACACCTCCTGGTGCACTACTTGTTAGGGGATAAAATCCCCTTGGCTGCCATGGGTGCTTGGGGGCCAAGAAACCCTATTGTTGCCACCAGTAAGTCCCCTTCAGTGGGACTTCTGAGACATCATCAGAACCCCGCCCCCTTTCTCAACCACTCTGCAAACGCACCTTCTGGCCCTACTGGTTGGGGGATTAAGTCCCCTGGGCTACTGAGTTAACTTTTGTAACTTGTTACTTTTGCCAGCTGTTCATGTGGCATAAGCCTTTGAGATGCTTTACTCGTGGGTAAAGTTTGCTTTTAAGGCTTTACCACCACCTGCAAAGTATGGATTACACAGATTTGGAAATCCCTTTAACTTACCAGGAACACCAGAACAGGTTTGCTGCTCAGTTACCACACACTCACAGGAATGTCCACCTGGGATCACTGAACAATGAAGGGTCTATGTGGTCAGTTTTGGCTGGCTACACATCTGTTCCTCGTCCTGGCACATTAGCTTTTGCTGATGTTGTGGGGATATTAAATTACACAATGTACAGAAGACTCATACAGTTTGTAGTACATACCATGAACTCTGGACCTGCTTTTGCAGCGGAAGTAGCAGTTCCGGCCCAAGTACAAGCCATTAGTCCAAGGTCTATTAGTAATATCATGGGAAAAGCGCCCATGAAGTGTGAAGATTCCCTTCTTGGTTGCTGGCAAGAAAACAGTTGGAAGCGGTCTATCCATTTGCAACACCCCAAAACAAATATAGAATAGTGACTATGTGTCACCCTCTTGGGATGGTGCCACCTGAAGAGGAATGTAACACTGGGGAAGCATATTTGCATGCATTTAGACAAGCACACATGGCATACCTTCCTTGGCAGTTCTTCCTGAGGTAGAGAAATAAGTAAAGAATGAGCACGGGCTGCACCATCTCAAAACTTAGGGATGAAGTTAATGGGGAACTTAGAAAGTCCTGCTACTTTTGTCATACTAATGGGAGTCTTAGAGTTTAATCCTTTCTCTTCCAACTTCACGCTGACTTCAGACTCTCGTCCTGTTTCAGCTTTTCAGCTATATTCCTTCTTTCTTCGGTACTTAACTTGTAAAAGAGTAAGTGTGAGGGCCCACATTTTTACTCAGAAGATCACACCCGACACCATTGAATGTCATGGTGCAGAAAGCAAAGGTTGCTTAGTCTTGACTCCACTTCATGCCTATTTCATCCACTACTATTCACTGCCTGCCCCTTTATCTCACTCCTGAAGGCTATTTTTCAACCCTGCTTTCTATTTGTCACTACTGTGTCGTGTTTGTCTTCCTCCTTCTTTCCCTCTTTTGTATTTTTCTCTCTCTTAGTCTGAGTCAAAGTCTAATGAGGAAAAATATGTGCTAGTCCCCAAAAATGAGTGCCCGTAGGCTCATGGGCGTTGATTCACCAAAATGCTAGGGGTAGCAAAAGTGATATCAAATACTCTTTGACCTTAATGGCATCACAAGAAGTGACATCATATGACCAGTGATTCTGATTTTTTTCAGGAAGGCATGCCACATGACCGCCAACAACACACTCACTCTCTCACACCCCCTTACAGTCATTCTTTTTCAATTTCACTCACTTGCATTCACTCTTAATCTTCCTCATACTCACTCTACTTACTGACACTCAGGCCCAGGTTTGCTAATGCTTTGCAACAGGTTTTCTTCACTTTTGTGACGCAAATCTGGTGCAAAGTGTTAGGATGGGATTTACTATCCAATGCAAATCCTGATTTGAGTTGGATTGTTTCCCAAAGTAACACAAAATTTTAATGTGCACTGCTTTGCATTATTTTGCATCAAGTAGCCTTTCCAAGTATGGTGAGTGATTGGTTTTCCCATGCAACCATGCATGGTTTTTGACACAAATCCCTATCTACAAACATTCACACAGAGAAATTTGCACAAAAATCTTCAGACTGCTCGAGGCAGGCATTATGAGAAGAAATGTTTTCATTTCTCCTTGTTTTTCCAACTTTTCTTTTTCTTTTTTTGTCCTCATTCACCTCCGACTGCAGTATACCTTCCATTTGCCCGCAACCAAGAAGCGAAGGTCAAACATTTCATAGCAGCCCACCTTCAGGCCCTCAAGCAAAAAGGATGGCCACTGCCCCAAGGGGTAAGTCACTCTCAGCTTTATCCGGATAACCGGTAGCTGCACATAGCGAAGAAGGAAGAAGACCCTTGCAGCTTTAAGAGATTATGTAGCTGTAAACATTGGACACTCGATTGCCTCAACCATCTCAGTAAAAAGATCCAGAGCTACTTCTTCTTCTTGCTTACAGTATTCATTATTAAATCCATTTTGGACACATAGAACAGGGAGTCAAGCCACTCTACATCAAAGGGAGGGGTATCTCCTACCCATTTACGGCCGATTTCCCTTCTAGCCAGTAATATAGCATAAAACAAGAAATGTCTTGCCGGGCCCTTAATAGCATCTACTACTCCAAATATAACCAGTAAGAGGCTTACCTTTACTTGGGCCCCCAATATGGTTGAGATTGTCTTACCCACTTCCTCCCAGAATTTTGAGATAGCCGGACACTGGCAAACCATGTGGATGTCGGACGCATTTTCTAGTCCACATTTCTTGCCTTTGACAACGCCATCCCTCACCATCTTGGACAGCTTTTTCAGAGGTATGTAGGCCCTATGAAGTGAAAAAAGTGATTTCTTCTTAGCCAAGCAGGCTTAACCATCGAAAATAAAGTGTGCATTGATACTTGCCATATATACTGCAACTGCTCCCTCGGCAAGTGCTCGCCCCACAGATCCTAAGCCAGGGTAAATTCTCCCTCAATAGCATCCTGGAGAGCCCAGTACTATATTGAAACTTCAATATTGCCGGAAGGTTTTCCAAACAACTGGTCCTCCAGAGCATTTCCACTGCCCAAGGGGGAACTACAACTAAGTTCCCAACTTTTCAACTGAATGTATTTAAATCTTGAAAATTCGCCCCCCACCCATCCATTGATTCAGCTCAGTCCAGGGCAGGAGTCACCATTCTGAGTAAGTTCTTCCCAGCATCAGATGCCAGCCTCTCTTATGGGGTAGCTAAATTGTCCTTTAGATAATCTGCGGTCCCAGGGGAATCCCAAACAGGAGCCAAGTTGGAGTAATAGCCTAAGTCTGTAAGCCGCCTGATTCTGAATCATTTCCCCAACACCACACTCTCACTCTCTTACACCCCCTTACAGTCATTCTTTTTCAATTTTAAAATTCACTCACTCACTTGCATTCGCTCTTAATCTCCATCATACTCACTCTACTTACTGTCACTCAGGCTCTGGTTTGCTAATGCTTTGCAACAGGTTTGCTTTTGATTTGAGTTGGATTGTATCCCAAAGTAACACAAAATTGTGATGTGCACTGCTTGCATTATTTTGCATCAAGTGGCCTTTCCAAGTATGGTGCGTGGGTGTTCCCATGCAACCATGTATGGAGCTTGACACAAATCCCTATCTAGAAACATTGATAGAGAGAAATTTGCACCAAAATCTTCAGACTGCTTGAGGCAGGCATAACGAGGTGAATTGTTTTAATTTCACATTGTGATTCCAACTTTGCACATGTGCTGCATTGTGTAGCACACTGACAACATGTGAGAAGTCTTAAAGTATAGTTTTTGCACTGGGATGTACCCCTTTCCATAAACGCACCAATGCTTCAGAGCATGCACACTTGCACTATGGAGCAAGGGTGTGTGCATTGGCAATTGGCTATTAACCTCTTCTGTGCCCATGACGAGATAGTCTCGTCATGGAGCACGGTCGCGCTGTGCCCATGACAAGACTATCTCGTCATGAACCCCACCCACTAATGAAACACCCGGCACAGGAGGGGGAAAGGGCAAGGCACTGAAGGGGTTAAAAATGCACCAGCGCAAGAGAGAGAAATAATGCACCATTTCTTAGTAAATATGACACCGTTTTTTCTCTTCCTTTGACGTAAAGCAGCACAGCATCTTCGCTGCAGCGTTGCCTTGTGCCACAGAATAGTAAATTTGGGTTCCTATTTCACCTATTTTTACTCATTATCTGTCACTGACTTTCACTCAGTTTTACTCAAACACATGCTTGCAAATATAGACACATGCTCACATATACAAATGCTCTATCTCACAGAAACACACTTTCGCCCGCAAGCATGTGTACAACATACATTAAAAAATATTTTTACTTACTCCAGCTGCCACCAAAGGTTCCGAGCCGGCTAAGTGTGCTCCACGTTCTATTACATTAATAGTGAATAATTAAATATTATTCACTATTAGTATAAATTAAACGTGCTGAAAATATGGAATGCGGAGCAGCTGCTGTGTTCCTGGCACTGCTTTGGCCACCTTTGAGACTAGGGTTTGCAAAGCCAGTGCCAGGCGTTGCAAGAGGTAAGCTAAATTACATCCATGGGTGGGATCCACCTGCAACCTCTGGCTCAAATTAAACATTGGGCACCAGCCTCTCAGTCACAGTACAGTGCCAATTACACTCAATACTTGATGCCCCCTTGCTTGGTAATAAAGAACGTGGAACTGGGACAAAAAGGGGATTTTGGCTCCACTTTTATATACATTTTCTAGACAGAGGATGTGGATCAGCTGTCTAAGCTTTCACGACCAGTTTGGACTGGTACTCTTTTAAATGCCAGTCTCTAGCTGCTCCTCATACACAGTTTTATGCAAGTTGAAAGCACTTACAGCAGGTAGCAATGATGCTAGCTCCAAGCAAAGCTATCTAAAACATAGGCACACAGAAGTGTGAGATCTCTGCACCCTGCTGTCATCATCCTTCATAAAGCAGCAATCAGGGGCAGAAAAAGGGCAGGGCCTAACTAGAAATTCCCTCAATTTTAAGAACCAAAATGTGCATATGAAGAAATAATCAGCAGACGTTTGCTAACAAGGTTCTCATGGAATTTTTAAGTGGAGTCCTGTCACCATCCTCCTTCAGTTCATTGTCTGGGTTTCCACCGTCCAGCCCCTGGACTGCAGTCAATACACTTCCACTGTCAGGGGAAGCTATATACACACCCCTAAATCAGGAGGAATCCAAAATGTATGCCATTTTCCAAGTACTCAGACTGTCAACACACACTTGTCGCACACTCACTGCAGACATGCACTCAGCATACATATGGACTGTTAGAGCAATTATCTGAAGTTCACATAACAGAAGGTCTTTACATCAGAGGGGTGAGTAGACCATAGTCTCTGTGATGTAGACAAACACGTCTGATCACACAACTGATTCAAAAAACTCAGTGCACTGCCACCACTGCTTTATGTGATTCGCTCAAGGTATTTATAGTAGTCGTACACTAACTATGGGGCATGCTTTGTTCGTCCCTCCAGGTCATAGATCCGATTTTGGATCACGCATTACAAGAGAAAATCCTAGGTTTCTGCACACATGCTAGATTAGAGTGATATTAGGGACGAGCAAAAAGTCAGGATACCAGTGTCACATGCACTGGGGCACTCATGGCAAGGGCACACCACACAGTTTGTTTGCTGCTTGTTCACCACACAGGGAACATTTCCTTCCCAACATTTGGAGATAGAAGGAATAACCAAAGTGCATATCTCCTTCTTCAGAGCAAATTTTACATTTTTGAGGAATCAATTTACCTATTTACTTTTGTTGGTAATTCAAAGATGGCATCCTCTGCTGCACAATACACTAGGGTATTCAGGGAAACCTGGGATATGGAAGATATAATAAGGACAAGTACATACAATCGCAGACACGTTAGGGGACATGACAGTCAGCAGACACAAACTATCAATGTCAATCTGTTTGGCTGCCCCTACACTCTGGTTGTGCTGTGCCTGAACATAAGAGATCTTTGGGTACACTAATAGACCAGAAGAACTAGGTGGTCAATGTGGATACATTTGGCAGATGTGGGATAATGTTACCCTCATCCTGTTTGTGGTCTGCATAAACTGAGTAGTACTCAATGAGCCTGGCCAGTGGTGATTTAAGCCAGATCGTCAACAGTAACCGGTGCGATGAGCAGTCTGAAAGTGTAGCAGTTCTGAGGTGTGCAGAGTGAAAATTGAGGATCAAAGAAAACAGGGGTACAAACAGGCAAATACTCCAAGTTGGCAGCAAATGAGGTTGTTGGTAACAAAGCTGGCAATTTGTAGGTGCAGTAAAGTGCTTATAACATATGTAACTTTATTGGTGCATATAAAACACCCAATGAGAGCTGCTAGTACTCAAGAGAGTTTGTGGTTCACTTGACCACCTTAAAGTGAGCACCTGTTATGGATGAGAGATGAATTTCCCAGTTGAGTTAATATTTGCAAGCTATCCCCAAGTACATAGTATTTTGGAGGGTGAGGTTTGTAGCCCAGCAGGACTGCAGGATATCTAAATCACAGGGCACAGGAAGAGAAGTCAACTAGGCCGTTAACTGACCCGTGTGAAATGGGAAGGGTAGTCTCAGGTAAAGTCCAGACTAATGGCTCTATCTGAAGGCTGAGCAGGTGCCTTGTCTAACTATTCAGTATTCATTGTAAAGCCAGACATTCTCCTATACATAGAGTTTTCATTATCGTCGCTTCTTCTCAGCAGCAGCAAAGGTAGTAGTCACATGGTGCAGAGAAAACAATAAAGATTCTCTCTATGGTTCTTTTTACGTCTGAAAGACAGACTGACGCCAGAGATGCATTATACTAACTGCTTCCCATTAAGGAAGGTGAAATCCCAGTGTGGATGGGCATATAGCGGAGAATTTGAAGAGGGCTCAGATTCTGCTGCCTCAAAATTTAAGTTTCTGATATTACACCAGAAGAAACTTAAACAAGGTGCTGCAATCATTTATTTTTCTGACATTCACAATTTTGTATTGTTCAGTTGTGTTGTAACATACATAGGAATACTCTGTAGTAGTCTATGTTAATAACTGATTGTGGTACAAACAATTGAAGACATGAATTGCCAAATTTACATGTTAGACATTGCTAAGGAAATCTGTGTAAACTGATTTAGAGCCCTTTCTAAGATGTCAAATTAAACTATTTCTGATGGACAAGGGCTGGTGTTAATCTCCTTTGGATTTTGTTGCTCTGCCCTGAATCTGGCCATTCAAATAAATTCAATCTCAAGTAACATTTAAGAATTAAATGTAAAGTACATAAAGCTTCACAATAAAGACTGACAAAAATACAGTGAAACTCCTGAAGGTTTATTGAAAAGTTAAAGGCATTACAGAAAGCAAAATAAATGGCTTGGAGTCAGTAAGTTACTCATTTGTCATATAAAAGCATGAAGCTAAACAAAATATGCAAATAATGAAATAGAAAAACAAGGTATAATTCAGCTCAAGTAAACAAGTAATATATTAGAAGGCAGACCAACATAATGTCGTTTATAAAGATCAGGGGAGAGTGTGCCCACAACCCTGAAGTTCTGACCTCTTTTATAGGAAATTAAGCAAAAGAACCATAACTTTGGTGTGAATTTTCAAAGGCCCCACAATCCCATCCAATGATAATAAAAAAGAATGACACAGTTTGAAGTCACTTTTGTCAGTACTATCCCCCGAATTCTCATAATAGAGTTCTCATCCTTGGTGCCTGTCAGACACCTAAAGTGTTAATAAAATATTGCTACTTGACACACAAGGACAAGTTCTCATGAGAAACACACTGTGAGCTCATAAACGAGGCCTTGGGAACCATTCCTTATGTTAACATTGCATGAAAATGAAGCTTGAGAATAAACCATAATGTTGTCAACGGAAAAATCATGTTTCAAAATATTATTTACAAAGTTGCCTAAGTTTACTGTGAACCTGGTGAGAAAGGACAGAGAGATGTATTCGAGCAGGAAAAGATAGCTGCAGACAACAACCATTTTGAAATCGAGCCCTACAGCGTCCAATATTAAAATAGGCACACTTTATCAGCAGACTATTTCAGTTTCACTGTACATTAATCACATCATGGTAATACAATCCTTTTTTAATATAAAAACTCTACATCACAGCCATGTATCTTCAAACAATGCAGCACTTCCATATCATTATCACACAACATTTGGATCTCCCTCAAGCCTTCTTCTGCACTGTATACGTTAAGTGTCTGTGTATTTTGTGGAAAGTGTGAACTGTCACTAAGCACTTACATTGTTCTCTCCCGTCAATCTATTGTGTAAAGCCAGAATGTGAGCGGAACAGGTGCAGGAATGTTAAGTCAAATTTACTTTGATTCCTGTAGTTGACTTTTGTAGAGCTTGGATGACTAGGGGCGACATTGACTGAATATGGGGCGACCGCTAACGGAGGCGACAAAAGAAACAGCAAACAGGCAAAATAAAACAGCGCCTCTATTTTAGGCAGTGTCTGTAAACCTCTTCCTAGTTATCTCACACCCAAAGAGGTGCGTAGGAAATGAGCGGTGGCATCAGCCAAACATGCCAACATTTATTTTACTTGGCTTCTGAAATCACAAGCCTATGCCCCTGACCATTTTATTTCACTTGGTGACCTTTCATGGGCTAAACCAAGGAGCAATGCAAATTCCAGGGAGGAACAGGTTCTCAAAAGGCACCTCTTCCATTTATGACTAGACATAACACACAAAAACATTAACACTGAATATCAACCATCATGATATAGCAGATTGACCCCAGGCATAATCATTCTGTACCAGAAAGTGTCAAAGCTTCTGGGATTTTTGTGGGTTGGATCATAATTAATAATTCGAAGTAGTATGTCTTTTTCTGGCTTGACTTTCAAGATTGGTAGCTTTAAACCCACAGAGACTGCAACACTGGAGAGGGCAGTGCATAGGCACTGGAAGTAGGAGTACAAGGCAATGGTGCTAAAGCACCCTCAAAATGACCATGCTGGAATTCAGAATGAGCAATAAGGATGCCTTTACATTTAGATTTTTATCTTGGCATCTCCATGCCATTTGGAGCAGGAGTTTCACAGGGTCCCATAGCTTGAAAGTGAAGAAAGCTAGTCAATAGGTTTTCCAGGTGTCGATCAAAGTGATAGAACCATACCTTTTGATAGATGTTCAAATTCAACTGTGTGATTTCTTGGTCTTCTGCTTGTGCTAACCTCAATATCCATGGTAGCATCGAGCAAAAATGAACATCAGTTCTGCCACCCCGATTGAGAAAACCCTCTTCTGTCACTGACAGCTCTGAATGCACACTGTGCAGTGCCTGAAGCATTTTCTTTGCCTGAGCTCTATGCTGTGACTGTTTTTGTATCACACAATGCCAGTTTTTTTTACTTTAGTTGTGTTTTTTCAGCATCAAAATGCTCTCAATGTATCAAAGTAAAGCTAACTTTGATGATCTTTTTAGCTGCAAGCCTTATTCCTTTGGCGGTCAAGGAAAGAATATGGCGGAAAGAGTTCATAGACATTTTTTCCCGGCTAGCGATCCAGTTAGAAGGGTTGGACCTCACAACCTGCGACAAGAAGGATGAGGATAGAAGGGAGAGGCACGGCGCGAAGAAGGAACAAAACTTTGATAATTGGCTGGACGCTTTTAGAATTATGGCCTGCATCATAGTTGAAAAATACCCGCGCTGCGCAGCAGACCTATGGCTCTACGAGTCCAATATTCATTGGGCACAGAGGCAATTCCCCGGTGACGCATGGCTAGAATATGACAAGGGTTTCAGGTTAAAGATGCAGAGACACCCAGAGATGGAATGGAATGAGAAAGATGTTTCTGGCTTTATACACAAAATGCTAGTGGCAAAGGAGGTAAAAGCTGGGGCGGGGAAAAGTGACCAGTCCTTTCGGAGTTCCTACCACAGAGGGAGGGGCAAGTCCTATCACAGGTCCAAGTTCAACACTGGGAAACCACCCGTCCCCAACGGAGCCACAGCAATTTGCTGGAAATATGATGCCGGGGAATGCACGTGGGGTGCAGCATGCAAATTCCAACACGCATGCTCCAGTTGTGGGGGTGGGCACCCGTCAGTGGGATGTCGGGGCAAGCAGGAGCAGAAAAGGGACAAGAAGGATAAGAAAAGGAAGCACTTAGGTTGATACAGCAGGGGGGGGGGGGGGAATCACAGGGATTGGGCGACTAACAGCTAGCCAGATCCCCAATTAAAACACAACAGCTTCGCAGATTGGCAAACAAATACCCCAACAAAACAGATGCTGCAGTCTTAGTAGAGGGTTTTGAGGAAGGTTTTGTGATACCATTCACAGGTCCCCTTCCCCTAGATGGGTCAAACAACCTGAAATCCACAATGGAGCACCCAGGGGTAGTAACCAAGAAACCTGAGAAGGAGAAGTCATTAGGCAGAATAGAGGGCCCTCTCCCCCCACATTTGCGAAAGGGCCTGGTTATCTCGCCTCTGGGGGTGGTCCCCAAGAAGGAACCGGTGCAATTTAGACTCATTCACCATCTTTCCTTACCCGAGAGGTCATCAGTAAATGACGGGATAAGTGCAGAGGCCTGTTTAGTGGGTTATGCATCGGTGGACGATGCAATTGACCTGGTGTAGGCAGCAGGCAGGGGGGACTCATGGCCAAGGCGGACATTGAGTCCGCCTTTCGACTTTTAACCAGTACATCCCTCCAGTTTTCACCTATTAGGTTTCCAGTGGGGGGGGGCTGTATATTGATAAAGCCATGCCTATGGGCTGTGCAATATCCTGTGCATATTTTGAGCAGTTTGCCACCTTTATAGAATGGACCCTGCACGACAGACACCCAGCGGGGGGGGAAACTTTACTACCTGGATGATTCCATGTTTACAGACCCCCCCAGGTCACCAGACTGCGGGAACACATTGGCAGCATTTGAAGAGCTGGCAGGGATACTGGGGATCCCCCTGGCACCAGAGAAAACAGTAGGGCCCACCACAAAACTCACATTTTTGGGCATAGAGCTGGACTCAGTAACAGGGACAGCTAGGCTCCCTGAGGACAAGGAGAATGATTTCAGGGCGGAGGTACGTGGCATATGCGGCCGCAACATGGCAACTCTCCGTGAGCTACAAAGGTTGATCGGCAAGCTCAACTTCGCAGCCAAGGTTATCCCAGTAGGTAGAGTGTTTGCCAGGTGCCTCACGCAGCTAACCTCAGGCATCATCTACAAACACCATCACGTCCGTCTAGGGGCAGGGGTCAAGCAGGACTTACTGATGTGGGACAAATTCCTCACAGACTTTAACGGCATCCTGATATGGAGAGAAGGCTGGGTAACGGCTAGGCAGATAGCCCTATTTACAGACGCCTCTGGAAGCACGGGTTTCGGGGCAATCCTTGGCAAGAGGTGGTGTGCAAGCCAGTGGCCAGATAAGTGGCATAGGCTAGGCATCACAAGCAATATAACATTCCTGGAACTGTTCCCTTTTATAGTAGCATTGACTGTATGGAAGTGGGAGCTAAGAGACATGGAGCTGACACTTTGGTCAGACAACAAGGGGGTGGTGCAGGCCATTAACAAAGGCGCAGCAAGGTGCCCCGACACTTTAAGACTAATGCGACAGTTGATTAAATTACAGCTGGAGGGTACTTGGATTTGAAGGCCCACCATGTTCCAGGGGTGGACAACGCAGTAGCGGATGCCCTGTCCAGGTCACAGATGAGCTGCTTCAGGGAATTGGCACCTTAGGCAGACAAGGAAATGACCCCGTTCCCAGCGTACCTGTGGGACCTGGGGGGTAGATCTATCCACACTGGTGAATCAAGCCCTTACCCCAGAGGCAGCTAGACGATACAAGAAATACACAGCAACAGTAATGAAGATAGGGGGCGTACGATCTCTGGCCGACAGGGATGGGACACGAAGGGCAGTGGAGCGATTCATACAATGGGCATTCACCAACAAAAAGACAAGGTCTTGGGCACAGGCCCACCTGGCAGCCATAGCCCATTTTACAAAAATTCACACGGGGGAAGACCCCACAGCATCCCCGTACCTCAAGGCGGCAATGAAAGGGTGGAAACGATCCGAGGGGGCGAAAGTTGATAGCAGGCATCCCATAGCTATCGAAAAACTGGGCCAGATGATGGAGGCCCTGGCGTTGTGTACAAAGGACAGATTTGAGCTCCATCTGTTCCAAGCAGCCTTTTCCACAGCATTCTTTGGCGCCTTCCGCATCAGCAAGCTAGTGGCACCCAGGAGGCAAGGACCGGTGTGGCGGTGCCTCCAGCCCACGGACATCAGACCCGGGGCAGCCTCAGTGGAGATAGTTCTGAAAAGGTCAAAACAGACCAGGCAGGAAAGGGTGCGGTGATACAGCTACAATGCATCCAAGGGAGCAACTCTTGCGCAGTGTGCTGCTTGCGCAGATACATGGGAGTACGCCCAGCGGGGGAGGGGCCACTTTTCAAACATCAAGATGGGAGCAACCTGAGCAAATTCCAATTTACCGCACTGATGCGCCAGGCCCTCGCAAAAGCCAAGGCTGCCCCCGGAAGCCTTTGCCCCTCACTCTTTCAGGATCAGCGCAGAAACCTCAGCATCGCAGCATCGCATGCCGGAAGCAAGAATTCAAGAGGTGGGCAGGTGGCGGTCCAGGGCATACAAAACCTACATCAGGCCACAGCTACTTTAGACCACACATGCGAGTGTCGGTGCCACTCACTTTGGGATGCCGCATGGCAGGGTGAGTGGCATCGCTTGTCACCTTGGGATGCCGCACGGCAGGGTGTCAAAGAGCAAGCACCCCACACACACAAAAAAAATGTAAGAACTGGTGCGCCTGCGCTGCTGCAATGACCATCTGATGTGCAATCCTTTCTCCAGCAGGAGGACGCCCTCGGCTGGTGTGGGCAGTGGGCCATTCCTTTGTGTCCAGGATGCGGACACTGTGGCAGCAGGCAGGCCACAGGATGGCGAACAAGCCCAAAAGCACGTGCAGCCGATGGTTGGGTCAGCCAGGGATGAAATGAAGCCAGCTGCCGCCGACACTCGGAAACCTGCTGGCAGACTCAGCATGGCACCCGGACATACTGATCATTCATCTCGGGGGCAACGACCTGACCCAAATGGGAAGAAAGGCGTTAGGGCAAGCCATCCAGGCAGACCTCACAAGGGCGTCCGCATGTTTCAGTGGCACGACCATCATATGGTCGGAGATGATCAGTAGAAAGCAATGGAGGGGTGTATAACACTGTTTGCACCGTTGAAAGTTGTACATGGCAGTGAAAATTAACACAAATAATTTTACTTTTGTTGAAGTGGGAATAGTAAATCTAACCCCACCTTTCCCTGGAGTGAGAATAGTAAGTCTACCCCTTCCAAAGTCCAACACTTTTTTTTTTTTACTTTTGCTTAAGTTGGTGTTACATTAGTTAATGTGACTCCTCTAAAGTGGAACACTTTTGCTTGTGTTATTTTTGCTTGTTATAGTTTATTATTTTGTATTTTTTTATTCATATCTTTATACTATTTTAAAAAATGATTTTTTTTATATTTATATTTTTTATATTCGTTTTATTTTTCTATTTAAGTGTGGCATATGTTTTTTTGATATATGTTTTTAATATAAAATTTAGGTAATTGTTAATATAATTCATGTAATTTTTTTTAATTGTTTTCATATTTTAAAATTATATATCTATACATATATATATATATACATTTAGTTTACAGTATTAATCAAATGTATTTGTTTTATCTTCATTAAAATATTTAAATTAGGTTACATAGATGGCTTGGTTATACATATGTTTGTTAATTTTTACTTTCAAGTTAATGTTAATATTTTTAAATAAACATATTTTTTTAAATGTGATTATTCTTTTTGCATTTCTAAATAATATACATATATATACATTATTTCGTTGAATTATTTAAATAATGTTTCATATTATTATTAATTTGTACTTTAATATTTGAAATAATTTACTTATGCTGCTATACATATTACTTAATGACTTATAATGCTTTATATGTTAGGTTTGTGATATACTTACCTTACATTTTGATGATATTCTGTTTCACAATATTTTAGACATGATATTTGGTAGTTTACATACAAAGACAATATTCTTGTGTCACGATATTGTTAATATCGATATTCTGTTATGCAGTCGGAGTGATTGTTGATGAATGGAACAAAACAATGGCCCTACACAAGGCACATTATTTTTTTTTACATTACACTTATTTATAATTTCACAGACGAGATGATACGATGTGCCCTGAAGAGTGCAGTGCATATTCAAGTGTCAAAACTAGGATCATAGCTCAGGTTCCAAGTTTAGCACCATAGACACTCCTTTAAATCTCCTCTTACCAACTTATTGGTGAACTGTCAAAGTGCTGTTTATACTGTGTGGCACACTTGGCAATGTTTCACATTCTCCATAGTTTTTTCTAATATTTCTGTTAGTCACCTGTTTATGCCTATATTCATTTATTTAAGTTTACCAGGGGTCGTATTACGCATTGTCATTGTTTGCGCCCAGCACACCTTTTAAAAGGTGAGCTGGGCGCAAATAATGACAGTGCGCCCCATTATGATGAATGCGTTACCCCCAGGGCAGCAGCGAACTTGCACTGCCCCAAGAGCAGCGCATTCATGTGAAAACACGGAGCTGCCGCTTGCAGCCACTCCGTGTTTTCACAGTGCAGGCAGCAACCCGCCTGCATTTTTAAAGGGGATTAGAGATCCCATTCAGGGCAGGTGCAGTCAGTGACTGCACCCACCTGCAAGGGGATGTCGGGAGGGTCCATAGGACCCCCTTTCTCCCCTTCAGAGGGCTGCTATCAAGGGACGCACTCACAGTGCGCCACCTAGAATAAACGAGCACTGTCAGTGCGCCCCCAGAGAACTTCTTTGCCTCTGCGCCCTTGTTTTTAATATGGCGTGGGCGCAGAGGCAAAGGATTTCCCTCATTTGCATAAGGCATGACACTATTCAAATTAGGGAATGGCCCCTGGTGACGCTTTAAGTGTGCCAGTGCTATTGGTATTACTGAAGGGGACGAGCGTCTGTGCCCCCTTCTGTAATACCAAAGTGCCCGGGGGCATGCAGAGGGGGCGCAAACGCCTGTTGTGCCCGCGAGGCACATATTGTAATATGGCCCCAGGTATCATGTATCAGTATCCTCTAGTACGGGCCTGCCATCCCAGACTCTTTTTTGAAATCTGAAGTTCAGCTTCTCAGACATCAGGTATGTGTTATAAACCATCAGAAATCGAGTTGCCCTTAAGCGAGTGGTAATGTTCGGCTCGTCTCTGCTGTAGCGGGCCTTGGCACAAATGAAGTACATGCGCCCGCCACATGATTGTAGCGACAATCCAATGAACTTGGAAGGTAGGTTTTAATGGCCATTCCTGTTCGACCGATCATTTTATTATTTGTTTTGCGTTCTCTCCACATTTACTTTCACTGGGACAGATACCTCAGTTTCTGGGAAGGCGGCATCCACAGCTGTGGAAAAAACACAAACTGCTCAGAAGGTGACTATGACGCATCAACCACGCAAAACAGAGAACCTCGGGACAGTTCCCGTACTAAAGGAGAGCGTTCCAAGTAAAATACATAAATCTCTCAAAGACACCACATGGCCTTCCTACTGAATTGTCTTTACAATAGCCTTGTCTTTAAGGAGCACATCGACGTCGACCCAGAAAACGACATAAGCATTTACCACCCCAGCCAAAGGACGAAAGCTTTTCTGAGAGAAAAATACCTTTTTCCAGGGATGTTCTTGATGTCATATGAACTAATCAGATGTTTATGGATTTCATTATCCCAGCCATCCCCAAACGCCCAGAGCAAAGAATATCTCGTGCTATGCCACACCCAGCAGTCAATGAGTTTTGTTCGTTCTGAGCAGTGCTACACAGCACTAACTTGGCATAGGAGCGCTTTACATGCGCAGATTTGTATTTTGGGATACGGGCGAATAAGCGGTTTGCCTAGAATCACAGGATGTTGAGCCGATGCCGGGATCCGAACCTGACTCCGATGTTGGTAACGGTCACATCTCCTTCCTTGTATTACTCACAGCACAGCTGTCTTCAAGCAGCACCTGTGCTCTGCCGCTCGTTCGTTTCTTTGTACGTGCTTCGTGTCACGTGGACAGTTATTGAAACGTCACTGCGTCCTGCACAAAAACAAACACAATTATGCCCCAAATAGGAATGCTCCGTCTTCGACAGTCTAGTCACTAGTTTATCCAGCTGTGGCTTTCTGTATAACCCGTTGACCGAATGCCACATAGCTTGGGCCTGTTTGCACACTCTGCTGCCAGGTATATTTAGTGGTAGGTATAAATACAAGTAAGCCACCTCAGACACCCACAGTTACCGGTGCGTTGCAACATTACCATGTTCTGCATGTATTGTAGGTGGATTTGCAAACTGCTGGCACTGTTTGTGCATGCACAGGGGTTTATCCGTATCGCCTGTGTCATCCGCATTCCTCTCATTGCTGCACTTCAGCATGCCACACGACCACACAGGGAGGGGCAGAAATCTACAGCGCCTAAAACTGGTTAGCGGTTCTTCAAGAATGTGGTGAAGAGGATTGTGCCGAGGAAATAATGCAGCGTGCTGCTTAGGCTGGCCGCATCTCGGGTTTCTGTTTTCCACTCTGACTAGCAAGGAACTCCGAAATATCCATGTGTTACTTGCTGCATAAGATGGATGGATGGATGGATGGATGGGTGGGTGGATGGATGGATGGATGGATGGATGGATGGATGGATGGATGGATGGATGGATGGATGGATGGATGGATGGATGGATGGATGGATGGATGGGGTTGGATGAGTTAGTGATTCAACTTATTGGTGAAGTGTGTGGATTGGGATGAGTGGACTTATGGGTGGATGGCCACTGGGACGAATGGAAGAAATTCATTGTTTTGGGTGGAAGGGTGGACAGATAGATGGATCGGTTAAGACTGGCCGATAAAAAGGCATCTTTGTTAACTAAGCCATTTGCACAAATCCTTGCCTGGTTTAACCCTGTATTTGTGGCTACTGAATTTAATTTGATTTTTCGGATACAGCACACTAAGCTTTTCTTTAGAGGCCCAATTTAAGTTTTAATTTTTGTATGTGACCCAATTAAGGGGGTTTTGATGTCTGAGTCCGATGTACTCCTAAGTGCTCTGGCTTTCCTTTAAGTGTATGTTGTGGTTAGTATTTCTACCTAACATTCTTCTGGAACCTAGTGTTAAGTTACATTTCACTGAGTAAAACGTTTTTTCAATTGGCTAGTGGCAGCTCCTCCTCTAAGGTGGAGGAGAGTCGCCCTACTGATCAAAAGGAAAAATATGATAATAAAGTATTGTTATTATCATTTTATTTTTCCTATTGAACTCAGTGGCTCTCTGCGAGGGGCAGGGATGGCCAGAGCAGGGAGAAGAGTGATTTGCACTCCTTAGTGCGCATGACTGCTTGGCTGGCCCTCTTGAGCCGGCCAAACAGTCATGCACACTTTGCGTCTTCCCCACCAGGCTTTCTTTATACAGTCTGGTGAAGAACATGCAAAGCCTCCCAGTCCATCTCAGCGCCGAACCACGGCGCTCAGGCCAATCACAATGCTGCATTGCAGCGTTGTAATTGGCTATGGGGAGCCCGGGTTCTTCCTGCTGCCAGCGGAGACAGGAAGAAGTAAGAGGACTGAGGAGAGACGGCAGCCCGCTGGCCCAGGTACGAGGTTTTGTTTTAATTTCACCTGCCCAACTCCATCCCCGCCTCACCACTCCAGTCCGGTAGCAACCGCTACTGCAATTGGCTTGCTCATTGTTACATCGGTTCTCTGGGTCCTTTACAACTCAGTGGCAACTAGGCCATCCTTGTGACAAGTATTGCAATTATCCCTGGACAGATGCTATCACAAGCTCACTAAATCACCAAGTACCCCTTATTTTAGGTCTTTCTTGACAGCACAGCTCTCTGCTGATACATTGTTACCAATTCTGTGAAATATACAGTGGTGAATTACTCTCATCTTTTGCTATTGGTAATGTGATATATCATTCTACCTTCCATGAAGTGCTTCCATTACATAGATATCTCCACCCCCTTATTTCAGGGACTGAAGAATGTTTTTTTACTGCAGCAGGCACTATCTATATCACCAACACCACCACCAGAAAACCAATACTACCAAAATCACCGCTAATACCCCACCACCACCAGTGCCACTGACCAGCAACCCAACCACCGCGAATCCCACTATTATCACCATCAATATCACCACCAATTTCACCACTGCCAAGGCCACCACTACTGAGCCTACCACCACCAATAACAAACCTAAAATACCAACAAAACCGCCAACAATACCAATACTACCATCAATAACACCAGTATCATTACCACCATCAATACCACCAAAATTACCAATACTGCCATGGCCGCTAGCATACCACTACCAATACCACCACAAATTCCACCTCCCCTATCACCACAGTAAAATATCCACCAAATACTACCACCAGTACAAATCACTGTAAAAGACTATATGTCTTGCTTTACTGTGCTATCACATGGATTGGCACACTAAACCAGACCTATCTGCATTGCTAATGCTTATTGAACTTTGATTTTCAGGGGGTAGCGAGATCGAAAAATCAAGACTTAAGGTTGATGGAGGGTGCAGAGTAGAACATTCAGATCTAGACAGCACTTCTATCCCTTACAATACATTTAGGTGCCGATTCCGATCGGGTAAAATTATTTCCTGTACGACTCGTATCCGTATTTTTTTACGTACGAGTCGTACAAGTCCCGTACAAACGGGGAAGCACAATTCGTACCGTAAAAATACATACGAATTGCATCGGGAAAAGTCTAAGTGATGTACCTGGACAGATTTACGTACAAGTCGTAAAACTGAAGTCCGAGCGCACAAGTCCGATCCGTACCGGCATCCCGACTACACAAGCGTATGGAAAACGTCCTGTATGGAGCGAACTTTGTATGACCCCTACCCCGGGTACACTTGGGCCCGGGGTACGAGTCGTACGGCCCCCCACCCCACCCGTGCTTCTCCGCGCCATACCCCCCACCCAGCACCCGCGTATGTACACGCTGTACCCCAGCACCCGCGTATGTACGCGCCGTACCCCCCCACCCCAGCACCCACGCATGTACGTGCCGTACCCCAGCACCCGCGTATGTACGCAACGTACCCCCCACCCCAGCACCCGCGTATGTACGCGCCGTACCCCAGCACCCGCATATGTACGCGCCGTACCCCCACCCCAGCACCCGCGCATGTACGCGCTGTACCCCAGCACACGTGTATGTAAGCGCCGTACCCCCAACCCCAGCACCCATGTATGTACGCCCCGTACCCCCCACCCCAGCACCCGCGTATGTACGCGCCACACCCCAGCACCCGCGTATGTACGTGCTGTACCCCCCACCCCAGCACCCGCGTATGTACGCGCCATACCCCAGCACACACGTATGTACGCACCGTACCCCCCCACCCCAGCACCCGCGCATGTACGCGCCATACCCCAGCAGACGCGTATGTAAGCGCCGTAACCTCCACCCCAGCACCTGCGTATGTACGCCCCGTACACACCACCCCAGCCCCGTACTTGGACGCACCGTACCCCAACACCGTACCCCAGCATCGCGTATGTACGAATCGTACAACACCATTGCATATGTGATCACTGTACAACAACATAACTATGGACGCACCTTACATACGCGAAAACGACTCGTACTGAACCAGGACACTGTAAAACAGCACAAGGAGGGTCAATTTGACTCGCACAACACCACAAAACACGTCTACAGGACAAAAAACAACTAAAAGACTGACCTGGCACATCTAAACAGTATAACACACCCACCAAAAGTTCAAACCCAGCCACACCCACAAATGGACCAATAAAAAATAAAAAGGGCCCACAATCACAAACCATTAGCCTTTGCAACAGACCCACTGCTGCCAGACATCACACGCAAACAACTGCACCCATACACCTTAACTTACACACCTTCACACAACCTCCTTCACACAGACCCCCTCTACACATACACACACACCTACACATTCACACCCACAACCATCCACACCCACACCCCACACCATGCCCACAGACAAGAATCCAAAGTTCACAAGGGAGGAGCTGGACATCCTTGTCAACAAAGTCATCAGAGTCGAGCCACAGCTCTTTGGAACATTGGTCAGACAGACCAGCATATCCCAAAAAACTAGCCTGTGGCAGAGGATCGTCGATCGGGTGAATGCTGTTGCGCCCATCAGAAGGACCAGGAATGAATGCCAAGCCAGGTGGTACGATCTGCGCAGGGCAGTCAAGCGCAAAATGAACGAGGAATACGCCCAGAGTAACATCACAGGAGGTGGGCTGCCCTGCAGACCGGTACATTACCATCCCTGGGAGGAGAAGGTGATGGCCCTGCTTCCGCCGGTGGGAGTACACAGAGTCGAAGGAGTTCGAGAGCCTGGTGAGTACACAA
Organism: Triturus cristatus; assembly: GCF_964204655.1. Taxonomy (NCBI): domain Eukaryota; kingdom Metazoa; phylum Chordata; class Amphibia; order Caudata; family Salamandridae; genus Triturus; species Triturus cristatus. The sequence continues at coordinate 301,643,822 of NC_140588.1, forward strand.
ACAACTCACGTAACATGGGGGGAATGGCATCCACACCCCAACTACAACAAATGCACTCACCTAGCCCCAAGCCCTCACCTGATACAACCACACTCTAAACAACGCTCATGCCACCATGAGTATGCTCCATTCACAAAGCAAGGCCATGCCATGTCCCAGCCTACACAAACCCAAGACAGGATGTCCGGGATGCTGGGAGGGTGGGGATCACTAAACATATTGTACAGCTCAAAAACAGACACCATTGCCCTCAGCCCACATGGCCCAGGTACAAACCCATGCACCATGCGCAATGCACAGGGACTGGCAAAGTACTGACAAGGTAGCTGACACTTGGCCCTGCTGTAGGCAGCACAAGGCCCTCCTGTGACAACTGCAAACTCGAACACAAACACAACAAGCTCAGAAATCTAGGACAGGAACTCACACTCACTGACATGGCAGCATGCGCCATGGTGGGACAGATACATCACCTGGGAGACCCACTGCCAAATCACACCACACCCACCAGCAGGCACCGTCAATCAATCAACAATCGATCAGGGTACTTGTAAGGCGCGCTACTTACCTGTGAGGGTCTCAAGGTGCTGAGGGGGGGGGGTTCCACCACTGCTCGAAGAGCCAGGTCTTGAGGAGTCTCCTGAAGGCAAGTAGGTCTTGGGTCAGTCGTAGGTGGGTTGGGAGGGTCTTCCAGGTCTTGGTGGCGAGGTAGGAGAAGGTTCTGCTGCAGGCGGGCGTACGTTGGATGCGGGGGACAGCTGCGAGGGCGAGGATGCCGGAGCGGAGCTGGCGGGTGGGGGTGTAGAAGCTGAGTCTGATGTGCAGGTAGGCTTGTCCGGCGGTGTGGAGTGCCTTGTGTGCGTGGCTGAGGAGCTTACAGGTGATCCTCTTGTCGATGTAGAGCCAGTGCAGATCTCTCAGGAGGGGGGTGATGTGGCTGTGGCGGGGGGCGTTGACGATCAGTTGTGCCGAGGCGTTTCCGAAGCGTAGCCGCCGTTGGTATGTGGATGGGAGTCCTGCGTAGAGTGCAGTGGCGTAGTCCAGTCAGCTGCTGCCGAGGGCCTGTGTCACTGTCCTACTTGTTTATCTCGGGATCCACCAGTAGATCCGGCGGAGCATGCGTAGGGTGTCGTAGCAGGAGGAGGAGACGCCGTTGACCTGCTTGGACATCGAGAGGGAGGATGCAAGGATCAATCCTAGGTTGCGTGCATGTTTGGTGGGTGTCGGTGATGTCCCCAGAGCGATCGGCCACCAGGATTCGTCCCAGGCTGAGGGTGTGGGTCCGAGGATGAGGACCTCCGTCTTGTCCGAGTTCTGTTTCACATGGCCGCTCCGTATCTAGTCGGTGATGGCCCTCAGACCCTCGTGGATGTTTGTCTTGGCGGTGTGAGGGTCCTTGGTGAGAGAGAGGATGAGCTGGGTGTCGTCGGCGTAGGAGATGTTTTTGAGGTTGTGGTGGCAGGCCACTTGTGTGAGGGGGGCCATGTGGATGTTGAACAGCGTTGCGCTGAGGGATGATCACTCACCCCTTACACAAGCATACACCCCCGGGGCAGCCAATGGAGTCACACACTCTCACTATGGACATGTGACACAACAAGATCAAGCCACAGCCAAAAAAGCATCCAAGGCCAAATGCGACATGTCAAAGACCCTGGATAACATTTCAATCAGTCCCCTGCAACATACCCATCCACAAGTGAACATTGAAGTGAATGCTAGGGACATACAACTACCTGGAGGAACTGTGGCAACTAGAACATGTATGAAACATGGATGTCGCATGAAACCGCATTAACATTGTCTCTCTCTCACACACAGGGCAACGTCATGGATCTCCCCCCAACACGGGGGGGGAACAATCACAGGCCCAGGCTCGGCAGGATGATGATCCCACCGGCAGCGATGACTCTCAGCACTCTGTGGATGACCCCAACCAACCTGGACCCTCTGGTGCCCAAGCCCCTGCAGCACCTGCGTCAGGTACATCTGTGCCAACCACCACCCCCATTCTTGCCACATCCCAGGAGACACCCAGGAGACCTGCCCGCACAGAACAACTGAGTCAGTCTGACCTGGAGGGACAAGGTTCTCCGGCCACCCAGGAGGAGGCAGACAACCCTGCAAATGGTATCCCTCAGGGGTCCCGTAGACCCGATGTGCCCACAACGGCAGGCCAGGCTCGTGTGGGCAGGGGTGGTGGGAGTGGAGGCAGGCGGAGGCGCGAACCTGGCCAGCCAGCTGAGGGAACCGGTATGTCACACATACGCCACATCTTGGACACATACCGGCGTGACACCAGGGGCATCAGCCAGGTAGTGGGGACCCTCAACAAGATTAAGAACCAGCAGGCCGAGCAACACGCCAGTGAACAACAACACCAAGGACGGATGGAGGCAAGACTGGCTGAGCTCCTGGCGGTGCAAACGGACATAAGCTGTTCACTCCGTCGGATGGCCGACAACATGGGCAACCCTCCCTGTGCCACTAGGCGAAGACCACCACCAGCCACAGGGAGGGAGGAGGAAGAGGATTCGTCCGACGGAGCGTCCCAAGCATCGTCAAGGCCTGCATCTGAGGGTCCCGCGAGGAAGGTGGGTCGTCCACGGAAAAGAACGTGAGAGGCAACGGACCATCCACATCTCCCAGGTCACCTGGCCTGGCACCTGGCCCTCATGCGCAACAGCAGCACCTCATTCAATGTAGGCCTGGGCTAAAATTTCGTTCCGTTCGCGGAAATTGCGATAATTTGATATTTTCGCGTTCCGCGGAAAGCGCAAAAATGTCAAAATTTCCACATTCTGCAGCATGGCGATAATTTGTTTCTTGCTCGTGCTGTAAAATAATACATTCTGGCGCACGCGCGATCGCCTTACCTGAATCCCTGCGTTCGCCGACAAGTTTTCTTGATCCGGTCGCGTTCTCCATGAGATGTTGTATTGTTTTTAGCCATTTGCGCTGTCTCGCGACAGTTCGCGCCCGCAGTGACGTCATGCGTCACGCGATCACGTCTTTCTTCTCGCGATCATGCACCGCGAGACAACTGAAAACAAGATGGCCGTGCCCGCGAACAACCACATGGGTAAGTTGGCGAGCCGCAACCATGCAGAAAATCTCACGAACATGCGGGAAAAAAACTTCAGCATCTTCGCGATATTTCCGCGTGTTTGCGATAATTTTTAACATTTTCGCGATAATTTGCGAAAGTGGATTTCACAAATTCCGCCCACCCCTAATTCAATGACATTCTCTGCCACATGGACTTGTTGGTCACAGTCTGACCAATGATGACCAACACTGTGGTCTGGACTCTGATGACTCCAAATGACAAGGATCCCATCTCCCCCTGTGAACTTTGGATTCCATGCACACTGTATAGCACCTATTTGTCCACACTAAACAGGCCCCCCACCGAGAATAAATCTTAATTTCTACAATTACATGTTGCATTCATTTTGCATGAGTACACAACCTACATGTGGGGAAATGTCAAACTATGCCTGAGTGTTGAACTAACTCCAGCCATCCATACCCTGGAATCTGAGTCTGGGACAGGACACACATGGGTCACAATGTATCATACAATACAGACATGGAGCACAATACTCACCCGTGATGGCCTCAAGCTGCTGAGGGGGGGCATGCAATACTGTGCCGACAAACCAATTGGGAAGAGTATCCTGAAGGCGTAGAGGTCAAGGCTCATGTGGATGTTGCTGGGTAGGGACTATCAGGTATGTCTTGCCAGGTGGGAGAACTATGTCCTGCATGCTGGAGTACGGTGGATGTGAAGAATGGTGGCCAGGGCAAGGTTGGATGCACGGAGTTGGCACAACGGGGTCTCGGATGACAGACGGCCAAGGTTGGTTTGGGGTCTGGGGTTGTGGCCTGCCTCCTGAGTGTGGATGAGGAGTCTGAAGGTCATCCTGCAGCACACAGTGATCCATTGCAGCTATCTCTGGTGGATGGTGATGTGGCTGGGGCGCGGGATGTTGAAGCTGAGGTGTGCACATGCAGCCTGGATGTGGACAAGTTTCCCGGGAGTTCGGATGTACTTGCTCCGTAGAGGGCGGAGCAGTAGTTGACACGGCTGGTGTCGTGGGCCTGGGGGATGATCTCTCTTTCCTTGGAGTGGATCTATCTGTGGATCATGTGCATCGTGCAGAGGGTGTTGTACCCTGAGGTACAGATGCTGGTGATTAGTATGACAAATGTGAGTGACGAATCCATGATGCACACCATCTTGTGTGCGTGGGCACTGGGTGCATGTGCAGGGCTCATGCGGGTGGGACACAAGCAGTTGACCCAGCTGTAAGGGGACAATCCTCAGATGATTACCTCAGTCCTGTACAAGTCCAGCCTCAGGTGGCTGATGTTCAGCCATTCATCAATGGATCTCATGCCTTCTTGAATGTTGGAACTGGCAATGGCTGCGTCTTTGGTGAGGAGCACCTGGCTGTCAATGGCATACGAGCTGATGATGAGGTGCTGTGCGCATGTGATGCTGGAGAGGGGGACCTGGACACATTGAAGATTGACACGCTGAGAGATGATACCTGGGCCATGTGCCAGATGATGCCACTATACTACATGCTGAAGGCTTGAGTCTCACTCCCATGGCCTTGCTGGTGTACGGAGCCGGGGGGGAGTAGGAGGGACATGACCTGGTTGGTGTGACAGGGCCTGGAAGGTGGGGCAGCGCTGTGTAGGCAGTTGGCGTTGCACACTCATCATGCAAAGGTGTCGTGTGTGTGCCTAGGGTATGCCTGAGAGCAGGCGGTAGCTTTTCGGATGGACAATGCTTGGAGGGTGGCTGCAACATCAGACTGTAGTGTGATGTGGGTCATGTAAGAACATGAGGGTCGTGCAATGTGCACGTTGCATGCGCTGACGGACCAGCCTTTGGCACCGCGTGGGCGCAACAGTGGTACAGACAAGCTGATGCCAGCCAAATGAATGGGTGGACAGAGGAAGGGAGGAGCATCTTTGAGGTGTGTGTGTTGCCGAATCTGTAAACTTTGCGGGCCCTTGCTGCAGGGGCCGCAGCAGCAGGCGGCATGTCCTGGAAACTATGCCACAAGCTGCACACAAAGACAAGGATGTCAGAAAGGACAACTGCAACAGGCGTATGTAAAGGAAGGAGTGTCCGGTTTCCCATGGCACACCCAGAGACAATGGATGCCCAATCACCAAAGATGACTGACACCGGATCATGAAACTGATGGCCGAGCTGCGCACAGGATACACACCCTCAGCAGGTGTTGACGGCCCGTTGTGGTCACCAACATGCCCAAATACATACACAACCATGGACATCATGCACAATAGAGATTCTAATCCCTGAAGAACTGCATGCATGTTGCTAAACTACACATAGACTCATATGCACAATCTTTGACAACTATGCCAGAGATGCCGCATGCAAAGTGGCAAGAGACCTGCATTGACAGAGATGAGGCACCTTGGAGGGTGAGGAACACCTTTATTACTCAGGTTCACACCTAGCGAAATGCATCAATATGAACAGACTCACAGGTCATTTGGCTGAACATGTGGGACCTACACTGGACACCCCCTTCACAACACAGATGCTGTAAATCCATTGAACTGGCACACAAGTGAAGGGGGTGAGCCAAACACCCCCTGCTGCACACGGAGGGGCTGCAATTCCCCATTGATCCTCTCATGGGGATGTCCCACACTATGTCCACCCGTAGCATCCCGTATGTTTCAGAGGGAAGTTGTACACACATTGATGCCTTCATCAGAATCCACAGTCCCATTACAGATGACTGTTACAAAGGGTGACTACCAATACATGGGAGTCATGCAACATGTCATGTGCCCCATGGTGAGTCGACATGTATGTATAATGACACAACATGCACAGGAGCAGTGCCCACACATTCCAAATACCTACCAACACCAAAATGCCTTGCAGCAATCCTTAACCAAAAATACTTTTCACCATGTCCGTGCATGGGACGCTGATTCAGCACACGTTGCAATACTCATGAGGAATAGCGGGAGGCCAACGATGACACGAGCAGACAGCATGCGAAACTACCTGGGGATGACAGACACACAAGAAGTCAGGGAAAAGATTGTCATCCGCATGCATGGTCATTTACTCTACAGGAATAAGTGTGTCACCATGCTATATTAAAATTGAGTGTCTAAGCTAAAATGTGTGGAAGGACATCATCACTCGAGTGACACATCTGAACACACCTCTAAGTCACTTAACATACAGTCAGCTGGACACACACATTGCAACACATGCCACACAAGGCTCCAGGCGTGCACACTCAGACCCATGGACTCACCATTATGAGAAGAAGTTGCGTATGAGCTGACTCTGGATGTCGTCCTCCTCCTCCTCCTCCTCATCCTCACTTGCCTCATGACCAAGCCCTTCATCCTCCACGGGTGGATGTTCCTGCTCATCCGGATCCAGGATGAGTGGCACAGCCTTCTCCACTGCCTTGTTGTGCAGCATGCAGCACACGAGGAAGATCTTGCAGGCCTTCACCGGTGCATATGGGAGGGACCCGCCTGTCTTGTGAAGGCACCGGAATCGGCTCTTCAGGAGGCCAAACGTCCTCTCGATCACTCGCCTGGTCTGCCCATGTGCGTTGTTGTAACGGTGATCTGCAGCTGTTCTGGGGTTGCGGAGAGGCGTCATCAGCAATGGCATGTTGGGATAGCCAGAGTCCCCTACATGGAAACATCATGTAAAGAAGTGGGTCAGGAGATGCCGTAAGTTACAAAGATAGCGCTAAACAAAGGACAAACAGAGTATAACCACCAACAAGACATGCTCGTTCGTTGTGCAGCCGCAGCATCATTTCTGGCACCCTGCTACGCCTCATGATGTAGGCATCGTGTGCTGACCCTGGAAAACGTGCACAGACATGGGAAATCAGCATGTTAGCAAGACACACCACAAGGTCATTTAGGTAATGTTTACGGTTGCGATAGGCGACCTCCTGTGCCTGTGGTGGTACCAAAGCCACATGTGTCCCATCAATAGACCCAATTACATGGAGCATCCCTCCCAGGGCATAGAACTCACCCTTGACACCTGTCAACTGCTCACGAGTTGGAAAATGGATGAATTCATCCAGGTGCTCCAACATGGCTTCTAAAACATCATGCAGGACACGGCTGAACATGGTCTGTGACATGCCACCCACATCAGCTATGGTGAATTGAAACGTACCGGTGGCAAAAAAATGTAGGGCTGCCATCACCTTCATCTTAGGGGTCAGCGCAGTAGGATACCTGTGTCGCGGTTGGAGGTGTGGTTCCAGCTTTGCGGTCAAGTTCTCAATCAATTGTTGCGAGAAGCGGTAACGTCTTATGCAGTCACGTTCCCTCATGGCACCCAAGTCTGGCATTGGTCGGGGGAGAGGCGATGACCTGCAGAAAATTGGAAGGAATAACGAAGAGTGAGTACATAACAACATCAATGTCAATGAACTGAGCACATGCTCAACTGCTACTACACATCTGCTAAATACAGAGTCTGGTCTGTGCAATACATCCAGGACACGTATGCCAGCCAGGTGCTACTCCTACGACAAGCCAGCTACACCCGTTGATAGTCAAGTTCTACATGACATGCCCCAAAACTAGCTGTGGGCCAGTGTAAGTGAACAGCCAGAGACATCATAGGAGTGACATACATCCACATATCTGCATTTGAAGGATGTCATCTCATACCGACAGCTGGCGGCAAGCTAGACGCACAGGTCACATGTTATTGAAAATATACAGATCACACACATTGCAATGAAGGGGTACACGTGAAAAACGAAAACACAGACATGGATACGGCGCAGATATGTCCTCATGTCAAAAAATCATCTTCGAAGCATCCAGACACACATAACGTGTGAATCCACATGTGGCATGATGTGCGAATATGTGTGCCATGCCCATCTACACACATACACATGTTGGATGCAGCAACAGCAGATGCAGTTGACAGAACACCAACAGCAAGCTCATGGGAACACATGACACACAGAGGACATAGTCACATCGGGGCACACTGGTACTTAGATGTCAGGTGTTAGTGTCCCTGTCCCTGGCATCAGGGGACAGTTGCGGCTGTTGGTGACTGTGCCATACCAGTGATACAGTGCTTGACACGTTTGCACTACATGCACACATGTGCAAAGTGGGAAGGGGAAGTGTGCCACATACTGCCCCATCACACATGACATGTGTACACAGATCATCACACATCTATTGTGCTAAAACATGAGGAGACATGTGCCATATCACTGCCTGACACACCTAGACCCTGCACATGAAGGACTGCAATGACAATGACTTGATGTACAGCCGTGCACAAGTCTGACACCTCCATTCCTTTTGTGTGCGCCTCCTATCACCAGTGTAAGCTGTGAAACGCCCCGTAAACACGCTCTGAGGGCGTGTGCACGGTCCGTATCATTATATTGGTGTTCCCGCCCGAGTACGGGTGTGTGTACGGACCGTACACACGTACGTGTACGACCAGTGTGTACACGTACGTGTACTACGGTCGTACACGTACGTGTACGACCAGTGTGTACACCTACGTGTACGACCTGTGTGTACACCTACGTGTACACACTGGTCGTACACCTACGTGTACAGTACGACCGCAGTACACGTACGTGTACACACTGGTCGTACACGTACGTGCACACACTGGTCGTACACGTACATGTCAAACGCACTGTGCAACTGGTGCCGTAGGGGTACGTGTGAAACGCACCGTACCTGTGTGTGGATTGCTAAATTACATAGGGACACATGAGGGACAAGTATTAGGGCCTAAATGCATGCTGGTTGTCATGGATACCGAGTTTCCACTTCAACTTTTTCCATCAGGTGGCCTGTAAAAGGCAGTTGGCAACTAAATACAATGTTGCAAAGTGGTTGTTGACTTCACATTATGCTCAAAATTTGAACCATGCAAAGGCACTCACTGGTGCATGTTTAAAGGGATTGGAGGAAACGTAGGATGCAAATGAGACTGACCAATCACTCTGTACTCCTGTAAATGACAAAAGCCCAGCAAGGCAGATATAAGTCAGCCAGAACCCATGAGAGGGCACTTGCCTGCGCTACCTTTCAGTCGACACTACTGCTGCTGCCTGTGCTTCCTCTGGCACCATGTCAAGGTCTGTGGAGAGTGCCCAGACATTCACCCAGGAGGAGAATGAAGCATTGCTGGATGTCATCCTCCCACAGTATACCAGCCTGTATGGGAGACCAGGGGAGCAGGTGAGTGCTGACTCCACTACCTTTGATTGTGCACCTTTTTTGTGACTGTCACTTCTGGCATTGTGTCCAGGTGTGACAGACATGCAATGTTGTTTAGAGTGGGTCCCAGGGGAGGGAATGGCTTATGTCTCCCATGCAGAGCATGATGTAGTTCCTGTGTGCACTCCTCACTTGCATTGTGCTTACTGTGACACTCACTGCATAGTGCATGGCACATTCAGCCTGCCCAATCATTTGGGCCATTTTTGTTCTATAGTCCAGAGGTGATTCAGTGCTCCCCCCCCCGGTGTGACAGGTGACTGTACCCACAGATGTGTGAGTTGAGTGGAGCTGTGGTGAGAGTGGTGAGAGTGTCCAAATGATGTGTACGTCCCCTGGACATTGATGTGTGTGAATGTTCCTTGTCATGTGGGTGAGTGTCTATGTGGAGTGTTGCACCACAGCTGCATGGAGGAGGCAACAGCTCCACCCATCTGATGTGAGAAGTAAGCCGTGCGGAGTGTCTGACTTGCTGAGCTATCACCACACCTGTGACACCCCACAGGCAAGTGGCACATGTGCAGAGTGAGGTTTGTATCCGCTGTTGCCAATGGCAGGTGATTGATCTGTGCCTGTGTGTGTCTGTGTACTCTGCTGAGGTTGCGTCAGTGGCCTGGGGCATGTGACTGCTTGGAGGTTCTGTCCATCAGCCTGGTGTTGCATGTGATGCACAGTGTGTGCCATGATCAGGGAGTGTGTTGCACCCCTCATGCCACCTGTGTACGTTCAATGCCATGTAGTGCATTGGGGCTTCCACAGAGGCTAATGTCCCTATGACAAAGGTGCTATTTGTTGCCAGCATACTATGCCCTGTTCAACATATCAAAGATGTTCAAATCTGTGTCTCTGTGACATGGAGCAGGTGTAGTGATGTTGTCTCACTTTGTCATCCTCACGGGTAACTGCCTACGAGAAGGGGAAGATCTGGAAGCGGGCCGTCAGGGCCGTGAGATCGGTGGAGGGTCGCAGTCGGCGCCTAGCCCAAGTGAGCAAACGCTGGCAGGACATCCGGTGCTGGACCCGGAGGATCGCCCGGACTCACCTCTATGCAAGCACGGCGGGCGCCGACGCCTGACCCACCAGATGAAGCGTGTCCTGGCGGTGGTCTTCCCTGACTTGGATAGGCGGTTACAGGAGTTGCAGCAGCAGGAAGGGGGTAGGTACATGTGTGTTTGTTGTGTGTCACCAGCTTTTGGAAGTGCTCAGTTGCCTGGATACACTGCGAGGGTTAATTTGTGCAGTGCATATCCTGTTCCCCAAAGTCAAACGGTGCTGTTCTTCCTCCCTTCCCCTCCTTGACATGTGTTCCCTGGTCTGTGTATAATCACTATTGCACATGGTCATCTAGGCTGCCAGTTAATCCAAGTGCACATTGCTTTCTGCATCATGTGGGGGGGGGGGGTCTGAGACATGTGTTGTTACCTTGCCTGTGCCCTGTCCTGTTCAGTCATGTGGGGGTCCATATTAGTTGGCACTGATGCTGAGTCTCAACATAGGAGTGTGAGTTTTCAAATGAACAGACTTGCAGCATGCATGACCGATGTTGTGGCCTCAGACATGATGTGCATGAGTGGGAGATATGCATAGTGCCGGGACGGTAGCTCATGTTACAGTCAGATCATTCCAGGACCATGGAGCAGTGTGCCCACTACAGTCCCCTAAGACACCCTTGCCTCGGAATCATGTGTGTCATCCAACACTGTGCACATTCTCTGTGTGGTTGGCCACTGTGGCATTGTTCCCTGGCCTCATTTGTATTTATCTAAAGTGTGCTACATGTGCCCATTGTACAGGCTGACCCCATTTGGCTTGTGCATCCTCACACTGGGCAGTGCCTGTGTGTCTATGTACAACTATCTGTTGATGGTTGTTTGTCACAAATATGTGTTGGCAGCCTCACGAGGTGATGTGGAGTACATTTAGGAATTCTTGATGCACATTTTAGTAAACACATATTAAGAGGTGTAACTTCTTGATCTGTCTCAATAACATTGTCTCAGGTATGGGGGGATTGCAAGGCCTACATGTCCAAACCTTATGTCTCCTTGCCAGGTCTGCCCTGTGTGTGATAATTGTCTGGACAGACACTCAACATGCAGTGACCCAGTCATGTTGTGCAGGGTTTAATGTTTGTGCATTGCAGCATGTGTCAAAATTTAAAATACATGGTTCATGCTCATCCATTTTTGCCACCAGTGTGTGGTCGAGATGCTACGTAGTTTGGTCTGTGTGTGCTGACATCTGTGTGGACATTCTTGCTTCCCATAAGGGTGTCTCCTCAGTGCAGGTGCTCCTTATCCAGACACAATTGCAGGCCCATTAGATAATGCATTGTCCTGTGTTTGGACATGTGTGCCATTCCACATGACAGGCAGTGGGTCAGATGTGTTGCCAACTGTGTCATCGTGGTACGGATGGCCATGTGACAGGTGGCATGATTCAAGTTGTTAGTCAAGAAGTATTGTACCTTGGCACTCACTACACTTGTCAACATGTCTCAATTTTTCATATGCTTGACTTTGCTAGTTTTTTGTGAAGGACAATAATGTGCCTGCATGACAGATGTCTCCCAGGGAAGTGCAAAAGAAAGTACCTTTACACTTTCCGGGGACACGCTGGCACATTTGAAAGAAAGGCACAGTTCGATTACCATATGTTTTCTGATTATACATATCCATGTTCCCACAGTGTGTTTGCATTTGGGTAAGTCCTTGGCTGTTGCTGATACCAACTTACGGGTGTCAAGTCATCCAGACCACCGTGGTGCCATGTATATGTACTTACTGATTGATACCCCATTTCTTCTTTACAGTGGCTTATTTGAATTCGGCTGGCAGCTCATACAATCACTGTGTAAATGTAGTTTTGTGTGCACCTCCTTGTGTGACTTCTGTTATACAGGCACATGTCTGTTCTGTTCACAAAAGGGCACATTGACACATTCTAAACATGTATATTGTGTAAAGTGTTGTGAGTCCCAAGGGATCGCAATGTTTTTTGTTTGGGTTTCAAAAGTACTCACAGGTCTCAGAGTGTGGGGACACCTTCAGCATTGAGGTCTGTTATTTGGCCTTAGGTGCACCAATACTGTTTCGTTCACAGTGAACAAGAGGTGGCATGCCTTCATAGTCTTGCTGTGCTCAACTGTTCCCAGACACTAGCTTCTCAGTATAATTCGATATCAAGTTATTTGCAGTTGTGTCATAATCTCCATTGTTTCCAAGTGCCATGGTGGGTCAACCAACTGGGGAGTGCAGGGTTACATATGTGCGGAGTATTCTAGATGTTACTCATGATGCATTTCCTGATATGCACTGTGACATTTTTTGTTTGGACTCATGTGTCAGATGTATACAGGTGACTGATTATTTTCTGTATCTTCACCTTGCCCACAGCATCATTGGAGGACACCGAGGGAGACACCTGCATGGACCTGGAGGAGGGATCCAGCACCGCTGCCACCACTGCTGGTGAGTCTGCGGGAGCAAGTGGCACGGAGGGCGAGGGGAGTCAGGCGGAGGACCTGTCTAGTGGCATCACTGACTACGACGCTGACAGGTCCGAGGCTGAACTCCTCGAGGGGGCGGAGGCTGCTACAACACCTGGCAGCAGCACTACATCTGTCACCGCCCCCTCCATTCCCATCACCGCCCTCCCAGTTGCTCCGGTCCCTTCTGTCCGTGCCAGGCACCGCACCCCCTGCCCCTGTCCCCCCTGCTGCCCTCACTGCAGAGTCTGTGGACATTCTGCGGCAGTTGCAGGTTGGCCAGACATTGATGCTGAATGTCCTCCATGGCCACACCAGAATGATGACACAGATGGTGTCGTACATGGAGGGCATGTCATCAGCGATGTCTGACCAACGGATGTTGCTGAGGTCCATGGACTCTTCACTGACGGCAGCAGTGAGTCTCCTGCAGCGCTTTGTCTCCCCCTACACCTGCACCATCCACACTTCCCACTCCCATGCCTGTCCCAAGCACACACAGACATTCCCAAGCATGCACCCCACCAGACACAGGCAGCACACCAACACGTAAAGGCAAGCGCACTCCTCCTGGCACGCACACTCAGGGGGATGAAGGCACACCCACTGGGTCTGGGGCACACAGGCATACACGCAGCCACAGTCCGAGTCCGCATGCCGCACTACCCAATCCCTCCAATGGCACTCCCCTCGGCTCCCCTACCACACAATCTGACAAGGAGGCCTACTTGGCTGTGCTGGGCCTCAGCCCCTCTGGCTCTCCAGCCCGCAAATGGGAACGGCACTCCACGGGTCGGGGAGTTGAGTCCCCCCCCGTCCACCTCCTCCCCAGTAGCGCTGCACCCCATCACTCCGACCCCCCCCTCCTTTGAGCCTGTGTTTTCTTTGGGTGCAGGGGATATGCTGGACGACCTGGCAGCAGTGTGCAGTGCCGAGCTGACCTCCACCTTTGGTGCTGCCCCACCCCCTGTGGTGGAGGCGTCCGTCCCTGCACCCACCACACCTACCCTTACACCTCCTGTCCCTGCGGTGCCTGGTCCTTCCCCACATGATGCCCCCCCCAGTCGACGAACCTGAGGGTTCTAATGTGCAGGCAAGCTTGGGGAGACGCGTGGCCATGTGTCCCCCCCAAGGACTTCTGATCTGGACTGGCCATGTGCCTTTGTAAATAGTTTCCTTTTATAATTTTTCATTTAATGCTGAATAAAGCATTTTCTTTTCACTTTGAACACTATTGCATTTCAGGTATTGATGTGGGTGCTGATGCTCCAGGAGTTGGGGTTGTGGTAATGTGTCATGTTTCAGGAAAATGTTGTAGTCTGATGCTCATGGGGTGGACCATGGTATCTGCGTGCCATCACAAGGTCTCTGCAAAGAATCTTTGGTCGTGTGTGCTATTTGTGTTTGGAGACATTGTCCTTCCTCTCTGGCACCTGACATCTTCTCTGCAGGGAGTTGCACAATTGTTGTGCTGACCTCTGTCTACATTTCCTTTGTTGGTGACGGATCCTTTCAACTATGGCCATGCTCAGCAATGTCTCCGGCTGCATCGTCTGTGCCATCCTTGCTAGTCACTGTACTTGTGTATTGAGTATGTTGTAATGCCTTAATGGCGAAATTCACCATTTTCCGCACTATGCATGTGTGTTATCCCAGCCTAGCACACATTTGGTACTTGTTCTGCAGGGTATTTGGGCACCTGACTGACAATTGTGGGCATTGTATCTGTGGGAACTCCACCCTATTCCTTCCATGAGAGGCAACATCTTGGTGGCTGTCCCAGCACCTGTACATTCCTATCAGTCCTGGGATGTGCGTGACAGTGTGTGTTCCCTTTGGCTCTCTTAGTTTGGTAGGCATTGACATGACTATACAGTCTTGTAGCATGATCTCTGTGTGTGTATTGTGCTGCATCCGCCAGGGGTGGGTATGCATGTGTCATTTGTCCTCACACCCACATGTGTAGTGTCATGCAGTGGGGGAAAGACATTCATCCTCATGGGAGTGGGACACTGCTGTCAGTGATGTGTTGTTATGGCACTATCAACATAGTTGGACATTAGGGATGTGTACATACAGCCATGGAGTTGTGGTCATCTGATCATGATATACACACCCCCATGTCTCTGTCCACTGCTGTGAGTGATAGGCACCCACACCTCACATGTCTCTGTCCACTGCTGGTATTCCTCTGCACCCACCCCTCACATGTCTCTGTCCACTGCTGGGAGTGATAGGCACCCACCCCTCACATGTCTCTGTCCACTGCTGGGAGTGATAGGCACCCACCTCTCACATGTCTCTGTCCACTGCTGGGAGTGATGGGCACCCGCCCCCATGTCTCTGTCCACTGCTGGGAGTGATAGGCACCCACCCCTCACATGTCTCTGTCCACTGCTGGGAGTGATAGGCACCCACCCCTCACATGACTCTGTCCACTGCTGGGAGTGATAGGCACCCACCCCTCACATGTCTCTGTCCACTGCTGGGAGTGATAGGCACCCACACCTCACATGTCTCTGTCCACTGCTGGTATTCCTCTGCACCCACCCCTCACATGTCTCTGTCCACTGCTGGGAGTGATAGGCACCCACCCCTCACATGTCTCTGTCCACTGCTGAGAGTGATAGGCACCCACCCCTCACATGTCTCTGTCCACTGCTGGGAGTGATAGGCACCCACCCCTCACATGTATCTGTCCACTGCTGGGAGTGATGGGCACCCACCCCCATGTCTCTGTCCACTGCTGGGAGTGAAAGGCACCCACCCCTCACATGTCTCTGTCCACTGCTGGGAGTGATAGGCACCCACCCCTCACATGTCTCTGTCCACTGCTGGGAGTGATAGGCACCCACCCCTGTGTCTCTGTCCACTGCTGGGAGTGATAGGCACCCAGCCCCATATCTCTGTCCACTGCTGGGAGTGACAGGCACCCACCCCTCACATGTCTCTGTCCACTGCTGGGAGTGATAGGCACCCAGCTCATGTCTCTGTCCACTGCTGGGAGTGATAGGCACCCACCCCTCACATGTCTCTGTCCACTGCGGGGAGTGATAGGCACCCACCCCTCACATGTCTCTGTCCACTGCTGGGAGTGATGGGCACCCACCCCCATGACCTACATCACCACTACAATGGTGGTACGGGCCGTACCCATGCCCTCAGAGCGTGGGTACGGCCCGTACCACGGGTACCCCTACATCACCACTGCAATGGTGGTACGGGCCGTACCCATGCCCTCAGAGCGTGTGTCCAGCCTGTACCACGCATACCCCTACATCACCACTACAATGGTGGTACAGGCTGTACCCACGCCCTCAAAGCGTGGGTACGGCCCGTACCAGCATTGTAGTGGTGATGTAGGTGTACGCGCCGTACCCATGACCTCAGAGCGTGTGTACGGCCCGTACCACGCGTACCCCTACATCACCACTACAATGGTGGTACGGGCTGTACCCACGCCCTCAGCGAATGGGTACGGCCCGTACCAGCATTGTAGTGGTGATGTAGGGGTACGCGCCGTACCCACGCCCTCAGAGCGTGTGTACGGCCCGTACCACGTGTACCCCGACATCACCACTACAATGGTGGTATGGGCCGTGCCCACGCTCTGACGGCGTGGGTACGGCACGTACACCTACATCACCACTACAATGGTGGTACGGGCCGTACCCACGCCCTCAAAGCGTGGGTACGGGCCGTACCACCATTGTAGTGGTGATGTAGGGGTACGCGTGGTATGGGCCGTACTCACGCTCTGAGGGCATGGGTACGGCCCATACCACCATTGTAGTGGTGACGGGTACGCGTACGCGGGGATTGGTGGACATGCCCCCCGAAGTGACCAGACCCTGCAGGTAATGTATGGACAGTATATGGTATTTTAAAAATTAGGAAGAGTTTATGTTTCCTGCCCCTCGCCCCCCCTTTGCCCCTGGGTGTTGTGCTGACCTTCTGCGGCGTGCGCGGCGGTTTCGGTGCACCAGGTCGTAGGCTAGGAGGGCCGGGATGACACGTAGAATGGGGTCCATGGCTGTCCGTCGCGTACCGCTGCTCCTTCTTCGCGTCGTCCTCAATTTCCCAGGAGTTTTTGGCTGCAGTAAAAAATGATCCGTGCGGAGTGACGTAGGTACGAATCGTACTTGCTGGTCCGTAGAACGCTGCCTGACTCCGTCCGGACACCACGTACGCGATGTCCCGGATCGGAATTGTGGGTATTTTTTCGTCGCACGTAGTTTTTTACGATTCGTACGGAAATGGTATTTCTGTACGAATCGTACTTGCTGGTTTGTACGGAGGATTTCCCGGGTACGAGTCATACGGAGAATACGCTCCGTACGACCATTCGTACCCGGGTTTTACAGGATCGGAATCGGCACCTTAATGTCCAGGGTGTGTTGGTTCTTCTATAAAGGTAATAAGACCCTTTACATTGTGAAAGATCCTTAGTAACTAATGGAAGTTTATTTTCATTAATCATTACTCCAGTAAGGTACTACAGATACTCCGTATCAGACTTTTGCTCAGAGGTTTCTGTGCACATTAGTTGGGGGAATACAAACTTGCCCAGGGCCTTTTAGATGGTTACAGCATCTAAATAGTATATGAGGAGAAGGTTCACTATTCAAACCTACTCAGTCTCGTAGAAGTCAGGGAACAGACATAGTTTTAGATGGCAGCGGAAAAGGTACATGTGACTCTGCCACAAGTTATGTGTTTTACAGATGTTTTATCACGCACTACATTGCAAAGGATTTTATTAAATATGCAATAAAGATTTACTACTACTACTTACTGCTACGACTTGTATCAAGCAGTGCTTTTTTCTTCACTCCAATCACAGGTATAAGTGACTGTGGTTGCAGTCTTCATTCATGATAGTCACATGGTCTTGCAAGTGTATCTGCACAGGGAGTTTGCAGTGCTGGCCAGAGTCATTGGCTCACAGGACTCTCATGTCTTTGGTGCCCAGAGTGTGGGCTAGATGCTGGGGCATAGTTTCTCAAGGCAGTCACAAACAAATTGGCACTATGACAGGGAAATGGTGTGGTAACTCTTACTGCAGAGGATTACTGGTCATCAATAATAAATCAACATTGCAATAGGGACAAAAGTGTTTTGGGTGTAGCTAAGAAGTTTCATGGGCCCTTCACTCAAGTAAGCATTAAGGTAGGTGAGGAAACAGTGGGATTCCACACTTTCTGGCTAACATACAAATATCAGGGGCACCAAAATAACAGGGCAGGGAAATTGTCAGAAGATACTTTGCCCTATATAGCAAACATCTAAATATTTTTCTTCGACAATCCTACCTTTCCAGGTGTTAAAAATGTGGGTCTCTACCTGGCAGTGACTTTCACTCAGTCCAAGTAGGGACACTTATCAGGGTAAGGGGATTACACAGCTAAGATAACCCCCGCTCACCCCTTTGGTAGCTTGGCACAAGCAGTGAGGCTTATCTTAGAGGCAATGTGTAAAGCATTTGTAGACATACACACAGTAACACTGTGAAAAAACTACAAAAGGACACCACAACAGTTTAGGAAAATAATCAATATTTATCTGAATAAAACAAGAACATAACAACAAAATTCCAACATACACAAGCAAAGATATCACCTTTAAAATAATTTTAAAAAATCCAGTCCATATAAAACTATGGATGCGTCACTTTTAGCACACAGTACCTGGGATGTACCAAAATCAAAGACGAAAACAGGCGCAGGGGAGATGAGGTGCCGGAAAAGCAAAGCAATGTGTCAATTTCCTACTCCCAGGGGAGGTGATGCATCAATTCCTTACTGCCAGGGGAGGTGATGCATCAATTTCTTACTGCAGAGCAGGGGCGGTGACGTGTCGATTCCTTACTGCCAAGGGAGATGATACGTCGATCTCCGGACACACTGCCTCAGTTCCTTACTGCTGGACCATGTCGATGAAGAACTTGGTGCACAGGGACATGCGCAGAAAATCAGAATCACTGGGTCGATGTGGTGGAACAGGCGCTGCGTCAATTTCCCAGCTGTGAAGCAGGTGATGCATCGATTATTTCAGCCACACAGCAGGGCCTGCGTCGGAGTTGGTGCGGGTGCCACAGACGTCAGTGACATGATGCTCTGAACTTGGGCTGCGGGGATCTTTCAGCTGCATGCAGGCACTGCATTGATTCTTCTGCCGCACCACAGTGATGCATTAGTTTTTCAGCTGCACAGCGGTGCTGCGTCAGGAATAACAGGCGCTGGAGGATGATGCATGGATTTTTTAAGTCCTTTGCAGCAAAAACCACCTCCAAGGGCACAGAACTGGAACTGGTACCGCTTGGTAGGTCAGAACTCCCAGCAGAGGAGTTCAGGTACTGCACATGAGACTTCTTAACAGGAGGCAAGTACACACAAGCCCTTGAAGAACCTTGGGAAGCAGGATGTAGAAAGCAAAGTTAAGTCCTTTCACTGCCCAAGACAGAAGCAGCAAGCAGCAGGCCAACACAGCTAAGCACACACCAAAGTGGTAGCCCCCACTGACAGCTTCTCCATCTCTTCTTCTTGTCAGAGTGTCCTCTTAGTCTAGAAGTGTTCTGAAGTTATGGTGTCACAGTTCCAGTACTAATACCAGTTTCTGCCTTTGAAGTAGGCAAACTTCAAAGGAAAGTCTTTGTAGTGGACAAGATCCTGCCTTTCCCTGACCTGGCATCAGACACAATACAGGGGGGTGGAGACAGCTTTGCATGAGGAGAGGCACAGCCCTATCCAGGTGTCTGTGACAACTCCTCCCACCAATCAACCTGGTGATGGGCCATCAGGATATGCAGGGTACACCTCTTTGTGTGACTGTCTAGAATGAATGTACAAACAACTCAACTGTCACCCTCCCTCGGACGTTGATCCCACAGGCAGGTAGAGGCACAGAATGGTGAAGCAAGAAAATGCCCACTTGCAAAATGTGCCATTTTCAAACAAACAATAAAAAACGCAACTTCACCAAAGATGTATTTTTTTTAAATTGTGAGCTCAGAGACCCTAAACTTCGAATCTCTATCTATTCCCAATTGGAAGATACACTTGTAAGATGGTACAAAGCAGCTCCAATGATAACCTACGGGAGAGATATGGCTGGCTTGCCATAGTGAAAAATTTGTTTAGCAGTAATTCACTATTGGGAAATGTAAAACACAACAGTACATATCCTACCTTTAAATACATTGGGCCCGATTCACAGAACTAACTTAAGACAAAATCCTAAACTTACTACCATTTTCGTATTCACAGAAGGCACTTACTCATTTTGGTATTCACAGAAGACACTTACTCACTTCGGTATTCACAGAAGTTAGGAGTCCTAACTTTAGGACTCCTAAATGCCTTCTGTGAATACCGAAAGTCTTAAAATTAGGATTTTTCTCAGGTTAGGAGTCCGAAAGTTAGGACTCCTAACTTTACTACTACTAAACTGAGAAAAATCCTAATTGTAAGGCTTTCGGTATTCACAGAAGGCATTTAGGAGTCCTAAGGTTAGGAGTCCTAAGTTTACTACTACTAAATTGAGAAAAATCCTAATTGTAAGACTTTCGGTTTTCACAGAAGGCATTTAGGAGTCCTAAAGTTAGGAGTCCTAACTATACTACTACTAAACTGAGAGAAATCCTTATTTTAAGGCTTTCGGTATTCACAGAAGGCATTTAGGAGTCCTAAAGTTAGGAGTCTTAAGTTTACTACTACTAAATTGAGAAAAATCCTAATTTTAAGACTTTCGGTATTCACAGAAGGCATTTAGGAGCCCTAAAGTTAGGACTCCTAACTTCTGTGAATACCGAAATGAGTAAGTGCCTTCTGTGAATACCAAAATGAGTAAGTGCCTTCTGTGAATACCAAAATGGTAGTAAGTTTAGGAATTTGTCTTAAGTTAGTTCTGTGAATCGGGCCCATTGTACTCTGCCCATGGAGCTAATTCGGGCCTCCCTTAGGAGTGCGTAACATGTAGTAAAAGGGACAGTTTGGGACTGGCAAGTGGGCGCACTTGCCTGGTCAACATGACAGTTGAAACTGAACTCACAGACACTGCACTGGCAGGTCTGAACAATGTTTGCAGGGCTTCTCATAGGGGTGGCACAATCAGTGCTGCACTTTAATAGGGACTTACTAGTAAATCAAATATGCCAATCATGGATAAACCAATTACAGATGCATTTCACACAGGGAGTACTTGCACTTTAGCACTGATCAGCAGTGGTAAAGTGCCCAGAGTTCTTAAACCAACAAAAACAAAAATGCAGCACACAGTCAAAAACAGGAGGTCAAAAGCAAATTAGACAGGGGAAAAACATGCCAAAGATTAAGGGTGGGCGTAGTTCGCGAAGTAGCACTTCGCGAAGCTACGCAAAGTGAAGTTCGCACTACGCGAGCTACGCGTAGCACTTCGCGAACTGCGTAGTAACATGTTCGCACTGTGCAAGATGTTGTTTTCAATGATTGCACAGTGCGGACAAGCAACCGGCACTGTGCAATCATTGAAAATGGCATCTTGCACAGTGCGAGCTGTAGTTTTCTGCTGCTCGAGTAGATTTTTACTCGAGCGGCAGCTTTCTCAACGCGAACTGGTAGTTTCTCATCGCGAGCGGTCGCGAGCATACGCGACCCCTCGCAATGAGAAACCTGACCTCCTCGCGTTGAGAATCTCGCCGGGAGGTTTATTTTCCATGCTCGCGATCGCCAACTTGATGTTGCTGATCGCGAACAAGGAAAATGTCTCGCCGGGATGTCATTTTGCTTGCTCGCGGTCGCCAACTTGACGTTGAGGACCGCGAGCAAACAAAAAATGACCGCAGCACTACGCAACACTACGCTACGCATGTTCTCACTGTGCTACGTGCAGTTCGCGTAGTGCGAAGTAGCGCGAACTTCGCAAACTACGCGAGCGTAGCGTAGTGCTTCGCCCAGGCTTACCAAAGATGCCAGGTCTGTTATGAGGCTTTGTATAGCAAAGACATGGCCGAGAGCTAGGGCAATAGAACAAGCCCCTACAACAATATAATGAGACTCCAGTCTGAGTGAACATGTCAGTGCTAGTGCAGAAGAACTACAAATGAAAATACACAAATTACCTGAAAATGAGAAGAGGATAGGGATTTACCATGAAAAAATAGGGAGAAGGCGGGTCTGACTTGTCTTTGTAAAAGATGTTAAAGATGTTTTTTGAGCACTGAGAGAGAATCAGCGGACTGAAGAGCAGGAGGGTGGGAGTTCCAGATTCTGCTTCCACTGCCTGAAAGAGGTTGAACTATGGTGTGCTTTTCTTTATGCTAGGCGCTATAGTAGAAAAGATTGCACACTGCCAGTGAGTGACACAGGCAATTTTTAAATTCATTTGACTTCAGTGGGAAGCCGTTGAAGCATACGTAAAAGTGGGGAGTGTGGTTGAATTTTTCACTTCTGAAGACAAAATGAGCTTGCATCTCAGATGTTGCCTCAGTGGTGTCACTTGCACTTTTGGTAAGCAAACGAAGAGAGAGTTGCCTTATTCAAATTCTGATAGAACAAGGGATTCATCTAAGATCTGGATTTTTTTTAGGGATGAACAGACTGATCCCTGACAATAATCTGAGATGGAAATGTGCACTCTTATTCATCTCATTTCAGTTTGAAGATTTAGCCTGTGTCAAGGATGAAACCCATTTTTTGCACTGTAAATGATAACATTATTGTAATTAAAAATATTTTAATGATCTATTTGGTAATACGGTCTTAACAAGGGTCTCCCACAGATGGACATCTAAGCAATACTCGTCCCAGCTAATACAACAGGACTGCTGGGTTAGGCAAATCTTTGCCTTAGGGGGGTCCATGATTGATGGTTAAGGAAGAAGAAAACATTCCTCCAACTGAAAAGAGTTGGCAAGGGTTTGCAGCCATTTTTATCCCAAAGAGAACACTTGACTCTGACAAACAATGTTGTGACCAGGGAGGAGTGGCATATATTAATCATCATTGAGACACCCTGGCAAAACTGGCCTTTCAATTGAGTTCTTGGGCAGAAGTGTCAAGTGGCATGCTCACATCAATGTGCTAGGCAATGCCCATGCAGACGGGCAGGCGCTGATATTCCTCTATAGATAGCAACACCCATTTTCAGATTTTCTATCGGATGTACACAGATCCCAATTCTGGATAAATGTGTTGTGTCAGTTATGCAGTTCCGAAGTCTCTTGCATGCATTCCTCCAGCCCCTATGTTACCACACCTACTGATTCAGATCAGCAATGAGTCCTCTATGATCATTACAGTGATTCCATTCTTGGCCTGCAACAATTGGTTCCTCTTCCTACAGCAATTATCCATGGCACGGGTCTAAATGATTCTCCATGCCCCATACCTTTAAGACATTTGGGAAGGGGTTTTCTTCTCAGAGTCGCATTGAGAGTGCCCCCGTTAATCCTGAGTGGGTGGTAACTGGAGTTCTGACCCTAATCGAACTATCAATTGTTGTGCTTCAGATGAAGAATGAATCTGATGAAAGCAGCTGAAATCTCTGTGTGAAGAACATGCAGGAATCAGCATGGAAACATTAATTCTTGCATGTTATTCCCCAAACTTGTAATTTACATTATTTCCCTCTTCCCAGAACTACCAGGACACTCAGTAAGAGTAATTAAGTGGTAGGAAAAAAAGAGATTATTTTGGTGCAATCATCATGAGGTCCTCGGCCTAAGATAAGGCCTGCCCAAGGGCTAGCATTTTAGCAGTCTTGTTAACAATTCACACGTTAATCCTATTGAAAGTATTGTATTGTATTGTATTGGGATTTGTAAGGCGCGTAAATCACCCAGAGGTTTCATAGCGCCAGCAGATACTCAGAAGATGAGCATGTGGTCAAACAGTGTTAAAATAGCCAGGTTTTCAAGAGTTTACGGAACTTCAGGTGGTTCGATTCAAGCCTAATGGGTAAAGGGAGGGTGTTCCATGTCTCAGGGGCTATTTTAGAGAAAGATCTGTCTTCGTTTCTAACGTTCGTACTTTGGGGACGGAGAGGAGGTGCCTGCAGGAAGATCTGAGTGTTCTAGTCGGGCGATAGCCAATGAGCTTGTAGGCT
Organism: Triturus cristatus; assembly: GCF_964204655.1. Classification (NCBI taxonomy): domain Eukaryota; kingdom Metazoa; phylum Chordata; class Amphibia; order Caudata; family Salamandridae; genus Triturus; species Triturus cristatus. The sequence continues at coordinate 301,667,712 of NC_140588.1, forward strand.
AAATATAATGGGCCTCTGCCGTTTAGAGTTTTATGAACCAAGCAGCAGAGTTTAAACTTAATGCGCTTTTTTATGGGAAGCCAGTGAAGCGACCTCAGACAGGGGGCGGAGGAGGTACGGGAGGGGAGATCAAGGGCCATTCTGGCTGCAGTGTTTTGCAGGACCTGGAGTTTATTCAGAAGATTTTCGTTTATGGAGGCAAAGAGCGCATTGCCATAGTCCAGGCGGCTGATAATTTGTCCCTGGACTAAAGGCAGACGGAAGGGGAGGGGGATCCACTTGAAAATGTTCTTAAGGTTGCGCATAAGCCCGAAGCTGGTGCGTACAATGTTATTAATATGGTCGGTCATAGAGAGTTTGTTGTCTAGCAGTATCCCTAAGTTTCGGGCTGGTGTTTTGGGCGGGGGGCAGGGTCCCAACGTTTGATGGCCACCAATCGTCTGACCAATATTTGTGTGCGTTTCCGAAGAGCAAAATCTCCGTTTTGCCTGCATTAAGTAACAGATAATTGTTTGACATCCATTCTTTTACCGCGAGCATGCAGTGTTGGAATCTTCATTTGGCATTGGTGGGATCAGTTCCCAGAGTGATGAGAATTTGTGTGTCATCAGCATAGGATACGGTTTCGAAACCGTGTGCTTTAATTAATTTTGCTAGTGGAGACACATAAAGATTAAAAAGCGTGGGACTTAATATGGAGCCCTGTGGCACACCCTTATCTACTTCCTGATCCGTGGAGGAAAATTTACCGATTTGGACTTTAGAGCTACGTCCAGACAGGAAACTTTTCATCCATAGTAAAGCTGAGCCTTCGACACCAGCCTCCGCCAGGCGCTTTAGAAGAATACTATGTGAGATGGTGTCGAAGGCAGCAGACAGATCGAGTAGTATCAAGATGGAGGACTGTTTTGCATCAAGAGTGAGTCTAATATTGTCCACCATTTCAAGTAGGGCTGTTTTGGTACTGTGAAACGCTCTAAATCCTAACTGAGAAGGATCCAACAGTTTGTTAGTTTCTAGGTGTTTAGTAAGTTGGGTGTTGACCAGGAACTCTAAAACATTCCCAAACATCGGAAGGAGGGAGATGGGACGATAATTTAAAGGTTGAGTTGGGTCGGCAGAGGGCTTTTTCAGAATGGGTCTGATGACGGCTTCCTTCCAGTGAGAGGGCACTATCGATTGGGAGAGTGAAAGATTGAGGGTACTGGTCAGGTAAGGAATGAAAATGGGGGTAACTTTGGAGAGGATTGAGGACGAAGCCGGATCGGCAGGGGAGCCAGAAGTAATTCTATTCACTGTGATGGTTACATCATCTTCCGTGAATGAGTGGAATTCCTTCAGGCTAGTAATAGGAGTGGGAAGAGTTATGTTGGTCAACTGTTTAAGAGGTTGATCAGTGATAGTGAAGTTAGCGAATGTTTTATAGATATCATTGATTTTATTATAGAAGAAAGAAGAGAGGGTGTTGACCCATTCATAAGAAGCTGCTGTGGAAGGTTGACAAGACGGAGGGTTCGAAAACTCTTTGACTATTTTGTAGAGTTCTCTATGAGAGTTCGCAGCCTGGTCTATCCTGCCACCCAGGTAGACTTTTTTGGCAGAGGCTATATCCCTCATGTATTGGCGATGGGATTTTTTGTATTGTATTTTGTCATTAGGATTTTTGGTATGTCGCCATTTACGTTCATATACCCTGACGGCAGATTTCGTTGTTTTGAGTTCTGGGGTGAACCATGGGGATAGTTTATTTGGACATCTGCTAAGTTTCCTAGGGGCAATGATGTCTAAGGTTGCAGTGATAGCTTGGTCAAGATAAATCGCCGCCTGGTTGGGATCGGTAAGCGATTCGATGGGTATGGGGGAAAAATGTGAAGAAAAAGCTTCTGGGCTGATCTTATTCCATGGTCTGCTCAGGATGAGGTCCTTCTTTGGTTGGGGTGAGATTGAGTTGAGGTGGATAAGGAATTTGATAGTATAATGATCGGACCAGAGGACAGGTGAGAGCTGATCCAGTATTATTTTGTTGGATTTAGTAAATAGAAGATCAAGGGTGTGCCCGGCGGTATGAGTGGGGCCGATCACCAGTTGGTTTAGGCCTAGCGCATTCATACTGGTGATAAGTTCATTGGTGTGTGGATCCTGTAATAATTCGGCATGATAGTTGAAATCCCCTAATAAAAAGAAATTGTCCGAAGAAAGAGCATGAGAAGCAATAGTTTCGGAGAGCTTGTTGACAAAGCTCGTTTTGGTTCAGGGAGGCCTATAGAGAAGGGCACCTTTCCAAGACTCTTTACTACCCAGTGTTACTGTAAAAGTACAGATTTCACCCCAGTCTGCAAGATGTGAGTCAATAAGATGAAGTTTAGTGTTGGGCCTGAAGGCGATGGCAATTCCTCCACCTCTTTTATCCGTCCTGTCCAATCTCGTAATTTTGTAGTCCAGGGGGAGGGCTACAGCAATGTCGGGAAGTGAGGATTCTGAAAGACATGTTTCGGTGATAAATAATAAATCTGGTTTATCTGCGTCTAAGAGCGGCCAGATTTCAAGTGAATGTTTAGGAAGGGATCGGGCATTGCAGTACAGGCAAGTTAAAGACTTAAGTACAGGGCGTGGGTTTGGGGTAAGTTTGATGCTGGTACTCGCTTTAGCTTGGTGTCGGCTGAAATAGGGGGACCGATTTGGAAAGATGTTACTCAGCGGGGAGGAGGTGTAATCAGGTGTGCTGGGAGCTGAGCGATCGATGTTCATGGCATGAAGCTCTTGGCTAGAATATTTTAAAGAAGCCATGGGAAATGTGAAAGAGCTATGGGAGCAATCGGACAGCGTGACTGGCGCCTGGCGGCGGTCTGGCGCGGACGGGCGCAGACGGGCTTGCCTTTGGCGCGCCTTCGTCGCGCCGCTGGCGAGCCGCTGCGCGTGTCCGCTCTGCGCACTCGCTCTTATGCGGGGAGTGGGCGGGACCGCGACAGCTGTGCCTAGAACGCTGACCTGACAATCTCACCGGAAGTGAGTGTTTGGAAGCTGGGTGTGTTGCCCCTCCGCACAATCGGCACAAGCCGCGGCGGACCGGGGGGACACCAGAGGTAAAGGTAGGCAGCAGAATACCGTGCACACAATAATATTTTAAAAGCACACTTAATACTGGGAGCGATAGAAAGCTTTCATGGGACCTTTGGTTGCCCAGTGCAAGAAGAAGCCTTCCTTGACAGATCACTTTGATGTGTCTAGTCATGGTCAAAAGACACACACTGTTTGTCTTAGCTCCTGGATATGGGCCATGTAGTTAGTTGCTTGGTGCAACTTTGTTCTGGGTATAAGCAAGCCGATGATATAGTGATGTGGTGTATTTGTGTAGGAATGGGGTGTGTGGTAATACTATGGAATGCAGAATGTGAATGCTGAGAGAACGTGATGCTGCATGCTATATTGGAGTGTGTGTGTGTGTGTGTGTGTATGTGTGTGTGTGTCTGTGTGTCAAGCCTGGCAATTAATTACACCTGGAGTGTGGATGAAGTCATGACAGGAAGTTTGATGCTGTAGCTATCACTATGGACTTAAGGGTAGCTGTCACAAAGCTCATTCTCATAGAATCCCATAATGGTCACTGTTCAAAGCCCTATTGCTAATAGATCTCAGACATACTCAACTCCCTCAGAGCCACTTCCTTTAAAGATGATTACTTCCCTTGACCTTCATCAAAGCTCTCTGTGGGGAAGCTCTCTCACCCCTACTCACCAATGCCAGTGCATCACTCAAGGCATATTACAAGAAGCTCTCAAGACAGGCCAGATCCTCCCACCCCTAAAGAAACCTACAAGAGACCGAAACTACCTCACCAAGAACTAGCCCATCACTCACCTACCCATTATCGGCAAGATCATTGAAAAAGCAGTCCAACTCAACTCCAAGATCACATCAGTGCTAATCATCTCTTTCGTGGCTGCCAATATTGCTGCAGGTCACAATGCAGCACAAAGACTGCTGCCGTAAACATAACAGAAGAAAACCTCCTGACCACAGATGAAGATGACCCATGTCTTCTGATATTGCTGGTCATCTCTGCTGCCTTCCACACAGTCGACCATCCAACCCGCATATATAACCTTGGGATCTCGAATGGGATTTACCGGCAATATGCTTCATTGGTTGTCCTCCTACCTGTCCAATTGACATCAGCTTGTTCACATGAATATCTCTCGCTTCCAAAAGATTCCTGTCACTGCAGAGTCCCCCAGAGTTCCATACTGTCTCCAGCCATCTTCACCCTCCTAATGGAGGCCCTTGGGGCTTTACTCACAGGCAACAGCATCAAGATTTACCAATATACCTGGTACACCACATACAGATCTGGATGTCCAGAACCTCCTGAAGCTCAACTTTTCCAAGAGAGAATTCCTGTTATTTGCCAAAAACACCAAGCAAGAAACAGTATTCAAATCTGGCTCATTGGAACTGTGACAGCTTCGAAACCCAACTTTCACCAAATGCTAAGTCACTTGGATTCATGTTGGACATTAAGCTCACTCTCAAGGAACACATTACCAAAAAAGCAAAGGAGGCCTGGTACCAGCTCTTCATTCTAAAAAAAGTGAAACCATGTCTTCAATAAAGTGACTACAGAACTGGTGTTCAGATCCTTTTGCTCTTGCATATGGATGGTGCCGACTCCCTGCTCCCTGTCCTCCCAGACTTCATGCTGGCATCCCTTAAGGGCATCCAACATGCCACATCATATCTCATGCAGGGCCTAAAAAAATGTGATTACTTCACCCCATCTGATGGAACTCCATTGGTTTGCCCTGTCGATCCTAACAACCTTCAAAACCTTTGACCTTGTACATCACTTCACTGCCTGTTTGGCTAGGATTGCACTTTGCAAATTCCATATACACACATACAAGTATACATATATTCTACTCAAGTAGCTCCAGACTCACCTGATTTGGAGAAACCTGGTAGGCATTGCAGAAAAAAACTGAAGAAAAGATGGACCGGATCTGGTGCCACAAGAGGTCTGCTGACGCTGTCAGTAAGGGCCTAACATGAAATAGACTACATCCTACCTAAGCAACTTTAGGTTCATATGTAGGATAACCCTGTCTCCAAGTGTAACATACCAGAATTTGTAGGGGCATATTTATGAAGCTTTCACACAGCGCAGCTAGCCACCTTACTGTGCTGCACTGCGGGAAAAGAAAAGGACAATAATGAGGAATGTGCTGTATTTAACATAATACAAGGCATTCCTGTACTTTCCTTGCACTGGCACCCTTTTGGCTGCCTTGCGCCAATGCAGGTATCATTGTGCCATGGTGCAAGGGTGCCTGCATTGCAGGCAAGATTGATGTTGTGCAGGAAGAAACACCTCCCTGCACAAAAAAATCCTCTGAGGCTTTTTCCTCCTTCTATGTGTGCTCCAGAATGCGGCATACATAGAAAGAGGAAAAACTAGGAGAAATAAACATATTTTTCCTCATTATGCCTTCGCTGGGGAGGCGTAGCATTTGGATGCATTCTCAGGTTTATCAATATTGGAAAATCTGGGAGTGTGCCAAAATCCAAGGGTGGATGCATAGGAACACCTACACTCCACCCGTGGAACGCCTCCCTGGGACAGCTTAACACAGCTCAGCGATTTGATCTGTGTTGTGTTACTATGGATTTATCAAGCCATGCAGAGCCATGCAAGGTAGCCTTGCATGGCTTGATAAATCGTACTGAGATTTTGCGACGCACTTGCGCACCCTTGCATGGGGCAAAGGCAATGCAAAACCTTCATAAATATGCCCCCTTGGATCTTCCTGGACTCACGTACCATTGCCCAGAGGGAACTACAGTTACTCAAGCTAGTGAACATCAACATTTTAAGCATGGGTTCTTGAGGTACCAAAAATGGATATTTATCAAGAAGCCACCTGGGGATCAACTAACAAATTTGGCACTGAGGCTTTATTGAAAGCAAGATAGTGGCATATTACTTTTATCTCTACTTTAACTCGTCCCAGTCCTTTAGTCCTTTCCCCCCTCCTACTTGCCATAGGGTGCGGAGTCCAGTGGAGACTTATGAATACTCCTCAGAATGAATGTGGGAAAGGCAATGGGATGTTTGGCAGCACATGCTCATAGGCAAGAATAGCACTTTAAATGAATGATCTAAAGTCTTTGTGAAATACGTCTGAGGCCTAAGGGCTACAACAAGAGTAGGAGTAATGGATATGGATGTTACTGATAAGTAATTTTATATTTTTCCACAAGTTATTTGGAACATTACTCCTTTGGCAACTCTGCTGCGTGTTAACTGAACCAATGCTGTCCCTGCAAATTCACACCTAATTATAAAAAGACCTGTGTGTAATTTTTATTACCCAAAGGAATTCTCCCATAAACCCATGGACGTCATTTAGGGGTCACCAGGAGTTGCAGCTGCGACACCTGGTTTACCTCTGCGATCCCTGGCACTGCCTTTGCGACCCCGGGCCTCAGAGGTAGCAAAATCAGTGTCAAGAAGATAGGGGAGGCTACCATTTCTCATTTTCAGTGCATTTTTCTTTCTACTAAGAATGAATAATATTCTATTATTCTCTATCAGTGTAATAAAAAATGCAAGCTTTTTAGCTGGATTGAGACCTTTGGTGGCAGTTCTGGTAAGTAAACATTTTTTAAATGTATGTTGTGCGTGAGCTTGTGGGAGAGAGCGTATGGGAACATGTGTCTGTACGCATAAGCATGTGTGTGTGAGTTAAAGTAAGTGAGAGTCAGTGACAGGAAGTGAGTGAGATTTTATGAAATTGAGGCCCAAGTTTACTATTCTTTGACGCAAGGCAACACTGTATCAAAATTGCTGCACTGCCGAGCCTCAAAGGGAGAGAGAAAAAATTTACCATATCTAGTAAGATATGGTGCGTTGTTTCTCTCCTTGTGTGCTGGTGCACTTTTGGCAGCCAAACGCCAATGCACGCATCCTTGCAGCATAGTGCAAGGGTCTGTGCAGTCTCTGAAGCATAGGTTTTGTACTGTCAGACATCCCTTCCAGTACAAAAACTATGCTTCACGTTTTTTTCCATTTTGTATGTGTGCTGCACAATGCAAACAAGGTGCAAAGCACTTGTAAACCTGGGCCTCAGTGTCAGTGAGTATCAGTGAGATTAAGACACAAAGCGAACTAGAGTGAGTTGGTGAGAATGAATAGGAATGAGTGTAAGTGGTTGTAAGAGACTGTGATGTTGATATTAGGGTCATATGCAATGCCTTCCTGGAAAAAATCAGGGTCAAAGGTCATATGATGTCACTTCCTGTGATTTCGTGAAGGTCAAAGGGTATATGCTGTCACTTTCACTACCCCTAGCATTTTGATGAATCAACATTCAGTCAGACATTGGGCTACACACAGCTTGTGCATTTTCTTATTTTCCATGCGCATACGACAACTTAGATTTCTTTCACACAAGACTTGGTGCAATATCTTCCAGAATCTGTACAACCAAATGTTTCATATGTGCTTCACTAGCAATGTTCACAGTGTGATTTACAGAAACTGAGTGCACATGAGTAATTTGTGGTGTCCTCCAGCCTTTTGTAAGCAAGTGCGAACCTCATATGTTTGCCTCATGCCTGTCTGGACAGGAGACAATTGCATGGAAAAGCTATGTGAGGTCATTTAATACTTGTGAACAGATGCATATGCTTGAAATAAAAATTGTAAATGAAACAAATTAATCATTGCATGTAATTTTAACATAATACTGCAGGTGCTCCGTCAACATACATGTGCACTTAGATCAGGTTTCGAAAACATTTTTAGCCTTAATGGACATCACCAGAAAATATGGCTGTCAGCACAAAGAAAGGTCACTATTGCCATTGAAATACTTTAACCTGAAGTCATAGTTTTAATATGCGAAAATACACTTAAAAAGAGAAATATTGGAAAGATATATAAACATTGGTAAAGTATTGACCTACCCCTGCTTCAGTGCCTATGGTCAGGCAAAATGCTTTCACTCACAGTGCAGAGCCTAAAGAGGACAGACTCATTGCCCCATGCTGCATCTTGTTGTGGTGGAAGCGAAATGTGCATGACAGACCAATGGATCAAGAGAGCTGATCTAAAGCCCCTCTATGCATGTTAATATATTTGTATGTTTGCATTTATAATGTTTTTTATTATATGATACTGGTGTTGCACATAAAGGTGTCTTCAAGTCAGATCTAAAAATGGGGCTCTTAAGACACTGAGCCTAATTATGATGCACTTCAGGCCGCAACTGACGGCTTGTCGGGTGAGGTCCAAACAGCATCTACTGCTGCGTTCCAACCGACGCATTATGATTCATGCGGTCAGAGGCAGCAGCAGCAAGGACTGACTGAGCGCTTTCTGGAAACTCACCATAATCCCTTAAGGACAGCATTTCTGCTGTCGGGATAATGATGTCAGTTTCCGACAGCCTTTCCATGTCGGCCTTTCCGACATGGAAAGGCTGTCGGATAGCGACATTGGGTGCCCCTAGCAGGGCCCCCTGGCCCTCCGCATCCGAGCCTGGGGAGCACCTATGGTGCCCCTGGCCATCCCTGCACCATATGGCAGGCACCTGGGATGTTCACAAACTTGCATTTCTCAATGGGAGCTTGTGCTGCGGGTGGTGTTCGCCGGCCGCACAAGCTCCCATTGAGAAATGTGAGTTTCCGACCGCACTATGTGCGGTTGGATCGTAACATGGTGTGTGGAACCGCAGACCTATGGTCGGACGGTTCCTCCACTGAAACAATGTTGGTCGGAGGCAACTCTGACCGACATTGTAATCAGGCCCTAAGGCATTGCGAAATTTCTGCACAGTATGTGTAACATCCATAGTTCACTCAAGAAATATGAGTACTACGTGCAGAAATACTACATGAATTTGCCCACCCCTAATGATGAGGTTATCAGGAAAAAAAAACCTAGATGAAAGTTAAAAAGGAGATTGAGCCCTCATGCTCACTGTTTAACTATTTCCTGTATCTACAGGGCTTTAAGTGTGCCGGGTCTCTCCAGTTTTCAGACCCAGTAGCAATTTAAAATGGACATTCAAACAGGTCCCTTTCGGGCGCTGTATTCCTGTCCTTAACTTTTCAAGCAAAAACACTGGCCAATTTCTCAACAGTGAGTGTAACAAAAACATGTCGATCCTGCTTATATTTCACATGGTTTACATAATCTTGCATTCACTATAAACGTTTGCTTTTTCCAGGATTTTGTGTTACATTTTTTTTCAGGCAGCATATTACTCTTGTCTAGTGAATAATTGTAATTGAGTCGCATCCAGGTGTTTATAACGGGGCCAAGTTTAGTTTTGGCTGAAAACAGTGCTAGTTTCTCTCAATGCCTGTCAGGGGCAAAAAGGTGTTGACAATACGTGTTCATCCAATTGTTGCCCTCTCTGCAAAGTGCAAAGACCAATGGTCATGTATGCCTGTTGAAGACTATGCAAAGTTTTGTGTATATGTTTAAGCCATGCCCATAATTATATAGGCCCTGCCCCTTTACAGGCCCCCAATAATGTTATCCCACTTCAAGCCTTGTTCATCTGTCAAACATCTTCAGCAAAGTCACCACTGCCAAAGAAGCGCAGCTATCAGCCATTATGCAGGTACAATAGCACCAAGGCCCAAGTGTTTGCGGGGCCCAGTGCTCCTTGCCTCTGGCTGACAGTTACTGTTGCTTCTTGCCTAGCCCTTAAGCATGCAAATGAATTACGCCACATGGAAGCTGAATACCAACACTTCCTTATTCTGCAGCATTCACTCACACACTGCGCATTATCTGCCATTCACAGCAGGTGCTGTTCAGACAGCTTTCGCTGTACCCAGCGGCCCCTGCAACTTCTACAAGCACAACCCTTGTGCTTGAACTTGGGTCACCACATCCGATCTGAGGTCGTAGAATGCTTCACTTGTCTTTGACGGTGAGCAAATTCTCTGTTTCATGTACCTTGTTGTCGCTGCCATTATCTTTCTTCTTCGTTTGAGTAATTTCTCTGTATTCGGGGCATAGCGCAGTGTCTTCATCGACCGCTTCACAGGTAGTTTTGGCAGGCATTTTGAATGTCTTCCCCTGCAGGCCCTTCACTTTCCTCTTTAGCCGTGTACAGACTGGAACAGGGCTTTGACTCCACATGTACCAGTAGCAGACTGCTTGGCATCGATTTGAGGCAAATGTGGCATGCACAAGCAGTTTGCCTTATCATTGCTCAGGGAGAGCTGCCTTGATTTCTTCGGGGCACTTATCCCATCCACGTCACCAGGTGTAGCGTCTTCCCCAGCCCTGGAGCATTCACATGAATCACACCACACAGAATCTGTAGTCAAACACTTCTTTATTCTTAAGCATACACTCAAACACTGCGTATTATCTCATACTCAACATTAACCTAACCATAACACCTCCCCGCACGTAATGTGGCTCCTATTCAGAGTCTGCCCCAGAATCACGAGGGTGCTAGTGCGTATAGCATCAATATGTTGCATTTACTACTCGACCCGGGTTTAGGGGACAGTAGCACGCGTGGCGCCCTTGCTATTCACCTATCCCAGCTGATTCCAAGGGGCATCAAGGAAGAACCAACAGAAGCTATTAAAGGTAAGTGGATTCCAGTGGCGTGTGGCGAACACAGCGCACACAATGAAAGAGCTCTCAAAGTGGAAGGTAATTGAATCGTAAAACACAGGTATACATGCAGGCGCTAAATCCACAACGGTTTTCTTTTGTTGAAAGGAATAGTTATTCCGTTTAGAAATTCTCATATTCTATTGATGAAGGAAAACATATAAAATACTATCTAGAAATACAGAGAATTAAAACATCCCATCTTCTTTGAATATCTCAGTATGATGTAAAGTCGACGTTAAAGGAATGCATTACGGTGGAAAGAGGCTTTACTGAATTAATGCGTTTAATGAAGGACCATGTTCCTTATGTGTCTTTAGATGCCGTGATTGAAACAAAGAGAGGGTGCTGTGGCTTGATATAAAGATTCCATGTAGTAGGTCTCCCTCTAGCGTCTGAAATAGAAATTACAATGTTGAGTTCACAATAAGTGACAAGTAAAATGAAAAAAACACATTGGACAGCACAAAACGTTTTTTTAAAAAAAATAATATGACACATGAGACGGAAGATATGCAAGCACTCCAAGCGTAACATATATTTTTTGAACGGGCGTAGTCATCTTTAGAAGAGCTGGAAGTGATTATTTTCTTAATTGAAAAAGTAGTTTAAAAAAAAATCCAATATATACATTGAATATGTGGCATTCTTAAGGATGCTTTGGTGGACATGTAGAATGTAGAGCTCTTCTGGGTGTTTGAGAATGTGATTTTTCAAATAACACAGTGCTTTAGAAGAGAAGGCTCTGGCGCTGTACGGATAAATCTTTTGATTCAGAATTTTATAAGTGTTGCGTGCTATCCTGTACTTTCACCAGAGTACTATATATTTGACATATAACATTTAGATTAGATTTTTTTTCATTATCCAATTTTAACATAAAAAACAACTACTTTGGCGATGCTGTTCGAATGTGTCCTGTTATGTAGTAGTATTCTAGTAACTATATATTTGCCTCGATTCATTAAAAGGTAAAGCAACATTCCTGAATTCACTGCTGGAGCTAGCTTCGTGTTGCCTAAGTCAGGTTTTTTTTTCTGAATTGGCTTTATGTTTTATTTTGACTTCTGTGCTCACATTCCAGGATCAGCGTTTGGTATTCCTCGCCCCTTCTCTTGCTAAGAGGTTTGCAGGAGACTTGAGAATGCTTTCCCTAAACGCACGGTCGTCATGAATCAATTTTTCGGATCAAATCTTATACGAAGATGCTGACAAAATATAGAAATTAGCTCTTTCAGAACAGAAAAACTGAAACTCAATGAAGTTTTGGAAAAGGTGCAGAAATTAATGGAAAAATGCACAAAAGGAGAATAAGGGATTAAAGATAATGCTTAATTAGAAGGGAAAAAAAGCGTAGAGGGCCAAGGTCTTTCTCAGAAACCTGACGTCAGCACTGCGGAATGCCTAATCTAGGTTCCACTACATGCCTCTTTCTTCCAGCCCCTTACACATACATCTTCCCTCTTCTTTTCACTCTTACGGGTTCCTTTTCATCTCTGCTTTCTCCTGTTTTCTTATCTTTCGCTTCTCCCTTCTTTCCCCCTTCTGCCCTTCTCTTCCACTGAGTTAATGTCTGATGATGAAAAAAAGTCCTGGTCCCCAAAAAATTAGCACCGGTTCCCACTAACTGCAGCCACAAGCACAAATTAAGCACTGGTAACTGAAAGGAGATGGTGAGGAATGAGTCTGTCGATGGGGTAAGGAAACCTGCTAATTATGCACCTGTTTGTCATCAGTCAGGACAACACATGCACTCTAAATAATTATTATTTTAATAATAAAATAGATTATCGAGTTAATGTTCGCGCTGTGGAAATCTAGTGTACGCTACAGGTCACATATTTTAATCACGACGGGGAGGCTCAGTGTTTCATCTATGGGACTTCAATGAATTGTACACTACTGGATATGGATTCACCAAAATACAACCACCCCCCATGACATCACATGGTTAACACCTTTCCTCAACTTTAGCCTCTCGACAACTTCCTGTTTCCTGCTGAGAGTTTAGAGGAATTAAACATGTCTTTCATTGCTCGTCTTTCTTCTATCCTTGCTGCTCCCTTCATACCAATGGCTGCAACAGCAGTGCCAAGGGCACCAGAGGGAGGGAGAGGGCTAGCAGCTGCTGGAAACTGCCCTGCCCCTCTTGTCTATCTGTCTACTTCATCTGCCAGCATACACCTTCTATAACTACCTAGAAAAGTGCCCCGTAGTCACCTGATGTTGTCAGTCCAAAATATAGACATGAATCAAGAAAATGCCTAAAGTTCATAAGGTTAATCCATGTTCCTGTGAAGATGGTTGCATGTGACTTTTCTTCAAAATGTAAATTTCCACTTACTAACGTAATTCTTCCAGTTGTTACAACGATTATGACTCTTTCCTTCATTTAGTGAAGTCGGACATGTGCCACTTACATACCTGCATATAAACAACATTTTAAAAAATTATTTAGATGCCAGATCTGTGTATAACCTAGAGGTCACAGATTGAAATGTTGGCATAGCCAACTTTTCAAGACAGATAAAGTTTGTATCTTTGAGATTGATAATGGAAACAACCAATGTTCATGCGGCACCAAACAACTCAGTTTGTGGAGGGTGCAATTTTTTTAATTTATGCTACCACCTTTGCCTACATACTTGGAATGCTAACTTTTATTACCAAATGTGATTGAATCTTATCTCTCCACAACCTTTTGGAATGTAATTTATATAGGTTTTGTCGCATCACACTTACACGTGGGAATCATGCTGAACCAAAGTACTACCTTTGATTTCCCTAAGATCACACTAGTTGGTTAAATGTGGAAGTCTGGATCAGAACTCAGATCTCCGAATGACAGATTAGCCGCAAAATCCCATCTACTTCTTAAATACTTACTGCTCTATTCTCAAAGCTATTTGCGCACCTAAATTCAACTTAGTCATGCAAACAACAGCATTTACGACTGCAAACTCCTGGTAAAGAGAAGAGTTTGCCCTCGTATTATATATGGCATATGCTTAAACTGAATGTTTTAAAGTTTAGTGGAATGTGGCAGAGTTGTTCTCCAAAGGCAGAATTCTGAACGTCCATGGGGATAACACTATCAAAAATTTGTGAACACTCACACACTTGCAAGTCTGTGGCTATTTAACAACCCTGTGCAGGTGGTTACCACCCCATGTTGAAGGACTGTGGGGAAGGGGGTTTTGACATGGGAAAACAAGTGTCCCTATCAGGGCCGGACTTGGGAACCAGACGCCTTTCCTGGAAAAAATACTCAAGCGAGCTCTGCTCTGCTTCCTTCATCTTTTCGCGCGAGCTCTCTGTACATTTCTTCTCTCTCTCATCTTGTCTCTCTGTTCTCACTCTCTGATTGCTTTCTCCCTTCATCTTTCTCTCCTGAAGCTCCCCTGTGCCTGTTGTAATTAACATCAGGGACATGGGGAAAGGGACAGAGGAACCAGCTGCAGCCCTGGCCTTCCGAAACCTGCCTCCACCCCACCAGGAAAGAGCCCGGTGGAATAAAAGGCCTGTCTGGCCTTGGTTCCGGCGGAGAAGCACAAAAAGTGCAAATCTGCAAATGTACTTCTGCATGTGAAAACCTATAACTGTTATACGTTTGTAAGCAGAAACAGTTACATAATTTAATGCTCATGGATTTCCACGAGTTGTGTGGATATCCTGGAGTACGCCAGGAATAATTTTTACATTTGGAAAAAAATGCGTACTTATTTCCAATATAAACGAAAGACTATCGGAGTACATTTCCATTGTATTACTTCATATTTTGTGAGTCCAGCCTGTAGGCTCTGCACTGACATAATGGGTCATGTTTCCAGTTTAGTTGTGCTGGGCAGTGCAGCAAGCCACCTTGCTGCGCTGACCTGTGTCACAGAGAAAGGGCAGGAATTCACCCGTATTTATCCAATACAACACATTCCTGTCCTTTTCCCTTGCAATTGCACCATTTTGGCAGCTTAGCGCCCACACAGCACGCAGTGCAAGGGTGTCTGTGTTAGAGGTAGTATTGTTTTTGTGCAGGAAGGGGCAGAATGTGCAGAATGCAGCACACATAGAAAGGGGAAGAAACAAGGAGAAATAGAGATATTTATCCCCGCGTATCGTTTTGGCGCATTCCCAGGTTTACAAGGTCTTGTAAATCTAGGAATGTAACAAGAACCATGGGAGTTGCATGGGAACACCCACACAACACCCATTGAATGCCTACCCAGGGCAGACTAACCCAACGCAGCAGTTTGCACTGCCTTACTCCATATTTTTGGAGCCACGCTAAGTGGCTTGGCGTGGCTTCTAAAATCTGTCTTGAGGTTTGCGTCACTCTTGAACCTTGTTGAGTGTAGCGAGAGCGACGCAAACCAGGTCATAAATATGGCCCAATATATTTAACCAGTTACTGTTCATAGACTTATCTCTTTCCTGTCTGTACCCAATAGCAAAACAGAACATTTGACAAGTGACTGTTCAGAGACCCTAATGTACCTAAGAGAGACAGGGGCCTAACACCAGCCTCTGTGGTGCGGCGGCCCTGAGCTCTTCAGGGGTTCCCTAGCCCTTTACACTGGGGTATACAGCCCAACTTCAATGAATACCAGCAAGATGTGGGAGGCACAGGGGCCTCTCGACACATTGTGCGGGTGGGCCCCATTATTTTGCGTAACACCACTGAAGAGAGGTGCCGATACAATCTGACTTTCAACTGATCCTACTGAAAATTCTGCATAAAACATACAGTACACAGCTCCACAGACGTACGTGCATCACAACAGACATGTGTCTGAGGGAACACTTATACACACACTATGGAGCTGTCCAAAGCTGAGCCCTTATTGGGCAAAGATTATGAAATCGATAAATGAAGCGGTACAGGAGCAAGTGGCACTAGAGTCACCCACCGTTATTCTGGGAACTTTGGGAGATCAAACCATATATTGATTTAAAAAATAACATTTGTCGACTTGGGTCTTATAGTAGCAAAAAGAAAAGTCTCAATGCACTGGAGCAGTTCCACACTACCAACTTAGAAAGAGTGGACCTGTAACATTGACTGGTGCATGGCCATCACACAGGTGACCATACAGGTGGCATCAAAGGGAATAGGTGCCCAAAAAAAGGTTGAGAAAATATGGCGTGGCTTGTTCGGAAATCAAGGGTTGGAGATAGTGGTGTGTGAGACGCTGACTATGGAAAACAGGGAAGGAAGAGGAACAGTAGGTCGGCCAATCCAGAAGGACCCATTGTGAATTGAGATGTTGGGGAAACATCAATGGTGGAGGAAAACTGGTGCCGCAAGAGGAACCCATATGTTACTCATAAGGAGAGGAGATATGGTCTGGCAATGAGGTCAAGCGTCACTCAGAATAACCGACTGCATCGTGTAACGCAGACATCTGGCAGCATTTAAGGGCGAGTCGTCACACCTTCACTGCCCACTTGCCTCCTACCCACACTATCCCCACAATTTTTTTTATTTTAGCAGTGGCATGGCAAGAGTGGCATAGGCCTTAATGCAAGTATGAAAAATAACCTTTCGGCCATGAGAAAAGCTTTGGGTAGTGAAGGACATCCAGCATGTTGGCCCTGGTGCCGCTGCACCTGCCGTACCACGGACAGCTACACCCTGGCCTGGAGTGCAGATTAAGCTGCAGAAGCAGCAGCACGTGCTCGGAAGTGGTTTCCGCTGTGACAGGGCTCTTTGAAAACAAAAGCCACCGCGTTTTGAGACGGCGCCAAAAGAATTTAACAACAGGGCTCAGCGGTGGTGCGTCAGCTCCTGTGGGTACGTCTGTGTAACTACAGGAAATCTGGACCCGAGCCAGGCTCCAAGGAGTCGTGCGTCTCTCTCCAGGATTCAGCGCTCTGCCAGGCAGTCGTTTCAAGGACACAGCCACACTTGGCACGAAAGAGCTCCGCGCGGAACAACGGGGCCCTGTGATCCGCCGCTGAGAGTCCCTGCCTTGCAAGCAGGCGCACACACTCAAGGCGGAGAATTAGACATCACAGCCTTCATCGCGCGAGCGTCTTCTCCCAGAGCAGCGCGCGCCTTCAGAGCAATGCTCGTGTTTGTTCTCGCCAAGTTAACAAATTAACTCAAAACTCCCAAAGTTCAACACGCTTGAGAGAGCGCTGAAAACAAGAGACAATCTCCTTTCGTGTAGTCGATTAATGCTGCTGTCGTTGGGGCCTGGAAGCACGGCTGAGAAGGAACAAAGGACAGGTCAAGGTCGCTAAAAGTTACTTGTTTGTTATGAGAGGGTTCTGGGGTTGATGGCTGGAGACGGAGTTGGTTCTTTCTCATGTACAGTGGTAACTCGTATTTACGATGGGTAAAACCTATGTGGGGTTGAAGGGAAGAACAATGTTCAAAGTAAAGATTATGACAGGTTTCTAAGTGGAGATATCTCATTAAAGCCGCGCTCACCTCGTCAGAACACTACTTCAGTGCCCTTTTTTAATGATTCAGGGGCTGAAACATGCTGTATGGTTCCTTCTTTGATGGAAAGGGTATCTCTCGCCATATTTATTTATTCGTTTATTTTATTTATGGAGTTTCCTATAGGGCAGCGCTTCACAGAGGAACAGAAATGTCACAATGATAAATGGAAGTCAGTGAACATGTGCAAAACAGGGTGAAAAACAAACACGACCTGTAAAAGGAGGCAGAAAAGACTATCAACAGGATGGAGATCACAGTGAGTAAGACAATAGGAAGAATTAGGAAGAACCAAAAGGTGATACCAAGAAAGGTACTCAGACAGAGTATAAAGAAAGGTGGAAACGTACGGTGTAGTGACGTGCTTGGGGCCAGCAAGGTGACCACAGACGGGTGGAATCAGATGGGGCACGTCTGCATATTAGACAATAGGGCTTAGGACCGGTATTAGAAGAGCAGGTAATGCTCTCAGACAGAAGCATAGGGGTGGATTTGCTTGGCCACCGTATGATATACATATCCAGGGCTTTAAGTGGAATGAAAAAACTGGGGAGTCTCTCAAAGGGGCATGGCCAATGTAATTAAGGGCGTGGCTTAAAACACATAAGCTCTAACAATTTGTGCTAAGCATAGTGTGCCACCCGACTTGCATTTTGCTGTTTCTGTCATTGCATCCAGATATATGATACAACAAGTAATATTATACCTACAACAAAGCAGGGCTATTGGCTTTGTCAATGGCTGTTAGTCGCATAAGATAAATAAGCAGCATCCATGGCTTGCATATAATATTGAAAAAGCTTCCATTTAAAGCCCTGGTGACACCACGACAATGTTGCTGTTTCTGAGTTTCAAAAAGAGAAGGGAAATCCAGAGAGAAAATGACTCTCTTTAACCCCTTCGATGCTCATGACGGAGCGGTTCCGTCATGAGCATCGGTTGGGCTGTGCTCATGACGGAACCGCTCCGTCATGAGGACAGCCCCTGGGGGAAGCGCTGGCGCTCCCCCCCTGGGGCATCGATCATGCCCCCACAGACGGGGATGGCAGCAGAAGAGTTTCCGCTGTCACCCCCGAGCCCCCCCACGCTTCCTGGTGACGTCAGCGCGCACAGCGCGCGCCGGCATCATCAGGAAGCGCTCGGACGCCTGGAAGCCATTTGCTTCCAGGCGTCCACAGAGGGAGGGTGAGTGTTGTTTACTCCGGTGGGGCGGCGGGGGCCTTTTGGAGTGTATTGAGGCATCGGGGGAGAGGAAAGAGTATTTCCTCTCCCCTGATGTCTCAATACAGGGCATTCCTGCTCCACGATCGCGCACAGCGTCGCGATCGTGGAGCAGGGATGCCCCACTAGACACCAGGGATGTGTGTTTGTTTTATTTTGGAAGCGACCCCTTGGGTAAGGGTCACTTCCTGGGCCCATAAATTATTTGAAGACTTTTCTGCCCCCTCTGGGGGCAGATCTGTGTTTTTTTTTCGCCGTTTCTGCTCCCAGGGGGGGCGGAAAAGCCCACTAGACACCAGGGATATAAATATTATTGTAGGAAGCGACCCCTTGGGCAAGGGTCGCTTCCTTTGGCCCATAAATTATTTGAAGACTTTTCTGCCCCCTCTGGGGGCAGATCGGTGTTATTTTTTTGCCGTTTCTGCTCCCGGGGGGGGGGCAGAAAAGCCCACTAGACACCAGGGATCTAATTATTATTGTAGGAAGCGACCCCTTGGGCAAGGGTCGCTTCCTTGGGCCCCTAATTTATTTGTAGACTTTTCTGCCCCCTCTGGGGGCAGATCGGTTTTATTTTTTCGCCGTTTCTGCTCCCAGGGGGGGCAGAAAAGCCCACTAGACACCAGGGATCTGATTATCATTGTAGGAAGCGACCCCTTGGGCAAGGGTCGCTTCCTGGGCCCCCTAATTCTTTTGAAGACTTTTCTGCCCCCTCTGGGGGCAGATCGGTTTTATTTTTTCGCCGTTTCTGCTCCCAGGGGGGGCAGAAAAGCCCACTAGACACCAGGGAATTAGTTCAATTAAAAATAGAAGTGACCCCTCGCTTCCAGGGTGCAATTTGTTATATGTATTTGGCTCACCCGCCCCGGGACTGAGTAGCCTTTTTTTTCCTGCTGTTTTCTGCCCCACCTGGCACACAACCCAATTGACCATTTGGGTAGTGACATAGCATGTTATAATGTTTATTGTTATATTTTTTGTGAATTGCAATTGTAATGTTTTTTTTTTTACTTTTTTGTTCTAGGTGAAGGCTTTTCCTCTTTTCAGTTTGCCGTTTTGTTACTGGTGGTTCTGCTGTTTGTGTAGTTTGGTAAGAGACTTTTTTTTGTACAATGTAAATGTGTTTGATTTCTCTGCCTGTTTTTTTTGTGCAAATGGTGTAATAATAGCAGTATGTTTGGTTTTTGAGTGTCAAAAACTTTTTGCATTGGTGCTCGATGTGTATTTTGTTGTCTTGTGAGTAATTTGTTTTTTTTCTTCTTTCTAGTTTGATATCGTTGGTTTTTGCTGTGTCACTGCAGAGTTGGTTTCTGGTGAGTGCAGCTGTCTCTTGTAATTGGATTGTATAGTTTTTGAGTACATTGATCTTTGTGATAAAGGTACACATTTCTTTACTTACTTGGTTTGCACATTGTTGGTTGTTGACTTGTTTGTGCAGTCTTCTATCTTAGTAAGTATAATGGCTAGCCGCAGGATTACTGCTCAGAAGGTTGTTGGTTTGCTGTTTGAGTCTTCCTCTGACCATGGTTCAGAGACTGACTCTGCATCTGAGGGAGAGGAGGCAGGGGACGATTCTGGCAGTGAGTTTTCTCTCCGTATGGGGTCATCGGATGATGAAGATACTCTTAGTGCGGATGAAGTGCCTGTGTTAGAGGAGGAGACTGATGTGCCGATAGTGCGGCAAGAGGCATCTGGGCTGCAGCCTGGGGCTGCAAGGCTTCCCGTTGGTGTAGTGCGGCAAGAGGCTTCTGGGCTGCAGCCTGCGGCTGCAAGGCTTCCCGTTGGTGTAGTGCGGCAAGAGGCATCTGGGTTGCAGGCTGGGGCTGCAAGGCTTCCCTTTGAAAGTGATGACCTCTGGGTTGCCCCTGGCATGGTGCAGCCGGCATTGCCAGAGTTTACTGGTGTTTCAGGGTCTAGAGTGAATACTGAAAACTTTTTGCCGGTACATTTTTTTCAGTTGTTTATGGACGATGTGTTTTTGGCAGAGATTGTTGAGCAGACTAATTTGTATGCCGAACAGTTTTTGAGGGACAACAGTGCCAGTCTTAAGCCACACTCTAGAGCTACCCGGTGGACTCCCACAAATGTTGAAGAGATGAAGAAGTTCTTGGGTTTAACTTTTTTGATGGGCTTGCTAAGGAAGCCATCAATGTCTTCATATTGGTCTAGCAGTCCCTTGATGGCAACGTCTATTTTTCCGGCAGTCATGACTCGTGACAGGTATTTGCTTCTGCTTCGGATGATGCATTTTGTTGATAATGGTTTAGCGTTGCCACGAGATCACCCTGACTGTGACCGTCTTTTTAAGATTAGGCCTGTCCTTGATCACTTTGTTGATCGATTTTCTGAGATTTATGCCCCTGGGAAAGAAATTGCAGTGGATGAGTCTTTGGTGTTGTTCAAGGGCCGCTTGGTTTTTAGGCAATACATTCCTAGTAAGAGGGCACGCTATGGAATAAAGCTGTATATGCTGTGTGACAGTAGGACTGGATATGTCTCTAATTTCAGGGTGTACACCGGTAAGGAATCTAGGATTAACCCCCCTGGTTGTCCGTCCACTTTTGGAGTGACTGAGAAAATTGTTTGGGAACTTGGTAGAGGATTTTTTAACAAAGGCCACCATTTATATGTAGATAACTTCTACACTGGTGTGCGGTTGTTCAGGGAATTGGCCAAAGTGGACGCTCTTGCTTGTGGCACAATCCGCTCTAACCGTAAAGGTTTCCCGAAAGAACTTGTTTGTCAAAAGCTTGGGCGGGGACAGTGCGGTGCGTTGCGTTGCCAGGAGCTTCTTGCTGTGAAGTTTACAGACAGGAGAGATGTCTACATGCTGACTACCATCCATGATGAAAGCACTGCACCTGTGACTGTTTGGGGTCAGGTCGCTGAAGCGCGCAAACCTGTGTGCATTTTAGACTATAATAGGCAGATGGGTGGTGTTGACAGAGTAGATCAGAGGTTGGAACCTTACACTGCTCTTCGTAAGGCTTACATTTGGTACAAGAAGTTGGCTATCCATCTTTTCCACTTGGCAATGTTTAATGCTTTTGTTGTGTTCCAGGATTCTTGCCCTGAGTCAAAGATGACTTTTGCTAAGTTTCAGGAGTCTGTAATAGGCAGCCTTGTTGTAGTGGAACAGGCAAGTGTTCCTAGAGTTGGAGTGGTGGAGGATGTTGCTAGATTGAAAGAACGCCACTTTCCAGATCACATTCCTCCCACACCCGCAAAAGATTTTCCCAGTAGGAGATGTAGAGTCTGTTGGCAAAGAGGTTCGCGGAAGGAGAGTCGTATGTACTGCCCCGACTGTCCTTCTCATCCTGCACTGTGTCTCCCTGCTTGTTTTAGAGCGTACCACACGCGAAAGAATTTTTGGGAGCATTCATGAGTGGTAAAGTGAACTGCCTGGTCTGTATTCTTTGGATAATTTGATTCTGTTTCAAGGTTGGTGTTAGTGCAATGTATTTAGTTGCTGATTTTCTGTTAGAAGATTTGTATCTATTTGCGATTTGTTTTTGTTTTTATTTTTTTCTAAAAAAAATCCTAAATGTGATGGCGGTGTGTGTAGGCTTGCCCTTGGCTGTTGGTGTGTGTGGACTGGCACTTGGTTGGTGGTGTGCGTGGAATGGTGCTTGGCTGGCGGTGTGCGTGGTCTGGCGGTGTGCATGGACTGGTGGTCTGCGTGGACTGGTGCGTGGCTGGTGGTGAGCGTGGACTGGAGCTTGGCTGGCGGTGTGCGTGGAATGGTGCTTGGCTGGCGGTGTGCGTGGACTGGTACTTGGCTGGTGGTGTGCGTGGACTGGTGGTGTGTGCGGACTGGTGCTTGGCTGGTGGTGTCCGTGGACTGGAGCTTGGCTGGCGGTGTGCGTGGATTGGCGATTGGCTGCCGGTGTGCCTGGACTGGCGATTGGCTGGCGGTGTGCCTGGACTGGCGATTGGCTGGTGGTGTGCCTGGACTGGCGCTTGGCTAGCGGTGTGCGTGGACTGGTGTTTGCCTAGCGGTGTGTGTGGACTGGTGCTCGGCTGGCTGTGTGTGAGTAGTGACTTTCTGCTGGTCACTACACACACTGCTAGCTGAGTGCCACTCCACGCAATCCATCAGCCTGTGTAGTTGCTGTGTCTGGATTGTGGGCGTGTGAAAGTGATGGGCCCTTGAATGGCGCTGTGTGCTGGTGTGAGTTTTGTTATATGATGGGCCCGCGGCTGGCGGTGTGAATGGTTTTGTATGTCTCACACGTATGAAAGGTGTATGAATGGCCTGTAAAGAGGTTGGTGCCTTGTCGTGGCTTTACAGCTCACGAGCTGTGAGTCAATGGTTCAGTTTTTCGCCCTTTCAATTATTACCAGTGCATTTCATTTATGTGAAATCACTTGCTAATACAATTGTATCTACTGAACCATCACTCACCCTCGTGCCAAATCCAACCAGTATGTGTGTGTGCTTGCGGATTAGATGGCTGTGCAGTAATATTTGTCTTTCTGAAGCAGGGTGTACCTTGTCCCTTTTTGGTGAATTTTGTAATGTGTTGCTTTTGTGCCTGGTGGTGCGAATGGTCTTGTTTGTATCACGTATGAAAGGTGTGTGAATGGCCTGTAAAGTGGTTGGTGCATTGACGTGGCTTTACAGCTCACGAGCTGCGAGTCATTGGTTTGGTTTTTTGTGAATTTAATTATTGACAGTGCATTTCATTTTTGTGAAATCTCTTGTTAATAAAATTTAATACACTGAACCATGACTCGCCCTCGTGCCAAATCCAACCAGTATGTGTGTGTGTTTGAGGAATAGATGGTTGTGCAGGAATCTTTGTCTTTAGTTTCTCTGCCAAGGTACACTTTCCATGCAAGAATAACCCACCAACTGTAGATATTGTCGAAAACCCATGGGAGTTCATGGTGATGTCTCTCTTGTGAATTCCAAAATTTTTTTTATCCCCAATGTCCTGCAAACCTCAAAATGTCTGCCACATTTTCTCTCCATTATTATTCCAAAATGCTCACGCTGTAGGAACAATAGTTAATCTGGTTTTGCAAGGGGGGTCACTTTGGTTTTTGGCCCGGTGCTCGGCG
Source organism: Triturus cristatus (assembly GCF_964204655.1). Lineage (NCBI taxonomy): Eukaryota > Metazoa > Chordata > Amphibia > Caudata > Salamandridae > Triturus > Triturus cristatus. Next base: position 301,691,078 of record NC_140588.1, read on the forward strand.
GCCATCTAGGGAAACCTACCAAACCCACACATTTCTGAAAACTAGACACCCGGCGGCTTCCAAGGAAGTATGGCTTGCGTGGATCCCCCAACGTTTCCTTACCCAGAATCCCCTGCAAACCTCAATTTTAGCTGAAAAAATCACTTTTTTCACACATTTTGGGGTGGGAAAGTTGTGGCATCACCGGGCTCACACAAATTTACCACCACCCAGCGTTCCCCCAGGTCTCCCGGTAAAAATGGTGCCTCACTTGTGTGGGAGGCCCAAGTACCCGCGGCAGGCAAGGGCCCAAAACGCAGTGATGCGACATCAAAATGGCCTATCGGAAAACCACCTGGTTTTGCAAGGGGGGTCACTTAGGTGTTTGGCCCGGTGCTCGGCGGCCATCTAGGGAAACCTACCAAACCCATGCATTTCTGAAAACTACACACCCGGCGGCTTCCAGGGAGGTATGGCTTGCGTGGATTCCCCAACGTTTCCTTACCCAGAATCCCCTGCAAACCTCAATTTTAGCTGAAAAAAATCACTTTTTTCACACATTTTGGGGTGGGAAAGTTGTGGCATCACCGGGCTCACACAAATTTACCACCACCCAGCGTTCCCCCAGGTCTCCCGGTAAAAATGGTGCCTCACTTGTGTGGGAGGCCCAAGTACCCGCGGCAGGCAAGGGCCCAAAACGTAGTGAGGCGACATCAAAATGGCCTATCGCAAAACCACCTGGTTTTGCAAGGGGGGTCACTTTGGTTTTTGGCCCGGTGCTCGGCAGCCATCTAGGGAAACCTACCAAACCCATGCATTTCTGAAAACTAGACACGCGGCGGCTTCCAGGGAGGTATGGCTTGCGTGGATCCCCCAACGTTTCCTTACCCAGAATCCCCTGCAAACCTCAATTTCAGCTGAAAAAATCACTTTTTTCACACATTTTGGGGTGGGAAAGTTGTGGCATCACCGGGCTCACACAAATTTACCACCACCCAGCATTCCCCCAGGTCTCCCGGTAAAAATGGTGCCTCACTTGTGTGGGAGGCCCAAGTACCCGCGGCAGGCAAGGGCCCAAAACGTAGTGAGGCGACATCAAAATGGCCTATCGCAAAACCACCTGGTTTTGCAAGGGGGGTCACTTTGGTTTTTGGCCCGGTGCTCGGCGGCCATCTAGGGAAACCTACCAAACCCACGCATTTCTGAAAACTAGACACCCGGCGGCTTCCAGGGAGGTATGGCTTGCGTGGATCCCCCAACGTTTCCTTACCCAGAATCCCCTGCAAACCTCAATTTTAGCTGAAAAAATCACTTTTTTCACACATTTTGGGGTGGGAAAGTTGTGGCATCACCGGGCTCACACCCCAAAATGTGTGAAAAAAGTGATTTTTTCAGCTAAAATTGAGGTTTGCAGGGGATTCTGGGTAGGGAAACGATGGGGGATCCACGCAAGCCATACCTCCCTGGAAGCCGCCGGGTGTCTAGTTTTCAGAAATGCGTGGGTTTGTTAGGTTTCCCTAGATGGCCGCCGAGCACTGGGCCAAAAACAAAAGTGACCCCCCTTGCAAAACCAGGTGGTTTTGCGATAGGCCATTTTGAAGTCGCCTCACTACGTTTTGGGCCCTTGCCTGCCGCGGGTACTTGGGCCTCCCACACAAGTGAGGCACCATTTTTACAGGGAGACCTGGGGGAACACTGGGTGGTGGTAAATTTGTGTGAGCCCGGTGATGCCACAACTTTCCCACCCCAAAATGTTTGAAAAAAGTCATTTTTTCAGCTAAAATTGAGGTTTGCAGGGGATTCTGGGTAAGGAAACGTTGGGGGATCCACGCAAGCCATACCTCCCTGGAAGCCGCGGGGTGTCTAGTTTTCAGAAATGCATGGGTTTGGTAGGTTTCCCTAGATGGCTGCCGAGCACCGGGCCAAAAACCAAAGTGACCCCCCTTGCAAAACCAGGTGGTTTTGCGATAGGCCATTTTGATGTCGCCTCACTACGTTTTGGGCCCTTGCCTGCCGCGGGTACTTTGGCCTCCCACACAAGTGAGGCACCATTTTTACCGGGAGACCTGGGGGAACGCTGGGTGGTGGTAAATTTGTGTGAGCCCGGTGATGCCACAACTTTCCCACCCCAAAATGTGTGAAAAAAGTGATTTTTTTCAGCTAAAATTGAGGTTTGCAGGGGATTCTGGGTAAGGAAACGTTGGGGAATCCACGCAAGCCATACCTCCCTGGAAGCCGCCGGGTGTGTAGTTTTCAGAAATGCATGGGTTTGGTAGGTTTCCCTAGATGGCCGCCGAGCACCGGGCCAAACACCTAAGTGACCCCCCTTGCAAAACCAGGTGGTTTTCCGATAGGCCATTTTGATGTCGCATCACTGCGTTTTGGGCCCTTGCCTGCCGCGGGTACTTGGGCCTCCCACACAAGTGAGGCACCATTTTTACCGGGAGACCTGGGGGAACGCTGGGTGGTGGTAAATTTGTGTGAGCCCGGTGATGCCACAACTTTCCCACCCCAAAATGTGTGAAAAAAGTGATTTTTTCAGCTAAAATTGAGGTTTGCAGGGGATTCTGGGTAAGGAAACGTTGGGGGATCCACGCAAGCCATACTTCCTTGGAAGCCGCCGGGTGTCTAGTTTTCAGAAATGTGTGGGTTTGGTAGGTTTCCCTAGATGGCTGCCGAGCACCGGGCCAAAAACCAAAGTGACCCCCCTTGCAAAACCAGGTGGTTTTGCGATAGGCCATTTTGATGTCGCCTCACTACGTTTTGGGCCCTTGCCTGCCACGGGTACTTGGGCCTCCCACACAAGTGAGGCACCATTTTTACCGGGAGACCTGGGGGAACGCTGGGTGGTGGTAAATTTGTGTGAGCCCGGTGATGCCACAACTTTCCCACCCCAAAATATGGGAGAAAGTGATTTTTTCAGCTAAAATTGAGGTATGCAGGGGATTCTGGGTAAGGAAACGTTGGGGGATCCACGCAAGCCATACCTCCCTGGAAGCCGCCGGGTGTCTAGTTTTCAGAAATGCATGGGTTTGGTAGGTTTCCCTAGATGGCCGCCGAGCACCGGGCCAAAAACCAAAGTGACCCCCCTTGCAAAACCAGGTGGTTTTGCGATAGGCCATTTTGATGTCGCCTCACTACGTTTTGGGCCCTTGCCTGCCGCGGGTACTTGGGCCTCCCACACAAGTGAGGCACCATTTTTACCGGGAGACCTGGGGGAACGCTGGGTGGTGGTAAATTTGTGTGAGCCCGGTGATGCCACAACTTTCCCACCCCAAAATATGGGAGAAAGTGATTTTTTCAGCTAAAATTGAGGTTTGCAGGGGATTCTGGGTAAGGAAACGTTGGGGGATCCACGCAAGCCATACCTCCCTGGAAGCCGCCGGGTGTCTAGTTTTCAGAAATGCATGGGTTTGGTAGGTTTCCCTAGATGGCCGCTGAGCACCGGGCCAAAAACCAAACTGAACCCCTTGCAAAACCAGGTGGTTTTGTGATAGGCCATTTTGATGTCGCCTCACTACGTTTTGGGCCCTTGCCTGCCGCGGGTACTTGGGCCTCCCACACAAGTGAGGACCCATTTTTACGGGGAGACCTGGGGGAACGCTGGGTGGTGGTAAATTTGTGTGAGCCCGGTGATGCCACAACTTTCCCACCCCAAAATGTGTGAAAAAAGTGATTTTCTCAGCTAAAATTGAGGTTTGCAGGGGATTCTGGGTAAGGAAACGCTGGGGGATCCACGCAAGCCATACCTCCCTGGAAGCCACCGGGTGTCTAGTTTTCAGAAATGCGTGGGTTTGGTAGGTTTCCCTAGATGGCCGCCGAGCACCGGGCCGAAAACCAAAGTGCCCCCCCTTGCAAAACCAGGTGGTTTTGCGATAGGCCATTTTGATGTTGCCTCACTACGTTGTGGGCCCTTGCCTGCCGCGGGTACTTGGGCCTCCCACACAAGTGAGGCACCATTTTTACCGGGAGACCTGGGGGAACGCTGGGTGGTGGTAAATTTGTGTGAGCCCGGTGATGCCACAACTTTCCCACCCCAAAATGTGTGAAAAAAGTGATTTTTTCAGCTAAAATTGAGGTTTGCAGGGGATTCTGGGTAAGGAAACGTGGGGGGATCCACGCAAGCCATACCTCCCTGGAAGCCCCCGGGTGTCTAGTTTTCAGAAATGGCTGGGTTTGGTAGGTTTCCCTAGATGGCCGCCGAGCACCGGGCCAAAAACCTAAGTGACCCCCCTTGCAAAACCAGGTGGTTTTGCGATAGGCCATTTTGATGTCGCCTCACTATGTTTTGGGCCCTTGCCTGCCGCGGGTACTTGGGCCTCCCACACAAGTGAGGCACCATTTTTACCGGGAGACCTGGGGGAATGCTGGGTGGTGGTAAATTTGTGTGAGCCCGGTGATGCCACAACTTTCCCACCCCAAAATGTGTGAAAAAAGTGATTTTTTCAGCTAAAATTGAGGTTTGCAGGGGATTCTGGGTAAGGAAACGTGGGGGGATCCACGCAAGCCATATCTCCCTGGAAGCCGCCGGGTGTCTAGTTTTCAGAAATGTCTGGTTTTGGTAGGTTTCCCTAGGTGCCGGCAGGGCTAGGGTTCAAAAACTACAGCTAGTCACTTTGCCAAAAAAAGGGTCATTTTTCACTGCAAAATTGAGGTGTGACCACGTTGCGTTTTGCGCCGTTTCCTGTCGCGGGCACTATGCCGACCCGCACAAGTGAGCCACCATTTTTCTCGTAGGACTTTGGGGAACGCGGGGTGGGTGGAAATTTGTGGATCCACGCAGATTCCAGAACTTTCCATCCCAGAAATGTGGGGAAAATGTGTTTTTTTTGTCATTTTTTTACGTTTGCAAGGGATTCTGGGTAACAGACCATGGTGGGAGGCAGTCAAGTCACCCCATCCTGGATTCCCCTGGGTGTCTAGTTTTCAAAAATGTATAGGTTTGCTAGGTTTCCCTAGGTGCCGGCAGGGCTAGGGTTCAAAAACTACAGCTAGTCACTTTGCCAAAAAAGGGTCATTTTTCACTGCAAAATTGAGGTGTGACCACGTTGCGTTTTGCGCCATTTCCTGTCGCGGGCACTAGGCCGACCCGCACAAGTGAGGTACCATTTTTCTCGTAGGACTTTGGGGAACGTGGGGTGGGTGGAAATTTGTGGATCCACGCAGATTCCAGAACTTTCCATCACAAAAATGTTGGGAAAATGTGTTTTTTTTGTCATTTCTTTACATTTGCAAGGGATTCTGGGTAACAGACCATGGTGGGAGGCAGTCAAGTCAACCCATCCTGGATTCCCCTGGGTGTCTAGTTTTCAAAAATGTATAGGTTTGCTAGGTTTCTCCAGGTGCCGGCAGTGCTAGGGTTCAAAAACTACAGCTAGTCACTTTGCCAATAAAGGGTAATTTTTGACTGCAAAATTGAGGTGTGACCACGTTGCGTTTTGCGCCGTTTCCTGTCGCGGGCACTAGGCTGACCCGCACAAGTGAGGTACCATTTTTCTCGTAGGACTTTGGGGAACGCGGGGTGGGTGGAAATTTGTGGATCCACGCAGATTCCAGAACTTTCCATCCAGAAATGTGGGGAAAATGTGTTTTTTTGTCATTTTTTTACGTTTGCAAGGGATTCTGGGTAACAGACCATGGTTTGGAGGCAGTCAAGTCACCCCATCCTGGATTCCCCTGGGTGTCTAGTTTTCAAAAATGTATAGGTTTGCTAGGTTTCCCTAGGTGCCGGCAGGGCTAGGGTTAAAAAACTACAGCTAATCACTTTGCCAAAAAAGGGTCATTTTTCACTGCAAAATTGAGGTGTGACCACGTTGCGTTTTGCGCCGTTTCCTGTCGCGGGCACTAGGCCGACCCGCACAAGTGAGGTATCATTTGTCTCGTAGGACTTTGGGGAACGCGGGGTGGGTGGAAATTTGTGGATCCACGCAGATTCCAGAACTTTCCATCCCAGAAATGTGGGGAAAATGTGTTTTTTTTGTCATTTTTTTACGTTTGCAAGGGATTCTGGGTAACAGACCATGGTGGGAGGCAGTCAAGTCACCCCATCCTGGATTCCCCTGGGTGTCTAGTTTTCAAAAATGTATAGGTTTGCTAGGTTTCCCTAGGTGCCGACAGGGCTAGGGTTAAAAAACTACAGCTAGTCACTTTGCCAAAAAGGGGTCATTTTTCACTGCAAAATTGAGGTGTGACCACCTTGCGTTTTGCGCCGTTTCCTGTCACGGGCACTAGGCCGACGCACACAAGTGAGGTACCATTTTTCTCGTAGGACTTTGGGGAACGCGGGATGGGTGGAAATTTGTGGATCCACGCAGATTCCAGAACTTTCCATCCCAGAAATGTGGGGAAAATGTTTTTTTTTGTCAATTTTTTACGTTTGCAAGGGATTCTGGGTAACAGACCATGGTGGGAGGCAGTCAAGTCACCCCATCCTGGATTCCCCTGGGTGTCTAGTTTTCAAAAATGTATAGGTTTGCTAGGTTTCCCTAGGTGCCGGCAGGGCTAGGGTTCAAAAACTACAGCTAGTCACTTTGCCAAAAAAGGGTCATTTTTCACTGCAAAATTGAGGTGTGACCACGTTGCGTTTTGCGCCGTTTCCTGTCGCGGGCACTAGGCCGACCTGCACAAGTGAGGTACCATTTTTCTCGTAGGACTTTGGGGAACGCGGGATGGGTGGAAATTTGTGGATCCACGCAGATTCCAGAACTTTCCATCCCAGAAATGTGGGGAAAATGTGTTTTTTTTGTCATTTTTTTATGTTTGCAAGGGATTCTGGGTAACAGACCATAGTGGGAGGCAGTCAAGTCACCCCATTCTGGATTCCCCTGGGTGTCTAGTTTTCAAAAATGTATAGGTTTGCTAGGTTTCCTTAGATGCCGGCAGGGCTAGGGTTCAAAAACTACAGCTAGACTCTTCGCAAAAAAAGTGTAAATTTTCAGTGTGAAAATGTGGTGTGTTCAGCTTAGGTTTTGAGCCACTTCCTGTCGTGGGCACTATGCCTACCCACACAAGGGAGGTACCATTTTTATCGGGAGACTTAGGGTAGTTCAGATTTGTAAAGCAACTGTTATTACCTATTGATTTTGGATGCATTTCACCCTTCCAAATAAAAGACATTTTGTAAAAAAAAAGTCATTTTGAAAAATGACCAATAATTGTCATGCAAGTATGAGTATTCCCAATTTCGAAAATGTGCAAATATGCACTGTTTCTAAACTCTGTAATTTGTTCCCATTTCAGAAATACATAGGTGTCTTTCATACCGATTTTTCCATGTATACATTTTCCCACAATAATTGCTATATACCCGGAACAAAAAAAAAAAACATTACAAAATGCTGCTCAGTTTTTCGCTCTGGGTTCGTTGGGCTCTTGGTGAACCTACAAGTCCTATATATCCCCACAACCAGGAAGGTCCAGTGGATGTAACGGTACATTGCTTTCTAAGAGATGTGATAATTAGAAGAAGTTACAGGTGAAAACATTGACTCAAAAGGTTGCTTTTTTCAACTAATTTTTAATTTTTCCTATATTTAACTGGTAGTTTCTATAAAGAAACCTTGATGGATCTACACAAATGACCCCTTGCTGAATTCAGAATTTTGTCTACTTTTCAAAAATGTATAGCTTTCCAGGATCCATTATTGTTTTTGTACCCATTTCTACCATTAACTGGAAGAAGGTTGAAAGCACAAAAAATAGCCAAAATAGGGTATGTCCCAGAAAAATTCCAAAACTGTGTAAAAAATGTTGGTTTTCTAACAAAATTCTGTCATTCCCTAAAAGCTGGAGAAATGGTGATTTCAGCCCCACCAACCCTTTTTTGATACCATTTGCAGAGAAAAACCCAGAAGCTTTCATTTGCAGCCCGTTTTTCCCATTTTTCACAAAAAAAACAAAATTTTGCTGTATTTTGACTAATTTCTGGGAACCCTCTATGAGAATCCACAAACCCTGGGTACCTTTAGAATCCCCAAGATGTTGGAAGAAAAGGACGCAAATTTGGCGTGGATACCTAATGTGGTCAAAAAGTTACAGGGGCCTAAGCGCGCACTACCCCAAATAGCCCAAAAAAGGCTTAGCACAGGAGGGGAAAAGGCCTAGCAGCGAAGGGGTTAAAGGATTTCCCTTCCCCTACAATGCTCAACTGGCATGACGTTATGCAGTAACTTCTCCACTAGTGAGAAGTGATTAGTGTGAGCACACGCACATCGATGTGCCTGCTGTCACTGCAGTCCGGAAAAAAACGGACCGCCCGTGCCAGCGCACATGACAGGGCCCAATAGAGACCCGTTTCGAGGTCTCCTTCAAAAAACTGCTGGTCCCTTGGTACAGGACCTTGGGTTTCCCTGGAACGTTTTAGCTGTTGGGCCCATAGTTTCATTTTAATGGGACAAAGGTACGGCGCTGCTTTTGTACTTGCTGAGTGTACTCTGGGACCACAAGGATTTTAGAGTTCTCATAGCAGACTTCACCTTGGTGCCACACTTCCCGCAGTATCATGTCCCGGTCGATGAAATTCAGAAATCTCCTTATGACCGGCTGTGGTGGAACCCCAGGTGGAGGCTTTCCGCCCAATGCTCGGTATGTGCATTCTATGACAAAGCAGGAGAAGAACTGTTCTGTCAGGAGGGACTCTCTCAACCACCGATCCAGAAAAGCTCCAATGTTGGTGCCCTTGACCCCTTCAGGTAAGCCCACAAAGTGAAGGTTATTGCACCATGTGCAATTTTCAGCATCCTCTAGCCTCCAGGCCACATCTTTAGTAGTGGCTCAGACACTTGCTATGTCTTTCCGAAGCCCCTGGACCACATCCTCCACTTCTGAGATCCGGTTGTCAGCTGCTATGACCCGTGGCAGTTCGGGCTGGACTGTTCCCATTGGGCGCAGGGTCAAGACTGATTTGCATATGGCTGGGTTCAAACTGGAATGGCATGGTGAGTAAAAAAAGATGGATTTAGGCCCAGATCTCTGTACTGGGGTGAATGTATGACATTGTTCTGCATTCTGTCCATCAATTGTTCTTTTTGAATTTGTCACCCCGAGTGGGACGGGTATGCCCAGACGTGGGTCCCATGCTCTTCATGCCACTGGAGTCAAGCTATCCTGGTTGATGAGGGCTGAAAGCCCAAAACCGGTCCTAGTATGCTTGTTTCCAGTCCAGGGAGGACCTGACCTGGCAGTTCGAGCTGGACTGTTCCCATTGGGCACAGGGTCAAGACTGATTTGCATATGGCTGGGTTCAAACTGGAATGGCACGGTGAGCAAAAAAACGATGGATTTAGGCCCAGATGTCTGTACTGGGGTGAATGTATGACATTGTTCTGCATTTTGTCCATCAATTGTTCTTTTTGCATTTATGACCCGTTCAGACACATTACGTGAGTCTTGCTGCAAGAGGGATACCTTGGATCTCACCGAGTTATCTGCCTCCGACTACATCGGTGGAGTGACCAGTTTTGTATAACTGTCCATTTTCCCATGTCTCAGGAGTTTTGGGTCCTTAACTTTGGCCATTGCCCCAGTACCAGCACCACCTCACGAGGGAAGAGTCAATGCACAGGAGCCACCAGGCAACAAGCAACCGAACCTCAAGGAAGCACCCCCCTCTCCCACAGCAACAGATCCAACCGGGCTGTTCAGCTGCAGCGGCATCAGCCAGCAACACTCTACCACCAGGACAGCAATGGAGGGACCCCCCACAGACCATGACAGCTCGGCTATGGTTCATCAAAACAGCAAGAGGAAGATGGGAAGCAAGGAGTGTACAGCAGACAAGTCAGTGGTGCAGGTCCCTATCAAGGAGCCACAGGCACTGCCTAAGCCGCCGCCGTCAGAATCAGACAAGGGATATCTGCCACCATGCCAAAAAGGTGCAACGGAACAAGTGTGCACAGCATTATTTACCAACCCAAAAACATCCGGGGGAACCCTTGCCCATTTAGTGATGCAGGCACCACTGTCCCTTTCGTCCACTCCAGTCAGGGGCCGCAGTCCTGCTGTCTCAGCCACTGCTCAAGCACATCTGCAGCGCCTGCTCCGCACCTGCGCCCCCACGCTTCCCTCCGCCGGGGAGACCCACCGCTGCCTTGTGCCAGTCACGGTGCGAGGGTCGCAGTGCACGCTCAACTGTCTTCAATGTTTGCTGCAGCCAGGGGCCTCAAATTCACCGGCACAGCCACAGTGCAAGCACACACCCTGTGCCTATATAGCACCCGAGTTGTCTGCTGTCCTAAGCCAATGCAGAACCTGCCATCACCTCAAACCGAGTGCAGCACAACAACCATGCTCAGTAACAGACTCCCCCTCACGACACGGGGGGAACCCCACTGTACCTCGAGCAATGCCGGCACCACAGCCCCACTCTGATCCTCACCACCGGGGTCGCTGGCTTGAGTTTTTGGTTCTCCATGTGCGTGTCGGTCAGGTCCACCAATAAAGCCACACACAGTGTCAAGTGGGAAGGAGGAATGCAAGAGACAGGCATGGCAGTATCAGTCCCGCATCTGCCCTTCCGCTCCGGCCGGTGAATCTTGCCTGGAACAGCCCAACAGCGAGTCACCCCTAGAGCCTCAAATGGGCTGATTCGAGACCTCTACTGTAGCTGAAGTCCACCCAGGTCGTTAGAGGCAAAGTATAGCGGAGCAATGGTACACTGATAACAGGACTAGGGCAGGATATTATTCAGGCCGCTGGAGTTTGCGGAAATGCAGCTAGCCGGCCATCTTGCTGGCCATGCCACCACGGTTTAAAGATTCTTGGGCCAGATATACTAACATTAGGAATACCGATTTACTAATTGCATTTCTCTCTGAATCGTAATTTGGAAATCGGTATTCCTCATAAATTAAACTCTTGAGTTTCATTAGCGATTGCTAGTGGGTCACAAGTAGACCTACCACATGCATAGTAATGAGGTAGGTTGCAATTTGAGACCCATTAAGAATCATAGCCATCAAATGGATGGTGGCCTGCTGAGGTCAGCAGACCACCATGTCTGTGATTGCTTTTTAACAAACGCTTAAAGGAAAATGGGATGCGTTAAAAAAGAAATATTGAAACTTTGCAGTTTCATTTTTTAAGAGTATACAGTGGCCCGTGGGACCACTGTCTGGTCTTAAATAATATTTATTTTCCATACTTTCCATTTACGAATGGGTTACCACCTCCTTCAAAGAGTTGGTAAAGTAGGAGTGTTTTGTGACTGTAATTTGGTCCCAAAAACATTCATACATCCCATTCAGATTCGGTATTTGGAAGGGACGCCCTAAACACTCCCCTTCCTAATACCGATTGGCAAACAGAAACTGTGATTCGTTAACATGTTACTGAATCGCAATTTGTGTTTTGAGCATATGTAAAAGCATTTTTGCGGTCGGAAACGGCCCGATAAGGCTGATTCTGACCTCGGAAATGCTTCATACATGTGGCCCCTTGTTTATACCTCGCCATGAAAAGAACCCACTTCCCACAAGCCAGTGTTAGCCAGTGTTTAATTTGAACTTGTGGTTTCCTGTGCTCGGCACTGGAACTTAATTGTCAACACTGGCACATATGTCAGACTGCCACGTGGTGCAGCTGTCTGCCTATTTTGAAGAATAATCACAACAAAAGTTGTTAAATAATTCTATGTACAATTAAAATGGCATATACCTGCCACCCTAGACACACCTGTAAGAGTGTGATGGTTAGTTGTGTTGGTACTGTCATTGGCAGCCCTGGCAGGAGCAATGAGTGGTGCAAGCTGCAGTGAACTCCTGGTGAGGGCCCTGGCACTTATTTTTATTTTGTGCAAAGTAAGCACCGGTAAGCACTATTTCCAGTACAATCACTTGAACTCTTTTTATGGGATTAAATATTTGGAAAATGTGTGTTGGGCACTACTCCTAGCACGTGGAGTAAGATTAAAACCAGCTACCACAATTTAATAGAGCAACAAAACTGCTCGACTAGGAAGTCACGACAGCTCTGAGAGACTAAATTATATTGTTCCAGTCCCCTTTGCAGCTAAGCTTCATATGCGCAGAAACGGTACAAATATATTTGCTGTTCCAGCAAAATTGCAGTTTGTATCTGCAGAGTTTCCCGTCTACCAGTAAAAAGGACATTTCCATATAATGTGAAGTCATCTATTGGTGGCACCTCAAAACTTCTGTCTCATTTGAATTATGTGAGCATCACCTCACATAATCATCATTGCCTGCACGTTTTCCGGCACCCGTTTTACATCCGTCCTACATACTAGGGGCCTCATTTATGAAAAGTGACTCATCGCTGTGCGAAAACAGCGATGCGTCACTTTTTATTGCGCCCTCTTTGAGACACCAATGATGCGTCATATTTACAGTATGACGCATCTTAGCGCAAGGAGTTACAGATACGTCAGTATTTCTGACGTATCTGTAGGCGCAAAAATGACGAATTTCTGAAGTGTGCCACAAAAGTGACGCAACTCAAGCAATAGGTCATTACACATGGGCAAGTCCCATGTTAAATGGAAATTACTCTTCTTTCATTCACTGGAAGAGGCATGGGCCTGGCTGGCGGAACTGCCGTAGCTGGTTAGGAGGGAGGGTGAGAGGCCTGGGTCGAGCTCCCTCCGGGAAGAGGGTGCAAGACCCAAGGATAAAATGTCAGTGAGGAGAAGAAGGGGCCGGGCCGCAGCAATGGGTCATAAATGGACTCTGCTGCCAGACTCTATGCGTGAGCGATGACAGGAGATATTCTCCAACATGGAGGGAGAACTGCGACTGGCATCTAAAAATACTTAACATCATAGACCGCCAGAGGACTTATCTCCTGGTCATACAGAAAGGGAGCTGATGTCAGACTCTGATGGATCCCACTCTCTTGTTGTAGCAATTGCCAACTTGGACCAAGAACACATGATACAGGCTTCCCCTGTGAGAGACTCATTCCCAGACCTAAGGGAAACATGCAGCTGAGATGGCACATTGAACTGGGGCGGTCAGGAGAGACCTGGACATTCCCCCCGGTTTTCTCAGGGGGTGCTAAGAGTACATGTTTGCATTTTGAGTGTTGTTATAGTTTGTGGTTTGTGAGTTAAGGAGGGTGGTGGGCTACAGACCTCTAAAACTCTCCTTGCCCATAGTTTGGTTTAGGTAATGTGGTTTTGCTCGGAGGGGGCACAGAGGGGGTTGGCAGTGGGGCTTCTGGGGGGGACTATTGTGGTTTTTTCTATATGCTTAGTGATTGTGGAGGAACAGCTCAGACACAAATACCTCCTGGTGGCATTTGAGGGCTACACCCAAGCGCACAGTACACCATTTTTGCAGTATGGCACAGTCCAGCTCCCTAGAGGACACAGGTCTCACAGTCATAACCTGGAATGTCAATGGCCTGGGAAATAAAGTTAAGCGAGGACTAGCAAAACAATACATTAAACAACTGCAGCCGGACGTCGTCTTCCTCCAGGAGACACATCTAAAGGGGACACATTGCAGATTCCTGGGGAGGGGGCTTCTATCACAGGGTCCAGGGGGTTGCCATATTGATCCGGAAGAATCCCCCATTTCGGGTGACCGGAAAGTGGATTGATTTCAGAAGTAGGTTTGTGTGGCTACAGGGTCACTGGGGAGGGACTGAGATGACATTGTTGAGCATAAATGTACCTCTTAGACTACAAACGCCCACACTGGCCAAAATGACCAATATACTCCTTGAGTTGACTTCCACATTACATGTTCAAGGTGGGACTTTAAAGACGTCCAGCACTCTAGGGCTCCGGTGACGCCCCACAGGCAACGGTATTGGCATACTTTGTTGATTCTGTGGGCTTGTCTGATCTGTGGCAGCGCACATACCCATCAGATAGGAAGTATTCATACTTTTCGGGGACCCACAAGGTTTATTCTGAGTGGGATTATGTGTTTGCAATTGTGGGGGAGGTAGGGCAAATAGTGCACGCAGAATATTTGGCAAGGAGCTTGTCTGATTATTTGCCCTTGTTAGTCAAGGTGAGACAGCTTGGGAGCAGGGGGTCCTCTGGGTGGAAACTGAATGCCTGGGATTTAAGGGATTGGAAGGTTGCCCGGGGCCTCCGACTTGACACTGAATTATATTTCGCCGAAAATGAGGGCCTCATTTAATCTAAGATGGTTTAGAGGTAGGCTTATAAGACCGTGCTCCGTGATCAGGCCCAGAACCTGATCACACCGAAGAAGAGGAGGGAAGCAGCAGAACTTGAGGATGCCCTAGATCCTGCGACTAGAGTTGGAGCCGGGGTCCACGATTGGCCAACTCATTTTTAGACAGATTGCAGTCAAACAAACTGAATATCAAGATCTTGTGCAGCAAGGGGCGAAGAAAGAAATGATGGTAAACCTAGTGAGCGGTGCGATTCAGATCTCGCTGCTGAACACTGAGGTCAAAATCCTGGCCACAATCTTATCTACATTGCTTTTACAGGTTATCACTCCTTTAATGCATAGAGATCAATCGAAAGTCATGCCTCACGGTAGGAGCCCAACCTGGTGTTAAGGGATTTAGTATATCAGCTACAGACGAGGTAGGAGAAAAAATATTGCTCTGCGCTGATATTCTTTTGTATATTGATGCAGGCCCATTATTGTTTCTGCAAGAGTTAGCTGTGGATGTAGACAGTTTTAAGTATCTGGGGATCTTCGTGACACCACAGAAAAAAATTATGTCACTGTTGTCACCTTGAAAGGGTGCTCCTGAATTTTCTGATGTTGGATGGTGGAGGGGGCTACCCCTTTCTTTGATGGAACGGATGGTTCTCTTCAAAATGATAACCCTCCCCAAACTATTATACATGCTTCGGAATACCTATTACCAGGTTTCACATGCTGTTTTCACTAGAATAGAGGGGGAAGTGAGGTCTCTGATCTGGGACAGGGGTGCACCCTAGAGTGTCGCTGAAAACACTGCAACGTAATCCGTATAATGGTGAGATCGCTCTCCCTACTATTGAGGCTGCCCACTTGATTAATATCAATGATTGCATCTTTGTGCCCCAGAACCATTCTACTTTTCAGCTAGAACAGGCCATGATGGAGCCCAGATCACTTCTGCACTACCTCTATGGTAGGCAGAGGGCCGAACGGCGGCCATCGGCTACACAGGTGGCCCTGGCGGCTTGGACTAAGGCTACCAAGACGATTGGCTGGGCACGTAGAATCACCAGGCCAACCCTTTATTGGAAAGGAACATGGTTGGGTGAAATGGGAAACTCTGAGGTTTTGGGTGCTGGGATACAACTGACATTAGGCCTGGGTGGTGTTCACTGAGTTTTACTCCGCTGAACTCCGCGAAGTGCTGGAAAAACTCAGTTGCGCTCCTTGGAGTTCCACCAGCAGTGGAATCTGTTAAGTCGTGCTGGAGTTTGTCCTGCGCTGTAAAATCAGAGCGAACTGCACTTTGTGTCGCACCAGAGGGCACTGCTGCCACACAAGTAGATATTATACTCTAGTGACAGCTTCCTCAACGCGAGTGGCAGATTTCTCAATGCGAGCAGTCGTGACCCGTTGAGGAATCTCACAGGGAGGACGTCTAGTGTGCAATTTCTTCTCGCAAACGCAAGCCAACTTAATGTTGGTGAACCGCTCGAGGGAAAAAACTCTTCTCCATGTCACATCATGGATTTTTTCGGAACTCCGCGCTCTGCACGGAGAGGGCAAAACTCTATGAACTTCGCCGGCAGAGCAGAATTCTTCACCCACCCCTAATTGACATCTCCATAATTGGGGACATACGAGGGAGTGGAGAATGAAATCCCTTCTGTCTTTAATGGGAATACCACCTGCACCCAACTCAGTTTTTTGAAATATGTGCAACTGCGACACGCCTGGCATGCAGAGGGGCTGGGGAGATTAAGATCCCGGAATACGCCTCTCTATAAGGGAGGTTACCGCTGGAGGCAAGGGGGAAAGGAACAATCTCCCCTTACATAAAAAATGTTAAAATACAACATGTCTGATACCCTGAGCCAACTCAGAGAATGATGGGCGCATGACCTTTGGGAGCTTGAATGGGAAGAGATGTTGATGCATCCAAGGAAAGTGGCCATCAAGTCGCAACTGAGGCTGATACAGTTTAATACACTACACAGGGTTTATTATGACTGGTGTAGGTTACAGTGTAAGAGGAGAGCCACCAAACTGACTTGCCTGCTCTGTTCAGAGGCCGTGGGGTCCTTCATACACACACTGGGATTTCCCCTTCCTAAAGGCGTAGTGGACGGCGATTATTCAGGAACTCCGTGCTATACTGGAAGTTAATCTTCCACTAGACCCGAAATATGTTCAGTTAGGAATTCCAAATGAAGAAGACATCCATGAGAAAAATGAACCAACACTTTATACCACCGGATTACATTGTACCTGAAATGTCACAGGAGAAGGATGAGGGTCATTGGTAAGACTCAGGTCATAGTGTGTTAGCAGACCAACGTCTGGGTGAACCACTTGAGATTGAGGACAAGTTCTACTGCCCTTGAGTAGGCCACCATAGAGTATTATAGCTGAACTGCTTTGCCCCCCAAAAATATGTATATAGCTTGGGGAACATTATATATTTTGTTTGATTGTATCTGACTGACTTATGCGACCTCACCATTTTAGGAACATGTATGGGTTAGACCAGTATGCAGTGAAGAAGCCCCCCTCCATTCCCTTCCAATAAAGTGGAGAGACAATGCCTGTCTCCATCCAGTGCTTATCCTTTTTTTCATTCCCTAATAGGACTGGCTCAGAACATTTGATTTACAAGACTGCCCAATATGTGTTGCGTGCATCAAAGAGGATTGACAATTGTGTACCACTGTGCTTAGATTGGAGTAGGTAAATATATTGCACCAATGAGTGATATATTATTGAGTGATTGTGAGTGATGATTCAAGTTGTAGCAGACAGTGAGGGATGGTGTTTGTCAGGTTCTTACCAAGATTTCCGCAGAAACAACATGCAAGATGATAAACTCCCGCTATCCCCTATCCACCAATGGTGCCCAACAGTGTCAAAGCACAATGCTAAATCAGGGGAAGGGGGGGAAGGGGAGAGAAGGAGAAAACAATGTCCCAAGATGGTTAAATGTTCATTCAAGTAATCAGGAAGCTCCTACATAAGACAATAAAGAAGTAGTGAGTGCTGGACAATCAATCTTAAAGAATTATGCAGAGAACAACAGTGGCTGTAGTATGAGTACCTGAATGTTACCCCTCTACCTATAGTCAAACACAGACCCAAATACTATAAGGTGGTATTTTATCTACATTAGAACTGGCTTTTCCACAAAACCAAACTGGAATTGGGCTGATAATTACACCTGGGGTTAGCCTTGTGCTTCCTTTACTGAGGACAACTAACATAAATATGCCTTAAATTCCCAGAAACATGAAACATAAACAAAACAAGGCAGATCCCCAGAGACGGAGGAGCCCGCAGAGAGAAGTTTAATTATGAATTAATATTACAGGCAGAAGTTTGTGCAAGAAGTTCCACTTGCCATAACCTTTTTGCCTTGTGTTTTTGAACTTTTGTCTTTTTCAGTTACCAGATTGCAAAGCGCCTCCCCCGCAATCCAAGTTCCTCCAAGCAGGGAGGGGGAAAGGAGCTGAAGACGCTACTGTAAATTGATGCCCTGTGCTACGTACAATAATCCAGGAACTGCTGAGGAAAGGTAGAGACAGGAAATGGAGACTGAGGTGAAGGAGCACTGCCCGTCGCATCCTGACATCCGCAGGAGATGAAAGACGCCATCCTCCCTCGACTGGAATCAAAAAGGTGAGTGGCCCGGAAGTACAGGAATACCACCAAACACTAGAACGTGAAGTTTCTGGTGCAGTGCGGTGTTGAGATGAATTTATACTCACCTGCCACAGCTTGCTACAGGCCACGACAAGCACGGCCCTACCACAGCTCCTTTTGACCGCAGCAGGCATGACAGTACACCCCCCTATGAAACCCCAGACAGGTTTGGGTTTTTGGGGTAGCATCTATGAAAAGACCCACCAATCTATGGGCGTGTACATGATTTGCTGGCTCCCAAGAGCGATCCTCCACACCAAAACCTTTCCAATGGATGAGGTATTGTAATTTTCATCTCACCCTTCTTGAGTCAACGATAGCTTCCACTTCATACTCAGGTTCGTTATTGGGAATCACAGGAGTTGGAAGGGTAGGGAGTTTAGTACCCTTAGCCACTGGTTTTAACATAGAGACATGAAAAACAGGGTGTATCTTCAATGTAGACGGAAGATCAAGTTTCATCGCAACAGGATTGATAACTTTACTTATCTTGTAAGGACCAATAAAATGAGGCTTTAGCTTACAGGATCCTTTCATGTTAAGATTCTTGGTAGATAACCATACCTTGTCGCCTTTTTGTATATTTCTTTAGCCCTTTCTAAATTCCTTTCAGCTACTCTTTGTGTATCATGTACGGTTGTAACAAAATCGATTGCAGTCAGAACAGAGTTCGATAGAGAAGGGGGTAACAGAAGAAACCGGGGATGAAAACCGTAACTACAAAAAAAGAAGACTACTTGGTTGAGAAATGACAGCTGTTATTGTAAGAAAATTCTGCTATCCAGATAAGTGTGTCCCAATCTGATATAGAATATAAAAGCTGACATCTCAGGTATTGCTCCAAATAGTGATTTACTCTTTCAGTTTGGCCATCAGTTTGAGGGTGATATCTTGATGAATATCGAACATCAATTTTTAACAAGGTACCTAAATACTTCCAAAAGGTAGAAATGAATTGGGAACCCCTGGCTGACACCATAACAGAAGGGAGACAATGTAACCAAACTATGTGTTGCACAAACAAGGAAGCCAATTGTTGAGATGTAGGAATCGCTTTCAAAGGGATAAAATGGGCCATTTTGGTTAATAAATCTACCACTACAAAAAGAGTTGTGTTCCCCTGGGTGGTTTTGGGCCACTCAACAATGAAATCTATAGAAACAGTGTGCCAAGGACTAGGGGGTACTGGTAAAGGGTGCGACAATCCTTTAGGGGCTTAATGAGAGGCCTTCCCTTGGGCACATACATGGCATGTCTGGACATAGTGTCTGGACATAGTGTTTGGTATTGGTTGCCATATTGGGCCACCAAAAATAATGTTGTAGCAATTCTAACGTTTTCTTTTACCCCGGATGACCAGAGAGTGGATGTGTGTGGCACCATTCTAGCGCTTGTCGTTGCAGTGGAGGAGTAGGAGGGACCAGTCCACCCTGAACGTATAATAGATGTTGCTTTTTAATTGCATTGTATTGTTGTGTCCTTCCTGCTATTTCAGTGGTATTTTGCACCTCAATCACTGATTTCATTACGTTTTCTTCAGAGCAAAGGGCACCAATGATACATTCCCTAGCTATTTTAGGGGGAGGGTCATACAAGGCTTCCTCAGGTTCATAACCTAAATGGGATAAAGCATCTGCCTTCCCGTTCTTCCTCGCAACTTGAAATTGTATAATGAAGTCAAAAGCACTGAAATATTGTGTCCAACGTAATTGCCTCATAGATAGGGCTCTAGCGGATTTTAAAAACTGCAAATTTCTAGGATCAGTAAGTACTGTAACCCTATGTAGTGCTACTAATAGGCATTGACGCCATTCTTCTAAGGCTCTCTTATTGGCTAATAACTCTTTATCCCGGAAAGCATAATTCTGTTCAGCAGGCATTAGTTTGTGTGAGTAATATGCCACTGGGTGAAGATATCCAGTATGTGGATCTCTTTATGATAGGATACCCCTACCACCATTTGCGAGGCATCTACTTCTATGAAGGATTAGGGTGTTTTAGTATAGGAGCATGAGTGAAAGCCTCTTTCATTTTACGGAAAGCATCCTCTGCTGCTGTGGTCCATTCAAACACAACTCCTTTTTTCAATAGCCGGGTTATGGGAGAGGCTTGGTTTGAAAAGCCTTCAAGAAAGCTCCTGTAAAAGTTGGCGAACCCCAAGAAACTTTGTATTTCGTTTATATTTTTGGGAGACGGCCAACGAGTTATGGCTTCCACTTTCTGAGGATCCATCCTAATCCCTTAGGGGATAAAATGAACCCCAAAAAACATACTTGAAAGGTATGAAACTGACATTTATCCAGTTTACAGTACAAATGATTACCTCTCAACCGTTCCAGAACCTCTCTAACGTGGTTTTCATGTTCTATAACTGAAGAGGAGTAGATTAAGATATCATCGATGTATGCAATTACTTAAGAATCTACATGTCCCTTAGCACATCATTAATGAAAAACTGAAAATTGCACAGCCCAAATAGCATCACTAGATATTCATAGAGACCAAATTTTGTGGAAAAGGCTGTCTTCCATTCATCCCCTGCCTTGATCCTCACAAGATGATAAGCTCCGCGTAAATCTAACTTGGTGAAGATTTTAGCATTTTTTACGAGATCAATGGTAAAGGGTAGCAGTTTTTTAAAGTCACTTCATTAAGATCCCTGTAATCGATACAACATCTAAGAACCCCTTCACGTTTTGGGTTAAAAAAAGATGTGAGGAGGTAGGAGAACGAGAGGGCCGAATAAACCCAATTCATAGCATCTCATCTAGGTATTCACGTAAGTATGGAATCTTCTTTTCAGTAAAGGCATATATTCTGCTACACGGTATACAAGCACCAGCCACCAGATCTGTTCTGCAATCATAAGTTCTCTGAGGCGGAAGAATGGTGGCCTTTTCTTTATCAAAAATGTCCCTCAGGTCAGAATAACAGGTAGGTAAGTCAGGAGTACTAGGGTCTGTGCTTGCGGCCACCTTCTTTGAATCCCCTCCCTTCTTTTACAGATAGTAATGCAGACTTCAGAACTAAAAGACACCAGTGATTTTTTCCAGTCTATTAGTGGGTTAGGCTGACGTAACCATGGGATACCTAGGGTGACTGGAAACTGAGGAGATTGAATGAGGTCAAATGATATGGTTTTCCTATGGGGTTCTTGAATAATAAGCATAATTTCTGCAGTAGCATGCGTTATGGGATGACCAGACTTGATGCTGCTGCCATCTATTGTTTTAACCTCTTCCCAATAATCTTTACAAACAAAAGGAATGTTTTGACCTTTTGCCCAACTAAGATCCATAAAATTTCCTGTGGCAACTGAATGCAGCATGACTTGCACATCACAAACCTATTCCCCCATCTCAATTGGGATGAAAGAAAGAAATGACGAGAGGACGGCAGAGGATCTCTTTGTAAAAGGTGTTGTGAGACAATTAATCCCGATCCGCCCGAAATCCTTGTCTCACCTGATTTCCGGCTTATGAGTTTTCTGGAATGTTTCATTTCTTTGGCTTCACGGAGCATTGTTTTTATCACACCGTCTCTGTCTCTCTTCTTCAGTAAGAGGACCCCGCAGGCTCCCTATCTGCATAGGTTCTGGCTCCTCTATAGACTTCTCAATTTCTGGTTTTCTTTCCTTGTGTGCAATCATTCATGCCTCACCATGCCCCTTCTCCCTTTTTCTTTTGTTTAGATGAAAAGTCTAATTTTACTACTAAATTTATGAGAGCATTGCATGACTCTGGAAGATCAACTACTTGGGCTAACAAGTCTTTCAATTCATCTTTAAGACCTCTATAAAATAATGCACTGCGCTTTTCTTCTGGCCATTCAGCTTCTTCTACCAATCTATTGAAGGTAGCGATGTAAGTCATCAGATCTCTCGTTCCTTGCTTTAAATTCAATAATTCAGTATCCACGGACTGCATAAAAGAAAGTCTGTCAAATTATTTTCTTAATTCTTCTTTAAAAGCTGAATAATTATACAGTAAAGGATCATTACATTCTATTAGTGGAATGGACCAACTAACTGCTGTACAATCCAAATAAGAAAGTATGAATGCTACTTCGGCTTGCTCATTAGGGAAAAAAAGGAGGCTTTGCACATAAAATGAAGCTGCCATTGGCTAATAAAGGTAGCGATTTCGTAGGGTCACCCATGAATCTTTCAGTCGGGGCTAAAGGAATAGCAGAAGGAGTAGTTACATGAATTACCGGAACACCTATGGTGGAGGATGATTGAAATGGGTTTTGATTTCCTGCACCCTCCGCCATATTTCCTCCCCTTTAATCCGGTTTCATGCCCTGTTGTAAAGAATCCACTCGTAAGGACAAGGCTTGGGTCTACTTTTGGAGATTGCCAATCATGTGTACTAGATCTGCAAGTGACACCTGGCTTTCTTCCATGTTGTTCGGGCGGAAAAGATTCAGCGTGGGCTTCGCGTTATGTCAGGTTCTTACCACGATTTCTGCATAAACAACATGCAAGATGATAAACCCCCGCCGTCCCCTATCCACCAATGAAGCCCAACAGTGTCAAAGCACAATGGTAAATGAGGGGAAGAGGGAAGAGAGAGAGAGAAAACAATGTCCCATGATGTCCCCTGGTCAAATGTTCATTCAGGTAATCAGAAAGCTCCTACATAAGACAATAAAGAAGTAGTGAGTTCAGGACAATCAATCTTAAAGAATTATGTAGAGAACAACAGTGGCTGTAGCATGAATACCTGAATGTTTCCCCTCTTCCTATAGTTAAACACTAGCCCAAATACTAAAAGGTGGTATTTTGGCTTTTCCACAAAGAAAAACTGGAATTGGGCTTATAATTACACTTGGGGTTAGCCTTGTGCTTCCTTTCCTCAGGATCACTAACATAAATATGCTTTAAATTCCCAGAAACACGAAACATAAACAAAACAAGGCAGATCCCCAGAGACGGAGGAGCCCGCAGAGATAAGTATAATTATGAATTAATATTACAGGCAGAAGTTTGCGCAAGAAGTTGCTGTAACCGTTTTGCCTTGTGTTTTTGTCCTTTTGTCTTTTTCAGGTCCCAGACTGCACCACGTCTGCCTCGTAATCCAAGTTCCTCCCGGCAGGGAAGGGGGGAAAGGAGCTGAAGACGCAGCAGTAAATGGGTGCCCCATGCGATGTACAATAATCCAGATACAGATGAGGAAAGGTAGAGACGGGAAACGAGTACCGACGTGCAGCCGCACTGCCCGTAGAATCCCGACACCCTCAGGAGACGAAAGACCAAAGAGCGCGAAGGGAAGCCAGGGACGAACACGCCGTCCTCCTTCGACCGGAAGCGAAAAGGTGAATGGCCCAGAAGTGCAGGAATCCCACCAAACACTAGAACGCGAAACATTCTGGTGCGGAGTTGAGGGGAATTTATACTTCCCTGCCGCGGCTACAGGCCGCAACAAGCACGCCCCTGCCGCGGCTTTTTTTGACCGCTGTGCCATGACAGTGTTCAACTGTAATTTGTAACCATGAGTCTGATGATTTGCAATGTTTGTGGCCTGATAGGTGATATTTTTTTCTGAAGGTGATTGGCCCTTTCCCTTTGACACTTAGCGAGATTTGCTTGCCGGGTCCACTCCTTTTTTTCTGTTTCACAATCTTCAAAGACCAGAGCAGTCCATTTAATTAACAAATGCAAATCTATACAAAAAATGTTTGTCTTCTTGTTCATCACCAACAGCAGTGCCCAACTGATCAAGCTCTCTCGTTTGGGTCGAGAGTTCTGCTGGAGTTGGACAGATTAATTGCTCGGAGTCAAGAGGATGATGGAAGGACTCAGGTCGGGATTCCCTCAAAAACAGCCAGAAGAAGGAAGTTATCAACTTCACGGAAACCAACATGATGATGACTCTTAGAGGCCTACTCAGCTCTGTAGACTGGTGAGAGGTGGTTTGGGAAATGCAATACTGCTTAGTGTGTGTGCTGGCTCAAATTTGAATCTCCTCTATTATGTGGTTGTGAGGTCGGCCTGTTGTTGTAAGTAACTGGAGACAGACACGTGATGTCACACATCACATTATGCACGTACTTAGCAAAATGTTATGATTAAGGCTGGGCGTAGTGGGTGTAGTGAGACTACGTGAAGCATTGCGGAGTGGGGGAAAATCTACGCCCACCCGCACACTTCGCGTAGCCCCACTACGCACCACCCGCCTCCCTCCCGCCCTCATTTTACAATTACTTAGAACATTACATATAAAGAAAATTACTTAGCTGAGCTGCCGTGTCCCGGGGCTCCATCTTGCTGCTTCCTGGCTAGCTTCTTCCACACGAATACGCATGCGCGGGTGCCCGCGCATGCGCATTCATGAGGAAGAAGCTAGCCAGGAAGTAGCAAGATGGAGCCTCTGGACGTGGCGGGATGCGGCAGCTCAGGTAAGTAATTTTCTTTATATGTAATGTTCTAAGTAATTGTAAAATGAGGGCGGAAGGGAGGCGGGTGGCGGGCAACTCTGCTCCGCCGCGGCGTGTGCGTAGTCTGCCCCTGCTACGCCTACTTTGCGAAGCGTGAAGTGGGCAGTACTACGCACACTCCGCGGGCGGAGCGGAGCACTGCGCCCACCCTTTGTTATGATGACAGTTGTGAGATTGATCGGCCCGGTAGTACATGCAGCCACTTGTCCGTGATTGGTTGTAATTTGCTCTAACTTCTCAGTTAATCAATCCCAGATGAGTCATAAAATGAATGATTGCTGAAGACTATGCCCTTGCTCTGCGTCTGAGTCTTCTTGGTGCACTCCTCATGTAGCTTACATCTGTCCTTCTCCTTGACTCTACAATACCGTTTCTGTTTTACAATCTGCAGGCCTTCTCTTCTCCTGCATAAAAAGGCAAAAGCTCTGGAACACTTCTGCTTACCTTACCGGACCGCTTCAGCTAGGCACCCAAGACTTGCGGACATTCAGAGAAGAATGCAGATGCACCACCCAATTTGGCAATACAGTATCATTTGTCTTTTTAAGAATCATTTTTTAGACCTGTGTGGGTTCACTTCACTCCTCTATAATTTGTATTTTTCAAACCTAGATGACAAAACATATAGATATATAATAATCACTTGGGTGTCTGTGGCTGAAGGACTGTTTGCAATGCATTTAACTGAACTGTGTCATACTAATGCCTCCATTTCCTTGCACAACAGATTGATGATGATGTGCTGCTCATTGCTCAGATGAATATTGTCGTTATGTAGTGTTTGAGGTGTGACTTAATTTACACCATAAATGGATCACAGACTTGGTGGGGTAGATGTGGTGAAAGCGGTACTAACTCACTGCAGTATCTTCTATTACCTGAGCAATAGCCCACACTGGCCCCATTTACTCACCCACGCATGAAAGCGATCCATATTTTAGATACAGAAGAACATAATTCATCAAAATCATCATTCAGGCCTTGTTTTGTGTCACATAAACGCTTAACCTTGTCCACTTCTGACTCTGACCCCACTACTCCTGACTCGAGGATTATGTACATTTAGTTTTAATTAAATCCTAGCTCCCCATTGCTCAGAAGAAGTTACTATTTCTAGTTTTTGTTATCAAATCAGGTGGTCTTCTTTGTTGTGTCATGGTGGTAGTCTGGTCTCAATCTTTCTAAAGTTATGATATGTAAAAAATATAACCCACTAACTCTTTATTTTATTTCAATCTAGTTGCCTGTGATGGATAATACTTTGATTAATCCTACAGTTGGAGTTCACCTAGGTGGGAGTGGAATCTTGCTTGTGATTCCTTCCCTGTTAGTGGGCTAGCCTGCTACTACTACCACCACCATAAGGGGGAAATGGGCTGCATTTTTGAATGTCAATGTAATTTCGACTGTGTTTTAGGTGCACTACGAATTGTGCAAAACAAATTAGGCATTGGGATGTACTCCCTTTGAATTTACATGGCTATTGGCACCTGTTGCGCATAATTGTGTCTTTTTTTATTTTCGTATCAAAATAAAAATATATCAAGATCCCATATCACCGCCAGCTCAACAGGAGCTGGAAAATTCTCTGGATTTTACCAATCGGGAGGCCTCATTTTTTGAGGTTAAGATTTTGAAGAATCGCTCTAAATTTCAAGGATGGCCCAGTGCCTACATCTATGGAAGATGACTTCTTAGGGCGGTCCCCATTAATGGTGAATTGTCCTCCTTCTCTAGTTTGCCAGCAGCTGAAATTAAAACTATTCTGGGACAAATTACATCAGATTCCCCTGACGATCCTTGCCCACCCACGATGATTCAACTCGCACCAGAGCTAATTGCCACCTTTCTGGAAAAGGTGTAAGCCCAGGTGTTGGAGTGTATCCCCAGTGCTCGAAAGAAGCAATTGTTAGTCTCCTAAAAATGAAACAAAATGGGGATCCAGGAGATTTGAAAAATCTTCAAACTATCTCCCTGTACCAGCCAAAATCCATGAGAGGCACATAAATCAGGAATTAGCGCAGTTTTTACAGATTCTGAGCTTCTAGAGTCCTCACACATCAGCTTTAGGAGGAACCACAGCACTGAATCTGCACTTATCGCAGCAGCAGATTCCATTCGCCGACAAGTAGATTATGGAGGCGCGGCTATTCTAGTTATGCTAGATTTATCCTCAGCCTTCGATACCATCTCTCCCATGCGATTGGTGAAAAGACTGCATCAGGGTGTGGCTGAGGGGTTCTGCCCTCAATCTTCTAGAATTATTCATGGCAAATAAGACCCAAAAAGTGAGGTGCACAGACTTCAGAGCTAAATCTTTCCATCTCCCCTGTGGTGTCCTGCAAGGGTCCTCCCTTAGTCCCACATTTTTAACCTTTATGTGGCCCCTCTGGCTAAACTGGTACATTATGTTCTCTTTCAGGTATTGTCCTATGCGGACAATACACAAATCATAGTTTCAATATCTGGTGATGAGGTTGTAAATGGGGCAGGTCAGTACCTAGATGCGAGAGAACTTGCTCAAGATGAATGCTGACAAGACGGAGATTGTTTGTGATCTTCGGGGCAGAGAACTCGGTTTGGTCTGACCGCTAGTGGCCAGAGACTTGTGGCTCACTACCTGTTCATAGAACCTGCACTAAAAACCTGGGGGTTATCTTCAATAACACCCTGTAATTTGATCTCCATATTAAGAGTACTGTGAGTTCTTGTTTCTGGATAATCAAGTGCCTGAAAAAATCTTTCCCTTCCTCCCCGATGAGCTAAGAGTGTCAGTGGTCATTGCATTACAACATCTCGCCTTGACTACTGTAACGCTCTGTATTTGAACGCCAACCAGTATTCCCTTAATAGACTTCAGGTTATCTAGAAAGTGGCGGAGCGACTAGTTTTGGGTGTTCCTAAACATCTATTGGTGAGGGAGGGGCTGAGGACTCTTCATTAGCTGACAGTGAAGAAGAGGCTGTTGTTCAAAGCCATGTGCCTGGTTTTTAAGGCCCTTAAACAGCAGGGCTAATATTAAAGAACCATTTTAACTAGTATCTTTCCAGCAGACAGTCGAGATCTACTGGAAAGAGGGAAGTGACTGTTCCCCACATTAGGAAGGTGAGATGGGGTGATTGTGCACTTTTGCTGGCAACTGCTGGGTTATGGAACATTCCTCCGCCGGTACACATTACTAGTATTACTTCATACTTTGCATTTCACAAGAATTTTAAGACTTGGCTTTTCTCCAGCTATAATTGCCTTTGTTGGTCTCTTCTGTATGCCCTTGCTGGTTACAGTGCTTTGATGCCTATGGTTTAATACGCTTTACAAATTTACATTTATATATATATATTTTTTTAAAGTCCACAGGTTTGGATTTAGTTCCTTCACCGCTACAAGATTGTATCCATTTTTCTTTTCTTTTATTTTGTAACTTTCCAATCAATTTACAATCCCATGCATAGTGATATAGACTTACATTATTGGGTCCATGTTTAGGAAACTTCAGTTTCATCTTACTACTAAGACCCCCCAATTACAAGTATTGTGGAATTCTTCGTGTTTCCCAGCAGCTGGAATAACCAGTAGAGGCCGAAATCTCTGCATGCAATTCGTGCAAGTACAAGTTAATCCCATTGAGATGGTGAATAACTGTTCAGATCCAGAATGTATGGGTAGAATTCCACATGGTATTACCTTTTCTGAGGGGTTTAATGTTCCTATTTACCACCTGTTTCGAGCAGACTGTGAATGTGTGCGGTGGGGCTGATGTGACACTGGGGGCAGAAGGAGTGCTGGGGGTAGGGGATGGAAGAGGAAGCAGTGTCAGAGAAGGGGTAGCATGCCCCTTACCACAGAAGGAAGTTGGGGTGGACTGCAGGACGAGGATTGACTGATGTTTCAACCCAAGCCTAAAGCAATGTTATGGATCAGTATTACAGGCTAGTAACATTGATTCCAAAATTCATGGACCTGGGAAAACAGGATGTGGAAGCACCAGGCCTGTTGTCATTGGGTCGAGCAGAATTCCAAATGGGAAATCTGTTCTGCCCGCCTGGTAATTTTAGTCTAAATTGTATATGTTGATATTCATAGATCAACAGTCTTATAAATAGGGCCACTGGAATTATGCGGCAGTAGAGAGACAAATTATGCAGCAGGGTTGAGTAAATTATACAGCAAGAAAAGGCAAATTATGAGGCATATTGCAGCACATTTTGTGATAGTATTACTTCACTATTTTGTATTTTAAACTTTTTAACACTGTCTGGGCATTGGTTGCACCTCATTAGTACCAGTTCAACAGCCAAATATAGCAATAAGCAACAGAAAGGTGCCCAGTCAACCTATGCAAAGGGCCTTCTACTGAACAGCAAAACGCGTTGCTGCGTTTTTAGTAACTTTTGAACCGCTTGAGCAACAAACAATTTTTTGGGGTTGAAATCTGTAGATCATGCGGCAGATGTTGGACTATATGACAAATGCGGCAATTCTCTAATTTTGTGAAAATCGCCCTGGCCGCACAATCGCATAATACCAGTGGCCATGCTTATAAAGCACCTTAATTGGTCAATATTATTTTCTGAGGCGGAAGATATTGCCTCAACCTACTCCATGATAATACACCTTTTGGTCAACTGCGTTTCATTATCATAAGTGATTAACCAGGCTGCCCTTGCTATCTCTTTGGTTGGGAATGAACTCTCAAGGAATGCTTCATGTCTGCGTTAGAATGGGCTGGGCTCAGATTAGCAGCTGGGAACGATTTGGAAGCAGTACAGCATTTAAACTCCCGCCACATGTGAACTACACCGTGCCCCTATGGTCTGACATCAAAAAGAAATATTTTTAATCCCATTGTTGATATGGATTTCTGTTGGAGGGAAATCATATGGCATAATATGTGTGTGTCATGCACGCCTTTAGCTGGGGTCAGTACCGAGGTCACCTGTCTCCACATTTCTTACTTGCCCCCACTAAAATAAGAACAGCATGCCAATATTTGTCTCACCGCTGGTAAGAAAAATATTACATTCATTCTGAGACCAGCGCATGGACTGTCCCATCCAACACAAATTCAATCCAGGGACTCATTTACAAGAGGCCTGCGACACCGGAGCATCACTTTTTATGATGCTCCATCATATCTATGAGGTGACACGAAGCCACCCTGCGTGGCTTTGCATGGCCTCATAGAGATGGTGTAAGGCAAGGCGGCCCAAAGCGCAGCATTGGCTTACTCTGCATCAAGGAGGAGTTCCATGGGCGTTGCTGTGGGTTTTTCCACACAACACCCATACATTTTGACACTTTGCCAGATTTGCAAGGATCTGTAAACCTGGGAATGCGTCAAAACTGTGCACCTCCCAGGGGAGGCGTAACAAGGAGAAATAACTTTATTTCTTGTTGTTTTTTCCTCTTTCTATGCATGCTGCCTTTGCAGCTTTGCAATCTCCATTGATTTTTTGTTTGTGCCAGAAGGTGTCCCTTCCTGCACAAAAACAAGTGTGCCAACAATACAGACACCGTTCCACCATGGTGCAAGAGCACCTGCGTTGGTGCTAGGCACCAATTTGTGCACAGGCAAAGAGGACAGGAATGCACCGTATTTCATTAATACAGTGCATTGCTGCCCTTTCCTTTGGAGGCAGGGCAGCTCAGCAAGGAGAGTTGCGGTGCTGTAATACGCCAAAAAGTAATAAATTAGGCTTCCAGATCCTACTGTGTGATCTACAGTGTTGTATACTCACAGACCCCAGACTACCACAATCAAGTATCTCAAGAGGTCACCCACAGACCTCATACATGCCAAAAGACCTGATTCAGGTGGGAGACTCCCGTTTTCTGAAGCCAAAAATCACTTTAATTTAACTGTCTCTGCCTAAAACTGCCTCTGCTTCCGTAGAAGTCAATAGGGGAAATGCATTTCGATGATTTTCTTTTAAAAAACTCCCACTTTCTTATTCGATTGGCATGTATGAGACCTTCACATGTGAGGTTTCAATTCCAGCAGGGACACAGAGAAAAAGCCTGCAAACATAGGAGCTTATTTACAAGCCCCTTGCGACACTTTTGCGCCGCCATTACGTCACTTTTTGTGATGCAGCGGCGGCGTAAACAATGCACCAGGTTGCGCCCTATTTACAAAGTGACATATCTAGGCAGATGTGTCACCTTGTAAACCTCTGGGCCACTATATACCTGCGTCAGGTACAATGTATGAAGGGTGGGCGTTCCCACTCCAGAAAGCCTCATAGAAGTGATGCCATGAAATCACTGCGCAACTTCTAGGATGCAACTGCGTCAAAACCTTACGCCTGCTTGGAGCAGGCATAAGGAGTGACGCAGTGCTGGAGTTGCGTCAGGTTTACGACACAACTCCAGCAATGCTTAGGTTTTGCGCCTACAGAAACGTCACAATTTCTGACGCATCTGTCAATCCTTGCGCCATGGTACGGCGTATTGTAAATACGGCGCATCCATGGTGGAGCAAGGGTTTCTCTCGCAGGCGCAAGTAAACTAGCGCATTGCAGCTTCAATGCAGCGATGCATCAGTTTACTGTAAATAAGCCCCAACTTCGTTGAGTGTGAGCCAAGACTCTTGACCGACCTACCCTACAACTTTTCGCCCTCCCTGGGACAATCCAGGAAAGAGCTAAACACTGAATGATACTTGTTATTCCTAGCAATTAGCATCCCTTGCTGGTCCGACTGGCCGTAGCGGGCACCGGGCAATCCCCCGGTGCGCCGCACGGGTGGGGGTCGGTTTGGGCCCCTGGGGGCCGTTTTTGTTACAGGGACGTTTTTGCAGCATAATCGGCCCTGTAACAAAATCGGCCGAAAACCGGCCCTGGCAAAGAGCTCGGTGGCACCCCCGCGCAGGGATGGGGGCGGCCGAGCACTTTGCCAGGGCCGGTTTTGGTTCCCAGTCCGGCCCTGTTCCTTAGGCCACCAAATCCCTAGCAAGGTAGCTTCTATCTCCCAAACTTGGCGGATTCGTTCCACCTGCTCCCCTTATGAGTTACTGTAATCATGTAACCTCAGAAATATGTAAACATATTATGGGGCAGATTTATGAGGTTTTGCCGTAGGGAAGCGCAGCAGGCCTTCCTGCTGCGCTTCCCTACGGCAAAAGAAAAGGGCAGGGATGCGCCCTATCTATAAAATGCGGCACCCCCACCCACCTCGCCGGACACACACTCGACGCCATCTTCTCATCCACCAAAGACATCGCCTTCAGCCACGCCACAGAACTCCACTGGACGGATCACAGATGCATCCACTTCACCTTCAGAAGAACGACGATCCACCACCACCAGCAACAGGCTGCCCGAAGAAGCTGGAACAAGATCACAGCCGACCAGCTCGCCGCCTCCCTGAGCCAGCACCCTCCGGCCAGCTCAGCGAACCCCAGCCAGGCCGCCGACAACCTCACGAAGTGGATCAGCGACTGCGCGGATGAACTCGCCCCACTGAGGACCCCGCCCAGCAGACCCGGCAGCAAGAGAGCCCCATGGTTCACCGACGAACTCAAGAGCTCCAAGAAGAACTGCCGCGCCCTCGAGAAAGCCTGGAGAAGGGAACCCACGCCGGACAACAGGACCACCCTCAAGCTTGCCACCCGGAAACACCACCAACTGATCCGCATCGCCAAGAAGACGGCTTTCAAGAACCGACTGGACAACAACGCACACAACTGCAAGGAACTCTTCAACATCGTGAAAGAGCTCTCCAACCCCAACGCCGGAAGCAACGACATCACCCCCTCGCAAGACCTCTGCAACTCCCTCGCCTCCTACTTCCACAACAAGATCGCGGACATACACAACAGCTTCAGCACCCATCCGACCCACGCCACGACCGCAGCAACGCCACCCACCACCACCCTCCGCGCCTGGACCCCGGTCAACACCGAAGACACCATCCACACGATGAACTCCGTCCACTCCAGATCTCCGACCGACCCCTGCCCTCACCACGTCTTCAACAAATCCGACGCTGTCATCGCACCCCACCTGCGGGACATCATCAACACCTCATTCGACACCGCCACCTTCCCCGAGAGCTGGAAGCACGCCGAACTCAGCGCTCTACTCAAGAAACCTACAGCAGACCCCACCGAACTCAAGAATTACCGCCCCATCTCTCTACTCCCGTTTCCAGCCAAAGTCATCGAGAAAACCGTCAACAAACAGCTGGCCGCCTTCCTCGAGACGAATGGATCCCTCGACCCATCGCAGTCCGGATTCCGTGCCAACCACAGCACCGAGACCGCCCTCATCGCCGCCACTGACGACATCCGAGCCCTGATGGGCAACGGGGAAACAGCGGCCCTCATCCTCCTAGACCTCTCCGCGGCTTTCGACACGGTCTGCACCGCACCCTAGTACAGCGCCTCAGCAACGTCGGAATCCAGGAGAAGGCGCTGGAATGGATCGTCTCCTTTCTCGACGGAAGAACACAAAGAGTCCGCCTACCACCGTACAAGTCAGAGGCCACCGAAGTCATCTGCGGCGTCCCTCAGGGATCCTCACTGAGCCCGACTCTCTTCAACGTCTACATGAGCCCTCTCGCGGCCATCGCACGCCAACACAACCTCAACATAATCTCCTACGCCGACGACACCCAGCTGATCCTCTCCCTGACCAACGACGACCCCGCCGCCGCCAGAGCCAACCTGCACGAAGGGATGAGAGAGGTAGCCGAGTGGATGACGACGAGCCGCCTGAAGCTGAACTCAGATAAGACGGAGGTCCTCATCCTGGGCTCCTCGCCCTCTGCCTGGGACGACTCCTGGTGGCCCCCCGCCCTGGGCACCGCACCCAAACCGACAGACCACGCACGCAACCTGGGTTTCATCCTGGACTCCTCCCTCTCCATGACCAGGCAAGTCAACGCCGTCTCCTCATCGTGCTTCAACATCCTGCGCATGCTTCGGAAGATCTTCTGGTGGATCCCCACAGAGACCAGGAAGACCGTCACCCAGGCCCTCGTCACCAGCCGACTGGACTACGGCAACGCACTCTACGCCGGAACCACCGCCAAGATCCAGAAGAGACTCCAGCGCATCCAGAACGCCTCAGCCAGACTCATCCTCGACATCCCACGTCACAGCCACATCTCCGGACATCTAAGAGACCTGCACTGGCTCCCGGTCAACAAAAGAATCACCTTCCGCCTCCTTACCCACGCAAACAAAGCTCTCCACGACCAAGGCCCGAGCTACCTCAACAACCGAATCAACTTCTACGCTCCCAAACGCCACCTCCGATCCGCCAGCCACGCCCTCGCCACCGTCCCACGCATCCGCAGAACCACTGCTGGAGGAAGGTCCTTCTCCTACCTGGCCGCCAAGACCTGGAACTCCCTCCCGGCCGACCTGCGCCTGACCCAAGACCACCTCTCCTTCAGGAAGAAGCTCAAGACCTGGCTGTTCGAGCAGTAGCGGCACCCCCCCCCCCCCCCCCAAGCGCCTCGAGACCCTACGGGTAGGTAGCGCGCTCTATAAATTTCTTTGATTGATTGATTGATTGATTCCTGTCCTTTTCCCCTGCGCCGGCACACAATGGGCTGCCTGCGCCAACGCAGGCACCTCTGCACCATGGTGCAAGGGTGCCTGCGTTGCGGGGATGAATATTTTTGTATAGGAAGGGAAACCTTTCTGTACAAAAATAATCACAAGAGGTTTTTCCTCTTTGTGTGGGTGCTGCAGAATACAGCACACATAGAAAAAAGAAAAACGAGGAGAAATAAAAATATTTCTCCCCGTTGCGCCTCCCTTACGCCTCCCCTGGGGAGGCGTAAGCTTTTGGCGCTGCCACAGATTTACGATTTCTCGTAAATCTGGGGCAGTGTCAAAAGGCCATGGATGTTGCTGGGAACGCCCCCAGCAACACCCATTGCACGCCCCTTTAACGCAGAACACTGCGTTAAAGGGACTGATATTTATGAGGCAGCATTAAGCCACAAAAAGTGGCTCAGTGCTGCCTGATAAATATCACGCAGGCTTCTGCACCACGGAACGTCACAAAAAGTGACGTTCCGATGGCGCAACGGGCCTCATAAATCTGCCCCTATGTTTTTTGTGTATTCAGCAGCATTGTGTAATGCAAAAGTTTTTGTGAATCGGGTTAATAGGGCTAAAAAAATCAACCGATGATTGCAAACAGAAATTGACAAGAAAGTTGTAGTACAAATCGCAAAAGTAATGGAACAATAATCAGTTAAAATCAAACAGTTCAAATTATGAGAAAATGACACAGATAGGGCGCGCAATGGGTAACCAAATGAAGCAGAAGGCTGAAAACCATGTTTTCCCAGGCGAATCTTCAAAACACTGCAAATGAGGCTTGAAAGAAAACGGTAGCAAGCGGCTGAAACAAATGAATCTGGAAAATGTTCACTGACAAGTTTTTCAAGATTAATTCCCAATGCCTTTGTTACTTTAATTTACCAACAGTTATCTTCCTAATATGATATAATTCGTGGATTTTTTTTCTCCTGTAATTCATAATCAATGCTTTGCTTATAGTGCCACCTAGTGACTGTAAATGCACTAAAGATAAGAAACTGGTGCTTATGCTGTTTGTAAAGTACTCACCACGCAAAATATGTATTTTTAAGTCTGGCATTAGCCATGACCTTTTGCTTTTAATAAAAGAAAAATTAGTACATTGTACATACCTACAATGAGATTTCAGTAAGCCATTTTTATCCCTTGGTCTGCTATAATGACATACTAATTTTCCTTCTGTCCACCTCCGCAACCAGCATGGGGCACAAAAGCCACTTCAGCCTTTTCACTTATTGGAGGTGAGCAGATTTGGAGTGTCCTGACCAGATTTCCCTGCTCTTTATTTGCATAATTTATACAGCACTCTAAGCCTGAAAAGGTATTGTTTTGACTTATACTTGTTGCTCCCTTGTATCTGGACAAAGCTATACCTTTCTGATGAGCTCTAATAAGAGTGAAACGCGTGTCAGGGGTTGCTTTTATTCATTCCCAGTTGGCTTGCACGGTAGTTTACTACTACAAAGCTATAATACTGTGTTTGGAATGGTAAAAGGCTTTTATCACTTTTGGAGGGCATGGCACCTGCTAATTTTATGCTTAAAGACTTTGCTCTAAAAATGTCTCACATTGATGATACTGTTCTAATCCCATGCTTAAAAACTCTGTTAGAAAAAAAGATATTTGAGGTGAGCAGATCTGAAGTATCTGTGGTGCTGTAAAGTAATCCATTTGAAACAGCTGCTCCCCGCCTAAAACTTGGGAACTACCCAGGGTTCTCTGCTATTTTTTGCATACTTGTGGCACTCTAGGCTTGAAAAAGCATTGTTTTAGTACACACACACATACACATACATATATATATATATATTACCTACTGGCGGTCGTCAGTAGGTAGTTATAGTTAGGACCTATTATCCATAGGAAATTCATAACATTCTTTTTCCAATAACTTTGGCGCCGGATGACGAATCTTCGTGCAATTTTAAAAACTGGTGGGGCGCTCCGGTCAGCTCCTATCCTGAAAGTTTGGGGATGATTCGTCAAGCAGGGGCCGAAATAAAAGGGGGGCCCCAAAACGCGTTTTCTCCATGTTATTTCCCATAGGAAATTTTGGAACAGGCTAAAGCCCGAACTGCTGAACGGAATTACACCAAATTGTGCAAAAAGGTAGCCCTTGGTTCAGAAAGAGACCTTTTTTAAATGGTGTAAATCCGTTCAGTAGTTCCTGAGAAATTCAAAAAATAGTGGTAAAAAAATCAATTTCCCATAGGAAATTTTAGACACAGTTATAGCAAAAACTGCTGAACGGAATTACACCAAATTTGGCAAAAAGGTACTGCTTGGCTCAGAAAGCGACCTTTTAAAAAATGGTGTTAATCCGTACAGTAGTTTTTGAGAAATTAAGAAATGAAGATAGTGATATCTATGGCCGCGGTGGATCCGCGCACCCTCCCGATCACGAGTTTCATGCTAATTGGCTGTCAACACTCCAAACCAGGAAGTATTGGCAGCCATCTTGTGCCTTGGTAGAACCAAGGCACAAGAAAACAGAAAAACAAATGCGCAAAACAGGAAACAGGGGCAGGGTAGAAACACCCTGATCCCCTAGGCCTGCTTAGGGGTTCCCAGAAGGAACCCCAGGGCCAAAAAAAGCATATTTTTTTTAAATGGCGGGATCCGTGGAGGATCCGTGGATCCGGACGAAATAAAAAAAAAAAAACAAAGCGTGGGCTCCCGCGCTTCGTGTTAATAAAGCCCCCGGGTGGGCCAGGTCCTGGGGCAGTTTATAAAAAAGTGTGGGGGGCCCCAATCCCCCCCACACTTGCCCCAGGGACCGCCACCTCCCCGGGGCTTGATCAAATAGGCACGGGGCACGCAGGCCCCCCAAGCCCCGGGGACCGCTACCCCCTGGGGCTTTCATTAATTGTAAACGGGGGGCACATGGCCCCCCGCAGCCCCGAGGACCGCCAACCCCCAGGGCTTTTTAAAAAATCAAATTAACCTGTGTGGGGGGGCTCGAGCCCCCCCACACACCTCGGGGACCGACACCTCCCCGGGGCACTAATTATTTAATATAGGGGGTCAGTTACGGACCCCCGGGGATGCATTTGCATCCTGGAGCCAATTATGGCCCTGGGGACAGCCAACCCCCCAGGGCCGGCTCCTGCAGTGTCCCGGGGTGCCAATGAAGCAAAGCAGAATTGCTTTTCCATAAGGGGAGCTGCATGTCAGCAGCTCCCCTTGTGGAAAAGCAATACCGGCTCCCGCAGGACGCAGGGAGCAGACGGGACCATGGGGGGATTGGGGACCCCCCCACGGTCCCCAACAGATAGGGCCGGCCCCGGGAGATGGGGTCCCCGGGGCCAGAAGTGGCCCGGGAGGGGGGCCACACAGCCCCCCTCCCCTAAAAACTTTTTTTTAAAAAAGCAGGCTGGTCCCGGGGGATGGGGTCCCCGGGGCCATAATAGGCCTGGGGAGGGGGGCCATGAGGCCCCCCTCCGAAAAAGAAAAAGCAATGGCCAGGCCCTGGGGATGGGGTCCACGGGACCAGAAGTGACCCGGGAGGGGGGCCACGTGGCCCCCCTCCTACAGAAAAAAAATAATAAATAAATAAAGGCCGGCCCCAGGAACCCCGGGGCCAATAGAGGCCTTAGGAGGGGGGCCACGCAGCCCCCCTCCATAATAGAAAAAATAAATCAGCCATGCCCCGGGGGATGGGGTCCCCGGGGCCGGAATTGGCCACGGGAGGGAGGCCCACGAGGCCCCCTTCTCGTAACATTTGTATTTTTTTTTTAAATTGGGGGTCAGGCCCTGGGGGAAGGGGTCCCCATGGCCCATAAAATAGAAAAGGAAGAGGGCCACTGTCTGGTGTCAGCAGCTCAAGAAGGAGTCAGAAATCACTAACCTCTGCGTAGCAGCCAGCAGGGACGATGTTGAGCTGAGTATGTTCCCTTCTCCACCGGACACGGTCTCTCCCCAGAGTGTGATGTGACACAGCTATGAGGGAGCGCACCCCGGGGAAAAGGAACAGAGAAGAAAGCAAAAACTTCTGGGGCTCTTGCGTATGGGGTCTGGTCTAAGAGCGAGTACAGGCTATCTGCAGTGAGGACACAGAAACACACAATATATGTATTAATACTTAAGCCTAACCCCTCAATGACACCCTTCTTCACTTTTCCTGGTAACCTATTATTAGTACCTGAGTGTATCGTGGCTAATGATTTTATCACAATATTTCCGTTCCAGAGAGTTCACGACGTGTGTCTGTGGTCCCCACACAAGCATTAAATATGCCACTCCTGCGCTGTTTCCTCACAGTACACAGGATAGTACCTCGAACATGTCTTTACAACACTATTGAATTCACACAGCAACTGTTGCTAATATCTCTTCCAGGTTCCAGCACTCACCTAGATGAAATTCTCTAAGTGCAGCCTGAAATGCCCATAAGAGCACAAGGTCTGGAAATATATTGTCAATGTAAAGGAAAAGGGAAATATTACATGCGTCTCGGGGGAGTATTGTAACTCGGTGCCTGTCCGTTCTCTGCAGGAAACAGGAAAACGGTAAGCGTCACCCAAAACGGCAGAAAAGGAACATCGGAGGAGCGCTCTCGGTCTATGGCTGCTCTGCCGTCGCCGAAAGGTTCAGGATATGTGTGTTGTAGCAGGTGGTGAAGCTCACGTACCACGAACACTTCTCTTGTGAAGTCCTCACTGGAACATGACCCTCGGACACGATTCTTGTGAAGTCCTCTCAGGAACGCGCAACATAGATGAATCCAAGACAATGATCGGCTTACTCCGATCCGCGGGAAGGAAAGCGTCCGCTTGCCGCCATCAATCGGAAGGGATTGTCAAGCACCTCCCCCTCGCCCCAGAAGCGCTTTTGTAGGTAACCGCTTGGAACACGAGTCGCTACCCGGAAGCGGCCCTCGGCCTTCGGGGAGTTGTAGTTTAAGGAGATTGCCTGTTCTTTCGCACCTGCGCTCTTTCACTTGGGGAGGGAAGACGCGATAATCGCGTCTCTGCCTACGGCTCCGTAAGTGAAGGAGCATGACAGAACCTCCTCTTAAGGATCGCCGACTCGGCGGTCGTCCTGGCTTTCCAGGGTTAGCCTCGTGGAATCGTTCAACGAGATCAGGGCAGTGGAGGTTCTGTACCGGTTCCCATGTCCTATCCTCCACCCCAAAACCTTTCCATTCCACCAAGTACTGCACTCGTCCCCGTACCAAACGGGAATCGAGGAGTTCCTGAACTTCATATCCTTCCTGTCCCTCGATTTCTGAAGGGAGGGGGCGTTCCGGCAACCTAATGTGGCTAGGGCATGGTCGGAGCAAGGAAACGTGGAAAACGGGGTGGATGCGCCATGACGGGGGTAAGGATAGTTTCATTGCCACGGGGTTAATAGTTTCTACTATGGTATAGGGACCTATGTATTTTGGTTTCAGCTTGTTGGCCCCCTTTAGATGCAGGTTTCTAGGAGTCAGCCATACCATGTCCCCCACCTTATATTCTGGTTCTTTGGTTCTCTTCCGGTCTGCAAATCTTTTGTGTGCCGCCTGAGCCTTACTGAGGTGTTGTTTTGCGTCCTGGAGCACGGCTTGTAAATGCGCATGATGTTCTTGAACGCTAGGGACCGGTGAGTGGATGGGCCATTCAAAGGGGAGCATGTTTGGATGGTATCCTTACAAACAGAAGAATGGTGTGGAGTGTTCTGAGTTGTTGTAGGAAAATTCCGATGTCCATAGTAGGGTGACCCAGTTTGTAGCGCTCTGGAGGGAAAAACATCGAAGGTATTGTTCCAGGGTCTGATTGACGCGTTCCGTTTTTCCATCGGTCTGGGGATGATAACTAGTGGACAGCCTGGCGTCAATGTTCATGGCTTTGCATAACGCTCTCCAAAATCGGGAGGTGAATTGTGTTCCTCTGTCCGTGATGAGAACGCCGGGCAGCCCGTGGGCTCTGACTATGTGTTGCAGAAAGACAAGGGCTAATTCGGATGATGTAGGTAGCCCTTTCAAAGGTATGAAATGCCCCATTTTGGTCAAATGGTCCACGACTACTAGCACAACCGTGTATCCACTGCAGAGGGGCATTTCCACGATAAAATCCATTGAGACGGTGTGCCTGGGTCGAGGAGGGATAGGCAAAGGTCGCAGTAGTCCCATTGGTTTGGTGTGCTCCGCTTTTCCTTGAGCACACACTGAACACCCACTAAGGTACTCTTTTGTATCTTTCTTTATCGTCGGCCACCAGAAGGAGCGTTCAATACAGGCGATTGTTTTGTAGGTTCCCAAGTGTCCTCCTAACGCGGTATCGTGAGCCCATGACAGGACCTGTACCTGAAGACCAGCAGTCGGTACATACAGTGCGTGAGAATGGTACAGCAAGTTCTTGTCTTCGGCTCTGTGTTCGGGTTCTTCTTGTATCCAGGACTGTACATCGAAACCGGCTAAGGAAGTCCTTACTTCATCGAGGAAGGTCTGGGAGAAGAGTAAGGCTAGGGTCGATTCTTCGATGGTGCCCTCCGCGAGGATCAAGGGGGGTTCCGGCGTCTCTGTGTCTCCGGGGTCCTCAGGGTCTTCAAAGCAGGACAGTGCGTCTGCTTTCCCGTTTTGGAGTCCAGGTCTGTATTTGATGATGAAATCGTAATCAGCAAAAAAGAGTGTCCATCGCAGCTGTCGGGGTGTAAGTGCCCTAGCTGTTTTTAGGAACAACAAGTTCCGGTGATCTGTGTACATTTCGATTTTGTGGCGTGCCCCCAGGAGATAGTGTCGCCATTCCTCACAGGCCCGTTTTATGGCAAGCAACTCCTTGTCGGAGATGGAATAATTTATTTAGCTGGCGGTGAGTTTCTTGGAGAAATACGCCACAGGGTGTAGCTGTCCCGTCTGTGGATGTCGCTGGGACAATACCCCTCCTAAGGCGTAATGGGAAGCATCCGTTTCTACCATGAAAGGGAGAGAAGAGTCAGGATGTCGCAAAATAGGGGCCTGGGTGAATCTAGTCTTTAAGTCCAGAAATGACTTTTCAGCCTCTTCTCCCCACAGAAAAGGGGCGTTCTTTCTCAGTAACTGGGTAATGGGTTGGATAATCTTTGAGAAGTCTTTAATAAAACGCTGATAGTAGTTGGCGAATCCTAGGAAACTTTGGACCGATTTTACATGATGTGGAGTTTTCCAGCGGGTGATTGCCTCCACCTTGTTAACATCCATTTGAAATCCATCAGCGTTGATCACGTAGCCCAAAAAGACTACTTCTTGAACATGGAACAAACATTTCGCCAACTTGGCATACAGGGAATGTTTCTGGAGCCTTTCCAACACTGCCTTAACATGAGTGACGTGGTCCTTTAGACAGGGAGAGTAGATCCGGATATCGTCTATGTACACCACACAAAAGACGTCCAAGAGGCCTCGCAACACCTCATCCATGAAATATTGAAAGGCCGCTGGGGCATTACATAGCCCAAAAGGCATCACCCTGTATTCGAATAGCCCAAATTTGGTTCGGAAGGCGGTCTTCCACTCGTCTACACTCCGCACTCTGATGAGGTGATATGCGCCCCTCAAATCCAATTTGGTAAAGTATCGGGCACCCTTCAGTTGATCCAGAAGC
The DNA here is from genome assembly GCF_964204655.1 of Triturus cristatus. NCBI lineage: Eukaryota > Metazoa > Chordata > Amphibia > Caudata > Salamandridae > Triturus > Triturus cristatus. Next base: position 301,732,402 of record NC_140588.1, read on the forward strand.
ACAGAGATCACAGGGAGAGGGTAGCGGTTTTTTACTGTCACTCGGTTTAATGCTCTATAGTCGATGCAAGTCCTTAGCTCATCACAATCCTTCTTCGGGATAAAAAAAAGAGGAGACGATGCGGGAGAAGAGGAATGAGTGATGAATCCGGAGGCCAGATTCTCCTCCAAGTAGTTTTTTAGATATCGAGTTTCTGGCTCTGTCAGGACGTACACTCGACTGCATGGAATGTCCGCTCCGGGGATTAACTCGATGCAGCAGTCATGGGCTCTGTGTGGAGGTAGCTGGGTTGCTTTCTGTTTGTTAAAGAGGGTCTGGTACTCCTGGTAGGCCTCAGGTAACGTGATCGGTTTCTCATAAGCCATCGTACTACAAGCGTTTGCCATCAGAAAGGCTTGAGTCGTGGAGTCGGTCTCAGGCCTGGCCTTCTCTTTTGTACAGTGCACCTTGCAATACGGAGAACACATGGACACCATGCGGGCAGCCCAGCTGATCATGGGGTCATGTAAGGTGAGCCATGGCATGCCTAAGATGAGACGAAACTGGGGTGCGTCAATAAGGTCAAATGATATGCGTTCGTAGTGCTCCGTACCAAGCCGCATCAGGAGAAGATGGGTATGACTTACGACGGGTCCGGACGTTAACTCTGAGCCGTCCACGGCTCTCACGTTGGCAGGGTTCTTTTTTCTTTCCCATGACATTCCAATGTTCTGTGCGTATGTTAGGTCCATGTAGTTTCCTGTGGCTCCTGAATCTAGTAAGGCCTCCAAATGCACCACAGTAGACCCTTCAATCCACAGGGAAACACCAACATTCAAATGTGCCACAGCAGGTTGAATGGTGTTCGCAATGACAGATGAGATCGGTATACGTGGTTTACCCGAACCAGTGACCTCAGTCTGACTCGGGCTCTTTAGTTTTCCGCTAGCTCCTTGTTCTCCAAGGAGGCTAGGGCCCTTGGCGAGCTGCTCCGTTCCGGGAGCTGAGCTCTGGCACGGCATTCTTGTATGAAATGCCCTCCCTTTCCACAATAGAGACAGAGTTTCATCTTTCTCCTCTTTTCTCGTTCTTCGGTAGTGAGGGGGCCTCGGATCCTCCCAATCTGCATCGGTTCCGGACCGTCAGCGCCCTCGGAGCGATCGTCAACCGGAGGTCTAGGACGGGGATATAGAGGACGCACCACCCCTCGATTCCTATCCCCTTTTCTCTCCTGTATCCGGTGTTCTAATTGTACCGTAAGATCAATCAGCTCTTCGCACGTGGGGGGCAATTGTACCACCTGTGCCAAGACGTCTTTCAGATCTCCTCTTAGCCCTTGGTAGAAAAGAGTGGTTCTTTTCTCCTGTGGCCAATTGGTCTCCACAACTAAACGGTTAAATGAGGTGATGTAGGATAATAGGTCCTGGGACCTCTGTCGCAGGATAAGGAGATTGCGATCCAGGGACATCATATGGGACTTCCGATCAAAGAGTTTCCTCATCTCTACACAGAAATCCGCGAACCTGTGTAACACTGGGTCGTTTCATTCCATCAATGGTATGGTCCAGCTGGCCGCGTTCCCTCCCATGTAGGACATCATGAAGGCTGTCTTTGCCGTTTCATCCTGAAAGACGGTAGGTTTACACAAAAAGTGTAGTCGACATTGATTTAGGAAGGTTTCAAACTTCTTGGGGTCACCATAGAAGCGTTCTGGGGGAGCCAATAGGATACTGAGATTCTGGATCACATGGATAGCTGGAACGGACTCGGAGGTCGGTGGGGGACCTTGAGAGGCTGCGAGGAACCCACCCCCATGTGTATCAAATGACGAGGGAGGACGGATGGGTTGAGAAGGTGGTTGGAGTGTGGCTTCTTTGATATAAGAACTCGAGCCTGGGCCCCTACGGGATAAACCAGCGACCTCCCTACATAACGTGCTCACTTCTTTACGTAAGTCCTGGTTTTCTAAACGTGAGGTTTGCACCTCCTGCTGCAGCGCTGTTAAGCTCTCCAGCAGAGAGGACAACACGACATTAGTGTCCATCGTCTGGGCTGGGCATCGTTCTTGGGCTTGACAATCTGTCGGGTGTCAGCAGCTCAAGAAGGAGTCAGAAATCACTAACCTCTGCGTGGCAGCCAGCAGGGACGATGTCGAGCTGAGTATGTTCCCTTCTCCACCGGACACGGTCTCTCCCCAGAGTGTGATGTGACACAGCTATGAGGGAGTGCACCCCGGGGAAAAGGAACAGAGAAGAAAGCAAAAACTTCTGGGGCTCTTGTGTATGGGGTCTGGTCTAAGAGCGAGTACAGGCTATCTGCAGTGAGGACACAGAAACACACAATATATGTATTAATACTTCAGCCTAACCCCTCAATGACACCCTTCTTCACTTTTCCTGGTAACCTATTATAAGTACCTGAGTGTATCGTGGTTAATGATTTTATCACAATATTTCCATTCCAGAGAGTTCACGACATGTGTCTGTGGTCCCCACACAAGCATTAAATATGCCACTCCTGCGCTGTTTCCTCACAGTACACAGGATAGTACCTCAAACATGTCTTTACAACACTGTTGAATTCTTCCAGGTTCCAGCACTCACCTAGATGAAATTCTCTAAGTGCAGCCTGAAATACCCATACAAGCACAAGGTCTGGAAATATATCGTCAATGTAAAGGAAAAGGGAAATCTTACATGCGTCTCGGGGGAGTATTGCAACTCGGTACCTGTCCGTTCTCTGCAGGAAACAGGAAAACGGTAAGCATCACCCAAAACGGCAAAAAAGGAACATCGGCGGAGCGTTCTCGGTCTATGGCTGCTCTGCCGTCGCCAAAAGGTTCAGGATATGTGTGTTGTAGCAGGTGGTGAAGCTCACGTACCACAAACACTTCTCTTGTGAAGTCCTGACTGGAACATGACCCTCGGACACGATTCTTGTGAAGTCCGCTCAGGAACGCGCAACACAGATGAATCCAAGACAATGATCGGCTTACTCCGATCCGCGGGAAGGAAAGCGCTTTTGTAGGTAACCGCTTGGAACACGAGTCGCTACCCGGAAGCGGCCCTCGGCCTTCGGGGAGTTGTAGTTTAAGGAGATTGCCTGTTCTTTCGCACCTGCGCTCTTTCACTCGGGGAGGGAAGATGCGATAATCGCGTCTCTGCCTACGGCTCCATAAGTGAAGGAGCATGACAGCCACACAGCCCCCCTTCTTTAAAAAAATTAAAAATAAAAAAAGACCTGCACCATGACGGAGGCCCCGCCCCCTCCCTGCAGCACTCTGCAAACGCTTCCCCTGGCGCGTTGTAAGATGGGGAAGTAATTCCCCTTGAATACTGGGGGTCCCTGGGGGCCACCTACCCCACCAGGAACCTCCAGTATGCGCCAGGGAGCTGCGTTGCAGAGAGGTGTTCAGAGGCCACGCCCCTTTTTACACCTCTCTGCAACGCAGCTCTGTGACGCTTACTGGAGGTACCTGGTGGGCTACTTGGAACCCAGGGACCCTCAGAATTCAAGGGGACTTAATCCCCCAACTTAAAATGCGCCACGGGGCGAGTTTGCACAGTGGTGAAGGGAGGGGGCAGGCCTGAGGTGATATGTGTGCAAACACGCCCTGTGGCGCGTTTGAAGTAGGGGAATTAATTCCTCTTCAATCCTGAGGGTCCCTGGGGGCCAACTAGCCCACCAGGTACCTCCAGTAAGCGCCACAGAGCTGTGTTGCAGAGAGGTGTAAAAAGGGGCGTGGCCTCTGAATACCTCTCTGCAATTTATGCAAATAAATAATCACACACCCATTTACTCACCTATATAGATATACACACACCTGCTCACTTACTCATACAAATGCTAGAACATTCTTACGCTCTCACAATCACACACTCTCACTTATAGCCATTTAAATACTCTAACACACATATAAACTGCCTTTTAAACATGTAGTTACTCACACATGTACCACTGAGATATAAATTCACTCACTAACACTTGCACCATGCACCCAGTGAATCACCCACTCACACATCTATGCACAGTCACACAAACCCAACCCACACAAACACTCAGCCACCCATCCAGATACTCAGACATCCAATCAATAACTCATATACACACTCATGTAGCTATTCACAAACCCATGCAGCCGCTTACACACCAACAGACAGATGGATACAGACATTCCCACAGTTTACTCGCCAACCCATGCATTCAGTAAGATACGATTAATCACTCACATATAGACTCAGTTACGCACCCACTAAATAAATCATCCATTCAGACACTTATACACCCACTCATTCTTCAATACACCTTTCCCTATATATATTAAACAAAGTTAAACTTTACAGAAACACACAGTCTCTGGATGATGTCTCCAGTGATGTCATCAGTGATGTCATTTGAGATGTCATCAGTGATGTCATCAGTGATGTAATATGTGACATCATCAGCAGTGCATTGCGGGGGCGCGAGTTATAGTTAGCTGAACTAACTATAACGGGGGAATTTCTATGGTTTTGTACGAGTGAAATGTCCAACTAACTATAACTTACCGTAAAACCTATGTTTTTTTCAGTGAGAATATATATATATATATATATATATAGAGCGAGAGAGAGAGAGAGAGAGAGAAAGAGAGAGAGAGAGAATATATATACATATATATATATATATATATATATGTATATATATATATATATATATATATATATATATATATCTAAAGAGAGAGAGAGAGAGAGCAATTGGCTGGCTTTTAGGCAATGATTGTTTTCCTAAAAAGAGTGGCTTCATTCAAAATCATTCCCCCAAAAAGATATGCGTTGGCAAACTGAAATGGTCAGCAGCCAAAGCCAGACTTATTCTTTGCCAATGCTTGACATTCAAAGGCTTGTTTTTCTAGAAGCCTTCTTAATATTATGTTAAATTAAGCGTGCAGCTTTCAGGGTAAATTGAATACAATATAGAAGAACTTGTGATTGTGGTCTTGTGGCACTGACATGAAAATATTAGTCAATGCTCTCAACACAATTTGTTCATTATGTAACAAGCGTCTTCTGACAGTAAAATGATGCCAACCCAAAATGTTATTTCTAAAGCTGTGAGGAAGAAATTTTTGGAGGGAAAAGTAGGAAAAAGATTTTTTTTTAAATGTGTTTTTTTACTTTACCACACAGACTCTTTTTAAGGAGTAAAATACATCCCATACCCAAGGCTGAACAAAACCAATGAGGAAAGGGAATCCAAGCACCCAGGCCCTGATCCGATACGACCTCTGACATGAGTACATGGGCAGGTACAGGGCAAGAATGGACATTTCTGTCACTGTCGGATTTCTCCGATAGGCTGCAACCCGAGGTGCTGCTTTCAGTGCAGGGCTTGCGGCCATGAGCCAACCATGCCCCAGTGGCCCCATTATAGTCACAGCCTTCTGTATTTTAGTGCTGGTTTGAGCTTTTTTTCCCAGGCTCAATTTTATGTTCAGTCCTGCCCTCACTGAGGGGGCAGTCCGTTCCATATTGTTTCATGACGTTTTAAGGCATGGGCAAAGAGGGCAATTGCCCCAGGCCACCACCTTCCGAGGGGCTCCTTGAAAGTGAACTTTCTCTATTTGTCCTCGGTCTACTCTATTCTCTAGCTAAACCTTTCTATCGCTGACTCTATGGGGGATATTCACAAGGAAGTGGCGGAGAGAGGCTTTAGCCTTCTTGGCTTAACGCCTCTCTCCGCCACTTTGGAAAAGCAAGGCTCCACCATATTCGCAAGGACATGGTGGAGCCTTGCTTTTCCCCCTGCGATGGCCCTAAGTTTCACAACTTAGCGCCAACGCAGGCACCCTTGCACCAGAGTGCAAGGGTGTCTGCAAGCAGGGAGGTTTGTTTATGTACATGAAGGTGTCCCTTCCTGCACAGAAACAAACCAAAAATGCCAGTTTGTAAGTTACATGTAAGTTACGAAACGGCATTTTAAAAAAAAGGTCTGTTTAGGTACAGGAAGGGACACCTTCCTGTACATAAATAAACCATGGCATTTTGCATTTTCCATGTATGCTGCACAAGGTAAATTAATGATAAAATTTTAAATGTGTTTCCCAAAGGGGCCCCCAAAATATATCTTGCCAGGGGCCTCTCAAATGCTTAAGACCACACAGGCGCTTTACTCTGCAGCACAGCATTTACCCCGTGTTCTGTCCTCCCTGCACACAAGTCATTTTACACCTCTGCTCCAGTAGAAGAAACAGCAGCTCGCCCTACAGAGCATTAAGACTGAATATTGGTGCAACAGTGGGACATTTCAGTATTTGGACAGGCCTTTACTGCTGCTGTGATTGTCTTGTTTTCACGGGAAGCAAGTGCATGGGATAGAAAAGACAAATAAATATGTGAAGTTAGGTACGCAGAAGAAGTTCAACATTTCTGTGGAAGATTGCTGTTGCAGGATACCAGTTAAAAGAGGAGCCTATAAAGACCTCACCAAGGTTACCTGGATAAAAGAGAAAGCAGATGGTGCAGAGCACCTGACAGTTATTGCCCCGCACCACAACCAAAAGTAAATGAGCATGGTGGATGAACGGCCTATCAGTGTGGTAGCCCAGCCAGAAACCATACAAGCACAGTAGCAAACCCTGTGCCACCTTTCTATGGACTGGCCACACCGCGGACCTTTGCTCCATGTTGGAAAATTTGGATAGGGAGGCTCAACACTTACTTCAAAGCTACATGAGAGACTGATGGGGCTGTGAGGTCAGTCTGTCAGCCCTACTCAATGGAAGACATTTACAAACTGTTCTTGAGCCTCCCTGACATCGCTGATGATGAGGGCAATGACTGCCCTTGGAAGTATACTTCAATCCACAAATTAGCCCAGACAACAAGCAATTAATTCTACGACTAGGACAGCAGTGGGATGACAAAAATTCAACATGCCCAGCTATATGCCCAGCTATGTGATTGGCAAGCACCTGCACAAATGACGATCAATCTAAAGAAGAGCACATATCATGCAAAGGTGTCACTCATGGGCACTGAGAAGATTGAGCCTCCAAGGACCAGATTGAGTCTTGAAGAGATCCTCACTCTAGGCAGGTGCCTTACCAATTTAGCACACGTCCTACTAAGAGATGGAGGCAGCTCTATCAAAAAGGAAGACCCAAACCAAAACAAAACATAAAAGACAGCATAGGAGAGAAGAGACCATTAAGAGCACTGGCAAGTCAAAAAACAGGGACTACCAACATATGCAAATCCTGTGGCTCCTGTGGAAGCAAACCTTATCCCATGGACATGTGCCCTGACAAAGGCAGAAAATGCTGTGACAGTGGTCAACAAAATCCTACGTGCTGCAGGAGTTGCAGGCCAAGGAAAGTGAGCTCAGTGTCCACTGACAGCACAGATAGACGCCCCCAAACCCTCTGCCGAATTACAGACTTGCGAGAAAGGAAAAAGTGTTCCTGATTTTCTTCATTGAGAGGACAGGGAAATCAAAGAGATCACAGGCAAAATTCTGGTACAGGGACTCCTATTCACCCTCTTGACAGGCACAGGAGCTTGCTTAAACATCAAGGTGAGAATGCAGTTGCTCCAACACAAGCCTAGACATAGATTTGGCAAAGATGAGCTTTCAAATGTATACTTATCAACATCTGGAACCTCTCTCAGGAGTAGGAAGTTTTGAGGATGAGGCAGGACATAAAAACTGTAGTGTGAAGGCAAAGTTCTGCAGGGATTTTTGCGGAGGGGCAACGTGTGGTGCAGCTAGATACGGCTGCTGGATGTGCTGCTCACCTCCGCTGATTCCTCAAGAAGCAATGGGACTTTGATTGCTTTCAGCACCACCTAAACCAAAAAGATAATTTCTTAGATGTTTTTCTTGAGTATGTGTGTAGCGCTGGTCTTTGAAATCCCTTTCCTCGTGAGAGCAAGAAAACCATCTATGCCTCCCTTGTTTGTGGAAGGTGTCCTTTGGAGCATGGTCACATTCGTCTCCTGATGTGCGCAGCTCGTTATCAGCCTCAAGGGAATCCTGCTTCTCCAGACCTAGAGTCGTCAGTGGAGGATTGAGAGACAAGAAGGCAGATTGCTTCTAGACTTCCATGGCAATCCTCAGTGATGAGGACCAACTTGTGGAAGGCCATCAAGAAGGGATGTAGTGCTGTCCTGCCCACCCTCACCTGGTAGTGGCTGTGAAGAAGTAGAGAAAGCACTGTTACGGTCCAACAATACAACCAACCCTGCAGCTGCCCTGGCAGGCTCCCACAGCATGGAGACTGTATCTGGGGTTGAAAAGGGCAGTGCCAGCAATGGATGGACACAGCCCAGAGTGGAGGCTTGAACTCTGCAAGCAAGGATGCAGATTGCGTGGTGGAGATGCCCTCTGTTGAAAGATGATTAAATGCCGAAACAAAGTGGTAATAGGTATGGAATAGAATAACTGACACCAATATAGCTAAGAAAACCACTGTGGCTATTGTATATGCTGCTAATTTGGTATTGTATAGGGAGGATGAGAGTTTGAGTGCTGCTTCAATCTCCTTAGAGTCCAATTGTACGTAAATCCCTGGGAAGAGAACTATTTTTGGTAATGTTGTTTCTGAAATGTCACCAATAACTGGCAGCTGTGGGATTACCTGAAAGTCTCTACATTACTAATGATCCAGCATTTGGGAATTTACAAATTTTAACAATCTGGACCCAATTTAATACTTAACAATTCCTTCCACACTTCATGAGTTTAAACCAATTCCACCAATTTGCTCATTTTATTTCTCGTCTTCCTTCTCCGATGTATCTTTATTTAGTAAACAGGGATTGGCAAAACAATATCAGAATTCTCAAGAAATATCATCAGATAGAATAATCATTTAATATAATTAAATCAATGACGCTAATAATGACAAACTCTGTTTATAAGTCAATATGCTTTATCTAAAATAATGTGATTTCTCATTAAGTACAATACAGCTTGAATCATAGATCACCACACAAGAGAACATTAGCAAATAAATTGCAATTACACATCTCAAATGTCAGCGCAATGAGAGAGTGGAAAGGTGTAGAGACAAAAGGATAAGACATTTGCAATAAGATTTATGCAAATTCTGAATATCATATTAAACAAGTTTGCAAGGTTCTAGAAATCTGAAAAGCTACCCTCTGGCCATGAGAGTAAGCTGGGCACCCTCAGGAAGAGTTGAGGAGCAAAGCCAATGAGTCAGGATCAGCAAACAAAAAGCCAGCCCATAGACTTCGGAAACAGCAAAACAGCTCTCTCCTCTCGCAAAGTAAAGAAAAACGCCTCACCCCCACCCTCTTACTACTAATAGTTAGACCCTAGATTTCACTAAAGGTCCAACCCTCATTGTATCATCACACATAGAATTATTGACTTTCATTGGTCAAAAACAAGGGGTGTCTAATCACTGCACTCTTGACATGCCTAACTTTTCAACAGTTCTTTGTTTCTGACATCTCATGTCATCAACTTTCAGTGGAGGAAATTGTGATACCATCCTTCCGCAGCTTGTACATTTCTCCATCCTGCTAATGTATCAATTTTGCAGTACAAATGTCCACATACTCCGCTCGGCAAAGAAGTTCCATTCATAATATTCATTGTTTCTTCTGCACAACCTTTGCCATCATCAGGAACTCGCGAAGGACAGATTACACATTTCTCCTCTCTACATTTATAATAACCAAATTAAAACTAAAAAAGACTCTTGAGACCTTCTCTGCAGAGCAGTAAAATACGAAAAACCAACACAAGCGTGATTATCATGGTTATTTAATAACTTTCCACTATTATTCGCTCTATGAATGCTTTAGCTTACATTTTCTTATGCTTTGCACATTATTTTCAAACAGTTTAGTAAAAAGAAACTCGCAGCTTTTGGCTGTTATTTTCTGCATTAGTCGTGTGCATTTGAGGCCTATACTAACTTTCCCCAACACGCACTTGCGCAGTTTTCATATTTTCCCTTTTAGTTTTGCACTGTTAATTTTCACACCATTTGGTTAATAATTCACACAATGAGGATTTCAATCCGAGCAGGTTTTATTTTACGAAATCCCTAATCCATCACTAACAATAGCTGTGGCAGCTGTGGGGGTACCTGAAAGTCCCTACGTTACAAACATTGAAGAGGATTTCATGTGGCCAGTGGTGGAGGAGGGCCCAGACAGTAAGAACTCCCAACTTTATGCTGACGGAATTGATGTTGTTAATTCTAATCTGTACACAGAGTAGGATGTGAATGAAAACAGTTTAAGACACAATTAACTGGCTGAGTTAATTAAGAATTGCAGAAGCAGTAAAGATTCTAGAAAATATGACATTGAGCTGTGATTTATGACAACTTTGAATCTTGTTTGGGATGATAAGAAGAAAAGTTATGTTAGTACACAGTAGCGCTCTGGTAAGAAATTAATTGTGATAAAATAAAATGTGTCCCTTCTGTGGTGCACAATCTCAAGCCCAATGCACCAGTACAAGAAACTGAATTAAGTCAAAGCTGCCCTATAGAGGATGATAACAGCACAAAATGTCATAGTTAGTACCTTCAAAAATGGCTACAGGCGAAAAGGTACTAATTCAATATGCATTAACTGAAAGAGTCATCCTTAACAACAATGGTGCAGATTTACAAGCCCCTTGCGCCACTTTTGTGTCACTTTTAACATGGAAAAAGGGACACAAACTTGGCGCAAGGGGATTGTAAATCTGCCCTAATGTGTCCATATCAGCTATTCTAGGTGAACCCATCCCATTGGACTCTCTCAAACATCAAATTTAAATGAAAATTGTAGCAGCCACACAAATGATATTTCTGACAATCCCATGGTGTGTAGTCTCTCACTAGGGACTGTCTACCAATTAATTCAGATTCTTTGAACAGAGATACACGCTGAATATGCTGAGATCAAAGCCGATAACATTAAAACACAGCAAACTATGCAAAGCATTGCGGATTCTATTATTAGTACTACAGACCGAATCACAGAACTTGAAAAGTGAACAGCTGATAACAGAGGAATCAGCTATTAGGACTCTAGCGCAGCTAGAAGAAAGGCCTAAAAAATAGAAATGGGCATAACAATCTCAGTGTATTGTGTGTCAAAGAAGGTCTGGAGGGGTATGACATAGTCCGTTAATCATTGACCTATTTTAAAAAGCCTTCCATTACCCGTGAAGCTGAGATTTTGACTCCAAGATACAGTGAGCACATCACTTTCCATTTTGGACATATGTTGACACTGCTACAACAAGGAACCGACCTAAAGCGATATCGATTCATGTTGGGAACTTCTTCCACAGACAAGTAATTTATGGAAAAGCTCGCCCTACTGTCCACTTTGTGATTGGCCCTTTTTGTGCAATCTGATTTTTGCTTTTTCATGGTAAACAAAAGATGGCAGCTACTTAAGGTGATTGGACCTCTAAAAGAGCTGGGTACACTTGCAAAAATCCAAGGGCCTCATTACAAGTTTTTCAGAATAGAGTAAGGTATCTACCACACATGGTAAATATTATTATCCAGGATGAGGGATTTACGACATGTAGTAAATACCTCCTATTCTGAGTTTTCAACAGGAAAACGAGGCACAACATGAGGTATCGATTTTTAACATATACATGTTTTGACTTGTTTCTGGGCCTTTTCCACTTATACATTTTGGTAGGTTTGATCTGCAGGAATTTATCACGGGAAACCTCGTTATTACGATCCCTGTGTAAACCAGTGTTTGCACAGAGATTGGAGTTTAACCCTCGACTCTTAACTCATAATGAGGGCCAAAGTGGCTAGACAAACCTGCCCCTACTACTGTAAAGACAATTCAAAAGCTAAAGGCTTGATTAAACAATGGTTTGGCCCAGTCAATGGCATGACTTTACTTACTTATAAGGCCCTACTAAATGGTACCAGTGGTAACCAGGGACTGTAAGTTAAAGTGTCCCACCAAGGCTGCAGCAGCTATTGTGCCACCCCGGACATGACAACGTAAAACCATGCCTCTGAGCCTGACACTGCAGACTGGCAAAGCAGTTTTAAACTGCCAATTTGTCCTTGCCATTTAAGCTAATGGCAAGCCCAAACCTCCCTCTTTAAAATATATGTCATCCCTAAACCAGAACCATTCAGTCTTACGGCAGGGTGCAGTATACTAAAAGAGTAGGCCATGTATTGTTATATGACAACTAGACAACTAGATTGGTTCCTCCCAGCAACCTTAGGAAAGAGTTGGTGGATTTAGCTCATACTACTCATTCTGGTGTCACCAAAACTAAAGAAAGTTTCGTATGTCATATTGGTGGTCTGGCATGGACAAGCTTGTTGAGAGGGTGATCCGTTATTGTCTTTCTTGCACTTTATATGACAAATCTAAATGTCCTCGAGTGCAACCCATGGTCCTGATGAGACATCCTCTACGTCCTTGGCAAGATGTTGCTTTGGATATTCTAGGACCTGTACACAGTAATGGGTCACAAGTATTTCTTTTGGTCACCATTGACATGTATTCTCGCTGGCCTGAAGTGTTTTTTTTTGTCAGTTATTGATTCTGGGCATGTCATTAAATGTTTAAAGGAATTGTTTGCCAGGGAAGGAGTGCCATAATCTATTTTAACTGATAATGGTGTTCAACTTACCTCAAAGGAGATGGAAGATTTTTTTTCTCTGTGTGGCATAACTCATAAGACTAGTTCTCTTTATCATCCTGAAGCAAACGGGATGGTGGAGAGGTTTAACAGGGTGCTAAAAGAGACCATTGCCTTGGCCAATTCTTCATTCATGGAGTGGAAAAGTGAAGTTCTCAAAAAAGTGGAGAAGTACAGAATGACTCCTCATGGCACCACGGGAAAGACTCCTTTCTTACTTTTTCATGGAAGATTGCCTAACACTCGCTTTGAACCTTCTTGGGTAAAGGGATATGGCTTATCCAGGGGTAAGGAAAATGTTTGTGATTGCATAGATGTACTGTTGAGGGAGGAATGGAAGGCTATGGATAGGAAAAAAAAAAGATTGATTCCAAAAAATCGGTTAAAAAAGTCAGAGTAATGGCTGGGGATTGGTTACGAATTAAACGTCCTGGTCTTTTGGTTGCTTCTTCTTCCAAGTATCTTAAGCCAATGATGGTTATCAAGGTTTTTAGAAATGCAATAAAGACCCAGGATCATCGCATTTGGAATCTTTTCAGAGTTGTGGTGATAAAAGGAAAACTCTTTTTATTTTTTTTATTTTTTAAAAAGAATTTTATTGAAATCCATATAACAAAAAGTTTTTTTTCCATTAATACATCCATAAAATTCATTGAATATGTCAAAAATAATACAGAATTGTTAAATAGTACCGATTTGCCGGAAGGGTGTATATCCTAAAATCCATAAAGATAGAAAATATAAACATTTAAGCCAGTATTAAAAAAATATAAAAAGCGTAATATCCTAAAACAGCATCCACTGCCAACCATAAATACAAACTAAGCAATTGATTAAACCTTAGGTGCTTTAAACATATAAATAGAAATCAGCGAGTATGTGAAAAATACTAATTCATCCTGTATTCATTGATATAACTAGATTACAAGAGAATATCAAATGTCGTATAATAGTTTAAGATACTGGTATTACAAGATATAGGAGTCACACATACTAGGAAAAATAAGCTAAATTTTGAGATCTTAATTAAAATAAGCTGCCCAGACCCTCTCAAACTTCTTAATTCCACCAATTCTCAATGCATAGGTTCGTTCACTTTTTTTAACTTGCTTAATTCTTTGGACCCATTCATATATAGATGGTATAAGATCTGATCGTCATCTCTGTAGCAGAAGTGATCTGGCTACAGCCATTGCAATATATAATAATTTGATCAGCTTGTCTGAGAGAAGAAGGTCTGGGTCATAGCCAAGTACTATAAGCCAAGTATTCAACCCTATTAAAATACCGCATTCTAGTTCCAGATAGTAGAACATTTCATTCCAGAACCTCTGAATCAAGGGGCATTGTAATATAATATGTGCCCAATTGACTGAAGGATGGTTAAGGCAACAAAAGCACTGCGCTGATTGGTTAGAATAAATCTTAAATAGAAAAAGTGGAGTTCTATAAAGTAACCATTTACTAAAAAACAACATCTGTCGCCAATTGGCTCCCCTTAACGTACTAAAATTGAGATTATTAACTGCTGACCACATGCTCACTGTGATTTCCATCTCCTCATGTTTTGCCCATTTCGTTATGGCCTTCCCCTCCAAATTAATACCCTTGATGGAGGCTAAACACTTTTTCCATTCCCCAGGCTTCTTAAATACCATATCTTCTCAGAAATCATATACTATACAGTTCGATGATCTGGACCAAATCAAGTTTACTCAGGAACTTACTAAAAATATTATATGAGCCAAGGAGAAGGAAGTCATTTGGAATTAAATAAGACATTTCGGCTATGTTCTGCCAGCTATCATTCCCTAAAAAATCAGAAATTTTCCAAAATCCGGCCTTGGCCCATTTTTGTGTAATTTCTGATGATTCTCTAATCCCAGATAGTAAGATAGGGCCAGATAACGGAGTTGAGGAGTTGATTGAGGGGATAGAATATATTCTATAAAAGGCCTGGCGTTTATGGAAAAACCACTGTACGCACTTATACCGTACTAATTTAGGAGATTTAACAATTCTTAATGGGCAGTGGATCTGATTTTCTTTACAGATTAAGTTCATAAAATAGTTAACATAAGGACCCGATTGTAATTCTGGCTTAAATCTGGACATATATTGTGAAAAATATGCAAAATAATAATCCCTCAAATTTGGGAGAGCTAATCCTCCATTTTCCAGGTCCTCATATAAAGTGCTAAGTGCAATTTGGGGGACCTTCTTTCCCCACAGAAAAGATGTTAACATATACTCTGTTTTGTTAAAAAATAAAGAACTCATTAAGACACAGGGAATCACCGAAAAGAGAAAATTAAATAACGGAAGAACAGACATTTTAATCAATGCAGCCCTACCCAAGATGATTAATGGAAGAGAATTCCACTGAAAAAATAAATTCTGGACTTTTCGTAAAAGTGGGGTGTAATTCAAATCATATAAATCAGTAATTTGCGCCGAAAAATAAACACCAAGATATCTTTTTGGTTTTATATTTAAACAAGAAAGAATGTCGAGATGTAAATCTATTGATGCTCCGCCACACTGTATAATTTCTGTCTTTTTTTAATTTATTTTATTTCCACCAAACGACTCAAATTGCTCAAAGATCTCTAAAGTTTTTGCTTGGACCTCCTTCTAAGGCTTTATAATGAGCATGATATCGTCGGCGTATAATTTCAATTTTGCCATAGTTGGTAGTGGAGGGCAAATATCCGTACTATTCCTAATGGCGATCGCCAATGGCTTGATAAAAAAGGCAAATAATACAAGGGACAATAGACATCCTTGTCTAGTCCCCCGTTTAACCTTAACTTGGCCTACCTCCGTGGTGTTAATGATTATGTTGGTTTCTGCATTCAAGTATAGTTTATGAACCAACCCCATGATTTTGGTAGGTATGAAAAAATTTGCCAGAATAAAAAATAAGGTCTGCCAGACAACTAGGTCGAATGCCTTTTCGGCATCTAAAAGGAGGAGTAGAGCTGATATCTTCCAAGTCTCAAAATAATGAAGTGCTTCCGCTAAATAGTGCGTATTAGTCCCGAACTGCCTACCAGCAATAAAACTATTTTGGTCAGGGTGAATCAAATGTGAGGCAATTCTATTTAAACAATTGGCTAAAAGTTTAGTAATTATTTTATAGTCAGAATTTGAAAGCGTGATGGGATGATAAGAATTAGGATCTTCACTATCCTTACATTTTTTTAAAAAACTGACTATTTCCCCATTTCTGACTGACAATGGTAATCACCCCACCTTCTAAAATTGAGTTGGCCAGCAATAAAAGATAATCCAAGATAATCCAAGATGATGCTAGAAAAGATTTTTAAAACTTCTGTCGGGAGGTCATCCGGGCCACCAGCTTTGCCATTCGGGAGATTTTTAATGACATCTTCCAGCTCATCTTTTGGAAAAGGACTCGCCATGCTCATTTTCTGAGAGTACAGGTAATTCATGTCTCTGGAGAAAGTCTCTCAAGGATGTCATATCAATGGTCTGTTGCTGGCCTTATATGTTCCTACAATGTTGTAACATTATATCCCCGATTACTACCGGGTCATCAGTGCGGGAAACAGTTATAGGACATTTCAATGCAGTTATCTGGTTAGTTACAGCCTGCTCCCTTGCCTGCCGGTATAATTACTCTCTTCGTAAATTTTTTGCCTGTGGTGCTGATAAAAGGATTCACTTTTGAGATAATATTTTTCACTAAGATCCCATTTAGCCTGATCAAACTGCCACTGGTTGAAAACTGAGGGACTGCTGAGAAATGTGTCAAAGGACCTTTGCACTTTCTGCTCTAAAAATCTCTTTTCTTCCTTATTTTTCCTAAGATTATCGGCGTCCTTTCCAATGGCTAGTCCCCTTATAAGTGCCTTAAGCGAGTCCCGGACCACGTGCGGCAGTGCCAAACCACGATTTCGCTAAAAAATATTCTTTAATCTCAGTTTTAATAAAGAGCACCCAGTTCTCCTCTGATAAATATTGCCTATTTTGCATCCGTCTTTTAAAAGGAAAACTCAATGATGAATGTGATACT